>NC_089500.1:9736569-10986569 GCF_036850765.1 Saccopteryx bilineata | reverse complement strand
TCACTGCTGAGAAAGTGTATTTGTCATCTGTCTACCTAAGGTTCTGGACTGATTTCCTCTAATGAAACTGAACTCTGATTAAAGGGTGAAGGATTTTTTCTCATTTTTATAATAAACAATCTATGTTATAGTTTCTTAACAGCAATCACATGAACTAGCCTCAAATGCTTACTCTCATTGCCAAAAAGTGGGCCAATCCAACAGCTCACAAACAGTCACCTTACCTTTTCGATGATAACTGGGTGGTTAACTGAACAGCTTCGAAAGCGCACATCACAAGAACGAAGGGAATGAGAATCTGTTTAAAAGAAGAACAAATAATGCCTGGGGTCACTGGAGCATTTCTGAAAAGCCTGGTGAAATAAGTGTTATTTGTGTTTATGGGATATTCAGTCTCTCTCATAAATGTGGCCTACATTAGTGCAGAGCAACACTGGAATAAAGCCATAGCAGCGACATACAGAACAGCATTGGTGCCGATCTTAAAACTGCGTCCACAGCCTGTGTCGCATTAAAAAATATCACACACATTCCAAATAAAACCTATTGCTAATTTTTGTTCCACTTAATTCATTGTTTTAGTGACCACGTTCAAATGATTTCAAGAGGGTGTGAAAGGCACAAAATGGCCAAATCAAATAAATTATGGAGCCTAATAATTTGATTCACAGATCAAGTTACTTGATACTGTAACTCCATAAACATGATTTAGCGGCTCTACCATTGCTTTTGGTTGTTTTATTTTGGTACCAATTTATTTATGTTTATAAAATTCATACTCACTGGAAAAAATAATAAAAAACTGAGAAAGGTATAAAAAATTCATAGTGGTTGAAAATTCATAATCCAAAGCTAACACTGATAACATCTTGATATACTGCTTTCCGGTGAGCAATTTTTAAGATAATACTTGATCCTTTTAAAAAAGGAGAGTGAGAAGACATGGAAAAGAAATGCTCAAGACTGCAGAAGCCCCTTCCTCAAGTGAAGGCTCTGTGACCCAAACAGGGATCAGGGGACCTTCACTGCAGCCCGCCAGGCGAAAGGGGGCAGCGAGGGTGTGCCTGTGATGCTCACTGAATGAGGATAGAGGTTAGAGACCCAGCACTCTCATCAAAACTTTTGTTTTTCTTTTTTTTTCTTGTTTTAAATTAAAAGGTCCATACTCTTTCCTAGACTAAGAAAAGAACAACCACCAGTCTTAATCTTAATTAAGATTAAGGAAGAAATACATTTAAAAAAATAATTCAATAGAGAATGGGACATGAGTATCTTTTTAACATTTCTTAAAATTACATTAGTATTAGTGCAGTAACAAAAAAAAGGATGTTAATCCTATTAAGAGATGCATACATTTACAATTATTACTTCTGTGGTCTGAATAGAAGGCAATCAGATGTTTGGTGGATATTAGTTACTTTAATGAAACAAATACATACAGTCAACCCTCTGTATCACAGGTTCAACCAACATTAGATTAAAAATATTTGGGGGAAAAGAAGTTACATTGTTGCTGACACATACTATGTAGTTAGGCCTGCAATAGTTGCACTGGTGCTGAAAATGTATAGACTTTTTCTAGTCATTATTCCTTAAACAAAACATTATAACAATAATTTAGATAGCATTTGCATTGTATTAGGTATTATAAATAATCTAGAGATGATTAAAGTAATCAAGAGGAAGTGCTGGTCATATGCAAATACCACACCATATCACATCAGGAACTGAAGCATTCATGGACGCTGGTTAACTGTGGGGGTGGGGGTGTCCTGGGACCAATGGCCCTCAGATTCCAGGGGAGGACTGTACTAACTACGTAAACTGTGCCAGGCACCATGGCAGAGGGAACAGACAAGCACAATGCCCCCAGAGAAGAAGGGCGAGCACACGCATTAAACTCCACCAAAGTATGCACCCCTGAGAGGCTGAGAAGCTAGTTATTATATCGGTATCCTCAGCACCCAGCTGGTGGGGCATGCTCCTGAGTGTAAGCACTCAGTGACATCTGTTGAATGAATGAATCCAGTTCTAGGTACACAGACTACGAGAGATTATAACATGCTGATGGTCTGTGCGTGGGGACATGTGTTCGGGGGCCTTGGATCTTGAGGAGCCATGCTATTTGGATCAGTATTACACTTCCCACAGGCTCTAATCACCTTTGACAGCACTTCCCAACACTAAATAGACTCTCTACTCTTATGAAACTAGTGAGCGTAAGAGCAAAGCAAAAATATTAATTTTTGCATTAAAAGCTAGCAGGTCCCACCCCCCATCCTGTGGTGTCTGAGATGACACCTCGTTTTCATGTTACTTAACTTTGTCACAATGACTATATACAATCTTAAGGTCACAGGTTACATAATCCTCCATACAATGAGTTCTCCATATTAATTAATCAGTATCTTAAGGAAATAAGAAAGCTAACCTTCCACATCATCAGGGCTCCCATCACAAAAGGACTAAACACGGTCAGAAAGCAGTAGACAGAGGCAAGATCAAAGCTAGGGAACGAACAGAGAAAAATGATTTTAGAATTCATGCTGCAACTTTAAAAGAATGTCTGCTAAAATGTCAGAAGAAATTTCCTCAAATCTATACTTACTAAAACACAAGCATGCATTGCATCAAGGAACATTATGAAGCCACTAAAATGAAAGAGGTAGAGCTATGTGCCAATACAGATCAATCTCCAAAATATATCCTTTAGTATAAAAAGCAAGTACAGAAATCCCAATTTGTGTTACTTTTTGGTTATATATATGCTCTTTCCATTTGAAATTACCTGTTAATAGAAGCTATATTCCCAGTTCCAAAAAATGCTGTCACTAAGAAGAAAACCTAAACAGAATTAAGGAAATGCCAAAACAAGACAAAATTCATACACATTTCTTTTCCATTTAAAAAAGAGAAGCCTATTCTACTCTGAGGGTAATTTGCCTTCTCCCTTGTATGTTTGATCATAAATCACTGGAAATGTCTGTTCCATCTGTCTTCCCAGGAATGCATCCGGAAGGGACCCGACTGCAGAAGCAATGTGCTGAGAACAGTGAGGCCGGGGAGGCCACCCTCACTTGTCACTAGTAACCTTGGGGAGGTCACTATTCTCCCCTTCTCTAACACAAGCCAGGAGGATTCGTGTGCCTCTAGTAGGCTGCTAATGATTTTTTCAAAAGGAGAATGCAGACCTCGTGCTGTGGTAGACATTTTCAGCTGAAATACTATTTCAGTTCATATATGCTTGCTGTGCCCACTACACAAGGAAATAAGATATTATGTTTCAAAATAATTCAATAGAGAATGAGACATGAGAAAATGTGAACTATCCTTTTGACATTTCTTAAATTTGCATTTGTATCAGTACAGAAATAAAAAGTAGGTATTTATCCTACTGATGTCTAAGAACTTACTGATAGTCAAGTACTTAAAGTAGTACCTGTCCCACTGAAAGGGCTCGATAAATGTTAGTGATTTTGCTTTTATAGACACATGCACAAAAGTGGTACAGAAACAAAGAAGAGGAGGTAGGAATCATGACAACGTTTAGTGAAAATTGATATCTGAGTTGGTAACTTGAACCTTAAATGCACTCATAGATCCATCCATTCAACCAATCAACTAATCAACTGACATTTATTATCTGGCGTTTAGCAGAGGAAGAGCTAGGCACTGAGAATAGAAATATGAATAAAATAGTCTCCAAGTGCTCCTATGCTAAGTATGGCAACGTCATTAAATGCAATGAGGCCTGCCACAAGGCAACTTCGGAAAGGGGTGGGCAGTGGCTAGCCAGGTTTGGACAGAGATCTGGTGATGCCTAGCAGAATGTTGGAAATATGGCTCTTGAAGTCGGGAGAGAGGTCAAGGCAGGAAAAGCAGATCTGAGTTGTGTTCACAGAGGTGTCAGTCAAAGCTATAGGAAAGGATGACATTTTTCAGGCACAGTAAGAGGAGGTTAATGACAGAGCTGGGAAAAAAAAATCAGACAAAGGAAGAGTAAATTTAAGGGCAGGAGAATAGAGATGATGTAGCAAGCTAAGAAGAGAACCCAGGTCATGTCCTGGAAGTCAAGGGAAGAGAGAAACAGAAATCAGTGGAGTTGAACATTAGAGAGTGGCTACGTAAACCAGAGTGGATTAGACTGTGCAGTCAGAAAGCCCTGCGGACCGCTGAGAGCACAGCTTCAGTAGAGACATCTGGCAAAGGTTCACAGAGCTGCCACATGCCACACCACCGTGCCAGGCACTGTGCAGGCTGGAGGATACAGTACATAAATGGCAGCAGCCACTACAGATTTTTCTTTCAAGGAGCCTGGAAGTAAACAGAAAGGCACGATGAAATTGTAATTTAGGAGGACGTAGGGTTCAAGGAAAGAAGTATTTTGCTCATATCTGCTGAGCGGATGGAGCATGCAGAAAAAGAAAAGACAAGACTGACAGCGGAAGCCAGAGGAGGAGAACAAGTGTCACTCAAAGCCCTCGTGAGACAGATGTCACATGAGTCTAGTATAGAATGCACGTAAGAAGGTACAAACCAAACTCACAACAGTGAAGAAAATCAGACTGGAATTGGGAGTTGAGACTTGGACTTTAGCTGTTTTAATATTTAAAAAAATGGGTGACATATGTGACAACATATTACCTGTTGATATTACGAATGGTAGGAATGCACAAATATATAGTTGTTTATGTCATTCTTCATGCTTTCTATGGTTTCAAAAATCTTTTTAAATTGGAACTATGAGAAAAAATATGGTGTGAGGGGGGTTAAATGTCTTCTGTGGTAATTCCACTATTAAGAGATAGGCAGAAACAACTTTCATGTCCTCTTACTCCATTAAATGGGAGATTCAGCAACTTAAAGCAAAAGCCCAAACAAAGGATACAAGGAACAAGGCCCTACGGATGTCGTCCAGACAGAGCTGTCGGAACTGGGTTATGTCAGCACTATAGGAGAACTGCACACCAGTGACCTGTGAGGGATAAGAGATTTGTGAATGCACAATAACAGTTCACTTACTTTTACTTCTACCATCTAAGTTACAACCGCTAGGAAGATGCCTTACACAAACAATAACAAAATCAACAACAAATCTTTTCCTATAGCTGAATCACACCTTAATAAAGTCTGTCAAAAAATACGTTGCTAATAATATACTGAACAGAATTGTAGTGTGGATGTATGTGTAACAAAAGTGAGAACTGAGCTTCTTCTAAAGCTACATAAATGCTTCACTTTTAAATCCCTATAGAATTCTCCATTTTTCTAAGACCTGATTCTCAGTGTGTTCTGATCTTCTCTCACCCAGATATGGCATGATATTAAAAAGCATGATGAGATTAAATATTCATCTTTTTGTCTGTTCTGCTGTTAATTCTGTTTGTAGAGAAATAATTTCCTCTTTATAAAAAAGCAAAATATTTCTGTCTTTGGTAAGATAGAAAGTCACTCAATGCCAAGAAGATGGGTGTCCTCTTGTTTAATCCCTTCCACACCATCAAAAAATAATGGGTAAGTTTTCCCCCACTCCCCATCTAATCGTCCAACCTTAGGATGCCTTAATATTTTTCTTCTAGAAAAGGAAGATCTGCTTTCTGTTAAAAATTAGAAGTTAAAAAATGACACATGAACCTCATTTTAAAATTTAATATGTATTTAATATTAAATTTTTAAATATTTAATATGTGTTTAATATTAAATTGTTAAATATTTAATATTAAGGGAAGTCTGACCATTTACTTAAATCTGATCAAATGTATTGTTTTAATATTCCAGGACTGAAAGTTAAAAACCAGTAATTATTCAATATATTTCAACCTTCTTCTTTACTGAAATAAATTGTTCTAAATTATCAATTAATCTCTAGAAACTCAAACGGAACCAGTTAAGGATAGATCAACTATGAAAGAAATTTTCTGCAATATTAATTTTATCTGATCCCAGTAAAACTGTAAATATTCTATCACCAATTTCTCATATTTACCTTGGTTCTAAAATAGAGGCAAGAAACATCAATTTAACTATCTCAGGATAATAAAGGTGTCCTTAAAATCTGATTGGCTTTTAGGTAATTGAATGTATACTGTGTGAATAAACAGTCCAAGATTTGGTCTGAGGCCACAGTCACTAAGGTGACAATAAACATTTTGGATTAGAATGACTTGAAAGAGAAAAACAACACAGGGAACACATGTCACCTTATGATCAAATTCATTAATTGAGTTGTAACAACATAAATATTCTTCCAAATAAAATAAATTGAAAGAAAAATTAGATGTAAAGATGGAGGAAAGTAGATAAAACAATACTCCCCTCCTCATTCCTTTACTTATATTAATGGTTTTTACATCAGTGATTCTCAAATAACCTCTAAAAAAAGCCCATCCTACATAATGCCTATAAAATAATAAAATTGTGCTTTTCTGTTATAAGTAAAAAATTTCCTTACAAAACTAATTGTTTAACTTATCAATTATTAACTTAATTATTAATGACTTAAGTAGTATTAAAGTTTAAGTACAAAGGAGTTCTGATAAAATAACACTGCAACTTCCTTAGAGAACAAAGAACATTTAAAATTCTCAAATAAATACAACAGTTTTGACAAGCTACCTTCTGTTTCCAGGAAACCCCAGATTGTTGTAGGGTTCCTTGTTCCACGTGTATCCAGACAAACATCAAACACGACAATACCAATGGAAAGAGGGCTTCATAACTAAGGGACAGGTGGGGGCGGGGGAGAGTGGGAGGGCAGAAATGAAAAGACAAAAACATTCAATTCAAATACAAATTTATACTGAGAAACCTTTTTCAAAATTAAAAATAGTAATACTTCTAGGGCACCATAGCACAAAACTTAAATTTATTATGTTTTCCAGAAGAAGAAAGTAGAAAAGGAAAGCAACATTTAAATATCAACTCCAACACCAACTCCTTTTGGAATGTATTAAATCTTGAGATCATGATGTGTTAAAATAGTAGAGATACTTCAAAGTTATCCATAAAGTAAATGACAGCTGCATAGGTACACACAAAAGAAAATACTAAGACAAAGGTAAAAGGACAATTTCCAAGTTAAAATTATTAATATATATAGAAAAAGAGCAAGATAAAATGTTTCAAAATTTTTTAAAAAAACGGTTACTATGAGGAACACAAAACTCTCAAAAACAATAAAGAGCCAATAAATCATAGAAATATGTTAGCTCTTACTGATAACTGCTCTAGAAATTAAATAGGGAGATCCATATTCACTAACATTTGGCCAAAATAAAAAAATAATAATGTTGACAGGAGTGTAATAAAAAAAAATAAACCCTCTAATTGTCTCTGTACAGGAAGAAAAGGCAATGTAACACTATGCAATAAAAATCTCAGAAATATTCACATACTATATATAATGCATATACTATATTCATATACTTGTAATGCAATTTTCAACCAGTGTGTCACAAGAATATTCAACCTCTTTTCCCTCAGATTATCAAATTTAAAAATGACAACAGTTAACACAATAGCCGTCTCCAAAGTGAATGAATCATAGGCTCTTAGTTCTATTATAAATTGGCACTGTTCTTAAGACAAAAGTAAAAAGGAAACAACAGTTCATACTCTATGACCCACCTACACTACATCTGAGAAGTGAACAAATCTAAACTATGTAAAAAGCTTGTGCATCACATCATAACTCAAAACATCATTTATGATAATAAAATATGGAAAGAAATATAATAATCAAAAGTAGAAGAGTGGCTAAGTAACATCATATCATAGAATATTAAATGTCAATTAAAATGATGGTTAGGAAGCCTATGAGCCACCTGGGAAAATGTTTCTAAAGTAATGTTAAGTAGGAAAAAAAGATACAAAATCGTGCACGAATTGTGAATAATACTATGACAAACTCAGGGGAGACCGGAAGGAATCCACCAGAACATCAACAGGAGAGGGGGCGTTAATAAATGATTTCTTCCTTATCCCTACTTCCAAAATGTGATTATACTACTTTTACGATGATTTAAAAAATATAACTGAAAGACAAGGATTTAATTTTTATTTATTTATTTATTTTTTTTTAAATTTTTTTTTTTTTTTATTTATTCATTTTTAGAGAGGAGAGAGACGAGAGAGAGACAGAGAGAGAGAAGGGGGGAGGAGCAGGAAGCATCAACTCCCATATGTGCCTTGACCAGGCAAGCCCAGAGTTTCAAACCGGCAACCTCAGCATTTCCAGGTCGACGCTTTATCCACTGCGCCACCACAGGTCAGGCTGAAAGACAAGGATTTAGAATACCTGTACCTTAGCCAGTCCTCGAAGGTACCAATTCAGCTCCCTTCTGTAACTCTTTCTCTTTTCGTTCTTTATTCCACACAACTCACAACTTAAGTAACTCACAACAACTTAATCATTGCATTTTGTAATCGCCTCACGCTGTACAATAAAATCATTATTTTATAGCAGCTTACACCTAGGGTACACTAATTATTCTACCTGTATATCTGTCTAGTGCTCAGGACACTTGTGATGTGAAAGAAAAAGACAATCGTTGATTAACTGAATCCGGAAGGTATACACCAGGGGTCCCCAAACTACGGCCCTCGGGCCACATGCGGCCCCCTGAGGCCATTTATCTGGCCCCTGCTGCACTTCCGGAAGGGGCACCTCTTTCACTGGTGGTCAATGAAAGGAGCACATTGACCATCTCATTAGCCAAAAGCAGGCCCATAGTTCCCATTAAAATACTGGTCAGTTTCTTGATTTAAATTTACTTGTTTTTTATTTTAAATATTGTATTTGTTCCCGTTTTGTTTTTTTACTTTAAAATAAGATATGTGCAGTGTGCATAGGGATTTGTTCATAGTTTTTTTTATAGCCCGGCCCTCCAATGGTCTGAGGGACAGTGAACTGGCCCCCTGTGTAAAAAGTTTGGGGACCCCTGGTATACACTCTGAATAAAAGAGGATTGTGAATTTTTAAATAGTTGCAATTATATGTTGAATTATTCTTCTCTCTCTTAAATACCACAGTTCTACAAATAGTGCTACAGATTTATGTCCTTTCAAACACTATGAACTATGGTTACTTCCTTTTATAAAATATAGATGAATAAATCTGATAATGACACTCCTCCTATGGGACTTTGCTTCTTTAGACAATCAATATCTTGTATAAAGTCTGCATAGGTGAATTAATAAACTGAAACACCAGTAAATGTCATCATGGGCTCACAGTGTGCACAATAAAACCATACTAAATCAGGATCTGCTAGTTTGGTCTCTGTGCAAATCAAATAGGGCTAAAAAGACATTTAGCTCTGTATTAATAATGTGTGATACAGAATCATAAAATTTCAGGGGAAAATGTTAACCAACTTAGAACTATTTTCAAGTATTACAATAACTTTCATTTGCATAAAAATAATTAAATGCTGATTAGAAATAAGTCCTCTTAAAAAAAAAGAAAGAAATAAGTCTTCTTTATTCATAAAATCAAGGATACCTTGTTAGTTAGAATTTAGGATCATAATTACTGTATTTCTATAAAGTAATAAAACTGCATTTCTGTTAAATACCCCATAGTTCTGATTATTCACTAATTTCTATAGAGAACCCTCCAGGTTGACTAAAATAGTGAAGTGGTATGATGACGGGTGGACTATGCAAAACTGATTGGTCACTGAAAAATGTACTAATCAAAATTACTAGACTGTACTGTTTCAGACTACCTCTGTTGAATGTTTCTGCAAAGGTAAATAAATACACTCTCTGATGTTGAAAGATATACTTCTTTTTTGTGTGTGTGACAGAGACAGAGAGAGAGAGGGAGGGACAGATAGGGACAGACAGGAAAGGAGAAAGATGAGAAGCATCAATTCTTCGTTGAGCACCTTAGTTGTTCAGTGATTGCTTTCTTATATGTGCCTTGACTGGGGAGCTATAGCAGAGCAAGTGACCCCTAGTTCAAGCCAGTGACCTTGGGCTCAAGTCAGCAACCTATGGGCTCAAGTCAGTGACCACAGGGTCATGTCTATGATCCCATGCTCAAGCCAGTGACCCTGCACTCAAGCTGGATGAGCCCACGCGCAAGCCGGTGACCTCAGGATTTCAAACCTGGGTCCTCCACACCCCAATCCAACACTCTATCCACTGTGCCACCACCTGGTCATGCTGTATTTTTTAATCTACTACATATTTCTTTAAATCTGCCTAGTGCTTTAGAATTTGGAAGTTCAAAAAAGAAAAGGGCTTACTGATTATTAAGTGACAGTGTAGAATACACACAAATTTCGGGACCCTCTCACACGTTACTTGTGAAGGCAACCTCTGGGTGTGAGCTCTTAATGGAGCTCATGTGTCTCCTCAAAATGGTGAGTCCGAATCGAAATGACTTTATATTCTAATTTCTAATCTAGACTAAAAACTGTGCTTGTTCTAATTCATACATACATTTATACACTGATAGATTCTAATTATAATGAAATTATTTATTCTCTAATTTCACCAATAAAGGGGGAAAGGGTGAAGAGTTTAAGGTTTCATTATATTTATCACTCAAGTAATCTGATAGATTTCAAGTTTTATTTGAAAGTTCAAAGTTCCAAGTCTGAAAGCAAGCCCATTTTAAGTTCTTATGAGGTTTGCTTGACCAGGCGGTGGCGCAGTCAATGGAGTGTCAGACTGGGATGCGGAGGACCCAGGTTTGAGACCCTGAGGTCACTGGCTTGAGTGTGGGCTCATCTGGTTTGAGCAAAGCTCACCCGCTTGAGCCCAAGATTGCTGGGTTGAGCAAGGCGTCACTCGGTCTGCTGTAGCCCCTGGTCAAGACACATATGAGAAATCAATCACTGAACAACTAAGGTGCTGCAACAAAGAATTGATGCTTCTCATCTCTCTCCCTTCCTGTCTGTCTGTCCCGATCTGTCCCTCTCTCTGTCTCTCTCACAAAAAAAAAAAAAAAAAAAAAAGAAAAAGAAAAAGATCTTATGAGGTGATTGGTGAAAATGTCCATGTTACTTACAATCTATCTCCACTGCTATGTCCTGGATCTGTTCATGCAGAGAAATGAAAAGACAGGAGGTGTGGGAGCTTGGGTCAGAGAAGGAGGATTAGCACCCCACTGGTCACCTCCTACCTGGGGAATGTAAGAACTCCTGGGATCTAGGTCACTTAGGCTGTTAGGGTCTGCTATGAAGATGCTGAGAATATCCCTTTCAATTCTGAGTTAGGACAATTAAGTTGCCCCCAAAATGAACCCAAGTCTTGGGACCCAAAATGGCTTTACAACATCATCTAAGGCGGGAATAATTCATTGACAGCACAAAGATGAGCCCCTGGTGAGCCTATTTGAAACAAATCCTATATTTGGGCCAAACTATGAGTGGCAGCTATTTGGTTTGTCTGTTCTAGTCCATGTTTGTTATAATGTGCATGCACACTTCTCATCCTCGTAAGGATTTAAGTAAAGATGAAATAAAATCCAAAAGCAAGTGGAGAATTTTTTTCTTCTAAGTAGATGGGAAGACACATATCACTGTTTTCACTGAGTTTAAGAGAGCGCTTCAGGATCCATCCCAAGTTAGGCTGCTAGTTTCTGTTGTTGTTCTGTCTTAGATAAAAATGCATTCCTTAACTTTTGGAACAATATTCTAAAAGTCTGCTGAATCAAAAGGAATATTTGGACTATGATATGTATAAGAGTAAAAATAAAAAGAAAATATTAAATTCAAAGAAGAGTAAATAAATCAAAGCACAATTTAAAGTACATGAAATAAATGCAATAGAAACTAAAATTCTTCCAAGTCATTGTTTGAGACTAGATACTTCTGTAATCAATCAAGGTTTTCTAATACTGAAGTAAAATGACATTTTAACAATTTCAGGAAATAAACAGACCCAGGCAAGAGGTAATTACTGTGAAAATAGAAAAAGAAAACTAAAGATTAGGATTCAAGTCATATCCAGTTCTTACAGACAGAAAATATTTATAATTGTTTCCTCAAGATTTATGCAACAGTTTTCACTTTCAGAGGTTCAATTCCCAGAGAGAAATGTCACTGTATCATTTAAAACTCCTACTCTACATGAAACGGTAGCACGTCTGTACCCTGTGCTGAGAAGCAGGTAGGTCGACATGGAGGAGACGAAGATGCTGAAGAGCCGTCTGGACAGGGTCCTGGGGCTCAGCAGGGGCAAGACGAGCGAAGAGGCTGCAGGGAGACAGACGGGGTGAGCGTCAGGCAAGGGGCACCGACCAACACAATCCCACCATCACCCGCGGTGCTCGTGACCTTTAACGGGAGGCTATGTTTGCCCCCATCACCTCCGGAAAATACTCCAGAACTTCCCATGTTTAATTAAAATGACATGTCATTGTGTTAACCAAACCTTGGTACAGATTTCCTCAATGTATGTGCACCCTCACTAGCTGTAATACCAACTCCTAAATGAGTAACATTTGCTCTAATGAAAATAATAAAAAATATGGGTCGAGATTCAGCAATTCTTCTCTTAATTAGAAACTTAGATCTAAAGACCAATTACTCCCCAGAAATGGAATGCTTTCTGACCCCCTCCTCCACCAAGATTTCCCACTGCGAAATCCTCATGGAAGGTTGCAGTGTGCGCCTTAGGAAGCCCAAGACAGTGGGGGGGGGGGGGGGGGAGGGGCACAACATATCACGCACCAGAGCTGTGGTAAGAATGGCCACAGGAAATGAAGAATCTTTCCCCACAGCAGGAGGAGGCAACTGCTTCCATGGGAGAAGGACAGATGGAAACAGAGGGGCGGCAGAATGTAAACTCCCTCTCCTCATTTTGGAATGGAGATGTACATAACTTCCTACTGCCCCTATTTAGGATGGCAGCATGCCTGCAGCTGAATACCCCAGAATACGGAGACAGGTGACTCGGGGCGGAATCCTGTCGGAATCACTATTAAGTGTTTAACTGTGAGGCACGTTTATTAACTCACATAAGCCATGTTTCCATCTGGCAGGTAGAGATAATACAAAAAGTGGTAAGGTTTAAATATAATTTCACCTATAAAATGCTCCCTGAGCACAGTGCCTCAGGTATAGTAGGTGCTTAATTACCTGTTGGCAGCTGTTATTATTACTAGTCAACATCTATTAAATTAAATGTAAAGATAATCTCATTCAAAGTCAAGTCACAGCAAGACTTAAGACCATGTAACTTATATATTTATGATACCTGTGGACAAATGGCTTATTTTTTTCAGCTATATGGTTCTTATAAGGTTATCATTACCTAATACATATTTTAACCCAAGGAAATAACATAATATTTCTATTTAAAAAGCCAGTTTAAATGAGATGTCTTCTGTAAAATTGTATTTTCAACCCTGATTTTGTACTTTTGTGGAAAGAATTAATGTGGTGTTAGAGAAGAAATAGAGTCCCCATTTGGAAGGACAAAAGTTAGAACCAGCTTCATAACAAATAACCTATTTGTGGATCATAGAATGTCAGTAAAAAATGCTCTTTGGAGCTTGACTACAGTAAATCAGAGCCTGGCAGAGCTCCCTGGAAATGTTGCTGACCTACCTATAAGTCAACTATTTCGTGCCTATGCCATTTGGTAGGCATCCACTAATATTTAGCTCTCCTAATTCCAAGGAGGAAATATCTGGTTTAGAATATATGCCCAGCCTACAAAAGACTCACTTCAGATTTAAGGACATACAAAGGCTCAACATAAAGGAATGGAGAAATATAGTCCACTCAAGTGAAAACCAAAGAGAGCAAAAGGTAGCAATAGTTCTATGAGACAAAATAGACTTTAAGCTAAGAATGGTAAAAAGACCCAAAGAAGGTCATTATATAATAAAAAAGAGGTTGACCAGTAAGATATAACAATCATAAATACATATGCACCCAACAACAGAGCACTTAAATATATTAACCAAATGCTAACAGATCTGAAGGGAAAAACAGACAACAATATGATAACAGTAGAAGACTTCAAAACCCCACTCTCAGCAATAAATAGATCATTCAGAGAGAAAATCCACAATAAAACATTAGACTTAACCATATATTTTATCAAACAGACCAAAAAGAAACCTGTAGAACATTGCACCCCACAGCAGCAGAATACACATTCTTCTCAAGCGCATAACATGGGACGTTCTCCAGAATAGGTCATATACTAGGCCCCCAAACCAGGCCTTAGCAAACTTAAGAAGACTGCTGAAATCATACCGAGTATGTTTACTGATGATAATGGTATAAAACTAAAAATCACAGCATAAAGAAAGCTGTAAAATCTACATATATATAAAAATTAAATAACACACTCTTGAACAAACCCTGGATCAAAGAAAAAATCAAGAGAAAAGAACTCTCAAAACAATAAAAATAATAACACAATATACACAAACCTATGGGATGTTGTAAAAACAGTTCTGAAAGGACTTAGGAATGGATGCTAAATCTAGGGAGAAATGTTAATGGGAAGGATTTCTGATGGTCTTATCTCCCCACAGACAGCTTATTTTTTGCAAGGGAGAGGGAAAACAGAAAATATAATGTTTTTGCTTCGGTGATTACATAGATTTTTATCAAATGTAAATACACAGCCTTATTATCATGTCACAAATACTCTATAAAGTAATTCTTAATACATGAATGTTAATAAAAGTTCTAATTTCCTTTGTTAAATGCCAGCAAGACACAGAAGTAACAGCTGGTTATTATTATTTTCCTATAACAAAATTATTATCTAGATGTAAATGAATAATTTTATACTATGACTTGATGTAAAGTTACGTCATTTCGTTTGATTGACCGCTTACCTAGTACTGCCCAGCTGACAATCTGATTAGTAAGGGGTAGTCCCTGTTTCCGAAGCAGACTATTATGGGTACTGTACACAACACACATGGAAAGCACCATGCTCAGCATCTGAAAACAAACGCAAAACACGCAAATAAAGAGAAGGCAGGGAGAGACTAATTTCTGTAAGACACTTCAGAAAGGGCTTGAACAACTGGAATCTGACAAAACGCCACTGAAACTGGACCCGCTCAGCCCCAGTGGCCAAGGCTGCATTAGGACTCTGACACTTGGCAAAGGTCATCCTTCACAAGCACGAGATGAGGCACTTAACACTTTCCAGAGTATTTTGGCATAAGCTACCCCACTGTTTCTGCCTAGAAATATTCATTATTACCCGGGAAGCTGTCCTGAGTCATGGAGATGTGGAGGGTGAAGGTACAGAGTGTAGCACACGTGGCTGAGTGTCCTCCGCCACCCCCAGTGGCACCCACAGCCATGCCCACTGTTCATTCAGCATGTGTGCGTGGCCTGAGCCTGCACTCGGCATTGGGAGTACCAGCAGTGTAAATGAACAGGTTGGTGAACCGCAGCTTATAGGCCGGGGGCCTGTTTTTAGAAATACTGTTTTATTGGATCACAGTCACTCCCGTTCATTTCCATGAGGTCTATAGCTCTCTCTGCACTGCAGTGGTACAGAAGAGAATTCACAGCAGGCTCTATATGGCCCTAGAGCCCAGAATATTTACAATCTGGTTCTTAAGAGAAATGTTTGCTGGGCCCTGAACTGGTGGATTAATTGCCACTTTAAGAAATGAGCAAAAGGCCCTGGCCGGTTGGCTCAGCGGTAGAGCGTCAGACCGGCGTGTGCAAGTCCTGGGTTGGATTCCCAGCCAGGGCACACAGGAGAAGCGCCCATCTGCTTCTCCACCCTTCCCCCTCTCTTTTCTATCTTTCTCTTCCCCTCCATTGCTTCCATTGGAGCAAAGTTGGCCCAGGCACTGAGATGGCTCCATGGCCTCCACCTCAGGTGCCAGAATGGCTCCAGTTGCAGTGGAGCAACTCCCCAGATGGGCAGAGCATCGCCTCCTCAGGGGCATGCCGGGTGGATCCCGGTCGGGCACATGCGGGAGTCTGTCTCTCTGCTTCCCCACTTCTCACTTCAGAAAAATACAAAAAAAGAAAAAAGAAAAAAAATGAGCTAAGTTATGATTGTGGGCAAAGTAAACTCTCTTAAAGATCAGATTAGCAACCTCACCACCAAATCCTAGGGACATGTTTAATTTACTCTTTTATTCTCAGTAAATTAAGAAGGAAAAAAAATGCTATCAATAAAAAAAGTGTCAATAAAAAAATGACACAATCTTAGAATCCTTTCAATAGTAAGCCACATTTTCATTTCATAAATGCCACAATGCAAAATGATACATATGTTGGAAATCAATGAAAAATATGGTGCACAGTACAGAAATTGATGTAAATTAATAAAGTTAATATAAAGAAAAATTCTGTAACAGATTTACCTCATACATAGGGGTATTTCTAGCAAAGTTCATAAAGATTTCCACATAATATTCCTTGCTCCCATAGAGTGAGATTCAGAAACATTCATTTCTGTTAAAGTACTCATTATTACAGGTGGATTTTGTCACTTATGACGGGCATTAGTGCAAAGCCAGTCAGTGTACTGTCTAAAATGAAAAATACTGTACACTCCAATGCCTTGATAGGGTCCTTGAAAAACTATTTCTCTTCTAATATGCTCTCTATTGTTTAAGAATGACAGCTCTTAAGTGTTGCATATACTTATTTCAGAGTGTTCTTGGAAATAGTTGCTATTATCCCAGTTTTATTCTAAGTAAATTTTTGAGAAGACTTATAAAAGTCTTTTTGGTCAGTGTTCTAGATGTAGTTTAATTTTTATTTTTTTATTGTTTAAAAGAAAGAAATGGGCCTGGCCAGATAGCTCGGTTGGTTAGAGTGTTGTCCCAAAACACAAAGGTTGCAGGATTGATCCCTGGTCAGGGCACAGACAGGAAAAGACTGATGTTTCTGTCTGTCTCTCTCCTCTCCTCTCTCTAAAATCAATAAATTTTAATTAAAAAAATTTTTGGCCCTGGCTGGTTGGCTCAGTGGTAGAGCGTCAGCCTGGCACGCAGAAGTCCCGGGTTCGATTTCTGGCCAGGGCACACAGGAGAAGCGCCCATCTGCTTCTCCACCCCTCCCCATCTCCTTCCTCTCTGTCTCTCTCTTCCCCTCCCGCAGCGAGGCTCCATTGGAGCAAAGATGGCCTGGGCGCTGGGGATGGCTCCTTGGCCTCTGCCCCAGGCGCTGGAGTGGCTCTGGTTGCGACAGAGCGATGCCCCGGAGGGGCAGAGCATCGCCCCATAGTGGGCGTGCCGGGTGGATCCCGGTCGGGGGCATGCGGGAGTCTGTCTGACTGTCTCTCCCCGTTTCTAGCTTCAGAACAGTACAAAAAAAAAATTTTTTTTTTAAAGACTTTATTCATTTTACAGAGGGGAGAAAGAAAGAGAAAGAAGGGAGGAGAAGCAGGAAGCATCAACTCCCATATGTGCCTTGACTGGGTAAGCCCAGAGTTTCAAACCAGTGACCTCAGCATTCCAGGTTGACACTTTATTCACCGTACAACCACAGATCAGACTAAAATCAATAAATTTTTTAAAGAAGAAAAAAAATGTAGTTTTCACTATTATCTCCAAAAATGCTAGCATTTTACAGAATATGACATACCTCTAATTCTATTAGATATTATCTCTACAGATTAAAAACAAAAACTAAAAACAGACTAAACCCAATATATTCAATTAATAAAATAAATAAATAAATAAATAAACAGACTAAAGTTCTATTATGGAAAATCACACACGTAGTATAACTAGAATTTTGAAACATCAAGTTCACAGTTCTTTAAAACACCAAAGCCATCAACCAAGGTGAAGTTTCTTTTCTCCTAGGATGTATGAAGCCTTAAATTGGCTATTCTTCATATCAGTATACTCGGAGGCTGCCTTCACTTCAAGAAGCATACTTCTTCCTGACCCAAATAAGTATGACGCAGAATTTCAGGTAGAGGAAGCTTTTTCAGCTCAACTTTTTGATCAGTGCACATGCCTCTCATGCCTCCTGAACTTCTGCTCTCCAGGCATTTCTGAGCTGCCTTCTGTTGACCTTTTTGCTATTTCATACCTTTTAGAGAATATAGTTCCATATGATATCTTAAATAGAAAGTCCTCTTCTTAACTAGTAGGTATTGGGTAATTTAAACATGATGACATCTTAAGAACAATGTCATTCAGTACAATCGTAAGATACATTGTGGTACATCATTAGTATAAGAGTGTTGACAATCTGTAACTAACCTGTAATAGATGTAACAATAGCTTCTCATTTACAAAACTGTCTTTTCTTTCTTTGAGAGCTGTCACAACAAACAGGGACAGCAGAAGGACCAGCATGCCTGCACCCATTCTGTTTGAAAACATAATTCACAATTTCAAATATTAAGATGCTTACTGAACACACAACATACGAAAATACTAGGCATTCCATTCTAACAAAGAACCTCTCAGTCATCTGGTTTACTCAAGATGAAGTAGAAAATGGATACACAGGTATAACAGGAATAAAAATCTTAGGATAAAGATATAGGCATGGGCTTATTTGTAGCTTCTAATACATTTTAAGTATTTTTATCTTATTTTTATAATTTGACTTTTAAAACTTTTATGCATACCAACTACCATATTTCTTACTCTGACTTGGACATATTTATAGAAAACAATATAAAAGCTAAACAGTATTTAAAACATACGTTCTTAACGATGAGCACTTACTCATACAGAGGACCTGCATTTCTAAGTCATACTATCCCAGGCAGGACAGACTGCTCTTTTCTCCATGACCTTGTTGTTCTCCTCAGCTATCCCTGGCTAAAGGAAGGCTAGGACAGTGCTCACAAGGGCAGCATGCAGGTGACACATTGGTACAGTAATCCAAAAACAAATTATATTTTTTCAAGGACACCATGTAAATAGTATGGTCCTGTAGTTGAATAAATATCAAGGAAACGGGGCACTAGTCTTGAGTTCTATTTCTCACCTTCTAACTATCTAAGTAACAGAGGCCCAGTGCAGTTATGCTGAAAGTGTGTGGAACACAGCAATCTAGCGAGGCCCAGAGGAAAGGGTTCGGTCTGAGAGGAGTCCTAGTGAGCAGAAGGCCATGCCCGCGAGAACACGGAGCAGGAGCCCAGGAGAGTGCTGGTTCCATTTTGATTTTGTTTGGATTCATCTAATAGTCTCTTCGAGAATCACAGGGGAAAATGCAGTAATATGTTCAACACGAATTACCATTAGAACTCAGGAGAAACAGCTATGTATTATCAAGATACTTTGTCTTTGCTTTTCCTCCCCCCCTTTTTAAAAATTAATTCGATATTCTAATTCATGGGCAAATATGCTTTCACTGTAGGCAAATGGAGTAACAGGGATATTATAGCTGTGTTGTATACATTTTTGCTTTTTCTTTAATTTTATCCTTATACATTTCATGTACCTATCTATTATTTAACTTGCTAAAGAAGGGAGTTGGTGTGAGATCCAATGGAGAGTAGAAACTTCTCTGTGAACCAAGAGTCGAAAGAAGTTGCAAATATAAATACAAGGAAACCAACTCAAACTAAATCATTGAGGAATTTAAGAAGTATAGAGGGAAACAAGTCTTTAAATATACAAATTAGACTTCTCTAGTGTTTTAACTACCTCAAATCATCTGTGCTAGAATACGCAAGTGGCACATTTTAATAAAGACCACTTAACACGATTTCTTTTGCTTTTAGCCTATGATCAGATCTGCTCTCCTGAGCAAGGCAGACAGGCAGAGACAGACAAAGGAGGCAAAGGGCGTCAGAGACAACGAAGAGCCCACAGAGCTGTAGGAAGCAAGAAATCAATGAAAGTTTGAATTCATCTTCTCACACATGATTTGTAGTTTATGACAGCTGCAAAAGGTTTTTACTTAGTAACACTAATAAAGTATGCCTTAGTGAGTATGGTCTTAGAACTCAATAAAATGATTTTGGGCTCAGCTAATAAATCGACCCCCTAGAATACTGGGGATTCCTGATCTATTCCATATTGGCATTCTCACAGAAGTTAATGTGTTCACTCAGTGGTCCCCAACCTTTTTTGGGCCACGGACTGGTTTAATGTCAGAAAATATTTTCACGGATCGGCCTTTATGGTGGGACAGATAAATGTATCACATGACTGAGACAAGCGTCAAGAGTGAGTCTTAGACGGATGTAACAGGGAATCTGGTCATTTTTAAAAAATAAAACATCGTTTAGACTTAAATATAAATAAAATGGAAATAATGTAAGTTATTTATTCTTTCTCTGAGGACCCATACCAAATGGCCCATGGACCGGTACCGGTCCGTGGCCCGGGGGTTGGGGACCACTGTGTTAACTTATAAATCATACATAATTTTAAATTAACACACACTTTTAAAATATTTATCTAATCTTCCTTCAATTAAAAAAGACAAACCCTCACCTATTAAAGATTAGAATAAAATGCTAATACAATTGCTTATACATAGCCCTAAAGGAAGTAACAAAGGTGATTACATAATGAGAAAATAAGACAGGAAATGTTACATGAAATAATGATCATTTAGCTCACCAAGCACACACACACAGTCAGTAGATTACTTGATAATAATTTAAAAGTAAAGTTAAAAGCAAAGGTAACAATTACTTTACAGATTTACTTGGGATATATAAAGAAGAAATAAAGAAATATAATAGCATGAAGAATTCAAGGAAAGTATACAGAATTTTCTCAAAAAGTGATTAAACGTGGGACAATCATCAAGGTATATAGAGACTTTCCTTCCATGAAGATCTTTATTACATTCAGATTAGAACAGGAATCTCGTTTTTCTAAGCCTTAAAGTATGGACATGCTCGAAGGCAAGGACAGAGATCACATCAATTTCTAAACCTTTTTGTTTTGAAAACAGAACTTCTTTCAATACGAAAGATTCCCCAATACACAAGACCCAGAAACTTCTGCACTTCTTGGGGGGTGGGGCTGGGAGGAGGCACGCAAGTGATCGTTGTTGGGCACAATGTCATTCTTGTGAAGGCCAGAGGCAGCGCAGGGAGCTCTAGCGCCTCCCAGAGCCTGGGCCAAAATTATGACTAATGGTCTGATATTACTGTTTTAACTTCTAGTTCGTCCACGTGATTTTAAATTCATGATTAAGATTAGGTTCATATTTCAGAGAGCTGACTGAGAAAAATAATTGTACAGAACAGAAAATGAATGAAAATGTTCATACACTAGAAAGAGATCTGGCTTCCGTCCTACCACAGGCATCAGTGGGAACACTGCCAGGAGCAAGCAGAAGGAAGTCCAACTCAGCGAGAGTCTCTAAAAAACAAAGTTATCTTTAGACAAATATAGAAAGCTTTATCGGCGTTCCACAGGCTGCATGGCTGTGAACAAACAGAAAATGCAAAGCCTTGTGTCTGCTTACTTGAAAAAGCAATGGAGTTACTATATGTGAAGGATCGGTATGGAGCAGGTAGCATATTAAGTATAATGAGTATTATCTCATTTAATTCTCACAATAACCTGGGAGGGAGGTGATATTATTCACCAAGTTTCAGATGAGGAAACCGAGCTCAGAGATGCTGAAGTATAAAGAGCATCCTTCTGTGACCAGTACATGAAACAGCCAGGATTTTAACCTGGGCCTAGTATTTCAAAGCAAGTGCTTCAGTCAATTCAGTAATTGATGTTACCCGGTATATTGATTAGATCTATAAGCAATCTGGTCTGCAAGCATAATCAAACGATTGAGCCCAGGAGGGAAATTAGCAAGAACAACTTTTGTAATTACATTAAGACAAAAGAGATCAATAACCCCACTGAGGAATTTTACAAGTTCTCCTAGGTGGAAAGAAGGTACTTATACCTCCTTGCTACCTCTATCAAAAAGTATCAAAATGGAAACAGGAGCACATTTCTCATAGCAGCATACTGTAATTCCCTACCTAGTTGAAGGGAAAATCAGGAGTAATTACATTAAAAAATAATCTATCATAGATATATACTTCTCTAGAAAAAAACAAAAACAAAAACAAAAATGCAGGTGGCTCAGGGCTGGGCGGGAGGTGACCTCTCTGCTCTGAGGTGGGGGAGGGGGACTCAGGACCTTCAGGAGGTGACCTCTCTGTTCTGAGGTGGGGAGGGGGGGACTCAGGAACCACGGGAGGTGACCTCTCTGCTCTGAGGTAGGGAGGGGGGGACTCAGGAACCACGGGAGGTGACCTCTCTATTCTGAGGTGGGGGAGGGGGGGACTCAGGAACCACGGGAGGTGACCTCTCTGCTCTGAGGTGGGGGAGGGGGGACTCAGGAACCACGGGAGGTGACTACTCTGCTCTGAGAACAGGGTGGCTCAGGCCCTTGGGAGGTGACCTCTCTGCTCTGAGGTCGGGGTGGCTCAGGACCCGTGGGAGGTGACCTCTCAGCTCTGAGAACAGGGTGGCTCAGGACCCACGGGAGGTGACCTCTCTGCTCTGAGGTCGGGGTCGCTCAGGGCCGGGTGGGAGGTGACTGCTCTGAGGTCGGGGTGGCTCAGGGCTGGGTGGGAGGTGACTGCTCTGGGCTTGGGGTGGCTCAGGACCCAGGGGAGGTGACTGCTCTGGTCTGAGCTCAGGGTGTGGCCCTCCACCACTGCCAGGGCTCTAGGTGGCCCACCGCTCCAACACCAGAGGCCATAGCCATCCAGCAGGTGCTCAGAGGACAACACGGAGGCTCTGATTCTGGAGCGTTTCCCCTGGACAGGACAGTTTCATTCTGGTAGGAGAGTCTATGTAAATCACTGAACCAGTAAAGCAACCTCAGTTTTCCCATCAAACGACCAGACGCTTTAGGTAAGGACATCTCCACCCTCTCCTTTAAAATCCACAGTTCCCCAAGTTAAACACATATCAAAACAAAGTAGCTACTAGACTGTCCAATGTCAAAATGGGGACTTATACCTTCGCCCGAGTCCACAGCTCAGTGGTCAACGGCCAGCCAGCCATCATAACCAGTCCGGCAGTCAGCATGTGGCGGTAGAAAAAACTGAGAACCTATCGTGCATTGCAGAGGAGAAACAAGAGCTGAGGTCACTGAAAAGGCGTACATACACATGAAAGAGACGGCACGGTGTCAAGTGGTCGACTACTTACTAGGACTTCAATGCCCAGGACGCAAGCCAACAGGCATCCAACCAAACGCCTCCAGGGAAAGGTCAACAGTGATGTGACAAGGTCTTGAATAACTTGGTATCTGTTGCAAGATTATTTATAAAAAGATTATTTACGTTCTAGATTGAATTTAAAAATTAGGCCATATATACTATAGTAAAGAATAAAAACTCTGTGCAAAGCTACAGATCAAAAATTTTCAATTCATAGATTACTTAAAAACCAAGTGAATCGCTAAGTTCCAATGGCTTTGCTGACCTAAATCTTTTCCTGAAACCTAGAAGTATTTTAGGAAAATAAATACAATTTCAGAATTAACTTGTCATAATCAAATATCTGCTTTTTCAAAAAATGATAATAAATGAGTCTTGTTTGATCTTAATTTAACCATACCCATCTTTATATAGTTACAGATAAATCAGAAATAAAAAACGGTAAACCCAAATGAATAAAACCTGAAAAACAATTTTTGATTCACCAAGGTTAATCTTATATTGAAATCTCAACTGTTAAAAAAATAAAGGTAGGTTTTCCTCATCTAGGTAAAGTATAGCTTAATTGCACTTTTTTACTGAGCTAAATAACCTTTTTTCAAACCCAGTTTAAGATGTCACTAATTATACAGTAATTATAATTAAATATGAACTCATAACCATTTAAAATGTATTACATACTTGAGTACTTTTTAAATTACCGGAAAAAATTTTTAGCACTTGTAGTGCATTATTAAGTAGGTAATTATAAAATGTTAGTATCATTTGATTTATGACCTTTTTTCCAATTTAAAACAATGGCTACATAATGTTATCAAAACTATTAAGGTGCCAAGTAGGAAAAAAAGCTAACACCAAAGAAGAATGTTTCCTTTGTTCTTGATAGTGGATAAGCAGAGAGAAATAGGAGACGGTTTCTTTCCAGTGTCATTACTCTGTTTAAAAATTTTTAGAATGAAAGGTTTTATTCTCAAGGGGCTCTGCAATAGAATTTTCTGCAAGAACAAAACCTTTCATTCTAAAAATTTTAAAACAGAGTAAATGACACTAGAAAGAAATCTGAGTTAAATATGTATACCCAGCAACCGCATTCCTTTCAAATGAAGGGTAACAGTGTGTTCTCTTGTCTGTGCCATTCTGCCTTATATTTTAAAATGCTGACATTTTAAACTTCTTAATTTTTATTTTTGACACTTTTAACATTTTACTATTTTGAATACTAAACAGTTTTAAAGGATGGAAGAGGTGGTCAAAGCTGGAGATAACAAAAATTAGAACAAGAATACACACTGTGTTGGGACAGACTGCTGGCCCACCCTGAAAGCACCTTCACTTTGGGCTCTCATTTCTTGGTCGGCTTGCAGGGTCTGGCTTGCTCAGAGGATGCTTACATGCCCAAGACTAAGTTTAGATTCTAGATTATATATATGAACAAATACATAAATCAACAAGATCCACAACTTGACCTTTGCTGCCTGTGAATGTGAACCAACTTGACACAGTAGTGGTCTTATTTTAAAGTGCTTAAAGCTCACCTGAGGTCTGTAGCTCTGATGTTTTTACAATGGTAATACCTCATTTAAGTACAACTTGCCAGGTGGTTCTTAAAGGCAGAACCACAGCAAGTGTGAATGACACCCGCTAATCTTGTGTGCATGCATTAGTAGACTTGATTTAATTACAAAGTTTCATTTATCTAGGTTTACATAATAGCTAGGAAAGGAGGGACAAAACTGTACAGGAAAAAAAAGTGCAAATTTCTTTGTGACACGGGAAGAGACACTAGACACTGAGATAATGAGGTAAGTTCAAAATGGGAGTTACTCCTGGCATAGTCCAATCAACATTAATTATTTTATTTTTACCCCAGATTTTTCTTATAAAAGACACATAAAGAAGAAAACAAGGTCAGTGCTTCCCTAAGGCAATCAAGATGAAGTCAGAAAAGGAAGGTAGGTAAAACACACAGGACACTTACATGTGACATTGATGCTGTTGTAAATGGCGTGAGATGGTCTGGGGACTAGAGGGTATTATAAATACCACTGATGACTTAGGCTTCAGGAATCAAATCACTTTAAATACAGGTTTACCAGTGAAGTAAAAGACAAGGCAGCCAGGCACATTACTTACTCTCTTAGAACGGCATACCATATAGGCAGTGGCAACAGACAATACACGTAGTACGTCCAGGGACAGGCTTGAATCAGCAGGAAAAATGCTATTAAAATGCCAACAGCCACAAAACCACATGGCAGGAGATGGCTTGGTTTCTGAAAATCAAATGAAACATTGAAATACTTCCAACTCATGTTAATTGATAGGCTTTCAAGAGATTTTATAAAATGAAGAAAATTATTTCTTCCAATGGTTCTATAACTAGAGGATTAACCTAAGAAACGCATTTTAAAAATCTGTCACTAGAGAAGCACAGTACAGGAGAAAAAGCTGGACAGC
Organism: Saccopteryx bilineata; assembly: GCF_036850765.1. Lineage (NCBI taxonomy): Eukaryota > Metazoa > Chordata > Mammalia > Chiroptera > Emballonuridae > Saccopteryx > Saccopteryx bilineata. The sequence continues at coordinate 10,961,039 of NC_089500.1, read as the reverse complement.
ACGAGAGGGTCGCAATAAGGCGATTCTCAATTTAAAAGTGACTATGTTCCTAATGTGTGCTTGCGAGTAAGGTGCTCAGAACTTGGAACACATTTCTCCTTAGTAATAATTGAACAAATGTTGATTGAGTTCTGTGACTAGTTCACAGAAGCCCATTTAATCCACAATAAACTGTGGGACCTAATCTTCATTTGGAACAATGCTCCCATCTATTCAAACTCCAACTTGACATGCTGCCCACGCCTCTCCTCGCTGCCCATTACAGTGGGCTCACTCAGTCACTGCTCCCTTCCCAACCTCAGTCCCCAGGGGTGGCCTGCGGGTGTGTCACTGGCTCACTGTATGACAGTGAGTATGAACCAAGTGCAAAACTTTTCTAGAGGTAATTTCACTCCTTCTGTAAAATGGGAACAATAATTCCATATCTGCTTGTCAAGGTTGGTAGTGCTTAAATAAGATTATGTAAAGAGCTTAATAAAATTATTACTGCAATGTTACTATTGCTTACTAAATTCACCTTTATTTTTCTTCTTTCCTCTCTTCTCCACATCAGTCCCAGCAGTTGCTACAAAAACCTATCAGTAAATAGCACTGGAAATGGAGAGATGGGAGCTGGCCCCGGAGGCCCCACAGCAAAGGGGTAGGACAAGGGATGAATTTCAGGTCCATGTGGACAGGCAAGGTATCGAAAGCTGGTGACTGATGCCAGGATTCAGTAAAAGAGTTGGGACCTGTCTCACATCATTTTGAGAATAGTAAAATTTTTTTTAAAAAAGAAGTTTAAAAGAGCACCTTAAAAACACTGGAGGGATTGTCTAGAATCAGAACAACATAAAATAATTATCTGAACCTTTGGTAAATAGTGTAATAGACATTACAAATGGCATCTACCTGTAGGAAATTAAATCGTACAGAATTTGGTTCAGCTGAAGTAAAAATCAAAAGGATTTGAAATAACAAGCATAGGGGACATTTTCTCCTTCATCATGAACTGATTCCTGCCTCCTGTCCCCGACCCTCAAAGACACCTGATGGGGGTAAGCCATGCTGTGTACACCGTAATCACCCCTTCCACCAACAAACCATGGGTTAAGTTGCACACTCTGGGATTGTTTGCAAGGGGTTTAAACCATACAGGTAGAGAATGAATTATGGGACTTGACTTAAGGGGTTAATATTTTAGTATTTTGCTAAGTAAGAAGGCAAAGACATGTAGCAAATAAGGACAGTTCTAAAGCAAAAGACATCTGAACTGGCAAATGCAAAGAGGAGGACACAAAAGTCACATGTAGAGTTCAATTGAGAGGAGGGTGGCAAGTTATGTTTAAAGAAAAGAGACTATCACTATAGACTTGCCTGTAACAGCAACAAGTGAGAGGCCACCTGCATAAGCTGGGGTCACTGTCAGGCAGAAGTGCCATGAACGTTGGAGTCAGACCTAAATCTAAATCAGTGTTGCTATTCTATTTGCCTAGCAATTTGACTAAGCCATTCAGCGGGTCTAAAGCCGTTTCCTCATCCGGTGACGGAGCAAGGAACTTGTACTCGTTGCAAGGTCATCTTTACTCACCTGGAGATCGGCGACATGCAGCCCTAGCAGAGACCCCAACTCTCCCAAGAAGCCAAGCTAGCCCACTACCGGCCGCACACGCTGCTGTCCCTGCACACCCTCTTGCCTTTCCCCTCTGGGCTACCTGCTCACCCTCTGAATCCCACTTGGGCAGTAACGTCCCCTGGGAAGCCTCCCTGCGCCCAGCGGCGTGCAGCACACTTATATGTGCCTGGCTGCCGTCTCCGTAGCTCCTGAGTGCACTCGGGCCCCCCCGCAGTGAACGCCACAGACTATTGGCTCCTGAGCCTGCCTTCAGACCCACACAGATCTGTCACTTAACCAGATTGCCAAATTGCTGAAGAGGGATCAGGGCATTTTGGGAAACAGAAGCACATTTTAAAAAGGGGACACTCCGAGTAAGTGATTTTATTGCTATCCAGCTCCTAAACTTTTACTATCATATCCAGGTAAATATACTGCTTTGAAGTGCTTTTCTGAACACCAGTACTAGTTATAGAATAATTATTACATGCTAAATAACTATTTTTTAAAACCCAGAAAATTAACAGTTAATACCATAGGAGAATTTAAATTATACAGCTATCTTTATAGTCCTGTTAACATAGGGAGCCATTATTAATAACACACCCTTTCAACCAAAGAAAGATAACCGAGAAATAAAGACCCAAGACGACAAAAGCAAACGAATGTTAGTTTAGCACAACTTGCACAATGTATAAATTAATCAGAGTTGAGCTGATTCAATTACTTTTCTCAGTCTTAGTGACTTAACACCATCATCTAAATCTTCATAAGATTCTCTAAACATACCTTCACTTCTTTACTGACACCTCTGGTGAGGCTGGAGTGAGACTTGATGATCAACAAAGAAACATAAGATAACCATCCCACAAAACCGAGCAGAACACTGGTGCCCAAAAAGAATCGGTCATAAGTGTGGTAATAGGACAGTCCTTCCAACGCGAGATGAATCAGCTCCTTGCAAAGGAGAACCTAGGGAGAAAGAAAATGTAACTTGCCACATGGAATGAATAAGAAACCCAAACTTCAAAGGAAGAAATATTATTAAAATTAGACTAACTGTAGATGATGTATCAAAAACAGATTTTAATTGTTCTAGGATCTTCTTATGAAGTACAAGAAAAATTACTGAATAAAACGAATTTTTAAATCTTGATAATAAAGGGCATCTTAAATGTAAACTATGATATGTGCAGTGATTCAAAATGATTCATTTTGTAAAAATTATCTTCAGATGACATATTAAAGAAAAATAAAGGCTCTCTAATATTGGTCTCAAATAATGGAAATGCCAACATGAAAATCATTTCTGACTTTCTCACATCAGAATACCCAAATTGGTTATAATGCATCATCAAAATAGGTTAGTATTTCAGAGGGGAATACCTTATCATTTTAAAACCATGACAAAAATAAGCATTAGAGCTTAGGCAGTTTTAGAAACTAAACATAGAATTTTTTCCTACTTAAAATGATATGGCCACGTAACAGTGAGGAAAGTATGAAAAGCAAAGTGGGGCAGGAGCCGGAGAAAGTCAAGGCTTCCACAGGAATCAGCAGACTCCTGAGACTGTGTTGATAAATCCAAGTGGACAAACATATCACAATCTAAACACTGTGCATAAGTAGGGGACAGAAACCTGGATCATACCTTTTCATTATAGAGAATAGCATCTGTTCATTCCCCATGCTAACTCAAAGACACCTGCCCACACCCCCACCTGAAACAGGAGAAGTGTGTACCTGGCGATAGCAGCTACGCAGGAAAACCCACCCTTCCTGGAGGGTTCCGGAGAGCTCCCGGCCTGCCCACCTTCTCTCCACTGCCACACCTTGTCCTTCCGCCCCACCCGAAATGGCGATAAGCTGTTTATACACACGAGGCCTGTACACTTACCGCTTCATCGTACTGCCTCTGTTTGATATAAGATCTTGCTCTTCTTAAAATGTCAAACTGTTTGGAATCGGAAAGCAACCTACAAAAGAAAAAAGGAAAATGTTAGGTTTAAAATGTTTCCTCATTTTGGCCCTACCTGGGTGGCTCAGTGGATAAGGCATCGTCCCAGTGCACGGAGGTCACAGGTTTGATCCGGGGTAGGTCACATATGAGAAGCAATCAATGAGGACACAACTAAATGGAATAACAAAGCAGTACAATGAGTTGATGCTTATCTCTCTCTCTCAAAAATTAATGGGGAAAAATAAAATGCTTCCTCATTTCAGTTATATGTATATATATATTTTTTTCCTTAATTGAAAATTAAAGGATAGTAAAAATTGAGAGAAAAAAGATTAACCTCAAGCTCAATTGTATTACTGCTGGTTATCTGAATTCTTTCAAGAAATAGCTTAAAGTTAAATTTGATTTTCTTGACTCAGAGCTTCAACTGCCAAACTGCACTTCTGATAGTCAGATAAAGTACATCATTTTGAAGAACTGTAACTCTGCCTAAAAGGAAATGCCGACGGGCTGAGCACGGTGACTGGCCCGGCGCAGGACACCAGGAGTCCCTCCGCTCAGCACTCCAGGCTGCGGCAGGGCAGGACAGGACAGGACAGGACAGGACAGGGCAGGGCAGGACAGGACAGGACAGGACAGGGCAGGACGGGACAAGGCAGCCACCGTGCGCTGTGCTCCGAGTCTGGTGGGCTGAGCACTGTCTACCAAAGAGCCCCAGGCAGCGCCTAACCAACAACCAAACTCGGCAAACACTTGGAACCTATTTGCCATGCTGCTTCTATACCATATGCCTTTTTTGGTCCCCCTATCTTTCATTTCTCTTCCCATCATTTCCCTGTCCTTGTTTTACTACAAGAGAAATACTCCTAATACTACATAAACTGAAAAAAATCTATAGCTAAAGACATTAAGTTTATGGAATGTAGAAACGAAGGAAATATAAGCAGAACTCAATTACCTTACTGAAATAAATATTTAAACACAAAATTGAACATTCACTGCTTAACTAAAACCTATACTCCTAAACTGAATACCTTTATATTTTTTAAAAAATACAAAAATGTTATTTAAGGATATATCAGGTTAGATCATATAAAGTTGATATATTTCTATGTCAAAAACTACTAAATTAAATATTGGCAATTTCATATGGTGCAACATTATAGGATCACACTAGTCTTCTCTCTATTTGGTTCTAGCAGTCTCTGAAGAGAGAAGACCAAGACTTATAGGAAGTAAATCGAGCAAGGCCATTCATTTGGGTGGGATCACAGGCTTCTTTCAGAATCTGAAACTCTGTCTAGAAAATGCACATTAACTGAATGCTTACATGTAATTTTGGAAACTTCATGGACTCCAGAGGCTCATCTACAAACCCTCTCAGGTTCTCCCATAGCCTCTAGTTGAGAATCTGTGCCTACACCCAGGGCTCCCCAAGCTCTCCACTAAGGGGAACCCCATCGCTGTTTCAGACTACAGGAACAGTCACCACCCCGGATTCACTGCAATCTGGGGGGGGAGAACGTCCATATGAAAGAACAGTTATTTCCAAATGTGGCCACGACCCAGTTCTCTGTCCTTCAAACTCCGCACATTCTGGGATATTTTCCTATAAATCTTAGAAGTGGCATTAGTGGGCCGGAGGGCACAGGAATTCTCTGAAGGCTATATTTAAGTTGAATTTCCCAAATTCTGAGAAAACACTTCTAGTTAATTTCCCTCCCCTTGCTACGCAGCCTCCAAACATACCAAATGCATCTTCTAAGTTACATGAAATCAGTATCAGCGCCTTACTGTCCACTCCTACTGTCCATTCTAAAGTTCCTGGACTCTTGACCATCCTCTATTCCACTGAATTTCCCATTATCCCGAATGTATACGCTCAGCTATACAATGGTTAAATGCTTCCTTCATCACCGACCTTGTATGCATATCTGCATTCTTGTTCACAAAGATCTTCCCCATTTCCCTTTCCAAAATCTAATCTTCATCACCTTTATGGTCCACTCCAAATCTCACCTCACACCATTAGCACTTCAGCGTGGTCTAATGAGCAATTTAATTCTCTTCAACTAAATTTTAACCTCCACGTGGGCCATTAATTATTTCCATTAATATCCACAACAATACTTAGCAAAGTGCTAAGCACATAAAATGAATCCATAAATCTTAATTGATTAAAATGCTGACAAATATTGCCAGCCTGGAAAAGGAAGAGAAATAAGAGAATAATACACACCTAATCATTTGCTAAATTAAATTAAAAAGTGGAAAAAAAAAAAAAAAGCTGGTCCGGAACTAAATTACTTTAAAGTCCTAAAAGGAATGAGAGAAATAACATTTTACATGAGAAATATTTATGTTATACTAATTAATTATATTACATTATATTACATATGAAGTACTTAGGGAAAAAAACCAGGATCAGACTAATTTACATTCTTCCTAAATGGCCTATTTATAAACCATTGGACTCATCAAAGATTCAGAATGTGTCTAGAATTCATCACATTCTGTTCTGTACAAACCTACATTGTTATGAAATTAAAGATTCTTATTAAAAACTTGTCCCCCCTATAATTTTTTTTAGTTTTCTAATAAGTGCAAAATAAATCTTTTTTTTTATAGAATTCAAACATCTTTATTTATTTTTTTATTTTTTTTTATAAATTTTTATTAATGTTAATGGGATGACATTAATAATTCAGGGTACATATATTCAAAGAAAACATGTCTAGGTTATCTTCTCATTAAATTATGTTGCATACCCCTCGCCCAGAGTCAGATTGTCCTCTGTCACCCTCTATCTAGTTTTCTCTGTGCCCCTCCCCCTCCTCCTAAATCTCTCCCTCCCTCCCTCCTGCATCCTCCCTCCCCCCACCCCTGGTAACCACCACACTCTTGTCCATGTCTCTTAGTCTCGTTTTTATGTTCCACCAATGTATGGAATCATGTAGTTCTTGTTTTTTTCTGATTTACTTATTTCACTCCGTATAATGTTATCAAGATCCCACCATTTTGCTATAAATGATCTAATGTCATCATTTCTTATGGCTGAGTAGTATTCCATAGTGTATATGTGCCACATCTTCTTTATCCAATCTTCTATTGAAGGGCTTTTTGGTTGTTTCCATGTCTTGGCCACTGTGAACAGTGCTGCTATGAACATGGGGCTACATGTGTCTTTACGTATCAATGATTCTGAGGTTTTGGGGTATATACCCAGTAGAGGGATTGCTGGGTCATAAGGTAGTTCTATTTGCAGTTTTTTGAGGAACCACCATACTTTCCTCCATAGTGGTTGTACTACTTTACATTCCCACCAACAGTGTATGAGGGTTCCTTTTTCTCCACAACCTCTCCAACATTTGTTATTACCCGTCTTGTTGATAATAGCTAATCTAACAGGGGTGAGGTGGTATCTCATTGTAGTCTTGATCTGCATTTCTCTAATAACTAATGAAGCTGAGCATCTTTTCATATGTCTGTTGGCCATTTGTATTTCTTCCTGGGAGAAGTGTCTGTTCATGTCCTCTTCCCATTTTTTTATTGGATTGTTTGTTTGTTTGTTGTTGAGTTTTATGAGTTCTTTGTAAATTTTGGATATTAGGCCCTTATCTGAGCTGTCGTTTGAAAATATCAGTTCCCATTTAGTTGGCTGTCTGTTTATTTTGATATCAGTTTCTCTTGCTGAGCAAAAACTTTTAATTCTGATGTAGTCCCATTCATTTATCTTTGCCTTCACTTCTCTTGCCATTGGAGTCAAGTTCATAAAATGTTCTTTAAAACCCAGATGCATGAGTTTAGTACCTATGTCTTCTTCTATGTACTTTATTGTTTCAGATCTTATATTTAGGTCTTTGATCCATTTTGAATTAATTTTAGTACACGGGGACAGGCTATAGTCGAGTTTCATTCTTTTGCACGTGGCTTTCCAGTTTTCCCAACACCATTTGTTGAAGAGGCTTTCTTTTCTCCGTTGTGTGTTGTTGGCCCCTTTATCAAAGATTATTTGACCATATATATGTGGTTTTATTTCTGGGCTTTCTATTCTGTTCCATTGGTCTGAGTGTCTATTTTTCTGCCAATACCATGCAGTTTTGATTATTGTGGCCCTATAATATAGTTTAAAGTCAGGTATTGTAATGCCCCCAGCTTCATTCTTTTTCCTTAGGATTGCTTTGGCTATTCGGGGTTTTTTATAGTTCCATATAAATCTGATGATTTTTTGTTCCATTTCTTTAAAAAATGTCATAGAAATTTTGATGGGAATTGCATTAAATTTATATATTACTTTGGGTAATATGGCCATTTTGATTATATTTATTCTTCCTATCTAAGAACAAGGAATATTTTTCCATCTCATTGTGTCTTTTTCTATTTCTCTTAGCAATGCCCTGTAGTTTTCTTTATATAGGTCCTTTACATTCTTTGTTATGTTTATTCCTAGGTATTTTATTTTTTTTGTTGCAATCGTGAAGGGGATTATTTTTTTGAGTTCATTTTCTAATATTTCATTGTTGGCATATAGAAAGGCTATGGACTTCTGTATGTTAATTTTGTATCCTGTGACCTTACTGTATTGGTTTATTGTTTCTAGTAATCTTTTTGTGGAGTCCTTTGGGTTTTTGATGTATAGGATATCATCAGCAAAAAGTGATACCTTTACTTCTTCTTTTCCGATATGGATGCCTTTTATTTCTTTGTCTTGTCTGATTGCTCTGGTCAGAACTTCTAGCACCACGATAAATAAGAGTGGAGAGAGTGGACACCCCTGTCGTGTTCCTGATTTAAGGTGGAAAGTCCTCAGTTTTACGCCATTTAATATGATGTTGGCTGATGGTTTATCATATATGGCCTTTATTATGTTGAGATATTTTCCTTCTATACCCATTTTGTTGAGAGTCTTAAACATAAAATTGTGTTGTATTTTATCGAAAGCCTTTTCTGCATCTATTGATAAGATCATGTGGTTTTTGTTCTTTGTTTTGTTGATATGGTGTATTACGTTAACTGTATTACATATGTTGAACCATCCTTGAGATTCTGGGATGAATCCCACTTGATCATGATGTATTATTTTTTTAATATGTTGTTGTATTCGATTTGCCAGTATTTTGTTTAGTATTTTAGCATCTGTATTCATTAGAGATATTGGTCTGTAGTTTTCTTTCTTTGTGCCATCCTTGCCAGGTTTTGGTATGAGAGTTATGTTGGCCTCATAAAATGTGTTTGGAAGTATTGCTTCTTCTTCAATTTTTTGGAAGACTTTGAGTAGAACAGGAAGCAAGTCTTCTTTGAATGTTTGATAGAATTCACTAGTATAACCGTCTGGGCCTGGACTTTTATTTTTGGGGAGGTTTTTAATATTTTTTTCTATTTCCTCCCTGCTGATTGGTCTGTTTAGGCTTTCTGCTTCTTCATGACTCAGACTAGGAAGGTTGTATTGTTCTAGGAATTTATCCATTTCTTCTAGATTGTTGTATTTGGTGGCATATAGTTTTTCATAGTATTCTACAATAATTCTTTGTATATCTATGATGTCTGTGGTGATCTCTCCTCTTTCATTTTGGATTTTATTTATTTGAGTCCTGTGTCTTTTTTCCTTGGTGAGTCTTGCCAAGGGTTTGTCGATTTTGTTGATCTTTTCAAAGAACCAGCTCCTTGTTTTATTGATTTTTTCTATAGTTTTTCTGTTCTCTATTTCGTTTATTTCTGCTCTGATTTTTATTATCTCCTTTCTTCGGCTGGTTTTGGGTTGTCTTTGTTCTTCTTTTTCTAGTTCCTTAAGGTGTGAAGTTAAGTGGTTTACTTCGGCTCTCTCTTGTTTGTTCATATAGGCCTGAAGTGATATGAACTTTCCTCTTATTACTGCTTTTGCTGCATCCCAGAGATTCTGATATGTCGTATTTTCATTTTCATTTGTCTGTATATATCTTTTGATTTCTGCACTTATTTCTTATTTGACCCATTCATTTTTTAGAAGTATGTTGTTTAGTTTCCACAATTTTGTGGGTTTTTCCCCCTTTTTTTTACAGTTGAATTCTAGTTTCAAGGCTTTATGATCAGAGAATATGCTTGGCACAATTTCAATTTTTTTAAATTTGCTGATATTGTCTTTGTGGCCCAACATATGGTCAATTCTTGAGAATGTTCCATGTACACTAGAGAAAAATGTATACTCTGTCGCTTTGGGATGAAGTGTCCTGTAGATATCTATCATATCCAGTTGTTCTAGTATTTCATTTAAGGCCACTATATCTTTATTGATTCTCTGTTTGGATGACCGATCTAGAGCCGTCAGCGGTGTATTGAGGTCTCCAAGTATGATTGTATTTTTGTCAGTTTTTGTTTTAAGGTCAATAAGTAGCTGTCTTATATATTTTGGTGCTCCTTGGTTTGGTGCATATATATTAAGGATTGTTATGTCTTCTTGATTCAGTGTCCCCTTAATCATTATGAAATGACCATTTTTGTCTCTGAGTACTTTTTCTGTCTTGTAGTCAGCATTATTAGATATGAGTATTGCTACACTTGCTTTTTTTTGGGGTTTTGTTTGCTTGGAGTATTGTTTTCCAGCCTTTCACTTTGAATTTCTTTTTATCCTTGTTGCTTAGATGAGTTTCTTGTAGGCAGCATATAGTTAGATTTTCTTTTTTAATCCATTCTGCTACTCTGTGTCTTTTTATTGGTAAGTTTAATCCATTTACATTTAGTGTAATTATTGACACTTGTGGGTTCCCTATTGCCATTTTATAAATTGCTTTCTGTTAGTTTTGTATCTTGTTTGATTCTTCTCTTTTTTCTATCGTTTGTTTTTGTTTGTTTGTATTCCATACTTCTTTCCTCTGTTGCTACCTTTTTTAAGTCAAGTGTTTTTGTGGTGGTTTTTTCAAGGGTGGTTACCATTAAGTAATGAAAAGGGTACCTACCATATTCATTGTAGTACCCTTTCTTGTGAGTATTTCTGCGCTTCATCGTCCTTTGCTACTGTTAATCTTCATCCTTTCTCCCCCTTTTTTTTTCTTTTGTTGTCACAGTTTAAGTTTGGTTTTATTGTTTTCTTGGTGGAGCTGTTACTTGTGGTTATGTTTTCTTTTGTTCTTTGAATCTGGTTGGAAAACCTCCTTTAGTATTTCCTGGAGTGGGGGCTTTCTGATGATAAATTCTCTCATCTTTTCTGTATTTGTGAATATTTTTATATCTCCTTCATACTTGAAGGATAGCTTTGATGGATATAGTATTCTTGGCTGAAAGTTTCTCTCTTTCAGGGCTTTAAATATTGGGTTCCACTCTCTTCTAGCTTGTTGAGTTTCTGCTGAGAAATCTGATGATAATCTAATAGGCCTTCCTTTATATGTTGTATTCTTCTTTTCCCTGGCTGCCTTGAGAATTTTTTCTTTGTCATTGGTTTGTGTCATCTTCATTATGATGTGCCTTGGAGTGGGTTTGTTGTGGTTAAGAAAACTTGGTGTTCTGTTTGCTTCTTGAATTTGAGGCTTTAATTCTTTCCACAGGCTTGGGAAGTTCTCATCTATTATTTGTTTGAGTATATTCTCCATTCCATTTTCTTTCTCTTCTCCCTCTGATATACCTATTATTCTTATGTTATTCTTTCTGATGGAGTCAGACAATTCCTGTAGGGCTTTCTCGTTTTTTATTATTTTTGAGTCTCTTTCTTCTTCTCTCTGTTGTGCCTCAAGTTGCTTGTCTTCTATTTCACTGATCCTGTCTTCTATCTGGGCTGTTCTATTAGCTAAGCTTGTTACCTCGTTTTTCAGCTCGTGAATTGAGTTTTTCATTTCTGTTTGATTTGTTTTTATAGTTTCAATTTCCTTGGTAATATATTCTTTGTGATCGTTGAGTTGTTTTCTGATTTCCCTAAATTGCCTTTCTGTGTTTTCTCGTATATCTCTGAGTATTTTTAAGATTTCTATTTTAAATTCTCTGTCATTTGGCTCCAAGGCTTCCAATATGTTAAATCTTTTCTCCATAGATTTTTCCACATCTATTTGTGTTACCTCTCTGTCTTTTGTATCCATAATGTTCGATTTCCTTTTTCTTATTGGCATCTGAAGGTGGTCTTGATGATAGTGTTAATTGGAATTAATAAAAAATAAAAAGGAAAAAAAAAAAGGAAAACACTCCACAAAAAAAAGTAATAATTTATTATTTCCCCCTTTTTTCTTTCTTCTCTTCCCCTCCTCTCACCTCCTTAGGGAAATATCGTGATGACCTGTGAATTATATTATGCTAAATGGAACAAAAATTGCCTATAATGGAGGGCCTGATTTGGGGTGAAGAGTTCAAGGGGCAAAAAAGGGAGTAGGGACTTACTAAATACAAAAAAAAAAGGGGGGGGGGAGAAAATCTTAGACAAGCATAAAATGATTTGCTTGTAAGTGATGGTCGACTAAGAGATATAATGAGAGGGATGAGAGGGAAACAGAAAAAAGGAGAGAAAAAACAATAATTAAAAAAGAAAAAATAAAAATAAAAATAATAAGTAAAAATCTGTTGTATTAAGTGGAGCGAAGACTAAATACAATGGAGACTTTGGGTTGGGAGGAATGCTAGTGAGTTAAAAAGCAATGTAAAAAGTGCCCAAAATGCCACAAAAACAAACAAATAGAGGAAAACCAAGAACAAAAGCAGAAGAAGAAGAAAAAAAGAACAACAACAAAAAAAACCCACAAAAACTTGAGTCCCAAATTAAATAATTTGTTCGTGATTGAGGCTTAAATGGGAGAAAAAGTAAAAGGAGAAAAGAAGAAACGAATAGAAAGGAAAAAATAAGAGTAAGAGAGAAACGAAGGAAGAAAAAAAGGTAAGGGGAAAAAAAAAAGGGGGGGAGAGAGTGAGAGTTAAGGGTTTTGGAGTGTAACCCTAAAGGAGAGTTAGGATGAAGAAAAGAAATAAAATGTAACACTCATGGGTAGTGTAGTTCAAGAAAAGGGTAGCATAAGATGGGCAGAGAGTAAAAGGACCGAGGTGGAAGAAATAGAAATAATAATAAAGGCAATAAGATAGAAGAAAGAAACAACAACAACAAAGAATTAGTGGAACAAGTTATAAAGTCTGTGGATTTTTCTTGATTTTGAGAGGTTAACTTCTTCCTTTTTTCTTTTCTCCCCCTCTTCCTGGTCGGTGACTCTGTACCCCAGGTTCTGCCCCTGTGTCACTCTTAGGTAGGAATTTGCAGTTGATGGGATTTTATGGCAATGTCATATAATTGGCTTTAGTCTCGCTGGTAGTCAAGGCTTGTTGGCGTTTGCAAAGTCCAACAATGAGAGTTTGCTTTCCTGGAGTCTCTTTCCTAGTCTCCCCTTCCTGAATTAGCAGCCTGGTGATCCAGCTATGAGGCTGCCACTGCTTCTGTCTGGGGAGTAAGAAGCTCAAAGAGCTGGGAAATCCCCACTCTATCCTCACTCAGCACAAGGCTCTGGGTAAGGCTCTGGCAGTCAGAGCCTCCAGCGTAATCAGGTGGGGCTGGGAGTCAATTGTTGTCAAGGTGACTGTTCAGCGCCTATCATTCAGTTGGACCACTCAACCCAGGCTTTCCACACTTGGTAGCCTTTTTTGGCTGGGAAGAAGAAGCACTAGTCGCTGTTTGCTTTATGGATCTTAATATCTGCCAAGTCCCTCTTGTTAGGTATATCCCTGAATATGGAGGCTCTGTCAATCAGAAGTTGCCCCTGCCCCTTTAGCGAAAGGCACTGAAAAATATCATGCCTCTTGTCTTGGATCGCTGAACTGGGAGAGATCTTATCAATTAGAGCCCCGTGGGTGCGTAGATTTCGTGGGTTTAGCTAATTTCAGTGATTGGATCCGCAGCTGTGCTCCAGAAAGTATTTCAGGCTGCCTGTGCGCCCCTCCCCCCAGCGCTTGATTGTTAGCTTGAATGGCTGGGTGAGGTGCCCCGCCCACGGAGAGAATCTCCTGACTAGGAAAGACAGCCTTGGCGCCCCTCCCGACCCCGGCTCGGGGCGCACGGGGGCACGCGCGCGGTTTCTCAGCACGCCAGTGGACGGGGACTGCGGCACGGGGCGCGGGGGTTTCTCCGCACGTTAGTGTCCGGGGACCATGCGCGCACGCGGTTTCTCAGCACGCCAGTGGCCGGGGACCGCGGCAAAGGGCGCGCGCGGGGTTTCTCCGCACGCCAGTGGCTGGGGACCGCGGCACAGGGCGTGCGCGCGGTTTCTCAGGGTATGCTGGGGCGGCCGCCAGTGCCCAGGCTGCCGTCCCCGAGTGTGGGTGGGCAGCTGCACGTGTGGGTTGACTCACCACAGGTGTACTCTCTCCTCAGCAACAGTCCTTTTGTTTTCAGTGTGTGTGTGGAACTCCGGAATGCTCCAAGGATAAATTTTTGTTTCTAGTTGATAAATTTGTTGAGATTTTGGGGAGATCTGTCGGACGCGCTGCTCACGGTGCCATTTCCGTCTAAATCTTAATATCATATATTTTAAACATAAAAATATTTTGTGAAAAATGTGAAGTCCAGCCTGACCTGTGGTGGCGCAGTGGGTAAAAGCATCGACCTGAAACACTGAGGTCGCTGGTTTGAAACCCCAGGCTTCCCTAGTCAAGGCACATATGGGAGTTGATGCTTCCTGCTCCTCCCTCCCTTCTCTATCTGTCTCTGTCTCCTCTCTCTAAAATGAATAAAAAAAAAAAAAAAGACAAATACATTATTAAAAAAAAAAAAAAAGTGAAGTCCGGAACAAAAGGTACATGTTAACATTTATGTAGAGAAGACAGAACAGGTCACAAGGGCAGAACAAGGGAGGCCAGCAGGAGTGCAACCAGAGGAACAGCATCAGTAAGTTAGGATGAATAAAGGGACCTGCGTGTGTCAACAGGGATAAATCTTGAAAATCACACTGAATGAAAGGAAGAATGCAAAAAATTGTTAATTTTAAAAATAGGGATTAAAAAAGTATGAGGATCTAAAGAAACATGGTAAAATGTTAATACTTCTTAAACCGGATTGTGGGTACAGGGTTTCTGTTATACTCTCCATTCTCTTAAGCATGTTTCAAGTATTTCAAAATTAAAATTTAAAATGTTAGCAAGAAGGATCTATATGTGTACATGCACATATGTATACATGATATATACAGGCAGATAGATGCACACAATACTGCAGTTGTGTCCCAGGGAAAAGACTGGGACATTTAAACATGGGAGAGGTAACTCTTTATTACTGTTCATGTAATTCTTATTGTATATATGGATTTCTTTTTAATGCACATTTTACTAGCTGTTTTTTTAATTAAAACATTAAATTTTAACATATAGTTATTGGCTATGATGGAGAAACCAATAACTATGGTTACTGATCCCAATAACCATATTCGCCCACCAGGAACAACTAGAAAGCCTGATTTGCAGGTACTAGAGAGCTGATGAGATCATCAAGAGTTGAAGGGTTAAAATTCTAGAAAGAAGGAAACCAGAGAACTCATCCAATATTCTATGAACTGTAACTGTTAAGGCATTTGTCATTCTTATTCTTGGCAAAGGCGAGAGACCGAGAATTTGGGTATACAGCTGCTACTGGAGATAGCGAATCCAGCAGAGCCTTTGTGGTTTAACCACAGAGATAAAAGTTAAAGTTTGTGGCCGCCAATGCAGCCAAGACTTCAGGACCCAAAAGAGAAGAAAAATAACAACATACAATTTTCATTCTGGATCAAAAAGAAAAAAAAAGACAAGAAAGCTATCTGGAATTATTTAAACTAGTTTAATACAGATTCTGGGAGCTCTTGAGAAGCATGAGAGAAGGAACTTCTATTAGCAAGAGTTTATATTCTATTCTATAGGAACAACTCAGGTAAAGAACAGAGGCCACATCCTAATGAGAAGGACGTGAAGGGGCAGTGAGCCTGAGATTCAGCTGAATTCTACGAGAGGACAAAAAGCTAAGAAGAAAGGCTCTGAAAAGTGGACAGAAGTTTTGGTAGTCTCAAGAAATGAAAGAGACAAAACTTGGTGTTTAGGAGTCACCAAAAAGGATGGGCTCTACATAATTCAACAAGCTGTCAACTGAGATCCCTAGGAGGTAACAGAGATGATGGGGCGGGGAGAGGAGGCAAACAAAATAGATGCAGCTGTGAGTCAGCGACCACTCCATGCCTGTCAGAGAGGCAGGTGGAAACTCTCTGGAGAATTCAGAGCTTCTAAAACTTTTGATATACGATGATAGGCTCATTTACAAACTACCAGACTTAACAATAGGACCAACTAAAAAAAGACAAATTTAAAAAAACCTCACAATATGGTCATTGGTGTTATCAAGTACAGACTTTAACATAATTATGGTTAATATATTTCAGTAGAGAATAAGATAAAAAATTGCACCAAAGAACTTGAATCTTTTTTTTAATGAATGGGAATGGAAATTTAGAATTTAAAAAATGTAATAACTGAAATTAAGAATTCAATAGCAACAAACTGGACAAAGTTGAGAGATTTTGTGTTTTAGGAAGAAGACAGGTCAGCAAAATTATCTTGTGTGAACATGAAGAGCAGAAAGACCATTTAAAAAGTACAAATCATTGTGAACACGATATATATTTCCCTGTTGGGATACGTAACTGGGACCCCAGAAGAGAGAATCTGGCAGAAGTGACATTTGATGATAATGGCAACACAACATTTCTACATAGCAATTTATATGGGAAAAATTCCTTTATTCAACAAATCTTTTATATTGAAAACATCAAGATTTTTTTTAATTGATGAGAAAGAGGCAGGAGTGGGGGTGTGGAAGAGATGGGGAGGAGAGAGGTGAGAAGCATCAACTCAACTCATAGTTCCAGCACTTCAGTTGTTCATTGATTGCCTCTCATATGTGCTTTGACTGAGGACCCAAGCTTGCTCAAGTCAGCGACCTTGAGCTCAAACCAGCGACCTTGGTATCACATCAATGATCCCACGTTCAAATCAGCAACCCTGTATGCAAGCTGGCAAGCCTTTACTCAAACCAGTGACCTCATGTTTCGAACCAGGGACCTCAATGCCCTAGGTTGACAGTCTATCTATTGTACCACTGCTGGTCAAGCAAATATGTCAAATTTTAAAAGAACTTACTGGTAGCATGCTATGCTTAAGTAAAAAGAAAACAAGAAATTAGTATGAATTGTGCACATTTCTTTGCTGTGATTGGTATTAGTCCATCTTTTTCCCATAATTATTTGAACATTGAAGAAAAAAGTAAGCCATGTTTTAGGATTATAAAAATGTTATCAAGAATTATTCAGGGTGAACTAGTGTTTGAAGGACAAAATCCCCTTTAAATACTGCCCTTTAAAGTATTATGGCTTTACTCATATTTTTTATTACAAAAATATTTTGCTTGCATTTACACACAATAGAGACACCAGGGATACCTGGTGCATTCTGTTTTGGAATGTCTTAAAAACTATTTCAGCAAGATAAAGACAGAGAAGGCAGGATAAAATATTATTTTTAGAATAATTTGCATTCTTCAGACTGACCAATGATGCAAATTCATCTTTTTTCGTGTCATAACTGAGTAAATGAATATTTTCCTATGTGTGTATGTATGTGATATGTAAACGTTACCTTTGTAAAGTTTTAAGGCAGAAAACTAAATTTCTAGCAAATAATTAGTAAGTCTGATGGGTGAAGTGGTAGAAAGATTGACATTAAAACCAGTATTTAAATTGGTCTAAGGAAGGAACTTTTAATTATGACAGCCTAAAAGAAACAAATATATTAAAAGAAACCAAAGTATTTTTTGCCATTTTAGTAAAAACTGATTTTAGATATTTTGTTAGGTCAAGTTCTCTGAATTTACATAGTGAGTTTTAAATAAAAGATAACTTGCTTTTGCTTCTATTTGCAAGGTACAATAATCTTCCTGTTTCACTTTCCTAAAAAATATTTCTTAGATCTTTCTTGTTCTTTTTTCATTTCATGAATTTTTCTTGAAAAGCTTTTCTTGTCTTCTTTTGACCTCTGTAGTCCACACTTCAAATATAAAGCCTTTTTCCTCCTTAAGATGCTTCCACAGAAGCAAACCTTTCACGCTTCTCCTAGTCATGTACCTCCACCTGCTGGTCATCCCTTGCCATAGCACTGGGGCCTCCTGGACCCATTTTAGCTTTGTTTCTCTTTCTAGCAGTTGCATTTGTGGGAATGGTTATTTTATGACTTCTGTTCTTTCACACAGGTCTTTACAATATCAAAACTAAAATGTACTTATTTTTTTAAATAATAGAGTAAAACAGGAAATACAATTACCATATGAATCCACTGGACCCTTTTACAAGACTAAGATATGCTATAGAATTTTAGCAATCATATTTTTCCTCTTTGTTGAAACATTTGCTATTTTATCACCCATGAAATTATTACTTATTCATCAATTATTAATGCTGGAAAAGACTAAGACAATGGAGGAATGGTGAACAGATACCATTTAACTAAAATCTAGTGATGAAATCGATCATGTAAGTAAAATCTCAAGATTACAAATATTGATATCAATATGCTAGCTAAATTTTCTTATACTTAAGAATTGGTGACTGAGCAATATTCTTTTAAGAAGAAAAAAAAATATGGTTCTTATTCAAAAGGAAAGGACTTCATCACACTATTTTTTGTAACACGAACTGAACTATCTGTTTTGCAAAAAGGATGTGTGACCACAACATTCTTTCACCTTTTATGATATTTATGTGCCAATTTACCTCACATGACTCCTAAGTGGACAATGTTGACATTGGGTGCATATATAACACTGAGTGGAAGAAAATAGATGGTGTAAAAATGAAAAACTTCACTCAAGAAAACTAAAGAGCGCATTGTACTCAGATGGTAAATGGTGATGACTGTGGTTTTCTTGTAAACTGAGCACATGAGATAGGAAAAAAAGGATACCACACAGGAATAGAAACAAAATATCGTGGGATAAAACCTAAAATTTTGCTTAAGGACATAACAGAAGACATAAATAAATACATGATAGATGGTAACATTCAATATTGTAAAACTGTCAATTCCCTCCAAATTACTTCCTAAATATTATATAATAAACCAAGAATTCTTCATATCATTCAAGATAATTCTAAAATATATATGGAAAAGTAAATTTTTATTTTATACCCATGATTTTTATGCTTTTCTGATTCATGCCAATGATTAAAATACTTTTGTTTCTTTTTAAAATAAACATTTATCAAAGCAGTAAATGCATACAATTTTTAAAAATAAAAAATAGAACAGGAAGGCATAACGACAACCAAAACATCCCTGTCCCATTCTTCTCACCTCCCATGTCCCCAAACCAGAAACAAGTACTTTCCAACAGTCTGTTTAAAGTTATTCTGGTAGTTAGTTCGATTTCTCTTAATAATGTGCTTTTATTACTATCTCCTGACTTGATGACCTGAGGAACTTGGTGGTGACTCTCCACTGACTGGCTGTCCCTGCTGTCTCCTCCACCTTCAAGAAGGTAGGCAGTATTAGTTTTTTTACCCTCTGTTGGCTACGTTGGTCACTTGAACAATCTGTCTTCTCCTCTCAACTATGGCCAGACTCTCCACACACTACTCTTTTACGAGGACAGCAGCATCACTACGACTCTAGTCGTTTCTTTCCCCCTCTACCTCCCAACCTGTAGCCCTGTACCGGCAAGGCTGGTAACATGTGCATTCTATTCTGTAATCTTAGGTCTTCCTTACTTTGTCTAAGGTTTGACTAAAATTGAAATCCAACATTTACATTATGATTATTTAGATACTGTTCGCTGAGTAGCCAAGTTTTATACTCTAAGTAGATTTCCTTGATCCACGTGCCAATGTTTGAATGAATTCCCTCCCTCGTACTCTCAACAACTGTTCAAAATCACAGCACACCTTAGGTAGCTCCATAAGTAAAGCACGCTTTCTGTATACTTTGAAATGTTTTCGTTTCCCTGAACTTTCCAATTGTCATTGTTTTGGAGGAGGAAACGTATGCCTTCTATGTAAGTCACTGTTTCCCCCAGCTCCTTCCTCAATCTATATATTACCTAAAACTCATCATTTCACTTGAAGCCTACTCACTGTCGATTCTAACCTGGAGGACTTGCTCCCATGCGGACCATTCTTGCAATTTGGCCTCTGTTAAGTTTTTAGTTGTATTACCCTTCTAAGACAATGCCTTCTGTACTCTTTCCTTTTGTAAAGTTTATGCTGCTTATTACTTACTGTGTCTGAGATAAAATAGTACAGGTGTCAAGAACCTCTTTGGCTGAGAGTCATGAATGCCACATATTTTAAAATATAATTCTGTGAGAGCCATACAATGACCCATGTCCGTTACGCATTATCCAATAAAAATTTGGTGTTGTCCCAGATGACAGCTGTGATTGGCTCCAGCTGCCCGCAACCATGAACATGAGCGGTAGGAAATGAATGGATTGTAATACATGAGAATGTTTTATATTTTAAACATTATTTTTTTTTATTAAAGATTTGTCTGTGAGCCAGATGCAGCCATCAAAAGAGCCACATCTGGCTAGTGAGCCATAGGTTCCTGCACCTGCAATAGTCTCTCATAAAATAGGGGATTTTAATGTTTTTAAATTCTTTTAAGTTCCTTAAATTATTTATTTCTTCAAGAGTCCATTCTTGCTTGACCAGGCGGTGGTGCAGTGGATAGATTGTTGGACTGAGATATGGAGGACCCAAGTTCGAGACCCCAGAGTTGCCAGCTTGGGCGTGGGCTCATCTGGTTTGAGCAAGGCTCACCAGCTTGAGGCCAAGGTTGCTGGCTCGAGCAAGGGGTTACTTGGTCTCCTGAAGGCCCACGGTCAAGGCACATATGAGAAAGCAATCAATGAACAACTAAGGTGTCGCAAGAAAAAACTGATGATTGATGCTTCTCATCTCTCTCCATTCCTGTCTGTCTGTCCCTGTCTATCCCTCTCTCTGTCTCTGTAAAAAATAAATAAATAAATAAAGTCCATTCTTCATTTTATCTTAGGCTCCTTTAGTTATATTGCAGGCTTTCAACAAATGGTGATTTCTAAGTCTGCAGGCGGGCTGGTGGCTTTGCTCCAGGTGGGAATCAGCCGGCCTGCTGAGCCCCAGAGCAGAGCAAGTTCCCAGTGAGGCAACAGGCCAAGTACCGGAAGGTGGGTAGTGTGCACTTGAACCCGACAGAAGAGCGCCTCCTTACCCAGTCTCTCTAAAGTGGTGCAGCTAAAATACCTCAGTAATTCTCTGTTTCGGTGTCCTATGTATTTTCTTCATACCAGGCATTGATAATATATTTCTTGTTCATTTATTTATTTTGTTATAGTCTGACTCTACCACTGCATTATAAATATACAGATTCACATGATATATATATGATATATTAAGAGGCAAATTCTAACAGATAAACACTTGGCTTATAGTCTTTATAAGCATGTCAGAATCTTATAATCAGGGACAAAGGTAATTCTACTTTTGATATATATGTATAATATTCGGGGTAATTATTTGCATATAATCATAACTTACAAAATCATAATTTTGCTTTGTTTTTGCTCCCCTACACACACACACACAAATACACTCATATGCAGTCACATTATTCACAGGGCAATGCAATATTTAAGCCTTTGTAATTTATGAATACAGCACTCATGCTACATAAGTTGTCAAATATAATTCTAATAAATCATTCAATCATATCCCTAACATTCATATTTCAAATACTTTCTATTTATTTTGGTCAAGAGCAAAATTCTTGCTAAATAAAAAAATAAACCTGTCCAAGACAGTCCTGCAGTCAGGTCTGCGACTCCCATGTCCCCATGTCCCCATTCCTAACTCAAGGACAATACATCTTTCTGGGATCTAAGAGAAAAATCTGTAGCCCCCCATCTGCTCTCCTCTTAGCCTACCCAGTAGTTGTCAGCATTTCGCAGAATTGTATCATTGGCCTTTTCCTGTCACTTTTTACCTCCTGCCTAGAGCCTCCCATATCAATGAACAACTAAGCAACAGTTTCCACCATCTTTATGCCGACAGCTCCAAAATCTCCATCAACTCTCGTCTCTATTTTGAGATCCACATCCCTGTATCTAACCAACCCATTGATGCCTTCAGTTGAACACTGACCATTCATCCTTGCCTTTCAAACCAGCTCTTTTCCTTTTGATAAGCCATAATGGTGCCAGCCCTTCCTAGTCCCCCAAGCCAAGAGTTCCAACACCTTCCCAGTCAGGCCCTGGTGAACTGATCTCGTGTTCCCGTGTCCACCCACACCCTGTATCTCCTCCACCCGCCGTGCAAGAGATCCAGCATCTGGCTCATTACTGACAAAAACAACAGATGAGACTTTCATTTTGGGATCTGCACGAATGGATATGTTGAATAAAAACAATAAAGTTTCTAAGTTATTAATTTATACTGTCAATATTTAAATTCATTGAAAAATTCTTTCCTACAAGCTAATACACATAAAATACTTACTTAAATGGTGTAAACAAAAATGGTAAAGTAACTTCTTTTTTCTGAGTCATTTTCACCTGGGAACCAAGTATGAAAATGTTATTATAAATGAGAAAAACAGTAAACTAATTCTATTTTGAAATATAAACATCCATTAAAATGAGTCTTCAGGTATGGTTAATTGCTTTGAAAATAAATGGAATTTTGTGTTACTATATTATTTCATAAATATTTAAAGAAAAATTTGACATTATCATTGTATCACAATAAACTGAGAATTAGGGATATCAAGTCTGCAAAAGAACATTCTGTACTGTACTTTAATGCCCAGAAAAACAAAATAAGCTAAGCTGCATTAATTGTAATTAAGAATTACAATTACATTAAGAATAACAGAAAGTTTCAGTTAAATGGTTGCCTCTTTAAGTTCTTAACGCATATAACAATGTACGAACATGGAATAACAAGAAATGTTGTTATCACTAATGCTGCTTCTATGGCAGGGGTCCCTAAATTTTTTACACAGGGGGCCAGTTCACTGTCCCTCAGACCGTTGGAGGGCCGCCACATACAGTGCTCCTCTCACTGACCACCAATGAAAGAGGTGACCCTTCCAGAAGTGCGGCGGGGGCTGAATAAATGGCTTCAGGGGGCCGCATGCGGCCCGCGGGCTGTAGTTTGGGGACGCCTGTTCTATGGGGACACACTCCAATCAATAAAGATTTGGTATGTAGTCTTTATAAGCATACATAAATAGTCTTACAATTCGGGAGACTCTTCAAAGGTAGTTTCACACCCTCACTCTGATTCATGGAACCTGGACCTCAGAAATGTGAAACTAGGATACTAGTCAAATACACAGAATTTAAAGATAACTTACAGAGAGTCATTTCTTAAAACATAAAATCAAATGTCTTCATTTCCAATATTCGACTTTTAAATTAGTGTCCTGTTCTGTGTGTGTCTTACTTTACCTTGAACTGTTCAAGAATCTGTTTTGCATTTGTAAACATGCTCTCTGCTTTGAAGACATCAGTGTTGTTAAGATAATCCACAGGAAGAATTCCCTATAAATAATAAATACTGGTTTAATATTAGTATGAACAAAGCTCAGGCTATTCTTAAAAGTAGACTTACAAAGGAAGAATGAAGTATAAGACATATGCATAAATAAACTGCTAGAATAATATAAAATAAAACAAATCTTCCTTTAAACTAGAACTGAAAAATGTTCTCAGCCCTGATCGGTTGGCTCAGTGGTACAGCGTTGGCCGTGTGTGGAAGTCCTGGGTTCGATTTCCGGCCAGGACACACAGGAGAAGCGCCCATTTGCTTCTTGACCCTTCCCCCTCTCCTTCCTCTCTGTCTCTCTCTTCCCCTCCTGCAGCCAAGGCTCCATTGGAGCAAAGTTAGTCTGGGCACTGAGGACGGCTCTATGACCTCCACCTTAAGCGCTAGAATGGCTCTGCTTGCGATGACCCAGATGGGCAGAACATCGCCCCCTGGTGGGCATGCCAGGTGGATTCCGGTCCGGCACATGCGGGAGTCTGTCTGACTACCTTCCTGCTTCTCATTTCAGAAAAAAAACAAACAAACAAATAAATAAATAGAAAAATGTTCTCTTATTTTTCTCTCAAAGTATATAATAAAGTAATTAAAGCAAACAATGAAGTAAGTTCAATAAAACCTAACATTTATTGAAAAATTACTACATGCTAGGCAGTGAACTAAGTGCTTCACACAGGCAAAATATCCCTACGGTGGACCACAACCAGCATACGCAAAAAGAAAAAAAGACCTCATAAGAAATATGTGCATATAAGAGTAAGGATTATATTGTGAAACTTTTGTTTCAGTTACACAGAAACACACACAAGACTACGGGGCTCATATTACTCAGCATTCTAAGTTAAGATTTGTTTGTTTTGTTTGTTTTGGCGTTCAGAATCCACTTCCTATTCTTGGAGAACTCTCCCCCACTGTAAATGATATAGAGAATCTCTAAGGCGGCCCTGTCTACCCTTACTGAACCTTAAGACAAATACCCCAGGCAGACCACTCAAATGGTAAGCACTGGAATTTGACCACAGAGGAATAAAACATATGGGGTGACACTCCTCTCCCCTCAGGCAGACCATGGTTCTTTCTTCCCAGTCTCCAGAGCTCTCTCGGTTCCTATTCACTTCTGACCCTGGTTTTTGAACACTCCTTTGAATTAATAAGTAACCAGTATTTTTAAAATAAATTTCCTTTAAATGGATTCAGTTTCTGCTATTTGCAAACTAAAGTTATTTATCTGTTCCATTTCTTATAACTAAAATACAAATATAAATCTATATACAATTTAGAAGATAAAATATTTGAAAGGAAAGCTATGGGGGAAGGGTATAAAGAGGGACAAACATAAGGTGATGGAAAATAATCTGACTTTGGGTGATGGGTATACAACATAATCAACAGTTTAAATGCTATAGAAATGTTCACCTGAAACCTATACTCTTATTGATCAATGTCCCCATGTTAAAGTTAATTTTCTAAATAAAATTTAAAAATAAATAATAATCATTAAAAAAACTATCAGGCTTGTACTCTATGTTATAGATTATAATACACATTCATAAAGTATTACATATTTAGAAGGAAATATAAAGGATAATACAGTTTTAAATAGAATCAAATATTCCGAAACAAATGAAAAGTAAATTTTACTCTACAATATTATGTTTTTATTCTGAGAGTTGATAAGAAAATTTGTTCCTTACCACTGAGTTAAGCGGAAAGGGAACTCCAATAAGAGAAGCCATCAACGGTGCAATATCGGCCTACAAACAGGTAAAGTTCAATTTTAAGAAATCTACAGACAGCAACAAAATATTAAATAATTTCATGCAACTTTATCTTGTAATATAAGCAGCAAGTCTGTTATTATTTATTATCCACAT
Organism: Saccopteryx bilineata; assembly: GCF_036850765.1. Taxonomy (NCBI): domain Eukaryota; kingdom Metazoa; phylum Chordata; class Mammalia; order Chiroptera; family Emballonuridae; genus Saccopteryx; species Saccopteryx bilineata. The sequence continues at coordinate 10,936,091 of NC_089500.1, read as the reverse complement.
TTATTTAATATGATTAGATACTGATCTCTAAAAATGTCATTTGCTACAGGTGCATGACCTTATGAAAAAATAACTTTGAAAAGAAACCATTAAGAGCTCTGAATGTAAAACATTTTTTAAGTTATCAAAAAAAATTATTTATCTTAGTAGCTAGAAACTTGAACACTTTATATAACAGATACTCAATATTATGAAAAGGATGCCTTAACTAGATTAAAAAAACTAGCACTATGAGACTTTAACAGTTGAAATGTATATATTAACCAAAGAAGGAATGTATGGGAAAGAGGTCTGGCTAACCAGTGAAGTCCAGAGAAGATAAACCAGGAAGAGGCTGGTTAGACAGAAGACCCCACCACCGTCTCGGCTAGGTCCCCTTCCGGTCCCGTCTCCCAGAAGAGGTATTCACGCTGTCTGCCTCCGTTTCCTCATCTCCCATCGCTCCTTAGCCCACTCTAACTTGACCTTTTATCATCCATAGACCATCCCCCTAAAAGAGCCTATAGCCTCCAGTTTTCAATCTTATTGCCTGTTTTTATGAGTCCTTATAAATTTCCAGGCAGCAAAGTGCTTGGACGTCAGAATGCCCAGTGTCAAATTCTTGCTTGTAATCTCTGAGATCTTGGGCAGGTTACTTAACTTCTCCAATACCTGTTTCCTTAGCATTTAAAAAAATAAATAAGAGTTTTTCTCTTACAGAGTTATAGCATGATTAAATGAGATTAAAGTTGTAAAGTCCCTGGCACACAATCGTCCTACAGTAGCAGGCGGCTGCAAATGCTATCGTGATTGTTACACTTGACCTCTGGGCAGCGGCCACTCCCCTCTTGGCCTCCGGACCCCCGCCCCCTCCAGTTGAGTATGGTCAGTCTCACTGTGGTTCCTTTCCAGGCATTTTCTTCAGCCCCCATTTAAAGCTGGAGGTTGGTCCCAGCTTCTCAATCCTCCTCACTCTCTATCTCTAGACTCTTTACTAAGAGAGGCCCCGCGTGGCCTAGTGCTGCCTTCTCCCGCCCCCCGTCACCCAGCCTCTGCTGCTTGCACACCAGCTTTCTTCAAGGACCTAAATTTGCCCTGTATCCTCCTACCAGATTCCTGAGCACGTTTCCCCCCCTGCCTGAAAAGCCTTCCTCCTATCTGGGCCTAGAAACTCCTATTCTTCTATCTCAGCTCAATCCTCAACTTCTCAGGAAGCCTTTGCTGACCAGGTACAGAGGAGTCCCCTTATCCACAGGGGATATGTTCCAAGACCCTTCTGTGGATGCCTGAAACTGCAGATAGTACCAAACCTGAAATATACTATGTTTTCCTATACACACACACCTTGTCACTTAAAGGAAGCATTTTACAGCTTCTCTGTGGCATATCTGAATTGCCAGCATCCCTACTCTTGTGGCTTGGGGCCATGACTAAGCAAAACAAGGGTGACTCAAACACAGCACTGTGATACCACGAGAGTCAATCTGATAACTGAGAGCTACTAATAAGTGCCTAATGGGTGGGATGTGGGGAAGCTGGACAGAACAATGTTTCATGTCCTAGGTAGATTGCAGCAGGATGAAGCAAGATTTCATCACACTATTCAGAATGCTGTGCACTTTACAACTCATGAATTGTCTATTTCTGTAATTATCCATTTAATATTTTCCAACTCTAGACAACTGAAACTGTGGAAAGTGAAACTGCAGGTAAGGAGGGGCCACTGTACATCTGCTCTGTGTGCTCGTGGCTTCACAGGCCTCCTCTGTAGTACTTATCACAGCTATAATTTTACATCTATCTGCATAGTAATTTGATTGGTATCTGTCCTCACCCCTAAAGTATATGCTTCCCTGGGCAGGGGCTACGTCTGCTTTTACTCACCGTTCTATCCTTGACACAATGTCTAATGATGATAACTGCACAATATTTAAGCAATACTGCAGGCACATAACAATGTCTATGGAAGAAATGAATAAAGAAATTCTCATCTAATGTAGATCTGAAGTAGGATTACTGAGAGAGCAATAGCTGAATTCAGTTTTTTTACTATAACCCAGTCTGGCTATAAGTAAAACATGTTCTTTTATGGTCTTCAAGTTATTCTTATTCCTTTGACAGTCATTTTTTATTGCAAATGAATAGACTGCTATTCTGAATTTATACATTTTCATTCATTTGTGTAATGCACATCCATACTGAGAGAAGAAAGCGCTCTTAATACGCTGACAAAGGACAGGCTTCTGCAACCACAGCCTGACAAGGACCTCCTAGACTTTGGTTCACCCACCACAGAAAGGATTGTCACTTGTGAGCTGGCCTGGAAAAGGTGAGCCATTCCTGCCACTTGGGAGGCCATGTATCGGGGATGCCAAGCTTTCTACAAATAGTGAAGAAGGCTACTTGCATAGCATATACTCAACAGTGAAAATTCCAGTCCTGGCCGGCTGGCTCAGTGGTAGAGTGTCAGCAGGGCATGTGGAAGCCCTGGGTTTGATTCCTGGCCAGGGCACACAGGGGAAGCGTCCATCTGCTTCTCCACTCCTCCTCCTTTTCTCTCTCTCTCATCCTTCTACAGCCAAGGCTCAAATGGATTCAAGCAAGCTGGCCCTGGGCACTGAGGACAGCTCCACGGCCTCACCTCAGGCACTAAGAAGAGCTCAGTTGCTGAGCAATGCAGCAATGCCCCAGATGGGCAGAGCATCGCTCAGGAGGGGGCTTGATGAGTAGATCCAAGTTGGAGTGCATGTGGGAGTCTCTCTGCCTCCCCGCCTCTCAATTAAAAAAAGAAAAGAAAATTCCATGCTTCCCATTTACAAAAGATGTTACTAGTCTAACTTGATTAGGTTTGCCATGCATTTTCCTGTAATATAAGGTTTCTAGCTAGGTAATCTATACTTTTTTCACCTTTTCCCACTGTATTTATAAGGATCTTGGGTAGCATTAAACACAAAATATGTACTAATAAAAAAGAAATGGTAACTGACATACTACAGGAAAGAAACCTATAATGAGGCTTTATTAAATCTGTGCTTAAAGGCAACCATGACAGGAAATCACAGAAATTTCACACACACACAAATTTCAATTTACATGTAATCTTTAATTAGCCCATGTTATTTGGAGGGAGTCTTTTCCTTTTAGCTTTACTTGAGGCTTTTATATTTTGTCAAAAGAAAGATTAGCTGGGTTAAAATATTTGCACTGAAAGGACTTCCCTGGGTTAATTAAAAGGTCATTTATCATCATTATTCTTGATACATGTATTTTCATGGGGTTTTTTGGTCTAAACTTCTTACAGGAGATAAATTTGAAGATGATTAAATTGAGACAAATACCTGATTGATATCCTGCCTTTTCCAGTACTCCAGTTTCCATTCTGAAAGACACAAATTAGACGCAAAAGCTGATGTTAAGGTTAAAAAAGAATGGATCATTTCATTATTACAAGCGGCCAATGCTTACTAAAAAACAGGATTGGAAAAGTCCGTTTTACATCTGTACGAAACAAAAGAGTGCTGAAAAAGGTAGAGCTGTATATTTTTAAATGAGAACTTTTGAATGAATAACTGTAAAGTATACATTTGGTGCTTTTTGTGATAATTTATTAAACTTTCAAAATGTGCATTTGAAGATAACTGTTTGAAAACATCAGGAGACTAAGGAAGGAACACCGGGACGAAAAGGCTCAATGAGAACGACTGTTAGCACGACTACAGCTCATCACAATCCGCTCCAGGCATTCAGGCATGGACGTCCGTTAGTCGACCTAAGCTTTTCTTTTCTCTGTAATGGCAGCTGCTTGCAAAATGCTTAAAGCTGTAACACTTGAACATGGTACAACGTAGGTCAAACTTGAAAATATTATGCCGTGTGGAAGAAGCCAGACACGAAAGACCACACAGTACATGATTTCATTTATATGAAATGTTCAGAACAGGCAAAGCCAGAGTCATAGAGTAGATTACGGCTGACAGGTGATGGGGAGAGGGAGGAATAAGAAGTGACTATTAATGGGTTTCTTTGTTTGGGGGGGGGTGTTATAAAATATTTTGTAATTAGATAGTAGAGGTGACTGCACAGTCTTGTTAATATACTCAAAAAAATAAAATGTACAATTTTAAAATGTGAATTTGATGATATAAGAATTGTATCTCAATTAAAAAATAAGTTCAAAAACAGAACAGCCTCTAAGGAAATTTAATATACAAACCAAAAAGAGCCTTCTAAGGTAAATATACTCAAACATGGCTTGAGTCTGAATCCCGGGAAAAGGTTTTACAAATGAAAATTTCTAGGGCTTACCCAGACTCATGGAATCAAAACACCTAGTCACAAGGTCTGGAAGTCGACATATATTTTTAAAAATTGGTATTTTTAACAAAATACAGTGGTACCTTGATACAAATTTAATTCGTTCTGTAACCGAGCTCGTAAGTCCGTCAAGTCGTGTATCAAACTGCCGATACTGTACTCGTGTACCAACGTGCCAACTAGCGGCAGCTTCCTGAATCACAACTCATATCTTGGAATTTCGCTTGGATCTTGAACAAAAATACGGACCAAGTTGCAGCTCATATCTTAAAAATTCGTATGTTGGTCTGTTCGTATCTCAAGGTATCACTGTATAACTTCAGATGAATCTGATGCAACTAAGCCAGAGGAAGGCTTTTGAGAGAAATTTGTTTTGTCTAACTAGTAACAACTTTGGAATTCTGAAAAAATGAAAAACCTGCAGAGTTCCAAGAAAAAAGAATTCCTTTTCTTCATGTATTGAGAAGCAGGGGAGGCCTGAGAGACACAGAGAGCCTTCAAAAGTGCTAGAGACAGGGCAAAATCTGTCCGCCGTCATGAACCATAATTATGACATTTGTGTGATTTATCTGACTGATGGTCTCTGAGGGTAAGATCTGTCTCAGGGTTTAAATCTACACCCTGTAAAAATAAGGCATGTGGAAAAAAAAGCAACAGTATAATTTATACTTGAACTTTGATAAGGCAAATGACTAATACTATATAAGCTAAATATTAAAAACCAAATACTGTGAACTATACAAAAGTAATGCACAGAAACAGGAATGGCACGATATCAAAAGGAAAATTGTAACTTAAAAGTGATTTTTAAAAATTAAACATTGGTTTTATTTTAAAATGTTAAATTTATAAAAACAATAAAGATAAATGTTTATACCTTTCAAAAGTGCATCATTAAACTGCTGAGCTGGTACTTTCTGGGGATACTTGATTCCAGCTCCCCACGCGACGAAGGGAGTAAAGGTCTCCGACTGATGGCCAGCACCATGGGAACCTGCAGAGGACACCAAGAGGAGTAAGACAAGTGTACGTGAACTGACTTAGATCTAAATATTTATTTTTAAATACTTAGTTTTAAAATTACTCCATTTAAAAAAAGTTAACCCATGTAGAGTTAATGCTAGCCACTACAGTCCCAAACGTTTGCAGCTATGTGTAACAATTAGGTTTTTGTTGTGATTTTGAAATTAAATGGAATGGGGTGACATTGATCAATAAGAGTACACAGGTTTCAGGTGAACAGCTCTATAGTATTTGCACTGTTGATGGCATTGTGTGCCATCACCCAAAGTCAAATCATGTTCTGTCACCATATTACAATGTTTTAAAATATTCCTAAAGTCAGAACATTAACAAAAAACAGCCATAAACAAACAAAACAAAAAACAAAAAAGCAGAATGTCTGCCAAGTGACTCTGGCTGAAAGGAGAATAAGAAAGTAACATAAGACCTGAAGATGCCGCCGGAGTAGCTCTGAAGCCAGAAAGAGCGGGGACAGCGCCTCTGGGCAGTGACACGTTTGGGGAGGGACACCCAAGTCTGGGGCAAGCGGCCGAGGCCAGGTCTGTTCTGGAGGGCATGGCCGAGTGTCTAGATGGTTTCCTTCCATGCCTCTGGCCGGTGCAGCCAAAAGCCTTTTGCAAAGTGTTGTAGAACGCGCTCACGAGAATTCTGTACTGTAATCTGGGGCCTGAACCTCATCTCCGCCTCCCTTTGTTCACTGTGCACACACTGTCGGCCGTGGGACCCTCACAGGGAGGACAGGACCAGCCAGGGCGGACCTGCAGTGGTCCCAGGTCCCTCGGTAGGACCACCTTCATCTGCCTCCTTTGCCATCATGTGCAGTTAACCCTAGGCAGAGGGCTGTTGGTAGTTTTTGTTTTTCCCTCCCTACTTGTCTTTAATTTCTCATTTTGAGAATATATTCCTTCTACAGTTAGGAGATTCTTTATGTCAGATAAGGATTTTTTACACTAACATGCTAAGCATATAATTATGGGCTAGACACTCTGCATACACTAAGACATGTAATCATCCTCAACATTTTATCTGCAAGCTCCATTTGCCGCTTTTAACCATAAAGTGCACATGGCTTGAAGACCAACTAACCCCAGTCTGTCATTCCATGGTCAGAGGTAAAGATAAATGCCGTTTTCTCATCATTTCCATAAAACTCTTTAAACAGGGATACAATTCTTTGCACTCCCTCATCAACTATTTTAATATTGTCCTTATATTCCCTGTTTAAAAAGAAACAAAACAAATTACATTAATTTGAAAAAAAAAATCAAATTTATTTAACATAAACTTACAACATTCAAAGTCAGTAACTCCTAAAATACTTTCAGATTTTATACTGCTATTATTTTAAAATCAGAGCTCTTTATTTTTTTATTATTATTTTTTTTTTTGTATTTTTCTGAAGCTAGAAACGGGGAGAGACAGTCAGACAGACTCCCGCATGCGCCCGACCGGGATCCACCTGGCACGCCCACCAGGGGGCGACGCTCTGCCCACCAGGGGGCGATGCTCTGCCCCTCCAGGGCGTCGCTCTGCTGCGACCAGAGCCACTCTAGCGCCTGGGGCTGAGGCCAAGGAGCCATCCCCAGCGCCCGGGCCATCTTTGCTCCAATGGAGCCTTGGCTGCAGGAGGGGAAGAGAGAAACAGAGAGGAAGGAGAGGGGGAGGGGTGGAGAAGCAGATGGGCGCTTCTGTGTGCCCTGGCCGGGAATCAAACCTGGGACTTCTACATGCCAAGCCGATGCTCTACCATTGAGCCAACCGGCCAGGGCCAAAACCAGAGCTCTTTAGATTGTTAAAAATAATGTTCTGTTTAAAGAAGTGAAAGAATGTAAGACAGTTTTCAGAAATGACTTAAGAAGATGCTGAGTGCTTTTTAAGTGTCAAATGCAGTGATGATGCCTTTCGAGTTCATGTCTTTCGTTATGCAAATGATATTGTCCTTGCCATATTAATAGGTGAATATACCTGTTTCAAGTATAGAATTTTTTTCCCTTAGACTGTTTGTGATGTAAAATATTACAATATAACGTAATATCATACTGTACCATATCAAGTATGTTTGGAACAAATTATATTGAAGCTTTCCACACGGATACACTTAAGAATAGCCAGAATGGCAAGGCAGGCTGAACAAGGCTGGCTCAGGAGGAACCCTATCAGTGACCATCTGAAACAGTGTGTGTGTCACGTGCAGGACGGGGGCCTGAGGGGTCCCTTGCTGGCAGCTAACCAACAAGCTTTACAGTTACATCATCTAAATCAAATTCGAAATAAAGCACGAAAGATTAGCATGGATTCCTCCTTTTCCTTATGGTCGGCAAAAATAAGAAAAATATTTGCTCTTCTATATAAAGGAGTGCTACTGAAATGTAGTATACAACTTTATTCAGTTATTTGCTAGAAATAATACTGATTAAATGAATATGTAAGGACCAGCTAATTATATCATTTTGTAATATAAATATTAACACCATAAAAATGTTTTTTCTTTCAAAATTTACTGAATTTGTAAATTATACCATTTTTTTCTCTGCCTAGATAAATGAAGAATATAGGATATATTTCACTTATACTGATATACAGCCTGGCCACAGGACATGTAATTTTAGCTTATTCTATTGTAGAATTACTTAAAATATAAGTTCTGCTGTACTAATCACACACAAAAAAATATTACATTACTTTAAAAGTTCAAACAGAATGGTTGTTTCCCACAAAAACAAGAAATTAAACACAGCATTAAAATTACCTTGATGTCGGTCGGTGCGCATGTCCGTTTGTATCTATTCCTAATAAATGTAAGAAAAAAACTATTTTCTCTTCATTGAGTTTAGAAAACAAAGATTGATTGTTTCTGGCAGCATGAAAGAATTCCTATATGTAACAAATCAGTTAAAAATTTTTAGTTCATTTATCTTATTTGTAAAATAATTCTGACGAAAACATTTAAATTTATACATTAAATTATAAAGTTTTTTCTTTAAATTTGTCCTCAGGCCTACCAACCCAAAGTCCTTGTCCTCTGAGACATCTGTGAAGTATTTTGACAAAAGCCAAAAATAAACAGGACTAGTGGCCTGAGGGGAACATGGAAGAGTTATCTAAGTCGAATGGGTCCTGGCCAGGTGGCTTAGTGGATAAAGTGTTGACCTGGCATACCAGAGTCTGCAGGTTTGACACCCAGTCAAGGCACCTACAAGAAGCACTCACTGAGTGCACAACTAAATAAAAGAAGTCGAACAGGAAGGCATGGAAGGCCTGATAGAGGAGATGATGCACAAACTTGAGTTTTAAAAATCAGAGGATTTTGCCTCACCAGGCGGTGGCGCAGTGGATGGAGCGTCAGATTGGGACGCAGAGGACTCGGATTCGAGACCCTGAGGTCGCCAGCTTGAGCGCAGGCTTATCAGGCTTGAGCAAAGCTCACCAGCTTGAGCCCAAGGTCGCTGACTCGAGCAAGGGGTTACTCGCTCTGCTGTAGCCCCCGGTCAAGACACATATGAGAAAGTGGTCAATGAACAACTAAGGTGCCACAGTAAAGAATTGATGTTTCTCATCTCTCTCCCTTCCTTTCTGTCTGTCCCCATTCTGTCCCTCTCTCTGACTCTGTTTCTGCCAAAAAAGAAAAAGCAGAGAGCTTCAACATGGATGAACTTTGAAGATATTATGCACCAGCCACAAAAAGGCAGATACTGTGGGACTCCATTTCTACGGAAGTAACTGGAGCAATCAAATATGAAGAAAAAGGAAGCAGAATGGTGTTGCCAGGTGCTGCCAGGTGCTGCCAGGGCCTGGGGCGAGGGGGACAATGTTTAATGGGTATGGAATTCCAGCCTTGCAAGATGAGAAAGTTCGGGAGATTGGTTGCACAACAATGTAAACATACTTAACACTACTGAACCCGTACACTTAAAAATGGCTAAGGAGGCAAAATTTCTGTGTGTGCATTTTATCACAGTTTAAAAAAAAGAAAGGGGGGGGGGTAACAATTTACAGGGATTTGTAAACTGTTTGGCTTGAACTAAGCATGAGTCTCTGGCCAGGGAACAAAGTCCAGGTGAGATCTGACTCTCTCTAGTGTATCTCCAACCTCGCTCCCAGTCGGCGATCCCGCCGGCCGTACTAACCTCCCTTCCTTCAAAGTTCCTCCAGTCCCTGCAGGATCTTCCTCAGGGCCCAAGATTTACAGAACGCTGCTGGCCTAAGAATACTCTCCTCTACCCACAGTCCTGGTCCTGACCCACCCTTTCCCTTTGTCTCATTTCTTCAGGGATGATCCCAAAATTCTCAGGGGAGCCCTCCCCTAACTGTTGAGTGCGGACCAGAGTTTTCTAAAGACATATTCTTAGTCCCTGTATTTTTCCTTCCCACTAATTACACCACTGTTGATGATTTCATATTTTTGTTGTTACTTGATTCATATATATCTATCTCTGCGAAATTTTATAGTATAACAGACAAATCTATTTTCTCTGTTCACTATCATATCACTAACACTAGCAATGTTGAAATAAGGGGAAAAAGTATAAAATCAGGCCAGCCACCAGCTATATCTGACCACCTACAAGAAATCAAATTCAGAATTTTCAAGCATTTTTAGCTATGTAAGCTGAGGGCCTTTAAACAGAGGCTATAAATAAGTAGATTATAGCAAAGGGTGATGATTAGCAAAAGAATTCACTAATTATTTTCTTAAAGAAGTTTTATTTAACTCAAAAGTTTCCCCTGGACAAAACTCTATGTTACATGAATAAGAAAATTTCAAAGAGAGAGTCTAATGAAAGAAATAGAACTTATCAAAGTTTATATTGAGCACTTAATTCCTGCTATGTAAATACAAGACAAATGCAAACACATACTGAGGAATCTATTTACCAAAAATTAATAAAAATGACTCATTATGGAGAAGTCAATTTAAAAGACATCACTGGCAAAAAAATCATAGGAGGTCTATCAATGAAAGTTTGCTATAACATGAATTATAAGTTATAATTTGAAGAAACAAGGGATTGATAGAAAGAAGAGAAACAATAGCCACAAATAAGCTTTTCCCACAATTTTTGATATAGTTGGATTCCTGGTGAAACTGTGTAACTGTCACTATCAGATAGTCAAAAACTGCTTATTTCTTAAGGAAATGCATTAATATTTTATTGATTAATTAGCTATTTTTTCTTAAAAGTATTAGCTTTTAAAAAAATAATCTACTTTATGTTATGATTGTATCACATTTAAACAAAATTTTTCAAAAGGCCTTTACTCATCTCACATGGTGCTACTACTATAAGAGACTATAAGAGACTGGTCAAAGGTCACACCTAGGACGATTCAGTAGCCTAGGAATAAAATACAGATTAAATGTGCCCTGGCCGGTTGGCTTAGTGGTAGAGCATCAGCCTGGCATGAGGAAGTGCCGGGTTTGATTCTCGGTCAGGGCACACAGGAGAAGTGACCATGTTCTTCTCCACCCCTCCCTTCCCCTTCTCTCTCACTTTCTCCCTCTCTTCACCTCCTGTAGCTATGGATTGATTGGATCAAGCATGTTAACCCCTAGAGCTAAGGATGGCTCCCTGGAGTGTCTGCCTCAGGTGCTAACAGTAGCTCAGTTACGAGCATGGCCCCAGATGGGCAGAACATCAGCCTCAGATGGAGTTGCCGGATGGATCCTGGTTGGGGCACATGCGGGAGTCTGTCTCTCTCCCCTCCTCTCACTTGGAAAAGGAAAAAAAAAACAAACAGGTTAACTAAATTCCAATCTAGGGTTCATTTTACTATTAAAAACACATAATATAAAAAGGTTATCTTTTTAAAAATTCTATTAATTGGTTATTGAAGAATGTATAATTTCTTAGAATCCAGTCTTTTAAAAATAGTGTGCTACAATACATTCCCATAGAACGCAACTAAGATGCAGTTACTGATGAATCAATATCTAGTATTTTAGGTACAATATTTGTGATGTAAATTAACCACTCAATAGAACGCACCTTAATATTATCGAAAACCCATGTGTCCAGTTTTGTTGCATCCTGGGCACCAAAATCCTCATTGTCAGCATCATAACTGTATGCAAAAACATGGTTTCCTGTAGCACCTGAAAAGAAAATTTGAAGAGAAAAAATTTTAACACTCTTTTAAACTGTTATAATGATGAAGTAGTCATTTAAAAATTTTTGTGAATACCCAGAATTTTTCACAAAGCATTTTGTATAATGACAGGGAAGAGAAAGATGGGAGAAATAATTAACATTTATTTTGTATAATATGGACCATGCTTGTACTTTAACACATGCTGTTGCATTTTGTTCTCATAATAACATCTTATAGCCTGACCAGGCGGTGGCACAGTGGATAGAGCGTCAGACTGGGATGTGAGGACCCAGGTTCGAGACCCCGAGGTTGCCAGCTTGAGCACAGGCTCATCTGGCTTGAGCAAAAAAAAAAAGCTCACCAGCTTGGACCCAAGTTCACTGGCTCGAGCAAGGGGTTACTCGGTCTGCTGAAGGCCTGTGGTCAAGGCATATATGAGAAAGCAATCAATGAACAATTAAGGTGTTGCCACGAAAAACTGATGATTGATGCTTCTCATCTCTCTCTCCGTTCCTGTCTGTCTGTCCCTATCTATCCCTCTCTCTGACTTTCTCTCTGTCCCTGTAAAAAATAAATAAATAAATAAATAAATAAATAATTTGACAGATACATTACATGTAAGTTATCTAAGTCTCCAAAGTGAGAATGCTAATACACAAAGTAAACACCAAAGTTTGTCTCCCTTATATGGATTAAACTGTTCAGAAATTTCTATGTCAGGATGTTATAATCTAAAACAAATGAAGTCATTTAAAAAACTTCCTAAAGCAAAAAAATTCAAATATTCACTTCTCTTACTCATAGACTATGTGTATATTTCTCAACATAATATACACATATCAACATATTGCTTATTGCCAGTTTGACAGAGTAAACAAATATATTAATCTTACATGTTTGTAATTATTTTATCAAGAATCCAATCAATTTATTGAATTTTTGAGTTAGATAGGCTCTTTCAGATCCTAAGGAAGAAATCAAAATTAGCAATGCAGATTGCTTACAGTATCAGTTTAGCTCTACTGACATCAGGTATTCTGTGCTCAGCTATTCTAATTCCCCCATCCTAAGTAAAGATCTGAGTGGTCTGTTGGTCACCATAAGAAATGGAACATTCCTACAGGGCCGTCTCTGATTCAGGCATTGGTCCAGTCCTATCAACTGTAGCCAGAGTAGGAAGGTCAGTTTAGGAGGCCATAGCAACTTCATCTGTCCTCATTACCAATGGTTCTCCCTAAGGCTATACTGCTGCCCACAGGAGGGAGTCTAGAAATGGCAAGCAGCCTGTGGTTTTTTGGCCTGCCCTACATAATAATGTTCTATGAATATCAGATGTAAAATTCTGAGTATGTATTTTGTTTTCAAGACACAATAATCTTCAATAATTCCAATTATGAACTGGGGTTGGGTTGTATTTTTCAGGGATTTGGCATGGTGTTGGGGCCAACTTGGACTTGGTGAACATGTTAAGGACATTACTCTTTTATGGATTCTTGCTGTATTGGCCAAGAGTTTGCTTAAAGGCTTTAATCGCTGTAAAAAAAAATAGAAGACTGGATAAAGAAGATGTGGCACATATACACCATGGTATACTATTCAGTCATAAGAAATGATGACATCGGATCACTTACAACAAAATGGTGGGATCTTGATAACATTATACGGAGTGAAATAAGTAAATCAGAAAAAAACATTGGTGGGACATAAAAACGAGACTAAGAGACATGGACAAGAGAGTGGTGGTTATGGGGGGAGGGGGGAGGGAAGGAGGGAGGGGGGAGGGGAGGGGCACAAAGAAAACTGGATAGAAGGTGACGGAGGACAATATGACTTTGGGTGATGGGTATGCAACATAATTGAATGACAAGATAACCTGGACATGTTTTCTTTGAATATATGTACCCTGATTTATTGATGTCACCCTATTAAAATTAATAAAAACTTATTATAAAAATAATAATAATTCCAATTATTATAATTATACCTGTGGCTAAGTATAATGCCACAAAACCTTTTCATTAAGGGAAATGACCAATCATTCTGCTTCCACTAAAAGGCATTTAATGACATAAAATTTAAGTAGAAATATAAATAAATTTTGTAATAAAAGATGTTCTAAATCTTGCAGATTCATACACAGAAACAAAGCCAAGAAATCCAAATGGCAAGATCTTGAATATATGAAAACAGGAATCATATGCATAAATTTTAATATTTGAATCTTTATGGCCCTGGCCAGCCTGCTCAGTGGTAGAGCGTTGGCCTAGCGTGTGGAAGTCCCAAGTTCGATTCCCGGTCAGGGAACACAGGAGAAGTGACTATCTGCTTCTCCACCCCTCCGCCCCTTTCTTCCCCTCCCACAGCCAAAGCTCAAATGAGCAAATTGGCCCCAAACACTGAGGATGGCTCCATGGCCTTGGCTTCAGGTGCTAAAATAGCTTGGTTGCCAAGGAATGGAGTTGCTGCCCAGCAGGCATAGCCTCGCCTATTAGGGGTCTTGTTGAGTGGATCCCCGTCTGGGTGCACGGAGGAGTCTGTCTCTGCCTCCCCACCTCTCACTTAATAAAAAAAAAAGAATCTTTACATGATGATCTACTAGCTTCATTTTTCAATTTTATTTATCAACTTCTTAATAGTTTATCAATATAAAATGAAGCAGATATGAACATCATCATCATAAGGAGCTACAGAAGCACTCCACTAAATGTTTCACATGAATGATCTAATTTGATACTAAAAACAAACCTATGAGATAAAAATAATCACATTTATAAAAGGCAAACTAAAGTTCAGAGAAATTATCTAACTTGCTCACGACTGTAAGCTGTTGGATGTCAGAGCCATGTATCATTTCACTGAGCCCGAGACAGTAACAGCTATATACACCAACCTTTCCAGGATAACTAAAAAGGGAAAATCAAATTGCCGTGTCTGTCCATTGCAGCATACCTCTATATTCAAAACATTAAATATGGTAAAACATGTATCTCAAAATCAATGATATAGTTAGTATATATAAAACTACCACATTGATTTATTAACTTATTTACTATCTGAAGAAATAAATTCAATGACTCTTACCTTTGGCAAACATATTCAAGATATCAGGACTTCCCCAGCTCCATGTGTACCTGCTTTCATTGAGAAGAGAATCAAATTCTACAGGGTTTTCCTTCCATCCTTCAAGTAATTGAGAAAAAAATCAAATAATAAAAATAGTAATATATATACATGGCAAGGCATTAGTATAACCCCTAAAGAAATCTTCAAATAATAACAATGAGGATTAACTGCACAACAAATGCAAAAGTAATAACAGATTTTGTTACATGTACCATGCCACAAGTTCTCAAAGCTTACAACAGATAAGTAACTTCATATGAAAATAATTATTCTGAATTTTAGAGAGTTAACATCTAGAAAAACCATAGATCCATCCAATCACATTCTTTTAATAGTACAGGATGATACAAGACTAAAGCTTCATTCTTGAATCAATCCCACTGTGTGTTTATGTAAGGACTGCTGAAATATTGTCAAAAGTATCTCAAAACATGCTTTGCTTTGGGTCATGATTCAGTGTTAAAAAAGCACTATTTACATAATAAATTTCCCACGTGATAAAACTGTCTAAAGAGACAATACCTTTAGCAACTGCACTGACATCTTCATAAAACCCAGCTATAAGGGCGACATGACCGGGCCGGGATTCAGTGGGCACGTGTGTGTGAGATATTCCCCAGCTGCCTTCATGCATTATGATATTCCTAAGAGATATTACAGAAGAGAAGTGAACATAGACTACAATGAAATGTTCTGTCAAGGTTTTGGAAAAATAAGACTTTTTACAGGAGTCAAAACCAAAAAAGTGAGTCAGAATTTAAAAAGGAAACAAATCCTCCTAATCCCAATTTAGCCTAGTCCCAGTCCTGCTATCAGTGGATTCAGTAGCATAGCGAGCCCAGAGGAACGAACAAGAACCACCCAACCGCTACACAAACTCATGAGACAAAATACACCATTGTTGTTTTATGCCACAAAGTACTGAAATGGTTTGCTACATAATAAGTAACTGATAAACACAATAAAATACTATCAATGTTAAATTTTATTAGGTGTGATGATGTAGGAGAAAGTCCTTGTTCCTAATAGATATGTGCTGAAGTGGTTAGGCATGTCTTTTACAAATTTTTATTCTTTTAAAAACTTTTCAATTACAGTTGACATCTGGTATTATTTTATATTAGTTTCAGGTGTACAGCATTGTGGTTAGACATTTATAGAATTTACAAAAAGAACCCCGGATAAGTCTAATACCCACTCGGCAACATTCGTAGGTATTACAATATTATTAACCACATTCCCGACGCAGTATCCTACATCCCATGACCATTTTGTACTTCTTAATCCCTTTACCATCTTCATCCAGCCCACAACACCCATCCCAGCTGGCAACCAGCAGTTTTTTTCCTCTGTATCTAGAAGTCCACAATATCTTGCTTTTAAAAGATTCAGGGGGAAAAAAGCCTGTGAGTGTGTGTATTGAGAGAATGTAAATATAAAAAAGTTAAAAACTATTAAATCTAGGCTCTAGGTATATAAATGTTCACTATATAATCTCCTTAACTTTCCTGTACTTGAAAGTTTCTTTTGCTAAAATGTATCAATGTTCTTTAAATGGTTCTTTAAATAGTATCTTTAAACGGTATCTTTCAATGATTCTTTAAATAGTGATTTGAAGAATTTGGGGAAGCAAACCCACCAACCGGCACTGCCAACGCAGGTGAAAGGCGAGCAGGGCCACTCCTAGAAAACGCTGCACTGGTAACATTTTCCTAACAACTGCTGGGTTCTCAATATGTTCTACATAAAAGTACAAGTACTGGTTTAGATGCTTTTAGTATCGACTTACCCCATAGTAAAACCAATTTCGGTAAAGTATATACATAATAAGTAAAAGGTCTGAAAACCATTGAATCAGATATAAAGGGAGAAATGATTTGATCAGTTCAGATCACACTTTTTCCAGAGGTGTCTCTGGTCCAGCTGACACGCTTACCTGAGGAATGGTGCCCTAGGACTGCCATTGTCCTCGAAGTCATAGAGCGCGTCCGCCCGCAGCCCGTCAGCCACGATGAGCACCAGTCTCCTTGCTGGAGGAGGCAGTGGCGTGACCTGAGGAGCCATCCCGTGAACCAGAGGAGACGTAAAATAAATGTCAAAGATGGAGGCGAAGAACACTACGTGTATGAGCAATCCCACGATAAAGAAGAGAAGCATGTCCAGTGGAACTAATTCATCCTCAAGGAACACTGAAAGAGGGACAAAGTGAAATTTGGGCAAACCTTACTGCAGGTATGTATTTCCACACATCTGGATGACTACATGTAGATGGAACATATTTTAAAATATGATGTAGCTCACAACGTCATTTATGGCGCTAACAATAAACATTACTTCATAATGAGATGACACCGAAATAAAATAAATGCTGAAGCACACTCAAGCAAAAAGAAGCTGTTCAAGTATAATAAGCACTTTGAGTGTCAACAAACCACTCATATTAAAATTAAATGAACATTAAGCTCCTAAAAACTAATATTGGATCAAAAAAAATAGAACTAAATGAGTCCTAAAGTGAGTTAGGGTTCAGTCAAATCAAATCCTGTATAAAAGAGAAAATATAATTCATGGTGCCCTTGGCAGCCCAACTGACAACCATCAATATTCTCAGAATTTAACATCGTCTGAATGTGTGTGGATTTTTTTTAGTTTTGCTTACCAGCTCAGGAGACCTCTAGCTTCTCTCGACCATCACCAGGTTGAGCAGACAATATGCATTTTTTTCCAGTTAGCTAAATTATAGGAAGGGAAAAGTAATTAAATTTCATCTGTGCTTCAGAAAACTTGCATTCATTAAGGGACCACTTTGGTTCCCTAAACACCAAAACAAGACAGCAGAAGGTTACATTCATTCAATCAATAAAAACATTCTGTGCACATATTATGTGCATAATTGTGTGCAGGCATATAACAGAGAACGCCACGAAGACACAGTCACAGATCTAATGATCTGATGAGTGTACAAGTAACTTAGCGAGGGAAAACTAAGCAATGTGAAATGAAACATTTAAATAATACAGTAAGACAGTCTGCCATTAACCGCCAAGCTCAAACTGTCCACAGAATGTTTCAAATCAGTCTAAAATTTGCTTTTGTTGGTGAATCTCTGCAAATTAAAAACAACTATAACAACAATTTTAATTTATAATAGCAATCTTAATTTTCTTGATCACCCCATATTGTTAAGCATTGAGGTTTTTTCCATTTTTTTACTATTAAAAGTCAGCGTGACAAATCTAAATGTATATGTAGTTTTTATTTAACTTCTTAGACATTTCACATGATATGTTTAATATACTGCCAGTTAGTGCAATCACAAAGTCAAAGGCTATGAGCATCTTTAAGGCCTCTGATATGCTGTATAGGCAAACAATTTTCTTCAAATCAGAAACCAAAACTTTTACTTCAGCTTATAATTACCTTGCTATACCTTTGACTATTTAGATTGCTGTCTGCATCTAACACTTACTATAATCTCATCAGAGCAGGGCTTCTCCAGCACTCATCATTGTCTTAGGCACTTAGTACGAACTCAAACGTTGACTGAATAAATGTTTAGAATGATCATTTCAAAGGTACATGCAATGTGCACTACTGCCACTAGAGGCTGCCTCGCTTCTCTTTTTATTCCTCCAGAACAGACACAGAAACTGTGAAGATTCAGGATAGTTAAAAAAAAAAGAAAAAGAGCACACATACAACTTTTATACATAAAATTGTAGTGACTCCAAAATATCATCCTTCACATACTACTTATTTTATTATTGCCCGGCATATGTATATTAAGCAATATTATTAACATTTCTCTTCAAACAGAATCAAATTTTATTCAGATATACTAAAAAAGAAAACTTTGTCATGCTTCAATCACTTAGAAACCTGTCAAAATAAATGAATAACTACTAAAAATGTTAAAAGACACATATCCAGGTACCAATTAAAGTTTATGCCCATGGAATGTTTACTGCACATTAAAAATAATAAAATGTTAGGTATTTCTAAAACTGAGTCAACCACAACTTGCATATAAAATTTTACCTGTGGTTATTTTAAGACTATCAAAGCCAAAAAAAATATTTTTTTTTGCATGCAAAAAAGACTGAAGTGCTGAAAACATAATCTGTTACATTTTCTTTACTAAGATACAAACTTCAATGATTATCCTAATTATTCAATGAAACATTAGCTGTAAGGACCCACACTGATGCAAATCTTGCTAAGTAGAAAAATTTCCCTTGGCCCTGGCTGGTTGGCTCAGTGGTAGAGCGTCGGCCTGGCGTGCAGGGGACCCGGTTTCGATTCCCAGCCAGGGCACATAGGAGAAGCGCCCATTTGCTTCTCCACCCCGCCCCCCTCCTTCCTCTCTGTCTCTCTTCCCCTCCCGCAGCCAAGGCTCCATTGGAGCAAAGATGGCCTGGCGCTGAGGATGGCTCCTTGGCCTCTGCCCCAGGCGCTAGAGTGGCTCTGGTCGGGGCAGAGCGACTCCCTGGAGGGGCAGAGCATCGCCCCCTGGTGGGCAGAGCTTCGCCCCTGGTGGGCGTGCCGGGTGGATCCCGGTCGGGCGCATGCGGGAGTCTGTCTGACTGTCTCTCCCCGTTTCCAGCTTCAGAAAAATACAAAAAAAAAAAAAAAAAAAAGAAAGAAAGAAAAATTTCCCAAGGCAGTAACGATAAACTGTTAAGTACAGTTCAACAATTATGAAAACCTAATATGTACTACTTCTTAAACATTTTAAATTGATATGTAAACTTCTATATTGTAGAAAAGCCAAGTACTTATGGAGAGGTCTGGCTAGTTGGTTTGCTAAAGGCAGGGAGGGTCACACAAACAAGCCAATGGTTATAGGGTACACAGTGGCATCAGGAAACTAGACTTGCACAGGAAGCCAGTCATGAAGAACCTACATATAATTTCTTACAACTCTCTGAGGAAACATTTTAAATCTATGTTAAACTTATATTTTAGAAGTAGACCCTAAATTAAAGCTATGTTTTTGGGGGCTCTATTCATTTAATTGTTCTAACTGGTGCATATTTGTTTTATTTTTAAAACCCTCTGCAATATTTTCAATATACACTAATATTACATTCATTGATAACTGATTGTAATAACATTTACGTATACTAAACACCAGGCATGGTGAAAAGCACACCCCTAATTCTGTGTACTTCCATTATCCCCTTGACAGGTAGAGGAATTAAGTGAGAGGAGAGAAGTAAAGGCCTCACTGCAAACACAACTGGGATACGATTTTAGACTCTTCCACCTGCCAAGAACAATCCTCTCCGGGCACCTTAAGTGCAGGAAATTTCTCACATTCCCCATTACAGAGATGGGAAGATTGTATATAAACTATCCATTTCTAACCACACCCTTCCCATGTCATTCCTAATCCTTCCCATTCCTCCATTCCAGAAATTGGTTCCATTTTCAGTCCCTCTGGCAAACTCAATCACAATAACAATTAGCAATTCTTTTGCCAAGAAATATGTAACAGGATACAACATTATCCTGTTTTATAGTTACTTTTAGCTTCATAGTTACTTTTAATACTATTTTCCTAAGATGAGATTTTTTTCCATGTTTTTCTTCAATATATGTCACAGAAAAATATTTAGCATTCAAACACTAGGCGTTAAAGTTTTATAAAAAGTATCTCATATTCTTAGCACCAACAATGTCCAAAAATACTTCTGGCAGAAACAGAAAAACTCAAAGCTTCGTTCAAATGAAAACTTCAGTTTACTAAGCCTGAATAAACTGAAATTAAAGCCTACACTTAACTCTTGGCATACCTTTGCATGTAAACCAATAACCTGACCTAAGAATGCTCTATTTTAATTTTTCCACAGAGCTAAAGGGGATACTTTACGGCTTGGATGTAATATGTAACTTACCTGATAACATAATTACTGCTACCTATTTACTTTGGTGCTTAAAGGAAGCTATACAGAAAGAAAGGAAATCTTAAACCTGCATAAGTAGCATTTTATGTGTGAAGAAAAGAGAAGCACTTAGGAATACCACCTAATACTGTTGGCCAGAAACTAATCCCTCCTTTACACTTCGGATGGTAATCAAGGAATGACATAAAAGATAAACGTTGCACTTCCAAATTCGTTATACTTACTTTATATGCTAACATTTGACAAAGAAAATCAAAACTGTCTAAAGCATTTAAGTTTTGAAATTGTTTCACTGTCAGTACCTGAATTCCAGCCGAAATGGAAAGGCTGCAAGGCACAGGGAGAGAAGAATGGCTCTGGATGTTAAGAGAAGTGATTTTTAGTTCTGTTGAATATTTATGAGTAGCGTTGACTTGACCAGGTCAAAGAACGTTTCTAGGCTTAAATTTATTTCTCTACTTGATGGGACTGCATGGGATTATTTTGAAGGGTCCCTGTGGTGCAAATTATGTATTAAGTTCTGAGTGTTTATTGAGCCCCTGACAGTTTGTTATCCAAGTGGAGGCTATCAGGGTACGCAGAGATCCAACCAAATCCTTTCTCCATTCTCTCTCGGCGCTACCCACGCCCCATCCCACCTGCCGTCGCCACTAAGTCCAGGGGAGGCGGCGCTCCCCAGTGTTGTCAGGCCTCCAAGGCAAGCAGGCACGTGGCTGGGAAGAGAAGGAAGAGAAACGAGACCAAATTCTAACTACTGCCCTTGGCAACTGCACGGAAAATGTCACCGATTAACAGCAAATAGAATGAAAATGTGAAGCGCGAGCTCAAGAAACGACGCGTCTGCGGGCGTGGGGGCCTGTTTCGGTGCCACCTAGCTTTTGTGCACCGGTTCCCGAATTTTACCTGAGGCTTATCCCGGCCCGGCCTGATCCAGGAATGAGGCCTCCTCAGCCGAAGGAAGTACCCAACTCTTTGGCAGAGTTCTCCTCTGCCCGCTGAAAGTAGAGCCAGAAGGACGTGCCTAAGTCAGGGCTGTAAACCTCATCTCCACCCGGAAACACCCCCTAACACCTACCTGGTCAGCAACTGCTCTCGCGATAATTCTAAGACCCGTCCTCCGTAACCCCGCCTCTTTCTTATCGTTCTGGTCAATCAAGCAGGAGTAAGGGCGGGCTTTTGCCTTTGAGCCGAGAGCGGCTTCGCTCGCGGGTGTTTGGAACTGCCAGGGCCGGGGCGGGGCGGGCGCAGGACGGGGCGGGGAGAAGGGGGGGGCAGGACAAATTACATTTCTCGCGATACTGGAGACCAGGAAGACGCCTGCAGAGCCGGGCTGCTGGTGCAGCAGCGGCTGGAAGAGTTGGTGTTGCTGCATCTGGACCTTCTGCCTCTGAGCCTACGCCTGGTCTCCAGGTGGGGAGGCGGGACGTGGCCAGGCTGGGGCTGTGCAAGTGCACAGTGCCCGCTGAAGCTTCGGGGGAATTGAGACTGAGGCCTGTCAGAACCAGTCAGGGAGGTACCCACACGCCTGCCAGGATAAGATGGCGGCGATGGTGCCTGGAGGGACTGGCAGTGGCGGCGGCGGCGTGAATCCGTTCCTCAGTGACTCGGACGAGGATGACGACGAGGTAGCGACAACCGAGGAGCGGCGAGCAGGACTTCGGCTGGGTTCCGGGGGCGACCTCGATCCTGGCTCTGCGGACTCGCTGTCACCCCAGGATCCCGTGGCCTTAGGCAGCAGTGCACGGCCGGGGCTCCCTGGGGAAGCGGCGGCGGCGGCTGCGGTGGCCCTAGGGGTCAGTGGGGAGACCCCGGCCCGATTGTCAATTGATGCGATCGCGGCCCAGCTGTTGCGCGATCAATACTTGCTGACCGCCCTGGAGCTGCACACCGAGCTGTTGGAGAGCGGCCGCGAGCTGCCTCGGCTGCGCGACTACTTCTCCAATCCCGGCAACTTCGAGAGGCAGAGTGGGACCCCGCCGGGGATGGGGGCGCCGGGGATCCCGGGGGCCGTCGGCCTCGGAGGCACAGGAGGTCGGGAGCCGAGCATGACGTCGGGCGGGGGCCAGCTCAGTAAGTGAACGCAGCGGGTCTCCCCCGTGGGGTTGTTCTGGTTGTGGGGGAGGGCGTTCCCGGGCGGGGACTGAGTGTCGTGAACGTTTTAGGGAGACAGTTGCAGGGCGCGGGGGTCTTTTGCGGGGGCACAAAAGGATCTGGCAGTGACTGCTCGCTCCGCCCGCCTCCTCCATCCCCTGGCTGAACTTGCACGGGCTTCTGGCTCCCCTGTTGGTGTCGGTTACCTATAAAAATATCCAGCGTTTCTAATTCACTTGCTATTACGGGACTCCAGACGGCTGGCTCCCTTGAACCCTGGCTCATCGCTTTAATCGTTTTTCCTTTTTCTCCGATTTCCTCAATCGTCACTACTAGGAAATAGTGTTTCCTGAATTGTTCGTAGTAATCCTTTGACTGAAAGTCCAGGGAGAAAGAGAATAGGAAATAGTGTTGCTTGGTCCTCAAAATCAGATTCACTAAAGATCCTTTGTTTTTGGGATGACTATGTAACACAAAAACAAGAAAAGAAAAGAAAAGAAAAGAAAAGAAAAGAAAAGAAAAGAAAAAACCCTGGGTTTTTATTTGCTTAAAATGTGTTCTGTTTACATATAGGCAATTTAATTCAATTTCGATGCCTTATTTCAGCAGTTTCCAAAATTACAGGAAGTCTTAAGTGCAGGGTAGGCAGAAAAAGTTCTGCCCGCTGTCTATCTCTTGGCCCCACCGCACCGCAGCCTTTTTATTCTGCGTAAGTTAGAAAATTGCTTTTTTACCTTGTTAAAACTTTTAGCAGCACAAAGGAATCGTTTACCCCATTCATCATAAAGTATTTATAAGCTTTTCTTATGGCTTAAGAAGTGCTCTCAAGGATGTATACTGGATTCCCAGTATCCCCTTTTCGAAGACATCTTAGCTTTTCTCTTACTAATAGTATATTTTACTCTTGTTACTTTACACCAACTGGAATTTACTAACAAGTGTTAAATATACAGTTTTTAAATTGTAGCCTAGTTGATTATTTTTTGTCTTCATATTTTTGAATGGTGCCAGAGACTTACAATGTCACACTTAGATGTAGTGAAAGTGCAAAGGGTACATTTTCTGTCAAGGTGAATCCTAAGCCGATTTCCCTCTTGGATATGGAATTTTCTCAGTTGGTTTAAGTTCCTTACTCAACATGTAGATGATCTTTCTCTTGAGAGATTTCTCATTGCTGGCCTTGAAGACTATGAAATGTAACAGAACAGTGTAACACAATGTAGTTGGGGTTTGGGGTTTGTTTGAAGATTTCTAAATGGTCTAATACAGTAATGATTTTCACATGACACATTCCACTACTTCCTCAAGACTCAGCTCAGATGACTTCTTTGTAAATGCTTCTCAGACTCCTCATGCTTACTTAGTTGCTTTTTTCTTTCAAACTTCAGCCACAGCCTTGAACACTTTTGTATTTGATTCGTCTGCAATATCATTTTTGTCTGATTAGATAGTCACTTCTTCAGGGACATCTTTATATATTTACATTTTGTACAGTCCCTAGTCAATTGACCATAATTGAATTGCATCAGCTATGCTGTTCTGCCTTATCCTGACTTTATAACTTCATTTAATTTAAAAGATTGTCATAACCATGCCCTGGCCGGTTGGCTCAGCAGTAGAGGATCAGCCTGATGTGTGGAAGCCCCGAGTTCAATTCCCACTCAAGGCACACAGAAGTGACCATCTGCTTCTCCCCTTCCTTCCCCTTATCTCTCTCTCTCTCTCTCTCTCTCTCTCTCTCTCTCTCTCTTCCCCTCCTGCAGTCATGGCCTTTCCTCAGGTGCTAAAATAGCTTGGTTGCTAAGCAACAGAGTAGCAGAACATCGCTTGGTAGGGGGCTTGCCTGGTGGATCCTCCTCTGGGCCATGTGGGAGCCTGTCTGCCTGCCTCCCCCACCTCTTCACTTAATGAAAAAAAAAAGAATGTCATAACCTTTTAATTCTACCTTATTCTGGCTTGATATCCCTGTTTATAGTGAAAATTTCTGTAGAAATAGTTGTTTATAATTTAGACTAAATATTGTAGCAATGTTTGAGTACAAATTTATTTCTAATTGCCTTTGCATTATACATTTTTATAGGTTTTTTAAATGACTTAAATCCTGTGATAAAAAAAAACAACAAGTACAATCAAATATTCATGTGCACCTCTGCTTTCCTATTGTACTCATTTCTTTGCACCTGTTTTAAGTACTGGTGATACACAGACACACACACACACACGTGCACGCACTATATTTAAGAATGCATAACAGCTCTGTGGCCTCTTGGTCTTCCAGATGCCATAGCAACCACCACCAATCCCATCCCCCTTAGTGTGACAACCAGACATGTCTCCAACATCATCCAGGGAAGTGGAGGTCAACATTTTTGACTGAGAACCATTTCTATAAGTTTTGCCTGTTCTAAAATTTCATCTAAGTGAGCCCTGGTTGGGTAGCTAAGTTGTTTAGAACCTCTCCTGATGCACCAAGGCTGTGAGTTCAATCCCAGGTCAGAGCACATACAAAAATCAACCAATGAATATGTAAATAAATGGAACAATAACTTGATGTTTTTCTCTCTCTCTCCCTATCCCCCTTCTTTTCTGTTTCTAAACTCAATAAATAAAAATTTAAAAATAAAATATTTTATAAATGGAATCATGGAGTATATGTTCTTTTCTGTATGGTGCCTTTTGCTCAGCATATTTTTTAAATTCATCCGTGTTTTTATGTGTATTAGTAATTCATTCCTTTTTTGATTTATCCATTCCTCTGTTAGACATATTTATTTATTTGGGCTGTATGAATTAAGCTGTCATGAACATGCTTGTACAGATTTTGCATGAACATATGTTTTCATTTCTTTTGGGTGATACCTAGAAATAGACTTGCTGGGTTATATAGTTAGTATGTATTTAAATTTATAAGAAACTATTGAACCATTTAAAATTCCTATGACCTGTGTATGAGAGTTCCAATTTATACACTATATGCCCCAAACACTTGGTAATTGAAGGCTTCTTTTTTTTTTTTTTTTTTTTTTTTTTTTTTTTTGGTAATTGCAGGCTTTTTAACTTATTCTAGTAAGAGAGTTGTGATGTCATGTGGTTTTAATTTTCATTTCTCTAAGGACTAGAGATGTTGAGCTCCTTGTGAGCTTTTGCCATTAATCTACCTGCTTTTGCGAAATGTCTGTTCATGTCCTTTCTCTGATTTTTTAAAGTAGCATGCTTTTTGTTTTGTTTTTGTTTCGTTATTGAGTTATAGTTATTTATATATTCTGGACTCAAGTCCTTTGTCAATATGTGTTTTGTAAATATTTTTCCCAGTATGGTTTGCCTTCTCAGTTTTTGACAACATGTCTTAAGAACAAAGGTTTTTAATTTCATCAAGTCCAATTAACCAAATTTTTCTTTAATGATTCATGCTCTTTGTGTTCTGTATAAGAAATATTTGCCTACCCCAATGTTGCATATTTTTTGTATGTTTTCTTATAGAAGTTTTATAGTTTCAGCTTTTACATTTATATTTGTGATGGCAGGACTCTTAATAAAGGTATCATAAAAAAGAAATATTTTTATATATTCTAACTAAATATGCAAACATTTACAGCAAACTTGATTACAGTTTCAGTGCAAATGTACTGTTCTACAAATACCAATGCTTATAAATGTCAATACAGTTAGAAAACAGATGCTAAAATGAGTCTGTAAAACCATGCTTAATACCATGTTTAGAAGATTTTGACTAAGCTCTTGATCACACAAATTATACTTTAGAAATTCCAATGGCCCTGGCAGGTTGCTCAGTGGTAGAGCGTTGGCCTGGTGTATGGAAGTCCCAATTTGAGTCCCAGTCAGGGCACACAGGAAAAGTGACCATTTGCTTCTCTCCCTCTCCTCCTCCCTCTTTTCTCTCTCTCTCTCTCTCTCTCTCTCTCTCTCTCTCTCTCTCTTTCTCTCTCTCTCTCTCTCTCTTCCCTTCCCATATCTGTGGCTTGATTGGTTCAAGCAAGTTGGCCCCCCGGGCTCTGAGGATAGCTACATGGCCTCTCCTCAGGTACTAAAATACTGTAGCTCAGTTGCTGAGCAACTAAGCAACCGCCCAGATGGGCGGAGCATCCAGTAGGGGGCTTACTGGGTGGGTCCCTGTGGGGCACATGTAGGAGTCTACCTCTCTGCCTCCCTGCCTCTCATTTAATAAAAAAAAAGAAAAAGAAAAGAAATTCTAAGGATGAATCTTTCTATAGTATTTGAGTACTTCTTGTTTTGTAGATCCTTTATATTCAATCTAGCATTTTGATTGTTGCTAGTTGGGTTATGATTTTATACTTAGTAAGAACTTTTTGGTTGATTATTAACAATAAAAAGATTGATAGTATGCATTATCTAAATCAGGGGTTGGGGTCAGGAACCTTTTTGGCTGAAAGAGCCATGAGTGCCACATATTTTAAAATGTAATTCTGTGAGAGCCATACAATGACCTGTGTACGTTAGGTATTATCCAATAAAAATTTGACGTCCCAGAGGACAGCTGTGATTGGCTCCAGCCACCCGCAACCATGAACATGAGCGGTAGGAAATGGATTGTAATACATAAGAATGTTTTATATATTTTTTTTAAACATACATTTGCCTTTTTTTTAATTTATTTTTTTTAATTTTTTATTTATTCATTTTAGAGAGGAGAGGGAGAGACAGAGAGAGAGAGAGAGAGGAGAGACAGAGAGAAGGGGGGAGGAGCTGGAAGCATCAACTCCCATATGTGCCTTGACCAGGCAAGCCCAGGGTTTCGAACCGGCGACCTCAGCATTTCCAGGTCGACACTTTATCCACTGCGCCACCACAGGTCAGGCCTGTTTTATATTTTTAACGTTATTATTTATTTTATTAAAGATCTGTCTGCGAGCCAGATGCAGCCATCAAAAGAGCCACATCTGGCTCGCGAACCATAGGTTCCCGACCCCTGATCTATACCAATAAATTTTGTGTGTCTGATCTGAAAATTTATAAAACTTCAGAATAATAAATGTGTAATCAGAAATAGTTTATTTTATTATTATTTTTTTTAAGAAAGTTGTAAAACTTTATTGGGAGAATTTCACTTGATCTTAGCCCAAAGGCCGAGAAGCGATATTGGGAGAATTTCAACAGTCACATATGCAACACAAGAACAATCTGCATGTTTTCAGATGATCTTCCTTTAAGCTGCAGTCTCCCTTCCCCTGATTCCCACATGTAAATGGGTTTTGATTTTGGTGAAATCTCCCAATTGAACTGAGGATCATCTGTGTCCTCACCCCACTTCTCTGGCTGAGCCATTTCTGGGAGTAGTTCTCTTTATTTAATGGTGTCTAAACAATTTAATTTTGCAAGATGTATTGAACTATTTACCTCAAAGTATGTTGACCTAGCTTAATACTATATAGTAGTGCTTTTAAAATACTTTAAGGACTCTTCTTATGGATTTAATTATTTTGCTTGACTAGAAGAGTAATACATATTATTAAAACATTCAAATATTAAAAAGAATTATAGCTTTATAAGTTTGATGTTTTCAGTGGAAGAATTTCTGTCAACTCAATAAAATTACTTTTACCGAATTCTCTGAGAAAATCTGTGTTTGATAAATTGTTGTAGCTTCATCACAATGTTTTTACTAGATCTAGTTAATGAACTAATTAAATCTTTAATATTACTTTTCAACTATACCACATACATTATTTATATATTTTCCCCCTGTATTTTTTTGCCAATTGAGCCAAAATAACTTCCATTTAGTAATTGTTTTGCTTTCTCTTTAGATTATCAGATAAAATTTGTGGCTATGTTGATGATTGGCACTGACCAGACTGTATCTTAGCCACAGGAATGCTGGTTCCATTGAATGAAGCCTTAAAGCTCTGATCAAAATGGGGCTGTATTTTCTTAGGCTAAGCCTAGTTTTTATGCAGTAGATACAGTAGGTGGTCAAATGAGGAAGATAAGTAACGTATGCTTTTCAGTGATAGATTTCTTTTAGGCAGGGTATTTACCATGCCCTCAAATTTTTGTAAATCAACTAAGTTATCTGGAGGCAGTCACTTATGATTGAATGTGATAATTTTACTTGTGAGATTACAATCTTTCTGAGTCATCTTCTTCCTTTTTAAAATTTTCTGTTTCATGATCCTGCCTACCTTTTCTCAAAGGGTATGTATCTCATTGTGCTCGATGTTCATTTTCTGGTATCACCAGTACTAAGTGTCATAGTTACAATCTGCTGAAGTCCCCAATTCTTCCACTTTACAGAATAGTTCCTAATTGGCATTGGGCTTCGTGCTTTCTCTGTCTTCTGAAAGAGAAAATATCAACAGAATATTTCTAAAAGTCATTAGGTCCACTACTTTTAGCTGAATGAAGCATTGCACTACCGTCTGGACTATATACGTTGCTTAATCTATTCGTTGTATAACTCATTTTTCTTGCCTGTGTCTTTCCAGTACTTTCAAAATTCTTTTTAATTGTTGTGGAAATTTATTCAGATATTTTCACTGCTTAACACAGTGACTTGAGAATATAGTTGGTGTGCAGTATTTTATATTGATCAATACATTTTTTAGTTTGTGTAATTAAGGATTGTGGAGATCCAGAAGATGTTCATTGCATGTTCTTGATTGGGGAGCGAGACTAGTTCATGAAAGAGCTATGGAGCATCTTCTGTGGTGCAGATGGTAGAGTAAACGTTCACACACAGAAACATCATCCTTGACTATGGAAGTGAAATGGCCCTGTGGAGAAAGTAAAGTTTAAATCTGACCATCAAGGGATGGGCAAAAGTTTGACTAAATAGAATCTTTATTATATGGCCAAATTTAGACTTTTTTTCCTGAGTGAGGAAAGGAAAAGGAAGTGAGGTTAAAGAAAAGATAATGTTTATTTTATATTTTGCCTTGTTTGAAACATCTTTTGAGAACATGTTTACTGTTATCTGGCTCTCCACTTC
Source organism: Saccopteryx bilineata (assembly GCF_036850765.1). Classification (NCBI taxonomy): domain Eukaryota; kingdom Metazoa; phylum Chordata; class Mammalia; order Chiroptera; family Emballonuridae; genus Saccopteryx; species Saccopteryx bilineata. The sequence goes on along the minus strand of NC_089500.1, from coordinate 10,906,598 downwards.
ATTGTTTCCATTTGGATGGTTGTAAAAATGCAGGTTGATGTTTTTTAAGCCATTGTGGTACTTTGACTAAAAGGAAGCTAGATAGGGGGGTGTTAATCAGGGAGAGCAGACCTTATTTTTGTCAAAAGTTAAAATGATACTTTCTGACTTTCAAACAAGGAAGTAAGGGTGGTCTCCAAAATGTATGCTTATTTGCTTTTTAAAAACCTTGGTTGGAAACAAGCCTTACAGAAATGGGTATAATTTTTATTTTATTAGTATTTTTAGATCCAAAACTCAGTTTGGTTAATTTTGGTTTTTTATTGCTTTTAACATCATGGCTGTATGATGATGATGAACTGAAAAAGAACATTTACCCTGGTCTGAAAATACACTGTTCAACCTAAGTTACAAATATCAACTGAGAAAGGGCTTATATAGGGTGGGCAAAAGTAGGTTTACAGTTGTGAGTACGCAGAACAGTTTATTCTTGTATTATTATGTATTAATATTGTATTATTTTCCATACAAACAACTGCAAACCTATTTTTGCCCACCTTTATATTAACCTTCTTTTTTTCTTATAGCTAGTTGTTTTTACTGGCTTCTGCCATTACCTACCGTGGGAATTGATGATGAATTATGATTTCTTAAATCATTGATACTGAAAATACACTTGTTGATACTTAAGTAGTGTTTTGGTACTTGCATATATTTTGCATGCAGTGCCTCTTTCATTAACTTTTTTGGGATTTGCATAAGGCTGTGATCAATCTGTTTCACTCAACTCCCTTATATGGGTATTTGTTTCATTATTACAACTCTTTACATATAATTTATATAACATTACATTAGCTTTAGGTGTACAACATAATGATTGATATATGTATATATTGTGAAATGATTACTACAAGTTTAGTTAAATCCATCACCACACATTGCTGTGTTAAATTACAGTGGGTATTGTGATTGCTTTTGAGGATAGAAACATTAGGGACATAAAAGTATTATTTCTTTTAAAAGTTTGAAGTTTAAATAAGAAATGTTACCAGGTCAATTGGATGGTGGTTATATGGTGTCATCCTCTGCACTTTCCTTTTTAAAAAGCAAGTGAAACTGTATGTACTTGCTTTGTCAAACTTTGCATGTGATCAGTTATGGCAAAACCAGACATTTTGTATTGGGAAATGACTCTACTAGACCACCATTAATGGGCACCTAATCCTATAATTTGTACAGTGTGAAAAGAGTTTAGTGTTTTAGGGACATGAAATACCATCTATTCTCATGTATGAACCAAAAATTATATTTGCATAAGTTATTTCTTAGTGTCTGGCTGTGTCCTACCCTTTCAGTTACCTTATATTAAATATCAGTACCTTAAGTTAAATAAAGTAAATTTGTACCAAAAAAATAGCAAAAAATGTCACTCTTTGCTCACAAACTAATGGTTACATATGTACCAGTTTATCTATTCTCAGTCTCCTGTTACCATTTGTAACCATGAGGATCAGTTCTGTTTGGAAGGAAAATCTTAGAATAAGTTAATAATTTTTAGTATAATGTTGACACAGCTGTGTTTTAGAATATATTTAGCATGTTTCAAGTAAACAAAACTTTTATACCAATAGTTTTATATTGCGTTGTATGGGTAACTTGTATTTTGTGTGAGTATGGAAGTAGAATTATCGTTAGTAAAGCACCTATCAACAGTCTTAAAGTTCCTAATTTTTCTGTTTCTGAGTAGAGCTCCTTCTTATATAAGCATTCTTTTACAATCATGGTGAGAACTGATTTTTTTTAGGAGTAGATGTGTGAGTAAGGACGGTGGACCAAAGAATGTAATGTGCAATGATGAGAGTTATGAATGCACCACCCGAATCTCTAGTCACATGTTATCGTTGTCCTTAGAGATGAATATTTGCATTTTGTATCCTTTATTAAGTCACAATAGTAAGAATACTGATTTTTGTCTACTAAACCTTTAAATAAGATGACCATAGCAAAAAGGTAACCTGTATTGCTACATGATATATGAATCTATGTTCTCTCTGTACTCTTCAATCTACGATTTCATTTCTATAATTTATTATAGACATGCTTGTTTGCATTGAAACACTTAAACCAAGGTTCACTAAAATACTATTTTAAAGTTAAAGGCATTAAAGATTGAAAACAACCGAAATGTCTAATAGTAAGGGATTAATTAGTTTAAATAATCTGTATGTGCTGATGTGGAATGATCACCGAGTTACATTAGACACTTTTCTGTGTAGGCCCTTGTGTATTTTATCACATGTCACCTTCTAAGTGGCAGGACTGGGGTTCTAGCCCTGATCACTAACTTCAAAATCTGCTCTCTTCCCATCACACCACAACTACTCTTTGATGTCAACTTTGAGACACAGCTCAGCCAAAATTCTCAGGTCGTTTTAGTATATAACCCAGCAAAGTATTTTTGTAATTCATTCAGTGTATGTATAGCTTATTAACTCAATTGGAGTAGCCAATCTTCTTTTTTTCTTTTTAGAATAGCCAATCTTCTAAACACAGAAGGCAAGTCAGGTAGTCCAAAATTGATTATTTGAAAAATAAAGTGACAGACCATAGCAGCACACTAAGGCAGAGGTGAATAATCTGCCTAAAGTGTCATTTAATTTCATCAAGGTGTCCACACTGCCAGATCTCAACTTAATCTGAATCAGGACATACGTATCCTACGTGTGATTCTAGGACCAACCGAGCCTGCAATTAGATCCCAATCTAGTCACTAGTTGTTCTTCTGAATGAAATAATTTTACAAGGCTGGATTAGTTTGCCCTCTCTTTCTACCCTCCCCCCAGCCCCAGTGGGCAGATCACAATGCCCAGGCATCCTGCAAAGGGGAGTTCCACCTTAGGGGCAACCTTTGCCCACTCAAAATTTTGTCTCACATTAGTGAGGACTTGTGCGTCACCCCAAGTCACTATTTTTCTCACTCATAAGTTTAAGTCTTCTCTTTTCTAGTCTTGAAGCTTTGCTGCGTGCTTATGTCTGAGTTTCTAGTCCAGTCATGGCGCATGACTCGTCTCAGGAGGAGACCACACAGTGCAGTCTTGGGTGTAGCCTTCTTCCAGATTTTTCTGCCTATTATTTCAGAAATGCCCAGCAATCAGAAACGATGTACATTTGTTTTTGAAACCAGCTGGTCCTGTTGTAGGTGGATAAGATTGCTCAAAGAAGTGATATCATGTTTTCTATGTTACTTCTGTCTATCAAGTTCTGTGCTTGTGTGCTGCCTTAGTTCAGAGCTTTAGCTTACATCAGTTTTAGTCTAATAAGTGGTGCCTTTAATCTCTCCATTCGTATTCTTACTTGATTTTAAAAGCTGTTTGTTCCTGTTACTCTAAAACCTTTTAAATCATTTCCTCCTGCCCTAGCTGGGTAGCTGAGTTGGTTCAAGCATCACCCCAGCACGCCTGGTTGCAGGTTTGATCCCCAGTCAGGGCACATACAAGAGTCAACCAGTGGATGCATGGATAGGTGAAGAAACAGGTTGGTGTTTCTCTCTCAAATCAGTAAATAAAAAATAAAATAAGGCCCTAGCTGATTGGCTCAGTGGTAGAGCATTGGCCTGGTTTGTGGATGTCCCTGGTTCAATTCCCGGTCAGGGCACACAGGAGAAGCGCCCGTCTGCCCCTCTCTCTCTCTCTCTCTTTCTCTCTCTCTCTCTTTCTTTTCCTCTCCTGTAGCCAGGGCTTGATTGGAGTGAGTTTGCCCTGGGTGCTGAGGATGGCTCCATGGCCTCACCTCAGGCACTAAGAAGAGCTCAGTTGCTTAGCAGTGGAGCAATGACAGCCCAGCTGGACAGAACATCACCCCCTAGTGGGCTTGCTGGGTGGATCCCAGTCAGGGCGCATACAGGAATCTGTCTGCCTACCCTCCTCTCACTAAATTAAAAAAATAAGTAAATTAAAAAATAAAATTGTGTCCTCCTGTTCAAAGCAACTTTTTTCTAATGCTTTTTTGTTAGTAAAACTATATTACAGAAAAAAGAATTTATAAATCTGTTTAGGGATTTTCATCTCATTTTTGTGGAGTATATGAAAAAATTTCTTTAAGATATTTTATTATGAATATATGTAATAAAGTTCTCCCAATAAATTTGCCTCTTCGTGCCTTTTCAACCGTGTCTGTGTATAAAACCTTTGTTGTCCTCACGGGTTTACTCAGTGTTCCTGGAACATGTTTTACACGTTCCTGACTCGGTGCCTTTGTTCGTGTTGTTTTTCCTTCTCCTGGAAAGCTTATCCTGCGTCCTCCTTTTCTTTTTTCCAGACCCTGGGTAGCCTTACCGGGCGGCCTGGTTATGTTTCTTTCCCTCTGGGGCTCCTCCAGCCCATGGTGATCTGTCTCCATGTCCTCTGAACTTGCATTGGTGTTTTGGTCTCTTCCACTTATGGAAATTCGTTATAGGCTTGTGACTGTATTAGAGTTATTGAACATTTTTGTGTTACTGTATTAGCTGACTAGATTTCTTTTTAAAGACCTTACTTAGTTGGAGCTTATGTCTCATATATCTTTGTCATTTATCATACATGGCACAAATGCCTAAAGCAGATAATTTATAATGTTTATTTAGCATAAGTATAGAAGAACACTATGTCACCACTGCCTAGTATTGTACCTGGCATATGAGCTTTCAATAAATGTTGAAGTTATGTTAAATAAATGGTCTTTAGGTAGTAGGGTCCTAGAAATAGGTAAGCTTGAAATGTTCCTTGTGAATAATTAGCCTTTTCCTCTGTAGTCTGTTTCCTTAGCTCTGAGCAAAGTTGAATCAGAGTCAGTCTTTCTGAGGCCATTCTCAGAATTAAGTCCAACTTCTGTGCAGTCTCTATCCAGACTTGCGTGCTCTTACATGTTGTTCAAGGGAACTCAAGGTTTCAGGCTTGGGCTTCGGCACCAGAGAGCTTGAGTGCATATTCTGCTCCAACACTTCCTGCTTGCACAACTGTGGACAGTCTGTTTCCTTTACCATAAAATGCTGACGGTTGTGACTCCTCTTACAGGGGGTTGTTACAAAGGTTAAATTATTTGCAGAAAGTCTCTGGCACAGGAAAAGTGGTCAAAAACATTAAGTATTCTATTAACTGTTGTTATTAATAATAATCCTCCTATTAACCTGACAACTATTTGTATGATAAAATCATCCAGCATTATAGAAATTTAAGTGAATAGTTTGTCAATAAAATTGGTGTTTAAGTCTCTTCCTAAGTTTAAAACGTTTGGCTCTGAAGTTTAGCTCGTGGTGGAATCTTGTAACAAAGAAAAGATGGACAGCAAACTGGGAGACTTGAATTCTTCTCCTAGCCTGCTCGCAGATTAGTACTTGAACCTTTCATATCAACTGATCTGATTGAGTCGTTCTTCTCTGTGTACATGGTTTAATTCTAGTGGCTTGGAAGCTTATTTAAGATAAGGACTTTTATCTCTACCTCTACCATGGGTTAGAAAATACTCATTGAATGAATACATAGCTCAGTTTTGCTCATCTGTAAAAATGAGAGGGTTGAATTACCTCTAAGGTTACCTCTCACTCTCAAATATTTTGAATATAGGGATAAGTGAAATGAGCCTCAGCATTAGAGAATAATTCAGGATAGGAAAATATAAACATGAGTTTTACCATTGATAGAACTCTAAAATTTATTTTTAAGTGGATAACATATTTAAATGTTTATATACAACCTGAGGTTTTAAGGTAAAGTAAATTTAGTACCTTTTATTTATTACATTTTTTTACAGTTCTTTATTATTTACCATGACACAGATTTTCTAGGCATGGTTTGATAAATGACCTTTACTGCATAGAATTTTAAAGTTAATTGCTCGATACTATTTTCCTTCCTATTCTTTAATTGTGAATTGGGTACTTTCAAGATTTTTTAATTATAAAATACCCCTAATATAAAACATTAAATGTCTTTGGAAGAAAAATATCAAACACATACAAAAAAATTCAAACACTACAGAGTATGTAATGAAAACTTTGATTCTCCTTAGAGTTAATTACTATTAATAACTTATTATACATATTTATAAAAACATAGCATATATCTACATCCTTTAAAAAATTATTCTTTGATATTTTACTGTACTTACTGTCAATAACCTGGTACACAGTAGTTGTTCAATAAGTGTTTAATTGAATTAACCAATACTCTGCCAGTCAACTGCTAAGTTTTTCTGATGCATTTAGCTTTTAAAGTCCTATATAATTTCCATACAAGATAACCTTTTCAAGGGTCTGAGATTAATTTTTTTTTAACTACTGTAGAAGTTCATTCTGTCATCAGTACTAAAGTATTCAATGTAAGTATAAATAAGACTACTTAATGTGATTTATAAAATCACTCTGCATGTCTTATGGTCACATTGTGTATAATGCATTTAGTTACCAGACTTATTAAATTCATACAGGTTTTACCGGTTTGCAAACTATAATGAAGGGTCCTGGTCATTCCATTTCTGAGTTATAAAGTGAATTGTTATGTATTAAGAAGTTGTTGGCCCTGGCCCGGTACTTGAGTTGGTTAGAGCCCTGGTCAGCAAAGTGCGGCTCTTTGGCCCCTTGAGTGTGGCTCTTCCACAAAATACCAGGTGCAGGCACTACCTTGATAAGGAATGTACCTACCTATATAGTTTAAGTTTAAAAAATTTGACTCTCAAAAGAAATTTCAATCGTTACACTGTTGATATTTGGCTCTGCTGACTAATGAGTTTGCTGACCGCAGGGTTAGAGTATCATCCTGATATGCCAAGGTTGTGGTTTTGATCCCTAGTCAGGACACATACAAGAATCAACCAATGAAGGTGTAAATAAGTGGAACAACAAATTGACATTTCTCTCTTCCTTCCTCTCTTTCTCTTAAAAAAAAAAAAGAATTAGCCCTGGCCGGTTGGCTCAGCAGTAGAGCGTCGGCCTGGCGTGCGGGGGACCCGGGTTCGATTCCCGGCCAGGGCACATAGGAGAAGCGCCCATTTGCTTCTCCGCCCCCCCCCCGCCCCCCTCCCCTCCTTCCTCTCTGTCTCTCTCTTCCCCTCCCGCAGCCAAGGCTCCATTGGAGCAAAGATAGCCCAGGCGCTGGGGATGGCTCCTTGGCCTCTGCCCCAGGCGCTAGAGCGGCAGAGCGACGCCCCGGAGGGGCAGAGCATCGCCCCCTGGTGGGCAGAGCATCACCCCTGGTGGGCGTGCTGGGTGGATCCCGGTTGGGCGCATGCGGGAGTCTGTCTGACTGTCTCTCCCCATTTCCAGCTTCAGAAAAATACAAAAAAAAAAAAAGAATTAGTTACACAATCCTGGAGTTTGAAGAAATGCTGGTATACTTCATATTAGAATATGGTAACTTCTTTTTTAATAAGAGAGTTATTTTTTCCACCTCATCTTTTATATTAGAGTATTTAGAAAGGTATTTGTTTGCCCTGGAAAAAAGTTGTGGCTGCATCTAAAGAAGCATATTTATCTTGGAATTATAATATATATTACCTTATATTATTGGGTTGGGGAATAAGTTCGTAGCGTTTTTACTTTTATTTAAACAAAAAACAATAATTATATCAATAAGTTAATCAATTATATATTCGCCATTGCTGTTTACAACCTCCTCCCACCTCAACCAATTTGTTGATGCCAGTCCGCCAAAAATCGCCTGGTCTGGTCTCAAAGAAGTTGTTGAGCCAGTTTTTAAGGACCTCTTTGTTATCGAAGGTAATGCCCTTCATATGGTTTGACAGGGAGCGGAAAAGATGGTAATTGGTCGGTGCAAGGTCCGGAGAATATGGCGGATGCTGAAGGACCTCCCATTTGAGCTCTTGGAGTGCGGCTTTGACAACTTGTGCAACATGGGGCCTGGCGTTGTCGTGAAGGAGTATGGTTTGACCATGTCGTTCAGGTCTTTTCAGTCGAATAGCCTCATTCACGCGGTGTAGCTGGGCAATGTAGAGCTCCTTGTTGACCGTGGCATTCTTTTCGAGCATTTCCCAGTGCACCATGCCCTCCCAGTCCCACCAAACACATATCATGATCTTCTTTGGATGAAGGTCCGGTTTGACTCTCGGCTTTGGCGTATCTCCTGGAGCCACCCACTCCTTTCTTTGCTTCATATTGATGTATAGGCACCATTTCTCATCTCCCGTGACGATTTGGTACAAAAAGCGCTGTTTATGACCATGTGTTGCTCGATGGCGGGTGAGATGCTGAGAAGCAATTTGAAGGCGACTTTCTTTGTTTTTTTTGTTGAGCTCGTGAGGCACCCAGGCTCCCAATTTTTCGGTAAATCCCATTGAATGAAGGTGATTGAGAATCGTTTTATGATCGCAGTTCATTTTTTCCGCCAATTCACGACTGGTTAGGCGACTGTTCTCCTTCAAAAGTGATTTGAGACGTTCTTCATCGAATTCAGAAGGCCTTCCGCTGCGGGACGTGTCATTGACGTCAAAGTCGCCATTTTTGAACTTTGCAAACCATTTCCGTGCTGTAGACTCGCCTATGACACTCTCCATACACGTCGCAAATGTCCCGGGCTGCTTCAGCAGCTTTTTGACCTCGATGAAAAGCAAAGAAGAGCAGGTGTCGAAAATGTTGATTTTGCCTCCTGGGTATTCCATTTCTAAGCCTCAAAACTAATAAAAAATTAAATAACTCAAAAATACAATTAATATAGTTTTGTGGAGCAGAAAGAGTTTTATCGAATGAATACTTACCCTTTGCCAAACAGCAAACAAATCATTGTAAAATAAAAGAAAATATAAAAACGCTACGAACTTATTCCCCAACCCAATAGTTTTAAAATTCAAAGTACATTTTATTTACAGAATCTGTTATAGGTTAGTCCAATAGAAATTTAAACTACTTTCTTCCATAAATAATTATCTTTTCTAACATGATGGGATACATTTTAATGAATTGGGACATTAACAATTTTATGACATAATGTTAAGTATCGGAGCTTTCTTTCTTGGAGAATATTAAGTCATGGACTTGGGACTAAACCAATAATTAGCATAGATTTTTCAATGGCCATACTAGTACTGTGTTTTATTAAACTGTTTAATAAAATTAAATGGTGCTTTTTTAAGGACTTTTCCTTGTGCATAGATGATTTTTTTCTAAGTATAATGGAGAAATAACAAATGGTGATCAACTGGGCTCTAACCTATGCCTTTATATGAGAATAAAAATATTAGAAGGAGGAAGAAAAAGAAATACTTAGAAAACTAGCCTGACCAGGCGGTGGCACAGTGGATAGAGCGTCGGACTGCAATGCAGAGGACCCGGGTTCGAGACCCCAAGGTCGCCAGCTTGAGTACGGGCTCATCTGATTTGAGAAAAAAAGCCCACCAGCTTGAACCCAGGGTCGCTGGCTCCAGCAAGGGATTACTCGGTCTGCTGAAGGCCTGCGGTCAAGGCACATATGAGAAAGCAATCAGTGAACAACTAAGGTGTTGCAACACACAATGAAAAACTAATGATTGATGCTTCTCGTCTCTCTCCGTTCCTGTCTGTCCCTCTCTCTGTCTCTGTAAAAAATAAATAAATAGATAGATAGATAGATAGATAGATAGATAAAAAGAAATGCTTAGAAAACTAGCATTAGGTGGATATTTAACATAATAAAAAATATCTGAAATCAACAGCTAATATCAATACTTAATATGCCATGAACTTAACGTGCCATGAAGATCAGGACTAAAAAGGTGAGGTCTGGTATCACAACACCAGAATACTGGTGGATAGAAGTTCATCCTATTCGGTGTACATGTTTTAATACACAGGTTAAAGGCATCAGAATGGCTAATGAGTAGCTAAGACATGTGACTAAGAGCAGAGTGTGGCACTCAAGTGGAGTTTCTGGTTAGGGCAGCAGTGGCCAGACAACTAATATATCAGGAAAGTCAAGATGTTAGATACATACTCAAAGAATGTGAATAGAAAATTCACCTCCCCCCTAAAAAATGTTAGGTGGCCAATATATTTTTCAAGGAATGTTCAAGTTCACCAGAAATCAAACAGATGTCTAATTAAGATACAGTTGTATAGTATGTTAAATTGGTGAGACTAAAAGTAATGACTAACTGACTTGTGATGGCGCAGTGTATAAAGTGTTGACCTGGAATAATGAAGTCGCTGGTTTGAAACCCCGAGTTTGACTGGTTAAGGCACATATGGGAGTTGATGCTTCCTGCTTCTCCTCCCTTCTCTATCTCTGTCTCCTTCTCTGTCTGTTTTTTCTTTCTCTAAAAATAAAATCTAAAACAAATTTAAAAAATCATAACTGACAACAGCTGTTACATGCTGCTGATGGAACTCAGATCACAATGTTTACTTATTTTGGAAAGCAGTTTAAACAGTACGTATCAATAACCTTAATGATATGGCACATTTTCTTTAGAAGATTCATTTTTAAAAAGCAAAATACAAATTGTATGATATATATATTTTTAAAACTATCTATACATACTTAGACATGGTAAGAAGAGTTCAAAAAAGAATATGTAGAAATTCTGGGGGAAACTTTAATGATACATGATTTATCCACAATTTTAGTGGGACTGGGATATTTAGTTTTCTGTGTACCTTTATTTTTGTAATTATTTATAACGTGTATTTAATTAGAAGGGAAAGTTCTCTTTTATGGTATAGCATAAAACATTGGAGAAATATGGTTAGATTAAATTTTTTTTTGAAAAGCTGAAAATTTTAGGTACCCTATATATATTACATTGTTTTGACCATTATCTGATTTTTCTAACTTAATTATTGCTGTTTTCCACCAAAATATTCTCTATGAAAGGGAACCTTGTCATTGTGCTGACACAGAATCCCCTGCACTTAAAATAGTGCCTGACAAATAGTAATAGGGCAGTAAGTATTTTCAGATATTAAGTGCAGTTTAATAAGTCTTTAATTTGAATATTGAATTTATTTTTTAAGTTTTCTATACGGTAAAACAACAGTAGGTTTTTATAATAACAACCTAACACTTGCAGCCTGACTGAATGGATAGACAATGGATAGAGCATTGACATGGGATGCTGAGGACCCCTGTTTGAAGCCCCAAAGTCAAGGGCTTGAAATATGTGGTTTGAGCACGGGCTTATCTGGCTTGAGCACAGGATCGTCGGCTTGAGCCCAAGGTCACTTGGCTTGAGCAAGGGGTCACTGGCTTGGCTAGAGTCCCCTGGTCAAGGAACGTATGAGAAAGCAATCACTGAACAACTCAAGTGCCACAACTACGAGTTGATGCTTCTCTTCTTCTTTTCTGTCTCTCACTAAAAAAACAACCCAAAACACTTGCAGACTCCTACAGTGTGTCCTGAGTAAGAAAGCTAGGTAGTCATCTACTATCTTGGAAAGAATAGAAGACCGAGTTATTGTTTACCAGGGTGGAACCACCTTAAAAAACTTAGTGTTCAATAGTAACCAGCCCTAGCCGGTTGGCTCAGCGGTAGAGCGTCGGCCTAGCGTGCGGAGGACCCGGGTTCGATTCCCGGCCAGGGCACATAGGAGAAGCGCCCATTTGCTTCTCCACCCCTCCGCCGCGCTTTCCTCTCTGTCTCTCTCTTCCCCTCCCGCAGCCAAGGCTCCATTGGAGCAAAGATGGCCCGGGCGCTGGGGATGGCTCTGTGGCCTCTGCCTCAGGCACTAGAGTGGCTCTGGTCGCAACATGGCGACGCCCAGGATGGGCAGAGCATCGCCCCCTGGTGGGCAGAGCATCGCCCCTGGTGGGCGTGCCGGGTGGATCCCGGTTGGGCGCATGCGGGAGTCTGTTTGACTGTCTCTCCCCGTTTCCAGCTTCAGAAAAATGGAAAGAAAAAAAAAAAATAGTAACCAGTCCTGCATGTGTCCTTCCTGCTTCATTACACCCTAGCTTGCCTGACCCCTTGGAGCCTCTGCCTTTGTTTTGGAAGGCTATTTTTGTTGGATATGAAATTTGAGTCGCAGTTTTCCTCATTGCATTCTAAAGATGCTTCTTTGCTAGTATGTTTATAGAGTTGTACAACCATCATCTAATGTAATTTATTATAGATTATATTCATCACTCAAAAAAAAATATCAGCCCTTATCAAACACTTCATTCATTCATACCCTCCAGTCCTAGGAAACTGCCAATCTACTTTCTGCCTTGATTGATGTGTCAGTTTTGTACATTTCTTATGGATGGAGTCATACAGTATGACTGGCTTCTTTCATTTAAGATCTTCTCTATCTTCATCCCTGTTGTAGCATGGGTCAGTATTTCAGTCCTTTTAATTGCTGAATAACGTTCAATTGTATGGATTTATACACTATTTTATTTCTCCATTCATCAGTTAATGGACATTTGAGGAATTGTTAGGTCATATGGTAACTCATAGTTAGCCTTTTCTTTTCTTTTTTCTTTTTTTTTTTTTTTTTTTTTTTTTTTTTTTCTGAAGTGAGAAGCAGGGAGGCAGACAGACATACTCCTACATGCACCTGACCAGGATCCACCTGGCATGCCCACCAGGGGGCAATGTTCTGCTCATCCGGGCCGTTGCTCCATTGCAACTGGAGCCATTCTAGCTCCTGAGACAGGGGCCATGGAGCCATCGTCAGCACCCGGGCCAACTTTGCTCCAGTGAAGCCTTGGTTGTAGGAAGGGAAAAGAGAGATAGAAAGAAAGGGGAGGGGGGAGAACCAGACAGGCAGGTTTGATTCCTGTGTGTCCTGACCGGGAATCAAACCTGGGACTTCCACATGCCAGACTGATGCTCTACCGCTGAGCCAACTGGCCAGGGCCTTGGTTAGCCTTTTGAAGAATTGCCAATTGTTTTCTAAAGTGGCTGCACCATTTTACATCCCCAGTAGCAATATGTGAGAGTTCCAGTTTCTACACATACTGGCCAACAATTTCTCATTTATATATTAAAGTGAGATATAATTCTTATACTAAAACTTCACCATAAGTGTATAATTCAGTTGTTTTTAATGTGTTTACAAACTTGTGCCATCATTATCACTCTCAATCCAGAACATTGTCAGCACCCCTAAAAGAAATCCTATGCCCAGCAGTAGTTACTACCCATTCTTCTCTATCACCAGCCCCTGGCCAGCACTCACCTGGTTTGTGTTTCTGTGGATTTACCTATTCTCGACATTTCATATGAATGGAATCGTACAATATATGACCTTATGTGTTTGGGTTTTTGTTTTGTTTTTTATTTAATATGTTTTCAAGGTTTATGTTGTATCATGTATGAGTACTTTATTTCTTTTTGATGGCTGAATAATATTACATTGAATGGACATACCATATTTTATTCATTCATCTGTTATTGATGGGCATTTGATTTGTTTGTACTTTGTTATTGAGAATACAGGCAGTCGGGGACAGACTACAGATGCAGCAGTGGTCCAGTAAGATTATAATGGAGCTGAAAGTTCCTGTCTCCTTGTGATACTGCAGTGTCATAAGTAGAAGTTCATTACTCGTGTTTCTGGTGATGCAGGTGTAAACAACCTGTGCTATCGGTCATGTAGTCATGTAAAAGTATATACAATTATGTACAGTGCAGGATACTTGATAATGATAATAAATGACTAGGTCACTGGTTTGTGTATTTATTGTATGTTTTTTATTGTTACTTTAAAATATACTCTTTCTGACCTGTGGTGGCGCAGTGCATAAAGTGTCGACCTGGAACGCTGAGGTCACTGGTTCAAAACCCTGGGCTTTCCTGGTCAAGGCATATATGAAGGTTGATGCTTCCTGCTCCTCCCTCCACCATATTCTCTCTTTCTCTCTCTCTCTCTGTCTTGCTGTCTCTTTCTCTCTTTTTCTCTTCCCCTGCCTCTCTAAAATGAATAAATATAAAAATTTAAAAAGTAAAACAAATAAAAGGCATTTTTTTCTATGTACGAAAGAAGTTTGCTGTAAAACAGTGTACCATGTTACACCAGAAGCAAGCAGCCTCCTACATCTTGTGCTTACTATGTCTCTTGATCACATTTTCTTGTTCTTGATTTAATCTCATGTTGTTTTGTATAGTTACATGCTGTACAGGCTTGTAGCCAAGGAGCAATTATCCTCTAGGTTTGTGTAAGTGTGCTCTATGATGTTCACACAGGGGTGACATTGCCTAATGACATATTTTTCAGTTCCAGAATTTCCACTAGGGTTTTATTTTTTTCTGCTGAGATTTCCTCTCCTTTCATTCGTATATTCCTTTACTTCACTGAGCATAGTTATAATATCTATTTTTATATGATAGTCTAGCTATTGTCTAGTCCAAGACCATTAGGATATTATACCTGGCTGAAGCTAGTAATAGTTGTGGCTTAGGCTGGGTTTTAACAGTGAACGTGGTAAGAAGTTGTGTGATTTATTTTGGAAATACATCTACAGATGGAGTGAATGTCTAGTGAGGAGGTAAAATAAAGAATTAAGGAAAAGTTATTCTACCAATTCTAATATCTGGATTATTTGGGAATTGGTCCTTCGTGATAGTATTTTCTCTTGAGACTGAGTCACATTTTACTAATTCTTTTATATCAAGTAATTTTGGACTGTATGGTAGACAATACAGTATATGTTTATTATTGTGGAGACAGGATTCTAGTCTACTTTTTCAAACTTTATTTTTTTAAGTAAGAAATTATCTTGTTGGACTCAATCTACAAACTCTTGGGCAGCAGCTCATTTTTTTTTTTTTTTTTTTTTTTGTCTTTGGATTGTCTTGTTGCAGTGTGCCCTGTGTATGCATTGTTTAGGAGTTAACCAAGATTTGAGGCAGGGAAACTTGAGTTATTTTGTAGTAGTTTAATTGGTGTGAGCATTTTTACTTTATTATTTTAATTCCTAAATCTTAGAACCATAGTTTTATTAACTGGAAATCATTGTAAGTAATTAATTTCCAGCCCCTTATTTTGATAATTAAATAAAAATCTGTTTAATTCTTATCTTTTTCTCTTTATTGCAGATCGAGCGGGGAGCATCAGTACCCTTGACTCTTTAGATTTTGCAAGATATTCCGATGATGGTAACAGGGAGACAGATGAGAGAGTCGCAGGTAAGAGTGTGAAGACAGATCTGGATTCTTTGACTATTCAGGAATAATAAAGTGACTTAAGGAATTCTTTTCCTTCTGTGATTTGGTATGTTAATAGAATTATAAAGTTATTATACAAAATTAATTGACTGATTTACTAGCTAGAGGGAACATCTCAAACCCTAACTTTCAGTGGTGCTGTGAGTACCTGGTTTTGCACACCTAAAATTTTCTGAGTTCTTAGAGCCAACAGTTTACAACCATGTAGTTATAAAATTGGTGTAAAACAGCTTTAAGGTAGCCACTGTTGAGTACAAAATTAGTTGGACCTTGGCCTTCTCATTCCTTTGATCCTCCAAATCAGGGCTCATAATTCAGGCATTGTATACTAGTACAACTCTACTGTTTGCTAAAATTGGTTGAAATACTTTCATGCTAGTTGTGAATAAAACTTTGTCTTGAGTTCCTTAAGTATTCCTAACCATCCAGCATCTCTCCAGAAACTTTTCCTGACTTCCCTATGATCCAGAAAACAAAGAGTTAATGCTTGGTACATACAGCAGGGGCCTCCAGCACCTTGCCCATTCCAATAAGAAGACCAGTAACATTTTTTTCTGGTTGCTTGGTTACTCATTCTAGTCTTCTTCCCATCTATACACTCCTACAGTTCTGCCTTCTAAGCATCACCATTGGATGTGTGTAGTCTTCAGAAGACTAATTTGAATCTCATGTTCTGCCTATATTAAGTGAGGCCAGTTGTGTTCTTTTTTGTTGTTTTTTATTGAATTTATTGGGGTGACATTGGTTAATAGAATTATTTAGTTTTCAGGTATATAATTCTATAATATATCATCTGTATATTAATTATATTGTATATTCATCACCCCAAGTCAAGTCTCCTTCTATCACCATTTATCTCCCCTGCACCCTCTTCTCTCCCCTCCCCCCCCCCCCCATTTTCCTCTGGTAATCACCATCCTATTGGCTGGGTCAAAGCCAGTTGTATTTTGCTGCAGGTCCACCCTGGAATTACCATTGTAGCAGCTCTGGCTCTTTAAGTGTCAAATACCTCGTAACCTTCTGGTGCCTCAAGGTTGTAGCTATCTGTCACTGAAGTCATTCTTGAATGCCTAGTAGGAATTGTGGTTTTCATAGGACATTGGCTCAGATGTAGACGGGGATAGCAGACAGACAACAGTTAGTTGTTTTGATATCCACCACAGTGATGCGTACTCCTTGAACAAGAGCGATGCACGTGAGACAGATGGAGTCTGCAGAGGCAATGTGAAGTCAGTGTGGAGTCAGGAACCACCCATAATATGGATTCTTCTCTTGAACAACTCTTGAATTTTTCTTCCACGTACTGGGACAAGTTAGTTAAAACCTACCAAATGTTTACCTGTCATGGTCATTATGAATAAAAGTGAGTGCTAATTTTTACATAGCATTCGCTCCATTGTACACACTGCCTTAAATGTATATTAACTCATTGAGTTATAAATTATCATCCTCCTCCTCCCTAGGAAATTGAGGTGCTCTGATGGATTATTTAGGACTCCAGTGGTAGAGTTAGGGTTTAAATGCTGATAGCCCAGCAGCAGAGCCCACAACTGTACCATGTGCTGCCTCTTATGGAGGATTTGACCTGATTAAAGTGATATTCTAATCCCTGACTTTTATTCATTACTTGAGAACAACATTTAATACTTAAAAACCTCAGAGAGTATTATCTGAGTTAAAAATGATGTAATTGTTTTTAGTTCACTAGAAGCTAAAAGAAGATTTAGAAGTTTAACCAATAGCAATACCATTTGAATGGGGATGTCAGTGGAAGAGTTTAATGTGGCCCTCTAATCATGATTTGTTATAAACATTATTATTGACAAATGTGTCAAAACAGGAAATCACATCAGTAATATCTAAAAACTATTAAATGGGAACTTCTGAAATAATTTTAGG
Source organism: Saccopteryx bilineata (assembly GCF_036850765.1). Lineage (NCBI taxonomy): Eukaryota > Metazoa > Chordata > Mammalia > Chiroptera > Emballonuridae > Saccopteryx > Saccopteryx bilineata. Next base: position 10,889,609 of record NC_089500.1, on the reverse strand, counting down.
ACTAATTTGTCCTACTAATTATTTCATGTTAAGTAGCTTTATGTTATATATAATTATATAGTAAGTATTAGGTATTATATATCTTATGTTATATATTAAATATTGAATACATGATATTTTAGATTATTAAGACTAACCAGGTATGTCTAGTTTTATGTTGTATTATTGTTCAAATTGTTCCATATTAGAAAATAACTTTCCTTTTTTTTTTTTACATTTGCAAATCTAAATTTTAAATTTAGTCAAATTTAAGAGGGTCATCATTATTCTCCTTATTTAGGTATTTTAGCATTTCTAGTTAGGGAAAACATTACTGATTTAAAAGGAAATGTTATGACCAGGCAAACTACGAATGAATTGTTTTAAATACGTGGTAATTTTCACCTTATGTATTTAATCTAAAGATTGCACTCGGTCTCTAACTTTGGGGAGATAAAGTAATTTTTGATTCCTTACAATGCTAATATGAAATAAATTTTTTCTCATATTCGTATCTTTTAGCATCTGTTTCCAACTGTATTAGTTCTCCTAGCTCTACCTGTTACTGTATTACTTCTCTAGTTCACACCTTAACTTTTATGTTGGGATCTAGAGAACTCCAAAAACTGCTTTCTATTGTGTGGGAAAGACACTCCTTATTACTGGTAAGATCAGTAATGTTTCAGATTTGTTACGTGTGACATCAAGCATTAGAATGCTCATTCATTCAATGAGTATTTGAGTGCTTACTCTGTATTCAAGGTAGTATGCTGTTCTGGGAACAGTGGTCAACAAAAGGGACATAGGAAGCCTTTCTAAAGCTTAAATGATCTATTAGACATTCTGAAATAAGATTCAGATGTCTGCCTGTGGGATGGCCTGCCCCGGGCTCCAGGTAAGAAGCAGCTGTTGGCCTGTAGCACACATCCAGCTGTGCCAGGATTCATCGCCCTATTTGCCTTCTATTACCTGTTTCTTCCCTAGTACATATTTGTACTTCCTTTAGCAGTACTTTTGTTTTTTAATTTTGAAACTTACTTAAATTGTACTTATGATCTTGTGTGATGTAAGATAGAATAGATACCACACTGCTCACAAAAATTAGGGGATCAGGGAACATGCAGATACTCCAGTACTTTCAGCCTTTTGTCTAGTGCATTTTCACCAATGAAATAAAAGTTAGTTTTGCATCTCATTTGCATAATTGAACAACTTTCTTTTGACTTGTCATTTGCTTTTCTGATGTTCTTGTTTAATAAAAAAAAATCAAATGCTTTTTTTATTGCTTCATATTTATTTTGAAATATCCCCTAATTTTTGTGAGCAGTATATAACAAAGCTTTAAAGGTGACAGTCCTTTAATATGGTTTATAGGTTGTAATTTATATGATAAATCATAAAGATCTGAACTAGGACAGTTCCAGAGACAACTGAGATGAGTGGTTATTTAGGGGTTACTCAAGGGTTGCAGTCATTATGACTTGGACACTTCATTAATATGGGAATAAGCTCAGGGGTAAGTGAAGAGTCCCCCAGGTTTCCTGTTTGAGCAGCTCATAGATAGTGGTGCCATTAATGGAGAGAGATGACAGAGGGGAAGGCAGAGCAGATTGGAGAGGAAGAGGGTGAAATTCATTTAGAGAGGATTGAATTCAAAACCTATGAGACATTCAATTGGGCTTGTCCAGATGATAATTAGGTAAGTCTGTACATGGGGAAAAGATATAAAGGTTTTTGAATTTTCAGAGATTTTCATAGTTAAATTATAAGCCTGAATATCATCCCAGGGGAGTATGCAGAGTAAGAAAAGGGTCAAGAATTACCCCCTGAGAAGTGCCATCTTTGCAATGAGTGATAGAGAAATTTATATAAGAACTTGAGTGGGAGAAACAGTAATGGAAAGAATTTGTTTTCTTTTAGTGCATAGGGAAGATGATTTTCTCCCGTTATGATGAATATGGAAGATTAAAGTCTACAAACTGTAGAGATTGCATCTTGCTTTCATTTGTTTATTTCTCACTATCTTCCAAGTCATGCCTAACAGCACATGCCTTTGCTAATTCTCTAAACCCAGGACGGGTACTGATGGTATTGTCTTAGGATTTTAATATTTTAAGAACAGATTTTTATTCTAACTCATAATCTTAAGAGAATCTTTGCTTTTCCTAGAAATGTTTAAGGGACAATAAAATAAGTAGTTAAGATGGGGAAATGGTATTTTATTATCAAGTCAGATCACTTTATATTCATAAGAAAAACAGCATCCAGGACTTGTAAGAAGGCAATTTTATGTCTGCCATGAGATGGCAAGGTTCTTGACTCAACCTTGTTGATTTGAACTCTTCATTAGTTAACAAGAATAGGAATGAAAAAATACTTGACTGATCAATGTTATGGAAAAGGTCTTCCAAAATAATATTTTGAGTTTTGTGCCAAAATGAACTGAGATTAGCAAATATTTCAAGATAATATTAGTGGTATATTAAGTTGGGGCATCAAAGGATTGATATTTTTTTCTGCTTTGAAATTGAACACTTCACCTTTGGTGTTTCCACAGTCAGTTGTACAGTCTCCCAAGTCATGAGAGCATGATCTTTTAGCACCCAAGTACCTCTGCTATTATAGCAGTATTATCCAACCCTGTTGGGAAATAATGTTTCAGCCTATCTGGAGTTGCTTATACCGACTTAATCATTAGTATTTTGGTAAGATTGTAACATGCATTATTAGAATATACCTACCTCTTGGAAGTTGTTACTTTAGTTCCAATAAAATTGCATTCAGTAGTGTTGGGTGACTAGAGGGTTGGGATAGTGGAGTGAGCAGATTGGTCTTTGGTTCCTACAGTGTGTTTTAAAAATATACACATCCTCAAACATTTTTATGAAGAATCAAGAATGAAAAAATTTTGAATGTTGTTTGGTACAGTGTATCTTTTTACATGACAATTAATTTTGAGCTTTAAGCCAATATTTTTTAATAAAAAAGAGACAAACTCATATATGTGTAATTACAGCTGTTCAGGCCATTCTTGCGAAACTTCTCACATAACTGCAGTTAATTGACCATACTGTGCCTTTATAGAGACGTGCTATAGCTTCAAAGATATGCCTCTGTCTTTTAAAGTCTATATTGTATATTAAGAAACATGCAGCAGAGTGAATTCATTTTGATAAGCACTATCTTCTCAAATCATTAAGTGTTAATATTTGGCAGTGTATATGTAGATGTGCATAAAAATCTAAATTCTTGCCGTCTGACATGGGTTTTTCTGGCTTTCTGTGCCTTGATCATTCAATGTTTTGCTCCTGGTCACCTAAATTTTCACCAGTTGAATTTGAGTTTTTCACAGTTTGTGTTTTGACCATTTATTTCATTTCTTTTTTCATATTTCTGTCTCTGGTGCAGGGCACTTCTGATCTGCAATTGTTCTGTAATATGGCTTAGTAAATCGTCATACTGAAAACGTAATATGTGTACTCATTGTACTCATGGTATATATAGTTCAGTATTTTTAAATCAAAATTAATTACCTGGAGTTTCAAAATTTTTTAAAAAAGCGAACCTACTCTGTACTTACCTTATACACTAAATGGGTGCAGTTCAACTTTAAACACAAACTCCGAGTTTCCAGAAGTATAAATTTTCGAGAAAGTATTTTAACTTTGTTGCACAGAGATGTTTGCAGATCAGCATTGCTGACTACCAAAAAAGAAATAGTTCATACATGCATCTGATTTTCGGTTGTGCTTCCGTGTTTTTGCAGTGAAATTCTGTGCATCAAACTAATTGGCCCTCATGTACTAGATGTTACATCCTAAGTTTTTAATGAAAATATGCAAACTGAGTGAATCTTAATTTTTCCATATATATTTATAGCTTTGTTGTCTCAGATAGCATCTCATTTGCCATCTTATTTTTTCTGTTTATTAGTCAATCAGGAAAAATTGCATATTTAATTTTTTAAATTTGCTAGTTTTTATGCAGAACTATTTAAATACTATAATTTTTAAATATTTAGTTGTGACAAGATGACTTAATTTTTCTAGTGAAAATTTACTGAAATGGCTTTATTTATATTTTAGACCACTGTTCGTATATTTAAAAGAGCATTTCCACTTAAGACACATACAGTTAAATCTTGCTCATCAAGAAACATTTTAAAGAGCTTATTAAAATGTTTCCTCAATATTAATGTTTATTTTATAATCAGATTATGATTAAGGAGAAATTTTCAAGTTTCATCTGTACCTCTTTAACAAATAGCTATTTGAAGAGTTATGAGAAACTTTGAAATTCTAAATAATTTTAGTTAGTATCCTTAGGTAATTACACTTTTAGAATTATACACAATCTTTTGCTTTAAAATGATCTTATTTAGAAATTGAAAGACAAACTATTTCTACCCTTTGGCTTAAAATGAAACCTAAAATAAACCCACCCTAAGGAACTTCTTAAAAAGATAAATATTTAACATATCTATGATGGTGTGTAGGATATTTTATAGACTTCCCAACATTTGTTAAATATTTAAACTATATTCCTTCAACATCTTAATAAAGGAATATATTCACTAACATTTTTGTGTATTGATTTATAACATTATTCTAGATAATGCAATTATAAAAACCTTTTTCTTTTTAATCCTAAGGTTTTTTTCTCTTTTTTTGAGTATATTTGCTTGGACTTCATCTAATTTTTATCTTTTCTCCTAAAATTATACTACCTAAGAACATTTTATTAACTTTTTTTACCTAGACTGAGTGACATGATAACTAATATTTTTGTTTACCTAGATGAGAGTATGCTATAGATTTTATTTTTAAATGAACCTATTCCTTGTCAGACAGCTAGAACATTTTATCGATAGTCCCCTGAATTCTAAAACTATGGAAAACATTCACTAGTTTGCTTGCAAATCAACTCTGCTGCATGCGTTCACAAGTTTCATAAAGATTGCATGCTTTCTGTTTTCAATACAAATTGTATTTTTTTTTCATACCCATCCTTGCTTTTTATTTTTTTATTTTTGTTTCCCTTTTCTTGGTTGGATGCCTGTGTGTGTTTATTCCAAATCCCTGTCCAGTCCTGGAGTTTGAACTACGGAAAGCCAAGGAGACCATTCAGGCCCTCCGAGCCAACCTGACAAAGGCTGCAGGTGGTGTACATAAAATTTTTTGGAACTATTCCTTCTTTGACAATGTAGAAGTAGCTGAGATATTTTCAAATGTAATATAGTAAAATATTATTTATATTTTCTTCCACCAGAACATGAAGTTCCTTTACAGGAACGAAAAAATTACAAATCAAGTCCTGAAATTCAGGTGGGTGAGTGACAGATCTGAAAGTGTTGTCCACGTGAAATGGTAGCACAAGTATTGAAGGAGGAGAACTTACGGTATTTTATCTTATTTTATCTATAGGAGCCAATTAAACCTCTTGAAAAGAGAGCCCTAAACTTCTTAGTCAATGAATTTTTATTAAAGAATAACTACAAGCTTACATCAATAACCTTTTCCGATGAAAACGATGATCAGGTACAGTAACTTATTTTAACAAGTGATTTTCATTTTTAACTTAAAGTGTGCTTATTTTCTCTTGTTTCTTTAAGTTTTTAAAGTTGTACATAAAGTAACTTCCATAAGGCTAGTTACCAAACACATATACTTGCCTACCCATTCTAGTATTCTGTTGACTTGTAGATATTTTCTCCTTCCACGAAGACTTCGCATTCTTTCCAGGTAGCATTTTACAACTCTCAGTAACTATATAATCTATTCATATTTTCATGTGTTTATAGAATGTGCTGGGTGTTTTTCCTTTAAACATTTACTTTGTAGTACAGGTCAATATATAGTAATAAAAACCTCTTCAGTAGCACTATAATAATTAAGGTGATCAATAGATCACAGCAATTATAAGAATATTTTGAACAAGAGTATGAATGTAAGTAGTGTCTCTTATCATAGGAACCAATTTTAAAGCCTCATTATTTTCCTGATAAAATATTATAAGCAAAGAAATGATACCTTGTTTTAGTGTTAGCTCTCAACTCTGTAATATTTTGACTTAGTGCTAATCAGTTAGTTTTAATCGTGCACCTTAGGAAAGTAAATATCAAAGAGTTTATTATGTAGAAATCAGGAGGCCATCAATTTAAATCAGGTATATTACATTGGTCCATAAAATATCCCATGGGTAGTTTAAACAAAAATAAACATTCTCAAATGGAGACAGCAGTTCAATTACTCACTCAGTTATTTTATATAACATTATACAACAGTTCTATATAACATTTTATGATATCAAATCCAAGAATACTGTATTAAAAGGTTAATATTATACATCATGACCAAATGGTTTATTCAAGGAATATAAGGTTGATTTAATATCTAAAATCAGTCACTGTGATTTACTACTTGAAGACACTAAAAGAGAAGACAATTAAATAACCATCTCAGAAGATAACAAAAAGAAAAGATTTGACACAATCAAACATACATTCCCCATAAAAACTTTAAAGAAACTAGGAATAGAGAGGAATTTCCTCAGCCTCATAAAAGACCTGTACAGAAATACTATCACTAACATCATACATAACTGCTGAGAGATGAGGGAAAAGGCAAGGTATATGCTTTCACTCGTCTGTTGAACATCACACTGAAGACTCCAGCCAACACAGGGCAAGACAAAGAAAGGAAAGGCACACATTTTGGAAAGGAAGAAATAAAACTGCCTTTATTCACTGCTGACAGGGTTGTGTATGTAAGGAAATCCAAGAGACTATCCGAAAAAGATACTAGAACTAATCATTGATTTTAGCACGGTTGTAGGATACAGGATCAGTAAACAGAAATCAGTTGTATCTTTGTATGCTAGCAACAATTAGATATGAACATTTTTAAATGCTGTTTACAAAGTATCAAAAAATAGGAAATACTTAGGGATAAATCTGCAAAGGCTTGTACACTGAAAACTACTACACATGCTGAGAAGTTAAAGGACATAAAGGAGATGTGCTCAGAGATCAGAGGATTCCGTGATGTCACATTGTTAGTTTTCCGAAATCAGTTTGCATTTTCAGTGTGTTCTCAATCAAAACTTCACCGGCATTTTTTGTAGCTATTAATTAGTTTGTTCTAAAGTCCATATGGAAATGGAAAGAACCTAGTACTATGGCCAAAAAACATTAACAAAGAAGAACAAATTTGGAGGACTTAAACTACCTGATTTCAAAATAGTTCAAGACAACTATAGTTGAGACAGTCTTCTTGGCATAAAGAAAGAAATAGATGAATGGAACATAAGGTAGTAAAGAGATTGACTCATACTGGGTCATCTTTTGATTTCTCTCAAAATGCAAAATAAGTTCCATGCAGCAAGGATAGTCTTTTGACAGTTGGTACTGAAACACTTTGATATTTATATGCCCCCTGAAATGAACTTCAACCCATACCTCACAGCATATTCAAAAAATAATTCAAAGGAATCATAGATTTAAATATGAATTCTAAATCTGTAAGGCTTTTAGAAGAAAACATAGGAAAAATTTATTGCAACTTTGGAAAGTAGACAAGGATTTATTAGACACAACACCAAAACCATAGTGATTTCAAACTTGTTCTCATCAAAATTAATAACTTTTGCTCTTTAAAAGCCCCTCTAAAACAAATGTAAAGATGTGCCATAGGTTGGGAGACATATTTAGAAGTACTATAGCTGATAAAAGACTTAGATCCAGAATATGTAAAGGTCTGTAAACTCAGTAAAGATGGACAAAAGATTTAAACAGATGCTTCAACAAAGAACTTATTATGTAAATGACAAAGAACACACGAAAAAGATGCTCAGCATCTTTAATCGCTTCGGAAATGTAAATTGCATCACAATGAGATTACACAGCACATTAATTAGAATGTCTAACTAAGACTGTACCAAGTCTTGGCAAGCATGTTAAGCAACTAGAAGTCTCATCATTGCTAGTGGGAATGAAAAATGGTTCGGTTACTTTGGAACACATTTTGGTAGTTTCTTTAAAAAGTTAAAACATTCACCTCCTATATGAACTGATCACTCCATTCCTAGATCTTACAGTCCAAGAGAAATGAAGCATATGTTCATTCAAAGATGTGATATTAATAGCTTTATTTATAATAACTGAAATCCAGGAAACAACACAAATATCCAAGAGCAGGTGATGGGGTAAAAAATTCTTATATCCTTACAGTGGAATACTACTCAATAAAAAGGAATGAACTTCTAATTGATACGACATGGATCAATCTGAAAATCATTAATCTGAATGAACCCAGATGGAGTGTTTACTTATAATTCTATTTATATAAAATTCTAAGAAATGTAAATAAAACAGAATAGTATTTGCCTAGGAACAGGGAGGGTGTAAAGAATAAGAAGGAAGAATTGCAAAGGCGTCTAAGAAAACTTTTGGAAGTGAACAAATTCATTTTCTTGTTTGGGGTGATCTGTTCAGGGATGTATACATGTCAAAATTTAGCAAGTTGTGCATTTTATATTGGCTTGTGAATTTATTTAACTTGTGTGGTTTAAGAAAGCTGGTGTTTTGTTTTGTTAAGAAAGGCAATGGAAGTTTTTATTAATAACTGTTCTTTAACCATTAAGCAACATTTACTGCTAATTTCAACTGGCCTGAAATCAGAACTATCTGAAGTCCTCACTCCTCTCCATTATGATTCTGACCAAAATTGAGACTTCACCCTATTTTGTTTTCTATCATAGACTCCCATCTTACCCTCTTAAAGGCACTTTCAATTGCCTGAAATTATCCCATGTCTCCCTGACTAGGCTGTAAGCCCTTGAAGCTAAAATAACCTCTTGTTCGTCTCTGTATGTGCTCATGTAACACACTCAGTAAATACTTACTGGTAGTTTTCTTACAGTTTCATCTGCATACATCATTTTCATGCTGCTCTTTGCTTAGATTAAATTTTTGTTCTTGTTGTAAGGCAAGCACTGTGCTCTTTCTTTTATGACTGACTTCCTTCCCATCCTCTCTTTCTATGTGCTATTTGAAACTTACTAATCCTCAATAAACTTAGTATATTTTCAGCTTCTCCTGAGAATGCCCTTTTTTGCATTAAATAAGACGTGTCTGTTTGCTGAAGGCCCTGTTTCTTCTCTTTCAAGTAGGAGGTGGCGCATTTCGCAGTCTAATGGTGGTTGCTCCCGACCCCGCCCTGTGGCAGTGCTCCGCCCCCCCCCCCCCCCCCGCAGGAAGTGGCGGTGCTCCACGGCACTCTCGTTCCCACCGCATCTGTTCCGCCTCGTTGTCGTCTTCCCTGACCTCTCCCTGTATCTCCCATCATCATCTCTCTTGCTTTCTGCTTTTCTTCCTTATCAATTCTAAATTTACACTCAGCTTTTTTAGCCTATCCTCTTCACATTTTTGCCTATTCATTAAATCAGATATAAACAAGGGCTTGCTTTTCCCCGAACATAATGGTTTCTTCGGAGCTTTGTCTCTGAAATAATTAAGTCCCTTCTGCTCTGAAATAATTAGGTCCCCTCTGCTTTCGTTTCCATCTGCCTCAGAAATACCTGACCCTTTTCTGAGAAGATGTGTAGGTCATCAACTTCCAGAAACCTCTCCTTACGCCCACCTCAGGACAGAATTGGCTCCTTTCTCTGAATTCTTGACAGTTCTTCCGTCATAATATGCGATTCTTTAGATCTACTTATATCTTTATGTCTCTACTATTGAACTGTCAAATTCCCTGAATGGTGACTATTTTATCCCTGGTTCTAAGCAGAGGGTAGATAGCTAATAAATATTGGATGAATATAGATGGATAAATGGACATTTGAATAATATATGTAATAGTCATCTCATACTTTTTTAAAAGATTAAATTTGTTTTGTTCTTGTAAACCAAACACTATGTTAATGCGTTAATGTGTCTTTTATTTAATCCTTAATAAAGCCCTGAGAGATAAGTACTATACTCATTGGATAGATAACCTGTTCAAGTTTCAAATTAATTTATAACAATAATAAAAAGTGGAGACAGATATGAATTTTATGCTTGAGTCTAGTTTTTTAATACCTATTTTATACCTATTTCAGATTCAACCCTCAATAATAGATATTCCCATTATTCATTAAGCCCTCAAAGATTTGAGGGTATCACATTTAGAACATTCAAATGAATGCAAATTATAAATAAGTTAGAAGATATCAAATTAATACTAAATTCTGATGAATTAGTGGATGAGAGAATGGTAGGACGGTATATTTGCATGTGATTGATGACTCCGGAACTTTAGAAAACTCTTTAACATTGTAACAAAATTACAATGATGTTCAGTTTTCAGGATAATCACCTTAAAGGGTAAAATCTCAAAAACGCAGGACAAACTTGCTTTATAGAGTGTTTTTATGTTGTTAATCTTTTAGGATTTTGAACTATGGGATGATGTAGGGTTAAACATTCCAAAACCTCCAGACTTACTGCAACTCTACCGAGATTTTGGAAACCACCAGGTGACCGGGAAAGACCTTGTGGACGTGGCCAGTGGTGTAGAAGAAGATGAATTAGAGGCCCTGACGCCAATTTTAGGCAGCCTTCCTTCAACCCTTGAAGGTCCTCAGACTGTAGAGGTGAGAGATGTTAACTAGCTCAGCCAGTCCACAGAAAGTGTTTAAACTACAGAAAGGCATACTGTGAGATCTTGAGTTTCTCTTTCTCTCCCATTTTGATTTTAGAACTCCTTGCTAGTACAGAAATTAGAAGATAAAGTTAGTTTATTAAATAGTGAGAAATGGTCTTTGATGGAACAAATCCGAAGACTTGAAAGGTTAGTACTTACTCATCATTTCTAAAACATTCTAACTTTATTATATAAGATTGTATAAATACAGAGCATAACATTTCAGTTGTCAGACATAAATTTTCACATTGTAATACTTCTGAAAGAATGTCTTATAATTGCTTTATATATTTGATCCTGTGGGTAGATGGAATTAACCCTGTTTTGCAAATAAAGGAACCAAGTGACATGTCAGTCCAGAGCAGAGTTTATAAGGGCATTTTTATGCTGCTTTTTGGGACATGAAGCATCAGTGTATATGCCACAGAAAAGATTGCTCAGTTGCCAAACCATTTTCTGTTATTATACGTGGTTAAGGCATGAAACCCATTATAAGGCTGATGCTATTGCCCATATTTTTAAAGGTACAGTTGCCTGATAATTTCTCTTTTCTTCTACAGTGAAATGGACTTTCTCAAAAATGAACACTTTGCTATTCCTGTCATTTGTGACTCTGTTCAACCTACTTTGGACCAGTCTCCGCCGCACAAAGACCCTGAAGACAGTGGACAGAAACCAGTTAGAAACAGTTCAGACGAGGGAAGAAACAATGATATCCATCTTTCAAAATCAGATGAAGTTGATTCCACTGCCCCTAAAGAGAATTTTCCAAACTCTTTACCCAGGAGAGAGAGAGAAAGAATGCCGTCATCTTCTCCATCAAGTAAAAACGCAGTCCATTTTGATAAACCCAACAGGTGAGCACGCGCCCTATAGTCTGAAATGTGTCTTCCAGCCGTTTAGTACTTTGTCAGACAGGAAGAGCTTCAGTTCTTTCTTGAACTGCTTTTGCCGATTAGATGCACTAAGTTTTACGTGGACATTGACACATAGCAAAGTACATGTCCCAGAAAGGGTTATTGCAAACTAATTGCTAAGTTAAATTGCGTTAAGAGGCATAAACCATCAGTGGGCCGGGGTCTATCTCAGCTAAGTACTTAAAGCCATGAATAATGTGTATGTTGCTACGGATGGCAAACACGTTTCCCCCAGCTCCCTTCCTTTCCGCTGTTTCTTGGTTCTTGTCCGACTCAGTGGTTTTGCGACTATGTGGTTGCCTGTGGTAAAGAGGGAGTGGTTTTACTCCTCGTCCTTTTTCCTGTGTCTGCTACCATTACTAATAGCGTATCCTTAGTTGTCTCTTTACTTCATGGATTGGATTTTTATTGGCTCGCAGCTATTGAACTCAGATGGCGAAAGCGTGGGCCCTGCCCTTCATGATCATGTTTTTTGGTGAAGGAGACAAACTATAATTTAAAAATAATTTACATTATAATGTGAAAACATTTTAAGGAAGGATTATTTACTTAACTCTTTAATATGTCAGGCACAGTTCTAAATGTTTTATGTATATATACCAACATCTTTAATCCTCACAAATATCCTGTGCTGTCATGTGAGCCACAAAGTAATGCTTCCTTCTCCTTTAAACAGAGAGACAGTGTACCCAGTGTTGGGATAGAGTGGGAAAGCACAACTTACAGCAGGGGTCGGGAACCTGTGGCTCACTAGCCAGATGTGGCTCTTTTGATGGCTGCATCTGGCTCGCAGACAAATCTTTAATTAAAAAAATAATGTTAAAAATATAAAACATTCTCATGTATTACAATCCATTCATTTCCTACCACTCATGTTCATGGTTGCGGGTGGCTGGAGCCAATCACAGCTGTCTTCCGGGACAACACCAAATTTTTATTGGATAATGCCTAACGGACATGGGTCGTTGTATGGCTCTCATGGAATTATATTTTAAAATATGTGGTGTTCATGGCTCTCTCAGCCAAAAAGGTTCCCGATCCCTGACTTACAGGAACTCATTGTCAGTGAGAGGTGTTTGGTTGGATGGTTTTTAAGCAAAGCTTTCCACTCATGAACCACAACTTTTAGTGTGTCTACGAGGTATATTATATTTTTTAGGTATTATGCAGTTTACAGAGTTGAACTAATGCATTTACTTTAATACGGATAAGATTTAGTCATAAAATAATCTATGTTCTGATTCAACAATAATGGCATTTGTAGTAGTTCTTTAGTGTTAGGAGTACTTCCTTTGATATTCAAAAGCCACTCTCTGGAGCAAGATGATCGTTAAATTTGTTCAGCTAATTGTTTCAGCTCTTAACTATGTATCAGACAGTGTTAACAAGGAATGTAAAGCAAAATATGTGGAAATCTCTTTAGTCATGAACTTAACAGTGTGAGAAAGAATGACAACCAGACAATTATAATGATGTATGAAACCGGTTAATATGAAGGAAGTTCAACTTGCGGTGGGAACAGTCAGTGCACCTGACCTAGTCCTCAGCAGGAACGGTTTCAGGGAAGAAGTGTCCTCCCTCCTGAGACCTGCCTAGTAAGCACAGGTTAACCAGGCAGAGGTAAGAGGTGAAGCAGCCCGTGCCAGAGGACGGCAGTGCATTTGGGGAACAGGGTTTCAACAAAGCATGCCGGTCAGAAGAATGACAGGAGATGAAGTTGGAGAATTAAGCAAAGACGAACTCCGTAAGCCGTGTTGACGCATGAATGAGTTAGGACAGGGCGGTGTCTCAGTTTTAGAAAGAGTACTCCTGGGGGGAGGGAGTTGGAGGGTAGCAAACAGGAGGAAAGGAGACTGAGACAGCAGCTGTTGGAATAAAAAATGATTGAGGCCTGTTCTGTATTGGAAAGAAGTGGATAGATTTTCAAATAGTGAGAAGGTAGAGATTGGTTTGATTTAGGGTTAAAAGAAAGGGAGGTAAAGGCTGATCTGAGATTTCTGGCTTGGGCAGTTGGGTGGACTCTGAGGGCGCGCCCCCCCAAAAAAAGAATATGGGAGGAGACATCCGTGAGTGAGCAGGCCCGGGCTTCAGCGCTGTGCTCTGACTCTAACCATAAGGCTCCCGAGTGCCGCCGTGCTGTGCGCTCAGGAACCTCGCCTATGGGACTCAGGTCTTAGCTCTCCTCTGTGTAGACTGAGCACGTCAAGTACAAGTCATAGTCACAGTTTACAAATACTACTACATGGAGAGATGAGTGTTGTTTTAGAAATATAGATAGGCTAATAATTTCATTTATGAAAACTACTTTAAATTACACCAGGAATGTTGAATGAGCATCTCCTTCACTTACCTTGAATTTTTCTTCCTTTATATGAGTCTCTAACATGAAGGATAAATTACCGTTATTGTCATAGAGATCTGCAAAACTTGAATTCCTATCAGCCTCATACCACTTTGTCTCCACTGTTTACCATTCTGGGATCGTGGAGAACTGGGGAGAAAAACGTTCTCATTTCAGATTTTTCAGATACTTTCTAAAGTCAGGTTTGATCCACTGTTGTTTATAGACTGGTAACTCACTTACCCTCGGGCTGTTGTCAGATCAGCCGTTCCTGCTGATTTTTCCCAGGATAATTCTGGAGAGAGGTCCTTCGGGTCCTCAGTGTGGCTGAGAAATCCAGTTAGCACTGGGGCGGGATCGATGCAGGAGTGGGGGTGATGGCACGTGACGTGCTTCCTCCTTCAGCACTGTGCTCATTGCCTGGCATTGTCCCCTTTTCACCCCATGTTTTCTTCCAGGAAACTGTCCCCTGCTTTCCACCAAGCGCTGCTCTCTTTTTGTCGGATGTCTGCAGATAGTCGTTTAGGATCAGAGGTAAATTATACCAGATATTCTTGCAACTTTCTTAAAATAATCGGTTTTTCTTAATGTCCCATTCAAAAAACAGCTGTGATAAGACTATTTGAGATGCAAATGTTATCTAAATGTTATCTAAAATGATGCTCTAAGACATAGTTTCTAAAATATTTAACTTTTAAAGAAGGTAGTTGATTTTTCCTATTCTTCAGATTAAAGCTTTGTTTAGTATTAAAGTGACCTTTTGCAGTCCATTTGTAATGTCTACTAACATGGTTCTATGCCTCTCTCAGGTATAATTCAGAAAACCAGTGTAACTGTACATATTGTTTATATTTCTGTACATATTGTTTATATTTCTGTTATGTTTAGACTTCTCCATTATTTTTATTTCATTCGGAATGGTTGTCTTTTCTGAGTTTGTTCTCAGATTTGTTTTCCTCAAGTGCTTTGTAATTGTTGCAGAGTCATCTTGAGAGGGTATTTTTATTTTTTAGTTTTTTTCACCTCTTAATACTTACACATCCCTTTCTAGCTGTTCATGGTTGATTCCACTTACTCTCCCTGGACTCTGTCCCACCGTGCCCCTGAGGGTGGGAAAGCCCCGCAGGGTGGTTTGGGTGCGGTTCTGGCAGTCGCCACTGTGAAGCTGGGGGAGCCTCCATCGCCCTCGTGCGTGCAGCTTTCTTATACAGACTGTCTCCTCACGTGAGATTGTAGCTTTGTGGCATCTTTTCAAGAACAAACTAGTGAGCCTGACCAGGCGGTGGCGCAATGGATAGAGCGTCGGACTAGGGTGCCGAGGACCCAGGTTCGAGACCCCGAGGTCACCAGCTTGAGCATGGGTTCATCTGGTTTGAGCAGAGCTCACCAGCTTGGACCGAAGGTCGCTGGCTCAAGCAAGGGGTTACTTGGTCTGCTGAAGGCCCACGGTCAAGGCACATGTGAGAAAGCAATCAATGAACAACTAAGGTGTCGCAACACGCAACGAAAAAGTAATGATTGATGCTTCTCATCTCTCCGTTCCTGTCTGTCTGTCCCTGTCTATCCCTCTCTCTGACTCTCTCTCTGTCTCTGTAAAAAAAAAAAAAGAAAAGAACTAGTGAAGCTGCCCCAGTCCGGTCTTACCCTCCCTGTTCTCGGAACTGAAGCGTGGTGGGCCTCTCTGTCTTCATCCTTCCTTCTTACTCGGTTCTAATCCATTTCTGGCCTACAGAAATGTTTCTCTTGTTTGGGAACACAGCTGTCAATGCTGCTGTTGTTACCATCGTGGTCACCCTAAGCTGTGATTTCAGATGTGTGTTTGGAGCAGAGGCGGCAGGGTTTAAAGCCTGAACCATCATGTACCGAAGTTCGCTCTGGCATCATTTATTAATTCTTTGGTTTCCTAGGTGTCTCGGATTGCAGACAGTGAGAAAAGTGTCATGTTGATGCTGGGACGCTGCCTGCCACACATTGTTCCTAATGTGCTATTAGCAAAGCGAGAGGTAAGACATGTAAGAGCATTTCATCCCAGTAATCTCATCATGTTCTCCATTCTTGTCATTTTGAAGTTTAGTGTTATGTTTTTATTTTGTTAAAGTCTATTACTTGCAATCATATTCTTACTTTTATGCATGCATCTCTGCTCCTAGAGAATGGTTTTGCACCTCTGTCAGGTGAGTTCAGTACGACTGCATGGTGTTCATGTTGTTTCAAGTTTGCTTAAGCATCACGAGCTTCTGCAACACTAACTATGACTGTAGGTCCATCTCTGTGCCATGAACACCCTTCGTTTTTTACACTATGAGTTACTAATTTATGTCTGCTCTTGTTATGATATGCTTGATATGTCTATAGAAATAGACACTCTGTACTGAAAATTAACAGGGACTAAAAATGTAACTTTTCTTAAATGTACTTATAGTTACCTGTTATAAATGTTAGTTTTATTATATTTGTTTGGAAATAACCATACTTGTCATATGATGATAGAATAGTTATAATATTGACTACAATAACATTTGAAAGTAGCTGTTTTGTTTTTCTTATAGTGAACCTATTACTGACAGATGATTTAAATATCCAAAATATAGTAGCAAATATATGTAGTACACATAGCTTTTGTTATGAGCCATAAGTATTGTAGAAAGTTCTTTTTACAATTATATTTAGCCAATAAAAGATTAATGAAAAGTTATTTAACTTCATTTAAATGACAATAGATAAATTTGTTTTTTTGAATTATTTAGTTTATAAAATCAACTTCTAGTTCACATAATTTTTTATAAAAAATGGGTTAGGAATATTTTTAAATGTACCATATAAGTTTCTTCTGTTATCTCAATATTTGCCATTGATTTCAGTCATAAGTTTTAGGACCTACAGTATGATAGGTACACAATGCATTGGCAAACCCATATAAAGCTTATCCTTATCTGTTTAGCACAAGAAATTTGTACTGATCCTCAAGAAAAGATATGTAGAGCTTTTAAAAGTTTTATTCCAATAGGCATTTTTAATTAAAAAATAATAAAAGTGACTTTTCTTACTAGTGGTTTTATTTTACCTATTTTATTCAAATATAGTCATGAGATTTTAATAAGTGTGGAACATTTTCTATGTCTTGAAGGATCAGTGTCCAATTTCAGATTGTTCTGCAGTTCTGCCTGGCAGAATGGTGTTTGAGCTGCTCTTCCTCCTTCAGCTTGTAACGTAATCCATGCAGTGCATTAATGTTTGCATCCCTTTCCCTGTGTGTCCTTAACACAATCTTTAAACTATCACAGAAACCTAGTTGTTATGAGATGCAGTATAAGCTTCTTTATTTTCATTTTTCCATTTTTTATCTTTAAAACCTTCACTAAAACCTGATTGTACTGCACGAAGTATTTATAAACTTGCATCATCAACAATCAGATACATTATATATAAATATATATAAAAACATATGTACACATACATTCATGTATACAAGTATTTTATTTGTAGTTACTCTTCTGGCTGATTTTAATTTTTTTATGTTTAAAAATGATATAATTTCATGAAGAATTGATCATTTATCTTTTATTTATTGTATTAGTTGTACCCTATTCTCTTTTATCAGAAAATTTATCATTTATAGTATACCAAAGTTGTATTCCCTTGAAATTAAATTGGTAAATAATGAACTATAACTTTGGTTTGCTTTGAAACCCTATGCCAGGGCATAAAAGGACCAAACTTTTATTTCACTTGATCCTTTGATATTTAGTTACTTTTATTTAATATTTTACCCTGGATTTTTAAATCTATATTTTTTAAAAGGTCTTGTGAGTGAAGGGTTCATATTTTGATTTTTTTTTAATTCCTCAAGTTTTATATATTCTCTTATCAGTATAAGTCTTTTTATTGGTATGGAAATACAATTAAAAAGTCCTTCAGTAAACTGATTGGTCAGAATAATATCCTAGCTAATAAAATAAGTAAAGCATTGGAAACAGGGTTTTAAGTTTTTGTTTTTATTCATTTTTAGAGAGGGGAGGGAGGGAGGGAGAGAGAGAGAGAGAGAGAGAGAGAGAGAGAGAGAGAGGAGAGAGAGAGGAGAGAGAGAGAGAGAGAGAAGGGGGGGAAGGAGCTGGAAGCATCAACTCCCATATGTGCCTTGACCAGGCAAGCCCAGGGTTTCGAACCGGCGACCTCAGCATTTCCAGGTCGACGCTTTATCCACTGCGCCACCACAGGTCAGGCAGGTTTTAAGTTTTGATTATGTAATATGTTCACATGGTTTAGCATTTTTTTAAACATAAAATGATACACAAGAAAAACTCTATTCTTCTGTCCTTGAGATATCGTTCCACAGACAATAAATTTTATTAGCTTCTAGTTTATTTTTATCAGTCCTTTGCCCATTTTTTAAATTGGATTGTCTTTATTTTGAGTTGTAAGAATTCTTACAATTCTGGAAATTGAACCCATACCACATAAATGATTTGCAAATATTTCCTACCATCTTGTAGGTTGTTTTTTCATACTTTTTGTTGCTTGTGTCTTTGATGTCAAATCTAAAAATTGACAAATCTGAGGTCAGGATACTTACCTAATTTTATGTTTTCTTCTAATAGTTTTACAGCTTTAGATCTCAAATGTGGGTCATTGATCAATTTTGGTTATTTTTCGTATAAGCAGTTAGGCACAGGTCCAGCTTTCTTCTTTCATCCGCTTGTCCAGCTGTCCCAACACCATTTGTTGAAGTGGTCGTGGCTCCTATGTTAAAAATCAGTTGGCTGTACCAATGTTTGCATTTGTTTCTGACTATCAGAGTTCTTTTCCATCGGTCTTGGTGTTTATCTGTATGTCTGTCCTTTACTTTTGTTTATTATAGCTTTGTGGTAAGTTTTGAAATTGGGAAGTATGAATCCTCTAACTTTGTCTTCTTTTTCAATATTGTTGAGCTATTCAGGGCCTTTGCAGTTCCACATGAATTTGATGCTCACCTTTCCTTTCTGCATTAAAGGTCATTGGAGTTTTGATACAGATTGTACTAAGTCTGTAGATCACTCTGGGGAGTATTGCCTTTCTAACAACATTAAGTGAACATGGGATTTTTTTCACTTATGAATATCTTTAATTTCTTTTGGCAATGTTTATAGCTTTCAGTGCACACATTTTTCACTTTTCTTGTTTAAATTTATTTCTATGTATTTTATTATTTTGGATGCTATTATAAATGAAATTGTTTCCTTAATTTCCTTTTCAGGGTTCTCATTGCTGGTATATAGAAACAAAATTGATAATTGTGTATTGATCTTGTGCCTTGCAACTTTGATTTTGCTTATTAACTCTAGTAGGTTTTTTGTGAATTCTATGAGATTTTCTATATAGAGAATCAGGTTATCTGTAAATAAGGATAGTTTGGCCTCTTCTTTTCCAATTCGGAATGCTTCTCTTTCTTTATCATGCTTATGTGGTGTGGACAGCACTTCCAGTTCAGTATTGAATAGCAATGTTTTAAGAAAGCAGATGTCCTTGTCCTGTTCCTGATCTTAAGGGGAAAGGTTTAAGTCTTTCCATCAGGTATGGTGCTGGTTGTGGGTTTTTCTTAAATGCCCTTTATCATATTAAGGAAGCTTTTGGTTTTTTCTCCCCTAGTTTACTGAGTGTTTTTTGTCATGATAGAGTGTTGAATTTTGTGAAATGTTTTTTCTGCATTGGTTGAGATATTCTTTTCTTATTGATGTGTAGTATAATAAATTGATTGGTTTTGATATGTTGAACCACCCTTGCATTCATGGGATAAATCCCACTTGGTCACAGTGTATAATCCTTTAGATGTGTAATTGGATTTGGCAGTATTTTATTGTGCATCTTAGGGTTTAAACTTATAAAGGATATCAGCTATAGCTTTCTTTTGTTATGCTGTCTTTGTCTGGTTTTGATAACAGGCTAATGCTGGCCTCATAGATTGTGTTTGGGATTGTTCATTCCTCTTCAATTTTTTTTTGGAAGTATTTGAGTAGGACTAGTACTTCTTCTTTTAATGTGTTTTAGAATTCACTAGTGAAGTCATCTGATCCTGGAACTTTTCTTTGTTGAGAAGCTTTTTATTAATAATACAGTCTCATTGCTTGTTACAGGTCTGTTGAAAGAATTAGTTCATTTTATCTTGATTATCTGTTTATTGGTGAGCTATTATTTGTGGTATTCACTTATAATCCTTTTAATTTTTATAAGATTTATACTAATGTCTCCTCCATTTCTGATTGTAGTTTTTTGCATCTTTTCTCTTTATTATTAGTCTAGCTAAAGTTTTTTTTTAATTTTGTTGATCTTTTCAAAGAACTTTTGATTTTATTGATTTTCTCTATTGCTTTTCACTTACCTTTGCTCTAATTTTTATATTTTATATCCTTCTCTCTGCTGACATTGCATTATTTTGCTTTTTATCTAGTTTCTTAAGTTAAAAAGCAAGGTTACTGAGTTGGGATCTCAGTTCTTTTTAATATATGCATTTATAGCTATAAATTTGCCTCTGAGTGCTACTTTTGCTGCATCTCATAAGTTTTGGTATGTTGTGGTTTTCTTTTCATTTGTCTTAAAATATTTTCTGGTTTCCTTACTGATTTCTTCTTTGTGACCCATTGATTATTAAAGAGTGTGTTGTTTAATATCTGCATACTTGTGAATTTTTAAGTTTTCCTTGTGTTATTAATATTTAATTTCATTGTGGTTAAAGAAGATACTTTGTGTGATTTCAGTCTTTTTATAATTTATGGGAATTGTCTGTAGCTTAACATAGTCTATCCTTGAATGTTTCATGTGCACTTCAGAAGAATGTATATTCTGCTGTTGTTAGGTAGACTCTTCTGTGTATATATATGTGTGTGTGTCTATTAGTTCTAGTCGTTTTATGTTGTTCAGTATTTTCTGACTGATATTCTGTCTAGATGTTCTATCTGTCATTGAACCTGGATATTGATGTCTTCAACTATTATAGTAGAACTGTATTTTCAGAGATACTTTATGCATATATAAACAAACTCAAATATATGATCTTTTCTTATGACTTTACCATATGTAATACCATACTGTGTGCACTATTCTCCACTTTGCATTTTTCTATGTAATATTATCTTTTTGTTTCTTTCTATATCAATATATAAAGAACTTTTTCATTCTTAAGACTGCCTAACAGCTAGTCTTTTAAATTAGTGTTTTTCAAACTTTATTGATCATGTATCCTCTCTTTAGGAAAGACATTTTACATTGTGTGCTAGCATGTAATTACATATATAATTAATATAAATGTTTTACAAATCAAATGTTGTTTTTACTAATTATAAATAAACATTAAAGGGTAGAGTCAAAAATTTTATAAATATTTTAAAACAATAAAGACTATACCTAAATAAACAATAAAAAAATGCTTTTCTTGACCCATTCAACTGATTTTGTGACCCAGTGTTTTAAAGGGAATGACATAAGGTTAATTAGACCTGTCTAATAAATTAAGTTTTCTATTTTTTTATAAAAGTGAAAGGTACAGTGAATATAGATATTAGTGTTATCGGTTTGAGTCTTTTAAAATAAAACTAACAACCTCACTCAACCTTCAGGTCACAATTATAACATTTTCTAAATTCAGCATACTATATTTCAAGTCTAAGATGTCTATTGATGATCAATTAATGTTCCTTTAAGAAAGACAAAGAACTTCAGATAAATTATGACATGCTTCCCAAACTAAGATACTAATTTTAGAGATGATAAAAAGTCAAAACTATTTTTTTTATGTTCTTTGAAGTAATTATAATCACTTATTACCAACTTATATTTAAAAAGACTTCCTTGCCTATTCATTTTGGAAGAAAAAAAATAATATGATGAACTAATTTTTTTTATGTGGCTTATATAGTAGTTCGCTTTCTTGGGGTGGTCGAGGATCTTGAATCTTTCAAACCAAATTACAGAATAAATACATTTGTCATTTGATATATGTATAGAGTAAATAGGCCAAATACATTGATTTTTTTAAAATCTCTACATGCATTTGAAGGGGAAATTCTATCATTTAAAAGAAAGATTTCAGAAAAGATTACTTCTAAAAGTATTTTTATAATGATACATCTAAATTTAACTTTTATTTTTATTTTAAGCCGAGGAAATGTATGCCATCAGCTAGCTAAGTTGGAAAAGTAAGGGGGGGGGGGGGCTCCACTGGGGGTGGGGCCAGAGGAAATGGTGACTGTGCCCAAGCTTTCTTTTTGGAATGCTGAAAGTGTTTCACAGTTAGATTAGTGATGTTTGCACAACTCTGAATTACTAAAAATTACTGAAAGTATACTGAAAGTGTGAATTTTATATATTATATCTTATAAAGCTGTAAAAAAAAGGAAAGGGCAAAGGAGAGAACCAATTCTCTGAAAGTTTTAATAGTACCGTCCCTCCAAAGACCTGCCCATCTTCTGGGAATCCAGACTTTGCTCTTTTACCTTGTCAGTCCTATTTGCCCCGTGGTAAATTTTTTAACTTATGATAATAATGGCCCCAGATAGTTATAAAGTCGAAAAACTTGGTCTCTATTCTTACCTGTTGTGAAATGTGTGTGTGTGTGTAAATCACATGCTTTTAGCAGTATCAGCTTTAAAATCTTCTAAGTATTTCAGTTAAGCCTCCTAAAGGTCAAGCCCCAGCAACTATAGATATTAATAATTCTGAGAATAGATATTTTAGCACCCTTGAAGTTTAGCACTTTTCCAGAGGTGAGTAATCTTGTTTCTTCCTTATGTGAATCTTTCCAGTGTTCATTTTTTCTTTACATGTTACCATCAATATCCTGACAAGTTTCAACTGAAAATCTAAATCAAAGAATGTCATACTTGCCTGACCTGTGGTGGTGCAGTGGATAAAACGTCAACCTGGAAATGCTGAGGTCGCCGGTTCGAAACCCTGGGCTTACCTGGTCAAGGCACATATGGGAGTTGATGCTTCCAGCTCCTCCCCCGCCCTCTCTGTCTCTCTCTCTCCCTCTCTCTCCTCTCTAAAATGAATAAATTAAAAAAAAAAAAAAGAATGTCATACTTGATTTTAAATTATAACTCATTATTGCTTAATTCCTAGGCAAAAAAACTAGATGAAAACATTTAAAATAACAACTATCTAAAATTTTGAACCAAAGTTTGAGTTACACGAAATAATTTTAGTGGAACAGGGAGGGTAAGCAGTGAACCATAATTTATTGGATTAATGTGTTACCTTGCCAGAACTGGAGAATTTTGCCTCTTGACTTGAAATACTCAAAACATTTCCCTTTGGTATCTGAGCTAAATGTAATGTTTCCTTTGGTTTTACATTCCTTTCTGATCTTGGAGCCATTATCTCAGCAACATTTCCTTGCTTGTTTAACTGTTAAAATTTACTCCATCTCATTTCCTACTTTTTCTGCCTCCTTAACTTGTAATCACATTGTTTTAGACCCTTGAAGGTACTTTTTTCCCAATGTTTTTGTAATCTGAATGCACACTAATCTTTACAGGACTGAGAAAGTTGAGTAAAAGTGTTTATAAAATCAAATCTCATGACATTTACTATCTCTAAAATGATTAATTATCATCAAAAGTAATTTTGTTTTACTTGTGAAATGGAAAAGAGAATTAAAATCCGGAAAGCCTTTCCTATTTAATTCTGTACAAAATTCCACGGGTAATCTAAATTGTAAGGGGTGAGAGAGTCAAGAGAACTAGTTTTGTAATTAAAATTGCAAAAATCAAAATAGTTAAACCAAAAGTCATTTACTTAGGTAAAGTGCAAATTACTAAGCCTTTTAGATGAATGAATTTTAAAAGCCTTAAGTTTATCTTTTTCAACATGGAAATGAAGTATTGAAATATCTCCTACAATGTAATTACTTCACTGATTTCCTCTCTAATGATCAGTAGGAAATTAACTTTATTTTTCACTCAGCCTTTATTGAGTACTGTCAAGTGCTACAGCATGTTCTAAAGCAGGGGTAGTCAACCTTTTTATACCTGCTGCTCACTTTTGTATCTCTGTTAGTAGTACAATTTTCTAACCATCCACTGGTTCCACAGTAGTGGTGATTTATAAAGTAGGAAAGTAACTTTATAAAATTTATAAAGTTACAGAGTTACAGCAAGTTAAAGCATATAATAATAATTACTTACCAAGTACTTTATGTCAGATTTTCGCTAAGTTTGGCAGAATAAATCTTTATAAAATGACTTACTATAGTTAAATCTATCTTTTTATTTCTACTTTGGTTGCTCCGCTACTGCCCACCATGAAAGCTGGAACGCCCAGTAGTGGGCGGTAGGGACCAGGTTGACTACCACTGCTCTAAAGTATTTGAGATTCCTGTTGCTTTTAAATAATGGACACAGTAACTTTTTATATTGGGGTCGGGGGAATACCAAAGCCAGTTTTTTTAATTTTTACTATGGCTATTATTAACATGCAATACTAAATTGAATATGCTTAAGGATTTTTTCACATGAAAAATTCTTAAGCTTTAGATGTAATCTCTAACATTGCTGGATTATTCTCAATACATTTCTTTTATATTTAATCATTCAAAGATATTTTTACAACCACTATCACTTTGTCTTCTGAAGGAAATTCAGCCACCACTTTTTAACTCTTTTATTAAAAATTATTAAGTTTTGAAAACACTACACTTCTTTAACTGGAGCAATGATACCAAAGGGAGAATATTGATTCAACTTTATAAATTTATGAATAGTTTGAAAATGGAAAATATGGACTTAATAAATTCTGATGTGAATGTATTACTTCAGATGCTTGAACAAGATAGAATTCACGATCCATAATTGTGAATACACAGCAGATGCGTACTTACAGAATTCATTATTTCAAGGGTAGTACAAATAGAAGGTGTGAATAAATAAATGAATGAAACAACTTTAATTTTCAGATATTTCTTTGGAAGAGAGAAATTTTAAGTATACTTTCCTACAAAATACTGAATTTACCTCTGCATGTTGAACGTGCCACAAACAAAATATTGTTTAAATTTTTCAATTTCAACATAAAACATTAACAGCTATGGAAATGGCCTTTATTTTTTTAATTAGTCACCAGTTAGGTGCCAAGGATACAGAATTATTTCTTACATGTAATCTTAATAAAGACAGATTATATTATATTTAGGAAGTGGGAAGAGTTGTCTTTAAAAGTTTTAGAATATAGTTAATGCTTGCAAGTTTTTTAAAAAACACTTTCAATTTTTTTTTTTAATTAAGTGAGAGGCAAGGAGGCAGAGAGACAGACTCCCACATACACGCTGACCAGGATCTACCCGGCACGCCCCCTACAGGTGAAGCTCTGCCCATTTGGGGCCACTACTCCATTGTTTAGCAACTGAGCTATTTCAGTACCTGAGGTGAGGCCATGAAGCCATCCTCAGTGCCTGCGGCCAACTTGCTTAGACTATTCAAACCATGGGTGTGGGAGTGGGGGAGAGAGAGAGAAAGAGAGAGAGAAGGAGGCTGTGGAGAAGCAAATGTTTGCTTCTCTTGTGTGCCATGACCGGGAATTGAACCTGGGACTTCCACACACTGGGCCGACGCTCTGCCGTGGAGCCAACTGAACAGGGCTTTTCAAATTTTTTTTAAAGATTTTTGTTGATTTTAGAAACAAAAGGGGGGGGGGAAAGGAGGCGGAAACATCATCTCATAGTAGTTGCTACTCATATGTGCCTTGATCAGGCAAGTCCAGGGCTTTGAACTGGAGACCTCAGCATTCTAGGGCGGCACTCCATCCACTGCCCCACCATACACAGGTCAGGCACACTTTAATTTAAAATTACTTTACCAAATTGTAGTTAGACGGAGTGTTAGCTAATGTAGAAAGTAGTAGACTCTTGGAAAGTGTACTAGATAAGCAATCAAAGTTAGTTGAATCTTAAACTTGATTACATTGTGATTTGCACCCTCTGCACAGCCAACATATAAATGTTTTGTTTTCTACTGAATAATAAAACCTTACAAGACTAAAATTGCCCTGTGTATTGAGGTTGATTTCACTGAAGTGTCCATTTAGGAGCTCTGGGGAGCAGGAAGGCTGCTGCGCACTTCCTTTTTACCCTGACGCTTCCCGCCTTGCTGTCTCTGTAGGAGTTGATCCCCCTCATACTGTGCACAGCCTGCCTGCACCCTGAGCCCAAGGAGAGAGACCAGCTTCTCCACATTCTTTTCAACTTGATCAAGAGGCCTGATGACGAGCAAAGGTGGGTAGGACTGCTTCTTTGGGAAATAAAATGCTGACCTATTAATTTTACTAATTTGGCATCAAAATTAGCCTTTTTTTTTTTTTTTTTTTTTTTTTTTGGTCTGAATGCCTTCTTTCTAATAACTGCTTTAATAAACAGAAGAAACACTGCCTATTCACAAAGCTCTACAGTTTTCACTCTTGTTACTCCAATTACTCATGAATTTGTACACTTTTATGTCAGTTACCTTTGGACTTTTTTTTTTTTAAGCAAGAGAGACAAAGAGGGATAGATTGGGACAGACAGACAGACAGGAAGGGAGAGAGATGAGAAGCCTCAATTCTTTGTTGTGATCCCTTATTTGTTCATTGATTGCTTTCTCATATGTGCCTTGATTGGGCTGGGGGTAATGGGCTTCAACCGAGCCAATGACTCAAGCCAGCGATCTTGGGTTTCCAGCCAGTGACCTTTGCGCTCAAGCTGGGTACCGTGGGATCATGTCTGATTCCACACTCAAGCCAGCGACCTTGGACTCAAACCTGCGACCTCAGGGTTTCAAACCTGGGTCTTCTGTGTCCCAGGCCAACGCTCTATCCACTGTGCTACCGCCTGATCAGGCTTTTAACTTCTAATTCAAATGTTTCTTTGCCTTTATTTTTCAAATTTGTGATAATTAGACCTCTAAAAAGGCCTAAATATCACACTTCTTAATAGTTATGCTTTACACGAAATACAATATTTACTACATGTTTCTGCATCACTGGGCTCTCTGTAAACCAGTCACTGTGTGGCTAAAGTGATTGTTTTGTTTTGCTTAGTCGTGTGTCCGATGCCCACACCAGGGATGCCTGAGTGGAGACATGAGCTATCAGAGTGTGATGAGGGGAAGACGCACACGTCAAGGTGACTTTCCAGAGGGGAATGGAATCTGATCAAGTAACAATGATAGATGTCGACCTCAGATAGTAGCACCTTTAAATAATACGTGAAGCTGTCCTGGCCAGGTAGCGCAGTGGGTTAGAGCATTGTCCTGCTCTACCAAGGCCACAGGTTCAAAACCCCGGTCAGGGCACATACAAGAATCAACTAATGATTGCATAAATAACTGGAACCACAAAAATTGACATCTCTCACTCTCTCAGATAAATAAAAAATGTTTAAAGAAATACTAAGGGAAGCTGCATAAGTGTGAACATGGACAAAACATCTGGGTGGGTAGGTGGACTAGGCACCAGGTGGATAAAATTGGGCAGTTGAGTGTTTTTCTGTTGTAATTTTTAATCTTAATTTAAAAAGAGTTTTTTCTTATACTTTTGCAAAACAGTAGAATTTATGATTAAATAAGTTTGTGTAATTTCAATACTTGTTTTTACCTCCTCTGAGAATGTTGGAAAATCATAACTAGAAGTATCTCTCTCTTTCCTGCTCCTTCCACAGTGTATCTGAGCAAGTAGAGAAACACATCTCCTTGCAGGATCCAGTCAGGGTTTATCTGTACCAGCATTGCACACGTGCTAGTCAAATAGAAAGAAATGAGGGAAATTAATTTGCTGGATTAGTATCATGCATTGCAAACTGAAATTTTTCAAGGACTGTTGATGCTGTACATGAAGTTAATATAGTTTCTCCTTGAAAAATATTATTTTCTATCTTGGTAACTTAACAATTAAATACCATTTATTACATTGTCATTTTTAGATTTGCAGGAGCAAAACCTCTTGATCTAGAGCCCATTTTCATCCTCACCTTGTAAAACTCACAGCTGCCACCTGGTGGCCAAAAGGACCATGGTTGAGCTATGTCAGAAATTAAGCCCCTGTGTCCACACTAAATCTTCCGTTTTACAGAAACATAATTATTTATTAGAATAGTATAATTAATTGATTAACTATATATAATGGGAATAAGAAATTTAAAAATCAAAATTTTTAAGTTATCATATCTTTGACATATAATCAGTTGTCACGTTTCCTTGATGAACTTCAGGCTTCTTTCATCGGATCCAAAGAAAAACTTAATAATGGTGCTTTGGGCCAGCTCTTTGCTAACAACCATAATTGACACCACATTTTTAGCTTTGTCGAAACCAGACAAAGTCTCCTTCCTGTGTTTTCCACAAGCAGGAACACCATTCATTTTGGCCGCCGCAGGAGCCTGTTTCTGCTGCGGGTAACCTGCCGGCCACCTGCCCTTGTCCACTTTCAGGCGTATTTCAAAGTAGTCATCAGTGTTGGAATTGTGACTTTTCACTGTTCTGACTAAGCAGTTTGTTTTGGGAGGCCTTACATAACTTCAGCAAGTTTGTACATCTCCAGTGTAGCTATGGTGACTCGTTTCTCATGAGGGTCTTGTACAGTGTGTAGTTCTTACAAGTGTTTGAAATGCTTAAGTTTCACCCAGGTTTGTTTATTGTAATCATCAAACATTTATGGAACCTGTGTTTGTGCATGTATGCCTCCTCATTATTTTCAGACACTAGTAGGGAGAAGCAGTGATGGGGGTCAGGAAATTCTCCCTGGGGGCAGGAAGCTGAGGCACTGTGTGTAAAGCTTGGGGATTTATTTCCCCACTTTCCTTTCTCTCACTTTATTTGCCCTCCTAAAGTGGACGGAAACGAAAAGCACAAGAGAAGTGAGAACTAGGCACAGAAGACAGTGATACCCTATAGAAGGAGTCCGACTGTCACCAGGCTACAGTAAGGGAGAAGGAGCTGCGGTGTGCACTGAAGACACATCGGCCCTACAGTGCTCTGTTCTCGTCCAGGTGGCCTCTGTCCGCATTGCCCTCACCTGAGAGGAAGAGCTGGTTTGGCTATGGAAGAGAAATTTAAAGTCATTCTGCAGTTTGAGTTAAATTGACATATTTTGAGAAATAGCAGGGAGCAGTGCTTGGGCTTAATGTGCTGATTGTATAGTTAATATGAATGAAACATTCTATTTTTGTTTTCCTCGAGGTTGGATACTTTAGGCATTTATTGAACATATCCTTTATTTCCACCAGGTTTTGTTTTGAAGGCTTAGCAATCAAAAGTGAACAAGTTCACAATTCTTCATTTAAAGTTATTTTTTTTTTTTTTTTTTTTTTTTCATTTTTCTGAAGCTGGAAACAGGGAGAGATAGTCAGACAGACTCCCGCATGCGCCCGACCGGGATCCACCCGGCACGCCCACCAGGGGAAACGCTCTGCCCACCAGGGGGCCATGCTCTGCCCATCCTGGGCGTCGCCATATTGCGACCAAAGCCACTCTAGCGCCTGAGGCAGAGGCCACAGAGCCATGCCCAGCGCCCGGGCCATCCTTGCTCCAATGGAGCCTTGGCTGCGGGAGGGGAAGAGAGAGACAGAGAGGAAAGCGCGGCGGAGGGGTGGAGAAGCAAATGGGCGCTTCTCCTATGTGCCCTGGCCGGGAATCGAACCCGGGTCCTCCGCACGCTAGGCCGACGCTCTACCGCTGAGCCAACCAGCCAGGGCCTAAAGTTATTTTAAATGGAACTTCATTCTGAGGACAAAAATTGTATTTAAAATTTTATACTCTTTTTAAGTTACAAGTCTATCAATTCAAGTGAAGTTGTGATAGATAGATAGATAGATAGATAGATAGATAGATAGATAGATAGATATTGCTGTTAAAAAAAAATTACCCCAAAAGAAAGTGGTATAAAATAAAGTTATTTTTGGCCCTGACCAATTGGTTCAGTGGTAGAGTGTCAGCCTGGCGTGTGGAAGCCCTGGGTTTGATTCCCAGCCAGGACACAGGAGAAGCGCCCATCTGCTTCTCCACCCCACCCCCTCTCCTTCCTCTCTCTCTCTGTCTCTCTCTGTCTCTCTCTCTCTCTTTCTCACCCTCCTGCAGCCAAGGCTTCATTGGAGCAAAGTTGGCCAGGGCGCTGAGGACAGCTCCATGGCCTCTGCCTCAGGCGCTAGAATGTCTCTGGTTGCAACGGAGCAATGCCCCAGATGGGCAGAGCATCACCCCCTGGTGGGCTTGCCGGGTGGATCCCAGTCGAGTGCATGCAGGGGTCTCTCTCTCTGCCTCCCCGCTTCTCACTTCAGAAAAATACAAATAAAATAAAATAAACTTAGTTTTATAATATAACTTGTGAGGGTTACTTAATGTGGGTCCTCTGCTTCAAGGTCTATTACGAAGCTGTAGTCAATGTGCTGGCTGGAGCTACAGTCATCTCGAGTCTCAGCTGAGAAAGGATCTGCTCCTAAGCTCGCCCCGTGCCTGGTCATTGGCAGGATTCAGAGTTCTGGGCCCTGTGGCCCAAGGGCCTTGGGTCCTCACGGGCTCTTGGTCAGAGGCGGCCTTCAGTCATGCCATACAGGCCTCCAGCTGTGGCGTGCTTCATCAGGCATGCCCGCTAAGAAGGCAGTGGGGGGAGGCCCACAGGGTGGACACCACAGACTTCTGTAACCTAATCTCTGAAGTGGTGTCCATCACTTTGGCATTGTTCTGTCCATTAAAAGCAAATCCTTAGATGCAGTCTATACGCAAGGAGATGGTGTCACACAAGGACATGGATGTTGGGAGATGGACATCTTTGGGAGCCATGAGAGCTACCTACCAGTTATCTTGGGTGCAATGCCAAAAGTTCTGATTTAAGAAATACCATTTTACTAATATGACACCATAGGTTTAAATTCTAGACATACTGGGGGATAATGGATAGTTTCAGTGGCAGCTGAAGCACTAGACATGAACTCTCGCAGCACCCGTGTGGGAGGTTCATTCAGGAGGCTTGACTCTCAGCTCCCCGCCAGCAGAGAGCGCATCACAACATATCTCACAGGTGCCGTGCTGCTTCTGGGGACTCGGCTTAAGGAACGCCCTCTCTTGGAGTCTAGTCTATTGTTGGAAATGTCTGTTTTGATTTTACAAAAATACTGTACTTCACGTGAACTACAGAGCTAACTCTTTTTAACCACTAGTTCTACTTTCCAAACCAAATACAAGTCTTGATTCACTTGTTTTTATTTTCAGGCAAATGATACTGACGGGTTGTGTGGCATTTGCACGTCATGTTGGACCAACGCGTGTAGAAGCTGAACTTTTACCACAGTGTTGGGAACAGGTAAATGCCTTTGGGTTTTTCCTCTAGCTGTTGTCTTCTAGTTTATCATAACTGTTCCTATCTTCTTAAATGCCATTAGGAAACATGAGGGATGCGCATTATGCCCCTGCTTGTGTAGCCCGTCACTGTTATTTACTAGTGCTTAAGAATGCTCTGGGATGCTCTGGTTATTCATTCTCCGTCGAATACTTAGAAAACACTAGTTCCAGCACCGGGCACTGTGGTAGTCAGTCACTAGGGATACAGCAGGGAATAAAACCAACATCCTAGTGGGGAGATAAGAGTTAACAAAGCGACGAGACGACATTTTGTAATGTTACAAGCTATAAAGCTATAAAGCAGGAAAGGGTCAGGGAGGGAAGGGGATGCTGTTTCAGAGAGGGGACTGCGCACGTGGTGGAGGCACAGGTCTGGATGAAGTGAGATACTGCAGGTACAGACGCCCTGAGACGGGCCTGTGCTGATGAGCTGGGAGAGCAGGAAGGGTGTGTGTGTGTGTGTGTGTGTAGGTAGGGAATGGGAATAATGTCTTCTGGGTATAGTATATATCTGTATATTAAAGCACAGAGAGGCTATAAAGTGTAAACCTTTGATGGAGGAGGTTTTTGTGTTTATAATTCAACTCCCTATTTATGAACAATACTTTTAGTTTTACTGAGTTAATATTCCGGTTCTCAGTGGAACTCAGAATCTTGACTTTCTACACCTGATGTTTAGGTCATTAAGCAGCTTATTTTTCCATCTTAAAAAATGGATTTTTTTACATATGAAGGTAAATTTTATGGCCTTATTTATAGTACATATAAATATTCGTAAAAAGATGTTGGTCTCTGGAATATCAATAAAGTGTATGGTCTTTCAGAATTCTGTTCTGATTTCTTTGAGTACAGTTTTTCTTTAAAATCCAATGGAGCCATACCTGGATTCAGTATGTAAAGTGAATGGTACATATAGTCATAATTATTTGACTTTTTTGTGTCACTTATAGATTATGGTATATACCAGGGGTCTCAAACGCGGCCCGCCGAACAATTTTGTGCGGCCCGCAGACTAATCCACGAAGTTCAAAATATTTTGGATAAAATTAAGTAAGCCTAGGGGCCTACTTGTATTTTTCATTTCTCTAGCATCCTAGCTAGATATTAGCTTAGTTAACAGCAGTTGTGATGCGAACTACAGTTTCTGGTCGTTTTGTGACACTGAGTAAACTGCATGTACGATTGTGCTTGTTGTACTGATTTTTTTTTGTTTTCAACTGCAGTGAGAAAAGTGTTGCGTAACAGTTGCCTTTTGTAGACCTAGTGCGGCCTGCCGAACAGCTGTGATCTTGCTCTGTGGCCCCCATGCTGAGTTGAGTTTGAGACCCCTGGTATATACTAATTTAGGGTGAAACTTTAATCACTAAAAGTCAAATTAACCTGAAAACAACACATACAATTCTGTACAATTATTCATAAATACAGTTAATTTTTTATAGTATTTTTCCATTCTCTCTTTTTAAGCTTTGTTGAGGAACAGTTCATATCCCATATGTTCACCCGTTGGAAGTACACAGTGCAGTGGGTGTTGGTGTATTCTCAGAGTCACCAGCCCTCACCGCAGTCAATCTCAGAACAACTTTATCACCCCAGACAGAAACCCCGACCTCTCACACTTGCTTTTCATCGTTCAGGATTGCTTTGCCTCTTCTGGGTCCCTTGAATTTTCGTATGAATTTTAGGATCGACCTGCCACTTTCTGCACGGATCCAGGTGGGATGCTCATAAGGGTTGCGTTATATCTGTAGATCACTGTAGAGAGTGTGGCCATCCTAACAATTGTAAGTCTTCTAGTCCACGAGCTTAGGATGTTCTTCCACTTACTTAGGTCTTTTTAAATTTCTTTCAATAATGTTTTATAGTTTTCAGAATATATGTACTTTTTTGTTTAACTTATTCCTAAGCATTTTCTTTTCGACATGAGTATAAATAAAATTTTTAAAATTTAATTTTGTTTGTTGCTAATATATACAAGTACATTTGACTTTTGTATGCACATATAATTTTGAGACTCACTAAGCTAAAGAAAAACACAATGAAAATTTACGTAGAGCATACTTTGACATGCAAATCATTCTACACTGAGGTTACTATTTCTGAATTTAATTCAAAGGTGTCAGTCATAAACGTCTGTGCGCCACCTCCTCTGTAACCTGAGTAAACTTGAATGTCGGGGATCTTTCTCTCTGCCTACCTCCAGTTTTTTGCCCATAGAGTGCTATATAATTTCTTAATTTTAGGCATCCAATACATTAATGAATTGTATCACCTTCTGTGTAGGAACTTGAGAACAGATATACTTTTTTCCCAGTCAAAGGAAAACTTACATTCTGTGAAGAAGACATGGGAACAAACGCCTGTATGTGTCAGTTTTCGTCGCTGGTATTTGTTACGGTGCAGTGTAGCCACCACAGTGGCGGAGCCCCTTCATCATGCACCTGCAGACAAACAGCTTGAGGTCTGCCTGCTCAGAACAAAATCCCATCACTCGTCAAGGGCTCTGGTTAAGTCGTTAATTAACTGCCTTCTCAGTTAGGTAAAAAAAGGACTCGTGAGTTATTCCTGTCGCATATTATAAACCATAGCTGTCATTTTCAGAAGCTGTGTTTTCCAAATATAGAAATATACTAATGTTTTTAGGGAAGGAGAAAGTGGTCCCCAACATCCTCAGGAAAGCCTAGTCTTGGGCCAGCGCACAGTGACACCTTACCAGGTTTCCAACTTGGCTCAATCATTCTTTCTTTGACAGATGACTCCTGTGGTCTCAGTGTAGGCTTTCCCTGACCCCTTAGTCCTGCTCCAGGTGTCCCGGGACTCCCAGCAGTGGGGAAGGAAGAAGCCTTCTGTAGCCGTTAACAGGATTTGTGGTGGAAAAGGGTGCTCTGTTAGAGGGAGAGTGCGTTGCTTATGTTTGATATACTTTTTACTCTAGATTAATCACAAATACCCCGAGAGACGACTGCTTGTGGCGGAGTCCTGCGGAGCCTTGGCGCCCTACCTTCCTGTAAGAACTGTCACTTTTTCTTAGAGACTTTTTTCCTTTTTAATAATAGAGAAACCGTTTTTCAAGTGTCTTACACATTTTAATCCAAATTCTCCCAGGGCATGCTGTCCTAATAGCAGAAAAAGATGAGTAGAAAAGAAAGGGTCACATTGATAGAAGATGATGGCCTTGCAAACTTGCATACTGTGAGGTATACTCACCATTTATTTTGCAAGAGTGTAAATATATTCAGTTGTATCAGCAGTTCTCAGAGTGTGGTCTGAGGACCCTGAAGAGTCGGTCCCTTGACATTCTTTCAAAGAGCTCCATCAAGTGAAAATTACTTTTATAGTAATGTGAAAGCATGCTGTGTCTGTGTCTCCATGTTGACCTTTGCCCTGTCAGTGCAGACACTGTAATGGCAGCTGACGCCCGGGCATCAGCACCGATCGGTTGTGGCGCCCAGGTGCACAGAATGCGGGCGTCCTCGCGGCCTTGCACTCGCAGGAAAAGCCCGTGTCTCCGAAAAATAACTGGGATGAATCGGTTAAATTATTAATTCTACCAAATCTTACTTTTGTGTGTCATGTTTTTAATATTCTTTGTGATAAAATGTGAAGTACTGATATAAGACTTGATGCTGCAGACAGGAGCTCAGTGTCTGTTTTCATGAAAAGTGTCCCGAGCAGTCTAAGCTGTGAGCTGAACGAGCAGCTCTTTCCCATGGGATGCTGGTCTTATTGACAGAGCACTGATTGACAGGCATGACGGTGGTGACTCATACTTTGGGATTTGGCAAACATTTCCATGAATATGAGTTAAGTGAGTCTGTCACTTCCAGGAAAACAAACAGACAGCATTTATTGCCTGTGATAAAATTGGAACTTTTTAAGTGAGAACAAGAATTTTGGAAAGCTAGTATCTGCCACTGTGAGCTTGACAGTAGTGATGCTAACAAATGTAATTTCAGAGGTGTCAGCCTTGAAGAGCATCTGTATAACGGGTTCATGCTTTCTCAGATGACCAGCATAATACTCATGTGTGGGTAAAAAGATAAAGGCAGAGTTCAAGACAGACCAACGGGCCTTGGCTGGTTGGCTCAGTGGTAGAGCGTCAACCTGGTGTGTGGAAGTCCCGGGATCGATTGCCAGCCAGGGCACACAGGAAGAGCACCCATCTGCTTCTCCACCCTCCCCCTCTCCTTCCTCTCTATCTCTCTCTTCCCCTCCCGCAGCCGGGGCTCCATTGGAGCAAAGTTGGCCCGGGTGCTGAGGACGGCTCTGTGACCTCTGCCTCAGGCACTAGAATGGCTGGTCTCAACGGAGCAATGCCCTGGATGGGCAGAGCATCGCCCCCTGGTGGGCATGCCTGGTGGGTCCCAGTCGGGCACATGTGGGAGTCTGTCTCTCTGCTTCTCCTCACTTCAGAAAAATACAAAAAAAAAAAAGTAGACCGATGAAATTTAATGTATCAGAGTTTATAAAACTTATTAGCAGTGACCTACATCATGGTTTCAGATTCCACATTGAAACTACCACTTGCCATTTTGAGTATAGAATCACTCAACATGTCCATTTTTATCAGGAAAAGCTATTGTAATACTCTTTCCTTTTTCAGTTATGTATCTGTGTGAGGCCATATTGTTTAAAAATACTTCAACCAAAACAACATATCACAGTAATTAAAGGCAGAGCAGATAAGAAAATCTACGTATTTTAAAGACATTAAAGAGATTTTTCAAGAAAATGTAAAACGCCTGACCTGTAGTGGCACAGTGGATAAAACGTCGACCTGGAATGCTGAGGTCACTAGTTCACAATCCTGGGCTTGCCAGATTAAGGCACATATGAAAAGCAACTACTATGAGTTGATGCTTCCTGCTCCTCCCCTCTTCCTCTTTCCTCTCTCTAAAGTCAATAAATAAAATTTTAAAAAAAAATGTAAAACAACACCATCCTTCTTGCTAGTTTTTTGTTTTATGAAGTTATTTTCATTAAACCAATAGTTAAACTAATATTTAAAGTAATCTTAAAGTTAAGCCCTGTCTGGTAGCTCAGTTGGTTAGAGCATCGTCCTGGCATGCCAAGGTTGCAGGTTTGATCTCTGTTGAAGGCACATACAAGAATCAACCAGTGAATGCATAAACAAGTAGAGCAACAAATCTCTCCCTCTCTCTCTCTCTCTCTCACTCTCACTCTCAAAGTTACGATACTTTAAGGTATTTGGGGTGGAGCAGTTTTTAGCCTAAAGGATAAATCAACAAGGCTGTACCTGAAGGTATATTCGCTGACCTTGCTAAAATTACATATATTTTTTGTTTCTAAAAAGTCAAAACAAAAACTAGATCATTTAAAAATGTCAGACTTAGGCCTGACCTGTGGTGGTGCAGTGGATAAAGCGTCGACCTGGAAATGCTGAGGTCGCCGGTTCGAAACCCTGGGCTTGCCTGGTCAAGGCACATATGGGAGTTGATGCTTCCAGCTCCTCCCCTCCTTCTCTCTCTCCTCTCTCTCCTCTCTCTCTCTGTCTCTCTCTCTCCCTCTCTCTCACCTCTCTAAAATGAATAAATAAAATAAAAAATTTAAAAATGTCAGACCTTGCTCTGTATAGGAAGTCACACTGTAAATTGTAAATTTATGAAAATGGTCACATCTTCTATTTTTATTTTTTTCTAACCATTATATGTAAAAAAAAAAAGACCTAAACAAGTGTAGGTTTACAGAATTGTTCTAAATTAATCAAGTTACAATAATGGTACAAAGCAGCAAAGGGAGGGGCAGAACTTTGTATAATGATAACTCTTCATTCAAAACTCAGCTATTAACCAGGCTAAACTAGGAACATTCTTTAATTGAAAAAAATTGTGTGAAATTTAGACACCGCAGAAGTTGACATTATAGTAAATAGTAGCATCTGAAAATAACAATGCAATTCTTCTTAAAGTACTTTTTAAGTTGACTCTCATATTTTACCATTGTGTTTTAATTTTTTTTTCTCAGTTTTTCAAAAAATAAGAACACACTAGGATTTTATAATGTTTCTACATTCCTGCCCCAAGCGAATGTCCTGGTTGCCAGAGTGATTTCTGTAATCCTGCCTG
Organism: Saccopteryx bilineata; assembly: GCF_036850765.1. NCBI lineage: Eukaryota > Metazoa > Chordata > Mammalia > Chiroptera > Emballonuridae > Saccopteryx > Saccopteryx bilineata. The sequence goes on along the minus strand of NC_089500.1, from coordinate 10,852,274 downwards.
TTGGGTTCACTCTCGGCACTTTTCCCTCAGTTGAACAGGTAGTGATGGCAGAGTCATTGTCCGTTTATAGCAGAGTGTTGGCTCGGGGTTTTCCAGAAGCGCCTGCTACTGTGCACTGTAAGGGTTTACACATGTTTAGTGAAGATGTGAAGCATGCTGGGAGATGATTAATACTGAGTTAGTGCCGGGTAGATGTTACTACCTGTAGAGAGGGAGGGTGGAAGTGGGAGAGGGTGGAGGAGAGTCAAGTTGAGCTGTCCTCGTGATGTTCTATGTCTCTGAAAATGAAGACCTGATGCAAAAACATAGGAAAGTGTGAATGTATGTAGAATCTACGTTTTGAGTACGTGTATATCTGCCATATTTTCTGTTTTTCTCCTGCTGATGTCAATAAATAGCAAAAACCTGTTCTTACGTATTTTCAGAAAGAAATCCGTAGCTCCTTGGTTCTTTCAATGTTACAACAGATGTTAATGGAGGATAAGGCAGATTTGGTAAGAGAAGCTGTGATCAAAAGCCTGGGCATCATTATGGGATACATTGATGATCCAGACAAGTACCAACAGGTGCGTTTTTCAGAATGAACCCCATTTCTTTCCTTGTAAAATTCCAGCTGGTCTTCCAAACCTGGTGCAGGTACCCTGTAATCGGTAGTAGGGGTCGCAGTTGTGTCGACTTGACCCAGTCGCAGTTGGCTGCCTGGTTTCAATTGTGCAATTCAGGGGACAGGACGCGATGATTCACCTCCAGCATCTGCCATGGTTCTGTAGCTGGAAGCTGGCGACAAGCACGCCTGCTGGCCACCTTTCTGTCTCATCATCGGTTCATACCTGACCTGTTCTTTGTGGGCTTAGGGATGGCCTTTCTTAAAATGTTTTCTAAATGTACTGTTATGTATATTGATTACTTTTCATGGACTTTTTAAAAGTTTATTAAAAATCTACATTTTTTCTTTTTTTCTTTTTTATTGGTGTTTTGGCAGGGTTTTGAATTGTTGCTGTCAGCCTTGGGCGACCCCTCAGAAAGAGTGGTTAACGCAACACACCAGGTGTTTTTACCAGCCTACGCCGCCTGGACAACAGAGCTTGGAAACTTGCAGTCCCACCTCATCCCTACGTTGCTGAGCAAGATCGAGAAGCTTCTCAGGGTAAATGCTTCCCCTGCTTATGCAGGGAATAGGAGTCCGAAAGGTGTGTTCTAGGCATCAGCACAGGACACTGAGGAACAGGCAGGAAGCACCCCTTAGCTGCACATCCTGATAAGCGACCAGATCAGGGTTCTTCTGGGCTGGAGCCAGGAGGTCTGAGCACGTCCTGCTTGGCTGATGCCCCAGGAGAGGGGCGTGGTCTGAATGTCCAGAGTAAGAAGTAGACATATATAAACTAAAACCTGAGCTAGCTGTTTTTGTCAGCACTCTCCCTCTCAGGAGGACACCTGCACCTTTCCTGTCCTCCTCCCTGCTCCCCCATCCCCCAGTCGTCCCCCCCCCCCCAGGCATGTTGCCTTTGTCCTTCTCTCTGCTAAGCTACAAGGGCCTTTCTTTTCCCTCTCTAACTGGTTTCCTGAGCTGTTTTTTCTGTGGCTCATTTTTTCTACTACCTCTAACTTTCTAAATAAATTTTTCTAATTTGAAAAAAAATTTTTAACTTTTTACTAGAAATATTTGAAGGAGTATTGAAGCAAAACTATAAATAGACAACTAGAGTAGAATGTTCCTTTTTAAATACTTTTTTTTAATGTTGACATTCCTTCTACCAAGAGTTATCCATCCCTGGCTTTCCTCGCTCCATTTCCCAGCACGGCTGGCGCCACGTTGCTACTGAACCTCCCTGCCGTGTGCATCACAGACAGTGCTGCTTCCGTGAGGAAACCAGTTTCGTTGTTGGTAGTAAATAACTCGTATCCGACAGCAGCTACTTTCTAATATAGTAAGGGCATCTCAAGTAGATTTCAACAGCAGTAAATGCTTTTATCTCTAATGATTATGTTTTTATTTTAACATTTGATTTCTGTGCACCATACTTTTTTGTTTCCTTTCTGTTTTGTTTTTGTTTGAAATTTTTTCCATATTTTATCTGTGCATTGAATTGTTTTAAAGTACTTTCAGTGCTGTCAAATACAGCTGTCTGTCAGATACAGCTGTCTGTCAAATGCAGCTGTCTGTCAAATGCAGCTGTCACCAGAACTCTACAGGAAGTGGGAGGGAAAGGGCCAAGCTCTGCTGCCAGGTTGGCCACTGAGCATTTACAGCAGCCCCTTGGCGAGCTCCTTTTCATTTCTTTATCCTGATTTATAAGGCCCCCTTCAAAGAACCAAACTGAAAGAAGTTCCATACCATTGGAAATGATTCTGTTCACCCAGAGTTGCCCCTGTAAAACTTCCTGTCACTTCCGCGGAACGTTAGAGCCCCCGCACGTTGGCGCACACTCAGACATGGAGACTCATAGGCATCCCGTTAGGTGTAAGGCTAGAGGCCGGCAGACAGGCCCTGCCATGTGGTTGCCGCAGGAGGGAAGAGCGTCGAGACACACCATCTCAGGAGACTGACACAAGCCCTCGCCCCTTGTGTTTCAGGAGGGCGAGCACGGGCTGGACGAGCACAAGCTGCACGTGCACCTGTCCGCCTTGCAGTCCCTGGTCCCCGCCCTCTTCGCGCTGGTGCTGCAGAACGCGCCTTTCTCCAGCCAAGCCCGGCTCCACGGCGACGTGCCGCAGATAGAAGGTACTGGGCGGACGTCCTGGGAGGGAGGGCCAGGACGAGCAGCTCAGCTTCCTGAAGAATTGTTTTTGACTAAAATTTTAAAAGTCACTCTATCTGGCAGCATCATTACTAACACATATAACACGTATGTGTGGAATTTTGTGGCCGTGGACCCAAGGTGAAATGTGTTGCTTCTTCCTTTATGGATAAACTGCATGGCAGTATTTTACAGTTTGAGACTTTCTTTCCATTCTTAATCTGTGGTCTTTTTGTAACCTTTCTTTCAGTGGCTGAAGTAAGTGTTTTCTTTCATTAATAAAGCTGACTCAATAAAAACATCTACTCATTACTTACTAGTGCCAGTTTCTGAAGCTTTCCATTTTCTTTTGATCTTTTTTTCTTCCCTGGCTTTTGCATCATATTTAGAGGGAGATAAATGTACTACTTTTTGTTACTGTGTTCTTGAAAAGAATATAAGCGTATGCGACAGAATTTTCTTTTTTCCAAAGAAGAAATATGACTTATTTTTGGAAATAAGTAAAATTGATAGCAAAAGCTAGTATTTCCTTATCTCAATGCCACCTAACCAGTGAGTGACCATTGGTCTGTGGCCGTTGGTCATCCTGGTGCATCTGTCCCCTGGATGGATGGTCATGGACAAGCTGTTCCTATGTGTGGGGTCCCTTCGCAGCTTTTCCAGATTTGTGCAGTTGTCCCTGTCTCCCCCCCCCCCCCCTCTGGGAGGCAAAGAGATTGTAACATCAAGCTTACATTCTCATGACAGAGAATACATTAGAGTCACAATAGCTATTACTTTGCTGGATAATTGTGGTTATTTTGTTTTCTGTTAGGTGCTCACATTTTTTTAGGAAGTCTGTTGTATGGAATAATGTGCTGAAGGCCCTGAGCCGCTCTGGCTGCTTCTCTGTCATAACTGAATTATCCGAGTAATTGCTTCTCTCTGACATTGTTTCCTTCCTTTGGACCTAGGTTTGAACCTTTGGACTTCACACTCCCTGCAGTTAATCTTGACATATCAAACTATTCCGTTATTTCTAAATAATTTACCACCATTTGAAGAAATAACAATTCCATCATAGTGTAGCAGATTGTAACCAGTAGATTGAAATTATATCAGATACGCTTTGACATGATATAGAAGTATGAAGTGCAAATATTCCTCACCATCCAAATCCAGTTGATTCCTGGTTGAGGTGGTGAGACTTAGAGCAGAAACCTAGAAACCTGACAGCGAGGGTACCATGTTACCCAAGTTTATTTATTTGTTTGTTTGTATATTATGGTAACAAATATCAGTGTTCGGTTGGCAAGGGATAACCTTTAACTATATTCAGTGGATTGTGTAAAAGCCTTGCACACCATGGGCAGACAATCACATTTTAAGATTGTCTTTGAGTATTTTTAAAAGTAAGTGTATTTCATGTTTCCTTAATTTTAATAGTTATTGTTAACCATTAATATGTTTTGAGAATGCTGCATCCTTATTTGTGTCTTTATAAGGTGTGAGCCTCCATGCAGGAGTTGTTGGGCCTATATGAGCTATGGGCATGCATTAGTCATTAACCAGCCTTCCCGGAAGTGTTTCCTTAGTAACCTAGGATCTAATCATGGTCTGCAGGACCCTAAGTCTGAACTTTAGAATATCATCATGTGTGTTCATGTTTTATTTACATAATTTTAAAAGTAAGTTTGAAATTATATACATGAGACCCTAGTTATAGTATTTATAGTACATTATGCTTTATCGTACTGGTTACTGGTTTTAGTACCTTCTGTTAACTTAATGTTTATCAAGTATGAAAAAGTTTTTAAATAAAGCATTTAGTATTAGAGATTAAATACTTAAGAAATCTGTTCAGCTCAAGCTTTACTGTATTTTATATCACTATTCTCTGATAGTAAACAGTTTCTTTCCCTGCTAGTAACGTATTTATTTATTATTATCCAAAGGAAACATTTTAACCTGTCTACTGTTTTATTGACTGAAACAGTCTGATAGAATTACAATTATTTCTGTTTTTTAAAACCAAATTTAAATTTATATTTAGCTAAGATCTTATCTCTGGGCCAATTTTAATTTAATCTGAATGAAATTTTACTCTATTAGCAAACTAATTTATTATGGTATTTGTTGATAACTATTTAGTCTTAGAAAATCTTCTTTTTGAATTTTAAACGTGACAACAATTTATCTTTTTTCTAAAAATGATTTGATTAGCTTATCTCAATGTTATATTTAAAGTTTATAACAAGCTAAACAAAGATTAGGAAGCCGAACCTTATTTTACTTTTGACGCAGTACCTAACTTTCCAAATTGCCATTTTCCACATGACGTCTTTTGCTTTTCTTATTCCTAGTGACGAGGTTCCCACGGCCTTTGTCACCCCTTCAGGATGTGTCTACGATTATTGGAAGCCGTGAGCAGTTAGCAGTGCTACTACAACTTTATGATTACCAGCTGGAACACGAGGGTACCACAGGCTGGGAGAGTTTACTGTGGGTTGTCAATCAATTGTAAGTTTCCACCTTCAGAATCATTTGGTACATCTCCATCGGTTGAATGGAAGATAGCTCACCCTACTTAGCCTGGCCCTAAGGGACAAAATGTAACCCAGTATAAAAAATAGAACAAAACAACGTGGGGTCATCTCTGATAAAATTTAGGAGGAGAGATTTACACCACTGAACATGTAGTGATTTAACCTTGAAGATGCTGCTGTTACATTATGTCAAAAAAATCTGTCTGTTGCCTTGTTGACTAATTGTGATGATGGATTTTAAACTACATCCAGACTTCTCAGTTTTGAGCCTGGAATGGATGCCTTGTTAGCCGAGCTCTTGTGTCAGCATCAGAAGTGATTGGTTTGAGTCTCGCTAACTCCATACTCAGAATTGTACCATTAAAGTTCCGTATGTTTTCTGGCAAGCAGTTAAAATTTATTTGAAGACCTTTTCAGAGAGTCTCAAACAGCTTCTTTGTTTTCTGGTTTCACTGTCTATGAAAAGCAAAGCAGAAGAGGTTGTTAGATTTGCATTGTTTCAGAAGTTGGCAAGGAAGCAGTAATTTACATGTATCCCCTGCCTATTTTTCTTTCCTTTCATATTCAGGTTGCCACAACTTATAGAAATAGTTGGCAAAATTAATGTTACTTCAACTGCCTGTGTCCATGAATTCTCCAGATTTTTCTGGCGCCTTTGCCGGACATTTGGCAAAATTTTTACAAACACTAAGGTAAAAAACTTGTATTCCATGTTTTCTTATATGCAAGATCCATAAAAATGTAATGTGTGAATTAATGCTACAACAGTGAATAAGAGCATAAGCTCTTCCTGTATTCTATTTATTTTAATATCTTAGAAAACTGTGCTAGTAAGAGAAAATTCTAGTCAATAATATTCTTATCTTTATATCCGATTTTCAGAAGATGATGTAGACTAAACTTAGTTTGTATCCAAGTTTGGATATGAGATCTGGTAGAAGATCTGCTCTCTGTTTCAGCGTCGAAAGCGCCAGGTAGGGGAGTTAGCTGCAGTCCTCTTAATACGCAGCTGGTACTTGACCGTCGGCCACAGACTTGGGAAGCAGGTGTCTGCTCAGCGCACTTTAGTCAAAACCTCAGGTGACTGAGGTTTTGTGGAAGACTTGCTTCAAGGACACCAACTCTTAGAACATCATGGAAACCTGAGATAAATGCTGCATTTTCAGTCACTGCCAAAAGTGTCATTTGTCACATTTTCCTACCCAGATGATTTTATAGTTTTAGATATTAAAGCTTTGATGTCCTTAGATCCTAATTTCTTCTTTAATCCTGTTAATCCATTTGTCTTTATGGCATATTGGTAAGCCAGTTTTTTAGAGACCCCCTAGAAACATAAAAATAGGTAGTTACTATAACCAAATGTTAAACAAGACATTTAAAAAGGAAGATGTTTAGGCCCTGGCCGGTTGGCTCAGCGGTAGAGCGTCGGCCTAGCGTGCTGAGGACCCGGGTTTGATTCCGGCCAGGGCACACAGGAGAAGCGCCCATTTGCTTCTCCACCCCTCCGCCGCGCTTTCCCTCTCTGTCTCTCTCTTCCCCTCCCGCAGCCAAGGCTCCATTGGAGCAAAGATGGCCCGGGCGCTGGGGATGGCTCTGTGGCCTCTGCCCCAGGCGCTAGAGTGGCTCTGGTCGCAACATGGCGACGCCCAGGATGAGCATCGCCCCCTGGTGGGCAGAGCGTCGCCCCTGGTGGGCATGCGGGAGTCTGTCTGACTGTCTCTCCCTGTTTCCAGCTTCAGAAAAATGGGGAAAAAAAAGAAAAAAATAATAAATAAATAAAAAATAAAAAGGAAGATGTTTTATGCAGCTCTTTGCTGTTAAATCTAGCTACTGGAACATTTAAAGCAAAAACAGTTTGGTATAGTGGGCTGGACAAAATTCGGAGAGTGGGTTATGTTTGTGACCAAGAATAATATGTTTGTGAAATGAAGAAGTTGCCACGGTGTCTTTTCGTTCTATAAGTATGGTTTTGTAGATTAATCTTTCAGCAGTGTTCTTCACCTCAGTTTAATTTGAATATGTAAATTAATACGGATGAACCGCCATTAGGAGGGAGAAACCAAATCTTACTATAAAAGAAACAAGATAATTTTACATTTTTCACTAACATTTAATTATTAAACAAATATAATTTGACTTTACTTTTATCAGTAGTGGCAATAATTATTTGGTATCTCCAAAAGAAGTGGATACCATTTTTTTATTTTTTTTTAACAAAAGCAAGTATGATCTCACTTTGCACTTAAGAGTAAATAATTGGCTTTAGTGGCCTGAAAACTGAGGTCTGTGACTACATTAATAACAAAATATTGAAACAACAATTTGCTCGAACTTAAAATATTTAAGTGAAATTTAGTATTTGATATTTACACTTGAATTTTAAGGAAGTTAAAATAAAGGACTAGTCTAAACAAATGGATGTCACATAATGATTGTGTTACTTATTGCATACCCCGAATGAATTCGATTTCCTTTATATATATATATTTAATATATATATGTTTATTTTATTGATTTTAGAGGAAGGGAAAGAGTGAGAGAAAGACAGGAACATGGATCTGCTCCTGCATGTGCCCTGACTGGGAATCAAACTGGCAACCTTTCAGACAGTGCTTCCTAACCAACCAAGCTATCCAGCCAGGGCTTCAATTTCCTTTTCATTTCTTTTAAATACAGCGAATTTTTAAAAATAATTCTGATCATATCATATCTACCTTAATAACCTTTCTGTCAAGTTCAGTTTAAAGAGGTAATCATTTCAAGCATTTAAAATCATCTTGGAATTTAATTTAGCGAAGGAAACCAAAGGCTCTTCAGAAAATACTTGCTGACTTGAATGGATTTTTAAAATATTTGCTCTCCTAAGGTGTTATTTTTAGTAACTTGACTCATTTTTTATCCTAAGCCTCTTAAGAATTATTACATTTCTGACCAGTTGAACAATCGGTCTATAAAGCAAAATAAGTAAATAAATAGTAGTAGTAGACATTTTATTTATTTACTAATCATTTGGTCCATGAACCAATCTTTCCTTTGGTTTGCTCAGGTAAAACCTCAGTTCCAGGAGATTTTAAGACTCTCTGAAGAAAACATTGGTAAGTCTGTTACTACTTTTAGAAACAATCGGTCTCTTTATTCAAGAAGAATATTATATTCATCATATGCAAATTTTATAAATGAACTAACAAGTACAATTGAAAAGAAAAACTTATGCCATGAAGCTCTTGCTTTGACCATGGTGTTGCATCTGCTGCCCTTCCCAAGAGGTGCTGACAGTCCTGGCAGGGCCGCCCAGGCCCTCTGGTGGCCCTCTTCACCCATCTGTCTTAGGACATCTTGTTAGAGAACCGTTGGCCGACAAACTTGTATGTGTGTGTGGATCTGATGCTTAGGTCCTTACACATTTCTCTAGTTTTTAGGAATACATTGTGGAAAATGTTAGGGAAGAATATGTATAGCGTGCCCCCCCCCTTTTTTGAAGAATGTATAGATAATTCTTACCTCTAGTCCTACCTTAGTGATTAGATTTGAATGACCTAGAGAACTCCATATGGCTGTCTCTGATGTAGTTAGAGAATGAATAAATAAATCCTATTTTTTTTACTTTGAAAATATTGATGAGTTGTTCTTGTTTTTTTGTTTATTTTTGTCAAATGCTTCCCAAAGTGTATATTTAATAGCTTATAAAGAATTAACACTTGGAATGCCTAATAGTTGGTATTACCTTTTGTTAATTCTCAATTCTGATGATAAATTAATGAAGAATGTTTACATATTTTAGAAACTCACAGTTTTTATAATTATTAGTTAGCTATAAGTGTTCAGCTGTTGATATGAGAAGTGAGTACTAACCCCTGTATACACTGTCCATACCTATGTCAACTGAGCTTAGGGTCCTAGCTTAGATTTACCTCTTAACTGCCATAGTCACACCCAGCCATATCCATACTCCCCCAAAGAAAGAAATTACTCTTACCGAGAGAATAAATCTCAAATACTAATTGATGTGAAAATGAAACTTACTTTTTTGCTAGAATTCCTTCAGAGAGGTTAGGTAATATACCTTTTCAACTCATTTTCTTTCTGAAGAGGATTTAAAACCATATAAAAAATAGGTAAAAAGTAATTAGAGTATTCTTAGTACATGAAAGCACATATAAAGCACTTAAGATGGTGCCTGAAGGTCAGTAAGCGAGAGCTGTTTGCTATAAATAACTGTTATCATATCTGGAACCTTTCTTTGGAATTATGTACAGCTGATACAAAAAAAATCTTACTTTACAGTGCTCACACGCCATTCATCAGCGGTGGGGTGCTTTCCCCTGCCCTGCCTTGTTTAGCCTGAATCCTCTCTCCTCTGTGAATTTGCCCAGCGTCTGTCTGGCTGAGAACCCCAGTAGCAGATGCAGAAAGGGCTCCGGACCTAGGCTAGTACTGGAAGCTAGGTACATCTCAGACCTGGACGAAGATATGAAGATTAAATAATATATATCTAGGTGCTTCCTTGCAGCTGAGTGCAATACTACAGAATTTATGAAATACTACAGATTGAAAGCGTAAAGATTCATGAAGAGCTGCCCATTTGGTCACGTGGGAGGCTCGTAAAGGAAGCCTTGATCATGGAAATAGGAGTATAGCATCTCATTTTGGTTTTAAAGCTTTTCTGTCAACAATGTTTAAGCTAATGGCTCTGTAAAAAGTATTAAGTTATATTTTTACAATGACCAGTATATATGTGCTTTAATCAAAAATTTGCAAAGTAAAGATCATCTTTATTCATAAGCATTGTAACCAGTTGTGTTAAATATAATTTGCATTATGACTTTTTGCTTTACATTTAAAAATATGCTCAAATTTTTAAAATGATTTTAATAATTTTAGATTCCTCAGCAGGCAATGGGGTCCTCACTAAAGCCACGGTCCCCATTTATGCAACCGGAGTCCTTACGTGTTACATTCAGGTAAGGGAAACACCCTTCTACTGGAAAATGGGAAAGTGTCGTTTTCTTAGTGTGTGTGTGTGAGTGAAAATGTTACCCGTATGGAAAAACAAAGTTTACTTCATTCAATAAATTATTTATAGTGGAGAGCATATTTGAATAATTAGTCTGAGTAAAATCTTTGTTGAACAAATAAATTTAGAGATGGTGTACTTGTTGTTACTTTGTTGGAAGTGTTAGATTACATATTTAAGTTTTCTTGTGTTTCATGATGAGTTTTTTCATAAACAGAGAAAGCGCATGGTTAGGTGAAGCAGACCACAGAATGCTGTAGCCTACTCTCCTCAATTTTAGCATAGTACATACTTTTCAATCATACTTTATTTTTCTTAATTGTTACTGCATAATTATCCCAAAACATAATGGCTTATTGTAACCTGTTTGTTTGCCCATGGGCTTTGCTCAGCTAGGAGTCCTCTCTGCTGGTCTTGCTGGTGGTCACTTGTGTTCCAGCATTCAGTTGGTTGGCTCAGCAGCAGGGTCTCAGAGTGGCCGGCTGATCAGTCTTCATGGGGCCTTACGGCCCCTGGGACAGCAGGGACAGCTATTACATGGTAGCTCAGGACTTCCAGAGGGCAGGAGCAGAATCTGCTAGGCTAAGGCTTAGGCTGACTTCGCGCATCACTAGACTGACCCCATTCTGTTGGTTGAAGCAGTCACGGGCCTGCCCAGGTTTGAGAGGAGAGAACTAGACAAGGCAGTGAGGCGGGAGTGTGGTTCACTGATGGTCACCGATGTAACAGACGACCTCACATTGGTTAAGTCAATAACACATGCTGTGTATTAAGGCATATCAGTCATTTTTAAGTGTAAGGTAAGTCCCACCTGTAAGGTGAAAATATTGACTCAGGATAAATAAAAGCTTTTTTGGAAATTAGAGTGTGGGGATCAAAAAGGAAGACCTTTTCTCCTGATTTTTTCCTTATTTTTTAGTAGCACTTCCTTTGCCCTTTGAATTCAGAGTTCAGCAATTCATATTGATTGCACTCCTCTTCCAAAACAGGTTTGAAACATCTTATAATATTAAGATAGAGTTCTACATTATCACCCAATATCTTGCAGTAGAAGCTCCAACTCTGTTAAACTAATATGGTATTATTTTAAACTGTTTTCTGCACTAGTTTCTTAAGACTATCTCCTAATACAGTGTGTACTGTTCTTCAATTCAGGAGATTAAGTCCTCACACATGCCAAGCACAATAGTATATAGAATACTCTCCTCTCCCTTTAATTTTGGAACTTGTTCCAGCGTGATATCAAGTATGCTATCAATACTTTTCTCTCTCTTGTATAGCCCCAGCACGTCTGTACGTTGATTTGACCACAAATAATATTCTAAAGCTTACTAATGTGCCAGGTATGCGGTTGGCTTCATGGTAGGCTCTCAGTATAGATCTGGTGAATAAATGCATAAGGATATGCCTTTTGAGTCACTGTAGAAGTCCAAATATCTGTTCAGTTTGTTAGAAATGTGCATTGAGGTAGCTGTCTCAGGTTGCAGAGTTGCCTGCTTTAGGAGGCACGTACCAGGTTCTTTTCAGTCAGGGTACCGCCATTTCTTTTAAGATCGCTATTGTCTACAGTCTGGCAGGTGTGCAGTTTCTCATCATGGAGGTGTCACAGATAGGATATTCTACTGTCAGGAGGATAGCTGTTTTAGTCGTTTGTATGCAAGGATTTAGAGCTAAAATTAATGGCAACTAAAATTGACAAAGTAAATTTTAATGAGAGAATATACCTTTTTATGTTCTAAACCCAGACTAGTAAAACTTTCTGCAGTGATTGAAAGAAGCTATACCTGAAACTAAGAGACATTGATAAGAGTGTGGTGGTTACGGGGGGAGGGGGGAATGGGAGAGGGATAGGGGGTGGGGAGGGGCACAAAGAAAACAAGATAGAAAGAAGGTGACAGAGGACAATCTGACTTTGGGTGGTGGGTATGCAACATAATTGAACGACAAGATAACCTGGACTTGTTATCTTTGAATATATGTATCCTAATTTATTGATGTCACCCCATTAAAAAAAATAAAATTATTAAAAAAAAAAAAAAAAGAAAGAAAGAAGCTATACCTTGCCTGACCTGTGGTGGCACAGTGGGTAGAGAGCATCGACCTCAAATGCTGAGGTCACCGGTTCGAAAACCTGGGCTTGCCTGGTCAAGGCACATATAGGAGTTGATGCTTCCTGCTCCTTCCCCCTCTTTCTCTCTCCTCTCTCTCTAAAAGTGAATAAATTTTTAAAAATTTTAAAAAAGAAAAGAAGCTATAGCTGAGCTGTCCAGTAAGGTAGCTGCCAGTGACATGTGACTGTTAAGCATGTGAATTGTAGCTCATGCAGCTGAGGAACTGAATCTTTTATTTTACTTAATTTTTCTTTTAAATTAAAAATAAATACACTCATGTTTTATGGCTATTTTATTGGACAGCACAGATCTAAACCTATGAATTAAGATAGTCTTTGTCCTCATGTCATTTTGATTATAGATATGCTTAATAAATACCTTTAATTAAATGCTTCCACATTGGGTGTTTTCCCTTATTTGGTAAAATTTCCTTATGATAGATAGGAAGTTACGGTTTTAGTTATACTGAATTGCTTAGAAATTCATTGTCGGTCTTTTTCCTCTGTAGGAAGAAGACCGGAAACTGTTGGTTGGCTTCTTAGAAGATGTCATGACCCTGCTTTCACTGTCTCATGCTCCCCTCGATAGCCTGAAGGCTTCCTTTGTGGAGCTGGGGTAAAAACAGTCACAGGTTTTCTACAGTCACATAAAGTTTTGACATTGGATTTATAGAGTACATATTTTCAGTCTAAAAGTATTGGCAGACATGCCAGCTCTGTTGGTTTTGAGACTTAAGATGTTTTTGTTTTTGTTTTTGCTTATTTATGTATTCTTAATATTTTATAATCAATTCATTTAATAGAGTGGAGAAAGGGAGGGAAAAAATCAAATACAGATTTGAACAAAATTTAGTGTTCCCCAAACTGAAAAAGCCCTGTTACAAGCCAGGCTCCTGTTTCTATTCCATCTGACTTGAAGTCCAGGTCATGATCACACCATCTGCTGCTGGGATGTTATTCCCACCTTCGCTGAAAACAGCCTGTGCATTCTCTAATACTATCATGCATCATGATGGGTTTCACTACCAACCTACCCTTCCGTATAGATGATTCGAGCTGCTGTTATTTGGTTCTACGACAACCAAATGACAGAAATGGGACGTGTTGCTTCTCCAGTTCTGGCAGATATAGAAATTTAGACCCACAGAGGCTGTAAGTTACCCATCTGATTCCTAGTTCAGTGCTCTTCCTTTTTTTTTCCTCATAGGCAAATTTTATTTTTTTATTTTTTTAAACAGTTTTAACTTTTATGCTATTAAAGAATTGAAATTTATACATAATGTTAGCTTAAGGAGGCGAAAAGTATAATTTTGAGTATGCTGAAAGTTTTATAGTGACTACTTTTTTAAAAAAAGCCTTAGAATAATCTATTAAAGGTAATTTCATGTTTTACCAATAGTTTTATCGTTAATGTTGCTTACTATAATTGTAGTATTTTTCAGTACACCTGTAAGGCAACTGTGGCTGTGGCTTTTAACACTAATTTCTTTCTTTTAGTGCAAATCCAGCCTACCATGAGCTGTTGTTAACGGTTTTATGGTACGGTGTTGTCCACACCTCAGCACTCGTGAGGTGCACCGCTGCCAGAATGTTCGAGGTGTGTAAACAAATGCGTCTGTCGCATCAGGGTAGAATGATTTTCTCTGGAAGAGGGAAGAGGGAATGATTAAACAAAAAAGGCTTTGCATACTATATAATGTTGATGTGAATTTATGATATTGATGAGTGTCTAGTTGTGTGCTGTGTGATGGGGCAGAGATTTACCTTTGACATGTCTAAGGATATTTTCTAGCCTAATGGTTCCTTGATCAGCTCCATTTCTCAAATTTCTTTTAAATATTAATTTCCATCCTATGTAAATCTTCCTGACAGTACTTTTCTATTTACTGAGGTATATGGCTACTAAAATATTCTAAAGCAATATAGGACATTTTTAAAGTTGTAAAATATAGTTGCATTCATGAGTAGCACTAAAAGAAATCAGTTGTTGCAGTTATAGAAATATTTATTTTATTGATTATTCCTACTTCACTGTGCCCTCATGTACCATATCTGTAATAACATCCCTCTAGATCATCTGCCCAAAGATTTATAAGAGAGAATAGACTGTTCAAATAATTTAACCACATTTTCTTAAATCGCCACCTACCCAAGTTATGGTAACTATGAAAATTGAAATACCTATCTTCTGTACCCATCATAAAGGAGAGAGAGATATATATATTTCTAGAACTAGTATTAGAGTACTAAAATTGGTTTAGAGTATTTCTTCCTGTTATTGATTGAGTTTTGCCATGGAACTAGACTACCTGGGTTCAGTGTCTGTCTCTGCCACTGAGTGACAAGTTCTAGCTTCTCTGTGCCTCAGTTTCCTCAGCTACAAAATGAAGATGCTGATTGATATTGTTAATGTTAATTTAAGAATTCATATTATAAAGCCTTTAAAACCGTGTTATGGCATAAGAGTTTAACGAATGTTAACTATCATTATTCTTATTTAGTAATTTTAATTTATGCTATTACTTCACAAAATAATATAGTTAGGGAACATATGTTTGTCCAAACTAGTGTCCCAAATATGCATGTCATTCTTAAAATTTCTTAAAACATTTCCATAACAAGAATTGGATAATTCTTTTCTTCCTGATTTTGGGAATTTTTCCAGTTTAAGATACATTGCAATTGAAAGATAGAGCCTCTGATATGTTTAAAATATATACCTTCTGAAACATTTAAATATATAAAATAGATGTGTGATATTTAAAGAAAATTTCATTGTTATCTGGAGGTTGAAATTCTCTGTCCATGTTATTCCCTCAGTTATACATATTTGTTTTTTAAAAAACTGTAATCAAGTGTTCTCCATCAAGGTGAATGCCAAATTAAAAAGTCAGTTTGATGTCTAGTATAAGTTCCTCCTGGGTGTAAATAATTTTTGATTATTCAGTATGCTGGAAAAAAGTCATTACCATGAAAGAAGAAAATCTTTCAAACAAACAAAAAAGCATCCTATTAAACAGAGAGCTATGTCTTTAATATACTCTCTTCATATGATTTTATTCTGAGACTATAAAAGCTATTGCTTTTAAACCCATTTGTTTCTAAAACATTACGTAGACACTGGTGAAGCAGATAATATAACTGGAAATAAATACATAAAACAAAGCATCCTCTCTTTGTTTCTGAGTCCAGTCTGCCGTGTTCCTCACGTGTGGCTCTGTCAGGCGCGCTCTGTGTCTGCTGTCTGCGCTGCTCTGGAAACTGTACCTGTGTTTATTCAGCATGGGGTCCCCTCAGCGCGGTCGGGAGCTCAGTCTAATTGGAGAGACTTTCAGTGTTTCTCTATGTTCATTTATGATAACAGATGTTGATGGAGCATGCTAGTGAAAGTCACCAGTAGGAAAAAATTACTTTTTTTGTCAATGACCGACCCTTAAACAAAATTGTATTAAAGTAACAAATGAATACTAATAGCTTATCATTTCCAATTATGCCTGCTTCCCTCCAGAAAATTAGGTTACTTACCTTCTCTAAAGCTCATTCCTTCATCTGTAAGAACATTGATAATAATTGTACTTACCTTATCAGGTTCAGAAATCAAATGAGATAGTATATATAAAGTATGTAATAATTCATAGCTCTTAAATTTTCCTTTCTGATGTTCTAGCTTAACAGAGAAATTAGACTTAAAAACCCAGAGCATGAAAAATTAACTTGTCCCTAGATTGTCCTTTTTTATACTTTTTGACTGGCACAAGCTAGCAGACATTTTAAGATACTTGACTGATTCAAATCTAAGCTACTTAGTTAAAACAGTACAAAGATAAGTTTTATTTAACAGTATTTTAACTTCTTTTTCTCTTTTTCTGTAGCTGATATCATTAAAGTTTAAGGTAGTATAAAAAGTCCTTATGCCATTTTATTCCTGCCTAAGTATCCATGCTTTTCTATAAAAAATATTTCAGAATATTGAAGTAGATTCTAAAGTGAATCAGTTAAGTGGTAACAGATTATTATGCAATTAAGAATCTGCACATAAGTGAACTCTGCTGCCTCTGATGTGTTGTGTAGGAGACATGTGTTATCATACGCACAAAGTGTTGGCATTTTCTCACTAAAAATCCCATGCCATCTTTTTATCCTGCAAGAGAACTAGTTGCATTGCAAGAGAACAGATTGATTAGCATTAAACTCATGTTTCTTAAATGTGTAGTCTTTGTCAGGCATAATATGTGGAATTAATAGCATATACTTATATATACTAATGTATTAGGTATATTATGTGTAATTAGTAGCATAACTGTCCTTTAAGGCAAATGACAGCAGCACCATTTTCAGATGAGAAAACTTGAGTTTCAGGAGCTGATGTAGAACTGTGTCTAAGGCCACATGGCTAATGAGTGGGGAACTCGAGTCGGAACCCAGGCTGTACTCCCACATGCCATAGGCTGTACCCTATCACTCCACCTCAACAGAAGAAGCTACGTTATGCAGAAGGTTGGGGGTTTCCTATGCTGTTTTTAAATTTACTTGCTATGGAACAGTCAGAAGCAATTTAGTAGTGGCTGCTAGCCATTTGAGTTTTGTTTAAAACTAGGCCAGTTTGTACCTTGTTGGTCATAAGAAAAAAATCACACCAGATTTACTTAAAGAATTTTAACCATAAAACCCAGTACATGTCTTCTTTTCAGCTTTTTTTTTCCCTTTAAAGTAAATCTTTCTCTTTGCAATTGCATTTTAATCAAACATGGAAATGGCATAGACTATTTGACCAAAAGTACAAACTGCTGTTGAATTGATAAACTGTTTTTGTGGACTGCCAGGCTATTTAAACTTTATTTTCCTCCTAAGCACTCTCTGCCTTTATAAAGCACTCTGGTAGCGATATTTGCTTAGCTTCTAATTTTGTTTTTGCTTTTGTGTTTTCTCTCTTTCTCTTGGTTATTTCTTTCTTGCTCCCGTGGCCTTGTGTTTGCTCTTAACATGCATCACCTGTGAACACCCCCTGCGCCGACCAATCAGCTGTTGGTGAAGGGGGTGAATGAGACTCTGGTAGCTCAGAGAGTGGTTCCTGCTCTCATTACTCTCTCCAGTGACCCTGAAATGTAAGTGTGGTCCCTGCCTTTTACACTCAGCATCCCTTCCCTACCGCGCCTGTCAAGAAGTAATCATCAGCTTTCAAATTCACTGAAGAATGTTCTAATCTCTTTATATTGGAGTATATAGTATTGGAGTATGCTTACAGATTTTCAACTTTATCATGCTCAAGATATTTATGTATCTTTTAAATCAGCCTTCACAGTAAGCTGAATATGAAGGCCATATATTTAAAAAGATATATTAGTTGTATTAGTTCTCAATAAACATTTCCAAAGCTGAAAACATGCTGATGGACTATTTCTTCCAAGCCAAGAAGGGATGCTTTGCTAATCTCACTAACATGTTGTTACCAGTAAGTATAGTGGCATGAACCAAGGCTTAACATTTTAATGTCTCGAGTGGGTGCCTTAACCAGGAAAGGCCAGTCTGCCTGCCCATCCTCAGTCACAGCTAACCCAGTTCTCATTCCAGTTTACCAAACCATTTTTTATTGCATGTTGACTGGTTTACAGCTGACTCTTCGAGGCATGAGTGGAGCGTTAGTTGACAAGCGGGTTGCTCCGGCCCTTGTTACCTTGTCCAGTGATCCTGAATTGTGAGTTTCACAGACTGCGACCTTAAGTTATCCTGTCTGCCTTTTTGAGCATTCTTCTTGGTCTGCTTTTTTTTAAAATTTAATTTGTCATTGCTAGAGACTAATACAGTATATTTACATTGTACTTACTTTGATATACATTTTAATAATAGTTTTTCATCACTTCAGTTTCTTTCTCTTTCACTTCAAACAGCTCTGTCAGGATCGCCACCATTCCAGCCTTTGGCACTATTATGGAAACAGTTATTCAAAGAGAGGTAGGAAATGATTGAGATTTATTTCTATCTCTGTGTTGCTGAGACGGTGATAACACATTACCAACACCTGTTCCTTCATTCCTTTCCTGCTATGTTTTAGTTGTAGCCAGAGGAGAAGATCAGTATTTGAAAACATAATAGTCTGCCCAAAGTATATTGTCATAGCCTAAGAAAACCTGTAGTCTTTCTTCTCATTTAGAAAATTAAGTATGATATAAACCAACTCTCAGATGTTCTAAGACTAGTTGGTAATCGCAGTTTTGGATAATCCTTCAAACCAGATCTACTTCCAAAGCCTTCTCTTACCCACTGGACTTCTGGACAGTCTACATAAGCTCCTGATTGTCAGTTTGTACAGATGTGAATCCTATTTTGTCACATCATTTTGGGACCACAAACCTACCGTGGTGTCACAAATGAAGGCTAGAGAGCACCTGCATCCTCCTAGCCGTGTTATTGAGAGCAAAGCTGCAAGTTATCTGGTAGACCAGTATCTCCATGCCCCACACACCACGGTGCCCATCCTCAGCCTGGCCACATACCACCCAAGTCTTCCTCCCTCAGATTTTATTTTGATTTAGAAACTTATGATTTAATTTCAAGCTTGTTAGGTTCTATCTGCAACATTGACTCTAAGACACTTCTCAGTTAGTGTTAAATTTCATTTTTTATCATCAAATTGAACATGTACTTATATTAATGAAAAACCCTGTAGATTAGAAGATAAATTATTTGTGGGCCTGTTTTTAGCCACCTAAATGCAAAACAAATTTTCTATCTACTAGACATTTGCAAGGAAAAAAAAGCTGTTATGTAAAATTCCTTCGTCGTGTGGATATTTTGATAACAAAAATTAAATAACTCTGTGAGTGGTGGAAAGACTGCCTTCCATTCCTCACTGAAGTACCCCACTGCTGAAGCAACACACAGCAGGGCAGCGTTCTGCCAAGCTTGCAGTTTGGGCAGAATTTCAACATGTTCCTAAATCCTAAAATAAAAATGACTTTTAGGGAAATGTGAGTAAGATGTAAGTCATTAGTGACTCATTGCTTTCGGAAGGAGAATAATTGGGTAATTTACACTGTGATTTGTTTTAAGAATGATAATTTAGATACAAAACATCATTTGTCTCTTTTTCACTAAATATTGTGGAGTCTTTTAACAAATTTTTCAGGTAATATTTTTTATTTTCTAAAACAAAAACAAATTAATAAGCATAAAAATGTAAAACCTTATCTGAGTCAAAGGGCTAAATAAGAACTTACTTTCAAGTGTCCCCTGCCATGTCTATGTAAGACATTTGACCCCAACGCTGCAAGTCATGCTCACTATGTCTCTTTCTCTTTAACAGTATTGAATATTCTATGAAATGACTACAATATCCCATTTAAGTCATTCTCACTGTGTCTCTTTCTCTTTAAAAATGTTTGATATTCTACAAAATGACTGCGATATCCCATCTAAGTTGCTGGAAAGAGTGAAAATGCAGTTGGCTTCTTTCCTGGAAGATCCGCAGTATCAAGACCAGTACTCTCTGCATACTGAGATCATAAAAACATTCGGTCGAGTTGGGCCGAATGCTGAACCCAGGTTCCGAGATGAGTGTAAGTTGCATTTTCCTACCTTTTTCCCTCAATTTCCATGTCAGCTCAAAGCCAGAAGCTCCTCTGCAGTCAGTCTGGGTGGCTTCTTGTACTCTGGACTCATGATTCCGACAAATATGAAAAGTAACTCAATTTCAGGTTATTTTGAAAACATTTATTAATAACTTAATTTCAAAATACTGTACTACCTTATATTTAAAGCTTATTATTTAATTCTTATTTTTAAAGAAATTTTTGTAGCCCTGGCTGGATAGCTCGGTGTTTAGAGCTTGCTCCTGAACACAAAGGTTGTGGGTTCGATCCCCTGTCAGGACACACATGGGAACAGATGGACGTTTCTGTCTCTCTCTCTCCCTCTCGCTCTCAAATTAATAAATTGTTAAAGAATAATATTTTTGTGTTTCTAGATACATTCTTACGAACACTTAGCGTGGCATTTAGCTAAGATACGTTACATCAAGCCATACCTTGTTGACTGGGTAAGCGATCTGCAGGGTTATCTGCTGCAGCATTTTTTCATGTTTCTGTAGCATCTCTTTCCTGAGGCCTCCGCCTTCCTCTGGGAGGCCTCAGAGCTGCAGGAACCGGTCCTGCAGACGCACGTCCGCCACCGCTGCTGTTCTTCAGTCCTCTTATTCTTAGATGTCTGACATGCTCTAGAGCAGTGGTCCCCAACCCCCAGGCCACGAACCGGTACTGGTTCATGGACCATTTAGTACCGGTCCACAGAGAAAGAATAAATAACTTACATTATTTCCATTTTATTTATATTAAAGTCTGAACAATGTTTTATTTTTAAAAAATGACCAGATTCCCTCTGTTACATCTGTCTAAGACTCAGTCTTGACACTTGTCTCGGTCATGTGATACATTTATCTATCCCACCCTAAAGGCCGGTCCGTGAAAATATTTTCTGACATTAAACCGGTCCGTGGCCCAAAAAAGGTTAGGGACCACTGCTCTAAAGAGAACCACAAGTTTGGCTTCTTAAGTCAGTTTGCTTTCTAGTACAACATTGGATTTTCCCACAGACTGGTTATTACATATCCAACCTGGTATTTTCTAAGATAAGAGTCAACAGAAAATATTGTCAGAATTTGGACTTCAGTGTCCAGAAAGCCTTTCAAGGTCATGAACACTTACTGTGATACAGAAACACACATACAAGATTATTTTTCATTGGGCGGCATGAGGAGAAAATAACACTATTCCATTTGTTAGCAAGGCAGGGTTGGTATTTCAGTTTGTGGGAAGAATGGCTCCATGCAGGGTCACAGTGATATACAGGGGACCGCAGGAAGGACTCAGAGGCGCCCTGGCAGACTGTCCGGGCCGTGGTCGCCCTGCAGGACCGCAGGAAGGACTCAGAGGCGCCCCGGCAGACTGTCCGGGCCGGACCGTGGTCGCCCTGCAGGACCGCAGGAAGGACTCAGAGGCGCCCCGGCAGACTGTCCGGGCCGGGCCGTGGTCGCCCTGCAGGACCGCAGGAAGGACTCAGAGGCGCCCCGGCAGACTGTGCGGGCCGTGGGTGCCTTGCAGTGAGGAGAGCAAGTCTCGGCTGGAGAGCAGGGCTGGTGAGCCCAGCAGGGGCCTTGGCTGTGCACCATCCTGTTGAGTTAATAAGTCTCTAAGCATGATCTAACCTTTTGCATACATTCAAAAGAAAGATTTATGCATCACAGAGAAGAAACAAATTTCTTTTTATAATAGTTCCAAAAGAGCAATGAAAGGTTGGGTTGGGAAAAGACCAAACACAGAAGTTTTCACTGCTTGAATAGGTGTAGTTAACTGTCCTCCCTGTCACCTCTTCAACTCCCTATACACCCAACAGGCCTATCTCACGTAGTCTTTTTCCCATTCTGGCATACCTAGGCTTCATTTTGTTTAATGTTTCTTTTATTGATTTTTAGAGGGATAGGAAGGATGAGAGGGGAGAGACACGGGAACATTGATCTGCTCTGCTCCTACGTGTGCCCTCACCTGGGATCAAACCAGCAACCTCAGCACTTGGGGACCAAGCCATCTATCTGGCCAGGGCCAGACTATTTTTTTAAGATAATTTTTTTTTTTTAGTACTTACTACCTAGTCAAGTGGCTTCCCTTTTACTTCGAAACTTTACCCTGAGAAACGTAATGTCATATTAATAAGGTAGAGGAAGATGAAAGTAGATATTAATAAGGATGCTACGTGTTATCCATCTGTATTTGTAGACAATTCCCTTCAGGCACTTAGAAGAAGGACATTGTATAGCTGGTGTTTGTTTCTCTATTTCTTAGAGAATAGAGGACATTGGGTCTATTCCCCTAAGCCCCAGATCAATCTTTATTCTGAAAAATATGCTCTCTTTCCTGGTAAGAGAGCGCAAGCATAGCATGTGGCTAATCTTTTGAATATCACATAGAAGTAAAATGACATTTTATTAGTTAAAATGAAAATTTATTTTAAAGATGTATGAGTGCTCTATGTACATGTTTTGGATAAAAATGTAAAAATTTTCTTTTCTTTTTTTTAGTTGTTATACCACATTTGCATAAGTTAGCATTGGTGAACAACTTACAAATTGTGGATTCCAAAAGACTGGATATTGCTACCCATCTTTTCGAAGCCTACAGTGCACTTTCCTGTTGTTGTATCCTTGACTCATGTGTCTCTATGTATAGATAACCAACCTTAAAGTTAGCAAAGATTCTAAGAAGTAGGATATTTTTGCCTGACCAGGTGGTGGCGCAGTGGATAGAGCATCAGGCTGGGATGCAGAGGACCCAGGTTCGAGACCCCCGAGGTCGCCAGCTTGAGCACGGGCTCATCTGGTTTGAGCAAAAAAAAAAAGTCAACCAGCTTGAACCCAAGGTCCCTGGTTCCAGCAAGGGGTTACTCGGTCTGCTGAAGGCCCGCGGTCAAGGCACATATGAGAAAGCAATCAATGAACAACTAAGGTGTTGTAATGCGCAATGAAAAAAAAAACAAAACTAATGATTGATGCTTCTCATCTCTCTCCGTTCCTGTCTGTCTGTCCCTGTCTATCCCTATCTCTGACTCACTCTCTGTCTCTGTAAAAAATAAATAAATAAATAAATTTTTAAAAAAAGAAGTAGGATATTTTTTCTCCACCTTACACGAGGATTGCAGAAAATTAAAACTGATTTGATTTGCCTAACCAGACGGTGTCACACTGGATAGAGCATCGAACTGGGATGCAGAGGGTCCAGGTTCAAGACCCCGAGGTCGCCAGCTTGAGTGTGAGCTCATCTTGTTTGAGCAAGGCTCACCAGCTTGAGCGTGGGGTTGCTGGCTTGAGCAAGGGGTCACTTGGTCTGCTGTAACCTCCCAGTCAAGGCACATATGAGAGAGCAATCAATGAATAACCAAGGTGCCACAACAAAGAATTGATGCTTCTCATCTCTCTCCCTTCCTGTCTGTCCCTATCTGTCCCTCTCTCTCTGACTCTCTCTGTCTCTGTCAAAAAAGAAAAAACTGATTTGACTTGCTGTACTCCTTATTCTAACCATCTCATAGTTTTACATGATAATTTTAAGTCCTGTGTGCTTTTATAGTTTTAAAAACACTGACTTAACTTTTATTTATGTTAATCAGCTGTGTAACTGAGCAAGAAATGAATCTTAGCTGAGGCTTCTGTTAATCAGAAGAAAGCCTTGTTTGTGTCCTGGCATTGGGGTTTTCAGTGAACGTTTCACCATCTGCGTCTGTGTCCCGTGAGGGCCACCTCTCTGGAGAGGGCGGAGCCAGCATGGTGCTCGGCTCCTGTAGAGGTGGGACAGGAGAACTCAGAGATCGCCTAGGCCGTACCGACCCCTGCACTGTATGAACGATTAAAATAAAGTTTATGTTAGTAACTTCTTGTTTTTATAATTAAAAAGCAAAACTGTAACTAGAACAGAAAACCTGAGCTGTCCTCTTAAGTGTTCTCTTTACTCTTGTAGTCGTAGGAAAATAAAGCTAAGAAGGAAGCAAAGATAAAAATGAGCAAGGTGAACTCCATCTTCTAGGCTTTCCCATTGGAAGGCAGGTGAATTCAAGGAAGGGGAGGTCAGAGCCCGGCTTGAGGTGGCACAGTGTGTAGCACTGAGAGCGACCTGGAACAGTGCGGTCTGCAGCCTCCAGTCTCCAGTGTGAAACCCTTACCCAGTCAGGCAGTCAGTCAGAGGCAAATATGAGTGATACTTCTAACCCCCTCCCCCTCCCTTCTGTAAAATCAATAAATAAAATCTTTTTAAAAATAAAAAGAGGTAAGAGATTGAAAAGGGCATTGAAGACCTGATTCTCAAGCAAAACTGCAAAAGTGCTCGCTGGACAACGTAATCAGAGAACTTGACTGGCAGAAAAGAAACGACGGTAGAGAGAGGTTTTTAGTGGTTCAGAGGAGCCAGGACAAATGAAGGGTTTCAGGACTAGAACTCACTATTTCATATTGTTCTAGACCAGGTTGAAGCAATAAACAAGTTAATAGATCACTGTAAATAAGAGAAGTAATGTTTCAGAATCCAGTGAAACTCATTGGCACTGAATTCTTGGCTGGAATGTTCCAGTGGGAGATTATCTTTGTTCTGAATAAATCAAATGGAGAAAGTAGAAACAGCTATTTGTTGAGGCGCTATTTGAACTTTTGGAAATGTTAAAACTTGAAGTTGGGTCCATGCTTGACAGCATTTTATTTTGGGAATCTACTACAGGTTATTCACATGGATGGTATAAGCTTTTTTTTAAACAGATTATAAAGTGGGTGGAGACACCATAGTTTGATAATTTTGTGCTTCAACTATCCATTAGTCCATTTTCTATCAGTTCAGTTTCACTAAAAGGAGAACTTACTATTGTTCTTGATTTATTTTGTTGGCATTTTCAACTTATTAAAGATAGAGGAAGCAAAAAGAGGAAGCAACATTCTGAATTAGCAAGGAAGAACTCTAGTAATGGAGAAGTGACAGAACCTTTATAAGAAAGTCATCATTTAGGCATGTCAGCGTTTGCGTTTCAAAGAAAGAAAATATTGGTGTGTTTATACCTGTTCCCTGAACTTTGTAAAAGTAAATGTTTAAAAACTGAAGTGATGTCATGTGTATTTTTAAATAGCAGAGAGTTTCTAAAGGAACATGCCTCAAGGAAAATGGGAAAGTCAAAAGATCAGATGTGATAGCTCTGTAAAGCTAAATTCTCCAGTGGGCAAGGCAGTGGTTTCTAAAGAGCATAGAAGGACTGTTATCATGGGTTAAGTATGCACACAATATTACTAGAGTAAATACAATAGAAGTTATTTACACCAGTGCAGTAAGGAGAAGAACCATCTTAGCAGTGGACCCTGTTCAAATACTAAAATTGTGAGTTCTGCATGAGTCACAGAGCTTGTACTTGAGTCAGCGGCAGTTGACTCAACAGTTTGGATAATCACATTGTCCGAATCTGTTCTGCTCCATTGCATTGGGAGCTAATAGAACACAGTTATTCCACTCAACACTGACATGATATTTTAATAGGGACATAGAGAAACTAGAATGTTTAACATTCAGCATTACTAGAAATCATTCTTCAAAAATTTTTTAAAGACATTTGAATTCATTTAACCTGGATAAGAAATGGCTTGGAGATAAAAAGGTAATTCAAAAATTATTTTAAAGGTTGTTATTGTAGAAGAAAGGTTAGGCACACTGTAACTAAGGTGCGGAAGCAACACAAACAAGCAGAGGTCACAGACAGGCCGGTTTTGTGTATTAGAAAAACTTCCTAATTGAGCTATCTAAAAATGCAATGATCTCTCTTATGAAACTGTGATGGCCTGTCATTGTTAGTGTTCAGAGGTCTCGTGACCATCATTCACAGATGAGATAGAATTGGTTCCTAATATGAGACTAAGTGACCTCTAAGTCTTAAAGCCTTAAGAAAAGTTGTTTCATTCCATGGAGAAAAGAACCAAACAGCAAGTAGAAAAAGAGAGTGAATTCCCTCTTACCTCTATAAAAGGCCGGCTTCAGCACGCACTTTTAGACTCTCCGCCACTACCCCAGAGGTTGCTCAGTCACGTCTTGGTGGTCCTTTCCCCGCATCTAGAACACAAGACTGCATGAGCATGACTGTAAGCTGCAGCCTTCTCTGTGTCTCCATAGGTTTGGTTTATAGGAACCTTGTTTAAAAACAATTTTTATTTATAACTTTTTAAGGCCATAATTATATAATATACATATATTATACTGATTTCTTTCTACTTAATGAAATTCATTATAATTTTTTTCCAAAAAGACTCCTCTTTATTTATTTATATGTTTGCTTTTTTATTATTGAGAGGTGGGAAGGCAGAGACAGACTCCCACATGCACCCCAACCAGGATCCACCTGGCAAACCCCCTATACTGGGCCATGCCCTGCCCATCTGGGGCCGTTTCTCCATTGCTCAGCAACTGAGCTATTTTTTAGCACCTGAGGTGGAGGCCAAGGAGCCAGCCACAGTGACCAAGCCAATTCACTCAAACCAAGCCATGGCTGGGGGAAGGAAAGGGGGGAGGAGTGAAGAAGCATATGGTTGCTTCTGTGTGTGCTGATCAGGAATGGAACCCAGGACATCAAAATGCTGGGCGTGTGCTCTACCACCGAACCAACTGGTCAGGGCCAAAAAGACTCCTCTTTACAAGGGAACTCATATACTGTGTTGTTTACTTTTAATATGATATAATATTTAAAATAACTTTTTAAATGGCTGCCAACTGTAATAAAGTGAGAATGTGTTTGCATTGACGTGAATACAAAGGAGAATTGTTTTCTTGAAAAATGCATCTACTTTCCTGATTCCTTTGAATGTCAAGATAATTAATGAAAACTCAAAGGCAACCAGGAAATATCACTGGTACTAATACTACTGTAAAAGCCGTCTTACCCAGTTCAATTAGGACCAATGGTAGATCAATTTAATAGGATTATTAAAACAAGAAACAAAGAGAATGTTATATACCTAAAATGACTTATTTTAACCTCAAGTACACAAATGTATTTTACCTGTCTTGATGCAGAGTTGAGCCATTTCTTTTGTGTGAGTCTGCTGGTTAGAGCTAAATGTCACCATCTGTCTTAGACAAACCACATCTGTAATGTCATTGTCTATGATTATAAATTCCAGTTTTGTTTTGTTTTTTTCAAAAAGGATCAGGAAACACTAATTATACTGGATATAGAATTTTTCTAGTTTTATGTGTCTTCACTAATCTTTTGCAGTTGTCTTGTACATACATAATTAAACAGCACTGTTTTAAGCAATTGACCATCAAATTTTTTCTAAAAATTTATTTTCAACTTAGTTGTCATGGAAATATTTTCTTTTTAGCCCCACTTTGCTCATTTAAACATCCAATTAAATTAACATGTTTTAATTTTCACGTTATTTCATATGTTGACATAGCATATAATTATGTAATGTTACAATAATGAATATCACTGACACATATGGGGATAAAAATCAATTTACCGTTGGTAAGTGACTAATTCAACAAATAAGAATCACACTTGAGGATTACTCCAGGTGGTCTGCATGCCATACGCGTCATTTAAGAGAGCTACTGCTTTTATACTCTTCTGCTGTTCTGTCATACGTACCATCTGTGTGTGTGTGAGTTTATTTCCTTAACTATGTTGTCTCAAGTCATTTCAGAGGATTTAATGGTCAATCACTTCTTACCTGGTCTCAGATGTTTACGGACAGACATGGAGCACCTTTCCCCAGAGCACGAGGTAAGCTACCCTGATGATGGAGCCACTGGGATCATCAGACGCACATTCGTGTTTCAGTGTCTCCTGTATTGATATTTTATTCCTCATTATGTGAGCCATGATTATGATGTGCCATATATCATACAGTCCTTTAAATCTGGTTCAATGTCATTTTATGGATGTATTCATTAGTTTTGAGATCTTGAGCCAATGCTTTAACATTTTTGAGCCTGTTCTCTAAAGTAGGGATAACCTACTCTCTTTACTGACTATGATTAGAATTTGAGAAATGTGCATGAAATGCTTTTAATCTCTAAAATGCTGTAGTGTTATCTCTGATCATCAGCTTTCTTAGAAGAGAGATTTCTATTTTCTGTCTCCTCTTCCTCATAAATTCTATTCTGTGTCTCCCTATTTCCTCCAAAACACTATCATTTGTTTCTTATTCTTTTTCACTTCTGATATTGTTAACTTGTTCCTTGCTTTCTTTTTAAAATACTTTTGATAGGGATTTATTGACTTTTATTAATCTTTTCTAATATTGAACTTTTGGCTGTGTTGGTTTTTCTGTATTCATTTTCCATTTCATTGTCTTATTTTTATCTTTATGTCCTTCTGCTTTCTTTACGTTCAATTCGTTTATATTTTCTTAGTTTCTTAAGGAGGAAGCTTTACTTTTTACTTTTTTAAATGTAACTTATTTATGTTTAACTTTTCTTTATTTCTAACCCATGAATTTAGGGCTACTCAGAAAACCTCCATGTAAATCATGACATTCTTTACCTTGGCTTGCTAGTACTCCATATCTTACTCAGCGTTCTTGCCAAAGCCCTTAGCACCTCTGCATGTACGATCTGTTTAATCTGTTCTTTTGTGTGTATTGTCTAGAACAGAGGTCTCAAATTCGCGGCCCACGGGCCACATGCGGCCTGCCGAACAATTTTGTGCAGCCCGCAGACTAATCCACGAACTACAGTTTCTGGTCGTTTTGTAACGACCAGAAAAGTGTTGCGTAACAGTTGCCTTTTGTAGACCTAGTGCGGCCCGCCAAACGGCTGTGCCCTTGCTCTGCGGCCCACATGCTGAGTTGAGTTTGAGACCCCTGGTCTAGAACCTAGGAATAAGCTGTTCACGAGGAGGGAGTGTTACCTTTTTTTTTTTTTTTGTATTTTTCTGAAGTTGGAAACGGGGAGGCAGTCAGACAGACTCCCACATGCGCCCGACTGGGATCCACCCGGCATGCCTACCAAGGGGTGATGCTCTGTCACAACCAGAGCCATTCTAGCGCCTGAGGCAGAGACCACAGAGCCATCCCCAGTGCCTGGCCAACTTTGCTCCAATGGAGCCTCAGCTGTGGGAGGGGAAGAGAGAGACAGAGAGGAAGGAGGGGGGGGTGGAGAAGCAGATGGGCACTTCTCTTGAGTGCCCTGGCCGGGAATCGAACCCAGGACTCCTGCACGCCAGGCCGACGCTCAGCCACTGAGCCAACCGGCCAGGGCCTGTTATCTTTTATTTGCTGCACTCTCCATGGTTATAAAAGTGCCTGGCCCATAGTAGGTGACAGATATTTGTTGTTTAGTGATGTCTGTGCCCAAACACAGGCCAAGAATATTCAGGAAAACCATTTGTCTGGTATGATTGCTAGCCCTGGGAGCGGCAGCTTCTGCGACCCCTCTGTCCATTCCATAACTCACTCAGTCTCCCTGCAAAAACGATGTTAACTCTTAGACACCCAGCAGGTGGTATCCCAGACTAGAGTAGCCCAGCCCTGGGCCTGGTCTCTGCTGTCAACATCAAGTAGAGCACCTTGCTTTTTGTAACCCTGGAGGAAGCAAAGTATAGGAGACAAAACAACTTTTACTGGGAAAACAGATGTGGCCACGGTATATGTATCTGTTAAATGTGTAGATGTATACAAAGTTTACTTTTAACATTAGATAGTGGAGAAAACTACAGGAGAATGGGAATCAGACTTAGAAGGAAGGTTAGTGAAAATCAAAATGAATTATTGTTAAGTTACAAGATTGAGATCTTTTTAATGCTTTGTCTTTACCTGATCTAGTAATCAATCTAATGTGAATTCTTTAACAAAGTCACTGTCAAAACTTTAAAATTTTAATGAACATACTAGCTTATGGGAGTATTAAAAATTAAATTAAGAACTTTAACCATAGCATTTCTCTATGTCAGTGATATTTCACTAATTATTTTTTTAATCAGGTTATTTTAAGTTCCATGATTAAAGAATGTGAACAAAAAGTGGAGAATAAGGCTGTCCAGGAGCCCCAAGGGTAAGACATTTGTTCTTTTTAAAAGACTTCATGTTAACCTTGATTTCTTTTAATTTTTCTATACGCTATAATGGTGTTTTATTTTGTGTTGTCATTTATTTGGAAGACAAGAAAGTTCTTTATAGTCACAGTTCTCAGATGCTAGTCCATCAAACATCTGCATCAGAATGTAACTGGGGAATTAGAAATTTAGGGCTCCCCAATTCTCTGTGGCCTCCTCTGAGCATTCCGATTCAGCCCACAGACCTGCATGTTTAGAAGCTTCCAGAGCGGTTCTGGTACATGCTAGATTTGGCATTCACCAGTCAAATGATTTCTTCAAAATTTGTGACAGGAGTTTGTAAGCTGAAACTTGATGCACTGTGTAAAGCATTGTCACCGTGTGAATGTTCCAGTCACATGCTTCTAACCAAACTAATCAGAATTCAGAGACCTGGTGAAATTAGAATATGAGCATAGATGTGAAAGAATGAAGTTTGGCATTGAGGAGAGGAAGTAATTTACAAATAGACTATGTACTCCTAGCTCTTGCTGCAGTAACCTTGAGTAGTTAATCTTAAATGGACTCAGTTATGTCAAAAGTTCAAAGGTGTTCGCTTGATAAAGCTGACTACCAGGAATAAGTGTTTCATCTTCTTGGGATAGGTGCGCGCACGCACACACACACACTCTTCCACAACCCCAGCAGACACACAGCCCAATGAGTTAGGTAATAAAATCATTTCTACAGTGTGTCCATAAAGTCATGGTCACTTTTGACCGGTCACAGGAAAGTAACAAAAGATGATAGAAATGTGAAATTTGCACCAAATAAAAGGAAAACCTTCCCAGTTTCTGTAGGATGATGTGGCAGCATGTGCGCATGCACAGATGATGACCTAACACCGTGTATAAAGTAGAGCAGCCCACAGCCATGCCAGTCGAGATGTGGACAGTACAGAGGAAAGTTCAGTGTGTTCTGTGGCTCGCTAAATTCGAGTCCATGACCAAAATGCAACGTGAATATCGGCGCGTTATAACGAAGCACCACCACATAGGAATAACATTACTCGGTGGGATAAGCAGTTGAAGGAAACGGCAGTTTGGTGGAGAAACCCCATTCTGGTAGGCCATCAGTCAGTGACGAGTCTGTAGAAGCTATACGGAATAGCTACCTAAGGAGCCCTAAAGAATCTGTGCGTGAGCCCACATCGAACTGCACTGAATAGGTATGAAACTGGGAGAGTTTTCCTTTTATTTGGTGCAGATTTCACATTTCTGTTGTCTTTTGTTGCTTTCCTGTGACCGGTCAAAAGTGCACCATGACTTAATGGACACACTGTATTTTACAATTGAGGATTCTATTACAGATGAGATTAAATGACTTGCTGAAGGTCACACAGCCGGTAAATGACAGAGCCAAGGTTCAGTCTCACTCCCTGCTTGCTGTGCACCACTACACAACCCTGCTTCCGCTATTAGAAAGGGGGAACACGAAACCTCCCACCCTAGCATAGCACACAAAACCTTCTCCCCATAAAGGTCAGTTTCCCTTCTGTGATACCAGTTCAGAATGTGTTTACCAAAAAAATGGGAGGAAAATGGACCTTTTCATTTTTTATTTGCTTTACATGAATTTTAAAATTTCTCCTTTAGCTCAATGTCAATTGCTGCAAGCTTAGTGAGCGAAGATACAAAGACCAAGTTTTTGAACAAAATGGGCCAGTTGACAACGTCAGGCGCCATGTTGGCCAACGTGTTTCAGAGAAAGAAGTAAAAGCAGGAGGAAGCCCCAGAAGACACTATGATGGACCTTACGCAGACTGCTTCCTTGTACTTGAAGTACTTGCCCATTTTATTTCTTTTTTTTATGTTCTTGAATTATAATTTTGTCCTAACCTCCAAAGATATTTGCACTGCTTTTGATTATTGCTGTATAGCTGTTAATTTTGGAGTTACAACTGTGGTAATATGAAATCGAGTTGATAGTCTGTATCAAGGAAGTCCCTCTTCTGTGTTCTTGTCTTTCAGATTATTTTTTATATATATATATAGTGGAGAGTTGTGTTTTTTTTTTAATTTTTGGATGGGATATTAGTAAATATCTGTATTATACACTAAGCTATTACAGTGGTACTTAAAATAATGTAATTTTGAAGTCATTGTTTTAAAGTAATAAAAGTGGAGATTCCTTAAGTATTTAAATTATGAAAGAATAATGCAAACTTTTTATTGTTTGTTAACTGACGAGAAAGAGCCACCAGCATTACCCTGTGCCTTCTGGACCTCAGTTTGTGTGTCTGGGAACTACGTGCATTCTGTTCACACAGTGGTTACTGTGCTGTGATGAATTGGAAATGCAGATCCCACAGTGGGTAGGTAATAGTGAAACCTCCAACATTTCAGAGCTTTCACGAATATTCTTTAAGTGCTATTAAAACCTCCCCAACGCTCATCTGCACCTAATGGACTCACCTGAGCCGAGACAGCCCACAAACATGGGGAGTGGTAACAAGGTGACGTCACAAACTGGGTGTCGCAGATTTAAATCCTCAAAAATAAATATAAGAAAGAAGAGCTAATAATGATGAAAATTTTTCCCAAATTGAAAGCAGAAGAAAATATGGTTCGAATCTGAAATTTAACACTTATTTATGTAAGACATTTAATTTAAGAAATTTTCTAATGACTTTATTTTTAGAGATTGTCTCTTCATTCTACGTGTTACAGAGAAGCACCTATAAGTTAAAGACGCTTGGGGGTCCTCTTTTCCCTCTAAATTACAAATGGCAGTGGCTGAATTGTGACTGGTTGGTTCACACCTTGTCTCTTAAAGTCAGTGACTGTGGGTGATGTCTGTGTGGGATGTCTATTACATAGAGTCTGAGGTCAGTGTGCACCGAAGGGCCCCTGACTTGACCATTGTCTGTAAAGTAACACAAATTGAAGTAGAAAAGAGGAAAACTGGACATAGAAGGGGGGTGACTAGTTTGAGGGGATAATGTGAGGCCTTTTTGAAAAAATGAATATTTTAATAAAGAGAATTCTCATTTGAGCACAGTTGATGCAACTAAGTGATTCTCATGTTTGTTGTATAAACTGTTTTATGCACTGGGAACATGCTGGATTACGTTCACTCCCTGTGAAAGCTACCTTATTGCCCATCCAAGCTCATAAAACAAGTTGCTGTAGGCAAAGCCATTTAAAAAGTTCACTCTGAAATCATATCTTTGACCTGCAGTGAAATAATTGTTAACAAACTAGTCTTTCTGAAAACTGGTGGATTCTAGGCATTCCTGAGAAATTGAAAGTGGCTACCTTTCATGTCAACAAGATTATAAATAAAATGTTTTTTGCATACTTGTTTTTGTTTTG
The DNA here is from genome assembly GCF_036850765.1 of Saccopteryx bilineata. Classification (NCBI taxonomy): domain Eukaryota; kingdom Metazoa; phylum Chordata; class Mammalia; order Chiroptera; family Emballonuridae; genus Saccopteryx; species Saccopteryx bilineata. The sequence goes on along the minus strand of NC_089500.1, from coordinate 10,818,975 downwards.
GTTTTGGCTATGTGTATTACTTTCATTTTGAAACACTAGATCCAGAAAAAAGGAAATGAGAAGGCATATATTTATTAAAATGTACTAATGTGTTATTTTAGGAATGCAATCTATATGAATTACCTGTTCTAACTTACCTTTACTAAAAAAATATTGTTGCTATAAAATTAATATATTTTTAGTGATAATTTAAAGAAAAAATGTTTAAGTTCTTATTCACTTTGAACTCTAGTAGAATAAGTATGTTTGTTACCAGGTAAATAAATGTATTTTATTAATTTGTGAATCCATTTATCCAATCTCTAATGATGTTTTCAAAAGGCAACAGCTAGGGAGAATTTACAATATCTTTCAAGTGAGTCTCCCTCGTGTCATTAAATATCTGTCAGTAAGACTTCGCATTAATTTTCATTTTCATATTGATTTTTGTACTAAAATATGGAATCTTTAAAGACAAGACAGACACTACTCACTAAGACTGAGTGTGTTCTTCCAAAAGAGGCCATAAACTCCCATACTAACTCTTTTTAAACAGAAATTAAAATGGTCCTCATTTAAGTATACAATTTAACAGGAAACTATTTGCAAAATAATGAAAGGCTAGTCGGAAATTATGCCTGTGTTTCAAAGGCAATCCAGAGATTTTAAGTTTCTCAAAAACCCAGAAGTCCCATAGTCACCAATTTTTCTGAATGAGTCCATGAATGACACTTGAACCGCAGCACTGTCCCCATACATGAGTGTGTGTGACCTCTCTTTGATTGTATGAGTCACTGCTTCGGAAAGATACTTTTGCCAAACATCAAATTGACTTACAGCCTGAATGATATTGTGAGCAGGTAATTTTATTCAATTCAAGGTGCTATGATTCTTCTTCCAGAAATAAAAAATGGATTCAAATAAATGGTGAGATTAGTATGTATTGAACTCTTTTCATAACCCTGATTTTTAAGAGAATCTATTTTTGACCATGATTTGAACTCTTAAGTAGATAACTTTCTCTAGATCAGTGTTTCCCAACCTTTTTTGTGCCATGCCCCACATTAACCTTTCTAAAATTTTTATGTCCCCTCCCATGTAACATACATAATTTTTAACATTAAAAAATTGATTTGTTCACTTAATAAACATAAATGATAGGTTCTAGGAAGAAATCACTATGAAATTGTTAACAAAACACAGTAAGTAAAATTTCAAAACATATAATGAAAAACATTTAAATTCCAAATAATTTTAATACAGATTTTTCTATATTAATTTATTATTTTAATTAATTTATTTATTTTTTTAATAAATTTTTATTAATGGTAATGGGATGACATTAATAAATCAGGGTACATATATTCAAAGAAAACATGTCTAGGTTATTTTGTCATTAAATTATGTTGCGTACCCCTCGCCCAAAGTCAGATTGTTCTCCGCCACCCTCTATCTAGTTCTCTGTGCCCCTCCCCCTCCCCCTAACTCTCTCCCTCCCTCCCTCCCATGTCCTCCCTCCCCCCACCCCTGGTAACCACCACACTCTTGTCCATGTCTCTTAGTCTCATTTTTATGTTCCACCAATGTATGGAATCATGTAGTTCTTGTTTTTTTCTGATTTACTTATTTCACTCCTTATAATGTTATCAAGATCCCACCATTTTGCTGTAAATGATCTGATGTCATCATTTCTTATGGCTGAGTAGTATTCCATAGTGTATATGTGCCACATCTTCTTTATCCAGTCTTCTATTGAAGGGCTTTTTGGTTGTTTCCATGTCTTGGCCACTGTGAACAGTGCTGTAATGAACATGGGGCTACATGTGTCTTCACGTATCAATGTTTCTGAGGTTTTGGGGTATATACCCAGTAGAGGGATTGCTGGGTCATAAGGTAGTTCTATTTGCAGTTTTTTGAGGAACCACCATACTTTCCTCCATAATGGTTGTACTACTTTACAGTCCCACCAACAGTGAATGAGGGTTCCTTTTTCTCCACAGCCTCTCCAACATTTGCTATTACCAGTCTTGTTGATAATAGCTAATCTAACAGGGGTGAGGTGGTATCTCATTGTAGTTTTGATTTGCATTTCTCTAATAACTAATGAAACTGAGCATCTTTTCATATATCTGTTGGCCATTTGTATCTCTTCCTGGGAGAAGTGTCTGTTCATGTCCTCTTCCCATTTTTTTCTGGGATTGTTTGTTTGTTGTTGAGTTTTATGAGTTCTTTGTAAATTTTGGATATTAGGCCCTTATCTGAGCTGTTGTTTGAAAATATCATTTCCCATTTAGTTGGTTGTCTGTTTATTTTGATATCAGTTTCTCTTGCTGAGCAAAAACTTTTTATTCTGATGTAGTCCCATTCATTTATCTTTGCCTTCACTTCTCTTGCCATTGGAGTCAAGTTCATAAAATGTTCTTTAAAACCCAGGTCCATGATTTTAGTACCTATGTCTTCTTCTATGTACTTTATTGTTTCAGGTCTTATATTTAGGTCTTTGATCCATTTTGAATTAATTTTAGTACACGGGGACAGGCTGTAGTCGAGTTTCATTCTTTTGCATGTAGCTTTCCAGTTTTCCCAACACCATTTGTTGAAGAGGCTTTCTTTTCTCCATTGTATGTTGTTGGCCCCTTTATCAGATTATTTGACCATATATATGTGGTTTTATTTCTGGGCTTTCTATTCTGTTCCATTGGTCTGAGTGTCTATTTTTCTGCCAATACCATGCTGTTTTGATTATCATGGCCCTATAATATAGTTTGAAGTCAGGTATTGTAATGCCCCCAGCTTCATTCTTTTTCCTTAGGATTGTTTTGGCTATTCGGGGTTTTTTATAGTTCCATATAAATCTGATGATTTTTTGTTCCATTTCTTTAAAAAATCTCATTGGGATTTTGATGGGAATTGCATTAAATTTGTATATTGCTTTGGGTAATATGGCCATTTTGATTATATTTATTCTTCCTATCCAAGAACAAGGAATATTTTTCCATCTCATTGTATCTTTTTCGATTTCCCTTAACAATGCTTTGTAATTTTCATTATATAGGTCCTTTACATTCTTTGTTATGTTTATTCCTAGGTATTTTATTTTTTTTGTTGCAATCGTGAAGGGGATTATTTTTTTGAGTTCGTTTTCTAATATTTCATTGTTGGCATATAGAAAGGCTATGGACTTTTGTATGTTAATTTTGTATCCTGCGACCTTACTGTATTGGTTTATTGTTTCTAATAATCTTTTTGTGGAGTCCTTCGGGTTTTTGATGTATAGGATCATATCATCAGCAAAAAGTGATAGCTTTACTTCTTCTTTTCCGATATGGATGCCTTTTATTTCTTTGTCTTGTCTGATTGCTCTGGCCAGAACTTCTAGCACCACGTTAAATAAGAGTGGAGAGAGTGGACAACCCTGTCTTGTTCCTGATTTAAGGTAGAAAGTCCTCAGTTTTATGCCGTTTAATATGATGTTGGCTGATGGTTTATCATATATGGCCTTTATCATGTTGAGATATTTTCCTTCTATACCCATTTTGTTGAGAGTCTTAAACATAAAATTGTGTTGTATTTTATCAAAAGCCTTTTCTGCATCTATTGATAAGATCATGTGGTTTTTGTTCTTTGTTTTGTTGATATGGTGTATTACGTTAACCGTTTTACGTATGTTGAACCATCCTTGAGATTCTGGGATGAATCCCACTTGATCATGATGTATTATTTTTTTAATATGTTGTTGTATTCGGTTTGCCAGTATTTTGTTCAGTATTTTAGCATCTGTATTCATTAGAGATATTGGTCTGTAGTTTTCTTTCTTTGTGCCATCCTTGCCAGGTTTTGGTATGAGGGTTATGTTGGCCTCATAAAATGTGTTTGGAAGTATTGCTTCTTCTTCAATTTTTTGGAAGACTTTGAGTAGAATAGGAACCAAGTCTTCTTTGAATGTTTGATAGAATTCACTAGTATAACCGTCTGGGCCTGGACTTTTATTTTGGGGGAGGTTTTTAATAGTTTTTTCTATTTCCTCCCTGCTGATTGGTCTGTTTAGGCTTTCTGCTTCTTCATGACTCAGTCTAGGAAGGTTGTATTGTTCTAGGAATTTATCCATTTCTTCTAGATTGTTGTATTTGGTGGCATATAATTTTTCATAGTATTCTACAATAATTCTTTGTATATCTATGATGTCTGTGGTGATCTCTCCTCTTTCATTTTGGATTTTATTTATTTGAGTCCTGTGCCTTTTTTCCTTGGTGAGTCTTGCCAAGGGTTTGTCAATTTTGTTGATCTTTTCAAAGAACCAGCTCCTTGTTTTATTGATTTTTTCTATAGTTTTTCTGTTCTCTATTTCATTTATTTCTGCTCTGATTTTTATTATCTCCTTTCTTCGGCTGGTTTTGGGTTGTCTTTGTTCTTCTTTTTCTAGTTCCTTAAGGTGCGAAGTTAAGTGGTTTACTTCGGCTCTCTCTTGTTTGTTCATATAGGCCTGAAGTGATATGAACTTTCCTCTTATTACTGCTTTTGCTGCATCCCAGAGATTCTGATATGTCGTATTTTCATTTTCATTAGTCTGTATATATCTTTTGATCTCTGCGCTTATTTCTTCTTTGACCCATTCATTTTTTAGAAGTATGTTGTTTAGTTTTCACATTTTTGTGGGTTTTTCCCCCTCTTTTTTGCAGTTGAATTCTAGTTTCAAGGCTTTATGATCAGAAAATATGCTTGGTACAATTTCAGTTTTTCTAAATTTGCTGATATTGTCTTTGTGGCCCAACATATGGTCAATTCTTGAGAATGTTCCATGTACACTAGAGAAAAATGTATACTCTGTCGCTTTGGGATGAAGTGTCCTGTAGATGTCTATCATATCCAGGTGTTCTAGTATTTCGTTTAAGGCCACTATATCTTTATTGATTCTCTGTTTGGATGACCAATCTAGAGCCGTCAGCGGTGTATTGAGGTCTCCAAGTATGATTGTATTTTCGTTAGTTTTTGTTTTAAGGTCAATAAGTAGCTGTCTTATATATTTTGGTGCTCCTTGGTTTGGTGCATATATATTAAGGATTGTTATGTCTTCTTGATTCAACTTCCCCTTAATCATTATGAAATGACCATTTTTGTCTCTGAGTACTTTTTCTGTCTTGTAGTCAGCATTATTAGATATGAGTATTGCTACGCCTGCTTTTTTTGGGGTGTTGTTTGCTTGGAGTATTGTTTTCCAGCCTTTCACTTTGAATTTGTTTTTATCCTTGTTGCTTAGATATGTTTCTTGTAGGCAGCATTTGGTTGGATTTTCTTTTTTAATCCATTCTGCTACTCTGTGTCTTTTTATTGGTAAGTTTAATCCATTTACATTTAGTGTAATTATTGACACTTGTGGGTTCCCTACTGCCATTTTATAAATTGCTTTCTGTTAGTTTTGTATCTAGTTTGATTCTTCTCTTTTGTTTTTCTATCATTTGTTTTTGTTTGTTTGTGTTCCATACTTCTTTCCTCTGTTGCTACCTTTTTTAAGTCAAGTGTTTTTGTGGTGGTTTTTTCAAGGGTGGTTACCATTAAGTAATGAAAAGGGTACCTACCATATTCATTGTAGTACCCTTTCTTGTGAGTATTTCTGCGCTTCATCGTCCTTTGCTACTGTTAATCTCCATCCTCTCCCCCCTTTTTTTCCTTTGTTGTCACAGTTTAAGTTTGGTTTTATTGTGTTCTTGGTGGAGCTGTTACTTGTGGTGTTGTTTTCTTTTGTTCTCTGAATCTGGTTGGAAAACCCCCTTTAGTATTTCCTGGAGTGGGGGCTTTCTGTTGATAAATTCTCTCATCTTTTCTGTATTTGTGAATGTTTTTATATCTCCTTCATACTTGAAGGATAGCTTTGATGGGTATAGTATTCTTGGCTGAAAGTTTCTCTCTTTCAGGGCTTTAAATATTGGGGTCCACTCTCTTCTAGCTTGTTGAGTTTCTGCTGAGAAATCTGATGATAATCTAATAGGCCTTCCTTTATATGTTGTACTCTTCTTTTCCCTGGCTGCCTTGAGAATTTTTTCTTTGTCATTGGTTTGTGTCATCTTTATTATGATGTGCCTTGGAGTGGGTTTGTTGGGGTTAAGAAAACTCGGTGTTCTGTTTGCTTCTTGAATTTGAGGCTTTAGTTCTTTCCACAGGCTTGGGAAGTTCTCGTCTATTATTTGTTTGAGTATATTCTCCGTTCCATTTTCTTTCTCTTCTCCCTCTGATATACCTATTATTCTTATGTTATTCTTTCTGATGGAGTCAGACAATTCCTCTAGGGCTTTCTTGTTTTTTATTATTTTTGAGTCTCTTTCTTCTTCTCTCTGTTGTGCCTCAAGTTGTTTGTCTTCTATTTCACTAATCCTATCCTCAATCTAGGCTGTTCTGTTAGCTAAGCTTGTTACCTCGTTTTTCAGCTCGTGAATTGAGTTTTTCATTTCTGTTTGATTTGTTTTAATAGTTTCAATTTCCTTGGTAATATATTCTTTGTGTTCATTGAGTTGTTTTCTGATCTCCCTATATTGCCTTTCTGTGTTTTCTTGTATATCTCTGAGTATTTTTAAGATTTCTATTTTAAATTCTCTGTCATTTAGCTCCAAGGCTTCCAATATGTTAAGTCTTTTCTCCATAGATTTTTCCACATCTATTTGTGTTACCTCTCTTTCTTTTGTATCCATAATATTCAATTTCCTCTTTCTTATTGGCATCTGAGGGTGGTCTTGTTGATAGCACTAATTAGAATTAATAAAGAGTAAAAAGTAAAAAATAAAATAAAATAAAAATAAAAAATAAAAAAAAGGTAAAACACCCCACAAAAAAAAACAGTAATAATTTATTATTTCCCCCTTTTTTTCTTTCTTCTCTTTCCCTCCTCTCCCCTCCTCAGGGAAATATCGTGCCTATAATGGAGGGCCTGATTTGGGGTGAAGAGTTCAAGGGGCAAAAAAAGGGAGTAGGGACCTACTAAATGCAAAAAAAAAAAAAAAAAGGAAGAAAATTTTAGACAAGCATAAGATGATTTGCTTGTAAGTGATGGTCAACTAAGAGATATAATGAGAGGGATAAGAGGGAACCAGAAAAAAGGACCAAAAAAAGAATAATAAAGAAGAAAAAAAATAAAAATAATAAGTAAAAATCTGTTGTATTAAGTGGAGCGAAGACTAAATACAATGGAGACCTTGGGTTGGGAGGACCCAAAATGCCACAATAATAAACAAACAAGAAAAAAACAAAAAAGCAAAAAAGAAAAATAAAGCCAAAAAAAGCCTTGAGTCCCAAATTAACTAATTTGTTCGTGATTGAGGATTAAATGGGAGGAAAGTAAAACGAGAAAAGAAAAAACGAATAGAAAGGAAAAAATAAGAAAAAGAGAAAAACGAAGGAAGAAATAAAAAAGGAAGAGAAAAAAAACAAAATAAAGCAAATCAAAAAAAAAAACAAAAGAGAAGAGAGTGAGAGTTAAGTGTTTTGGAGTATAACCTTAAAGGAGGATGAGGATGAAGAAGAGAAATAAAATGTAACACTTATGGGTAGTGTAGTTCAAGAAAAGGGAAGCATAAGATGGGCAGAGAATAGAAGGACCGAGGTGGAGGAAATAAAGGCAATAAGAAGAAACAACAACAACAAAATTAGTGGAACAAGTTGTAAAGTCTGTGGATTTTTCTTGATTTTGAGAGGTTAACTTCTTCCTTTTTCTTTTCTCTCCCTCTTCCTGGTCGGTGATTCTGTACCCCAGGCTCTGCCCCGGTGTCACACTTAGGTAGGGATTTGCAGTTGATGGGATTCTATGGCAATGTCATATAATTGGCTTTAGTCTTGCTGGTAGTCAAGGCTTGTTGGCGTTTGCAGGGTCCAACGATGAGAGAGATTGCTTTCCTGGATTCTCTCTCCTAGTCCCCCCTTCCTGAATTAGCAGCCTGGTGATCCAGCTATAAGGCTGCAACTGCTTCTGCCTGGGGAGTAAGAGGCTCAAAGAGCTGGGAAATCCCCACTCTATCCCCACTCAGTGCAAGGCTTTGGGAAAGGCTCTGGCAGTCAGGGCCTCCAGTGTAATCAGGCGGGGGTGGGAGTCAATTGTTGTCAAGGTGACTGTTCAGCGCCTAGCATTCAGTTGGACCTCTCAACCCAGGCTTTCCACACTTTGTAGCCTGTTTTGGCTGGGAAGAAGAGGCACTAGTCTCTGCTTGCGACTAGTGTAGTATAGATCTTATTATCTGCCAAGTCCTTCTTGTTAGCGTTTATCCCTGAATATGGAGGCTCTATCAATCAGAAGTTGCCCCCACCCCTTTAGCGAGAGGCACTAAAAAATATCACGCCTCTTGTCTTGGGTCACTGAACTGAGAGAGATCTTATCAATTAGAACCGAGGGTGCGCAGATTTCATGGGTTAAGCTAATTTCAGTGATTGGGTCACAGCTGTGCTCCCGAAGGTATTTTAGGCTGCCTGCGCGCACCCCTCCCCCAACGCTTGATTGTTAGCTTGAATGGCTGGGTGAGGTGCCCCGCCCACGGAGAGAATCTCCCAAGTAGAAGACCACCCTGGTGCCTCTCCCGCTGGCGGCTGGATCGCACCAGGCGCAGGATAATGGGGCACCCTGGGTGTGCGGGCCAGTAGGGCGCTCTGGGCTTGTGGAATTCCCAGGGCACGCGCGCGAATGGGGTGCTCCAGGCACCGGTGGCTGGCGACTCTCACTCGCAGTGCGCGGGCCGCTGGGAACGTTAGCGGTGCTCGCTCTGCAACTGTACCGGGCGCGCCGGCGGCTGCTCGCGGTTCCCGAGTGTGGGCGGTGCTCGCTCTGCAACCGTACCGGGTGCGTGCCAGCGGCTGCTCGCGGCTCCTGAGTGTGGGCTGACTCACCACAGGCGCACTCCCTGGCGGCTTGAATGAACGTCCCTGCGGTAGCTTCCTCCATACCCTCGTCTCTCAGATTCAAGTGATAACAGTCCTTTCGCTTTCAGTTTGTGTGGAACTCCGGAATGCTCCGAGGATAAATTTTTCTGTTTCTAGTTGATAAATTTGTTGTGATTTAGGGGAGATCTGTCGGACGCGCTGCTCACGGCGCCATTTCCATGACGTCACTCCTATTATTTTAATTTAGTGTGATCCTTGCGCTTGATGCTTGCTGCACAGAGATTTTATATTAGGTTCCAATTTGGTTAGCTTTAGTCTCAAGTCTCCACGTTGTGTTATATCCAGCCGATTTCTTTTTTTTACCAGTAAATCATTTACAGCACTAAATCCACATTCAGCTAAAAATGAAGATGGAAACGGTAGCAATAGTTTTCTTGCACATTTGGTTGAATTTGGGTATTTGATTTCTGTTTCCTCACAAAGCCATGCCATCGCTCCTTTGATATTAAATAAAGCTTTAACTGACTCATCATTTTGCAATTCTGCGAGTTCTTGATACTGCATATTTGATATATCAGACAAATCCACTAACATTGGCTGCATCATCCATGTTGGGAAATCAATTTGTTTTAAATCAGAAAATCTTTCTTTTAAATCAGCCGATAGAATATTCAAATGATTGACAATAACAAGTAAAGCGGTATCAGTTACTTCACATTTTTGGAGCCAATGAAACTGTTTCAAGTTTTTGTTGTTAATATGTTTCTGACATAACTCAATATTGGTAATGAAACCAAGTATCTTTACTTTTGCATCGACAAGAGTTTTATTTGTTCCTTGAAGTTGCTTATTTAATATATTTAGTTTTTCAAAGGTATCGGCTAAACTCAAATGCTTTACCATCAGCTTTACCTAACAGATACTTCATTTCAGGTTTGTCGCTTAAAAAATCACTAAGAGTATCAAACAGTTCCATAAATCTTTTCAAACAGTTTCCTTTAGATAGCCTCTTACTTCAGTATGAAGTAAAAGTCTCACATGGTCTTCATTTTATTCTTCACAAAATAGCTTGAAAAGACGCTCACATTTGGCACTAGCTTTAATAACATTAACACACTTTATTATTGTATATAATACTTCATTCAGAACAGGCGAGATGTTTTTAGCTACCAAGTTTTCCCTATGAATAACACAATGCACAAGAATCATTTCTGGATTCGCATCTTTCATCAATTTTAAGCAGCCATTTTTCTTGCCCATCATATTGGGAGCACCATCTGCAGCACAAGATGTTATATTTTTCATTGGTATATCATTGACATCTAAGTAGTTTTTTTAGCTTATTATATATATCTTTGGAGGTAGTGGTGCTTTCTAATCTTTTACAGAACAACATTTCTTCAGCAAAATGTTCTTTATCAATATATCTTACGTAAGTTATCAATACTGCCTCACTGTCTCTCAAAGTTGATTCATCCATTTGCAAGGAGAATTTTCTTGTTTTCAGCTTTTCAATAAGTTGTTTTTCAATATCCTCACTCATTTCATCTATTCTTCTGCTAACAGTATTGTCACTGAGTGGCATAGCTTTTACATCTTTGTCATCTTTTTCAAGAACCGTTTTAAGAAATGCTGATATTGATGGTTTTATTAAATTCTCTCCTATAGTGTGATTTTCTCCAGTTTTAGTGATGAATAAAGAAATTTGATAACTAGCCTCAAGAACACGATTATTAGTTGAGGTATGAGCATTAAATAGAGACTTTAATGTTCTTTTTTCAAAATTTTTCTTTAAAGTTTTAAAGTAACTCAAATCTGAATTAATATGAGCACTATGTTTCGCCTTCAAATGCGCCTCAAGGCGACCTCGTTTCATTGATTCGCTGGTCAAGTATTGCTGGCATAAAAGACAAAAAGGAATCCGCTCATCGTGAACAGCGGGTATGAACCCAAATTTTAAATATTCCTCCAAATATTGACGAGTTTTTTTCTTGCTTGCACTCATTTTACTATGGGCTATAAGAAATAAAAATAAGATCAATTAAAAACTAATATTAAAATATGTGTTAAAATATATTCAATGTGACATAGAGTAAACGTATACTAAAAATTCATATTTATTTAAATGTATATAACATTTACTACACTACCACCGCAAATCAAAAGGTATCTATATTTTTTCCACTTGACAGAATTTTCTGGAAAGTTATGCTTCTAAAATTAAAATTGTCGTGCATGCACTATTATAGCCCCAATAATATTTATAAAATATTAGTGCTTTCGAGCCCCGATGCAAGAAGTACTTAATAGTTTAATATTGATAAAAATAAAATCAAATACTTACCAATTATATCTATACAATATATATATGTATATTTATTAAATCAATGAGCTTTTACAACAATTTTGACTGACACTTATTTCAAATTAACACCAACTGAATGATGTGAAACACTACATAAGTTGCGATGGGCCAATTAGGTGAGAATAACTGCGTTGTTTAGCGAGTTTTTAAAACGTCCATGGTTCCCTGCGGCAGACGGCACACTCCACAGTGAACCCAGGATGAAGTTTACTTGACGACGCCAATCATCCAGTTTATATTTTGGTCTCGTCAAACAAAATTATACTTAATAATTATTTACCGCAATTATTTAAGAATTGCATTTTTTGTTAAATTTGGCACCGATATCTAGCATTGCATTTAAATGGCCCGGGGCGAAGGAGTTAAAGTCATGTCGAGTCCATTTTCAAATTGCCCCCCTTAACTATCGAATTGCCCCCCTGTGGGGCGTGGGCCCCATGTTGGGAAACACCGCTCTAGATAGTCTGCAATAGCTAACTACAGCTAACCTTTTGTGCTGGTTACTGATTTCTTAACTAGTGTGTGTGTGTGTGTGTGTGTGTGTGTGTGTGTGTGTGTGTAAGGGATGTATATTTAAAGAGCTTTATAACTAGCTTTTAATTTCTGAAATTCTCCACATGGGAAAAATATTTACATCTTTATGTTGGATGTTAACTCTCTTATAAGCAAACTACGAAAAATTTAACCTTTCCTGTGAGTAGATGTGTTCGAAAGTTCTCGTAACTTTACAGTGCCCCTTGTTTTTGTTACTATATATTTTATTTCAGTGCATTTTAAAAAATAACAGATTAAAGATATATGCTATTAATCAAAACTAATAAATGCATCTGGGAGATCTCTGCACATTGACCGAATGATTGGATTTTAGACATTTCATGCCCCACCAGGGCAGCACGTGCCTTTCAGCTGTGGGTGGCGCTTCAGTCGTAATCTCAGGGGCGCGTCTGGTCATTCATAGTTTCCCTTCAGGACTAACGGCTGGAAACTTTGCTTTGATTGCCTTCTTCATGATTTTCTTTGCACGTTTAAGAAAAATATTTCAATAAAAATTCCTTTTCAGTATAAGACCTATCAATTATGAAGTACACAACTGTTCATGTAAACAACACAATATAAAAAAAAGTTGTATTGCCCTGGCTGGGTAGCTCAGTTGATTAGAATGTTGTCCCCAATACACCAAGACTGTGGGTTCCATCCCAGGTCAGGGCACATACCAGAACCAACCAATGAGTTGATACATACATAAGTGGAATGACAAATCAATGTTTCTCTCCTCCTCTCCCTCTAAAATCAATAAATTTAAATTTTTTTTACCTTTGTTATGTGTTTTTGATAATTATATAAATCATTCCTTTGGTTCGGTGTGGTGAGGAATATAAATTACAGTATTAGCTTTTTCCAAAGCATCTTCTATAATATCAAGAAAAAATTCTACCCAAAGCATGTCTATATAGAAGACTAAATACTGTTTTAGTTCCTTTTATTCCATTAAAGATAAATCCATTATAGTTATTTCAATTAGATCATTGCATAAATAGGTGTCTTGATGTGCATAAACAGGCATTTTGTCTTGTGTATTTTAGGTATTAAATTCTTTGCCAGTGATGCTATTTATAATTGTCGTTTGTTGATAGCAGTAAGCTTTTTACATTTTTAACAAACTATCTTATTGAAAAGTAACCCTTTCTTGAACTGTTGGCATATCCTATGTTTAGGATATGCATTTTCAGTGAAGCTGCACATATTATATATTTCTATACATAAAATAAACATTGCTAAGTAGTAAATCTAATTGACTTTTATTTCCTACATGCATTATCTACATTCCTGATAATTACTTGACACTTTTTTAATGTTGAGCTCTCAGTGTTCATAAGCCTTTCTGTCCTGTGTTAAATATTAAACCTAAGGTGAATAGTTTTCATAATGTAAGTCATTTATTTTTTTATATGGATTTTATCAATGCAACCACCTTTTCTAACGAATTCTTTTGTCTCACATGCTCTCTGTTTCTCACAGGGCTGGATGAGCGCTACAGGATAGTAAACCTGAAAGCGGTTTAGCATTTAAAAAGTGTTAGGAAAGTTGAAAGTGGAATTAACATTTTGAAGGCACTGACTTACTAAAGCAGAGATAACTGGATGACTCCGCCACATGTGTTTGTTTTCTGGCAAATGGCTAGGTAGCTGTGCCAGGCATGATTTTGCTAGGATGGTCCTGGAGGGCAGGGGGGACGGCAGGCGTGGTGCGACAGCCATCACTGTCACCGCAGGGACCAAGGGGGACTCCTGTGTAATAGAGGAGAAAGCAGAGAATAGATGGATTTGGAGGTAAGGTGGTAGATTCAGCGGTGGGAAGGTTAGGGGATTTCCATTTGCTTCTATTCTCTCAGTGAAGTATGAAGCAGACGTGAACTTGGCTGGCATATTGAAAGGACTGAGGAAAAGGGAGGTGGGTATGGCTGCCTCCAAGAATGGCAGAGTGAATTGCTGGGGGCGTCAGGATGGCCAGGCAGTCTCCCAAGCCCCGCTGGGAAGAGGCGTTACGCATTTCAGGAGAGCCAGTTAACAAGTGTGTGTGTATGTTTTCTTTTTTCTCTCTAGCTGGGATCAGCGATTCAGGAGCAAATGTAGAGTATACAGAGAATAAAGTATACCCAGGGCTGGGGCTTTTCAGAGGCTTAAGGAGAGGAGAAAGGACAAGGATATTAAAGCTGCCAGCAAAGGAATAGGCCACAGACTCTAACCTGGGCAAGAGGGAAAGGTATGGAGGTGAGGCAGGGAATAGTTGAGGACGGGTCTCAAAAAAGGCAAAAATATATTTTGGGTGAGAAAATTCAAGTCAGTGAATGGATTTTTTGGGGGAGTAGAAATGAAAGGCAAATATCAGGCACCTGTTCTACCGCAAGCTCTAGGCACAGAGGTTTGTGAGAACAAAAGTAAAGTCCCTCCGCTTGAGAAGCTTAGCAGGGAGAGGGGTGTGTTAGGGGTAGCCAGGCTTCAATGCGTGTGAGGTGAAGGACAGACCCTTAGAGACAAGGTTGAGGATATACGAGGTACATCCAAGGACAGACTGAGTTCCCATGGGCCCAGGGCGTGGTGAAGGGTTAGGGATTAAGTCACATTAAGGAACGTTCAGAGTACTCACAGCTAAGAACTCAGATCAAACACTTGGGCTTCTGGTGAGTGAGGTAAGCAGGGTTGCAATGATGGCACCAGGCTGGTGCCCCCTGAGAAAGCCAGTGTTCTGACGAGGCATTGGGTCCTTTGGGCATCTCTAAAAATCTGCCCAACTTTGAACAAGTACGATTTTGGCAGTAGGGTTTCTGTAGTCCTTGATCAAGTTGAGAATATTCCACTCAATTCCTAGTTAACCCAGAATTTTTACTGTGAAATGGGTGTTGGATTTGGCCGAATGCTTTTTCTGCATCTGTTGATGTGGTCACGTGATTTTTCTTCTTTAGTCCATTTGTGTGTTGCATGAGTTGCGTTTTGAGTGTTGAATCAGCCTCACAGACTTAGAATGAACCCCACTTGGTCCCAGAATATGCTTCTTTCTATACACTGTTGGATTCCACCTGCTAGTATTGTGTGGAGGGTTTCTGCGTCCCTGTTCATGAAGGACGCTGGTCTGTCGTTTTCCTTCATGTCTCTGTCTGGTTCTGGTATGAGGTCATGAATCCTACAGAATATGTTCTCTGACCACAGTACAATTACAAAAATAACCAAAAGGTGACTAGAAACTAAAATACGTTGGAAATGTAAGCATTGTGCTTCAAAAAGAAGAAATGACAATGAAAATTAGGAAATGTTTTTATTAAATAATAAAAATTCAAAATGTCAAAGCTTGTCAGATGGAACTCCAGCCATTCTGTGTGGGAGCCATGCACACAGGTTCAAATGCATAGGTTAGGAAGAAAGGCTTACAGTTATCAAATGTTCAAGAAGTTTTTCAAGAACCACAGTGTAAGCAGAAGAAGCAGTAAAGATCAGAAATTAATGGAAAACTCAGCCAATAGAGAAGATCAAGAAAGCTGAAAAATGTGATTCTAATTAATTAAAATAATAAATTTGATTGAACCCCAGTAAGTCTTATTAAGAAAAAGAGAAGGCATAAATTACCAATATTAGAAATGAAAAATAAGAAACTTCTACAAATCCTATGACATTCAAAATAAAAATATAATGAATGACTTTAAAACTGCTTACCAAACCAACCAAAGAAAAAACAAAGCCTCAGTAGTTCCGTATTGCACAAATTGAACTTGAAATAAATGTACAACCAGCCACAAAGAAACCCCAATACCCAGTTGGCTTCCTCAGTGAATTATACCAAGTAAAAGTTCTATAGACTTCAGTCTTGCCCAGCAAAACCCTAACACTGGAACTTGATGGGACCCACTTCAGAAAGAAAAAGGACAGGCTTACCTCTCTCATGAATGTAGATGTGAAAACTCCTCACTAAAATGTTAGCAATCTTAGTCCACAACCATATCCAATAACCGTAATACCCCTCCATTAATAAAATGTTAAGTAAATTGTGATAAATTCATAAAATGGGACACTGTACAATGATGCCATGGGTGACTTACAAATATGATACTGAAACCAAGCCACACAGGCCCTGGCCGGTTGGCTCAGTGGTAGAGCGTCGGCCTGGCGTTCGGAAGTTCCGGGTTCGATTCCCGGCCAGGGCACACAGGAGAGGTGCCCATCTGCTTCTCCACCTCACCCCCTCTCCTTCCTCTCTGTCTCTCTCTTCCCCTCCCACAGCCGAGGCTCCATTGAAGCAAAAGATGGCCCGGGCGCTGGGGATGGCTCCATGGCTCTGCCTCAGGCGCTAGAGTGGCTCTGGTCGCAACAGAGGGACGCCCGGATGGGCAGAGCATCGCCCCCTGGTGGGCGTGACGGGTGGATCCCGGTCGGGCGCATGCGGGAGTCTGTCTGCCTCCCCGTTTCCAGCTTCAGAAAAATACAAAACAAAACAAAAAAAAACATGCTCCATGTAGAAGCCACTTATATAGAGTTCAAAAGCAGACAAGACTGGGCCCTGGCCGGCCACCTCACTCGGTTAGATCATGGTCCCAGTGCACCAAGGTTGCGGGTTATATCTCCTGTCACGGCACATACAAGATTGAAGCAATGAATGGATAACTTAAGAGGAACAACAAATCAATGTTTCTCTCTCTAAAATAAATTTTTTAAAAAACTTTTAAAGCCCTGGCCGGTTGGCTCAGTGGTAGAGCATCGGCCTGGTGTGCAGAAGTCCTGGGTTCGATTCCCGGCCAGGGCACACAGGAGAGGCGCCCATCTGCTTCTCCACCCCTCCCCCTCTCCTTCCTCTCTGTCTCTCTCTTCCCCTCCCGCAGCTGAGGCTCCATTGGAGCAAAGATGGCCCGGGCACTGGGGATGGCTCCTTGGCCTCTGCCCCAGGCGCTGGAGTGGCTCTGGTCACGGCAGAGCGACGCCCCGGAGGGGCAGAGCGTCCCCCCTGGTGGGCAGAGCGTCGCCCCTGGTGGGCAGAGCGTCGCCCCTGGTGGGCGTGCGGGGTGGATCCCGGTCGGGTGCATGCGGGAGTCTGTCTGACTGTCTATCACCGTTTCCAGCTTCAGAAAAATACAAAAAAAAAAAAAAAACTTTTAAAGGCAAAACTGATTAGTGGTATAATTTAATCAATCAAGAAGGATGAAGGTTAATGATTAGAAGAGAGTACAAGGGGTCTTTTGGGGGTGCTGGTGATGTTCTACTTCATGATTGGGGTGCTGGGTACATGGATAGTTTCATTTTATGATCATTCATCATGCTGCACACTTAAATAAAAATAATATTGTAAAGTGAAGTAACTCTCTTCATCTGGACAGCGGCATCAGTTGTCTGTTGAGGCCAATCTGAAAGTAGAACTTTGCCGTCGGCATGGGACAACATTTGTTTTGCAGCTCAGAAAGTCATTTATTTTGAATACCAAATCTGTAGAGCTAAAAAAAAAAATTGTCCATCAAAGCAAGCAAGGTAGGTTCCCATATCTAGTTAAAAGTGTTCATAAATTTTTGTAGTGTTGTTGGGTGATTGAAACATTAATTTATCTCTGGGGGAAAACTGACTAATCGATGCTTTACTTTTGTTCTAAAAAAATATTTTATAGGCAAGATAAGGGAGATAGCAAAACATGAAAAGGTGGGTAATAAACACTTGGTATCTATTAGTAAGTTTTCATTGAGAGGTTTGTGAAGTCTCATGTTCCCTCAGAAACGACGTGTTTTTGTGCTCTCTTTAGCTCTGTGCCCAGTGGCAATAATTATTATATCACCACGTGAAAAAAGATTTCCATAAACTGATTCATCCTCATTCTTTTTTTTCTTTTTCCTTTGTGTGTGTGTGTGTGTCAGAGACAGAGAGAGGGACAGATAGAGACCGACAGACAGGAAGGGAGAGAGATGAGAAGCATCAACTCTTCGTTGCAGCACCTTAGTTGTTCATTGATTGCTTTCTCACATGTGCCTTGACGGGGGGAGGGTGGCTACAGCAGACCAAGTGACCCCTTGCTCAAGCCAGCAATCTTGGGCTCAAGCTGGTGAGTCTTGCTCAAACTAGATGAGCCCGCACTCAAGCTGGCGACCTCAGGATTTCAAACCTGGTCCTCCACATCCCAGTCTGACGCTCTATCCACTGCGTCATTGCCTGGTCAGGCTATCATTCTTACTGACATTTATCAGCATTTAATTAATGAGATCATGCCTCTGTTTTTGGTGCTTAACTGAAGACTGTTAAAATGTAATAATATTGGCCAGTGTCTCTGTGGATAGAGCATTGGCCTGGCATATGGATGACCAAGATTCAATTTCCAGTAAGGGCACACAGGAAAAGAGACCATCTGCATATCCCTCCGTCCAACTCCCACTTACCCTCCCACAGTCAGTGGCCTGACTGGTTGCAGCGTGGCCTCAGTGCTAAAGAAACTTCATTGGAGTGCATCACCCTTGGGCACTAAAAATAGCTCACTACTGGAGCATCAGCCCCAGACGGGTTTGCCAGGTGGATCCCAGTTGGGGCGCATGTGAAAGTCTGCCTCACTATTCCCCTCTTCTCACACACACACACACACACACACACACACACATGATATAACAACCATTCACTAGAATAAATGCTACTTTTTAAATTCTGACAACTTGGGTTGGTGCAGAAGAGGGGAGGACCGGGAATTTCCAAGATGAGTTGCACCTATTCATGTAAAAGAGTGTTTAAATAAACCTATGATTCCTGTGTTTGTATAATGTGCTTTGTTTTTTACCCAGTACAAATAAAACAGTTCATTATCAGTAGTGTACTTTTAAGAAATTAAAAACATTTACCTTGAACAAATACTATCGTTTAAAATATATTTTCACAGTTATTACATATGACCAAATTTAATTATACATGTGCTTATAAAGGTGGGTGGTTTTTAAAGCATAGGTGGTATATAAATTGGTTTCTGTAGATGACGGGCAACCCTTGTAGCTACAGCATGTGATCCTTCACTTTGTAGAGAAAACGTCTGTTTGCTTAAACTTATTTCCATGTGTCTCATAATAATGTTATTTATATAGAAAAGATGACATCCTCAAGTCCATCTTCATGGACTATGTTGGTAACAAATTATTCTACATTAATAATTATAAAATATTTTAATTTTTTGTTTAGTTCTCCTAATACAGAAATAATCTTTTACAAGTAATTGAGTTTTTTTTAATTAAGCTTTTTTTTAAAGTAGATTTAATATGTTAACATGAGTATTCTTTTTTTCAAAGTGCTTCCAAAACCAGCACACTCACCTCTGGGGCTTTCCAAGCAGAAGTTTTAAATCACCGAGTCTTGTTTTTTAACAAAGAAGAGGTGATGTTGGAAATGTGCCAGGAGGGGCCGTTGCTTTTCTCCTGAAGTGCCGCAGAGAAAGTACCCTCCCCACAAGCCAGTTCCTTTTAACAAAAGCATAATCGCACCCCCCCCCACTCCAGTCCTTTTCCCCGAGAACCTGTCTCCACATTCAAGACAGTAATAGGCCAGGTGATCAAAGACTTTCATCTGTACTTACAACCATTCCTTGACTTCCTTCATTTAGAGTTCCAACATCTATTTACCAAGTGTACACACCTGTCACTTAAAATACAAAAGGACCTTTCCCTCGATGTAAATATATAATTTAAAAAAAACCCACAACTCGCCTGATACTAAAACTTCAACGCACAGCGAGGCAGGACAGGCACTGCAGAGCCAGACAGCTGGGTCTGAGTCCCAGCTCTGCCACTTACTGTCAAGGGACCTTCAGAAAGTGACTGACCTCTGTGCCTCAGTTTCCTCATATGTGAAATTGGACTGACCATAGTTTTCCTTAAAGGCCATTGTAAGGATTAAATAAACTTGTAAGTAGCATAAGTACCACACTCCTACTAGTAATCATGTTTACTATTATTGTTTTTCCAGAAATTTCCACTTATGATTAGTACTTACAAACATGGGATGATATTATTATTCTGTTACTTGCTGCTTTTGCTTAATATACAGAGGTGGCCAAAAGTGAGATTACAGTTGTGAGTAGGCAAAACAGTTTATTGTTTTATTTATTTGTATTGTCTTATTAATATTATTTCATATCCATACCTATGATTTATCTTTTAGGTAATGATGGCTGGTAATTTAACATATTTTTGCCTACCCCTGTACCATGGACATCTTTCTCAAACTATCTAATGTTCTTAAATAGCTGCATTGTAGTCTATATTATGAGGGACCATAATTTTTTCTACCATTTCTATATTAACTGACATTCACATTTTTCTCTGTGGTTTTCCAAAAATGCTAAGATAAATATCCTTATACCTTTCTCTCCTTGTGCTGATACGTTAGATTCCAAGGTATAGAATTGCTTTGTCAAAGGATATTTCCCCTTCGAACACCACCAGATCGCTGCACAGTAAGAAGTTATGAAGCACAACACATAGCGTGACTATAGTTGGCACCAATATGGGAGGGGAATGGAGGATCCAAGGTCCTTCTGGGACACGTGAAGTGACAGAATTTCATCTGAAAGTGGACAGTGGTTATTTATAGGTGCATATTATAATCCGGGAGCTAAATAAAACAAGAAGATATATAGATAACTGGAGAGAAAATAGAATCCTTAAAAAAATTATCAAAGAACCCAAAAGATGAAAATGGAGCAAAGATGGAACAAATATTAGAAACAAATAGCAAGACAGACTTAACCTTCACCGTATGTGTAGTCACATGAAATGTGAATGGTCTGAGCAGCACTCCAGTCAAAAGACAGCAATCGTCAAATTGGATGAAATAAAAAGGCAAGACCCAATGACAGGCTGTCACTTTAAAACAGACACAGATAACATAAAATGATAGAGTGAGACGTGGCATGTCACTATTCACAAGAAAAGTGAAGTAGCACCTGAGGTCAAAGTAGACTTCAGCCCAGTTTTACCATCGATTAAAGACTTACATAACAATAATGATACAAGGGTCAATTTTTCAAAAAGACATAACCCTAAATGTTTATACTTCTAATTAGAGCTTCAAAGCCATGGGGGGGGGGGTGTGGACAGAACTGAACTGAATCCATATTGTTGGAAATTTCCAGTTTTCTCAGAAGAAGACAGAAAATCAATGTGGGTAGGTATTTCCACCAATTTGACCTTAATGACATTAATATACCACCTCACCCAGCAACGGTGGGTTGCACCCTCTTCTCGAGTGCACAGGGAATATTCACCAAGCTACACCGGGTGCTGGGCCAAAAAAGGAAGGCGGGTAGACAGATATGGCACTCAAGGACTTCAAAACAATGTATTCCATTGACATGGACAAGTATTTTCAATCAAAATGTTATCTGTACAGCCTGACCTGTGGTGGCGCAGTGGATAAAGCGTTGACCTGGAAATGCTGAGGTCGCTGGTTCAAAACCCTGGGCTTGCCTAGTCAAGGCACATATGGGAGTTGATGCTTCCAGCTCCTCCCCCCTTCTCTCTCTCTCTATCTCTCTCCTCTCTCTCTCTCTCTATCTCTCTCTCCTCCCCCCCCTCTCCTCTCTAAAAATAAATTAAAAAATTTAAAAAAATGTTATCTGTACAGAGGAGAGGGTGTACAGGTTCATCCAGCATCCACCTAGAACCGCAGGGAAGCCTTACCAGGCGTGGCACAGTGGATAGAGCGCCACCCTGGGCTGCTGAAGACCTGCATTGGAAACCAGGAGGTCACTGGCTTGAGCGTGGAATCATAGACATGACCCCATGGGCGCTGGCTTGAGGCCAAAGGTTGCTGGCTTGAGGAAGGGGTCACTGGCTCGGCTGGAGTCCCTCTCCCCCAGTCAAGGCACAAATGAGAAAGCAATCAATGAACACAACTAAGGTGCTACAACTATGAGTTGATGCTTCTTATCTTTCTCCCTTTCTGTCTGTAACTCCCCACCCCCAATTCATCTCTCTCCCTAAAAAAAAAATTAAAAAAATAAAAATAAAGAATGGCAGGGAAGACACACTCCTAGGGAAAGAGTGACAGGTGCTGTGCCCCAGAGGGCGGGCAGGTTCTCTACCAGGAAAGAGGCCACGCCAAGACGTGTGCCTCGCCGGGGGCGAGGGGCAGAGACGGTGGTGGCTGGCAGCCCGGAGCCGGGTCCCGGAGGAGAGTAAGTGGCCAGGGACTGCGTGAGCCTGGATATGCTGGTGCCCTTTCGCTGTAGTTCACAAGACCTCTCCTTGCGTTCCTGCCTGGGGAGGCCCTGCCTGGACGGGCTGAGGGCGCGGGGCGGGGGGTAGGCTGGGGTCGGGGGTCGGGCCGTCGGCTGCGTCCCTCCGTGGGAAGCCCACGCGTTGGCAGCTGTCTGCGAACTTGAAAGACACCAAGTCAGGTCGCCGCAAAACTGCCCGCTGGCGGCGTGCAACCTGAAGAGCAAAGGGAGGGTGCGCCCGGGCTAAGCGCCGTGCCCACGGCCCTCACCCCCGGCCCCGGGTCTCCGCTCGCCCGGGCAGCAGATGTCGCGCGGGCGGCGCCCCGTGCTCCGCGCTCGGGCACCACCTGGCGGGCGCAGCGGGCCCCGCCGAGCGGGGCGGGCGGGGACAGGTGCCGGAGGCGGGGCGGGGCGCCGGGGGCGGAGCCGGGCAGGCAGACCCGGGTCCCCAGACCGCCGGCCACGCCACCCGGTCCGCAGAGGCCGCAGAGCGCGGCGCCCAGCCCGCCCGTCCGCGCCATGGCCCCGCGCGCCCGGCGGCGCCGCCCGCTGCCCTCGCTGCTCGCGCTCTGCGCGCTGCTCGGCCTCGGCCCGCTGCAGGTAGGGGGGCCGCCCGCGCTCCGCGCCTTCTCGGGAGCTGGGGGGCGCGCGGGCACGCGGGCGCGGATGCTGGGGGACGTCGCGACCGCTGGACCGACAAGCAAGAGCAGAGGATTTGGGGGCAGAGACGTGGGATCGTGGGGAGGCGGTTATGCGAGTCGGACGGTGACGAGAGGGCAAGGGCAAGTGGGCGGGTATTGGGGGGCCGCGGGTCCCCAGCACCTGAGTACACGAGGCAGAACTCCGAGGCGCAGACCATGCGCGCGTTCGGGAGCCATCCCTAAATACCAGTTCTCAGGTCACGTGGCGTCCCCCGGGAGCTCTAGGTTGATCCCTCTACTTGGGCGTCGCACCGGCTCCTAATCTCTGTGTCCCCGGTCATCAGAAGGCTGAAGCACCGCTCGCCTCGCGGGGATTCCTGGACCATGCGGTGAAACCGAATTGGGCAGTTTCTGCAGCAATGCTGACCCCCCTTTCCATCTGTCCCTTGTCTCCCTCCTACCCCCAACTTCTCCCACAGGCAGTTTAAGGTCCACTAGTTCAGGTTCTGGCCCTGGATGACCGTAGAATACTGTTTGCAAAGGGAGAAACCGAGGTTCTCGCGGCGCTTCAAGCCCGAGGGGAACCAGAAACAGCTCTGCTGCCCTCGAGCTCCGCCGGCTGGGGCTGGGACGGCAAGCGCTGCCCTTCCGTCCCCACCCCCACCCCACACAGACACAGTATCCGGTGGCTGGTGAGGGGCTTCAGTGTGAAAAGTGCTAGGGGGCCCTCAGTGAGCGTCCTCTCAGATCCCAGTCCTCGGCGAGGAGTTGTCTCTATCCGATCACTCAGCACAGTTGCAGGTACACAAAGCCAGTTACCGCTTTCCTGTCCTCTGGGAGGGAATCTAAGGGCAACTCTAGCGCCGCAAATACTGTGAAAACCTTGTCCGCTTGGAAGTTCCTCGGAAGGAAGGGTAAGTGGGGGTGGTCTCCTCGGTTTCAGCAGTTTCATATATCCCTTCTCTGATACAATTGGCTAGGCTGTCGTTCCCCGCGTGCGCGATTATGGCCCAGAGCCCCCGTGCAGACCGGGAGAGGCATTTGCAGAACTGCCTGCGTTTGGGTGAGAAGAGGGGAAGAGCTACCCTGGGAGAGACGCCTTGACAAAAATATCAATCTGCCAGAGGCTCTAGCAGAAAATGCTGGTGGAGATGCCTTCCCTGTCCTTCCTCTTTGTGTGGGTCCCTTTGCGCACTGGAGGGACAAGAAAGCCAGACACCTAATGGAATTTTTCATTTTAAGCACTTGAGGTGTTGCTTAATTAGATGTTCAACAGGTTTGGCAGGGCGCTAGCTGCTTTATTTGAACCAAAGGACAGGGGATCCCATGAACAGCTAGCCATAGGAGAAAAAGCTTCCAGCTGCACAGTTTGAAGAAGCCTCTCGCATGTTGTTGGGAAAACTATCCGTATGTGTAAAACGAAGTAGGTTGTCATATTAACTGCAAACGTCTTCAAAACCAATTTGTTTTTCAGCGAGACCTTTCAACTGGTGCTATTTCCCCTCTCTTTTCCCTTTGGCCACTTGAATTATGTGTATTTTGAAATCATATCTAGACAAAACAATCAAATGATGCTGATGGTCTAATCAAATGATATCGTTTAAGCCCAGTCCTCCCAGTGGAAATCCACTAACTGTGAAAGTGGAAATGCAGCATTATTCCCTACAAACACTGTGGTGACAGGTTTTACCATGACTGCTTCCTTAGCAAATGGATTAGTTTTTTAAAAAGGAATTCCTTTCGCTATAGGTTCAAGGTAGTAATCACATGCTGGGCGAGTCTTAGCAAGCTGATTTGTGTGGTTGGGGGTGGTGGTTTTGTAAAATCATTGGCAAAACAGCTTCTAGAAAGTGCTTTATCTGCAAGTATTGTACTTTGTTTCATTTACATTAATTAAATAGATTGACACTTACCTGGAAGGCTGTAGGTTTTGCCTTTTAAAACATTTCTGTGTTTATATCTCTGTCTGCCTGTCTTTGGGAGGGAATTTGTTTTCAGACATAAGAAGGGTATTTGCCTACCGATGAAAACAGTTTTATGTCACTAGTTCTGCTGTTTACTCCAAGTGAGGAACTATAGAAGCATGCCGTTTTCATTAAGGTAACTGGTAATGCACAGATTCATTCCTACTCAAGGCCATCAAACATTTATGGGGATGTAAAACACTGCGTTTGTGAGAAACAAAGCGGAGATAGCTGGGTCTCCATGGGTCACAGTCCAGAGGAGAGGACAAGACGGGCGGGCAAAGGTGCACTGAGAATAGAGCAGCTGTGACAGGGGACATGTGGCGTGTGGTGGAGAGTAGTGGGAGTGAGTATAGCTGGAGGAATCAGGGAGGGCTTTGGGAGGAAGGGGTTTCTGAAGCAGCTTTAGAGGGTGGGTAGGAAAGCAAGAGAAGGAGTAGGTTCCAAGAAGCAGTTGAGGAAGAACATTTTTTAGTTGAGAGGATGGCGTGAGTAGTTTAGGCTCAAAGGAATATTGCCCAAAAAAAACAACCCCTCATATTTTTATGACTTTGATAGTACAAAGCTCTTAATTCAGGAAACCTCACCAACAGACAGGGCGGTGAACATTTACAGTTTTTGAGATAACTCTTGTATGGCCCTTATTGAGGTGATGAGGACACTAATCAGAAACAGATTGGCCTCAGGGCCCTGGAAGACCTGTGGGGAGACCCTGTAGAGGAAATTCCCCAGGGTGGAGTTCTATCTGGGCTATAGGATCAGCGGGTGCTGGGCACCTCCATGGGCTGTCTCCCTGCCTCCCATCTCATTGTGAAGGGGAAGCTTGGTGCATGTTCATGCCTCATTTAAAGAGCCACAGACACACACAGATTGGTGGCCTTCTAGTTCATTTTGTCAGTAAAAATTATTTCAAATGCCTCTCCCATTATTTCCTTCCAACTGGTTACCCTTTTCCCCAAAAATGGCAAATCTGTAATATGAAAGCATTCTCAGCATTGATAAGGAAATATGAGCTTGCTTTTTGCAGTTATCTACCAGAAATTCTCACACCAGGAAGACTGAAACAATAAAGGTGAATCTTTGAAGGTCGTCAGTAAATCAGTGTTTTATGAGGCCATGAAAAGGGGAGTTCCGAGCCAGGGCCTCCTTTGCAGAGAGTGTTGTTTTAAGAAGGTGCTGCAGGAACTCTATCTGCCATGTCAGTATCACATTTTCCCCACTGTATTTTCCTATTTTTGAAGTGCATGGAAAAAAGTATTAGTGTTTTTCCCACATGCTGTGTCCAGTGGACTAGGAATGCTGTCTGGCCCATTCTTTTTCCCAAAGTGAGTTTGCATCCGTGTGATGGCCATCAGCTCTACAAGTGACCCACTCCCTGGGGCATCAACCCTCTGGCCAGGTGGCACCCAGGAGAGCCAATGGCTTGTCTCCCTGCAGGGTTCTGACCCCAGCCCACAAGGGAAGCATGCCTGCTGCCCAGAGCACAGCTCTCCTGACCCTCCTTCATACGTCCAGGGCTGGCCTGGGTGGGGTTCAGCCTGCAGGTGACTTTCTCTAAGCACCTTTAGGTTTTCCACCCACGCTCCCCTTGTCTGTGTCTCCTGTGGTTGCCAAGTGTGGGCTTCCTATAGGGTCCACTGCTAGGAAGACAGTTTAAGCTCAATCCATCCTTTCTGTCCCAAAGAACTGAGCCAGAAGAAACCAAGGGCGAAACAGGGGGCTTCCGCGAAACAGACGGCTCGGCCCTTCTGAAGTTCTTAGTGCGCTTTTGAGGTTTAAGGCTGAGTGGGCGGAGAGCGAGATTACACAGCGCCCATATCTCTGTCCCCATTCTGAGATCCGCTGTCAGTCCGCTTCCTGCCGGTGCGCCCCGCCCGCCCAGCAGGCTTCCCCTCTGTCCGGCTCGGTGGGTCGGTCGTTGTCCAGGGCTGGCTGGCGCTGCTGTTCTCACGGCAGCACCCCCGAGGGGCGAAGCCCTTGCTTTCCGGCCTTGCGCTGGTCACTTGATATCTGTGTCTGTTTCAGTCACTGGTTTCTGGGGGCTACCCCATTCAGGGCATGGCGCCCATAGTGAGAAATAAGTTGGAATTTGTGTTCAGTATATTTGTTTATTTCAGCAAAGTGAGCGCCTGCTGCATGTGGGACAGTCTGCACCGGGCCTAGGGCGGGCGGGGGCGGGGGGCGGGGGTCCGTCTAGACTCGTGCAGACACTTGAACGCAGTGTGACCGGGAGTGTTTGCAAAGTGGTGGACGCCCAGGCCAAGAAGTGCTTTAACCTGCCTTGAAAGTGGCTGGAGAAATACCGCGTTCTGCCTTACCATGTGGTCTTGCGTGTCTGCAGCACATAAAGAGAAGTGGGTCTGGGCTCCACGTGTGCTCTGTCCCGTGGGGAAACCAGCAGGGGCCTGGCGGTGTCTTCAGGAATCAACAAGAACAGCGTTCTGGACTCTGAGGGCCTGTGTGCAAGTAAAGGAGTTTCAGATTTTTATCTGGACGGGTTGTGGGCTGGGGAGAAACGTGATCAGATTTGTGCGCTACGGGGAATTGTCCGGGGTGGGGCCAGGGGGCAGAAAGGAGGCCGCTGCCCCCCCAGAGCCTACTAAAGCCTTGAGTGAGGTCAGCGCTGCGGTGAAAGGGAAAGGCAAGTGCAGGAGCCATTCGGAGCCAGAGTGGCCCTGCCGGCTGACAATACAAGGCCGGGATGTGGGCTGGTTGGACGTACTGTTTTAAAAAAAGAAAGGAGATGTGGTTGATGTCAGAACAAATAGCTGACTATTTGGATTGTCTTTTTCACAGTTTATTGAGGAAATTTCTGTCTTTGTCCCAATCAAAATATTGTTCCGGTTCAAGTAAAGAGTCCTTTTTTTTTTCTTCTAACCAAGTAATAATGAAAGATGAAGTTTAGGCTATTGAACTCCAGTTGCTTGGGATTATATTATTGTGGGGCAGACCAAGGTCCTTAAATTTTATAGAGGTAAACAAGCTAAAAGCCGTGAGATCTTCAGGAAGTTGGTGTGCATTGGAATTTAGAGCCATTTCCTGACCTAAAGATGTCTGGACTCAGAAGTTCAGGATGTAGGCAGAGCCCTGAAACTCAGGACTACAGAGAGATAAGCAGCCAGTGACCCCCAGAGGGTCCAGCATTAGAGCAGGTGTGATCTGACCTATGGTCCTTCCATGTGGGCCTCAGATAGGTCACCTGCCCACAGCAGAAGCAGTATTTACCTTGGACCCATAGCTTGGCAAAAAGTTTCACTTGCATAAACCATATTTTTTCCTGGTGGATTGCGAGGGCCTAAGATGAGTGTTTCCCTTCCTCTCAGCCTGGCACCCTCATGCTGGCCCAACTCCAAAAATCCTAGCCTTGCCGATGACACAGAGGCCCATCTGGTGCGAATGTAGTCACAGCTGCCCAGTTCCAAGGGGCAGGAAGAGCCCGACTGCAAAAAGGAGCCTTTCAGCTCATTGGAATAATAATAACATTACATTTCCTGTTCAGTGTTGAAAAGACAAGAGCCACTTCCTCCAGCTACCAGAAATTTGAAGACTTCCCATTAAAAATGAGGAAGAAAAACTTGAACGTTTTTGCAGATATGACGGTTAACCCTGGCAAATGGGAAGAGAGGATGGGTTGTGTTGCATAAATCTCATCAGCACCGCAGTGCTGGCTGGTCTGGGTTCTCCTTACATCCCCCAAGCCCAAGCGGGAAAGGAAGGCTTCCCTAAAGTGTCAATTGTTTAAAAACATTTGTTACTCTTTGTAATATAGTTGGCAGCTAACTTAAATATGTATCCTTAAGTATCACAAACAGCTGCCAATTGCATCTCCAGTTAAAAGAAACCTGCAAAGGGCCCTTCCCTCCTCTCAGCTTTGTACCCAAGGTATAAAAGCAGTGTACAAAAAAAAAAAAGAGCAAGGTGCCCTGGCTGGTTGGTTCAGTGGATAGAGCATCGGCCCCGTGTATGGACATCCCAGGTTCTATCCCCGGTCAGGGCACACATGAGAAGTGACCATCTGCTTCTCTTTCCTTCCCTTTCCCACTTCTCTCTCTCATCCCCTCCCACAGCCAGTGGCTCAGTTGGTGACTGGTTCAAGCGCCCGCCCTGGGCGCTGAGGATAGCTCTGTTGGTCCCAGTGCGTTGGGCTCAGGTGCTGAGGATAGCTCTGTTGATTTGATTATTGGCACCAGAGGGGGTTGCCAAGTGGTTCCTGGTCAGGGCGATGCCAGAGTCAGTCTCACTGCCCCCCCCTCAAAAAAAAAAAAAAAAAGCAAGATGTAAAACCTCTGAAACTTTCATGGTAATTGAGATCATCTGTCCATTTTTCTGGAATGGGGCAGGGAGAGAGAGGAACATCAAGCTGCTCTTGTATGTGCCCTGACCGGGGAATTGCCAGCAGCTGCCACGCTCCAGGACTACGTTCTAACCAACTGAGCTATCTGGCCAGGGCTTAATTTTTTAGTTTTTTATTTTTATTTTTTAGATAGAGAGAGAGAGACAAGGGAGGTGGAAGGGAAGCATTCATTTGTGTTCTGTTCGTTCACGCATGGTTTCTTCTCTGTGTGCCCTGACTGGGGATCAAACTCACAACCTTGTCGTTTCAGAATGACGCTCTTAACCAACTGAGCTAACTGGCTAGGGCCCTTTGTTAAAGTTTAGTCAAGATTCCTCTCATGTGCCCTGCTATCCCTGAGAGATCACTCAATACTCCTCAGTTTCAGGAATTTCCCCAGAGCAGACTTAAACCTTGTCACAATTTGACCTTGTTTCCTCAAATCCGTTCTTTCATAGGGTGAAGATCACTTGGTCGATGTCATCTTGATTTTAATGGTTCTACTATTGAAGATTGTTAGCCCACAACTTCCGCTTGCCCAGGGTTATTCATTCTAGTTCCTAACCCTCTCTGGCAGCTTTTGTTCCTTTCCATTCAATGGATTCTTATTTGCATTTACTAGTAAAAAACAAAAACAAACAAAAGCCCCTAAGAGGTGATGGCACACCTTGGACTTGAGCTGCCCAGCCTCTGACCCTGGAAGGCTCCCTGTCCGCAAGGGACGACCAGATATTGCAGCCTTCATTTCCTGCAGTTCCCTGGGTCTGACCCCCACTGCAGAAGAACAAGCAAGATGCCCTGGAGAAGCAGCAGGACAGGGTTGATGTGGAGGATGGGGCAGGGGGTGCTTGCTCTGGTACTGGACAGACGGGACAGGGCCAAGGTGGGACATGCAGAGCATACGAGACAAAATTGTGTCCTGGCCCTGGCCGGTTGGCTCAGTGGTAGAGCGTTGGCCTGGCGTGCAGGAGTCCCGGTTCGATTCCTGGCCAGGGCACACAGGAGAAGCGCCCATCTGCTTCTCCACCCCTCCCCTTCTTCCTCTCTGTCTCTCTCTTCCCCTCCCGCAGCCGAGGCTCCATTGGAGCAAAAGATGGCCCGGGCGCTGGGGATGGCTCCTTGGCCTCTGTCCCAGGCGCTAGAGTGGCTCTGGTTGCGGCAGAGTGACGCCCCGGAGGGGCAGAGCATCGCCCCCTGGTGGGCAGAGCGTCGCCCCCTGGTGGGCAGAGCATCGCCCCCTGGTGGGCGTGCCGGGTGGATCCCGGTCGGGCACATGCGGGAGTCTGACTGTCCCCGTTTCTAGCTTCAGAAAAAAAAAAAAAATTGTGTCCCATTTGGACGTCTGGAGCCCAGGGCCTGCGAGGGGGACCAGGGAAGGATCAGGCCAGCTGGGGGCACTGGGTCTGAGTCATGCAGGGCTGTGTGAACAAACCTCAGGAGCGAGGACCCTGTCTGGTGGAGAGTGTGGTCCCTGGACCCAGCATCTGAAGCACCAGGGAACTTGTTAGAAATGCAGATTCTTGGGCTTCACCCCGTGCCCACTGAATCAGAAACTCTAGGATGAGGCCCTGAGGTCTGGTGTAACAACCAGGTGTTTTTGACACACACTTCAGTTTGAGAATTTCTGTTATTGACCACTGTGGGATTCCATCAGAAGGTTCTGAACGCTGCTCTCGGTTATTCGTGTGTGGTTAGCATAGATTGAAAGTACCTGCCGTTTGTTGAATCCCCCCTGCATGCCAGTCACGTGCTGGATGCTTTACAGAGACGGTCTCTAATCCTCACCCCACCTTAGCCAGAAGACCTGAAAACTGAGGCACAGAGAGGCCAAGTAACTTGACCGTGTTTGCACAGCTCCTAAGTAGCAGACCTGGAATTCCTCCCAGCTGTCTGCTCCAGTGGCATGGTCTTGACCCCCTCCGGGAATCTTCTTACGATAGTGTGGGGAGCAGAGAGAGAGAGAGAGCAAGAGAGAGAGAGCGAGAGAGAGAGAGAGAGAGGGAGATATCTCCAGGCATGATGGGACAGAGTGAGTTTCTGAGCATTTGGGGCATACTGTGACCAGTCTGTCTTGGCGGAGGTCTGCCTGAGGATGTCCACTCATCGAGGGCTCTTACTGTTATCAGGCAGAAAAGAAAATGCTGTGACTTTTAGACTAATTGAGTTTTTTTTTTTTTTTTTTTTTTTAGATTTTTTTATTTATTCATTATAGAGAGGAGAGAGAGAGAGAGAGAGAAGGGGGAGGAGCAGGAAGCATCAACTCCCATATGTGCCTTTACCAGGCAAGCCCAGGGTTTCGAACCGGCAACCTCAGTGTTTCCAGGTTGACGCTTTATCCACTGCGCCACCACAGGTCAGGCGCTAGACTAATTGAGTTTGAAGAGGCTCCCTGGGCACTGTCTGTACAGGGTCTATGTGCCAGTGAGCTGATCCCTGACTCAGGGGGAAGCAGTGTGACACGTTGAGTCATCTCTGCCGTTTCTCGAGTCCTCTGTGCGCCCCACACTCACCGGCACTGTGGCCCTGCTGCTGCTCCAGTCCGGACAGCAGATGGTCCTGTGCTTATGTCACTGTTGTCACCAGGCTCTGTGCTGGGTGGTTAGGAAGTGGGGGTGGCGGGGACACAGGGAGAAAGGAGGAGAGACAAGGCCTGCAGCCCCGCAGCTCTGTCCAGTGAGCAGGAAAGTGTAGTTCTGTGATGCTTTTACAGGTCTTGTCTTGGTATTACTGTAATTACAGTGAACTTGGGGACTCCTCTCTTGGCCCAAATGACTGGGGCTCCTATTTTGATGTGTTTACCATGGCACAAATCTAAATCATTTCTACTAGGACATATTTTCAGAACCTTCAAAGGAACTGCCCTACATAGCAGGAGAAATGGACTAAGAGGGTCAGAACACATTTAGCTTCTGGGTCACTGGCAGGTCTCAAGCTTTTCTCTCGGAGCTAGGAAGCCCCCAGAGGAGTCTGGAAGGAGGATAAGAATGTGTCACTAATGCTCAACAGCAGGAAATCTAGACACAGGCCCCTAGCCCCATGACAATGGGCTGTACCATATAGGGGCGACTAACTTCAGTGAGAACACAACTGGAATCTTGCTCCTAAACTTTAACTGTTAATATCTGATGGTCACAAAGTTTCAAAATTTGAACAATAAAACCATAAATAATTGTTCCCTTCTGATGGGCTAGGGTTTTCCTTGTCCCACTTGGGGCCCCGTAACCAGGTCATTGAGGTTTGATTGGTATATAATATTACAAGTGACCAAAGCACTGTCGTGCACAACCCGCTGGTTGTCATCCCAGCTGTGCAGACAGCTGGGATGAGCAGTCCTCACAGGTGAGGGGATGCAGAGGTGATGGGCACCGGAGCGTGAGTCTAAAGTAGCCTCATGAAAGGGCCTGCACCCAGTGGAACAGGTACCCTGTTCCCGGATGGGAATGACAGGCAGAAGAGGATGGAGTAATTGTGTTGCATGTTAGGAAGGCAGACCCATATTCTGTCCTGGTTAGAAAACGGAATTGGAGCCTAGGAAGAGAGCTCTCATCTGGGTTTTGCAGCCCCTGCCCTCTGGGTAGCTCTAATTTTGCACAAAATTGGTGGAGTCTTTCCAAGTCCGTGCTTGAGAGTGTGGATCTGATTCAGGACTAGTCGGAAACTATTACAGTTTTCGGTAAAAGGAAGTTCTGAGATCAACATCGTCCTTCAGGAAAAATGATTCATTGATTGAACAAGAGGTTCAGCATTCGCTGTGTGCCCAGCACTGTGCAGTCTGCTCCTCACTAAGCATCTGAGCATTGGTGAGGGTGCCGGGCATCAGGGAAGGCAGGTCTGCAGCCTAGGTCCTGGGGCCACACAGTAGGCGTTTTGTAAGGCCCGTCCTCTCTTCACTCTTGCCCAAGACCAATGGCATCTGTGTCCAGCGGGCGGAGTGCTGAGTCCCTCTGTGTAGTGTTAGAAGATGTGAGGAAGTTCTGGCTCCGGTCTTCAATGTCATCTCTGACCCTGCCATTCAAGACCATCAACATCCCCTGGCGGCTTGTTAAAAAATGCAGGATCTCGGACCCCGCCCCAGACCTATGGAACCAGAACCTGCCTTTGCATGGGGCTTCCAGGCGATGCTGCACATGCCTGTGAACATGGGCGTGGACGAGGAGCCTTGGCTTCCCACACCTGGCTCAGTGATTACTTACAGGTACCAGGTACCAAACAAACACCGGTGGATTTTAGCCATGCCTAAGACAAAAGAAGATAAAGAACAAATGTGTTGATCAAAGAAAAAAAAAAAGCAGTATGAGGAGACTAGTTCAAAGGGGCCAAGGGCAGCACTGGATGTGGGGTGTAAGGTCCCGAAAAGCACGATGGCTAGAGAGTGCCCAGTGTGGTAATGACCGCGGCAGAGGAGAGGGCTGCGGCATACTGTCCCCCCTCCGACCCCATCCTGGCAACTGTGAGGCTCCTGTTCCATTCTCTGCCCAGTCCAGTGACTCAGTTCATCAGGGAATCTGGAAGGTAGGCATCATTCTCTTACAGAAGCTTCTTGTCTGGTGGAAGTTCCTGGAGGTGGCCCCATGAGGACATTGGGAGATACTAAGATATGGAACAGATGACATGCATCATAAGAAGTCAGGAAGTATAGAAGGCTTTGTGGGCCATGGTCCCCAGGCAAGGTTCCTCGGGGGAGAACAGACTGTGCCACACCGGGAAGGAGGGCTGGCATCGGGTTGGTGATGAAGATGGCGTAAACAGAGCTCAAGGCCAGTGGAGTGGGTGTGGGTGCATGAGCAGTGGGTGATCAGCGGGCATGGGTAACCCAGAACCGGGCTATGGGGCTTGGGATGCCAGTGAGCAGGTAACTGAGGATTCGGGCAGGGGGGCACCCTGAGAACATGGTAGGGACATCTGATGACAAGTTTGGGGGACAGGTGACTTGGGGAAGTGTGCTGAAGGCCTCGTTGCAAGCGTTATAACAGTCTTCCAGAGAGAACAAACAAGCGAAAAAGAATCAGAGAGGATCGAAGGGTCAGGGACAGGAGAAAGTCCAGGTGGTCTGGGACTGGCCAGCCTGAGGTCCCCACTGGTCTCTGTAAGAGGGGGGAGGTCAGGTGAAAGCCAAGTGGCTAATGTCACCGGTTCCACTGGTAGCCTAAGAGTTTCACAGCCTTCAGGTCGAGTAGGACCATGCGAGGTGGCTGGCAGAAGTGGGGGCCTGTGTGGGTTCTAGCGCGTCCCGGTCGGTCGGGAACGTGGCCTCTGTCCTTGCTGCTCCCAGACCAGCAGTCGCTGGGAGCTTGTTAGGAAGGCCGCATCTCAGGCCGCATCCCAGACCTGAGTCAGAGTGTGCATTTTAGCAGGACTTCTGAGTGATTCCATGCATGTTTCAGAAGCCCTGGACTGGACTCAGAGGGACAGGGATAGTCTTTCCCTGGACACTTTGCGGGGGCGCTCATGGCCATATTAGCTTGGTGCCACCCCAGAATGAAGGGTCCTTGGCCTGCAGTAGACCGGGGTGCTCTTGGGGACACAGTATTCATTGCCATTTACTACAGGGGGGAAGAGGAAGCAGGTCTCTCGATTGAATACAAGTTTAAAAAAAGAAATCTAAGGCTGGAGGGGGAAAGTCGCACACGCTGGGAGAACAAGGGGCACTCACTGCATGCTAGAGAGAGATGGTGTTGAGTCCCAGTACGGGGACAAGTCAAAGCCATCCCAGTTGCTGTGTTTAGGAAACTAACCTACCTTCACCTTCGTTTCAGGTCGCCCACAGCTGCAAACTTTAAAAAGTTGCAGCTCTTTAACTCTGTGGAAGACAAATAAACTTGCAATGAAAGTTTTGAAATGCAAAGTTGTTTCTTCGTTTCGCCGTGGGCCATACGTTTTCTTTTCACGGAGCAGAGATAATAAGTGCATTGTGAGGAGAGTGAGAAAGGGTTGAGTGCAGATAGAGACCTGTGAGGTGTGTACCCCGTCTGAGATTAGCCTCTTCTCCTTTAAGGAGCATGTCCAGAATCACTGTGACCAGGGAAAAAATGCTGACGTTTCCAGAAAAAATCCACTTTCAAGACAGGCAATCATTTCATGTTTGCTGAAGCAAAAGCAGCGACCCTATCTGGACGTCTGAGTGGCCACGGTTACTCTATATTTTTAAGGGTTATTTTTGTTTTTAATCAACCCTGACCTAAGTCTCATTTTTTTTCCTGTGCATAATATCTATTCTAAATATACCTGTGGCAAAATAGTAGCAATAGTCTATTTCATATTATGCATATTCTTATCATGATTAAAAATTTAAAAATAATCTATGGTAAATGTAATTCCTGCCTGGTAATGGAAATAGCATGAAGGGGCTTATTGTTTAAACTTGTATGGAATAACAGGAATGCCCGTGTGTGAACCTGAGTCAATGCCAAACAACCCTGGTGTGTTCACTGAGGATTTGGATAAATTTTGTAATTAGTTTGTCACCCTCCCCTCACTGCTCTAGCCGCACGGGCCTTCCCGCTGTTCCTGATCATGTCACGCACACTTCCTCCCAGGTCCTTTGCACGTGCTTCTTCCATCCACCTGCAATGCTCCTCATCCGACCTTGCTATACATTTGAGTTGTTCCCTCACTTCATGCAGACCTCCACTGACTGTTGTCTTTTCAGGACCCTCCCCATCGTAATCCCACCACCTTACCCTGTTTTATTTTTCCCACAACAATCATTACACCCAGATTTCATGGTCTGTTTGTTTATTGTCCCTCTTTTCCTGTGGATTATACGCAAGGACCCTCTCTGTCTAGTGTCCATCTCCTGTACCCACGGAACCTAACATTGTCTCTGGCACATAGTGTGTATTCAGTTAGTATTTGAGGAATAAAGACTGTAGGTTCAGCCTGTCCCATGTGTAGGCTGTAATCTCGCTGACCATGTTTTACCTCAGTGCTGAACCTCCCAGATTACTTTCTGGAGGACCGTGCAGTGATGCTGCTCAGAGTGAGAGCATTTTTCTAAAATGGGAAAACCAAGGATGTCTTTCAAAAGGGCGAAAA
Organism: Saccopteryx bilineata; assembly: GCF_036850765.1. Classification (NCBI taxonomy): domain Eukaryota; kingdom Metazoa; phylum Chordata; class Mammalia; order Chiroptera; family Emballonuridae; genus Saccopteryx; species Saccopteryx bilineata. The sequence goes on along the minus strand of NC_089500.1, from coordinate 10,783,086 downwards.
GGAACCAAAGAGTCCTACAGCCCTCTGATACCATTCCTGTCCCATATATTCAGTTCTGTTAGCAGCTAAATTGAGTCGTGTGAACAGATGCAGGCAAAATTAAATTACCCAGTAAAAATTTGGCGAAGGACTTGAGTAGACATTTCTCCAGAGAAGATACTCAACTAGCCAACATCATGAATCATTCAGGAAATGCAATCAGACCCACATTGAGAGACCACTTCACACCCACTAAGATGGCTATTACCCAAAACCCAGAAAATAACAAGTGTTGACAGGGACATGGAGAAACTGGAACTCTCTTGCATTGCGGGTGGGATTGTATTAACCAGGTGTAGGCACTACAGAACACAGTTTGGTGGTTCCTCAAAAAGCTAAACATAGAATCACCCTATAACTCAGGTACAGACTCCACAGAATTGAAAACAGGAACTCACACATGCATACGTCCATGCTGATGTTTATGGCAGGACTACTCACAATATCTCAATGTAGAAACAAGCCAAGTGCCCGGTAGGAGATGAATAGATAAACAGAATGTGGTAAATGCCCACCCTGGAATATCATTCTTCCATCAAAAGGAATGGAGTCTGACACATGCTACAACATAATGAACCCTAAAGATATCATGCCAAGTGAAATGAACCAGACACACAGGACACATACTGTATGATCCCCCATATAAGGGGGACCCAGAGTAGTCAAATTCATGGAGACAGAAAGTAGCATAGAGGTTACCGGGGGCTAGATGCAGGGGATAATTGGGAGTTATGGATTAATGGTTAAAGGTTTGTTTGGGGTGATGAAAATATTCTGGAAGAGACTGGTGATGGTCATTCACACTGTGAATATAATTAATACCACTGAATTGTACACTAAAAAATGGTTAAAAGGGCAAAATTTGATATGTATATTTTATCATAATAAAAAGGTTTGTAAAGTACCCCAAAGTTAAAGATGGGGCAGTCAAAGGACAGATGAAAGAGCCAAATCCAGTCCTGGCCAAGTAGCTCAGTTGGTTAGAGCTTCATCCCGATAGGCCAAGGTTGCAGGTTCGATCCCTGGTCAGGGTACATACACATCAGCCAACGAATGCAGAAGTAAGTGGAACAACAGATTGATGTTTTTCTCTTTCATTCTCTCCCTTCCTCTCTCTAAATCTATTTTTAAAATTAAACAGAAAAAAAAGATAGGAAAAGCCAAATCCAATTTTTCATCCCTGAGATCAGCTTTCTTTCCCTCCTGCACATATAGCTCAACATCCAGACTCACTACTTTGTTGTAATAATCTATTTTATCTATCATTCCTCTCTCTCTGTGTGTGTCTGTGATCCTATGCTAAGTGCTTTGAGAGGTCTGGGACTGGCTAATTTCTTTAGCCCTGCAATAAGGTAGTCCGTTGTACAACTCTGTATTAGAGCCCAGTAAAGATGTCACCAAAGGTCCAAAGGTATGAAAATAGCAGAAGTTTGTTTGTTTGTTTGTTGTTTTTAGTTAGAAGGGAGATAATGAGACAGACTTCAGCATGCATCCTGCTGGGATCTACCAGGCAACCCTGTCTTGGGCTGATCCTTGAGTACCAAACTACTTTTAGTGCCTGAGGCTTATGCACTCCAACAGAGCTATCCTCAGTGCCCGGAGCCATACTCAAACCAATCAAGCCATGGCTTCAAGAGAAGTAGAAGGAAAATAGGGGGAAAAGAGGGGGGAAGCAGATGGTCTTTTCTCCTGTTTGCCCTGACCAGGAATTGAACCCAGAACATCCATACACCAGGCCAAAGCTCTATCCACTGAGCCACTGGCCAGGGCCAATAGTTAAGAGATTGATGTTTTCTATTGTTAAACCCTAGACAAAATAAAATTCTATCTTTGTTCGTAATTAAGTGAAAGGTCATTTTACAAGATGAAGGTGAATGATTCAGGCAAAGAAATGACCAACCTCCCTCTATTATTCTATCAATTCACACCCCCGTATAGGGGAAGAAGTTGGTTCTTATTTGTGATTTTCAATGAGGCCAGTAAGACTTGACCAGCTATGATGAATACCATTGAGCTGGAGTTTTGAATACTCATTTTCCAGTGGAAACACATTCATAAAATGCATGGCAGAATGCCCCAAATCCTTTAGTAGCAAGTCAATTATAATACTGTTTGTGACAGTCATTATTCTCTTCACAGTCTTCTCAAAACTAGTCACATTTTTTTTATATTGTACCAATCACAGAATACTTGAACCTCACTTTCTGGTAACAGAATATATATTTTTTTCAAGAGCTGTATGTAAAATATATTTCTGTGAAGTGAATTATATTTTAAACAGAGCATTTTCTGTTTAAACCCTTCTGATTCTCTGTATCCATTTTTGTTATGACTTAAACCAAGGACCTGGCTGGTATAACTTGGGCTCTTCCAATTTTTAATGTGTTCCACAGGTCAGTGCATCCCCAGGTGGGGTGAACACACCCCAGCGAGGGTACCAGTGATCTGCTGGGGTGCCCTGGAGATCCCCAAAGCTACCCCTTATTTATAAGATACTATCTTTCATTCTAAGATACTATCTTTTATACATGTCCATGTACTATTCTAAAGCATGAAATGCGAAGCTTTGGTTTGTCGAAAAGAAAATTGAGTCTGATTATTTTCTCTGTAAGTCTGGAAGCTTAAAGCTCTGTCTACCAAGTTATGTAAAGTGAAAATGTCTAGAAGGGCATTCACTCAGTTATGTCCCAGTTAACAGGTCCCTTACAGATAGGATCTCGCAGCTGCTTTTATCAGCAGACACCCTGAGTAAGCTGTCTCTGTCCCCACCCAAGGACAGCTTATGTCACTGACTGAAACTGCAGACAGAAAGCCACTGAAATGACTTGGCCCGCTTGTCATGACTGCAGTCCCATGAGAAAGCACTTCTTGATGTGAAACCAACCATGCTTTTCCAAACATAAGCCTCTCTGATTAAAACATACCCCCCACCTCCAGCTGACAGCTGAGGAGTCAGAGAAGGCAGAGGGTGTGGCAAGACAATTGTCAGGCCTTTGGGATTTTTCTGCAGGTCCCCTTCCTGTTTTTTCTGCCCTCTTTCTCTTTCCTCCTGACACTCCTTTCTCTGCTCAGGTGTGCTCATTCGCATCCCTCCTTCTCTGACTGCCCGCCAGGTGTGCGCCTCTGTGCTGAGCAATTAATGCGATTATTTCATTCCTCAGACAGCCTCCTAGGAAGGTCTTTGGCTTCCAAGGAAGAAAGAAGCAAGCCTAATATTTTATTGAGCGTTGCTGCTTGCCAATGCTATGTCGTTGGTGCAAATTACCGTGTCTGATCTTCAGCGCGGTGGGGTGGGCATAGTTTATGAGGCCCATCTTACAGGTGAGAAGACTGAGGCTTAGAATTGGCTTTTTTTTCTTGCCCTCTAATTGTAGAAATGTAGACAGTTTTGGTAAAAAAAAAAAAAATGTCAAACAACAAAAGAAAGAAGAGGAAGAAGCAATGTCCGGCATTCTTCTGTCCAGGCCAAACTGGAAGCTCTATTCTGAGAGTTGCCCTGGGTAGAAAAGATCTCCTTGCTGTGCAACCCTGGCGGGGTGGGGGGCACCGGGCCACTCCCTGCCTCCTCCCCAGCATGCTGCCTGCCCGCCCCCTCACCCCGCTCTCCCTGCCCCTAGGGCTGCCCGGCTAAATCCCCACATTCCGGCCTGTCAGACTTGACTTGAGTTAGCATTTTTCTCTTTTTCTGTGAAAATCGGCCTTATCTGATTTCCGAGCACACGACCCCTACCTAGCTGGTTACGAACTTTTCACCGAGAAGCCTGGTGGCGCGATGCGGTTCTCCCCGTTGCCGGGCACGTGACATTGCCAGGGCCAAGACTAGAAGCGAGATGAAAGAGCGAAGGGCGCTCTGGAGGCGTCTGGAGAAAAGGCGCCACGAAAGGGCAAAACTGAAAAGCCCCCGCCCCACAGCACATCAGTCTTTAAAGGGTCGGCGTTCTGATTCAGACCTGAAACGTTTGTGAGGTAGAGAAACGCATTCATACCTCTCTTCCTGCCCTGTCCGCCCAGCGAGCTGGGAGCGACATTCAGAGCAAGGGACAAGAAGTGACCACGTTTCTTTGTGGGTTACTCTGGTCTATTGATTTACATTGTATCTGTTTCTAAAAATAAAAAGGCTGCAAAGAGAAACAACTTTCTGAGTGAGACCAGCAGAGTGAAGAGGCTGTCGGCATTCCTGAGACTTACCGGGAGTTTAATTCAACTCTGTTCTGAGTAGGAGGGGTTTCCGCGTGACTTTCATTCAGGATATTTTTCCCTCAAGGGCAATGTTGCTCACAAGCGAGGTGTTATTTTCACATTTGATAGTTTTTCTCTTAACAAAAAAACCACATGTTTCAGTTCCACTGTAACATTCAAACAATTGATACCATCTTTTACTAAAATGATAGCCGAATTCTCAAATACAGTTACAGATGATATTTTACAAAAGAAAAACCTATGGAAAATCCCGCATTTATTGTCCCCTGTCGGGTCCTTTCCCCCTCCCTTGGGCGCCTCTTTCTGCTCTGTCCCACATCAGCATGAGGGTTCGGTAGAACCAGGAAGTAATGGTGGCGTCCAGGATGACATTTGCCGCACTTGGCTTGATGAACAGCCCCCTAAAAAGAAATATTTCAGTCTGCCTTCCCTCCAGGGTCCTGAGCACAGACCTCCTCTCGCCTCCCAGAAATGGGAGGTTTCTTCAGCGTGGGGCTTTTCAGAGTGAGACCCGCCCTGGCTCTGTGTCAGGAAATAAATCCACGTCACTTTGTAAAGAGAATTTTCAATTATGATCTATATATTAACTCCCTTTTCCCCCCACCCCAGCCCCAAAGCCTTGCATAGGCTGCGGATATGCTTTATTCTAGAAAAGCTTGTCAGCCATTACCATAAACACCAGCCTATATGCCCCGAAACTAATACACACACAACACAGAACCCACAGGACAGCAAGGCCGCAGGAGGAATTAAAGACGTCTTGCCACTTTAACTCTTTTAGTTTAATTTTAATTTTTTATTTATTGATTTTAGCAAGAGAAGAAAAGAGAGGGAGAGACTGGAACAGAGATTTGTTTCTGTGTGTGCCCAGACCTGGGATCAAATCGACAACCTCTGCGCTTTGGGACGATGCTCTACCGAGCTATCTGGCCAGGGCCACTTTAACTCCTTAAAAAAAAAAAAAAGAAGAAGACTTTCTGGCCCTGGCCGGATGGATCAGTGGTAGAGCGTCAGCCTGGCATGCAGAAGTCCCGGGTTCGATTCCCGGCCAGGGCACACAGGAGAAGCGCCCATCTGCTTCTCCACCCCTCCCCCCCTCCTTCCTCTCTGTCTCTCTCTTCTCCTCCCGCAGCCAAGGCTCCATTGGAGCAAAGTTGGCCTGGGCGCTGAGGATGGCTCTATGGCCTCTGCCTCAGGCGCTAGAATGCCTCTGGTTGCAGCAGAGCGACGCCCCAGATGGGCAGAGCATTGCCCCCTGGTGGGCATGCCGGGTGGATCCTGGTCGGGCGCATGCGGGAGTCTGACTGCCTCCCCATTTCCAACTTCAGAAAAATACCAAAAAAAAAAAAAAAAAGAAGGCTTTCTGAGGAATTCATATGGAAAGAGGGGGAGCAAAGGGTATTTGCTATAAACAGAAGCTAGTGTTCCTTATTCATTCAAGGTCGGTCTATTAAAAAACAAGGGTTACTTAACATAAACCCCGTGGGCCAAACATTTTTGTAGTTTATTGATTACAAGCCATAGGAGGGCTGTGCCAATCCATGGCTGTTTTTTACATGACTTCCAAGTACCATAAATCAAACTGTATTTCCCAACACAAACATGCTGCAAACAAACCTATCCCAGCTGACCTCCAAGGGGGACATAATAGTCCCCCAGATGGGTCACAGAGAAGTTCTTCTTTCTACCTGCAGATGGGTGCTCAAGAAATGCTGGCACTGGTTACCTGTGTGGAAGGCTGCCTGGGAGGGAGACTCCTTGAGAGCCTGTTGTGCCTTCTACAGGTTGCATCATGCAACTGTATACTCTCTTCAATAAATAAAAAAATGTTAAATGATTCTGCCTTATTTGCTGAATAAAAACAATGGTTTGAAAGCTCTATTGTTGACATTATCTGCTTCTCCATCCCTCTCCCTTCTCTCTCTCTCTCTCTCTCTCTCTCTTTCTCTTTCTCTTTCTCTCTTCACCTCCCACAGCTATGGCTCAATTGGTTTGAGCAAACCGGCCTCGGGTGCTGAGGATGGCTCCATGGCCACCGTGTCAGACACTAAAAAATGGCACTGTTGCTGAGCAATGGAGCAATGGCCCCAGATGGGCAGAGCATTGCCCTCTAGTGGGCTTGTCAGGTGGATCCTGGTTGGGCCACATGCAGGAGTCTGTCTCTTTATCTCCCTTCTTCTCACTAAAAAACAAACAAAAAAGCTCTATTGTTTTAGAAGGAAACAAATCAGTCATAAAGGCAAACTAGAAAAAAATCTAGATAACTAAACATCAGACATCTCAACATACCAAAGGCCTTCTATAGCTGCATTCTGGGCAAAGAGAAGAGGGTGGCTGACAAAATCACCCCATTAACTGAAAGTCTGCAGATGTGTGCTGATGTCCCTTGTTGCCTGGAAGATTACTTCCATCCCACTTATGCAGGAACATGCTTTCATCAAATTACGGCCTTCCTGGGATTGCTATCAATAACAAGAGTCACCACCTTGCAACCATTGGGAGCTTGGTCTTGGAGAATGGAGCCAGGTCCAAATTCTGATCCATTAGAAGGGAAGGACCAGAGGATCAGGAGAAGGCTTGAGTGGCTTGGGGACTCTCCCTAGTGGCTGGTGAGATGGTAGATATTGAACAGGAATTTCTGAGGGGAAATGAGGGGACAAGCTGTCAGGCACTGAAAGGCATTTGTTCATTCACGCACAAAAAAGTGCCATTCAGAGAGTACCCGTAGCAGGCCAGCCAGGGAGACTGGCGTGGAGTAGAGGAGAACCAGCACGAACTAACAGGAAACCAAGCCCAAGCAGGTGGGACTCATGGACTTGGAACCTGGGAGTCCGGCCGCAGAGCCAGTCTGGGCTGCGGTATCGAGAGGCAAGTGTCCTGCACGGTCCTCTAACAGAGGCTCCCTCCCAGAGCTGGCTCTGCACGTGCAGGGAGGGGACACTGGGAGCAGGCAGCCAGGACCCAGGGGGGGACAGGACAATAAAGACACGTTCTCCTGAATGTGCAGCACCTTAAGAGAACTTTCCAGCTTCTCTCTGTGTACCATACTTCCTTAAATATATCCATGTAAGTATGTTGTCTTTTAAGTTGAATATTTATTGCCATCTTGAAGATTGAAGGTGTACTGCAAAGAATAGAAGGTCACTAGAGGACAAAGTCGGATTCTGCTAAGCTGTACCTCCAATAGATTCACGCCATGCTCTTCTGCCTCTAACAGCACGTTTTCCCCGGAGGAAACTGCTGCTGCTCTGGCCGAGGCCTGTCGTCCTACAGGTCTGCCAAGCAGACACGTCAGCTTGGGGTTCAGGATGTGTTCTAGAACTAGATAGCGCGGTCATTGCACAACGACCACAGAATGTGTTAAAAACCTCTGAGTTGTGCCTTTTGAAAGAGTGAATTTTATGGCGTGTGAGTTAGATCTCAAATTTAAGAAAGAAGAAATGCCCAGGTGTAAAGTAACAGTAAGCTTAGCTGGTAGAAATGCCTTCTAAGGAATGAAAATCGGGTTATGCACTAGGACCTCTGGTCACTTCTGGAATCAGGGAGGTCTCCATTTTGCCAGGAAGTAGAAGCCTGCATTAGACCACCGATTTTCAACTGGTGTGCCGCGAAGAGAGACACACCAGTGTGCCGCAGGAGTTTTTAAAGCATGCAATACCTATTGAGTTAGGGGCACTGACTGCTTCTCCCCTAGATTATCAAGTAGAAAAATAACAGCTAACACAACACTAGTCCAGTGCGAATGTATCAAATCATATCTTTCATTTATTAACTTTATTTTGTCACAGATTGGCAAAATATACATTTTCTGGTGCGCTGCAGAATTTCAGTAACACATTTACGTGTGCCGTGAGAGGAAAAAGGTTGAAATTCGCTGGGTTAGATGGCAGATGGGTTGGACAAGTCACAACCGCACTCCTAAACGTGTACACAAACTGTCCCCATGTCCCACAAGAGCCAGAATCGGGAGCCTGGGGAGAGGCCAGTAGCAACTGCTCCTGGGGTAGCGCTGCTCCCAATTCCCCTGCAAAGAACCCTTGTATATGCCATGCAGTGTGCGCTTATCTCACTGAGACTGCTGCAGCTCTCCCACAGGTCAGAAGCCACCGAGGGCTCTCCTCCGGTGAAACAAGGCCTGACCACGGAGTTACTTCCTTGGCCTCAGCCAGCAGCATTGCAGCTGGCTCAGCATGAGGCACGGGGAACCCTGCTCAGCAGACGTGCGCGGACCTCACTTGGCTTTACCATTGTGCCTCTGCTCCTTGGCCCTCCGTGTGCAGACCTGACTGTGCTGGACACGGGACGGGGCGGGGGAGCAGGTGTGTGTGTGGCAGGCAACCTACCAGGAAATGGATTCCTCCAAGAGCAAAGAGTAAGAGAGACCAGAAAGGAGCAGTGGTGAGATTTCTGTCTCGTCATTCTTCCTGCTTTCCTCTGGGCTCACGATGCTGTCCTTGGGCCACTCTCGCTCGATGAATTCACATTACCTGGTGTGCATGGGGGTGTTGGCTGGGTCTAGGAAGTGAGTCCAGATATCACCTTCCTGGCACACGTGGTTCCAGGAACGCCTCTGACTTCCCATCACCCCACCACCACACACTCAGGTAGCCCAGGGTTTTCTGGGCACGGTGCTCTCATCATGAAACGTCCTCCCACATCAGAGGTATTTTGAGGCTGCATGGCTTCTGCACAGCCTTGTTATTTTGACACCTTTCCTCCACGTGCAGATGAAGCCTGCTCCCCAGTCTGCCTATGGGCTCCATCACCACCCCTCTCCCCGCCCCATGTGCCCTTTCTGACCGACCAACCTGGCTGGACCGCTGTGCCTCAAAGCAATCTTCCCTCCCTCCGCCCCTCCCTTCACTGCGGGCTCCCTTTTCCTCCTCTGCCCCTGAACCATTTGTCCCGTAAGACTGAGCTCACTTGTCCAGTGCTGCCCTGTAGGAAACCAGCCCCAGCCTTCCGCAGGGAGGTCGGGCCCATCAGCCTCTGTCATAGCAGCCAGGTGTGTCATCCCTGGGGAGCAAGGTTCATCACTCTGGGTCCCTGGGAGCCCGCGGGGAGCCTGCCCCTTGGTACCCCATGATTTGATGCCTGTTCCACTAAACCCAGTTATTCAGTTTCACTGTTCGATTTCTGCCTGACTGCCTGTCAGCAAGGGCTTTTTCTTTCTTCTTTTCTCACACTGAGAAAGCTGAGGAGGAAAAGAGGTTGTCTGCGGCACGCTGATAAGGATCTCTGAGTGAACGTAGGGGACTCGGCTCCTTGTTTTGTTCCTCGTAGACGGGCAGACTGGGAAGTGAGTATTTGTGTTAGAATCATACAGAAAGGACAGAGAAAGCAGCCCGGCCCGGGTCCATCAGCAAGCGGCTGCAGGACTCCTTACACCAAATTTACATGGCTCCTGTCACAGCTTGCTGTGCCTCCTTTTTAAAATTCTCTCCATGTTTAAACAAAATTTTAAGGTGAGCAGTGTTAAATGTCTTTCAGAAATCAGAGATGGCTTTTAAGACCAAATTTGACATTCCGTGGTAATAACATACAGGGCAGGGCAAACGTGGGCGTACAGTGGTGAGCACGTGACGCAGCTTATTTTTGCCTTATTTACTTGTCCACACGAACAACTGTACGCCTGCGTTTGCCCACCTGTACACATTAAAGGGCCCCTTGTGCTCTCCCGTGGTGATGACCAAGGCTGACTGAGCCTGTTATCCACCTCGGGACCCACAGAAGTGGGACCCACTTGGTGTGTAGCTTGTATATAGCAGTTTTCAAACTTCTGCATCCAGTGTGTAAATTTTCCTTTGCTTCATGGTATCACCATGGACAAAACCAAAATATTTTCAAATGTGCAAGTGGGTTTTCGTTGTCAGGATCAGTTGGTTGTATCCCTTTTTAGGGGGAAATGGGCTAGAACAGGAAAGTGACATTTGGGGGGCAGGGATAATATTACCAAGAGCAGTTTCAGGACTGTTTATGGTGTTTTCTTATACTTTTCCAAACTGTAATTTGTTGACTCTTTTTCGTTGTTGTTATTCAGAATGAACTTGTGCATAATCTCCGCCTGGTGTCCATTTTCTTTCAGGTGACTTTTCAGCTCACCCTGCCATGTGCCAGCGAGAGGCAGTACCATCGTTTCGGACAGTGCTGTAACAAGTGTGAACCAGGTCTGTGCTTCCAACCCACCTCTCGGTGTCCCTAAAAGTGGGTGGGTCTTTTTTTTTTTAAATCTGAAGAATGTTTTCTATCTGCCTGATGAAGAAAGAACTTGATGGACGTTTTGTGGTAGCAGCAGGGGCTAATGTCTGCCACTCTGAAGACAAACACCTTTCTTCTCTCCGTAGATAAAATCACGTAGAAATCAAAGGCAGTTTCATAAACTGGTACTTAATTCATGCTGGAATGCCTCTTTCCAAAAACACTATTTCTTGAGAAGGCAAGAAGGTTTTTTTGTTTGTTTGTTTTTCTTTTTCTTTTTCTTAATTTTAATGGGGTGACATTGATAAATCAGGGTACATATGTTCAGAGAAAATATCTCCAGGTTATTTTGACATTTGATTATGTTGCATACCCCTCACCCAAAGTCAAATTGTCCTCTATCACCTTCTATCTGGTTTTCTTTGTGCCCTTCCCCTCCCCCACTCCTCCGTCTTCTCCCCCCCCCCAGCCCTGTAACCATCACACTCTTGTCCATGTCTCTGAGTCTCATTTTTATGTCGCATCTATATATGGAATCATATAGTTCTTAGTTTTTTATGATTTACTTATTTCACTCAGTATAATGTTATCAAGGTCCATCTATGTTGTTGTAAATGATCCGATGTCATCATTTCTTATGGCTGAGTAGTATTCCATAGTATACGAGTGGCACAGTGGATAGAGTGTCTGACTGGGATGTGGAAGACCCAGGTTTGAGATCCCGAGGTCTCCAGCTTGAGCGCGGGTTCATCTGGTTTGAGCAAAAGCTCACCAGCTTGGACCCAAGGTCGCTGGCTCGAGCAAGGGGTTACTCAGTCTGCTGAAGGCCCACGGTCAAGGCACATATGAGAAAGCAATCAATGAACAACAAAGGTGTTGCAACGAAAAACTGATGATTGTCACTTCTCATCTCTCTTCGTTCCTGTCTGTCTGTCCCTACCTATCCCTCTCTCTGACTCTCTCTCTGTCCCTGTAAAAAAAAAATGTGGCAAGAAGGTTTTTAAAAGTATGCGTTAGCATTTTGTGATTCAAACTCTCAAAATATGCAGTTAAATTCTTATTGAAAAATATTATCACAGAAAAATTGGGGTTGAGGGGATAACCATACTGGAATTGTTGCTACCAAAATTGCCTAGACCCTGTTAACTTTCTCCCTACAAACATAGCTGCTGTGTCTGGAAGGTGGGCTGGTGACGATTTCCCCAAAATTGTTCCCCTATGACCACACATGTCTACGGCCCCAGCGAACTCCCAAGTCCATAGAGTCCGCATTTACTCATTGCTCTGGGGAGGAGACCGTATCTTTGAGGAAAAGATGGTTACTTTATAACAGGGGTCGGGAACCTTTTTGGCTGAGAGAGCCATGAACACCACATATTTTAAAATGTAATTCTGTGAGAGCCATACAACGACCCGTGTATGTTAGGCATTATCCAATAAAAATTTGGTGTTGTCCCGGAGGACAGCTGTGATTGGCTCCAGCCACCCACAACCATGAACATGAGCAGTAGGAAATGAATGGATTGTAATACATGAGAATGTTTTATATTTTGAACATTATTTTTTTAATTAAAGATTTGTCTGCAAGCCAAATGCAGCCATCAAAAGAGCCACATCTGGCTTGTGAGCCATAGGTTCCCGACCCCTGGCTTATAACAAGATTCTCTACATATTTCAGCTCCAAATCTTTCTTGGATGTGCAGAATCAAGATCCGTTGCGTGTGCATGTGTGCATGTGCGTGTGTGTGTGTGTGTGTGTGTGCAGGACTCTCTGATCAAACTAAGTGAACCAGGAGCTCACAGTGTATGTAGGACAGAAGAGGGTAACTATCCAGATTGATGGTGGGGGGATTGGAGATAGGAGTAGAGGGGAAGCATAGCTCTCTTGCTTAGCCTGCAGGGAACCCCTTGAGTTCTGCAGGCACCAGTTTGAAAACTATTGAGCTTTATAACTTAGTCATCAGAGCTTTGGGGTGGGAAGGGTGATCTATCACATTGAAGACGTAAGAGCCTGCTGTGACCCGAGAAGTTATATTTTAAGCCAGCCTGGAGTCCTACGGAGCCCTCCACTGTGAGGTGCGGCCTCATCTCGTGTATCCTACTATCTTTGGGGCACTTTCTGGGATCACGGTCATGTAAATGGTCCAGTAGACTGGTGCCTTTTGTTGTTTTGGTTTTTGGGATATTTTTGATTAGTGTACCTTTCCTTTTCTAATCTAAGGAACATATATGTCTTCCAAATGCACTACTACCTCGGACAGTGTGTGCCTGCCCTGTGGCCGGGATGAATACCTATCCACCTGGAATGAAGAAGATAAATGCTTGCTGCATAAAGTCTGCGACACAGGTGAGTCAGTCATGTCGGTGGGAAGATGGGTAAACGACAGTTTTAGATCTAGCTGTGCTGTGTCTTTGGTGGGGCGTAGGACGTAGTTGGTATAATGTTATGTCAGGAACCACACAAGAGCTGATTTTCTCTCTCTGGTATCAGCAGCTATTGACGATCACGGCCAGATCAGTTTTCTTTAGGTGATGTTCCATTTCTATCAATCCTTCTCCATTTCTCAGCTGGCATACTTGATCAAAAGAAATTTCCCTTGCCAGCTGTGTACTGTTACCCTGAAATGCAGTACATACAGGAAGGGCAGAAGGAATGCTTATGCCTTTGTTTACCACGTTCCAAAATAATGACTCGATCACCAAGCTTTCTCCAAAGGATTTCACAAGACTATGAGGAACTTGTGAACTTAGAGTTAAGGTGTTTCAGTCTATTGCAGTAGCTGGTTTCAGGGGTGCTCAGACTGCCCCACCTCCTACAGGTGACCCCATCTTTCATATGACCCCAGGCATCTTTAAGAGCTCCCTTGCTTCCTAGCTCATCTTGGACATCTGCCCTGTACCTAGAAGCAGACATTTCTCCAAGGATTCCTGATCGTATTCGGAGAAACATCTTCTTTAGCAACCTTCTTCTGGGTGCTAGGGAGACTCATTGCTTCTGATTGATCCTTATTTATATGGTTTTTCTTTCCCAGTGGAAAAAAATACTGAGAAATGTATATGTTTTAAAACCATAATTTTTCTAACATGTTGGGGACAGCTGGCAGGTTTGGGTTGGAGAAGATAACACGGAAACTCCACTGAGCAGAAGCGTCTGATCAAGTCTTTTTTTCTTCCCTCTGCTTAGTAATGACCTTGACTCACTGCTGACCTTGACTCATTGCTGTCTCTCGGAAATAAGGACTCATTCTGTCTACTGCCCAAATTGATTAGAGTGCAAAGCCTGGTTCACGAAGATATATAAGAATACATCAGGCTTGCATTCAGTTGCAGTGAGTGGGATACTGTGCACGTTTATACACACCGGCCTCAGACAGTGGGCACAGAAGGGAATGGAGATTTCTCCCGGTTCACTGTGCTTGGGCCTGAAGGGGATGAGGATAAGAAATGTCCCACACTCCCTGCCGGCTGCCACTGGAGCGAGTAAAGGAGGGTGCATGTTTCACTTGTATATTTCTCTTTCCCTTGGAACTGTGCTCTAGTCAGTGCAGGCTGCTATCACAGAAATCCATCCACAGACTGAGGGGATTAAGTAAGAAAAATTGACATCTCACAGTTCTGGAGGTTGGACGTCTGCAATCAGGGTACCAGCATGGCCAGGTTCTTGGTGAGGGCCCTCTTCTTAGTCTCAGGACAGCGGCTTTTTTGTTGTGTCCTCTCTGGCAGAGAGCAGAGAGGAGCAAGCTCTCTGCTGTGTTTTTTGTTTATTTGTTTTGTGTGTGTGTTTTTCCGAAGTTAGAAATGAGGAGGCAGTCAGACAGACTCCCGCATGTGCCCTACCAGTATCCACCTGGCATGCCCACCAGGGGGCAAAGCTCTGCCCATCTGGGGCATTGCTCCATTGAAACCAGAGCCATTCTAGCATCTGAGGCAGAGGCCATGGAGCCATCCTCAATGCCCAGGCCAACTTTGCTCCAATGGATCCTTGGCTGTGGGAGGGGAAGAGAGAGATAGAGAGGAAGGAAAAGGGGAAAGCTGTAGAAGTAGGCGCTTCTCCTGTGTGCCCTGGTCAGGAATCAAACCTGGGACTTCCACACACTGGGCCAATGCTCTACCATTGAGCCAACCGGCCTGGGCCTTCTGCTGTGTTTTTTATAAGGGCACTAATCCCATTCATGAGGGCTCCACCCTCATGACCTAATCACTTCTCAAAGGCCCCACCTCCTAATACCATCACATTGAGGGTTAGGAGTTCAATATAGGAATTTTGAGGAGACACAAACATCAATCCATAAAAATCTGTAATTTTTCAGGAACATAAGTACAAGGGCCTTTTGGAATCCAGGTGAGATGGGGGTAGAAGGTCTGTTTTAAATAATGTTACTGTGCTGTATTGTGTGTGTGTGGTGTGTGTGTGTGCGCAGTTGATCCTCATTATTCAGCATGGTTATGTTCTATACCAGGGGTCCCCAAACTACGGCCTGAGGGCTGCATGCGGCCCCCTGAGGCCATTTATTGGCCCCCACGGCGCACTTTTGGAAGGGGCACCTCTTTCATTGGTGGTCAATTGGCAGCGTTGCTCACGTACAGTACTACTTCCGGTGACACGGGATACACGTGTCACGGCTCCGGAAGTGCATCATATCACTTGTTACAGCTAGCAGTGACAAATATGGAACTGGACATTGACCATCTCATTAGCCAAAAGCAGGCCCATAGTTCCCATTGAAATACTGGTCAGTTTGTTGATTTAAATTTACTTGTTATTTATTTTAAATATTGTATTTGTTCCCATTTTGTTTTTTTTACTTTAAAATAAGATATGTGCAGTGTGCATAGGGATTTGTTCATAGTTTTTTTTATAGTCCGGCCTTCCAATGGTCTGAAGGACAGTGAACTGACCCCCTGTGTAAAAAGTTCGGGGACCCCTGTTCTATACAATCACCACAAACACTGAACTAGCAAATACTGAACTTCTGTTCCTAAGAGAAACACAGGTTCCTGCAAGCTTTGGTCTCAGCGGTTTTGCCATCCGATCAACACACCACCACCTTGTTTTAAGTGTGTTTCTGTTTAAGGACACCTTATTTAATAAGTACTTGATTCATTAACACTGGACTCACAACCCACAGCACTGTAACTCATGCCTGAACTAAGTTTATCTAATACACATTTTTTTCTCCCTAAGACATGCTGCTGCCTCCTTGGACTTAGAAGCACTGGACAGCACTTATGCCCTGTGCTTGGGGGCTGTTTTAAACAGTGAACTCACCAACAGCAAGTGCACACAAACGCCAACATAGGACACTAAACAGACCACAAAAAGGACACTTGTTTCCAGAATGAGAGCTGAACCAATAAGGCAGAACCTTGTTCACTCTTACCTGGAACATGCAGGTCCAGTGTGTGGCTGAACGTTGTCACCACCCTGCAGAAGTGCCAGTGGTACTGATTTGGGGGCTACAGTGACATTTTAGCCAGTGGGTGAAACTGCTGACATGAATCAGTGGATAGCAAGGACCAACTGGGTGTGAGCATTCACCTGTCCTCCACAAAAACTGCCCAGGGTAACAGGAGAGCACTTCGCAATGCGCTGTGAGAAAAGACATGTTATCCCCAGTGAGTGGGGACAGAAGAATTCCCCAGCGTGGCTTCGGGCCCAGCCTCTGCACTCCTCCACTTACTTACCTGCAAGGGGACCCCAGGTTTCCAACTGAATAACTGTGGCCCTGCAGGCTCTCAGAAGGAATCTCCAATCTCCAGAAACCTCGTTCTCTTAGGTCCTGTCTGGCATTTGTGTTGATACTGTTCATCACATTTGAATTTACTTAAAACCGGGAGACTATGAAGTCCCTTTTGCATTAGCCAAAGTCAGTGGTGACTGCAAACTCTCCAGCCCATAATCTTCCCACTAACGTAAAGAGTGCTTTTTACAAAGCCACATGACTCTTGATTATTGAGAGAGGGAAAACCCCACTGGGGTGTTGGAGTGCCAGGCGCAGGAACTGGGAGGGAACTTGTAGTTCCTGAAAGCGTCCGTGCCCCGAGGAGGCCTGGCACTGCATTCTGGGGGGTGGCACAGTGCCGTGGCAGGTGGGTGCCTGCCGTGCCACGCTACCCTGTCTCTGTTGCCCGCAGGCAAGGCCTTGGTGGCGGTGGAGCCCGGCAACCAGACGGCCCCGCGGCGCTGTGCCTGCACGGCCGGCTACCACTGGAGCGAGGACTGCGACTGCTGCCGCCGCAATGCCGAGTGCGC
The DNA here is from genome assembly GCF_036850765.1 of Saccopteryx bilineata. Lineage (NCBI taxonomy): Eukaryota > Metazoa > Chordata > Mammalia > Chiroptera > Emballonuridae > Saccopteryx > Saccopteryx bilineata. The sequence goes on along the minus strand of NC_089500.1, from coordinate 10,766,396 downwards.
GCCGGGCTTCGGCGTCCGGCTCCCGGGTACGGGCTCGCTCTCTCTTTCGGTACTTGGGCAATCCCCCCCCCCCACCCTGAGGCCGAGGCCGGCTCCCAGAGGGCTCCCTGCGGCGTGAACTCCCCGAGGAGCCGGGGAGCATCGGAGGAGCAGGAGGGTACCCTGGGAACGGAGCCCACGTTCTGGTCCAACAGGAGCGTGTGAGCGCTTGGCCCACGTGCCTGGCTCCAGGCTCCTCCATCTGCGAAGACTCAGGCTGGCCCCACCCCGTAGGAGGGAACCCGATAACGCAAGGGTCCACCAAGATTAAAAAAAAGTGTGTACCCTCTTAGCACAATTGAAAAAATCATGCACCATTAGCATATATTTAAGTTGACAGCTCAAATTTTTTTTATTACAAATTTAGAGTTGCTAAGGGCTTCGTTTTCAGGGAATGATAGCAATAGTAACACTTTCTAAAATATTCAATGGAGTGTCAGCACCATAGCAATTTTATACCCGTCATCATGTATTGAAAAGTGCACTCATTGCCTGAACTGTAGGAAATGTTATGCAGTTCTTTTCCCTGCTTTGATTTGTGTTGATGTCACCTTCCCCACAGAATTGTATCCTAATGTATTTTTGTGCTTGAAAGGCTTTTACTAATCACCTTTTGTGTCCAAAAACACACACCTATTTGAAATATTAATTTTAAAAAAAAAAGGTTCTAAGGGTTTAAAACACTCCTTCTGGACTAAGTTGTTACTACAGTTTTTACACAATAGGTCAGAAACAAATATATTATCTTTTGCTATATTTTAATATGAAAAGTGAAGGTTTTATGAACTTCCTATTGAATGGAGTTGTTTCCAGTTAGTTCATATCTTCATGGTTGCATACAACTTACTGTTAAAATGCAACAGGATTCAACATTAATTCTATTTCCACTGAGTGCTGGGTAGGTTGTTCATGTAAATAACTAGATGTCTAAGGCAGGACTCTGTGACAGGAGTGTCTCCATCTGGCAGCACCTCCTGTTTACGTGTCTAGGATCACACAGCGATGTGACCTCTCAGCTGTGTCTAATGACTGCTCAGTTGAGAACTCAACTCTGTGCTTCAATTTTGTTGAAAGTAAAGATAGAAATCTTTTTGACTCGGAAAAGTGTTTCTGAGAGTCACTTACTTCTCGGCTCCTAGGTACACTAAAGCAGTCTCTTCAGGGTATAACAAAGGATTTACACCTGTTAGTCTTTCCTGTAGAGGCATTTTGTTTTAACCCAGACTGCTTGGACAGGGTTAGGAGAATTAAAATATTACTCATTTCAGTTCATATTGAGAAAAATGTCCATGACAGAATTTCACTGTTATAGTCAGTCCTGATCATCAAATGTATCAACTAAACCAGACAAGCTTTCTCTTAGAAAAAGCCTAATTTGATTTTTTTTAAATAATTAAAATCTTGTTCAATTACATTTGACATACAACAACATTAGTTTCAGGTGTACAACATAGTGATCGGACACTTATATACCTTACAAAGTGATTATCCCGAGATTGACTTGATGTTCAATTTTTTAAAATAAATCTCCCGTCTGGCCTGTGGTGGCGCAATGGATAAAAGCCTCGATCTCACTTGCTGAGGTTGCCGGTTCGAAACCCTGAGTTTGCCTGGTCGGGACACATGGGAGTTGATGCTTCCAGCTCTTCCCCCTTCTCTCTCTCTCTTCCTCTCTCTCTCTCTAAAAATGAATAAATAAATAAAAAAGAAAAGGTCTTTAAAAAATAAAATAAATCTCCCTGTGTCAGCTGGCTGGCTCCCTCCTGAATTCTGATTCTCAGGTAGACAAGGAAGGCCCAGAGCCTTTTTGCAAATTTGTCACCTACATAAAAAAAAAAAGGTTCTGTCACCTTTTCTGCTTTTTTTTCTGATCGAAGTTCTCTCTGACTGGATCCTATGGGAGTGGTTCGTTCTTGGCAGTAGTGGAGGGTAGAGGGAAGTACATGCTGATTAAAGATGTCACTTCTGCCCTACCTTGCACTTGGCACTTGATCCTTGAACGACGTGGGTTTGAACTGCACAGGTCTGCTTATATGCAGATTTTTTTTTATAAACTTACAGTATTGATCAATACTGTGCAGTATAATCTCTTCGGTTATTTTTCAAAACATTTTATTTTCTCTAGCTTACTTTACTGTAAGAATACAGTATATAATACATATACCTTATACAATATGTGCTAATTGTTTATGTTATCAGTAAGGCCTCTAGTCAACAGGAGGCTATATTAGTAAAGCTTTTGGGGAGTTAAAAGTCGTATGTGGATTTGTGACTGCTTGGGGGGCCGAAACCCCTAAACTCCATATGGCTCAAGGGTCCCCTGTATTGGAATTCAGAGCGACTGAACCTGGTCCCAGTTACTCTGTTCCTGTTGTCACAGTTTTGCCTCTACAAGACAGGGGAGCCAGATGTGGCACGGGTGCTCTGAGTGTGGGAGCCCGGCCGTCACCAGTGTTCCCACGGGCTGCTGGTGGGCATCTCAGAGGTCTGGCACCAGAGTGGGATTTGGAGTGGGTGAGAAGTATGCCTTCCTTTGCCGAGTGGGAGAAGTGTGGTTACGAAAGGGAAAGGGGACAGGAGCACCTTCAGGAAGTCCCCGGCAGGTCCGTTACAAAGAGCAGACGGATATGGAAGCCCCACGTAGGGAAATCAATGCACTTAAGTTCTACTGCTTTGTAGCCCCTTGGGAAGTCTTTTTGTTTTTAAGGTGTTTTTTTTTTAATTTATTGCTTTTAGAGAGAGAGAGAGAGAGAGGCATCAATTTGTTGTTCCACTTATTTACGCATGCATTGGTTGACTCTTGTATGTAGCCTGTTGGGGGATCAAACCCACAACCTCAGCATGTTAGGATGATGCTCTAACCAACTGAGCAATCCAGCCAAGACTCAGACTGTGTTTATGTTTTTAAAAACTATTTGAATTTATGTGAATGACTGATGTCAACTGGTCTTTTAGCAAATCAAATAAGTTAAGAGGGGAGGTACCCTCTTTATTAAGGCAATTGCAGAAATCAAGAATATACTTCCCACTTGACTCAGGACAAAGAATATATCATTCCTTATTTCAGTATTTTATTCATGAAGCTAAACCACAGAAGCACTACTAATTTCAAGAGTAATTTGTGGTTTTGATGCAAGTCAGTTGCCTGATCATGGTGCTGCCTGGTCACCAGAGGGTCGGCTGACCAAAGGGTTAGCACACATCAGCAGCAGTGAAGGTGACAGACATAGGAGACCGGAGGCATTTCCTATTTTGATAGCATAGTTGATGAGGTGTGTGAGAGAGTTGAAGAAAGCTGACTAAGCTGGACCAGTTCCTGCTTTCTGTGCTGTGGCTAGAGGCAGGGGTCCAGCACCCAGCCTACCACTCCACCACTTGTGATTGTGTAAACAGTCTTCTTGGAACGTGGCCACACCCACTAGGATGGATTTCCTGCTGCAAAGGTTTGCAGCAGGGACCAGAAGGCCTGCAAAGGATGTCTTCCGGATGGCCCTGTACAGAACACGTTTGCTACAACCCTTGGTTTAAGAGAAAAAGAGACCTGTAGGAGTTTGTTTGAGAAAACTGTTGTCAGTCCCAGCCTTGGACTGGTGAGATTAAGCTAGTCAGAGGAAGTCCGGTCAAGACGTTTCCCTTACAAGCAGTAAACATCCATTCTCTGTGGATGAAGGTTGATGTAAGCCCAAAAGGCTGGAAGGGGAGATCAGACAGGTGCTTGGTTACAGCAAGTCAGACAGCAGACTCCCCAGCTAGGGCACAGTATTGGTGACCAGGACATTGGCTCTGAACAGCGCAGGGTCAGGGCCTAACCCAGATACTGGCAGTAGGGACCTGACCCTGAGCCAGTCCCTTCCTGAACATGATAACTGCATGCCTACCGCTGGGATCGGGCACCCTCAAATCTGGTGGGGGTGGAAGCAGTGAACCACCGGGGGGGGTGTGTGTGGGGGGGCAGCAAGAGGCAGAAGGGCAGCTCCTGATGTCTGTCCTCCGGACCACCATCCAAGCTGATCTCTAAGTATCCTTGTTTGGTTTTTGTTTGTTCTGTTTGTCCGTTTGTTATTTTGACAGTGCAGCTCAACAGAGACACGGTGTGTGAGCCCTGCCTGGTAGGCTTTTTCTCCGATGCCCTGTCTTCCACAGAAAAATGCAAACCCTGGACCAAGTAAGTGACCACGAAGGAGCCCCGAGAGTCTGTTGATTCTAAACAACTCGGCCTCCGTCATCCTCTCTGGGCTGAAAACAGGCTGAGTTGTTGAGGCTTCCTCGCGAAGAAGCCTTGTTCCACGTGGGAAAAGTGTAAAATTCAGTGTGGGTGAAATAAACCCATCCAGCCAACCAACACTTCAACCTGATGTGACAGATACTGTGTGTCACATTTTAGGTTCAGTTTGCCTCAATCTTTGACTTAGAGTCGCAGCTTCTTTTCTCCTTTTTCTAACCTTATTGAGTTTAAAACGTTTGATAACATTTATCATTCACTTATCACCTCCACTTCCCCAGCTTCCCAGCACCACTGGTTAATTTGTCCAGAGATCTGTATGTGTGTGTACGTGTGTGCATCTGTGCATGAAGCAGCCTCCTGTTTACATAAATGTTTGCATACTGTAAACACCGTGGGTTTTTACCCACATAATGTATCTTGAAGGATGGTGATTCCATATTGGTTCACTTAGACTTTCACGGCTTTTTATAGGTATGTAATATTTCAGTGTAAAGGTGTGTGGTAATATAGTTAATAACTTTCCTATTAATAGTTAGGTGGTTTCCAGTTTTGTGCAGTAATTAATCATTTTGAATGAATCAACTCACATAGAGTGTTTCACACTTATGTTAGTGTATCTATAGTGGAACCTGGATCCTTTCCTTGACTGCTTGTTGCTATATATTAATACTCAGTACAATAATTCTTTCAGTTCCCAATGTATTCATTCCCATTAAATATTTATTTTCCGATCCACTTATCCAAGTTTTATGTTGAAGAGATTTTCTGTCTTTTCAGCTTCAAGACAGCATTCATCAAAAGTGTATCACTGAGCAAGTGAAGCCTTTAAAGTCTTCCTTACCAGAGACACCAGTCTCCTGTCTTTCAGGCCACTCTGTCAGAGTGGTTCCTGGAGAGCTCGGGCATGTGCACTTCTATTCATTCATTTGTCCACCTGCGTGATGTGGGGACAGGCAGTGGGGATCCAAACGTCCAGGAAGGCCAGGTTTCCTCTCCTGAAGGAGTTAGCAATCCAGTGGAGTACCTTTTTTTGGGGACCAAATAAGCCAACAGGGTATTTTGCAGTTTGGATGTCTAGGGGACAGAGGTGTAGGGCCCAACCCCCCACCTCACCTGCCTGATTGAGTTGCAGGAGGCTGTGCTTGATTCTCATTCTGCCCACTTTTGTTCCCTGGGAGAACTAGTAGCGTGTTTCTTCTTGGTGTAAAGTTAGATTGACTAGTATGGTGGGGGCTGTCTTTGAGTTGCCTTGGAAACTTAATTGATTTGCTAATGGCCCACTCAGCCCTCTATATTAAAGGAACATGTGCTCTCTGGGACGGCCATCTTTCCTGCTAAAGAAGATAGCAGAGAACTAGGGAGCCCTTCTGAGCCCATCTTATATATCTTATTTCTTGATGTCGATTTTCATCAATTCTGCGCTGTTTCTACTCGTGACCCTGAAATATACATGTCGTGTGGGTTGCGACACCTTTTAAGATATATATATATATAAAAAACTGAAATACTTACCTCCTTTCCCCCCATAGCTGTACCACTCTTGGGAAGACGGAAGCACGTCATGGGACTGATAAATCAGACGTGGTTTGTAGTTCTCTGCAATCAGCAATACGACCGAGTGGTATGTTTCAATGGAGCGGGTTGGGTGGTAGATGTGCCCCCGTCTGGTCAGCTCATCTAGATCCCCCCAAATTTCATGCCATATGTGGAGGGCTCATCTCTCCTTTTCCGTCTCATCCCATTTGCAGTCAGTGTAATATTTCATTTCTGTCCATATTTTAATTCCAGATATGTTGTTTACTTGATCATCTTCTACTCTGGAATGGATAACTAATGGATTTATATGTATGAAAAAGAAAAGAAAATTGAGCTACACACATAAATTGAAATGCCCAAGTAGGGTAGGGCGGTGATGGTCACAGTGAGTGTCAATGGGAAAATCTGGTCACCAACCAGAGTTCGCCACTTGTTGGAATATAGCTGTCATCATTTATGAAACATTTTGTAGATCCAATTAGTCTTAAGTACAGCATCAAAAGCTGACGGAGGGTTGCCTGTGAACGGCAGTGGCCGGGTATCCAGGTGGGTGAGAGAGTGGTGGTGGCCCCAGGTGTCACAGCACTTGGGATGGCATTGGTATCCAGAAGCCCTTGCCAATGAGGCAGGAGATGCCAGGCCACAGAATCCCAGTGTTAATGACGTTGGACTAAGAAAGTCAGGGCTTTCCAGCTGGCACCTTGGGAGACAGGAGGATATCGATGGTGCTTGGCATGGAGTTACACAGTCACAGCAACATTTAAAAACAAACAAACACCATTTTGAAGATAATGTTAAAAGTAACCAAGAGAATAAAACATTTTAAAATAGAGAGGAGAAGAAAGGCAGAGTCCCAAACAACCCAGGTCACACCAACCAAGAGTTTATAATACAGGTTGGGCAAAAGTAGGTTTACAATCTTGAGTACGTGAAACACAGAGTCTATGCTCGTCTTATTACTTATTAATCATTGTATTCCTTTCATGTGAACAACTGCAGACCTCCTTTTGCCCCTCCCTATATGAAGGCTCTAGCACTGGCATGATCAAAGGGGAATGAAAAAACAATAGTTGGGTCTACATCGTGCTGTAGATGAAATGCCTGAGACGCTTTGAAAGACAGCTATGGTCTCTCCTCACAACCAGCAAAACCCTAGTGCTGGGTTGTTATTTGGAAAGAGATATGAGAGGGACTTCTTTTTGCCTCAGTGGCTGGTCACCTGGAGAGGTTGAGGTGTCTGCAGGTAAGCAAAGGTGGAACTGGACGGCGTGGTACACATGATTTTAATGGTTCTAAAGTAGAGCCATTCCCAGGTGGTCCTGGGCAGTCCTCGCTGAGGTGGTGCTAGGCTGTGGGCCTGGGCCATTTTGGTGACTCTGCCCTTCGGAATGTGAGCGCTCTGTGACGAGCCTCCAGCCAGAGTCCGGACCTTCCTACTCCTCTTATTCCAGACCAGCATCCTTGATTCTGGGCTTGATAGAAAGGGTTTTGTTTACAGGCTTAGAGATGAACATCCAGTTGCCTTTAATACTTGGTTTTCTCCTCCTCTTCTAACCCAGAGCCTCAGACTTACCTGCCCAGCCTGATTATCCTGCTGCTCTTCATATCTGTGGCCGTGGTCGCTGCCATCGTCCTTGGTGTTTACTATAGGAAGAAAGGGAAAGCACTAACAGGTAGGTGTCTGTGCGGTTTTTGTAAATGAATCTTAAAAAAGAAATAGATATGTCTCTAAGTCTATGCTTTGGAAGGCGTGTATATTGCTCACTGAATATATCTGGTGATCTGCTTAAAATGGGTGCCTTGAGGTGGTTGCCCTTAAACTAAGTGAAATACTCTTCTTTCCCCCTAATTCATTGTTCTTTGGCAAAACCAGCAAAACCCATTGTGCCTCTTTATGTCTCAGCAAACAAAAATATGCTGGGGCCAGGAAACCGATGACTCTTCAACCATTTGTTTGCATTGTATCGGTTACATGGTGTCAGATACACAGGGGTTGCACTTACCTAGAATACAAATATTTTTAATGCACCCAGTTAAAAACAGGGACAAAATGTTCAGGTCAATGGTGGATGGAAGGTTCTGACTGGGGCATTGCCTTGCAATATGAATCTGAAATTATGAAAACGAGTTACCTTATGTTTGGTAAAATTTACGTGCTTGTGTTGAAAATAAACAGTCAGTGTTGTCTTATTTACTGTGAATAATTTTTGGACCAAAATTATTCTGTTTGACAGCATCTTTTTATATCACATCATGTTTGACTTTTATACTAGAAAGCAAAAAAGTGTGATTTTTAAGAAAGGATTTGAGGCTTCAGTCAGTTTCCTGAAGATATCTCTTCATGCTTAGATAGTCACTTCATTCTGTTTTGAAGCAGCATTGTCTCACCGTCCTTTCCCATTTTCAGTTGCTCACTTGTTTATCGTCCCCATGTCTGCTTTGCTCTGTTTGGTCAGTTCTCCCACATCACCTCCATGGGCTTCTGGAGAGCCTGCATATCTTGCTGTTTCCATGAACATTGTCTTACCAGATGGCACCTTGGGTGATCAAAGGATTGATGAAAGAGGGAAGAGGGTGACTGAAGAGGCCAGTGTAAAGCAGAGAGCAATGTTAATCCATCTGCAAAAGCCTGTTTACTATCGCGTATCTTTATTTAACACTATTTCACTTCCCTAACAACTCTGTAACTGGGATTTGAACAACACGTGTTCAGATGCCGCGGACCACTCTCGTCGTCATGTTTCTGGGAGATAAACAGACTTCTGCTGCTTGTCCTTTAGTTTTTGCCTCCCTGATAATCTCCGACTGCCATCTCACCGATGAGAGGGACCGTGGGCCCAGTAGTTACTCCATCAGGATTTATGACCGTCGCTTTTTCTGCATCCTTTCATCACATGCTGATGGCCCACCAGGGACGGGCTGGGCACTGGGGTCTCAATCCCAGGCAACACAGAGGCAGTGAGTGCTCTCATGGAGGAGGTGTCCTGGTGGGCAAGGCAAGCCTGGGGCCACAGAGCGAGGCTGCATGTGGAAAGGGGAGGTGCAGAGAGAGTCCCAGGTGATCTGGGGACACAGGGGTTAGTCAGGGCCTCCCAGATGAGGAGACAGGACAGCAGGTCTAAAAGACACAGTGAAGTTAACTGAAGGGGGTGGGGGAATTTATAGCTTTCCACCTGGACAGAATTTCATGATGGAGGGAGCAGGGCAGGTTGGGGGATTGAGAGAAGGTTGGTGTAGCTGGCGCAGAAGGTCTGAGCCACGTGAGACAACACTGAGGATGGACGCATGGCCAGAGGATGCTGCCCGGCAGACCTAGCGAAGGACTTTGCTCCTTCTCCTTAGCAAAGGGAAGCAAAAAACGGCCTCCTGGGTTAGCATAGAAAACAGATGTGGGCGGCAGTCAGAGCGGATGCAGACATGCAGGTAGGGGGTCCTTCACAGTCATCCAGGAGAGAGGTGATTATAGTAGTTACAACTATCACCTCTGCGTGCAAATATTATTTTTAGTATCATTTGTAATTGTCTAATACTGATTCCTACAACGAAAGAGCTATAGTTTTCCTTTTATTTGGAGTATCTTTATTTTTATGTAATTTTAAAGTTATAAAAAGGAAGCAAGACTACTAATGATGATGATAGCAATTTCTGACATGTATTGAGTGTTTATCTGATAAATGCATACCGTGCTCTGTGCATTTTACATGTACTAACCAAATCCCCACATCACACTCTGAGGCTGGCACTATGTTTCCCTGGTTTCATAAGGAGGAGACTGAGGCTCAAAGGGGTTAAATAAAGGGGACAAGAACACATCATAGGTATCATTAGCTATTATTATGACCTAATTATCTTCCAATGGAGAGCTGACAACTGAATTCAACAGTAAATTCAGCAGAGGTGGGATAAAGTTTTATCTTTGTATTACATAATTTTATAGACTTTTTTTTGAATTTATAGATTTGACTAAGTTTTGTCACTTCTATTTTTATAAGTTGATGGAGATAGTATTTGTAGATGCCACAGAATGTATTCTATTTTTTCCTGAGAAGCAACAAGGTATAGCAGAGAAGGATTTGGGACTTGCTGGAATGCTGTGGGGTCTGCCTCAGCCTCCCGGCATGCACTTGACTTTTATTATGCGTATAGCTGAGGTAGTTCACTGGACAGGCAGCTTCCTAGACCCACGTTGTCTTCGTTCCCCTGCAGTGCCCAGCCTAGACCCTTGTACTCAAAGAAAAATTGCTAAGGGACTGAGGATGTCTGTTGTCATCTAACAGTGGCTCAAACACCCTCAATTGTGCCCATGGGCATTCAGTGAAACACTAGTGGGTCATTTTTTGCATCACAGGGATCAGGAAGTTCTGTTTTCAATGAGAGGAGGAGGAGTATGATGTCTTTATAGTTTTTAAATTGGTTGATTTTCTTCTGAATGTTACTACTCTCTGAAACGATCCCTGAAAGACATGCAGAGGGTTGTACTTAAAGATAATATTGGAATGACATAGTGGTCAGTGATCTTGCACTAGAAACAGGAAATAATAATATGAAGACCTTATCCTTGCTTTGTTTTTCTAGCTAATTTGTGGCGCTGGGTCAATGAGGCATGCGGCCGCCTCGGTGGAGATAAGGTAAATTTGAGAATCTCAAGTGCCTCTTTGAAGTACTTTCAACAATTAGGCTGAGATAGTTTTTAGTAAAATATTGAGCCCCCATTGGGAAAGGAGTACTTTCTTTGAGGGGAGGGGACCCCAGATCCCAGGGCTGATCCACCCAGAATAAACCAAAGCCCAGGTAAGTAACTCATCCTGAACGCTGCTTTCTTTGTATTGCATTCCATTTTGGTCACCTCTGTGTCCAGATATTAATTCTATTATTTTTTCAGTGCCAGTCTTGATTGTCTAGCATAGAGTCCTAGAAGGAAAGAGCTTCCATTTTTTTTTCTGTGTTGTTATTTTGGTAACTGTTAATTTTGATATAATTTCCAAATTATAAAAAAGCAGTGAGAATTGTTACAAAGAATGTCCACATGCCCTGTTCCCGGGTCTGCCAATTGTTCCCACTTTGTCACATTGCTTTATTATTCACTCTTTCTCTTTATGTGTGTATATCTTTTTGTCTTGAGCCATTTGAGAGAGAACGGCAGACATTGAGCTCCAATCCCCTTACATTTAGACGTCATTGTGCATGTCTTAAGAGCACGGACATTCTCTTATATAAGCAGAGTTCCTTTATCGAAATCAAGACATTGGATAGTGGAACAATGCTATTATCAAGTCCACGTCTGATGTTAAACTTTCCGTAGGTATCCCACGATGTCCTTTCAATCCGTTTTCTGAGGCATGAAAACATACACGTTTCCAACCACGAGCTCCTGCTGATTTCTCCGGATCATGTCCCAGCAGCACATTCTAACCCTTTCTTGTTGCTCTGCCTCGTCTTTTCTCCTGCAGTAGGAAACCTGACTCCTGCTGTTCATAGGATTGTTACTCATGTGCCCAATTCCAGATACATAGAGAGTACAATAGTTTCAGAATTACTAAACCCTGCCACAGCAAGAGAACAAAGCTACCAACCAGAGTTCAGTATTTGTTTAGAGATGTGGTTTTTTTCCACATTGAGTTTGAGCATGTGGTGTGTGTAGTCCAAGCTCTGGGTGCTGACGTTGCTGGGGTTGGCTGGCTCTTGGCCTTGCTTCCATGAGAACGTGCCCCGCGTGTGAACATGCAGTTAGTTTCCTTCGGTTCTGCTGTCTTTGGTGTCAGGGTTCTTCCCCGCTCTGTAATTTTTAAATAACACAACGTGCTATATAGGGAGTGTTCCATCTGTTCTTGTTATGGTGGAAGTAATTACTATAAACACCGTTTTCGGCTGTGTTTAGCAGAGCCACGTTCTAATAACTGGGGATTAATGCTTCTGCCTTCTGAATTTCAATCAGCAGGAGTCCCCCGGCAGCAATTTTAGCAGCCCGCCCGCGGCAGCTTCCAATCAGCGCAAACTTGGTGACGGGCTCTTACTGCTGAGGCTGGAAGAGAAGTTGTTTTCCGAAGACGCGTGCTGTCCAGACGGAGGCGGTGTCTGCGGGGGCGCATGCGCAGGCGGTGGTCCCTGCGCACCCGCGGGGGATGTCGGGATGCTCACTTTGGTCAGCGAGGTGGAGGGGGACCCCTTCAAGCAGATGCCCATGGAAGACGAGTACGTGGACAGGGCCCCCCAGACCCCAGACTCTTTGCTGTTCCTTACTCAACCGGAAAGCAAATCCACACCCCCTTTCTCCGAGCCCCTGGAGGTGGGGGAGAATGACAGTTTGAGCCAGTGCTTCACTGGGACGGAGAGTCTGACGGATTCAGAAAGCTGCACCTTGGCCGAGCCCCCCCGCGGGACGGATTGGATCCCCGTGTCCTCTGAAAAGTACTTGCAGAGAGAAGTGGAGGGGGGCCACTGTCCCTACTGGGCAGCCTCCCCCTCAGTGGATGACTGTGCAGGCTGCGGGAACCCTCCTGGGGAGGACCGGGAGCCCCTTCTGGCTTCCCCCCAAAGTGGACCTTTGCCCCAGTGCGCCTACGGCATGGGCCTTCCTCCGGAAGCAGCAGGTGACAGGGCAGAGGGCAGAGGCCAGCCCGGGGATGGTGCGGACACCGGGACTCCCAGCTCCAGCAAGGGTGGTCCTGGGTCTGGAAGCCCCTCCGGTGACCAGCCGCCTGCGTCTGGTAAGTGCCTCTTGTGGTCTCTCCCTTCTGAGCAGAAAGGCCTGTTTGTGGTGCAGGGTTTGGAGGCAAGCATCACAGACCATTTGGGGAAAACAAAGCTCACTTGGGAAAAATTCAACTCAAGCATTTTCTCCTGCTAAGCCTCTACAGAACAGGGTCCGTTCAGGCCACATATTGATCGGGTTTGTGAATCTCGTCCACTGTCCTGTGACTTTCTCCTCTACCCCTGGGGCTGTCTCTTTTTTTTTTTGTACGTGTCCCTTTTGTGCACAGACCTCTCATGATGGGATTAGATCTCAAAGCCCTGCATTGACCCCCAAATACAAAGCCAACATTGATCACAAGACTGGCCAACTTCTAGGCATTCCTTCAGATTTCTAGTTTTGTTGTTGTTGTTTTAAAGCAACCTAGTCCTCAAATCACCCCCCTTCCCAAAGCTCTTATAAATCTCAGGAGAACAAACAAAATTATGTAGTGAGTCCTTCATTCATTCATATTTATCACGAGTAGTTTATTCGTTCTATATCAAGTTAAGGATGCAGTTAAGTGTCCCTGGATGCTTCATGTGTAAAGCCCCTTCTGTTACCACTGCATGGGATGTATTTATGGCACCTGGAGGATAATGTTACAATTTAAAATTATTATGGAGATTTATCCCTACATCACTGTTTGAGCACGAATAGCCCACCAATTACCATATTAAAACTTATTTTTCAGGACACTAAAGCACCCCGTTTTATTACATAGTGACAAGGAACCATGCTGCTGGTAGAGCAGGCTTCCTCTGGCTCACCTGGTATAAGAGAGCCTGATGAGTGGGGTCAGGGACTTCTCTGAGAATCTTTTAGAAGTTATAGACACTCTCCATAAAAATGAATATATGAATATATACTACTTAAGGGGCTTCACAGAATCCTCTAACACTCTCTCCATCCCTCCCCAAAAAGCCCATCCATGGACCACCTTTACCCTGGGACATTTTTCTTTTTTTTTCTTGCTCTTTTATTTACCCCAAGTGGTCATTGAATTATTTCATAACCCTGGGTCACTTGACCCCTGCCCTCAATGAAGAGATGGTTGCCTCTTGCTGACAATGGCCCCTGGCTCATTTGGCAGAACAAATGTACTTTAACCTGCTTTCTAGCTTTGTGGTTTTGCTACAACTACACACATTCACTGATTCTATAATGTCAATTCTCAGTCAGAGCCAAAGAAGGAGATAAATTTGGGGCAATTTTTCAAAGAACTGATGTGTTTTTCCTTCAGAACACCTCAACATTTCTTAAAGCTCTTCAGGGATTTCCATTTCTAAAAGTGTGGCTCTGTTGTTCTGTCTTTTTAGCCGTGACTTTTCTCCCCGTTGGCCATACAAACATGCAGAACTCTAGTTTGGGGGCTGAGGATTGTGGGGAGGCACAATCTGAGTGGCAGAGGCCACCTCTTAGTGACACTGCCGGGGCCAACTGGTTTTTCCATTGGTGACACCAAGAAGGTGACATCAGCCGCTGTGCGCAGATCATTGGCAGTTCTTGGAAGAACAGTGTTGGTTGGCCACATTTGAGATTTTTTTTTCTTAGTGTCATGAAACCAGAAGCCAGATCTGTCTTCTTCCTTTTCGGAAAGAGTTAAAACAGGGCCCCTGTCTGCTTTCATGATCTTTTATATCTCAGCTCTAAGCATCTAGGCATGGAGGAACAGGAAAGAAAAGTGTGTCATCAACGAAGTGGTGCGAATTTGCAGAGTTGACATTGCTTTCTCTGTCCTGTCTGGCGCTTAGCTGTGCAAAACATCGTAGTGCTTCTGCCTGCTGATGCCAGCAGGCGGACCAGGTTCACTGTCGCCTGAGCAGCAGCAGCAGCCGGATTGATTTCTGAAGCTGCTCCTCCATAATTACTGCTACGTGAACTGGCTTTCTGGCTTCTCATCAAAATAGCACTTTCTCATCATTGCTTTTTTTCTTTAAATGCCATAATTTATGTTCTATAAATGTGTGAAAGAGGGCACAATTAGGTACAAGATAAGGGGTGGGGGCTAATCCTCCTATTAGATCTTCCAAAGCCACTGTGCTCTCCAGACTTGACCTGGAGTTTTTCATTGGGTGTGGATTCTGATGTATGGGTGTTTGAAACACAACCAAATGCAGTGGTTTCCAGAGAAATGACAGCCATTTCCTCAGCAGGGAAGAGTATCTCCTTGGCACCCAGCATTCTTTTGAGGAGAACGGTGGTTCTCCAAAGAGCTCTACAAGTCTACCTTTGAAAAATAATACCCAATGTCAAAGCTATTTGAGCAATGGTCATAACTCTTACTAAAGACCAGTGAGAATTATTAGCAAAGACCAGCGAAGGGGGAAAACATACTTCTTACATAACTATGTCTTAAATTTTACATCTTACATTGTTATCCTTTTGACATGATGGTGGTTACCTTAGTTATAAGCCCTTTCGCCTGGAGTTTCAATAATTCTCACTATAGCTAGAAAATTATTGCACCTCCAAAGAAAAAAAACAACTGCTTGTAATTAATGTGTCTAGCATTGGCCAGCGGCTTATGGGTTCTGAAATCACTTAGTGGGTTCAGCCCCTTCCAAGCAGCAGGGAGTTATTTCCAAGGGCCACAATGATTCTTAATGAACACCAGCTACATAGTTGTTTTTCTACTGGCTCTTTAGCAAGGGTCCGCTGTGCCATGGAGACTTGGAAAAGCTTGGGAAACAAGTAGGGACTGAGGTCGGGGAGTGGACAAAACAAGAGGAACCAGCGCTTTGAGAAGACAAAGCCTTCCCTGAGCCGCCTCTCCCTACCTGCTGCTCTGTTAGTCCGCATCCTCCGCTCACCCCCCTAAGTGCCGTTCAGTGTCTGCCCCTTCAGTCAGGAGCACCTCGCCCTGTCTCCACACTGTCCCCTTTTCTGGAGCACGCAGTTCCTCCTGTCCTTCCAGGCCCAGCTCAGACGCTACTTGCTAAACCAGGGATGGCAGGCACGCCGCTGTGTGGCTGCTCTCTCCTGCTGTGCCCTTGGCAGCCCATCACGATTCATCCGGAGTCTTTCTCGCTGAGCCTGGCACGCTCACACCCCATCTCTTGGTAGCCACACGCACTCCTAGGAATATCCATGAGTTTTCTCATCTCTCCCAAGGGGGCCTGGTCACTGTACATGTAGTGTTTATAAGCACATTCATTCATTCATTCATTCACTCACTCGTGAATAACTAGGGAAACAGAAACCAGAGCATGCTGTTTGTTCCCACATTCACTTTCAGCTTCCCGCCTCTTCAGTTTGTTCTGGGGAGTGAGGGTACCAGGTAGGGGACGGAAGGACTGGCTGTTCCAGACATACCTAGGTATTGGGGGTGGGGGCCACACAGGCTGATGCCTGGGAGCCAAAGGCCATGGAGGATAGTGGCACACACTTCCCCCGTCCATAGTCTCCCATCCCTAGGTCCCCACCCTCTCTTAAAGTGACTGTTCTTGACCATCTGTTTTCATCCTCCAAGGGCAGATAAAGATTGTCCTGCCCCAGTTCTCTTCCCGTTTCTTCCCCTCCCGCAAGTGACCGACAGTCCACTGTCTCATTCTTTTTTCTCCTGTTGGAACGCCATCCACTAGCTTGTGTTGCACTCTTAGCTAAGTACTGTAAGGGCGCAGTGATTCTGTAAGTTCAAAATAGTTCGTAATTTGGTTATTTGGTGATAATAGTGAGCATTCGTTGAGGCTGAAAGTCAATGCACTATTTCAAAATATATGAAAAATTAGCTCAGTGTATACTTTGTTTTGTTAGTCCTGTTTGCCCTTTCTCTGTTCTCATGGGGCTCACTTTGGAAGGGTTTCATTCATAAGCCATTGTAAGTAATCATCAAGCATGATTCTGAATGGAACTATTAAATATTGCTTCCCTTTCCTTATCATCATACACCCAGTTTCTCCCAAATGCTAAAAAAGAACTTGCATTTCCATAAAAAGGAAAAAACACAGCAGAAGCCAATGGATTAAATACAAAACCAGTTTTTAATAAATTCCAAAAGCACCCAGGGTAGACTGGGTAGTTGGAGCGTAATTGTGTATATTTTTAGTTCTCTCCCTTGGAAGAGTATCTAAATGACAGTTGGATGGTCTTATTTGTGGCAGTTCTTGTGATTTAATATTCATACATTATGCATTTTGAACAACATAATAAGCTTTTGAGAAGACAAGTGTGCATTCCTTTGTTTAAAAATGTAAATTCTGTCAGGGATTGAATTCTGAAAATGAAGATGTTTCTCTCTGCCCGAGAAAGATTCCATGGAGCCTCTCTGTGAAGACAGGACTGCTTGCTTTCTTTTAAAAAAATATTTTTAAAATTTATTTTTACTGGTTTTAGAGAGAAAGGAAGGGAGAGACATCGCTTTGTTGTTCCACTTGTTTATGTACTCATTGGTTGATTCTTGCATGTGCCCTGACTGGGGATCAAACCCACAACCTTGGTGTATGAGGACAACATTCTAACTGGCTGAGTTAACTGGCAAGGGCTAAAGACTGCTTTCTGATCATGAGGGGAAGAGAGTCACTTTATTTGTTCATTGTTTCTGTTGAACTAAATGCTATT
Source organism: Saccopteryx bilineata (assembly GCF_036850765.1). NCBI lineage: Eukaryota > Metazoa > Chordata > Mammalia > Chiroptera > Emballonuridae > Saccopteryx > Saccopteryx bilineata. The sequence continues at coordinate 10,749,306 of NC_089500.1, read as the reverse complement.
TTTAACTTTCTCAGGTTACCTGAAAATTCTTCTAGTTAAGTCACATGAAATATTCATGTTAAGCCAACTAACCCATCTTGTATGTTAGAAACTCTTCAAAATTCCTAATGTACTAAATACCCTCATGTCCTTCCAGCTCCCCAGTCAAAGTTTTGGGTTGCCTTCAGATACAGCTGAACCAGTTGACTCGAGACTGCTTTGACATCCTGCTTGTCTGACTGCGGAGCCCGTACCTGTACTGTCCCCCTTAGCTGGCGGCCAGGGGATCTTCATTTGTTCACTGTGTGTTCAGTGTGCCATAGAGTGAGGACAGACACTGGCCTGGGGGAGCTGGCTACCTGTTGAGTGTGGGGCAGTGCCCAGGCCAAGCCCAGAAGGTTCCACGGGACAGGGCCCCAGGGTCTGTGTGGTAGATGACGCTACTCTGGCCTGGGTCACTTCTCCTCTGCCACTTGTCCCAGAAAGTTACTGCTTTTTCTCTCAGAGTCTTTGGTGATGAAAGCTCTTCATTCACATGCCTCCAAACTCATCTTCCTTTTGCAAACGAAAGTGGAAATACACGGCTTGTAGGGGAAAGCTGTTGGAAGGCCGCTGAGGAAAGTAAGGAAGAGGGTGTGAAGAGCCCTTGCTTTGCTTGTATTCTTTTTTTTTTTTTTTTTTTTTTGGCAGAGACAGAGAGAATCAGAGAGAGAGGGACAGATAGGGACAGACAGACAGGAAGGGAGAGAGATGAGAAACATCAGTTATTCATTCCGGTTCCTTAGTTGTTCATTGATTGATTTCTTGTATGTGCCTTGACTGAGGGGCTACAGCAGGCTAAGTGACCCCTTGCTCGAGCCAGTGACCTTGGGCTCAAGCTGGTGAGCTTTTGTTCAAACCAGATGAGCCAGTGCTCAAGCTGGCAACCTCACAGTCTCAAACCTGGGTCTTCCACATCCCAGTCCGACGCTCTATCCACTACGCCACTGCCTGGTCAGGCGATTTGCTTGTATTCTTGAGGCTCCGTGGACTGAATGTGCTGGGCATCAGTTCAGGCATCTTGGCTGAGCCTCATCCTTCCCTGTTTTTTGTTTGTTTGTTTTTTGTATTTTTTCTGAAGTTGGAAACGGGGAGGCAGTCAGACTCCCGCATGCGCCCGACTGGGATCCACCCGGCACGCCCACCAGGGGGCAATGCTCTGCCCATCTGGAGTGTCGCTCTGTTGCAATCAGAGCCATTCTAGCTCCTGAGGCAGAGGCCACAGAGCCATCCTTAGTGCCTGGGCCAACTTTGCTCCAATGGAGCCTCGGCTGCAGGAGGGAAAGAGAGAGACAGAGAGGAAGGAGGGGGGGGGGTGGAGAAGCAGATGGGCGCTTCTCCTGTGGGCCCTGGCTGGGAATCGAACCCGGGACTCCTGCACGCCAGGCCGACGCTCTACCACTGAGCCAACTGGCCAGGGACCATCCTTCCCTGTTTATACTCCTCCCTTACCAGCTACCAACAGGGAGGAGTCCCTTCTAACGGTGGAATATCCTGGGCTTCCTTGGCACTCAGTGGAAAGAGTTACCCCTTTGGGGCCATGTAGCAACTGCAGAAATCATGGCAACCACGCTGCATCGGAGGCCCTGCCGCACCCAGCTGGTCACGCAGCTTGCTGGCACGTCCTGATTGGCCATCCAGGACGTCCTGGCCATCTCAGTCAGCCTGTATAACCCCATCAAACCTTCCTGTTCTGAAAGGTAGAAGCACATTTTAAGGAAACATTGCTTTTATGCAAAGGACAGTTCAGGACTGAGGCATACCATAGGGTCCGGATATTACCGTCATGCTGAACCGTGACCCACTCGAGTACTGCATTCAACATGCAGCCGACTTGCATGACAAGAAAGGAGACCGTGGGGTTTGGTGTAGATTTATACAGATGAGCATTCAAACCAGAGAGTCAGAATGATGGATTTTTTTTTCACAAAGAAAACAGAAGTTGATTAGCTTCTAGAGGAAAGTGCCCTTCCTGCCTTCAAGATGTATTGAGATCACCCAAGAAGCGATGGGAAGACAGCATCCCTGCTCAGTACCTTTCCCAAATCCTGTTCCCTGGGGAGTTCTAGAGCACTGACACCACCTTCTGGGACTAGTAATGCCATCACTGCCCCCTGTGACTAAGTCCTTGCTGCTTCCCAAGCACGTTCAAACCCTTCGTCACCTCTGACCCTCACGCTGTCCAGCTGGGTGTTCACGCAGTCATTTATTTGTCTGTTTAATAGTTATCCGGTGCCCCCCCATGCAGCGGCATGCTGCCGGGCTAGCAGGGCTCGAAGACTGGTGCTCACTTCCTAAATGGGCAGACTGAGGTCTGGGTAGCTGTTAGATGGTTTGTCCCACATTCCACGGCTGGTAGGTGCCGAGCCAGGGCAAGACCATAGCGCTCTCAGACCCCTGCACCCTCCTCTGCCCCGCCCCCTTTGCCACCTCCCCCCCCCCAGCCTGCCAGCCACTGAAAACTCCATCCCTCAAGTCACCAGTGACGCACCTTCTGCTCTTCAGAGACTGAGACTCCAGGGTGACATTGATGTCCTTAGATCACTTGCACAAGAGTTGGCATTAGGATAAGTCATGAAAAAAACAACAACAATGTCAGTGACAAGAGGGGAAAGGTAGCCAACCTGAATGTTCACATGCAAAGTACCTGCAAGCTGGTGTCTGCAATGCATCTGCCTGGCCTGGAGGGAGCAGTCAGCTCTGGCTCGGTGGTGCTGTTTCTATTACTATTAGTACTGTAATGGCAGCTCTCTGTATCTCCATTCGCCCATAGACGGGCCCACACTGTCCTTTCCCGCTGCACAGTCAGCTGACTGAGGCCTCTAGCACACTGACCACTCACAGCAAAGGGTTCACTCTGGCACACCCAGGTCCTCTGCTCCCGCCTGGCGAGCGGCCATGCTTACTAAACCCGTCCCAAGAGCACAAGACGGTCCTGTAATGGAAAACATTACTGTTACATTCACTGGAAAAAAAATGATAAGCATGAAAATTGTTTCTGTGAAAACTGTTAAATACTGCAGGACAACTAAAAAGAGGAGTCGCTAAAAACGTTTGCTCTTGAGGTTGAGGAGCATGAGACAACAATGAAAGATTTGAGGGAGTGAATGTCCCTGAGGATTCTGCACTTAGACTGCTTGGCAAGTGACTCCATTCTCATTCCACTTGAAAAAGACAAAACTGGAGACTGCAGGCAAAACATTAAATGTATAATCGATACAGTGAGCAGACCTTCTCTCAGAAGGACAGGCCTCAGTTCTACATCGGAAACTTGGTGTTGAAAGTTTTACAGCAAGGGGTAGGGGGCTTGAACATCAGCAACCCATCTCAGAGGGTCTGTATTTCTGGGACCAGGTGGGTAGCCTCTGCACCTCAGTGTTTTACTGAAGACTTCTTTATCAGCAGAGAAAATGAGCTTGGCACACACTTCTGCAGTATTGAAACATGTCCATGTTATGTCACCTCCAGAAAGAGTGATGCTAACTTAAAGCATCACTGGGGGTGACACCCAGAGCAATGCTCCTAAGAGCCTCCTGCCACTCACCACGGGCTTTGCAATTTCCAGAGCCTCATGCAAAATGAAAATATGAGGCTGCTTGTGCAAGAATTAATAAGAATTTCAAGATGGTGACAGCAGAGTATTAAAGCAAGTGTGGGGCCCTGCTGTGTCCAGGGCCCTTCTCGCGCACGAAGATGGCTCTGCTGCCACTTGTGAAGTCCGGTCTGTGCTAGGCTACTACTCACAGAAGGCAGCGTGCAGGAATGGACTTGGACTTACTTGATCTGAGGTTGTTTTGTCATTAATAGTACCTTCGATAAAGAAACGTGAAGAATATAATTGTTTGAGAAGCTTATACTCTTTCTTGGTAACTTTTCTTTGCATCCTAATCATCAGGAATTTGGAGGCCTTGTTTTTGTTCTTTCCCCACTGTGCCTGCCTCCAAGAATGATATTCTTGATCCAATCCATGAATCAGTTTAAATATATCTCTTGGGCAAAGGGCTGAGTTCCATTTGGGGGGAAAAAGTAGAAAGTAAGAATATAGATCTTATAGACTATATCAAAAATGTTATTTGCCATGATGCAATGGCATGGCGTGACATTCTTAAGGCGAAAAATATAACCCAAAATCTTGATGCACAAGACAATGGTAAAAACATGGGTTGTTACCTGGGCTCAAACTGAAGATGCTGACAAGGAAAGTCAACAACAGTGGCTTCATGATGATGCTCAGTTGGAAAGTTTTAAATGGATGGAGAGATCACATGTACCATGACATAAACAGACAAACCTCAGGAGAAAGAGGACAAAGAAGAGGTGAGATCAAATTAAAATCCGCACATGAATCACACAGTGGCCAGGACGGCTTCTGTGTAATCTTACACTAGACTGCAGAACAGCAGAAGCAGCAGTTAAAGATGTTGTAATAATTAAAAACTAGAGGGACCATGCTGAGAAAACCACACATTTAAGCAACCGAAATTGGTTTTATTACATACACATGATACATTTTAAATGAGAATAAAATGTTTATGGTATATGCATGTTTTCAGTTTCTCACTTTGACCTTTTCTGTTAACTAACTAGTGGTCCCTCACCTGGGGGTGGGGGAACTTCTGTGTTACCACGCCCACTTGTTCTGCTGCTGCTACACTGGGAACCTTGGTATCGGCCCTGCTCAGGAGTTGCTGAGTTACTTAAAAAGTCGTTTACAAGGTCGTATCTTAAACATCTTTTTTTAACTTAAAATGTATAACATTCTTATATAGGACCCTATGTATTGGCTGATTATATTTTCCTGAGCCTTCACTGGCATTAACTACACCATCTTAACTCCCAGTTTCTCTTTCTGAAGTATGGAAAGAACATAAAGACATTTGCAAAACAAATGTGAATGTGATGTCCTTCTGGACTTTTAATGTTTTTTGTTTGGTTGGTTTTTCCTTTTTTCAACAGTTGCCTTGCCCACACCATCACACCAGTTAAGCAGTTTGTTGATGTATGCTTTTCTTTGCATTAAGCAACACACTTCTTTGGGTTTCCTTGAGTTCAACTGGTAAAAAAACATATGGGAGAACTAACTTAATAACTGGTGGGAGCAGAAAGGCATTGACACCCTAGAGAGCAAAGCCCTAGTTCACTGTATGTTCACCGTATGTTACAAGCACCTGTCAATATGTTTTAAAGGGAATGGAGAATGTGGGTCAGTCTGGTTAGTTGGCAAGTGGAAATACTAGCTGGCCATCCCCAAGTTGTTTGAGGGGTTATTAGGCAAATTAATCCTCCCACTACCCAGCTTGGCATATACCCCTTACAATTGCCTAAGGCAGAAACAGCATGAGTCACAAATCTTCCCACGTGACTTTCGATTTTTGCTCACATTGAAATCCTTGTTTCCATAAACCATTGTGCCTTAGTCCTGGATTCTCTGCAAGTATCCTGAAGGGAAGGTATGTCATTGGTATTTTAGACTATCTAAAGCAGTGGTAGTCAACCTGGTCCCTACCGTCCACTAGTGGGCGTTCCAGCTTTTATGGTGGGCAGTAGTGGAGCAACCAAAGTATACAGTGTGGCCGTAAAGTCATGGTCACTTTTGACCGGTCACAGGAAAGCAACAAAAGACGATAGAAATGTGAAATCTGCACCAAATAAAAGGAAAGCCCTCCCAGTTTCTGTAGGATGATGTGGCAGCATGTGCGCATGCGCAGATGATGATGTAACACCGTGTATACAGCGGAGCAGCCCACGGCCATGCCAGTGGAGATGTGGACAGTACAGAGGAAAGTTCAGTGTGTTCTGTGGCTCACTAAATTCGAATCCGTGACCAAAGAGCAACGTGAATATTGGCGCATTTATAACGAAGCGCCACCACATAGGAGTAACTTTACTCGGTGAGATAAGCAGTTGAAGGAAACTGGCAGTTTGGTGGAGAAACCAGAACGGTTCCAGTAGGCCATCAGTCAGTGATGAGAATGTAGAAGCTATACGGGATAGCTACCTAAAGAGCCCTAAAAAATCTGTGCGTAAGCCCACATAGAACTGCACTGAATAGGTATAAAACTAGGAGAGTTTTCCTTTTACTTGGTGCAGATTTCACATTTCTATCATCTTTTGTTGCTTTCCTGTGACCGGTCAAAAGTGCACTATGACTTTATGGACACAATGTATAAATAAAAAGATAGATTTAACTTTTGTAAGTTGTTTTATAAAGATTTATTCTGCCAAACAGTGAAAATCTGACATAAAGTACTTGGTAAGTAATTATTATTATATGCTTTAACTTGCTGTAACTCTGCTTTATAAATTTTATAAAGTAAAGTTACTTCCCTACTTTATAAATCACCATTACTGTGGAACCGGTGGGTGGTTAGAAAATTTTACTACTAACAGAGATACAAAAGTGGGTGGTAGGTATAAAAAGGTTGACTACCCCTGATCTAAATCATGCCTTCCAAACTTGGCAAGGATCTCTTCATGTGGAGTGGTGACAGAAACAATTTTATTTGTGTAACGTGTTACTAAGCTTTGTCACAACAGAGGAAAACAAAGATGAAGACATTCGTAGTAAGGAACCACTTTCATATTTGCTGCCGCTATTCAGACAAAGGTTCTGTTGTGACGCTGGGTGTTGGTGGCACTTCTATATCTGCTTGGTGTGTGGCATTTATTTTCAGTTCTCACTGGGGGCATTTCTAGAGCATCAGTCTTTAACATAGAAGAATAATAAGAGGTAGCAGGTTTCCTAGCATTTGTTATACTTCCTATTTGTTTTCCAAAAGGCCCATTAATGAAAGACTAGCTAAATCTAGTCACCCACAAAGAAGTGATAGTAGAACCCCATGGGGACACAACACTCCTCAGGGTTCCTAAGGAAAGAGAAATATATAGGATTGATTCCCCACCCCACCCCCATTTGAGTCTTCTGAATCTCCTTTTCATTAACTTCTGCTAAATTCTGAGCCCAGGTGGCCCCCTGGTCCTCTGGAGCTGAGCTATTAGGGACCTCCAGGGACAGTGGGAGGCGTAAAGGCGCCCAGAGTGACAGTGGTCTGTGATGGGAGACTGGTCAGAGAGCAGGCTGGGCTGAGGTGGGCTCTGGGGCCCTAACAGGGGACAGCCCTCCCTCCAGCCTTTGTTTCCCTTCCTGATACATGGGACCATAGCAGGGCCTTTGGCCGTTTACTGCACATGGATCACACATGGACCGCACAAGCACCCATTTATAGCATATGAATCTTGTCTGTAATTCCACAGTCTGGCACACTCCTGCCGTACTTCCAGAGTCCTGTGTGACAAATGACAAACCGTGAGCATGGCCCATCGTCTGGCTCATCTTCCCTTGTCTTCTCCCTTCTCTTTTCTAGTTCTTTTGTCTTATCTCTTTGCCACCCTCCCTCCTGGGCCTCCGTCAGGCCTGGTAAGAGGACGGACTGTGGAAGTTCTGGGTGTGCTGGATGCATTTAGGAGCCCTGTCAGTGAGAAGGGGCCACCATCACCCATCACACACACCCCCCATTCATTAGGAAACTTCCCTCTCACAAGATCAAGTTCTCACCATGAATCGATGACTCACCCTCTGCATGTTCTGTCTTCCTCTCCCCTGCAGGAAATGTGACTGGAAACAGTAACTCCACATTTATTTCCAGTGGGCAGGTGATGAATTTTAAGGGCGACATCATCGTGGTCTACGTCAGTCAGAACTCCCAGGAGGGCCCTGCGGGGCCCAGCGGTGGAGGCGCTGGAGAGCCGGTGGGCCACCCAGTACAGGAGGAGAGCCCACCGTGCTGCGACTCGTTCGCGGGCCTCGGGCCGCGCTTCCCGGACACGTGCGGTGACCCCGAGCCCAACAAGGCCTCGCGGCCAGTGCAGGAGCAGGGGAAGGCTGAGGCCCATGAGCCCAGGGCGCAGCGCTGAACACCCAGGGACCCACTGTGGCCTTCGGATCCAGGATGCCACCGGACCGGCTGCAGCTTCCCTCCACGCCCACACCAGGGGCTACGCACCTCGCACCTACCTGGGGGTGCGGTGCACTTGGGCCGCAAGCACCTGTTCCCGGGCGGGGCGGGGCGCAGCCCGCAGCTGCGCGCTTCGCAGCTCCATTCGGTACACCTGCGTCCTCTTCCCACCGTGCTCTTCATAGAATCCGGGACTAAGAACCTAAATGTTATCACCACTCACTGACATGCAGTCACGTATCAACTAATGACTCAGGTACACGTTGCTCTGTTTGGTTGCTCCACTTTTTACTCCCTTTTATGGTTTTTTCCCCCGTTATCGTATCATCAGTGGTTTGCCTCGTTATGACATCTGTTTTTATGGCGGCCCTGTTCTGTTTGGGTCTGTGTTGTTGTGGTTGTTTTTTTCCTCCTGTATTTGTATTTCACTTTTTCTCAGAACATTTTCTTTGATGCGATCCCTCCTCCTCCTCCTCCCTACACACACCTTTTTTACTATTTAAGGGTTTTTCTTGAATTCTCCCAAAGGTGATGTCTTGACATATGTATTATTTGTTGCCTCTGTTCTCACAAGCAGGTGCCTGTGTTTTGGTAATGGCCGGGGGTGGGGAGGTGTCTATATCTGTACTAAGCACTTTTGGGAAAAGGCTGGAAATGTGAAGGCTGGAGGGAGCTCAGGGAACATGTGGGGGGGCCTTTTAGTTGTTGAAAACATTTCTGTGTCCCGTTTTTCTAAAAGAAGGGAAAAGGAAACCCATTTCTCCCTCTTAGTGTGTTTACATTTTTGACGGTCGTTAGGCAGAACGAAGTCGCATTGTGTGTCCCTCTCCCCTGCACTGTTTCTGAATGCTCAGCCCTGGGGGAAGTGGACTTGCCCGTTGCAGCAGAGGCAGTCAACTACTTCGGCAGATAAATCTCTAAATATGTGGGCTTGCTGCAGCTTGGCATGCTTGTTCTTAATGTCTGTCTGGAAAGAGATGTGGAAAATGCATAGGGCTCAGGGATAGCACCGCACACAGAGTGAACAGAAGATGCTAGGGAAGTTCACGAGAGAAAGAATAAAGTTGAGGTGTTGCGATGCATTTTCTTTCTTTAGATAAGAGTGGCATACATGTACTTAGGCAATAGGCCCTATTTCCTTCCTCAGTAATGGTGCATCTGTAATTTAGCCTCATAGAAGTGGAAAACATGCCTACCATCACCAGTGCACTTAAGTTAAAAATCAGTTTCTCCTACTGTGAATTAAAGAGGATATATCTCATATAGGAGCTTTATCTTAGCATCCGTTCTTTTGTGAGGAAACATATGGTGTGAGTCAGATTGAAAGGTGTTACCTGGTTTGTTCCGTCTATTGTGGTCAGTGAGCATTTGTTCTCCTCGAATACTAGAGACAAGTTAAAATACCTGGGATTAATTTTGCAGGTCTGGTAGGCTTTCAGAGTGCTAACAGTGGTCACTGTCCACAGTCTAATGGCCACAAATGTCCAGCTGAAGTAAGTGACCATTGCTCACAGGTTTCTCCCTACCAGTTACAGTTCTTTTGGAAATGCTACAATAGTAGCAATTATGATTTTTAAAATTATTTTAGAGTGAAAAAAACATCAATCTGTTGTTCCATGAGTGATGGTTCCAAACAATGTATTCATTGGTTGACTCTTGTATGTGCTCTGACTGGGGATTAAACCAGCAACCCTGGCATATCGGGACAACACTCCAACCTACTGAACTACCTTACCAGGGCTCGATTATGATTTTTAACAGAGAAGTGGAGGGTGACATTATAATTTATGGGAATCCTTAGCTGACATAAAAATAATTTTCAAGAAATACCTGCACTGACAGGATGATCACTAGGTGGGAATTCACCGTCTGTTCTGCCCTTTTAGTTAACATTCATCGGAAGGGATGTTATAAAGATGGGAGGAACCATTATACCCTTGATGGAATATATTAAACACAGTGTAGTTCACAAAGTAGAATGCTGAGATGAAAACGCAAGTTTCTACGGTGCCAGTCATCACCTTGCTGATATTACTTTACTTTTCTGTGCTTTTATTTATTTTCCTATGAAAAGGCACTAATGATAACTTTAGACACTCTCCCTACCCAGAGATAACAAAAAAGATGCTACAGAGAATGTTAAGGCATATAGAGCTCCTTACAGAAAGGGTGCTAAAGCAATAAGAATCTACTTTCAGAAAAAAATAGCATTCTTACTCTTTCCCACACTGATGCCTACTAATTCTGTATTGATCCAAAGATGATTAATGATAAGACATGTATAGCCATTATAGGTTGGCGTCTATGTATTATAGAGATGTATGTGACAAATGTAAACAGAATGAAATGAAGACAATAATGAAAACTTGTTTGGGGAGGATGCAACAAAGAGATTATTAAATGTATATTTGACCATAAGAGATTTTTTTCCCATGATTTGCTTAAACAAGGCTCCTTGTAAAATAATGACATGTCTTATTTCTGATCTCTGTGATGTTAAATGTTGGTTATATTGTATCTTATTGGTGGGACCCTTGACAACAGAGTTGGGACAGAACATAACTTGCTTGCTTTGATGATATATCTGCTGTTGATCTCATAAGAAAATGATTTAAAGCACAGAGTTGAAAGGAAATGGAGTCTAATAGTTCCTACCCATATTGAAATCAACTATCAGAAGAAGGAAAAAAATCAATTTTTCTTTCTACGAGTAAGCGCAAAGAGCACTTTGAACTGGAACCCTCAGATGGTGAGGGAGAGAGGGGCTCTTGCTGTGAAGCAAATCACCCAAAACTGAGTGACTTAAAACACTACAGTTTATTTAGTTCACAAGTCTGAATTGGCTCAGCATGGTTGGTTCTTCAGGCTTGGGGCAGCCCAGCTGCTCCCACGTGCAGTCTGCAGGTTCGCTGGGGGTTGGTGGCCAGACTGGGCCCTTTCCACATGGACCCTCATGCTTCCAGCAGGCTGGCCTGGCCTTGTGCTGATGGTGGTGGCAGACTTCCAAGAGAGCATGCAGAAACATGCCAGAGGTTTTGAGACCTAGGCTCAAACTGGCACGCTGCCACCCTGCCTCATTCTGTCGGCCCAAGTAAGACCCAGGGGCAGCCCAGACTCAAGGAGTGGAAAAAGAGAGCCCCACCTCTTGATAGAAAGAGTTGCACAGTGACAGTGGGAGAGGGGTGGACACAAGGAGGGGAAGAATGGGGTCCTTTTTGCCATCTGTCTATCACAGGTGCATTATTCAGAAGAAAACGGTGCAGGGAAGAGGTGTGCACCTGGGAGCAGGAGAGGAGCCTCTCATAAGAGGTCCCTTCCCTGGTGATGCCCAGCATGGCGGATTCCTACATCTGAGAGACTCCACATCATGTTTAAGAATTGAAGTTCCTTCCAAAGGCAAGCGTATATGGTTGGGGAACTGGGTCTACTACTGTACTGCTGTATTCCATTGGCGATCATTAAAAAGTGACTGCATTTGTAAAATAGAGGGAACAATGAGATAGTTGGGGCCAAGGAGCCTGTTGCATAAATAAAAGATGCTGTTATACCCTTTGTGCTGATTCAGCAATCAAGCCCTGTATGGTCAGATGCTGGGCAAAGGGGTGAGCTTGAGCAAAGGTGTGGCAGGGGCAAGATTTTGAAATGTTTGCTCCATGACAGACACTGACGGCACGTGACTCCCATTGGCCATCTGCTCTGGGGGGCTGTGGGGTGCTCTGGGAAGGAGTTGCACAGCCCCCTTTGGGAGAAGAGAGTAAAGCATTCCAAAGCCCGAACATTCAGTTGTTGAGTCATCATTTTTACTGATACTTATTTGATCCTTATTTGATTTGATACTTATGATATTGCTACTTATTTATTTGATACTTGGACCCTGAGATAGAGAGTCCGTGGGGTCTAGAGATGTCCCAGAGAACTAAGAAAGACCGTGGGCATGGGTTGGCTCCAGGGCACCTGGCAGGACTGCTTGGAAGGGGTTATCTGTGCAATTCCTGACACCCCCAAAGGCTGTGCTTTGAACAGACTACCTTGCAAATACTAAAACCTTGTCAAAAAGCAGAGGGGACAGGAACCTGGGTTGTGGTGGGGCTGGCAGCAGACACAAGCATGCCAGCATCACTGAAGACAAGCCCACAGGTGCAGCAGGGTGGGCAGGACACAGTATGGCATCCTGCTGTCCACATGCTTTGGGATCTGTGTCAAGGATTGTACAGTGATGACAGCACATGTTATAAATAATGAATTGGCCACCATGACATGGTTGGGAGCTCTTCAGAGTCAAGCAGACAGATACAAATCCAGCAGTTTCCTGACACATTGTGTCCAGGCATGCATGGATGGCATGGGCGGTGAACAAGGGACATTTTCCAGGAGGGACACATGGTGGCCACTGCTCTCCAGGAGCTCTACAGTCAGTTGTGTGCCATGTCAACCGAGTGTATTCATCTCCTGCCCAGAGAGGAGGGCACCTGGAGTACCTGGGCTGGTCTTCTGGAGAGCAGCCCACCTGCCCACCTTCCGGCACTTGTTTGCACCAAGAATGTTAATGGAAGTTTATTCAACATCTCACGATACTCAGAAACCCACAAAATGATAGGTATTTAATCAGTTTTGTTGTGTTGGTTCCATTTACATGCAGTGCAGCTCACCATTTGTAGGTCTGCTGTTCTATGAGCTCTAATGCACGGAGCCAGGTAGCCACCTCCGTAGTCAGGACAGAGACTGTTTCCATTGGTGCAAGAGTCCTCCGTTCCATCACAGTCAGTCTCCCCCACCCCCAGTTAAACATATGTGGTTGCTACGATTGCACAGAATTTGTTTTATTTTCTAAAAGCAAGGTATCTATAAGGCTTTAGATCTGGCCAAAGAAGTTACTGATGCTATAAAATATTCTTCTGGGTAATTGCACTCTTAAATTATGGCTTTTTTCCTCTTACTATTTAATTAAAACTTTTACAACCAACATCCTTGAAAGCCAAGGTATAGGTAGGATAGCATTTGGTCCTATGCTCAGCAGTATTTTTAAAATGTTAAAATGAGGTTGTATTTTCTTTAAAAGGAGGTTCTCAACTTCCTAAACGCTGTTTTGAAAAGTACATGATTCTTGCCTGCTGGGGAAAACCGAAACCATAATTAGAACAATAGCAACCTTGGACTGCTCTCATTTCTCTTGCAGGAAATGGCTTTTTTTTTTTTTTCCTTCACGTTAACCATCTATAGATAAACACAGATTATCTACTTCCAGAATATGCGTAACCAGTTTAGAAGACTGGGTTGCTCCAATTTGCCCCTAATACCCTCCCCTACTTACGCCAACTGATCCCAACCCCCACCCCCAGGCCTTCCAGCCATGCTACAAACCAATGCTAAATAATTATCATTAGTTCAGATGGAACGTAAATAGAGAACTACATCATCAAAGTAATTGTATAAACCAGTATCAGGGCGAAACACTTGCCGCTTGAAGTGTTCACCATCTTTGGTGCGTGGGACCCAGGAGTCTTCTTCACTAGCCTGGGAAATTGAGAATAAAATGGAGGCGTGTGAGCTGCAGGGTAACAGGGAGAGACACACAGAGGGGACACACCTGGGTAGGACTCAGCTTCCCTCCCTGGCCTGGCTCCAGCCGCCGTTCACGAGACGAGGGAACAGTGTTTATAAAATCAGCCTTTTACAGATAAAACAGAGAGGCGATGTTAGCCAGTAGTCCCAGAAAGACTCATTGAGTGTTTGAATTCCTAGGTAGGCAGGGCACTGGGGTAGTTCCGCTGGAATGGCTTCTGCAGGTGTCTTCGTGAGGTCTTTGGGTCAATTGTCAGTCAGGTCCTAACTCTGAGCTACAAACAACACATACATTTGTCATATTTGTATGTCCCAAGTATTGCATAGGACGTGCAGATACTAAACATTATTTCTTGTTTATCTGAAATGCAAATTTAACTGGACATCTTATATTTTTATTTGCTAACCTAAGCAATGCTGGTCCTCATGAATGCTTTCTGGGCACACGATGGAGATGACAGGATCCTGACATTTAGTCCTATTAGATCACTGCAGAAAGATTTCTTCTCCAGTGTTTTGGGTGGTGGAGGGAGGAGGAAGGGCTCAAGGGGAAACTCCACGTGAGAACAATATGTGTAGGAAAATAACAAGCATGTTCCTCTTTAGGGTTCAGTGCCCTGTGACCAGGGCTGGAAAAGGCCAGGCTGACTGGGTCGATTTCCATGAGGCTCATGTGTTAGCTTAGAGCTTTCCAAAGTTTGTTACTGTAGAGAACCTCGCGCCTGAGCTATCTCGTGGACAGACAGCTTTGGGAACTGCTGCAGACGGCACCCCCTTGGAGAGTCTGTGGGCACGTTAGATCATGGAAGTCTGGAGTATACCCATAAGAAACACTGCCATTGATGTTCTGAGACAAGGACGTCAGTCTCTCTGAAGACGAGTTGGAGCCCCTGTCTCTGGAATGACTAGAAACCCAGTTCTTCCTCAGTTTCTTTTTTGAGACACTTTCTAAGTTCTGCAAGCCCTGTTTACATATTTGTTTTGATTCTGGGGGCCTCAGGTAGAATGGAGCCACAGTACTCGGTGGCTAGCACCGAGCTTACACGGGCCAGAAATTTGTGGAGGAGTCAGCTCTCTGGGCTGGACAGCACTCCGTCTACATGTCCCCTCTTGTCACTTCATCACCTGCTTGCCTAGACTGCCGAGCTCTCCTGTATTGCTCTGCCCATACATAGACACTACCTTGCTCCTTAATTCCCCTTTTCCAGGACAGAAGAGACAGAGTCATTTTCCCCGCTCCCTGTCCATGGCATGCTGGTAGATGTTGAACAACTGGCTGAAGGGGGCTGATTCCCGAGTGCTGGCACTTCCCATGGTGTAAATACTCTCACTGTGGCTGACTTCGAGCTGCCAACCATGACGACGTTTAATGGGAACTGGGCAGAGGTGTACAGTAGCACACGCTCTGCAATATTTCCACCAGCCAACATGTTAGACCTCAAGAAGATAGATAATAATGTAGCAATATAATTACGAAGTGATGAGCTTTAGTATTTATTAACTTTGTGTTTAATATGATGCGTTTAATTGCAAGTTTACATTATTTAATCTTTAATGATGGCTGTGTTAATCAACCAGTTTGCAAACTTCCTGAGAGTTTTCACAGTCCTCTGTTGGAAGTCTGTACAGCTAGCGCCCGCTTCAGGGCACCTTCTCCTCCACCTGCAGCCTGGAGCTGAGGGTACTACCTGTGACCTCCGACCCCCAGCCCCTCCCCAGCAAAGCCATGCACTCGAAACCACTTGGTCCCACCTAGATCCCACACCCCACTGCTTCCAGAAACACTCTGCAGATTAATAAAGACAGATTTTTATATTTTTATGGAAATGCCTTTATCTTGAGCCACCTCATTTCAGAACAGGATATTTGCTTGGCTCTGTATAAACAACAGGACAATCAGTGTATTTTCCCTGAAGGAAAAGAATCGTCCGTTCCCAAAGGTGATTTATATCCTCCAGCAGGAGGTCACCACAGTGTAGAACTATTGAAGCTTTGGAATTTGGGGTCACTTTCGCCCCCAAATTTCAAGGACTTCAGGACCATACCTTGGGCTCCGTCTCTCAGACACTCTTTTCCCCTCAGTCACTATTGATGGGAGTCTTCTCCCAGTCACGTGGCCTGTGGGAGGTGCTGTGGGTAGAATCGCTTCCCTCCAAAATAGGTTGAACTGCTAACCCCAGGCACCTATAAAAGTCACCCTGGTTTGGTGTACTGTGGACTGGACCCACTCCAAAGAACCTAGAAGCTTCACAGGAGCAAACTGCTCCCTCTACATAACTACCTCCGATGGTTCCCTCCCGATCCTGACTGATCCCAGATTTCTCTGCACCCCATGCAGACGAGAATCCACATCTATGCCAGAGGTTTGTCTGCAGCCGCAGCAACCCTCCCTCTCAAATATATCACTACCTGACTGGGGCCTGGGAGTTCCAAATGTCTCAGAAATTGACGTGTTTTACCTCGGAAGTTCTTAATTCAGTTGATTTTTTTTTTGGTCTCACAGCACATTTTTTTTTATTTTAATGGGTGACATTGATAAATCAGGGTACATATGTTCAGAGAAAACATCTCTAGGTTATTTTGACATGATTTGAATGATTATACTGCATTCCCATCACCCAAAGTCCAATTGTCTTCTGTCACCTTCTATCTGGTTTTCTTTGTGCCCCTCCCTCCCCCAACCCCCTCCCTCTCCTCCCCCACCCCATAACTCCCACACTCTTGTTCATGTCTCTGAGTCTCATTTTTATGTCCCACCTCTGTATGGAACCATACAGTTCTTAGTTTTTTCTGATTTACTTATTTCGCTCAGTATAATGTTATCCATGTTGTCGTAAATGATCCAATGTCATCATTTCTTATTGCTGAGTAGTATTCCATAGTATATATGTACCAAAGCTTTTTAGTTCACTCGTCCGCTGACGGACACTTGGGCTGTTTCCAGATCTTTGCTATTGTGAACAATACAGCAGATGTTTTATAAATACTTGATGACTGACAAAACCCTCAGTCTGCATACAAAATTATGAGTGGAGCAATGGTATGATTACTGCCAACTAATTTAACTGATCGCACAAGCATGGCTCCGTCAGCGAGGGGAGGGAGAGGCCCATTCCATCCATAGGGGATACTGCTTTGGCTGGCGTGTGGACAGGACAGCTCCCATTCACACTCTCAGGCTACAAGGACAGGACAGGGACAGGTAAGCACTCCACTGAGTTGGGAGAGATCTACGCCCCATATCCATTCCGTCCATTAGGCTTTGTTCTGCCTTCCCGGGGTCATGTTTTCTATTTTCTAAGGAATATGAAAAACATCCTCTACTTTTCTCATAAAAACTTCGGGCAAAATTTTAAATTTTTAAATAAAATTAATAATTTTAAAGAAAACTTCAGGTGCTCCCCTGGTTAAAGGCAAGGGCCTCCGTTTTCCATGGCTGATGCAACACATGAGCACAAACGCAGCAGCTTAGCGCACAGCTGGATTCTGTGTGGACAGGGAGGAGCCTGCAGTGGGTCTCCCCGGGCTGGAACGAGGTGTTGGCAGTTCCTCACAGGGACACAGCTCTGCCCTCTTCAGTTTCTGGAGGCTGCTGCATCTCCTTGGCTCGTGGCCCTTCATCTCATCACTCCTGCCTCCACCTCCATGGACACACCTCTGACTAGCCTGCTGCCCACTGTCATGTCTAAGGACATGTTGTGATGACATTGAGCTCACCTGGACTGTCCGGGGTGCTCTCCCCACCTCCAGATCCTTAGCTTATACCTGCGAAGTCCTTCCTGCCATGTGAGGTGATCTAGCTCCGTATTCCAGGGATTAGGACTTGGAGAAGGACACTCTGGCCCAGAATTTGCCTTTAATGCGAAGTCAGCCAGCACAGCACCAACACCTGCTTGCTTCTCTCTCCCGTGTCTCTCCTTTTTGGCCAGACATTGGCCTCTCAATATACTGAGAAGTGCATTTGACTTCGAGAACCATCTGTCTTCCCCTTTGGAATGCTGGGAACTGTGAGATTCTGAGAGTGTCGCGTTGGAAGGTTATTTCATGATTGATGTTCCGGGCACCTCACTATATTTTCTCAACTGTAATTGTTGGGGCTCCACCATGGCTTCTGCCTGAATCTCTTCACTGCTACACCGGTCATATTGCTGAATATTAATTTAAATTCATGAAGCATGCTGGCCCTTTCTTGCAGAGATGATATGTAATCACTCACTCAGCCCGACGAGCACGTGCTGTAATGCCAAACCCACCCCGGGAGTATTCAGCTGTGACCTTTTAGGAAATTCTAGGTATCTGAGCAAAACTTTTGAAGAGTTTCCACTCAGAGAAAAATAACTCCCGGGAATATCCTCCATGGGGCTCCTCTGGGAGTTGCCTGGGTACTAGCAATGCCTTTAGTTCACCAAACAAAATATATTTCAAGGAAAATTGAACTGAATAGTCAAAAGTTGTGACGTAGGGGAGGAGGGTTCATCCCTCTCCCCTGAAAATCACCCAGAGAAGGTAATTTCTAAAGTCAGGGGTGTTTTATTAGGAGCCCTCTGGCATAGATAGAAACGGGGGGGGGGGAAGGTCCTCACCGTGAGCACCTTCGACACAGACTAGAGATTCTCCATTCTAGACTGAAACCTTAAATGAGCACGGATTCATCAACTACTTTATTTGACTATCAGCTACGGAGACATTGAAATCAGTAGTGTCTGTAGTGATTGAAGGATGTCAAGTCAACTCCAGAATAGCATGCTTCCTTGTGACCCTGGCTGCCACAATCTCTTTATTTGAAGAGAC
This sequence comes from Saccopteryx bilineata, assembly GCF_036850765.1. Lineage (NCBI taxonomy): Eukaryota > Metazoa > Chordata > Mammalia > Chiroptera > Emballonuridae > Saccopteryx > Saccopteryx bilineata. The sequence continues at coordinate 10,730,980 of NC_089500.1, read as the reverse complement.
GTCCTCATTAATAACTGAACTCCTACCCAAGTCTACCTGTTTGCCAGCCAGCTGCAGTCACCTCCCTCAGCACCCACACCTCAGCTAATGCATCTCTCTTATAGCTCTCCTTAGTTTTCCTACATTTTTCTCCAAACTCTGGCAATTTTTCATTCGTCACTGACCAAGAGAAGGAAATGTGACATCTGAAAGGTAAAATTGGCAAAAACGTAAAGCTACCATTTAGAAAACGAAGCTTTGGGGGTGAGGGGTGCACGGCGCAGTAGGCATATTATTGAGTTGCATACTTGAATCTCTTCCCCAACAAATTCAATTTAAAAAACTGAAGCTTGATGTTCCATATGGTGTTGACAATGTTAACAGTAGGTTCAACCATCTGACAAGACTAGATGCAGAGATAGTTTGTATGTTGTCAACACGATTTCAATTCTAAAGGACCAAGAAGGAGGTCAGCCCTGCTAGAATACCTTTGAAAAATGAAAAATGCTATTACAGTAGGAGGTGCAACTTTCTGAATTAGAATTGTTCTACAGACTTTTCTGAGAAGATGGAAAAGTCCACGTCAATGATTTTTAAAATACTTTTAAAGAACTGTGCAATCATTTTTAGAACATACTCATCACCCCAAAAAGGAAACCCAATATCCATTAATAGTCACAACTCACTTTCCTCAACCCACTCCCCAGCCCGAGGCAACCACTAAATCTTTACAAACGTACCACTTTTGGACAGTTTATACAGGGAAATGAAAACGAAATGATAGAATATGTGGTCTTTTGTGACTGTCTTCCTCCACTTAGCGCAGTGTCTTCAAGGTTCATTAATGTTGTAGTGTTATCAATATACTTCATTTTTTGGCAAATAATATGGCATTGTAGGGATATGTTATTTTTTGTCATTCACTATTCTTTTATTTAGATGACATTTGTATATAATGAAATGTACAGATACTTAGTATTGCTCGACCACGTTTTGTTATCCACTTATCAGTTGATGGACATTTGGGTAGTTCCCACTTTTGGGCACATTGTTATGCATGTCCATGTGCAAGTATGTGAGTGAACGCTGAATGGGATCCCTGGACTTAGGGAAGAAATGCACTTTTGTATCCTCAGTACCAAGTGCAGGCACCCCATCAAGCTTTCGTGCTTTGGAATTGGGAGGGACTTCTGCTGTCAGCTGGCCATGCTCTTGCTCAGGTGATCATCCATCAGCTTGTGGTCACGATGTGATACTATCCAACTCACATTTCCCCGCCCTGTTTACATAGTGCCACGAGACCTTTGCCAAAGTCCACATCTGCGAGCTCTCTGGACTCCCCCTGATCTGCTAATCTAATAGTGACCCCACCACATGGGAAAACATGGTTAGTCTGGCACCACATTTGTTCTTAGTGCTCATGCCCAGGGCTGAAAAATGATGGCTGAATGATTGATTCTGCTCTTTAGCCAGGACTTGACCCTTGTCTATACTTCCCGGATCCCCTTTTCCCTTTCTTCTTAAGGACTCCCCATTTGTGTGTGGGGGGTTGTCATTTCTCTCTCATTGCTCTGGCTCTTCAGACCCCACCCCCGCAGTAGCTCCCAGCCCTCCCATGTGCTCAGGATGTTAAAGCCATGGGGCTCCTCCCACTCTGGGTTTCATGTCTCTAAGCTTATTTTTATTTTACACTTCTGAGTAGAAAGATCTTTTTCCGTGATACAGAAACAAAAGCCCTATTGAGTAGTTCTGAGTATGCCTGAGTCATTCTGAATAGTCCTGGAGTCCTTCCTGCTGGTATTTACACTATACTCTCCCTTGGGCCTGTGCGGTGTCTTCCTGGTCCCTTGGCTCCCATGGATCAACAAGAAAGCCCCTGGGTCGCCTACAGCATTTTTCACCAGCCCTGATCACTGTGGTTCTAAGAACTTCCTGACACTAGTCTTAAAGGTCCAGGTTTCTCTTGGGTTGGCCACAGAAAAGTCATTCAAGGAACATATGCCTGGGAACTGTCTTAGGATGATTTGTGCTTGGTGGGGATGCACTGGTTTCTCCTTTCAGTGGGTCCTAGGGGTTGGCTGGCTGCCGGCTCAGCTGCTGTCTGCTTCCCCCCTGGGCTTCTTTCTCCCACCGGGTCATTGCAAGAAGGAACCCAATGGTACATCCTTCCTGTTCCCCTTCAACTCTAAACAAGGTTAGAGATACTGTTGAAGTCATCCGAGGCAATTTAATGCTGGGAAGAGCCAAAAACAGCCAGAGGAGAGTGTTAAAAAATGACAGCAGGCCCTGGCTGCTGGCTCAAAGGAGAGAGTGTTAGCCCAGTGTATAGACGCCCCAGGTTCTAACTCCAGTTGGCACACGGGAGAAGCGGTCATCTGCTTCTATTCCCCTCCCTCTCCCCCTTCTCTCTCTCTCTTCTTCTCCCCTCCTGCAGCCAGTGGCTCTATTGGTTCAAACATCAGCCCCAGATGGGGTTTGCTGGGTGGATACCAGCCAGGGCGCATGCGGGAGTCTGTCTCACTATCTCACCTCCCCTCACTTAAAAACAACAACAAATAAAAAAAAAGTAAGAAAATGTTCACATCTGTAATAGTCATCCCTGGAGCCTATTGCAACAGTTACATCTAGACCTGCTCTTTCTCAATAACCTCACGGGATGAGCAAGTCAGATCTCCCCAGCTGCCCTATCCCCGTTTCAATTGTAGGGGCAGTCGAGTTTTTCTGTCTTCCCTCTTTCTTCTCTATACCTTCCTGCCTTAAATGAAAGATGCAAAGATCAGGCTATTTGGTCTACAAATCAGAAGTCCTCTCCAAACCCAACAACTTTTAGTTTCACCTGGTGTAGTTACCTTCAAACGTGTGTTCCTCCTCCCCGGGTGCACGTGACTCGCTGAACAGCTGTACTGGTTTTGTAGACACCACTCCTCATTAGGATCGTGTGCAATTCTACCGATACTTCATGTTACTGTGTGTGTGTATATGCGTGTGTGTGTGTGTGTGTGTGTGTGTGTGTGTGTAGTCCTGTTTTGCACAGTAGTTATGGTCTACACCAGTGGTCCCCAACCCCCAGGCCGCAGACCGGTACTGGTCCATGGGCCATTTGGTACCGGTCCGCAGAGAAAGAATAAATAACTTACGTTATTTTTGTTTTATTTCTATTTAAGTCTGAACGATGTTTTATTTTTAAAAATGACCAGATTCCCTCTGTTACATCCGTCTAAGGCTCACTCTTGCCGCTTGTCTCGGTCACGTGATACATTTATCCGTCCCACCCTAAAGGCCGGTCCGTGAAAATATTTTCTGACATTAAACTGGTCTGTGGCCCAAAAAAGGTTGAGGACCACTGGTCTACACCATCACTATGAACTGGTGAATCCTGAAACATTGCTCCTAGGAAAAGTACAGAGTGAGTGTCCTTCAAGCTTCTTGGGTCACATTTTCTTTCATCAACTGGTCAAGACACAACCTTGCTGTGTGTGCGTTTCTGTTTAAAGACACCCGGTTCAATACATACTGTTAACTAGTTATGTTGAGCTCAGGACAGCAGCAACGTAGCTCATGCCTGAAGGGCGCTGATCTAACCGGGCATTCTTGGCGGGACTCCCGCACATCGCAGCCCCCCTGAGCTTAGGAACGCTGGACAGCACTTCTGCACGGTGCTCAGGGGCAATTTTAAATGGGTGGCAACACAAAGCCCAGATATGCAGCAAGGTGAAACTAACTAGATGGTGAACAGGACAGGGGCCTACAGTGTGAGAGCTGAAGCAGGAAGACAGCCCTGCCTGGTCCGCCCTCAGCCGGGAATGTGCCACGTCAAGGGAGCCAGATTTCTGACTACTCCATGCATCTCAGCAAATGGCCACAAGAGCCCCACCAGTCTTGGTTTAGGGGATACTGATAGATTTTAGCTGGAGAATTCGCAAATATGCAATCCATGAATAACGAGGATCAGCTCTATAGGCATGTGCTCACACATATATACACACCTATATGTGCACACTCACATATACACAAACACATATACCTTGCACAGGGCCCAGCATGTTGTCCAATCAGGTCAATCACACACTCACAGAGAGACTAAACCCCGTTTACCACCTCCGCCAGGTACATAGTCTCTGAAGATTAGATGTAATTTTTAGGGTTATTACATTGATGTAATTCTTTCTGGATCAAAAACACATTCATGTAGTTTCTAAGTCTACAATATCTATAGTATCTAGGTAAGTGGATAGTTGATTCAACCATCATCTGGAACCACTATAGAGTTTGTTTGTTTTTTGTTTTTAATAAAGACTTTGAGAACCACTGTAGTGAACAAGATAGTCCATAGGCTCAGTTCTGTGTGTTTTGACTCCTCAGTAATCTGGTTCTTTTTCTATAGCCATTGGATTTTCAGGCCTAAAGAGTGGAGATGTGTTGTTCACTATGCATTTGGTAAGCATTCAAGATCTTCTGGAGATAAAATCAGCATGTCTTCACTTAGTGGTCAAAAGTAAAATGTAGGGACGTTGAAATGGGTTTGAATGCACGAAAACCTGGTTTTTTTCCTGTGAGTCCAAGGTTGGGGAGACAAAAAAGAACCAGACTAGTCAAGGAAAATCTGCCAAGATGACTATGGAGAAGGTTATAAAGCTAGTCCAGTGTGAGGTTTGGAATCATAAACTCGCATCTAAATTCCAGCTCCACCAATAAACAGCCATATGATTTGGGACAAGGTACTTAGGTATCCACACCTAAGCTTCTTCAACTGTAAAATGGGGACAGTAATTGCAGCATGCTTATTTAATAATTAAGAAAAGAATGCCGATGAACCACGCATCACAGTGTGTGACAGGCAGAAGGCAGTTGGTGACAGGTATCATTATTATTTCCCTGTGAAAAAAGGGACAGCCTGGCCTGTGGTGGCGCAGTGGATAAGGCCTTGACCTGGGATGCTGAGGTTGCCGGTTCAAACCTGGGCTTTTCCGGTCAAGGCACATATGAGAAGCAACTGCTATGAGTTGATGCTTCCTGCTCTTCTCCCCACCCCACCCCCTCTGCCTCTTTTTGTCTGTCTCTCCTCTCTCTAAAAATCAATAAGTAAAATCTTTTTTAAAGGGCTTATAAAAAAAGGAAAGAAAAAGATAAAAGGGACAAAGTATGTTCTATAAGGGCAGCACTTAAGACTTACATATATGCATGTGTTATCAGTGACGAGGCAGCCTGGATTATAAAAAGTATAAGAAATGAGAGTGTGATACACTTTTTTTTTTTTTTTGTATTTTTCTGAAGCTGGAAACGGGGAGAGACAGTCAGACAGACTCCCGCATGCGCCTGACCAGGATCCACCCGGCACGCCCACCAGGGGCGATGCTCTGCCACGACCAGAGCCACTCTAGCACCTGGGGCAGAGGCCAAGGAGCCATCTTTGCTCCAATGGAGCCTTGGCTGCAGGAGGGGAAGAGAGAGAGAGGAAGGAGGTGGGGGGTGGAGAAGCAAATGGGCGCTTCTCCTATGTGCCCTGGCCGGGAATCGAACCTGGGTCCCCCCCCGCACGCCAGGCCGACGCTCTACCGCTGAGCCAACCGGCCAGGGCCGAGAGTGTGATACACTTTGTGCAATAGGAACTATTAAGTTATTTATCAAATAAATAAATAAGGAATCCTAGATAATGTGGCTGAGAGTTTCTGCATCTTTCACGTTGACTCCCTATTACAGTGGAAATGCACAGTGTTAAACAGGTCAGATTTATTTCTTCTCCACCCTCTAAAACTAAAGGGCAGTATGTTAGTGACAAATATAAACTAAAAGATGTTCCAAATAACTAATGAGCCTTTCTAAGGAAACAGCAGGTCTTTAAAATTATATTTCTAACCCTCTCAAAACACTGGTCAGTGCGTGACCTCATGGTCTTGTCTGGTGTTGCCCACCTAGCCGCATAGACCAGGGGTCTGGATGGACGAGGATGTGGGAACTCCGGACAGTGACCGCGGCACTGTAGAGTTCCTGCTTCTGCATCCTCTCCCGCACCTGTGACCGACTGGTCTTGTGGGCTTCTTTCTGCCTGAATCCCTGACATCTTGTGGGTTGCATGTGTCCCCATAAGACATGTTGAACTCCTACCCCCCAGGCCTCGTGAATGTGACCAATCCAGAAATAGGATCTTTGCAGGTGTCATCACAGTGTCAGTCAGAGGAGGGCATATTGAAGGCAGGCGGACCCTCATCCAGCCTGCTGAGGGCTGCTATGAGAAGGGTTGCAGAGACACTGAGTGCCCACGGGAAGACCCAGGTATGCATGGTGGGAAGACGATGGGAAGGCACAGCAAGAGCCTCGTGGGATGCTGGCGGGAGACACCTGAGTGCTGTGTCCATAGGCTCAGGAACGCCAGGCCTGACCGGCAGTGCCAGGCTCTGGCAGGATGGCACGCCCTCTCCCCGGGTGCCTGCAGAGAGACCTGGCCCCACCAACATCTTGATCTTGGACCTCTAGCCTCCGGAACTGGGAGAGGACACATTTCTGTTGCTTTAAGCCAGCACTCTGGGGTAGTCTAGTCTACGTCACTGTTCCTAGCAAAGAACTTCCAGGGTAGCTGGGTGGTGGGTGTTTGTTCATCTGGGCAGTTTTTAGTTCTCTGACTCTCTAACCTTATAAGATTGTGGCAAGCTGCCTCTAAACAAAAGGGATGGAAGGGTTGAAATCGTGTGTGTTCAGGCCACGCTGAGCAGCAGGTGATGTGGGGAGGACAGGAACACATAGGATCTGTGTACGGTGCCAGCCCACCTGGGCGGGGCAGAGACGGGAGTTTTCCTCTTGGTGGCTGAGAGCCAGCTCCTGAAGCCTCTGTTTCAGGTCACCCGCCTGCCTCTGTGTTCGTGAGGATGACATCCGTTTAATCTGCCCATGCCTGATGGCCAACAGAAATTTCCAGGACATTTGCCTTGTTCTCTCCTCTCCTTCCCTGCTTCCTTCCCTGCTGCCAGGACTGTGTCCCAGCGGGGATAACAGATGCATCTGCTCTCTCCAGTCGGGAGCAATGGAATCCCAGCTATGAGGCTTGGAGATGTCCTCGCTCCATTAATATGCGCCCTGTTAAAGTCCATGATGTGTTAACTCGGCTTATTTGGATTTAGGAAATGCCCAATCATCCTGTTGACACAGCACCTAAAATAGGAAGCAAATGCCAGGCCCCTGACGCAGAGGGACGACCTTGGCAGCATCTCGCTTGTATTTGAAGACAATTCCACTAGAGGGAGCCCCAGTGAAGGCTGGGGCCAGGATCCTTGCATTTCCCTTTGAGTCTGGGCATCTGGAAATGAATGAGGATCTCAGGAAGGCAAACCTAAATTGCTCTGGCATTCCTTATTCTTAACGTTTGCCTTCATCTTCAGATTAGACAGAACTTCTGGCTGCTTGCCTCCCAACAGCCTCATCTGTCATCAAGTTCTCCCTCCCTCACTCCTTCCCTCCCTCCCTCCCTCCCTCCCTCCCAGGCTCAGGGTCAACACACAACCAAACCATAGAGTCAGACGGAGGCCAATGAAGGCAGGCTCTCAGAGCTCCAGGATTAACATGGGAGGAGGCACCTGTATGAAGAGAGCTGGTGCCCAGCCTGGAGGTGGTTGGGGTGGGCAGGGAAGACACTGTCAGCCTCTCGTCGGTGGTGCCACCTGGTGCTGGTAAGACTAAGCAAAGGGCCACAGGAAATGACCACTTTGTGCCCAAGACCACCTTCTGGAGTATGCAGAGAGTGACCAGCTGAGAAAGACAAGATGACTTGATATGACAGTCGGACAGAAGGCAGGACCTGAGCCAACGTCTCCCATCAGGATGGCTGTCAGCTATTGGAATTTGGGAGTACAGACAGACATCAGACTGGAAACAAAAGGGACAGAAGAGCAATGACATTCTGAGTAGAGCTCTTCGGTCACCACATGGTGTACCCCTTTGTATGGGTTATAGAAGAGTTTGTTTTTTCTAAATGGCAAAGGTCTTATTCAACACCAGCTTCATGACATCCTCCTGAGCTTCAATTTCCTCCACTGCGAGTTGGGAAAAAATAGATCTTTCCTCACGGCGCTGTGCTGAGGCTTGGGAAGAAGCCAGGAAGCATCCGAGCAAAGGGCTCGGACCCAGCAGGTCCTCCATCAACAACTCCTCCTCTTCCTGCTGCTCTCCTGAGAACTTTGGAGGAAACAGACTTATACACACAAGAGATAAGTCTTAATCATTGCACATGAATTACCAAAGCTAAGCTGCTAAACACCCAGGTGCAGCTTTCCACAGTATGTATGGCTGGTAAAAACCCTGCCGTCTCCACAGTCCCGTTTCAGTGTTGGTCACTGGTTTATGAATGGCCCTGAGCAAGGACCCAAACAGGCAAATCCAGGTGTGCTGCTGCCCCCAACCCCGCCCCCCATAAACCTAGTGCTGCAGCCTCAGGGGCGGGCTGCATGCTGTGCGTCATCCCACTGCCACTGGACAATAGACAAATCTGATCCTGGGTCCCTTCAACTGCTTCTTCTATAAACCTTTCTTTCCTCTCTCATCGGAGTGGCAGGCTCCCAATCTCTTCACTATTCTCCTTTGTCAAAACTTGATCTCAGGGAAAAAAATTGGTTTTCAGTCACTCTTAAGTTAACAGACATCTGTGCACAACTCTCTCTAGACAGCATTTACCCTCACTGACCACCAAGAAGTTGGCAGGAGTGTTTTGGGAAACAAGGGTCTCTGGTATCCCTGAGATCTCCCCAAAGGACACCTCAGCCCTGTGTCCTGTCTAAGCTGATGGAAGCGCTAATAATGCATCTCAGAAGCCTCTCCTCAGACACAGGCGGAGGTCTGGAATAGCTGGGTACTTGCTACTGGAATCCCTGAAAAAAAAAAAAAGCAGCAAATACCCATGAATAAACGTTAGAAATAAAACATGGAACACTTGGCATTTAACATAATGTTAAAGCACTGTTTACCAATTCTTCCCCGCTTTACCAACTATTAGTGTTGCCAGGCAGCACTTTAAGATTTGGCCTGACCTCACCTCTCAGGTTATAACCCTGGCTCGGGGAAAGCATGATTTGAATTCAAACAAGCCCAATGTGTATTTACACAGGGGTTACTAATCGGGCCTCGGTGTTCAGTCTCAGGGAGCAAGGACAAAGGCTCGTGGTCCTTCCGGTGCAACTATTTGAGAGTGGGCGTTGAGATAAAACCAATCAGACTTTCATGTGGGTCCCTAGTGGGAAGGGCCAAGGCCATCCACTGGTAGTTCCAGTCTTTAAGACAGTACAGAGCAGGTCTTCCAAAAGAAACAACTGATTACCCCTAAAATTCCTCCCAACCTGTTGGCTAATACCTCAAATTCTGCCATTCGCACAGCCACCCCTGGAGTCCAGAGCCTCAGTGCCTACAGGGGAGTCACAGTACGAAGTCCTCCAAACATGTGTGCTCACTTAACTTTCCTAATCTGCCATTATCCCCGGAGAACGGGCTGCCCAAGGTCATCATGCATCCAGTAGGTGGCAGAGCCAGGATTATCAAAACGAGGTCCACTTTACCCCAAGCCCCTCGATTCCTGCTCTGTATCCCACAGACGTCTGAGGGTGAGAATTCGAGAAGCAGTCCAGGGACCAGAGAGTGTGGGAGGCAGGGGAATTCAATTCCCGAAAGAGGAGGGAGCAGAAGGAAGGCTGCAGGGCCACAGATAATCACCCACGTGGTCCAGTCCTGCCTCTGCTGGTCATGGGTTGAAATATGGAAACCGGAGAGTGGAAGCTGATATTTCCCAAGTCAGGATGCATTCAACAAGCTCCAGCTCTCTCCCTTGGGTCAGCCATGAGGAGAAGCACTGTGATAAAGGTAACCACAGGAATGGAAGCATCAGCGTCGTTGCCTCTGTTGCTGTAAAATTATACGTCCTTATTCTTCTCTCCATGCAGGGGAGGGCAGGAGCTCCTAGAATGCTCCGCCTGCTCAGGTATTTCACACCTGGAGCGGATTCTTTTCAAGAGCTCTCCTACCATCCAACAAAGTTAGCAATAGCAGTAATCATGAAGTTGAAGAAATAACAGCAGGGCAAGACATGCAAACAATGCAATGTTTCTTTAGTTAAACTTTAACTCTATAATCATGGCAGTTAGCTCAATAAGTGAATAAATAAGTCAATAAACAGGTCATGGCCAATAAAAAGGGGGGAAAGTAAATATTTTTAAATTTAAGTCCTTTTATTTTAAGAAAAGGGGAACACCTTTTGCCTACATGTTGGTTACAAATAGAACACAACAGTTTTGTTTTTGAGCCTTCTGCAAGTGTGTTGATTTCATCAAAAGTGATCTTCCTAGAATAGTCACACACAATAGGCAGCGTATCCAGTTTCAATCTATCTCACAGTTGATTGAGGAATATTTTCCATCCACTTTGATTTCTAAAGTTTTCTTTCATCTGCAACAAGAGACATAAGTAGTTAAGCAGAGTCTTATGCGTGAAACTAAGTTTGGCAGAGACCCATGTGAATCTCGTGTCCCCAACTTCCAGAGACAGCAATGCAACCCACATTCTTTGTTTCTTCGGAATCAATTCTAGCAGCTTTCCAATGTCCCTCCAGTTGAAATATTTTTCACCAAAAAAATCCCCCCCAAAAAACAACAAACAAACCCATCACAAATAGAAACTAATCACAAATTTCTACTGCATTTAGGTCTCAAGTTCTCCTTCTGCAAAAATCAGAGAATGGGTTGAATAACATCACATAGGGACTTATTCAGCCCATTGCATTCTTGTCCAGGTCCTGGTAAAAGTGGCTCAGGTTTCGGACACAGTTCTTTTCATTTCACCTGACAATGTGAGACCAGCACCTTTGGTCAACATTTCTTCTTTACATTTGATTCTCTTTTCTATGTAACTGTCTGTTGCCTGATTATTTATTTATTTCTTTTTGCTGAAGTAACAGCCCTCTCCACAATTTCTCTCACTGATCTTCAAGGAAAAGATCAGTACCTTGTTCGGTGCAGATTCTGACAGTTGGCAAATGCTTTCGTGTGGTCACGTAGAAAAATGGGCTTGAAGTCACTCGAGCTCATGGCTCTGTCTCCGATGGCTCCCACTGCTTACCTCTCACGCACTGTTTGGAAACAAAAGCACATAGCTGAGTCCTTGCGAGCTGATAGCTACATTGATTTCTACCGAGATTACAATATTTATTAAAGGAGAGACAATAAGAATGTGCTAGTTTAGGTTCAAGTGTTTAAGATGAAACTCAACAGTAACCCCAGCTGGTTCGGACTTAGACCGACAGGATTATTCAGGGAGGAATATTATATCACTGAGTTAGAACTGCCAAAGCAGGATGAAAACAAAAGGCACACCAACTCCTAGGTGGTTTTAAGTGTTTTTAAATTCTCTAAGGGCAATGCCTCCCTCCCCTTATTCCTGCATAAGTCAGACTGCTCCCACCACCCACTTTTATTGTGTGACAGAGACAGAGAGGGACAGACAGGGAGGGAGAGAGATGAGAAGCATCAATTCTTCATTGTGGCATCTTAGTTGTTCATTGATTGCTCTCTCATATGTGCCTTGACCAGGGGGCTACAGCAGACCGAGTGACCCCTTGCTTAAGCCAGTGACCTTGGGCTCAAGCTGGTGAGCCTTGCTCAAACCAGATGAGCTCGTGCTCAAGCTGGTGACCTTGGGGTTTCGAACCTGGGTCCTCTGCGTCCCAGTCCAACGCTCTATCCACTGTGCCTCCGCCTGGTCAGGCTCCTTCCTATTTTTTGAGAGTTCCTGGATGCCTCCCATATTTTATCGGCCGGGAGAAAGAGATTCAGGTCATGCCTTTTCTTTAATTTATAATTATTACTGGAAATAATAGGAAAGCCTTAGCCACCTATGCTGTATGCTTTCATAAACTTAAATAAAAGACCAGCCAATAGTCCTTTATCCCCTTTGCAAAAGAAAAATACTTTATCCAGCAAAGAAGTGTCCTCGTAATGATGACTTCAATCTCCGTGGCATTGTTTACTCCTCTTTGGGGGTGGGAGAGGAGCCATCTTCAGAGCCCTGATAGTTTCTAGACAGAACAGTTGCCTGGCCCCTTCTGCTCCCATTGGCCCTGGTAGGTGTCTATAAAACCAGGACTGGAAAGGGTCAGCAGGAGCAAACGGGAAGGGGGACAGACAGGCCACAGCATCTTTGTGTCCCTGGGGTATGCTGTGTTCCCCCGCCTTCTTCCCTTGGACGAAGCCCCCTGTGCCCTACTCACCCACCTCTTTGCTCCGAGTGTGTCCCTGAGGCTGGCTCAGGGGCCCTCTGGGCCCGGGACCTCCTGCAGGCCGGCAGGGCAGCCCGTCCCTCCTTGAGCAATGAAGTGCAGCCAGAGGAAGGCCGTGGGAGCGACAACAGGAGCAGAGGCCCCTGGCTCCAGGCTGCCAGGAATGGCAGCGGTTTCTGTCACACCGCCCAAAGAGCCAGCGGCCCGGATGGCACGAACCCTGGCACTGTTTACGTCTCCCTGCCGGGAGGCCCACTGCCCACCTCACCCGGGATGGGGCTACACGGGAGCAGGGAACATGGCTGAACTGCTGCCACCTGCTAACAGGGCCTCCCCGGGGGCCCTTTTGTCCAGGAGTCCTCCTCCTCTGCCGCTTCTCTCTGTGGCTTCAGTGACACCCTGTGTCGACTGCAGCCTGAAAATGTTAAGTAGAAAATTCCAGAAATAAGCAATTCGTAAGTTTTAAACTGGAGGCCATTCTGAGAAGAGGTAGGAAGTCTGGCGTGGTCTGCTGTGTCTAGCCCGGGGTGTGACTCATCCATCTGCCTGGTGTCTCCACTTAGTAACCCTCTCAGTGAGCAGGTCGGCTGTTTGGTATCACAGTGCCCTGTTCAAGTCACCCCTATTTACTTAACAATGGCCCTGTTTACTTAACAGGGCAGACACCCCACCCAGGAGTAGTAAACTACTCTCTTTACATAAAAAGGGGAAAGTTCTCGACTTCATGAGGAAGAGGGGAAAACATGTGCTAAGCAGGTGCTAAGAAGGCTGGTAGGAATGGAACTTCCAGCCGTGAAACTGTGGAGAAGGTACAAGAAATTCCTGCTCGTCTTGCTGTCACTCCTCAAACTGCATAAGTTGTGGGCGCAGCACGTGGTAAGTGCTTAGTTAAGATGGAAGAGGCATGGAATTTGTGGGTGGAGGACCGAACGAAAGGCATGTTCCGCTCCAGCGCAACAGTTGCACCAGAAAGCCTTGAGCCTGGAAAAAGGCTTCAGCAAAGGATGCCCAGAAAAGAGTGACACCAGGCCACTGACTGCAAGGGAGGGATGGTTACAACAGTGGTTGTCAACCTGGTTCCTACCGCCCACTAGTGGGCATTCCAGCTCTCATGGTGGGCGGTAGTGGAGCAACCAAAGAATAAATAAAAAGATAGATTTAACTATAGTGAGTTGTTTTATAAAGATCTATTCTGCCAAACTTAGCGAAAATCCAACATAAAGTACTTGGTAAGTAATTATTATTATATGCTTTAACTTGCTGTAACTCTGCTTTATAAATTTTATAAAGTAAAGTTACTTCCCTACTTTATAAATCACCATTACTGTGGAACCGGTGGGCAGTTAGAAAATTTTACTAACAGAGATACAAAGTGGGCGATAGGTATAAGAAAGTTGACTACCCCTGGGTTACAAGAATCAGGACTGGGTTTGCCATTTTTTGCATCTCACGTCATCACAAGAAGAAACAGGGTGAGTAGTGTACAGTAAGATGTTTTGAGAAAGACCACATTCCTGTAACTCATTGCACTATATTGTTGTAATTGTTCCATTTTATTATTGGTTATTGTTGTCAACCTCATCTTGTGCCTAAATGCTAATGTAAATGTCACGATAGGCATGTATATATAGGAGGAATAGAGCATCTGTATGTAGGGTTCTGCACTATCTGCAGTGTCAGGCATCCACTAGGGGTCTCGGAAGGTATCCTTGTAGATAAGGGAAGAACACTGTATTTTCAAGATGTGCACCAAATCTATGCTTTATTTTCATGAACGCTGAACCATATTTTGGTAAAGTGGAGTGATTAATGGGATATATTTTAAATAGAGATCCACTTTTCCACCCACCTGGGCATCACCTGTCCCAGGATGCTGTGTAAAAACTCAATCACTCCAGAAGGGCAGTATCTTCCAAAAGTCAGAAGAGACTCACAGAGCTGCCTGGAAACCTGCCATGATGTGTGTGGTGTGTGGAGGGGACAGGGGTCAGGAGCCCCAGCGGGGCAGGGACTGCGACCGGTCTGGATCTAGCTCTTTACTAACTAGCTTTCACTACTAACTAGCTCTCAGGTGTGGAATTGTCCCCCTCTTGGTCTCTAGAGAGCTCCCCTGCAGGGTGGGCAGGTGGTGCTCTATGATGAACCAGGCCCCATCTACTCCCAGTGTTTCCTAGGCTTGGAACTTGCTGAGCATCCAGGTTATCCTCAGACTACTGGACAAATGCCCAGTGGTCTTCTCGGATGGTTCAAAACTCTTCCTACCCCCCAAAAAGCTTGTAACTGAAACGGAAGAGGAAGACAGCTGGCTGCTGGTCTCCCTTCCCGAACAGTAAGCTCGGAGAACAGCCCCCTTCCTGGAGGCGTGGAGAAAATGGGTCGCTTAGAAATAAGGGGGTGACAGTTCAGGACAGGAGAGAATGTACAAGGGGCACCTCCAGGCGTGCTGTTAAATAAAAAGAGGGCTGCAGACTCCCTTTCCCTAAATTGTCACAGAACTAGAGGAGCAAACCGGTCATCATGCTGTTCGCTAAGTGACTATGTGAGCAGCAGCTGGGTAGAGGTGGGGAGAGAAAAATGCTACCCCAGCTCCCAGTTATGCTATGATAACTGTTTAAATTTTATTGAATAATTATCTCTGTGGGTTTATAAAAAAAAGAAAAGAAAAGAAAAACACAGCGTGACACCCATGAGTCATCTGTCTGAGGCAGGGCTTAACTATATATTGAACATTCGTGTTTTTGAATTCAGCGCCCTGATTCAGAGCAAAGCCTGAGCTAGTCATACCTCCAGGGCCTAAACGACTAGTTCTTTTGATAAATTAGGTTTTTGTTTTCATCTCTTGTTAGAAGTTGTGTTTTTGGTTTTTCATTAATTGGGAGCCAAAGGTAAGAACAGAGCAGAATAGGCAGGTTTCTGGCCATGACTTTTGTGGGGGTTGGGTGTGTGCTGTAGGAGGTACTGCTAATCCAGGGGTGTGACCGCTGGTCCAGTTCCCAAGGAACCAAGAGGCACAGGAGTGTGCGGGACAAGAAGGGAGGTGGACAGCAGAGCTTTGGGTACACTGATTTGTCTTTCAAAGGGCAGCTAGTCAGCCCTCTTTTGTAATGTCTGCGCTGGACTGAACACAAAGGACAAGAAGAGCAGGTGCAATATTGAGATAAAATAGAGGGGTGACTTCTGACGATAAGACGTCAAATGAAACAAAGCTTTATGTGTCGAATCAGGGGACAGTTCTCTAATTAACCGGTGAGAACTGGGTCGTCTTCTGGGGTACTTAGTCTCTGAGGTCTGGTTTCCCCTCTGGAGTCCTTCTTGGTCACAATTTACATCTAGATGTTCTTGTTCACACCATACAGATTGAGGGAGTTGAGATTGTCTTGGGAATGGGGGTGATTACAGGGACTTGAGGCTGAGTGGCAAAGCTCTGTCCTCACACAGTGGAAGGCTGTGAGACTCCTGCGGAGAGGTGCCAGGGAACTCGGAGTGGGACCCCTTGGCGAATATGGCACGTCTATACAGTGTCATGTTTTGGACAAGTTTAGATAAGGCTGAGCCTTCTGGTAGAACTTAATGAAAAATTTTGTGTTACATATGGATTTCTCCACCACCAGGCACCACTTCCTGAAGAATCCTTTTATCTTGGTTTGCTACTAAGCCTTGGTTTCCTCATGGGGAAAGAGAAAAACAGAAAAGTTTTCCTCTTTGTTGACTAAGCCATCTTGTTCTAGCTGGAATCTCCTGGAAGCATTATTTGGTTGCCCTGGGCACCCACCCAGGTGCTCTTTACCTGGCCAGCACACCTGTTCCCCAGTTGCTTAGAGCCAATTCCCTGGAGGGTTGGCCTGGCACATAGGAACCACCTTGCTCGTGGCTGGCCGGCCACTAGTGTACAATAATGGGGTACAAAAGGCTGGTCCCCTTACATCATGGGACATTTCTGCCATGCAGTTAGTGTTTCAGAGCTTTCTTCAAGTGGAGTGACCTTAGGTCCCCATAACTCCTTGGAGAGTTTTGTGTAGGGGATCATGGTGGCCTGGACAAAACATCAGAGCCTTCTGGGTGGAATCCTGCAGTCAGGAGTGGTGGCCCGGTTCTCCCCTTGGTCAGAGAGGTACTGAGGACTTACTCAAGCTGAAGGTGGCATCTGCCCTTCGTAACCAGCTCATCCCGACGTGCAGCTATGTAGGAGAATGGTGCCGGGAGCCGACGGAGGCAGCTGACACCAGGCAGACAGCATGGTCTCAGGAAAGGACATGCTACCAAAGCCAGAGCTCATGGCAGTAATAACAACTTTGACGTAAACCAAGAACTATTCACACATAATATTGATTGCACCTTGAGCAGTGGGCTTAAATGAAAGGCAAACCAAATCTGATCAGAACGCCAAAAGTATCTTATTGCCAATAGTCACCATTTAGCTTTTCCTGCAATAACCTGGTAGGATTTATAAAACTAGTTGAATGTACTGAGCATTGTGTTCAATGGCTGTGGCTCATTTCTGTCTATAAGGAGGTCCAGGGTGAAGGCACAAAGCCGAAACCATGACACAATGTCAGTTCTGTAAGTAGAGAGTAAGACAAGAACACGAATGGGTGAAAAAGTAAATTAGATATAGTTGAAAGACTATTTTATTTAAAGGGGTGGGTGGCATCATCCCTTGTTATCCCGTAAGACCCCCAGGACTTGCCCCCTTACCTTTCCATCCACATGGCTTCTTTGCCAGGCAATCACATTTACCAAGTGTATTCTTTTCTCTGGGCCACTGTACTCTCTGTTCCCTTTGTCCAAAATGCTTTTCCCCCCACTGTTTTCATGAGTTGCTTCATTTTCTTCAGATCTTTACCCAAATTTCATCTTCTCAGTGAGGCCTTTTCTGTTCTTTCTACTTAAAATACAGCTCTGCTCACACCCCTTCCCTGACTTACAGTTTTTAAAACATGATGCTTTGTATTATATTACTTCTTATAATCTATTTTGTAACCTATGTGCCTGCCAGCAGGGGCTTTCGTCTATTTTCTTCACTGCTATATTCCACGGCCTAGAACAGTAGTTGACTTGTGGTAAATAGTTAATAAATATTTTTCCAAGGATTAAATAAAATAGTCTTTTCAACTATATCTAATTTACTGTTTTACCCATTCGTGAAGATACATTTTTTAACTTTTACAACTCTCTTTCATTTTTCAAATCTACTTTCCCCCAAAATCTTCCTTGTCATTTTTATAGACTGTTGTTTATTTTTGTGATTTTTTTAAGTCTTTAAAACATTAGGCACATTGTTATTTTATATATCTTTTTAGTCAGATCATTTCATTACCTGGGGGGTGGGGGCTGAATTCTATGGTTCTTAGACTTGGATGATTCTCACTTATGGTGGCCTATTTGCTTATATTTTTTTCATGTTCTTGGTTCTGAACTCATTGGTTGATCAGAATTTCTGGGAATCCTGAGGGCCTAAGGATAGGGATGCTTTTATCCAAAGAGGACTTGATTTTGCTTTTCCTGAGGGCTGGGAGGCCTCATGCAAGAGTCCTCATTTCAAAAAAAAATTTAGTTCAATTTTTCCATTGATTTGAGGAGAGGGCGGGGAGGGAGAAAAAGAAGCATCAGCTTTGTTGTTCCACTTAGTTGTGCACTCACTGACTGTTTCTCATATGTGCCCTAACCGGGGATTGAACCTGCAACCTCAGTGTGCCAGGACGAAGCTGTATATCCAGTGAGCAACCTGGCCAGGCCAAGAGTCCTCATTCCTGCTCCCCAGCCATTGGGCTGTGGCTGGTGGCTTAGCCTAGTCCTTTCAGTGCTGGCCGTGTGGGGCCAAGCTCAAGGCAGTGCTGTCACCCACATTAACTCGCTCCTCAATCTTCCCACTCTGGGTTCATCTCACTTTTCCCCTCCTTATCTAAAACGAACCTAACAACGCAATAAAAAAGAAAGTCTATTGTATACAGGGTTAGTTGTGGGGTCGTATACAATACTGCCAGAGTAAATCTGTTTTCCTTCTGCCCCTGTGTATTCCCCTGTAGTTGAAGTTGTGTGTGTGTGGTGGGGGTTGGGGGGGCATTAGGACGGTCTCGTGGCTTTATCGCTCAAGCCTAGTGCTTCGTAAATAGGAAGTGTCCCATACAGAACTCCTGACTTACTGTGTAATATTCAAACATCAGATCAGGCGAATTCACAGGCTTCCTAGCTGTGCCCTTGTAGGGCCAGCCCCCTTTGTCCGAGGTGTGGCAGTTGGTAACCACCGGGCGCACATTGTTATCCAGCGCTTCCTGCCGCCACTCACAAGGATCAGCCCCGCTGTTGGTGCAGCTGCCCACTGCCACCTCCGAGCCCAGCCGAGACCTCTGGGAGGCCCCCTGGCTTGTCCTGGTAGTCACTGTGTCTTGGTTGCCCTCCCACCCGCTGCCCGTGCGGAGTTATTTATACCCAATCCCAGCAGCTTGAGTGCGCTTCGCTGTGACCACTCACCCTCAGAAACCCTGCATCCCCAGGCCCTTCCCACGTGGTAGCCTCACAGGAAGCCCTTCCCCGCAGGGGAGGGGCAGCTCCTGTTGCCTAGGGGTGAGGTGAGGGTGGGGGTTGGGGAGGCAGCTGCTCTGTCCATCTGTCCATCTGCTGGGGCTGATAGGCCGTCTATATTCGGACTGGGAGCCCGGCCCACAGAACATGCCCTGGCTGGAACAGGCCCAGAGGCCAGGGCAGCTGAGTCGCGGAGAACCACGTGGACGCTGCAGTCCCAGGGACAGGAGAGCGCCGCTCAGCCCAGTCCCTTGCTGGGTGCCGAAGCTTCCGGCAGCAGTGCAGCTGGTTAGAAGTCCCCCATCTTCCTGTGGCCACGCCTGCCCCTGAGCTCTGCAGCACCATGACCTGTGTGTGCCCCCCTCAGCGTGACGGTCCTCAGTGTCACCTTCTGGCTGGAATTCATCAGCTCTCAGGTGTTTTTTTTTAATCAAGGTAACTTCATTACTTCCATCGTTTCCCGGGGACAGACCCAGATTGGGACCGAAGGAAGGCCTTCTGATGTTCTGACGGTGCCCTGCCTCAATTAACAAATTAACCTGAGTCTGCGAGGGCAGATCTCTAAAGAAATTAGATCACCTCTGAAAGGAGAGGGGTGTGGGGAGGTCCCTGATCACCGTGAATGAGCTTGGGCAGCGCACTGACAGTCAAAGCCACACTCTCCGTGGCTCTGGGGAAGGGGCCGGTGAGAATGTTGGCAGCCTGGCGAAATTTTATGCCGAAGATGAATATTCATAGCAAGTTTATTTATAAATTGGCAGACTATCAAATCATTATGCAGGGAAGCTGTTACCAGGAAGCCTGCTCCTCTGTCAGCCCTCTGGCCTCTGGGAGAGAGTTTCTGCCCAGGGAATAATCAACATTGCCCCAGCGAACCAATGTTGAAATTCAGCGGGTGCGGGGAGGTGCCGCGTGTAGGTGGTAAGTTTCAAAACACTCGCTTTGGAAACACCCACTGTGCCTGGCTGGCACCACAGGTCTGCGTCAGGCAGAGTCATGCTTGCTGTTTACACATCCACAGAGGTCACTGGGATTCTTGCATCCTAAGCAGGCCGTTTCCAGTTCTGGAGGAGCAAAGCTGGCTGCTTCCGGCTGGGTCTCTTTTTTTTCCCCCTTAAATGCAGCGTGTGCCTCGGCATGTGGCCATCAGCTAACAGTGTCCCCTTTGCTCTAAAGGATTCCTTTTTCATTCCCTGAGGGTGAGTCAGAATAAATATTACCAGTTGGACTTCAAGCTTAGGACAAGCAGATGTTAACTGCTCTGTCATTTTCGTTTCTGGAGAAAGTGAAATAGGTTCTGGTTTCTAGACCTGGGTGGTGTTCTTAGACTGTTCGTGTAGATCAGTACTTTATTCCAAAGATAAAACAGTCAGAAATAAACTCTCCCACTCTTGTTCGTTAGGGAGCCTTTGAACGATTTTTAAAATTTGATTTGCAGCATAGAATATAAAAAATCAGGAATATTGGGGTGGGGACCTTTGAGTTTTGATTTAGGTTTTGTCTGTTTCTCTCCATTCTCACACCTTCAACATCCTGTTCCCCCTTTTGATTACTGGCAATTGATTGTATTTCACCTAGAAAATGAAAGGAATCGGAAGAAGACTTCTGTGTCCCACCTCCTCCAATCCGCTAGCCTCCCTATGTCCACCCTGTTGGCTTGAGCTCCACGCCATGACTCTGGTGACCTGTCCTCACACCCCTCCCACATACCCCAAACAGCTCCTGTGACTAACCGTTCTCTTTCTGGCTCCAGCTCCTTCCCATGAGCATACACACATGCTGTCATATTTCCCATCTTAAGAACCCCGCCTGACCCCATGTCCCTCCCAACCCACCCCTGCCCAAACTGCATGCAGTCCCATTTCTCTGTTCCCTTTATAGGGATTTCTTTAACTAGGGCTGGTTCCACCTCTTCTCCTATTCTTGCCCGAATTCAGTTGGACAAGCCTTTTGTTCCCTCTACAACAGCGAAACTACTCTTATTGAAATCAACCAACACCCAAGTCGTGTCTGGGTTGAGGGTGGCGTCTCCACCAGGCCACTTCTGTGAAATGCTCTGGGGCATCTTTCCTCTTTCAGAAACCCTTTGGCCAAGCCTGGTTCTCCAGCCCTCTTAATATTGTTGGCACCATTTCCTTTAATTCCATTTGGGTTTAAACTAGCTAGAGCTGGTTCCTGACACTTGTAGTCAAGTGCCCTGTACTTACTTATTGGGGGAGCTGGACCAACAAGTTTCTAAAGAGTCATTTCAAAACACAAAGATTTGGGAGATTTCCCTAGGCCACGCAGTGCTAGGAGGAGTGGGCAGCATTGCGGTTTCACTTGCTAATGGTTCAGCAGTAGCCAGTTCCCACCACCAGGCCTGTCGTCCTTTCCTCCCAGGGCTGCCCTTGGAGATGGCTCTCCCCTTGTTGGGATTGACCATGATGCTCATTCTGTCCAGGTTTGTTCATTTAAAAATGGGGCAAAAAATATGAAGGGGTTCACAGAAGCAGCACCACTGGCCAACAAACACATGCAAACCTGCTAGAATTCACCAGCAATGAGGGGCGTGCAAACCAAAGCCCAACAAATAAACACAACCTGAAGTCTGGTGCTCCTGAGTTAATGAGGCTCTAGAGCAATAGGAACTCAGAGGCACAGCTCTCTTGGACAGCGAAGGTGCAACGCCTAGAAAAGTTAGTGCTGTGCAGACCTTCTGACCCCAGCTGTCTAGAAACCCGAAGGAATTTGCATACGACTATGTACAAGAATCTGGTGTCATTGTCTTCTGTAATGAAACCAGGAACCGCCTAAATATTTATCATTAAATTTTTGGAAAAACAAATGGTATATACACACTAAGGAGTATCAAACAGCAGCAACACTTGAGCTACCTATTCAGCATGAATAAGTTTCATGGACATTATGGGAAACAAGGCAAGTCGCAGAAAAAAGCATGCAGTGTCCTTATAAAGTTTTAAAATATATATATGTATATACACACACACACACACATGGGAAGCAATGCTATGTTTTGTTTACTAATGTACACAAATGTAGCAAAGTATAAAGAAACACTTGGGAGTGATGACCACTAAATGGTGAATAGACATTATTTCTGGGCAGGGGGAGTGGAAGTAGGAAGAGGAGAATATAATAATGAATAAGCAAAATTCTACTTATAACATTGTAGTTGATAATCTGGGTTGTGGGTGGGTACGCCTTTCCACAAATCTAAGATATACTGTAGTAAAAATTTAATGAAACAAAGGGATGAGGAAAGAGAGTCAACCAAAGAGGTTTTCCCAGGTCATTCAGTGACATCTGTGGATCCTGCAAACACTGATTTTTCTAGAAGTGGCCTCGGAAATCAATCCAGGCTCTGATCCAGACAATGTTTCCACCAACATCCTCTAGTTTCCTGGTTCATGAAGTAATGATTCTGTTGATACTAACTACCTGCCTCCTGACTTGGTCAGATAGCTCGATTGGTTAGAGCATCATCCTGAGGTGCATGAGGTTGCTGGTTTGAGCCCCGATCAGGGCATATACAGGAACAGGTCAATGTTCCCCCCCCTCTCCATCCCCCTCTCTCTAAAATCAACTTGAAAAATATTTTAAAATATGCAGCTCATATTACAAGACTTGTTGGGAGGAAATGTGAGCAGCTAACAATTAGTTTGGTTCATTTCATCTCCACCTTTCCTTCCCGTTGTAGATTGGGTTTATTGGGGGGGGGGGTAGGTAATTGATGCCTGGCAACGCTTCCTGCTCTCTGAGATCTTCTCAGTCTTGTGCTCACTAGCCTTCTCCAGCAGCAGTTGTAAAAACAATAAAGCTTTTGAATAAAATAGGGGGGAAGCTGTTACTGTGGGCTTAGTGACACCATCGTACCATAGAAATGATGGGGAAGTTAGTTCATGTCCCCTGTGTGTCAGGACACTGGTTGTTGGGCTCTTACTCAACCAAGAACCATCTGCCCGTATGTTGGGCACCTGCAGTACAGATGTAAGTCAGCACTTAGATGTGGAAGAGACATAGGTATAAACTTTCTGGAAATAAATTAGTATTTATCAAGATCCTTTCAAATGCTCATGCCCTTTAACCCAGAAATTCTACTTTTTGGACACCAACTAAAGAAAATAATCAAATTTTATCAAACATTTATGCTCCCTC
This sequence comes from Saccopteryx bilineata, assembly GCF_036850765.1. Lineage (NCBI taxonomy): Eukaryota > Metazoa > Chordata > Mammalia > Chiroptera > Emballonuridae > Saccopteryx > Saccopteryx bilineata. Next base: position 10,708,077 of record NC_089500.1, on the reverse strand, counting down.
CCATTACAAAACAAATCTAAAGTTCCTAAACAAGGGAACAGTTAATAAAATTCTAGCAAATCTCATCAGGTATGATTATGGTACCATTGCGTATGATATGTATAAAAATTTTAAGTGACATGGAAATAAATAATAGCACTTTAATTGGAACCAAGTAGGATATGAAATCTAAATGTATCTACTATCTATCAACTCAGATACATAGGAGAAATCAGAAACAATATACAGGAACATTCGCAGTAGTGACGTCTGGTTAAAGAAAGAGATTACAAAAAAATTTAAAATATATTTTCTGATGTTTCCCAAGTTTTATATAACTATGTGTTACTTTTAAAAATGAGAATAAAAGTTATGAAAAGAAAAAGCACTTTTGGATTGAGAAACAAGTATACTGAATGGATTAGCAAATGCTCTTCCACAGTTCTCTTCTGGGTCTCCTTGTCCCTGCTGTAAGTAGAAATAATATCTCTCCCTTGCCCAGGTAGGAAACCCTGAATGGGAATTGATCAATTGCTGGTGGCGCAGTCGGGGCAAGTCTGAGAGTTCAACACTCCAGGGGGACCCTGTGAGCTTACCTCCAGGAGCTCAACCAGGTTCCCTCCGGAAATCCAGGGGGAAAATCCCCTCCTGCTTCAGGCAGGAATAGCTAGACTCTATCCCCTCAGGGGATGAAGTTAAGCAGAGTCTAAACTAACAGCCTGAGGGAAGAGAAACACTGGACTCGAGCCTCCTCTAACCATCTGGCCCCACCTACGGAAGGAGATAGAAACTGAGAACCACCGCACCCCCACATTATAGCCATGCACTGAGGAACAGTCGGTCAGTGACAGGCCACACATATGGTGGTGGTCCTATAAAATTATAATTACAGTGGAGCTGGAGAATTTCTTTTGCCTAGTGATGTCATAGTTGTCTTAACATAGTATAATACACTATACAAATACTTACCATTGTGTTGCAATTGTCAGCGTTCAGAACAGCAGGTTTGTAGCCTAGGAGCTCTAGGGGAACATTTGTGTCATCCAAAATATGTCTCTTTGGCATAAAGATTATGTTAGACTGGTTAATTTTAAGAAACAGCAGGCATTGGAGAAGCTCTGAATACCAAGTAGAAGTTATCCTTTGTAAAAGGTGTTTCCATCGGTGAGGGTGTCTGCCTTCTTATACAAGGAAGAGGCGTTGACCTCATTTCTAGAAATTCTTACTGATGCAGAAGGCAAAGACTTAAATCTGCATAATAACCTTACACTTGTTTACTGTGCTTTTCCTGGTCCTGTCATAACTGACTCTCCCCTAACCCCAACATCTTCATTTGTCTTCAGCTGAAGATGGTGTTTAAGGTAGTGGCTTCAACCGTGTTGGTGAGTTACTCAGTTTTCCTGGGTCTCTTCCATGTAATCAGGAACTGTATGTATTGTTAAACTTTTGTTTATGATGTTTACACAATGATGAAATCACCTAGTGATGCATTTCTCAAAACATATCCCTGGTGTTAAGAGGCATATGAATCTTTTAAAGGCATATTTACACCAGTTACTTTAACCTAGCACATCACATCTGGCTATCAAGAAAAAATAAAATTACAAGGCACAAAACAATTTAAAGACACAGAACAAGTATGGAACTAGACATAGAGATATCTGACTAGGAAGCTTAAAGAACTATGATAAATAAGGGCTTTAGTGGTTAAAGCAGGCAAGAACAGGTGAGCAGTGTAAGCAGAGAGATAGAAATTCTAAGGAACAAAACAACACAAAAAAAATGCTAGAGACCAAAGCAGAGACCTGTAATAGACACGAAGAGCACCGTTGGTGGTCCTATCAGTCGAGTAGACATGGCTGAGCAAAGAAAATCTCTGAGCCACGGGACATATCAGTAGAGTCTTCTAAAACTTAAAAGTGAAGAAAACAAAGACTGGAAAAACCACAGAACAGAATATTCAAGGACTGTGGGACAGCTACTGAAAATATAACATGTATAATGGGACTATTGGAAGAAAAGGAAGCAAGGAAGGAATAGAAGAAATATTTAAAACAGTAATGACTAAGAATTTCCCCCAAATTATTGTTAGACACCAAACCACAGATCCAGGAAGCTGAGAGAACACCAACCAGGATAAATACAAAAAAAGAAAAGGAAAGAAGGAAGGAAGGAAGGAAAGGAGGGAGAGAGTGAGGGAGCGAAGGAAGAAGGGAGGAAGGGAAGGAAGAAGGGAGAAAAAGGAAATTGAGAAATCACCTACACCCAGGCATATCATTTCAAATTATGAGTAGTCAAAAATTAAGAAAACATCCCAACAGAAAGCAGAGGGCTGATAGCTGCAGTGTCTGAAGTGTCAAGGTCACCTACAGAAGGGATTTGGACTAGGTGAGCTTGAGGTCTGACATGAAGACTCCATGATTGTGCGCTTTGCTCCTCTCGTGAGAATTAATTCCCGATCCTTTCTCAGAAGGAGATTTGGATAGAGGCTGCACCTACGCCTCTGTTATCTGAGGAAGGGGGAATGAAAACAAGGGAAAGCAAACCACATTTGGGGTTCCTCACCTTCGTTTCCACACAAGTTGGCTCTCTCCTCTTCCAGGGGCGGGGCTGGAGTGGGGAAAGCAGGGGAGGCATTTGGTCTCAGGGTTTGACTTGAAGAAACTGACAGTCATGGCAATTTACTTGCTGCTCCGGGACGAAGAGCCTGCCAGGATGAAGAGCCTGCCACTGCAAGATGGGGAACAGGATGAAAGCTATGGGTTGAATTTTATCTCCCCAAAATTCATACACTAAAGGCCTAACTCCTGGAATATCACGATATGACCTTATTTAGAAATAGGGTCATTAAGGATGTCATTAGTTAGGATAGGGTCCTACTGGAATAGGGTGGGCCCTCATCTCATTAGCGTCCTTTTGAAAAGGGGACATTTGGAGACAGAAGGCAGAGCCCACGTGAAGACTGAATTTAGCCACCGTGAGCCAAGGGAGGACCAGATGCTGGAAGAGAGAGGTGGAGAGGTTTGTCCCTTGCGTCAGGAGGGAGAGCCCAGCCCCGCCAACATCTTCATTTCAGACTTCTGGCCTCCAGAGCTATGTGAGAATCCACTTCTGTGTTCCGAGCCACCTCGTTCACGGTCATTTGTCACAGTGACCCTAGGAAACCGATACAGCCACCTCATTCACGGTCATTTGTCACAGTGACCCTAGGAAACCGATACAGTGAGCCTGCAGGGATTCTGGCTTGGTGAGAGAGAGAGGCTCATCACGGGTCAGATGGGGTGCAGACTGGCTCCTTGGCTGTCTGCAGCCCCATGGGCACTGGCCTGAGTACATCAGAGTTCCGGGGCCCCTTTTCCAAAGGGAGCCCACCCCCCAGGGGATAGGAAGGGTCACCAGAACCCCCACCACACAGGAGCCCTGTCCTGGGGCATAGTTTGTTTAACGGTCTATTCCATGGTTACTACTGATGACACAACAGCGTGTCAATGGCTCATAACACTGGATATAAAAGGGGGGCAGTATTGTTCTTAATACCTTTAATGTAATGTGCGAGAACTAATCATTTATCACAGCGGACGACAGAAAGCCACTCAGAAAAGGTTCTCTCCTTCTTGAAACTTGGCAGCGGAAAGTTCGCTCCCCATGGTTTTTTCAAAATCTTTGCACCATTTTTTTTAAGCTTCTTCCATAAAGAAGGCCCTAAGAAGCAAACTGGAAACCAGGAATGTCACTCTGCAGACGTCAGCATGAAAAGAGAATAAACGACCAGCTAGCCACTCAGAAGAGAAGGCCCGGGTCTCATTCACTCACTACTCACACTCAGCAATTGCTCTCTCCTCTCTACTGAGGACCCCTAAATGCTTTGCAAAGGGAACTGGAACTTCTTAGTGACCCATGGATAGACATAATTCAGCTAAATTTGCAACAAAGTAGGGTAAAGGAACATACATATGGAGACAGGGCCGATGGGGCCAGCTGGGCCACCCAGATTGGCCGGGTTCCTGGTCCAGTGACTGCCTATGCCAGCTTGGCCCTGCAACCACCCAACCAACAGGCGCTCAGTGCAAGGACATCAGTATCCCTCCCCGGAGATGCTGTTTGTCTCTTTAAGGCTCATCCCTGCCCCTGACAAAGCCCACACTGCTCCCTTCACTGCTCAGACTCAGCCCAGAGAGGCAGCCATAAAGAGCCGGATGTCACCAGCGACCACACTGCGGGGGCACAGCCAAGGTGGCATGGCAGCACGCGGCCCCCGGCTGCCAACACTGCTGCCATCGGTGTCGTTTACAAGGCTCCTGCCGCTGTGGCATGCGCCAAGCTCACCAAGTGAGAGGAGATAGGACCAGTGCCAGGCAACCTAAAACGCCAAAGACCAACACATACAACCACCACCGAAGGGAGTTGTTAAAGCTACTTAAAAAAAAATTCTCTGGCCCTGTTCGTGTATTACAGATTCAAATGGCAAAGTACAGGAATGTTTCCAGCGTTTTTGATTCAAGGATAAATGGTGGTTCCAAGAATCGGGCCCTTTTGCTTCCAATAAGGAATGTAATAAACCGGCAGGTCACGCAGGACCAGAGGCTCTTTGGTGTTTTTGTGAGCTGCCTCCTGCCGCCTTTTGTTGACCAGGCTGGGAAACCTGGCGAGAAGGCCCCACCCAGCGCAGGCGGCTTCATCTCCATCAGCTCGGGGGCCACTCACGTCTCCCTGGAGTTGGCCTGTGAGCTGTGCCCTCCACAGACTCCTGTGCCGCAGCCCACGGTCCCTCCCGCCTCCCTCTCTGGAAGGCCAGCTGCTCTGGAGGACACGGTCTGACCATTCCACAGGTGCCAGGCGTCCAATGTCATTTCTGCTCTGCATTCCATCTGCAATTTGTTGGGTGTCTACCCTGTGCCCAGTCCAAAGCACAATAAAAGACTTGGGTATGGTCCATTCTGAAAATGGCTTATGTCACCTAGACCCACGTATTTCATATAAGAGCATGCTTCGGTGTTCACATCTCTTCACTTCTTGAGTTTTGGAAAGTGATAGCAAGCCATCAGATAGCAAGGGGCGTTATTTGTCCGAAGAGCTCCACTTCAAAATTTTTATCTAAATGCTTCAGTTCCTGGGTAACAAGGAATAAGGACATAGCAGACGAAGGAGCAATTGATAAGATGCTTCCAGAAGAACAAACTGATGTTCTAAGACAACATGTATTTCCGACTTTTGAAAATGCTAATTTGACACAGTCCCTCCCAGGAATGGATTTTATTGTATGTGTGTGTGTTTTTTTAAATTTTATTGCTTGAAATATTAAAACAAAAATAACAGAAATACTAAGTCTTTAAAAATAATGCGAAATTCTTCTGCACTAGCAAATGAACCATTTCATTTGGCATATTTCCTGCTGGCCTTTTTTAAAATGTAGACTTATTTTAAACGTAATTGCACAACCGATGGAAATTTATTGTCCTGTTTCCTTCATTTTGACCCCGAATCATAAGCATAAGTCAGAAACCAATCCCCCATTTTGACCTTAAGTTATAAGCATCTTTCAAATTTCCATACTTATTCATGTTTACTGATTCAAGATATTCACGAATATCATGGACTTAAAAAAATGTCTAGTAAGGCCCTGGCTGGTTGGCTCAGTGGTAGAGCGTCGGCCTGGCGTGCGGGGGACCCGGGTTCGATTCCCGGCCAGGGCACATAGGAGAAGCGCCCATTTGCTTCTCCACCTCCACCCCCCTCCTTCCTCTCTGTCTCTCTCTTCCCCTCCTGCAGCCAAGGCTCCATTGGAGCAAAGATGGCCCGGTGCTGAGGATGGCTCCTTGGCCTCTGCCCCAGGCGCTAGAGTGGCTCTGGTCGTGGCAGAGCGACGCCCCGGAGGGGCAGAGCATCGCCCCCTGGTGGGCACAGCATCGCCCCTGGTGGGCGTGCCGGGTGGATCCCGGTTGGGCGCATGCGGGAGTCTGTCTGACTGTCTCTCCCTGTTTCCAGCTTCAGAAAAAAAAAAATGTCTAGTAAACACGCCACAATTAACCTACCGTTATTTGCTGTTACAAATAGCTATAACAAAGATCTTCATGTATCTATTGTTTCATTCCTTTGATGGACACCATTTCCTTAGGAAAATTCCTAGGATTTGGATTATTTGTCTGAAGGGCCCTTTATTTTATTTCACTGTTTTCAGTAAATTGGAATGTGTTTGGTTTGGAAAATTTCACAACAGTTTTTGAGGTCACAGGAGCGTGAAAGAGTTACAAAACCAAGGCTGTGGACCTTTGCGCCTGACATCCCGTCTGCTCTGTCTGCTCTGTCCCTGACACAAGGACACACCCGGACAACAACCTTCATGCCCAAAGGAGGGACTTGAAGGAAGAGAGAAGGAAAGACTGACATCTAGAACCGCACAGCCATTACATACAAATGGCTAGATGATAAAATGATCTTTTGCCTTCATTGATTTTCTTTTTTCTGCTGTTGTACTGCATGTTATGAAAGTGGAATGAGTGTCCAGTTTTCATTTATTTGTGACTCATCAGAAAATCTTTTCAGCGACATCCTGGGCCAGCTGTAAGCCTTGTCATAACAGGCATTCAACAAATATTTATGGAATTAAAATGAAGGGAACTAAAAATTTTTTATGACATTATTCCATGTTTGCAGTGCAATGGACATACAGCATGTGCAAAAGAATAGGCCACTGTTGTTGTTAGCACAGCGAGTAGGGGCTTGTTTGTTACTCCGGCATAACCTATACTCTCTGCTGATGTACCACCTGCCAAGTGCTTTCTCTAAAAAATGGCTGAATGCACAAAGGTATTTATTGCAGCATTGTTTATACTTGTAAAAGAAAAGAGATTGGGAATTGAGAAGTAAATAATGCAATTTCATTCAATTTACTATGCAATCATTAAAATTAACATCTACAAAGACCTTGAAATTACATGGAAAATTCTCATACTGTATGGTTAATTTTAAAAGGAAGACAATGGTTTATATACATTAAAAGTTATACATATGGAAAAAGGATGAAAATAATTAACCATATAGCAATAGCTTTAAATTTCAGAGAACAAAATTGATTTTATTTCTTTTTAGTTTTATTTGTCTAAGTGTTTTTTAAGAGTGTGCATTGTTCTTATACGTAACAAAAATGTTTTGCAAAGGGTGATTGCCCCTGGAGACCAGCTTTTTCTTATCTATTTATCTTACAGTCACTCATTCATTCAACAAATATTTATTATGGAGCATGTACTATATGCTTCCTACGGTTCTATGTGCTGAGACACAGTCATGAACAAGACAGACAGTAATATTCCTGTTCTCACAGTGCTTGCATTTCAGTAGAAATCTATAAGCAGAAAATTTCCATAATAATTAGTTACTTGAATTATTTTGAGACTTTCTGGGAGAAATGGAAGGAGAGTAGTATCTCAGTGGGAAATGTGATCCTTTTTTAACATCAGATGTTTAAGGATCTGGGTGATTTATTTTCTCCTTTAATGAATTTGTTAACACTTTTAAAAATCTGCAACCAGTTTTAGAATGGTGTCCATAGTGTGCAGTTTTAGTTAATATTAATAATTGTTATTAAAATTTAGAAAAGCAGTCCCCATAGAATACTGGTAGATATCACCCAGTGTTCTCATAAAGATGGTGACTGTGGACATAAACAGTATGTGACAGGGACATGTTTTCTGGAACCCAAGTTTTATAGAAAAGCTCTGCTTGGTTCTCTGAGCTCAGAATCCAAAGCCAGACTCACGAAGTAGCAGAAAGGCCTTGTCCAACCGGGGCAGGAAGTGGGGGACCAGGGTTTCCTCTGTCACACTTAGACTCATTTTCCTCAGTTCTCCCAAGCTACCAAAGAAAATTGCTCTGATTAACAAGTTTGTTGTTTGTTTTCCTAAAAAGGGTATACAACACTTCAAAATTAAAAACAAAGAAAAATCAATAGGACACACCATCTGATTTTCTAATAACATTTGTCATTTCACTGATTGTAAAAATGTTCTTTGTGGAAAATTAGAATAATCCCGAACATCAAGGAGATGATAAAGCTCATCTGTAATCTGCCTCGTGAAGATGATGGCCGCTGTGGTGAGGATGGTGAACGTCTGTGCAGTCCTCCAGGGCGGGGCTTGGCACACCTCCTGGGCACAGGGCCAGATGGTAAATATTTCAGTCTCTGCAGGCCTTTCCTGTTGCAACGACCCACCTCTGGCACAGTGAGAGAGCAGCCACGCAGGACGCCTAAATGAATGAGCTTGGCTCTGTTCCCGAGGAATTGCATTCACCGAGACAGGCGGCAAGCCTGATTTGGTCCTATCCACAGTGTGCTGCGCCCTTGTGCCTGGGCCTTCTGTATGGAGAGGGGCATGCGTGGGCCTCCACGCTGGTATTTCCTCTCCCTTCCTGGTCATTCTCATTATCACACACACACACACCCATGACCGGTAGGATGGTTCTCATTATGGTTCCCCACGCTCATGGGCCAGGGATTCTTCACAGAAAGCTTCCTACTGATGCACTAGACCCTGGAGAGTGGTGAGGGAGCCACCCCCTCCACCTCTGCCCTCTTAGGGAAGCAGGCAGTAAGAAAACCATTACAAATATGGACAAGTAATGGCAAGTGCGCCCAGGGGAACGGGAGGCAGTTCCGGGAGTGTGTAACTGGAAGGCGTAGCCCCATTGAAGCTGCAGTTGGAATGATGGGCAGGGGTTGCCTGGGCTCCTTGCTGAGAGGAGCTTGCCAGGGAGAGGAACCTGGCTGCCTTGGGGGCAGCCCGACTGCCCAGGGGCTGAGGGAGGCCCCTGTGGTCAGAGCACGGAGTTACCACACGGCTGGCCGGTGAGAAGAGAAGGCAGGGCTTTTATGCCTCCAAACACAGTTTGGACTCGATCCTGGGGGCAGTGGGAAGCCTCTCTAAGAGTTTTAAGCAGGGGCCTCATGAGACCAGTATTATTCGATGGATCCTGAACTGGGCGCCCACACCCCCAGCCGTGGGAGATCTCCCTGCCCATCCCGTCTGCGCATGTCCGCAGAGTCAGTGCCGGACCGTCTTCCCCTGCCGCGGCTCTGCCTGGACCGCCTCACCAGCACCCTCCACGCGAATTAAAATCCAGATGCCTAGGTCTGGGTTTACAGCTGCACAATGACCCAACACTGCTTTTACTTTTTCTTCTCTTTAAACCAAGGCATTTGCTTTTCCCTGTATAGACCCCCTGGGCTTTGGTTCAAGCTATGTTCTCCATATAGAACGTCCTTACTCTAAATTGCATAACCGAGGCCCACTCCTAAGGTAGCTCCCTGTGTCCCTTGTTCCTGTTCAGGAATTGCAGGAATACTTGGTGACCCTCTATCCTGAGACTTCTGTAACAGTACTTTCCCTCCCTCTTTCCACCCACATCTTCATTTGCCTTGTATTAGGTCATTTGTGCGTTAACCTTATCCTCTCCTTGATGGTATGAAAGAAGGGGACCCTGTCACTTTACTAACAATAACCAGAACTGCTCTTTGTAGAGAACTTGAACCTATGGCAGGTGCTGGGCTAAGTAGTTTACATGTTTTATTTCATGTTTATGACAACGTGGAAAGTTTGTGATAGTGGTACCACTATTTTACAAATAACATTGAGTTATTTGCCTAAGGCCATCAAGTAAATAAAACAGATGCAAGGATTTGAACCGAGGTACACCCAACTCCAAAGACTGTGTGCTCTTCTCTCTGGAAGCCTCCACCACTGCTTACTATGTACTGGAAGTTCCGGTTGGCAAACAGAGCAATAAGAAAGAACCATTAGAAAGGCCTGCAGCCTGACAAGGCAGTGATGCAGAGGATAGAGCATCGGACTGAGATGTGGAGAACCCAGGTTTGAATCAAGACACCTATGCAAAAGCAATCAATGAACAACTAAGTGCCGCAACCAAGAATTTATGCTTCTCATCTCTCTCCCTTCCTGCCTGTCTGTCCCTATCTGTCCCTCTCCCTGTCTCTATCTGTCTTTGTCACACACACACACACACACACACACACAAACAAAAACGAAAATAAAAATAAAAAAGAAAATATAAAAGAAAGGCCTGCAGAACAGTTCCACCTAAAGCTTGACTTTCCTTGCACAGCCCTCTCTGAATTCCCACCCCAACAGGGATGGTGGACCTCTCTCTGCGGTGCAGACAGTGACCCACAAGAAAAGACCCATCACTGTTGTGGTTGCTAGGTTTAGCAAATAAAAATGCAGAATGCCCAGTTAAATGTGAAATTCAGATAAACAACAAAAACTTTCTCATTGAACCAAAGACCAGGACTATGGAAAGGGAAAGGAGGAGGAACTGCAGCCCATCAAGAGTGTGGAGAAGCGGAAAAAATGAGGGAGAAACACAGGGAAGGAGAAGCTTCAGTCCGTTCAAGCGTGGGCTTGATTGTTCGTCTATAACCTGCTTGGGGCAAAAGGAAACTGAAGTAGAAACAGATGAAGAGAGAACCCTGTTAGGTGACAGTGAAGTTGCCGAGCTCAAGTCCTGGGAGCCCATGTACAGAGGGCTCGAGTGAAGTCTTCTTTGTTTTTAAATATTTTTAGTGGAAGCATAACCCGTGGAAAGGCACACTGATGAATTTTGACAAAGTAAACATGCTAGTGGAACCACTACCCAGAACAGGAAATAGGACATTCTTAGCACCCCAAACCTTCCAATCCATTCCCTGCTCTCCCAGCAACGACCCCTCTGAAGATAACCACTATCCTGACTTCTACGTAATGGATTAGTTTTGCTCGTGTATCCTCAAACCTTATATATACATTTAGATATAAATGAAGTGAGATGATATACTATATGTACTCTTTGAGATCTGCTTCTTTTGCTTAATATTATGCTTGTGATATATGTCAGTATTGCTGTGAGTGGCCATATGTCATTTTCATGGTTATCAAGTTTTCCTTTGCATTAAGTATTCAACAATTCATTTATCCCTCTGACTTGAATAGACCTTTCTCCAACGAAGATACATAAATAGCCAAGAGGCACATAAAAAGATGCTCAGCATCATTAGTCATTACAAAAACGTGAATCAAAACCATGAGGAGATACCACTTCATCCCAACGAGGATGGCTTAATAAGAAACAAATCCAAAACAAAACCAACAAAAATAAAAAATGACAAGTGCTGGCGAGGATGTGGAGACACACACTCATAACATTGCTGAAATGTAAACTTAGTTACTGTGGGGGAAAGTGTGGCAGATTCTCAGAAAGGTAAGCACAGAATTCTATGTGATCCATAAATGTCACTCCTAGGTCTATACTCAAAAGACTGGAAAAGATATTCAAGCAAATATTTGTATGGGGATGTTCATAGCAGCATCCATAATAGGCAGAGACAACTCAAATCTCTGCCAGACAGTGAATGGATAAACAAAATGTGGTATATCTATACCCAGGGCTATATTCATTCATAAAAAGAGTTGCAGTTGCACAAGTCTGTGAATGTACTAAAAGCATTAAATTATACATTTAAAAAACTTAAGACTGGGACCAAAACTGAAGCTCATTCACTAACTTTCAAGTGATCAGTCTACAGCTTACGTGTGTTGTACTGTTATCTCTGGGAGAGTGTGAATGAAAAAGTCATGTAGAGGGAGGGTGCGTTTTAACAGGGAGTGCAGCCCTAAATTGAAGTCCCGAAGCTCTGAGTACATTTCCTGCAGAGAATCGTATGTCCGAAGTGAGGGTTGGGGTCTCCTAAAATAGCATCCAGCCGTCCCTCAGAGAAGAAGTCTCATCAGCTTTGCTTAACACCATTATGATTTGCTTTCAAACCTATTTGACTTCAGTTAAGGAAAGTCTTGCTGTAAACACGCCTGACTGTGAGCCATGTATATGCCCTAATATAGCCTTTACACTTCTGCTAAGATATATGTGGATCATGTCAGGACCGGCTCAGGGCAGCACTGCGTCATCAGGATCATGACGGAATTAATACATACAAGGTTTTTCTCATTGCATCCTCAACATCCCTTTTAAAGTAACCATTCCTCCGTGGCATTTTTTCTTACTTTCCCCTTCCCACCGGTCCACAGCATTTGTGCTTAACTCTTCCCCCCCCACACACACCACCCCTTCCTCTAGCCCAAGATCATTCCAATGTGTCTACGAGATCTCACGCTTTTAGAAGAGCGATTCTTGGAATGCCATCTGGATAACCCTGAGATGTGTCCAGACAGACACGTTGCACATTATTGCCAGGAAGGAAGAAAAATAGGAGAGAGACTCAGAACTATTTATACAATCATACCGCCTGGAAAAGAAGAAACTAGGTCTTTAAGGTTTTGATTGCATTTCTTCTTTCCTGTATTTCATGAAGTTTAAATTATAACCATCTGTTTCAGAAGATATAAAAATCCTGAGTTCCATCTTCTTCAGCATTAACAGGGCACTCACCATTTGAGGTGCTCAGGAATGATGATACTAAAAGTCACAGTGTAAAACAAGGACCAGGTAGTATCTCATTACCTGTCTCCCTCATTTGCCTCTTGACTTCAGTGAGGATGCATCTTCTAATGCGGGATGCTTGCCCGTGGACTGATAACTGACGTTTCACTTTCCGCTTGTTTAATGAAGGTGTTGAGGATGATGGTGATGATGACAAAAAGCTCTCTTTCCTCTGCTTCCTACTAGAGACCCTTAAATGACCTTGGGCTTATTCTTGTGTTCATCTTTAGTTCCCAAAATATCCCCCAACCATTCCTGGTGGATTCAAAGGCATTTCACACTTGGTGATTAATTTAATTTGCTTTTATTCATATAGCCTAGAAGCTATCGGGCTATGAAAAACACTCTAAAAGTCACTATCTGCAATGAGTCTAGTCCCATTCCCCACGTTGCCCCCCCAACTCAGAAGGTAATCATCGGTACCTTTCCAATTAGCTGGGGTTGGGGTACAAAAACATGACATTACGACTGCATAGAAAGCCTTTCCTCTGGTGACAGACAACCACCGAGTTCCTTTCAGTCGGTGTGGTAGACTGCAGTTTTCTCTCTCAGTAGGCTTTCTCCGGTGTTCTCTCAGAAACCCTTTCTTGCCTTCTTCCCATTAATAAACCTTTATTGAACATCCACTGCTTTCTAAGCCCCATGCTGGGTACTGCAGATGCTGAGATAAACAAAACCTGGCTTTTATCCCCGAAAAACTGAAATTCAATGAGGAACAAGCCATGTAAATAAATGCCGACACCACCATGAAACAAGAGCTTTAAGAGAGAAGAATTGAGCGGTGCAGAGGAGGAATGATTCATCAACTCTAAAATCTTATTCTTTTTTTTTTCTTCTGCCATGCACGATTTCCTAGTATTTAGTGGTGAATTTATTTTTTATTATATCTTTGAATTCTCTGTGTTCTCTAGACTTATGTTTTTCATCGCTTTTATTAAAACACTCTCTTCTGTGGGTCTCAGGTACATATAACCTTTTATTGCATCACTTGGGTTTTTACTTAGGATCTAGAAATCACATAAAGAGAAAGACTTGAAATGCATGGGGACACCTTGTTGGTAAAAGAAATCTTGAGGGCATTGCTGAGGGCTGAGATGGAATGTGAAGCGTGTGTGCCACACCCTGGTTGACATGTATCTCAGGAGGAAGGCACAGCACCATGAGTGAGAGGCCTGAGGAGAGGAAGTTTCCCACCTCACTGAGAAGAGGGAGGAGAAAGCCTGGGAGGCTGGGAAGGGTTCCCTCGTTGTCTTTCGAGAGAATAACAGAACACATGCCTGCACAATTCAACAACTGCCCAACCAAGGTGAAGCATTTTTATGGTTGTTTTCTTTTTCTTTCTTTCTTTCTTTCTCTTTCTTTCTTTCTTTCTTTCTTTCTTTCTTTCTTTCTTTCTTTCTTTCCTTTCTTTCTTCTTTCTTTCTTTCTTTCTTTCTTTCTTTCTTTCTTTCTTTCTTTCTTTCTTTCTTTCATTTTTCCGAGGTGAGAATTGGGGAGGCAGAGAGACAGACTCCCACATGTGCTCTACCAGGATTCAGCTGACATGCCCACTACGGGGCGATGCTCTGCCCATCTGGAGCATTGCTCCCTTATAAGCAGAGCCATCCTCAGCACCCGGGCCAACTTTGCTCCAATGGAGCCTTGGCTGTGGGAGGGTAAGAGAGAGATAGAGAGAAAGGAGAGGGGAAGGGTAGAGAAGCAGATAGGCACTTTACCTGTGTGCCCTGGCCAGAAATTGAACCCGGGACTTCCATGCACTGGACCAATGTTCTACTATTGAGCCAACCGGCCAGGACCATTTTTAAAAGTAAAACTAAAAGCAGGTGAGACCTACACAGTGCATTGTTTCTAATTGTCAGGGCCCTAAACCCAGGAGGAGGCTAGAACAAGCTTCATAGAACTAAAAGTAAACACTTAAAAAAATTTTTTTTTATTTATTGATTTTACAGAGGTAGGGGGAGTATCAACTCATTGTTGCTTCACTTTAGTTGATCATTGATTCCTTGTTGTAAGGTGTCTTGACCGGTCAATCCAGGGTTTCGAACCAGCGACCTCAGCATTACAGGTTGATGCTCTGTCCACTGCCTCACCACAAGCCAAACAAATTTTTTTTTGACACTCTTTCTGATGAAAGGCAGTGTCTTTCTTTTTTTTTTTTAGAGAGGAAAGAGAGAGGGAGAGAAGGGAGGAGGAGCTGGAAGCATCAACTCCCATATGTGCCTTGACCAGGCAAGCCCAGGGTTTCGAACCCGCGACCTCAGCATTTCCAGGCCGACGCTTTATCCCCTGCGCCACCACAGGTCAGGCAAGCCAAACAATTTTTTAAGCAGCTGTCTGAGAGCTGAGAGAATAGAGAAGTAAGTATATTACTGTGGAAGATCAGAGAACACAATATCTCTTTTTATCTTGAAAAGGTAATTGCGTTTTGCATAAGAAGAGCAGCTTACTGTGGAAGGAAACAGAAGGAAAGGAAAATTAGAATATTCTGGAAAGCTTTTCAGGCCTTGACTGAACTAAACACAAGATCCACCCTTGGGATCATGTAGAGTTCTGGTCAACTGCCCTCCTGTACCTGAGGGGCTTTGGCTTGGGGAGGCTTCTTTGCACTGATGGGTAAGTCTGAACACAGCCAGCTGACAGTGGCTCGGGGCCAAGCACCAGTGTGCTACTGTGATGATCTGAAGCGTGGTCCCACAACTGGCGGCAAAGCAGCCAACTGGGAATGCTCTCTAGGGACTAGACAGGACAGAGGTCCTTTGCGTATATCACTGGGGGCTCATGAGCAATGGGCTATGTGCCCAGCCCTGCCTGGGGCACTGTGCAGGGGTGAGGCCCTGTGGGATCAGAGGACACAGAGCCAGCAGGCTTTGGGAAGTCTCGTTCTGTGAATAAAACAAGATACCGAGGTAAGGATGCCACTGTGTCAGTGGGGTTGGGATTGGAAGGTGCGGAGGTCCAGCAAGTTTAAGGGGTTTCCAAGCAGTAGAAACAGCAGGGCAGGTCCGTCCCCGCAAAGCCGGTGACTTGGAGTGAAGCATCAGGCAGTCCTTCAGTGGGACAGGCCCTGAGACCCGACAGCAGGGCTCCCGCGGAGGGAATTCCCACAGGTCCTCACCCGAGGCAGCGCCAGGCCCTGGGGCGGGTCAGCAGGTGACCTGCTGCTCCTGCCCAGCGGCCACGGGATTTTATCTAGTGTGTTTTATTCATTGTATTAAATCTCGACCTTTGGAATGTTCCGTGGGATGAAACAGAAGAACGGACACAACACCTGTGCTGCCACCATGGTGACCCCTGGGGAGAGCCCCCGCACAGTCGTTGGCGGTGTGAGTGGAAGGGACTATTTTCTTTTCTTTACGGGACACCTTTTTACCTGAAAGAACCACTGGCAACCGCGGTTGCTCAGACTTGACAGCTTGGCAGCCATTTTCTTGAAAATGAACCAACTGAGTGTGTCACACCAAGGAAAAACAACCGCGAGTATTTGCTGCTTTTGAGCTTTGAAGCAAAAATTAGATTAAAAAAAAAAATCTCGAATCAGGCTTCATCAGCTTGGCTGCTTCCCAAAACTTAAAGGCTTTGCAGAAGAGATGGATACTGATATGAATGAAGGTGGTTTTGTGGTACTGGGTAATGAAATGGGTCAACGTTGATCTCCACGCCGCAGTACACCAGTCTTTTCCAAAGAGTCAGTGTGTGATGTGATAGGATTATGTGTGGGCACAGGCGGAAGATCCATTCCAAGAGGGCGATAGAGCAATGGATTAATGCAAACAAATAGGCAAATTTCACTGATCCAGTTTCAGATTCCATATTGCAACTAAGTGTAAGAAACTGCTACTTGTCTACTTTTGGTGAAGTTTCAAAGAAGAATATCCACAACTATATGAAAAGGCTATGAAAATGTTTCTCTTTTCTGAATATGTATCTATCTGTATAAGGCCACACTTCTTTCCTCCATACACTTAAACTGAAACATTACAGCAGAGTGAATGCAGACATGGATGGGAGAACCCAGTCAGCTGGTTAAATTAAAGAGATTTTAAGGCCTACAGTTAAGAGATTTGTCAATATGTATAACAACGCCACATTTCTCACTAACTGTTTTTGATTTTGGAAAATGTAGCTATTCTTCACAAAAAATAAGGAATTTATGTTAAAAAAAATAATGGATTTATTGTTGCTTTTAAATGATTTAATAACCTTTAAAAATTTTATAATAGAGGAAATAAGTATAGCACCATTACTCACAAACCAAAGCCCTTTGGAGAAGTTCCAATAATTTTTAAGAGTATAAAGAGATCTTAAGGCTTGGCACTGGCTGTGTAACTCAGTTGGTTAGAGAATCGTCCTGATATGCCAAGGTTGTAGGTTTGATCCCCGGTCAGGGCACACACAAGAATCAACCAATGAATAAATAAATAAATGGAACAACAAATCTGTGTTTCTCTTTCTCTCTGTCTCTCCCTTTCTTTCTCTCAAAAATCAATTTTTTTTAAAAAAGGAGATCTTAAACACAAAAGTGAAGGTATGACTTCTATCAATAATGTGTAAAGATGGTGGCAGAGAGTGAACTGAAATGACAAGCTCTTTAATTGAGCAGAGGCATCAACTAGGCAGCCACAGGGAACAGCTGCCCTCTGATCTGGCCCACTAACCATGGACCTTGATGCATGGGCCTGTTCAAATGTGTTTGCACAATTTTAAAGCAACAGAAACTCAATAAATAGACTTGATAGAATATGTTACATAACCTCAGAATACTCTGCATTTCACAAATGAGTGAGACTCAGTGATCTTGAACGGGCACTCAAGGAGGGCAGGGAACTAGGTGTGTCTTGTTCACTGATGTCTTGTCCTCTTGCCTAGGACAATGCCTGCCTCATATGTGTGCTCAGTAAACATTTATGGAATGAACAAATGAATGCATGCATGGCATGTTAACTTTTATACAATGTGATTTAACAATCAGTCAACCATCAAGTATTTATTATGCAGCTCTTATGTGACCAAAACTGACCTAGGAACTATAAAACACCTATGCTATAGACTGAACATTTGTGTCCTCCCCTCCAAAAAAAAATGTACAGGGTACATTTCCTCTGCCCTTCCACCAAGTGCAGACACATGGACAGTCTGCCTGCTATGGACCAGGCTCTCATCCGGCACAGAATCTGCCGATGCCTTGACCTTGGACTTCCCAGACTCCAGAGCTATGAGAAATAGATTTCTGTCGCTTATAAGCTACCTAGTGTATGTATTTTTATTAGAATAGCCCAATTGGATTAAGGCAATATGTTCAAGTCATAGGGCATGATCTCTGTTATCGAGCTGTTTAAGTTGGGAACAGAGACGATGACATGCAAAGAGTAACCCTCATTAAGACAGGCTCTCCCCCACATGCTGAAGTAATTCAGAGCTGAGCTGCGATCTGGGATGAGAAAAAGAAAACAAGAGAGGTCCCCCCAAATCTACAGAGTGAAGACTAGAAGATATTTTTGATTAGAGAGAATAGGATCAAACTGTGAAAGCCCTTAAAAATTAGGTGATTGAACCAATAATAATAATAATAATTATAATAATTGAGCTGGAAGATAACTTAATACGATCCAGTCTCATCTCACCATTGTAGACGGGAGGGAAGTCAGGCCCAGGAGTCAGGCAAGTTGCCCAACGACACATGTCAATTTGCAGTCAATGGGACTGGGTTCTCAGAGAGGGTAATCTTTCCTGTATTCCTGTATCTCACTGCCGAGATCACATGGGACCTATTACCATGAGTACCAGAAGCCATGGTGGCCCCTGGGTCAGGAAAGGGACATTTAGTCCACATCCATTTACTGTTGAGCAAACGAGGAAAACATTGTTCCCTGGAAGAGGAATGCAGGAAGACCTTTGAGCCAGGTGTCCCAGTCCGCTCCCACTACTATAAACAGGGTGATTTATAAACAACAGAAATTTATTTTTTACAGTTCTGGGGGCTGGAAGTCCAAAATCAAGGTACTGGTAGATAGAGTGTCTGGTGACAGCCTGGTTCATTCAGGGAGGTCACTTCACTGTGTCCTCAAATGACAGAAGGTAAGTGAGGGAGGTTGGGGAGGTTTCTTTTTTAAGAGAGCTCCACTCTCATGACCTCGGCGTCTCCCAGAGGTCCCTACCTTCCTATATTATCATATGGGGGTTAGGATTTCAACATGAGTAGGGGGGCACACGCTCAGTCTACGGCACATGGTTAGACAGTATCTGTATTCAAGCTGGCAGCCCTCTGCTCTGGCGGGCGCCGTGGGATTGGAGAGGAAAACTCACCTCTGAAACACAGGAAAGAGTGACAACTTGCAAACTGAGATAGAGCATTCAGAGCACACAAGGACGACCTCCAAGGCTGCTAGACTCCCAAGAGGGACATTGGACGAGACCTGTTGGAAGGTAGTGATGGGAAAACAGCTGTTTTCGAAGTGCACCTCAATTAACACCTGGTTCTTGTTATTCATTATTCTTAATAAACCTAAAAAATTGTTTTATTTGGTTTAATTCTACAAAGATGTATATTTTTGCATTTTCCTTGTTTTTGCTTTTCTCTTAAATGGTTTTCTGTTCTTTGACCGACAGGAACATCTATACCACTAGGAGAGGCCACAGGACAGTGCGACATCACTACAATGAAGGACTACAGTGAGTATTCAGCTGATTTACCGGAGAACAGCTGAGTGAATGTGGCTCTCCTGAATGGGCTGCCTTGGTTCTGTATTCAATTAAAGCCTCGGTCCTGTTCTCTGCTTTCTAGGGAGCACCATGGGATTGTTCAGCAAAAGCAAACAAACAAAGCCCTTCATTGATGACTAATATGATCCAAGCAGGGCCAGGGGGCATGTGACTTGCCCAAGTATTGTATGATAGTCCATGTAATAATAAAAAAGGCACTCAAGAACAAAAATAATTCTTTTGATGCAAGTTGTTCTTTTTAATCTAATGCTGACTGCATGCACTACACAGATCACATTGCTTTTATAAACCTTGTTTTGGACACAGATCAATCTGTGGAATGTCTGGAGTGTGGCAGGACTATTGGAGATTAGCGGTAAAGAGATTTTTAAAGGTCTGTGAAAGATACTCTGCTGTCACGCGTACTGGTGTCCTGGGTTGATCTCCATCTCCTTCTCTCAGTACTAAACTCAATCTAGGTGGCAGGAGTGGTCTCAGGCTTATATACAGTATCTTTGTAAATACCCAGTGTTTACCTTGTCACAGGCACTAAGAAGTTTGATCTTTTTTTTTTTTTTTTTTTTGTATTTTTCTGAAGCTGGAAACAGGGAGAGACAGTCAGACAGACTCCCACATGCGCCCGACCGGGATCCACCCAGCACGCCCACCAGGGGCGACGCTCTGCCCACAAGGGGGCGATGCTCTGCCCCTCTGTGGCGTCGCTCTGTTGCGACCAGAGCCACTCTAGTGCCTGGGGCAGAGGCCAAGGAGCTATCCCCAGCACCCGGGCCATCTTTGCTCCAATGGAGCCTTGGCTGCGGGAGGGGAAGAGAGAGACAGAGAGGAAGGAGGGGGGGTGGAGAAGCAAATGGGCGCCTCTCCTATATGCCCTGGCCGGTAATCGAACCGGGGTCCCCCGCACACCAGGCCGACGCTCTACCGCTGAGCCAACCATCCAGGGCCAGAAGTTTGATCTTGACCTGCACTATCTGATGTAGAGCCACCAACCATAGGTTGCTATTTACATTAATGAGCCTAAAACAAAATTCAGTTCCTTGTTCTTGACTAGCCCCACGTCAAGTGTACAGTACCTCACATGGCTACTGGCTGCTGTATTGGAGAGTGCGGTGGAGAGTATTTCTCTTGTCCCAGAAAGCTCTATTGAACAGTGATTCTCTAGGACATGATCAGTAGCTTTCACTTATTAATATACAGCTATATAAAGATCCTGCCTAATTCTTAATGTTTGTACCTCGAAAAGGTTTTTTTTTAATTTATTTATTTTTTATTTGATTTAAAGAGGGGAGGCAGAGACAGATTCCTGCATGCACCCCACTGGGATCCACCTGGCAAGCCCAGTAGGGGGTGATGCACTGCCCATCTGGGGCGCTGCTCCATTGCTCAGCAACCGAGCTCTTCTCAGTGCCTGAGGCAGAGGCCATGGAGCTATCCTCAGCACCCAGGGCCAATTCGCTCCAATTGGGGAGGGGAGAGGAAGAGAAAGAAGTGAAGGGAGGAGAGGTAGAGAAGCAGATGGTCGCTTCTCCTGTGTGCCCTGACCAGGAATTGAACCCAAGACATCCACACACTGGGCTGACATTTTACCACTGAGCCAACCAGCCAGGGCCAAAAATGTTACTATATATTTTTAAAAGACTGAATGTTTGTTTTGGAATTCTGGTTACAAACCCATGTTTCTAAAGTAATTAAAATGAATACGGAAAAGCATGTATTTGCAAAGCAGCTTTCTTCCAAGTTGCATAGTTTACTCCGCCAACATTCTTTTTTTTTTTACTCAGAAAATATTTACTGGGTGACTTCTGCGTGCCAGGTACTCGTTTGGACCTCAGAGCCAAACAAATTCAATTCCTGGCCTCATGGAGCTTACATTGTAAGCAAGGGGGTGAGAAACACATGGTTCTGTCTTCAGGACCAGATAGGAAGCTACTATACACCAAAGCAGGGAAAAAACGGGAGTGTTCCAATATATACATTGTTGCTCACTGAGAGTTACCAAAGAGGCAAATAGTAGGACTATGACTGTGCGTTTTCAGACACATCCTCACCATCAAAAACCAAAACAGCCTTGCAAATAATTTAAAAATATTATTTCTGAAAGGCTCTCTATGCCTGGCAATGTGTGTCAAGAACTTACGCACATTTTCCAATGTCACCATTCTCCTTTGTGGCATCAGAGCATCTCCATTCCAGCCTTCTCCCACAACATCCATCCAGCCCAGTAACCTTTCTGTCTGTAGCTGAGCATGCCAAAGTAATAAACAGCACGTTTTCATCAGTACTAACTTTCATTATGTTATTATTATTATTATTTTATTTTTATTTTTTTACAGGGACAGAGAGAGAGTCAGAGAGAGGGATAGGGACAGACAGACAGGAACAGAGAGAGATGAGAAGCATCAATCATCAGTTTTTCATTGCGACACCTTAGTTGTTCATTGATTGCTTTCTCATATGTGCCTTGACCATGGGCCTTCAGCAGACGGAGTAACCCCTTGCTCGAGCTAGCAACCTTGGGTCCAAGCTGATGAGCTTTTTTTTTTTATTTTTTGCTCAAGCCAGATGAGCCCACAATCAAGCTGGCGACCTCGGGGTCTCGAACCTGGGTCCTCCGCATCCTAGTCTAACACTCTATCCACTGCGCCACCACCAGGTCAGGCTCTTTTATTATTATTATTATTATTACTATTATTATTACTATTATTAATACTGTGTAGTATTACATATCCATAGTTAAAAGTTTAGCTATAACATATAAAAATAAAAACGTTAAATCTGTTGTATTATCACTAAACAGAGTGGTAACCACCATTAGCGTTTTGATATATATTCTTTTTTTTTTTGACAGAGACATTGAGAGAGACAGAGAGAGGGACAGATAGACAGGAAGAGAGATAGATGAGAAGCATCAATTCTTCATTGCGGCACCTTAGTTGTTCATAGATTGCTTTCTCATATGTGCCTTGACCAGGGGCTACAGCAGACCGAGTAACCCCTTACTCGAGCCAGCAACCTTGAGCTCAGGCTGGTGAGCTGTGCTCAAACCTGATGAGCCCGCACTCAAGCCAGTGACCTTGGGGTTTTGAATCTGTGTCCTCTGCACCCCAGTCCAACTGCGCCACTGCCTGGTCAGGCTTGATATATATTCTTCAATAATTTCTGTCTCTGTCTTTCTCTTGCTATCTCTTCCTCTGTGTCTCTCTCCATCTATCTATATCTATTTTTACCTATCCGTATCTAGATTTATATTTATATCTATATCTATCTATATCATCTATATCTGTATTTCTGTTAAAGTGGTATGATTTATATCCTGCTTTTTTCTACTTAACCATGTAGTACAAACATATTTTCATTCAAAAACTATAACTCTACATCACCATTTTAATAGCTGCATAATATTGCATTTAATGACTATATCATGAATTCCTTAAGCCCTTATTGTCAAAAGTTTATGTAGCTCTAAATATTCACTGTTTATAACCAATACGGTGTCGAACATGTTCATACATGTATCTCAATGAGGCTGATTAAATGTCAGCAGCCAAAATGTAGAAGAGCAATTCTTGGGTCAAAGCTTCTGCACATATTTAAGACTTTTCATCCATTTTACCAAATCTGTCCTAGAAAAATATTGACCTTTACCCTATTCCAGCAGTTGGGAGAATGCCCTTCCCCCACACCCTCACCCATGATACTCTTTTGGGTAGAACGTTACCTTTTCTATGGGTTTTTTTTCACTCATTGGTCCCCAGCTTGGCCCGGGACAACCTTTCTAGTGTCTACACAGAACTGTCATGTCCCAGCAAAGCCTCCTCCTCTTTAGATGGAACATCCCTCCAGGACGGATTAAAAATTATTGTCCGCCTGGGACCTGGAGGACCAAGGTTCCATCCTTGATCTTTCACTGCTCCGTGTTCTAGGAGGTGACTTGGAGGAAGCCGTGGGAAGCAGGTTTGCCAGTTCTGCTCCATGTTTGTTCAGGGCCCGCCAGACGCCGGGCATGATGCCTTGTTCTTAGGACATCAGTACAAAAGAGTCCGCTTCCTGGCCCCGGGAGAGCTCTGGGCACTCTCTCCAGAGCGAGAGGTGATTTCCAACATGGATCAAATAGGGAGCAATAACATCTGTGACCAAGGGCGGCAGCTGCCCTGTCACTTTCCCGGGCACAGCTCGTGGGAGATTCTGCTCTCTTCAACAACTATTTAGGGCGCCCTGTCTGTGTGCCCGCCCTGTTCTTCAGAACGGTCCTCTGTGAATGACTGTCTGCAGTGTTATGCCCTTTCCCCCAGTATGGCCACCAGCAAAAGCAGGTTTCCACTACAGCTGGACCCAGGCCTCCTCTTGATTACACCTCTCCCTCCTCAATGATTTATTTCCTCTGAAAAGTTCCCAGGGGAATTCTGGGCTCACTAATATAAAGGCAAATGCATTTTGAACACTTTTAGGACCCAAACACATTAACCTTAAAGGGAGATCCAGCTGCTTTTAAACCCTTTTGGAAGGAAAACTAGGCAGTGCATAAATACCTAAAATGGTAATTCTGGAAGTCCACTGTGATATATAAATTAGGCTGTGATAGAAAAAGAAGTGCTCCAAACTCTAACACATGCAGCACTTCGTGACTGACAGATGATTTTGTTACAAATATTAAATATCCAGACATTTCTTCTACACCCTACTCTGAGATCAGCCCTTTCCTACATCCTGTTTCCTCCTGGGGCCATAACCGCCACACATCCTAGGTTACCTTCATCCTCAGAGAAGGGGGCTGTTACACGTGCCAGGAAACCCCTGTGTCTGCAGGGCCTGACACAACAAGCAGCCTCTCTAGCCTGTGGGCCTCCTGGTCAGATGTCCTAGCAGCACCAGAAGGACCTGCAAGAGGCTACAGTCCTTTGAACTCTTGGGGGTCGGATGCCAGAAATCAACAGCCCTTCTTTGCACAGAGTACAATCAGCTCATGTGTTGAAGTCTGAAAGCATGAGACATGCCTGGTTCTATTTCAGATTTATGTGCTTTAATTGTTGGATGGGTGCCTGACATTTTGTTGGCTGTCACAGTCCTCTGTGGTTGATTGGAGCAGAACCGGTTGACCTTTGCCTCTTGCGTGTTTTATGAAGCAAGGTCCACTCACTAGAGTTCAGGGTGTGTATTATGGGCTGGCTCTGCCTTCCTCTCTCTCTCCTTCCCAGAATTTTATAGTAGAAAGGGAGAGATACAATGCGTCTGTTCCCCTCCGGCACCGGGTCACAGCCATGGGGAGTTACCATCAGTCTAAGTCTTCATTTTCCAAGTCGAGCTCTGTTCATATTCCACCGCTTGGCCTGCCCTGGGCCTAGCGGAGCACAGAGCACCAGCGCCAGGAGATGACTCAGGAGGATAGCGAGGAGGAGGATGGCAAGGGGAAAGGGCGGGCAGGCCCTGGAAGTGGGCTGAGCTCTCGCTCTCTCTGCAGGGCATTCCCGGGCCCTGGTTTGGAGCAAGTTCTAGATAAGCCCCTCTAGCCTGTGGGCTCCTTGTCCTGCGAGGCGAGGCGGGGCTGCAGGTGGCCATAGGGGCTTTGTCTAAAGCAGGCAGCCAGCATGGGGCACCCTGAATGCAGGTCAGTGGGCCGCACTGCACACACACGTGCACGCACACACACTGACTCTCTCTCTCTTTATTCCTCCCTCTCCTTCTTTTTATTTTATTGAGATAGTTCTCAATTCCAATGCAGTTGTAAGAAACGATACAAAACCTGGACATGGTGACTGGAGCATCCACGTGTATGTGGAAGGTCCTTCCTGGAGTAGGGCGAGAAGAGTGATGGGCAGGCCATGGGCAGGGGTAGAGAACTCCAAATTGGGACCTGCTTTCCTTGTCATTATAAAGTTATATTTATCAAGGAGGAAGGATATAAATGTTGTTGAACAGTCTGTTAGCTTGATTTATAACTTGATTTATAGATATGTGGCATTCAGGCCTCCATTTGTACCATTGCCCATGACCCCGCAGAGATTGGGGGTGGGTCTAGGGTTTTGGGGGTGTTACCCCTGAATCAGTTACCCCAAGAGAGAGTCTGAAGATTCTGAAATCTACCTGGACCAGTCTATTAGCTCCCAGAAAAGGGCTGATTCGTCCCTTGCAGAGCCCCTGAGAGTCTGACAGCCAATGGAGGGAATGTACTAGCAGGCCTGAGGGTGGTGAGGACCACGGGGGTCTGGGGGTAGATTCTCTTGGTAAGACTGACGTGAAGAACTCTTCTTTCCTCGGGATAGATGGGACTGTCCTGTCTGACCTTGTGCCCAGGGTGTGTGTGCTCACCCAGTGTTTGTTGAATGAGTGAACAAATGTCTTCATCTAGCACGGGACACAGAGCACACACTCAACAAATCATAGAGTTAAAGAATTACTCTTAAGCATTTTAGTTAATGATTAATAATTATAATGAATAATTAATACTTTAAATATTATAATATATAGTATAAGTATATAAATAACATAAGCATATTAATAATATAATTAATAGTAAATTAATAGTTTAGTTAAAATTTAAATAGTATATAATAAAGTATTTACATAGGCCATTTGATTGAATTTATTTGAACTAAACTTAGTCCCAGCTAGTTTGATCACTTTGTTAAAGAGAGAAAAGCAAATTGTTATGTTACCAAACTGAAAATAGGGGGATGGATAAAGAAAAAATGAAAACAGGGGAATAATGTGAAATAGCTTCAGGCAAATGCATCGTAATTTCTTCCTGGTTTTACCTACTGAGCGCCATGTCCTGAATTGTTTGCGTCGTCCTCAAGCAATCTGCCCTCGCTGTTCGCACATATTTGTAGAACAGTTCAGCCAATAGGATAAGGGCCTTTGCTCCTACTGCCAGTATGCCAGGTACCCTGCTCAGGTTTTCTATATATTTATTTCACATTCTTGACAAGGTTCCTAATTTGTTGTCTCAGCATATGTGTTTCTAGAATTCGTGCTTACTAGTAACAGCTCTACTCTTTTTTTTCTTTTTTTTTTTTCTTTTCTGAAGCTGGAAACAGGGAGAGACAGACAGACTCTCGCATGCGC
The DNA here is from genome assembly GCF_036850765.1 of Saccopteryx bilineata. Lineage (NCBI taxonomy): Eukaryota > Metazoa > Chordata > Mammalia > Chiroptera > Emballonuridae > Saccopteryx > Saccopteryx bilineata. The sequence continues at coordinate 10,681,836 of NC_089500.1, read as the reverse complement.
CCGACCGGGATCCGCCCGGCACGCCCACCATGGGGCAACGCTCTGCCCATCCTGGGCGTCGCCGTGTTGTGACCAGAGCCACTCTAGCGCCTGAGGCAGAGGCCACAGAGCCATCCCCAGCGCCCGGGCCATCTTTGCTCCAATGGAGCCTTGGCTACGGGAGGGGAAGAGAGAGACAGAGAGGAAGGCGCGGCAGAGGAGTGGAGAAGCAAATGGGTGCTTCTCCTGTGTGCCCTGGCCGGGAATCGAACCCGGGTCCTCCGCACACTAGGCCGACGCTCTACCGCTGAGCCAACCGGCCAGGGAACAGCTCTACTCTTTTATCAAACATACCAAGCACTATGTATCTGATTTTTGGCCAGAATGTGTTGATAGGTGACCATGACTCTGGGCAAGGCGGGCTGCAGCCCATTCTGACACATTCTGTCCACATGGATTAAGAATAATAAGAGGCCCTGGCCAGTTAGCTTAGCGGTAGAGCGTCGGCCTGGCGTGCGGGGGACCCGGGTTCGATTACCGGCCAGGGCACATAGGAGAGGCGCCCATTTGCTTCTCCACCCACCCCCCCTTCCTCTCTGTCTCTCTCTTCCCCTCCCGCAGCCAAGGCTCCATTGGAGCAAAGATGGCCCGGGTGCTGGGGATGGCTCCTTGGCCTCTGCCCCAGGCGCTAGAGTGGCTCTGGTCGTGGCAGAGCGACGCCCCAGAGGGGCAGAGCATCGCCCCTGGTGGGCGTGCCGGGTGGATCCCGGGCGGGAGTCTGTCTGTCTCTCCCCGTTTCCAGCTTCAGAAAAAATACAAAAAAAAAAAATAATAATAAGACATACAGATCAGTCTAGATGTAAACCCATGTATCCATAGCTAATTGACAAGGGTGCCAAGACAATAGACCAAGGAGAGAACAGCTTTTCACCGAATGGAACTGGGACAGCTGGATAGCTACAAGCCAGAGAATGATGCTGGAAATCTATTTTACAGCATAAACAAAAAAGTTAACTCAGAATGGACCAAAGACATAAATTTAGAAGCTACAAAACTCTTAGAAGAAAATAGAGGGGTACATCTTCCTGACTGCAGATTTGGCAATGGAGTCTTAGAAATGTCATAAAAATATAAGCAACAAAGGAAAAAACAAATTAGACTTCATAAAAATTAAAAGCTTTGGTGTATCCCGGGACTATCAAGAAAGTGAAAAGACAACCCACACAATAGAAAAAAATATATATAGTGTATTTACAAAATATATATCAGATAAGGGGCTTGTTCCCCGAACGTATAAAGAACTCAACCAAAAGACAGATCACCAAATTTAATAATGGGCAAAAGACTTGAACAGACATTTTTCCAAAGGAGATACATGGTGTCCAATCAGCTCATGAAAAGATACTCAAGGTCATTCATCATTAAAGATATGCAAATCAAGGCCATAATGAGATATATTTCACACCCATGATGATGGCTACACTTAGGGAGAAAATGGAAATTAACAACTGTTGGTTAAGAAGTAGAGAAGATAGAACTCTTGTACCTTGCTGGTGGGAATGGAAAATGGTGCAGCCCCTGTGGAGAACAGTGTGGTGGCTCCTCAAAGAGTTAAACACCGAGTTACCATATAATCCAGCATCCTAGGTGTGCACCCAGGAGAACTGACAAGACTCAAACAAATTCCTGCATGGGAATGTTCACTACAGCACTATTCACAGTAGCCTGAAGGTGTAAACAACCCCCGAATCCATCAATGGATGAATAAATAAACAAAATGTGGTATATCCATAAAATGGAATGGAATGCAGCCATAATGCCACAATGCTAAATGCTATATTCTACAATGTGCATGAACATTAAGCTAAGAGAAAGGAGCCAGAAAAATAGGTCACTTAGTGCTTGCTTCCATTTATATAGAACACGCAGAACAGGTAAATCCATACAGACCAAAAGCAAAGTAGTGGTTTCCGGAAGTTGAGGGGAGGAGGGAAGGGGGAGTGACCATATGATGGGGACAGGATTGCCCTGTAAGTGGATGAAAATGTTTTGGAACTGGCTAGAGGCAATGTTTGCACAACATGGTACGAGTATTAAATGCCACTGAATGTTATACTTTCAAATGGTTACTTTTACATTATGAATTTTAACTCAACAAAATAGAAGGAAAAAATGACAAGCACAGCCCTGGCCGGTTGGCTCAGCGGTAGAGCGTCGGCCTGGCGTGCGGGGGACCCGGGTTCGATTCCCGGCCAGGGCACATAGGAGAAGCGCCCATTTGCTTCTCCACCCCCACCCCCCCTCCTTCCTCTCTGTCTCTCTCTTCCCCTCCCGCAGCCAAGGCTCCATTGGAGCAAAGATGGCCCGGGCGCTGGGGATGGCTCCTTGGCCTCTGCCCCAGGCGCTAGAGTGGCTCTGGTCGCGGCACAGTGACGCCCCGGAGGGGCAGAGCATCTCCCCCGGGTGGGCAGAGCGGCGCCCCTGGTGGGCGTGCCGGGTGGATCCCGGTCGGGCGCATGCGAGAGTCTGTCTGACTGTCTCTCCCCATTTCCAGCTTCAGAAAAATACAAAAAAAAAAAAAAAAAAAAGTAAAAAAAAAAAATGACAAGCACCAGGCCCTTGCTCTTCTCCCAGATTTCTCTGTGGAGCCAGCTCTGTGGGACTGAGTCCTAGTCTCCACAAACTCTCCGAGGCAGGAAGCGCAGGGCAGCCCTGTCCTGCCTTGTATTGGGGATTGGGGAGAAGTATCATGTGTCAGGGCTGTTCCTAATCTCCCTGGGTCCCCCTCCTCATTTTCCCATAGCCCACTGCTAACCAAGTCTTGGGTGTCATACCAGGACTAGCTATGTAACTTATGAAGCCTTGTGCAAATGAAATTGTGGGGCCTTCTTTTCAAAGCTCATGAAGAATTTCATGGTTGCAGTAGCATTTAAACAACCACAGCACTCTTCTGAGCACGGCATCCTTTCTCCACAGGTGGTCCTGGCTGCATTGTTACTTATTTATTTTTTCTTAATTGAGAAATGGGGAGGCAGAGAGACAGACTCCTGAATGTGCCCCACTGGGGTCCACCTGGCAAGCCCCCTACCAGGCGATGCTCTGCCCATCTGGGGCCACTGCTCTGTTGTTCAGCAACTAAGCTATTTTAGCACCTGAGGCGAGGCTATGGAGCCATCCTCAGTGCCTGGGGCCAACTTGCTCCAACCATTCAAGCCATGGCTGCAAGAGAAAAAGGGAAGAGAAAGAAGGGGGAGGGGGAGGGATGGAGAAGGAGACGGTCGCATCTCCTGTATGCCCTGACTGGGAATTGAACTCGGGACTTCCACACACCAGGCTGACACTCTATCACTGAGCCAACCAGCTAGGTCCTCGTTGCCACATGCTCCCTCTGTGACAGTGATGAATGTTTGTGTCCTGCCCCAGCTGCTTTGGGCCACTCAGCTGTCCCCCCAGAGCCATCTTCTGAAGCCAGGTCAGTGTATCGTCCTCCCCTCTCTCCCCCACCCTCACATGGCTTGGGACTCAGATTGCCTGAGCGCTCAGTGGGACTTGCAGAAATGCTAGCTGCCACAGGGGCTCACTATGTGAACAAGAGAGATGTGGCCCTGAGTGTGAGGGAACCATGAGGAAACAAGGCAAGCACGCAGCCTATGCTGGTGGAGACAGTCGGACCTATGAGCATTCCCCTCAAGCCCTGAGATTCTACGTTAATACAGGCTGGTGTGTACAATTGCCCCTATTCTTTCTTTTTCTTTTTTAAAATGTATTGATTGATTTTTGAGGAGGGGAGAGAGAGAGAGACAGAAACATCAATTTGTTTCTTTATGTGCCCTGACCAGGGACCAAAGTGGCAACCTTTGAGTATCTGGACAATGCTCCAACCAACTGAGCTATCCAGCCAGGGCAGATTACCCCTGTTTTTCACAGATGAGTAAACTGAATCTTAGGCGAAGTGACTTCAGTGAGGTCACATTTTTTTATTTGGAGTACAACTGTAACTTTGAAAAATTAAAGACACTTTTTTTACTTTCTTTAATACTGGCTCATAAATAGTTATGAACTAGGACTCGGTTAAAATCAGGATTTTTTTAAAAATAGGTTTGCTGGCTAAGTTTCAGTTTCGTTTCGCTTTCTACCAGTGGAGTTTCAGTTCTGTTTCTCAGGATACTCTCTTTCCCTTTCTAGTGGTATTATCTGATCCTGTTTGCTATAATTGTTCCTTTGTGCCCTCACGATCTGATTAAAATACGCCAGTTATTCTAAGGCAGGCATGCCTAAACAGGAAGTTTAAACAGATTTAAAGCTCAGTGCCGTGCAAATTTAATCTAGCATTAAGCAAAGTGCATCCACTTTGTTGGTAGCCACGAGGGCTGCCTCAGTATCTCTGAGTCTGTGGCTTCACTTGCCCTCTAGTACATGTCTTGAGGTGCCGTGCAAAGTCTCTGACTCTGAACCTGCCTAACACAAGTGAACCAAGTGTTTCTGTCTTTGCTGGGGAAAGGACTGATGAAGAAGTCTCTGAACCAGCTGGTATTCTGGGCGTATGGTGGAGGAAAGGAGGCCTGGAGGCTCTTTATTTGCTTTTCTTCTCTCCTCTATCAAAATCCAAACAGCCCAAGGACTCCATGGGATGCCAGGAACTGGGGAATTTGAGGAAAGGACTCAAAATAGTGACCAAGTTGTTAGGTCGTTCTTCAGGCTTGACAATGCTCAGAGAGAGAAAAGATTGAACTTCTATGTAGACACCTACACATACTTCAGACACTACGTCACTAAGATATTTAAAATCTAAAAATAATTCCGCTTGAAACTTAAATCCTTGATGTCCTCAGATTTGAAATTATATTGTCTTCTATTCCAAAATTAACACAAGCTCCATTTTGACAATTAGGAAAACAGAAGAAAATGTAGAAAGAGAAAGAAAAAAATTTAAATTGCTATTCTGCCGTTAAAAGATAATTCCTCTTAGCATTTTGGTATACTGTCCTGTATTTGTCTTCTCTACTCATATCTTTGCATTTCGTTTTGACTGTGCTATACACCAGTGGTCCTCCGGGCCGCAGATCGGTACCGGTCCATGGGCCATTTGGTACCAGTCCACAGAGAAAGAATAAATAACTTACATTATTTTCGTTTTATTTACATTTAAGTCTGAACGATGTTTTTTATTTTTAAAAAATGACCAGATTCCCTCTGTTACATCCGTCTAAGACTCACTCTTGATGCTTGTCTCAGTCATTTATCCGTCCCACCCTAAAGGCCGGTCCGTGAAAATATTTTCTGACATTAAACTGGTCTGTGGCCCAAAAAAGGTTGGGGACCACTGCTATACACAAACTTTTATACCCTGATTGTTTTCACTTAACATTTTAACATTTCTCTATGTGGATACTAATTTTACACATACCCACACAACATTCTTACAGAGTCAGAGACTATAAGGGGAGGGAAACACTAGGTAGGAATGATTATGTAGATATAGGGAGGTGGACAGCTTCAAAGTTTAATTTCATGCCTATGTTAGGACATTTTGTGTGCAATGATTAATGATAACTATTGGAATTGTTTGTGTCTTGTGTACATAAGTATATTTAAAGAAAGTCTACAAATATAATCATCAGATTAATTAAATTTTTTCTTGGACCCTTACTAACAGAAGTCACCTTTTAAATTTTATAAGGAATGCAAGAAATGATAAGGTGAAAGGCTGTGGCCCCAGTCAACTCACAACTTAGCTGAGGGAATAAGACATAGCAACATAGCTACAAGTGGGAAACTATTGGCTACAGACAACTGTTAGTAAGTTCTGTTACCTAATTCATGTTACCAAGAGTGGGCCCTCAGTACACCTTTCCTAAATGAATGAATGAAGGAGAAAAATGACTATATCTGGGTAGGTAAGCCGTGGGAGAATGGAGATTTAAGTTTGGTCTTGAGGATGGTTAAGATTCAAAAGAATGAGAAGGAGATAAGAAACATTCCAGACAAGGAATAAAACAGAAGTCCAATGTGCCTATTCTTGGCAAGTTAGATAAACATGTTTATCTGGTCGCTAAAAATTAACTTTCCCAAATAGATAAATGTGGTATAACCAGGCACGTGAACATAAAATTAACGGTACATCTCTCCAAGCGACAACTTTAGAGCAAGAGAAAAAATATATTCCAAAATATAGCTTTGAAAAGTAAATATTTGTCCTCCAAAAAGTAAACACAACTAAGCAAAAACCAAACCTTAAACACAATTTTCCCCAATCATACTGCTATAAAGTAGAACAGTCAGGAATGGGAAAATACAATGATACCTCAGTTTTCGTGGATAATACAAACAATCCACGAAATCTGACACCGATGAAAACTGAGGCAATTATTTCCATATGAATCAACGTAAATCCAATTAATTCATTCTATACACTCCAAAATACATACCAAAAACACATTTTATAGAGATAAATGTAGTGTTTAATACTAAAACAATAAGAAATTAATATAAAATGAGTACAAAAGACTAATGTAAAGAATAAATGGAAACTTTCTTTGGTCCCATGATGGAGCTAAAAGGAAAGGGTTAACTTATTAGTGAGGGAAACACTTAACAGGGACAATGAGATTTGAGCACATGTGATTTTATCTTACCGTGCGTTATGTACATTTTGAAACTGAAAAATGCAAAATAGACACATTACACCAAATACTGTACATGCAGTAATCACTTACATGTAATTGTAGTATTAGCACTGGCAATCAATAAAAAAAGCACAAAAACACTGGAAAGCAATGGAATTGTTTGGCTAGATGCGCAGGGTGATGCTCACACAAGGAGAAACAACCCCCACATTGAGCAAGAGAACACGTGGGTGGCTCTTTGTTCTTGCAAAATCAGCAGCGAGGTCACATGGGCACACAGACAAAATCCGAGGCAACCGACGAAAATCGAGACAAAATTTTAGCTGAGAAAATCAACAAAAACTGAAACCAACAATAACCGAAGTCAATGAAAACCGAAGTATTATTGTATACCATTTTCTGCAATGTCTAAGAGATATGAATGATTAGTAGTCCCAGGGTCAGAAAAATACTGGTGGATGCTAATTCTCTCCTGGTGTAAAAGTTATGCAAATTCAGTTCTGCAAGGGGCAAAGTTGCAAGAACACACTGATCACTCACTCTGCACACAATACCTTTGCCCTAAATAATCCTCTGCACCTTTTATTTTATTTTATTTTATTTTTATTTTTTTGTATTTTTCTGAAGCTGGAAACGGGGAGGCAGTCAGACAGACTCCCGCATGTGCCCCACTGGGATCCACCCGGCACGCCCACCAGGGGGTGATGCTCTGCCCATCCGGGGCATCGCTCTGTCACGACATGAGCCACTCTAGCGCCTGGGGCAGAAGCCAAGGAGCCATCCCCAGCGCCCAGGCCATCTTTGCTCCAATGGAGCCTTGGCTGCGGGAGGGGAAGAGAAAGACAGAGAGGAAGGAGAAGGGGAGGGGTGGAGAAGCATATGGGCGCTTCTCCTGTGTGCCCTGGCCGGAATCGAACTTGGGACCTCCGCACGCCAGGCCTACGCTCTACCACTGAGCCAACCGGCCAGGGCCATCCTCTGCGCCTTTTAGACAATGAAAGAATTAGGCTTGTTATTCTAGGCACTAGTCCCTAAAATATAAAGGCTTTCTTTCCTTTTTCGCAAATATTAAACAAGATGACATGTGATATTGGCAGATGCAGAACCCATGAGAAGAGTTTTTGTTGTAAGTTTCTCTCTCCATTAAAAGCATTTATTTTTTGAATAAAATGAGGCTTCATAGCTATTGAATCTAAATCTTAAAAGTTGTTTGTAGAAGTATTAATCGGTATACGATCACACAGTATAAAGGGCAGGAGATGGGGGGGGTGTTTGCACACCCTATAAAGGGTCAATGAACCATTTATGACCTTGTGACCATTTATTACAAGGTAAATAAACCTAAGCAGTGGTAAATAAGCCTATATAAAATAAGGCCTCTATATTTTGCATGAAAGTGGAAATAACATCAACTAAAGTAGGCTGTGAAAAGTTAAGGGCGAGTACTGTATCCCCATAGAAATTGGCGGTTGTGGGAGAGGGGAAAACAGGGGCTGGATTACTGGAATCACCAAGGGAGAAGCCCCCCCAAATAACAGTGTATATGTACTCTGCACACCTGTACATACACACACATGTGCACACTCACACACATACAAGGTCAGAAAAATACTGGAAATGAACTGTATAGCATTTACCCATTGGTAGTAGAATCATGATTTATTTGAAATTTTTTTCTTTATTAATAAACATTTTAATAGTGAACACATGTGGTTTACAGAGTCAGAAACAAATGGTAGATTTTATTTTAAACTCTTTGGGTCCTTGAATTGAAAAACATTCCACATTATCTAGACGGTTGAAAACAAAGTTGTGGAGTCACCAAGTAGGATTTGAATCATGTCTTAACCTTTTTCTTGCTCGAGACCTGGGGAAACGCAGTCCTCAGTAAAGGGTCTTACACTGTCATCGCTGTGGCTGTGTTTAGAGAGACGTAGGGTTTGCTGTGGAGAAGTGGTCCTTTTCTCCTGCCTGTTACTTCTTTGCTCAGTCTGACTTCATCAAGTCATCAGAGTAGGGAGCACCCTGGACAATAAGGATTAGGCGGAGATGGAAAAAAACAATGCAACTCTCTGCGTTTTTAGAGCAACTCTACTTTGGTGCCATTCAGTAGCTGTACAACCCAACTCTTCTGGTCACTGCTCAACCTCACAGGCAGAATGTTCTAGAGAAGTAGCGGAGCTGTGGTACGGCCATGGGCAGAACTGCCCTAAATGGAGATCGGCTGCTAGGGTGATACCATTGCGGGGTGGCCCTCTTTGCCCCCTTTTGCTCGTGGGATCTGGCAGCCAAAGGGTGTGGCAGCAGAAAGGGCATTGGGGGAAGGATTTTGAGAAGTGACAATGTGTACACGCATTGTAATTTAACACCACATCATCATCCCTTCCATATGGCTGATTGCCTGAGTCACCAACTGGGACTTCATGATGGAAAACCTCTGAAGTTATAATTGTTGATGGAACATTTTAAATACAAATGTTACATGCAGGAAAAATAAACTTTGACTTCAGGTTCAAATTAAGTATCTTTGAATACTTCACGTACAGTGAGACTGCAAACCCAGTGTTCTGATGTGTGGACGCGCTCTGGGACAAAGCGGACTGCAAACCCAGTGTTCTGATGTGTGGACGCGCTCTGGGACAAAGCGGACTGCAAACCCAGTGTTCTGATGTGTGGACGCGCTCTGGGACAAAGCGGACTGCAAACCCAGTGTTCTGATGTGTGGACGCGCTCTGGGACAAAGCGGCACAAGTAGCGCTGAACTCAGGCTCTGTCTGCTGAACTTGTGACCACACTGTCCCAGCATAATTGGTGGAAAAACTGAAAAATAAACAAATATTGTTTTTACATTATAAACAAATTAGATGGGTTTTAATTCAATAGTTTTAAATGCATTAAAGAAAGTCCTTATTTATTTAACATAATTTAAGCATACTTTTTTGTCGTAAAAGTCCATTTTTCAAAACTGATTAAATCTTAGAGCAGTTGTTTATGAGCATTAAGTAAAAGTTTTTAGTATGTATTTCTCTCTTTATATAAAGGTTTGTAACCAGCCCTCTAAAGTTGATAAGTAACACTTAAAATTTTATAGGTTTTTTAAAATTCTTCCAAACAGATTTTCCCCCCAAGAAAGATCAGTATTCTTGAAATGGTATCGTTTCGATCTAAATGACGAGTTACATTTACATAGTGTCTAAATTAAATTGACATCAAAGAACAAGACAGGCTGCTCAAGTCACCATATACAGGCCAGGATCCAAGAAAGTGATACTTGCTTACCCGGAATTGATAAGATTCAGGGCACATGGCCCTTCTAACTAAACTTACAAGGCACTGCTAAATTAGAAAGTCAGTGTACTTATTTACAACGTGGGGTATCCCTTTCTTCGGAATGGATTCTGTCTCTCCATTCTCCAGGGTATCTACACTCCCAGCACTAAGTCATGGGAATCTGAATTGCTAATCAAAAGGTTGTTGGCTTCTGAATCAGAATTGCAGTGAGAAAACTGCATGGTCTGAGATTTTTCATGAGGGTATGAGGGAACAGCCTAAAGAACCAGGTCTTCTCCAGGACGGTGTGCGTCCTTCTAGTGATGGAAAAGTCATGTCCACCAGACGTGATGGCTGTTTACCTTGAAAAGTCTGCATCAGCCTTAACCCATTTATGCCTCATGTTCCGTTATTGGAACGGTAGTGACGTGAAAATTTTGTATATCCTACTGCTCAAGGTCACCGCCGAGGTCTGACTTTTCACACATGTCTGCCTCCTGAGGGTACATATTTTCACGTGGTGCACAGAGTTAGTCTCTGCTGCAGATACTGACATGCTGGGAGCTTGTCAAAAAGTGATGTGAATTTTCAGAAAATTTTTGAAGAACTGAATTTCAAAAATTTCATCCTCCGGCATAAATGGGTTAAATGCATGAACTGTCTGTTGTTCCTATTTAAGATAACAAGCAGTCTCCTTAAATCGCTTTTGAAAGAAAGGAGATTATAAAAATTAATTAAGACAGTTTAATTATACTCCACATGGAACACCATCCTCCTGGTATTTCCCGGTGATTCCGTGTGGGTAGTTCGGTTCTGGCATGATTATTTTGTTCCATTCCTTAGGAATGTTTCCGTCTGAGGATGACCTTGCCTGCATTTGGCTCTGCCCCAAGCTGCCTTCAGAAAACACTGACAAAGTGGCTCTTGGGACACCTTCTGACTGCAAGCCATTACGAGGTGATTCTAACCAGCTTTACTCTGAGTTTTTTGAAAGACCAATAGCCTGGGGTAAACACTTCAGAAAACCAGTTCTCCACTAAGCATCTATGTTCCTTTTACATATCTTATTATTCTATATCATCCATCGTTTTAAGGGCCGCTTGATTAATGTTTTGACCCATTTTCAAAACCAGTTGAACAACGTTAAATGTGTCCAAGTGCATTTGTAAGTGTAATGCCTTTTGTTTTATTTATTTTTACTCATCCTGTGGATGTGTATTTGTGATCCCCATTTTCCCACTTCATTTTGAAAAAAAAATATTGCACCTACAGAAAGGTGAAGTAGTCCAATCTTTGTCCATAAAACCTTCACCTAGATTGGCCTATTGTTAATAGTTTGCCACATTTGCTTTCTCTTTATATAAGTTTTTAATTAAAAAGTTATACATATCATAAAATTTTAACCTTTGGTACATCAGCATATACCAATGGAAAATGAGGGGATTTTTCTACACAACCACAATGTCCTTCTGTCACCCAAGAACATCAGCACCTGATACAGTAACCATGTCTAATAAGTCCATATTCAAATACACCTAATTATCCTCAAAATGTCTTTAGGGCTTTTTGTTTGTTTATTTAACCCTGGATCTGGTCATAGTTTATGAATTGCATTTGGTTGTCATGTCTCTTCAGTTTTCTTTAATCTAGAACAGTCCCCTACCTGTATTTGCTTTCATGACATGAATATTTTTGAAGATTGTCTCATAGAATGTTCCACAATCTAGATTTGTTTTATTTCCTCATGATTAGGGCAAAAATACCAAGAACTTCCAACGATATCTGATATCCATGACATGGGGAAGATATCAGATCGTCCTGTTATTGGTAATGCTAATTGAGACCACACAGTTAAGATGGTGTCTGGCAGATTTATGCACATAAAACTACCTTTCCTCCCTTTTAATTAAGGTGTTATTTTGAAAACATGTGAATGTGTCACTTCCCAACAACTTTGCACCCAGTGGTGAAAATACCTTAATTATTACATTTGGTGGTTGTAAAATTATACTTTCTTTCTAAATTTTTAGTTGACATTCTTCTATAAAGAACAGCTTTCCCTGCACCCCCCTCCACCCCTTTTTCCATGAGAATCCCTGTGGACTTGGACTTCTTTTTCATTCACTGGTACCATCTTATTCATTTTAATATTCAAACTGTTCCACATTTGGCCAGTGGGAGCCCCTTCATGTAGAGTTTATTGGCTTGTGTGTCCTTTGGGCACACCCCAATCTTTCAGGAATTCTGAACCAACTGGCAAGATGTATGGGCTTTCTTGACTAGACTACTGATCAAGATCTATCCACAAAGCTGGTGAAGGAATCCCCCAAGCCACAGAGTGTCTTTAAGAGAAGGCTAGATACTTGAAAGGAAATCAGGTTTTTTTTAATGAAGGCAAAGGGTAAGAGATGACAGGGTTTAAGCTGGGTTGACAATCAACAGCTCACCAATAATTTGATGTAACCATGTACTTAAAGAAGTATATGAATCCAGCAAATTCCATCCCAGAGAATACTGCTGGAGCAATGATTACATATTTGTCTATATACAAGCCAACCTTCCAGGACTTCAATACCCCCTCCCCTCTCCACGGGTCCCTAGAGAGCCATGTTGTCTTTTGAGGGAGCCAGCCCCGCCCTTTCATGAACAGTTGAGCAAAAGGTCTATTTGCAGACATCCCATAGAACCAAGCAAGTGTGCAGTGTTCTCCTGTTCTTTAATTTCTAACACAGATCAGTAGCCTGAGGATTTTCCAAACCAACCCTCTTTAGAATCAAGTTTATTTCTGGAAAGGCTTCAAGATTTGTTGGATTGCAGTTTCTCCAAAAGTTTAATGTACAAGTGGGAGAACTTGGGCAGCCTGGTCAATCTAAATCTCTAAGAACCCCTCTGACACAGGGAACCATAAATCTAGGGAGACTCTGAATTTAACCCAATGGCAGTCTTCCAGAAAAGGTGCCGTACACCCCAAGTGGGCACGGACGCCAAGTGTATCAATGGGGACATTGCTATAGCATCAATACTGATTTCCATCTCAAATCTGTCTTAGAGGGTGTTTTTGTAACCTTACAAAATTTTTAATATGCAATTTTTCCCTAAAGTTGTATATCAATAGATAATTTATCTGTGTTGTTTATAATACTGTTGGGCCAGCTTTTCACTCATCTATCTTTAAAAGCAATTTAAGGGAGCACTTGAGATCTTGCTTCTCAGCAAGTCAGTTTTGTCTCAAATAGACTCAGAAAAATTCTCTAAGAAATAAAAATAAAGAATTTGATATTTAATAATATTTCTCTTAAATGCATGGTCTAACTAAATAAAAACGTGATAAAAATATGGGACAATTTAAGTGATCAAAACTACAGATAGTAAGTACAGTGGCATTGGACACCTGTTGGTTGCTTCCCCATTGTCATGCTTCCCTTCCTCCTTTCCAGCAGCTCTGGAGTTTTGGCGGGTGACCTGTATGATTCTGAAGAAGCTGACTCCACTTCTCAGGTTCCTGTGAATTCCCAAGAATGGGCATGTAACCTATGCCAATTCAGTTAAAATGAATCGCAGGACTAGTATGGGTTCGGACACAGATGTTTTCCCTGCTCAATATGAACAAGGATTCAAGTGACCCCAGGAGATGCTGGCAGTTACTTTTGGTTCCTGGAATATTATTCAATCATTTGTTTGTTCAACAAACATCTGCTATGTCCCAGATATCAAAATATAAAATTGGGTAAGATGTGATCACTAATGTAAAGCTTTATTCTAATGGAGGAAACAGACAGGGAGGTGTAACATAAAAGGGAGCAAATAGGTCAACATTCATAAGAAACAAATCCTTGGTATGAATCAGATTGGCTGCTTCAGGAGGTAGAAGGGACTGTATCTGGGTATCCTTTTTTTTTTTTTTTTTTTCATTTTTCTGAAGCTGGAAACAGGGAGAGACAGTCAGACAGACTCCCGCATGCGCCGACCGGGATCCACCCGGCACGCCCACCAGGGGCTACGCTCTTCCCACCAGGGGGCGATGCTCTGCCCATCCTGGGCGTCGCCATGTTGCGACCAGAGCCACTCTGACCAGAGCCACTCTAGCGCCTGAGGCAGAGGCCACAGAGCCATCCCCAGCGCCCGGGCCATCTTTGCTCCTATGGAGCCTTGGCTGCGGGAGGGGAAGAGAGAGACAGAGAGGAAAGCGTGGCGGAGGGGTGGAGAAGCAAATGGGCGCTTCTCCTGTGTGCCCTGGCCGGGAATCGAACCCGGGTCCTCCGCACGCTAGGCCGACGCTCTACCGCTGAGCCAACCGGCCAGGGCCTGGGTATCCTTTTTATGGAATTGATTTCATTATTCATTTGCTCTGAACCATCCAATTAACTGTGGTTTTAGTGAAATTTCTTGCAGTAACCTAATTGCAAAAGGGAAAGTCTCCTCAACCCTCAATCACTGGCTCCTGTCTTAATCTGAGATATATAACCTTAACTTGAAAGTCTCTAGTTACATGTAAATATTTGGACAGTAATGTCAATAATAACATCTTCATTCTTAAAGGGGCAGATCAAACAAAGTATATTGAAGAGGCATTAACTATCATCTAGGGACAAGAGAAAACAATACTTTGTGTCCTTAGAGATGCCTTTCTGGGATATATCCCTTATGAAAGATTTGTACACAAACATACTCCCACCATTACCACAGTAATGCTATCTGGTCCATCTGAATGGTTTGACAGGTAATACCTAGGTGGGTCTGGTGGGAGGAGTATCTTCCTACAGCACCTTCTTAGAATCTTCTAGGTAGTTTTCCCAACTAAAACACCTACACATCGCCCTGGGATATCCATCTGTTCCTCCCATCCCCTTTCCCCCCAAAAGCACTACAATAGTCCATCATTCTTACTGAAGTTGTTCTCTCTCACTTTTGTTAGGGTAGGAAACCCACAGAGACCATTTCTAGTGAGTTGCAGTATGGAGAGAGGGCCCTGAAACAATGCACTGGAGGACAAAGAGCAAACTGCCCAGCAGACGGTCGATGACCACAATCATAACATCATGCTTGTGTCACATATGTGCAAGAACTTTGATCATGGCATTTTTAAACACTGGCCAAAGATAGACGTATAGAAGTCATCATTACTGATTACAAATTAAATTTGGACACAAAATTTATTGATGAAGTATTGTGGACAGTTCATTCACACCAATGGCTTCTTGTTGCCAAGGGAAATGAAAAGACTTTTGCCTGGATCACATATAAAACTCACCTCAGAGGTAAAAATATTAGCTTACTACACAAAACATCCCGATCTAGACTGAGTGACTATCTAGCAAGAGTAATAGGACTGGTTGCCTAAGGTATTTCACATAAGCTTTAGAAATGTGGGAACAGGAGATGAGGAAGGGTAGAAGATTACAGGGCAAAAAAGGGCAAGAATTGTTAAAAGTCTGTAAAATTTTTTCTCCTGATTGTAAGGATTTCTACATAACACCCAAAGAATGCAAGGAAATGACAAATTACATGAAAGAATGGCTTTCATTTATAGGGTGGAGCAAAAGTAGGTCTACAGTTGTTCATATGGAAAATAACAAATAACCCCACAATACACTGTTTTGCTTCTCACAACTGTCCACCTACTTTTGAGCCACCTTGTATTTTCCCAGGCTCAAATGTGCTGAAAATCATTCTCTGTCTCCCCATTTTATCAATAAAACTGATTTAGGCTTCAGTTCAGCCTTTTACTAAATTATAAATTAGATTCTTAGGGCATAAAATTGTGCAATAAGGAGGGCTAAGCCTAGGTTCTCCCAACAGACGGCTGATGTTTTATTTTAAATCTTAATTGAATTTATTGGGGTGACATTGGTCAGCAAACTACACAGGTTCCAGGTGCACAATTCCACAACACATTACCTGTAAACTGCATTGCGTGTTCACCACCCCAAGTCAGGTCTTATGTTTTCACCGTATTTCCCTCCTTTCCCCCCTTCTATCCGCCCCTGCCACGAGCCCTCTGACGTTTCAGAAAAAAGTAACGTGATTTTTTTTTACATACGTCTACTATGTAGCTGTAATAGAACTTAATTTAAAACAAAGATTTTTTTTTTTTAAAAACCCCTCCTTTTAAAATTAACCCTCAAAAGATCCAGCTGGTCTTAAAAAATCGAACTATATTACTTTAAAAAAGGGAGGGGCGCCACTGATATATTTTGGGGGTCTTCAAACTTCAGAAATGTAACAAAACTTTTTTTTTTAAGTTGAAAGCCTTTCAAGGTGATAGCTTCTGGCATTCCGCGAGTCAGAGGGATTACACACCTACGCAAAATTTATCAATAAAATGTCATCCTTAGGCACAGTAACTTAAGTTGGCAAATAAAACGATCCTCAAAAGATCGGGAGGGTCGGGAAGGGGTGGTGGTGGTGGGGCTTTTGCTAAATTGTCGTGGGAATGATTTCCAAAGAGCATTACAAAGTAGGAGCAAACGTTTTATGTCAAGGGCAGTCACTCCAGCGCGTCCCTCCTCGGCGCAGAGGCCTTGGAACTTCCTCGGGTCGGGTCGCGACCGGGCGGGTCGTTTCTGCACCCCCAGGGCCGCGCGTCCCACCTCCGCACGGTGCCGCCCGCACTCGCCCGGGATCGAGGTGTCCCGGCCCCCGATCCACGGCCATAATTCTGCCTCCTGCGAACCTCAACAGAGTCATCACAACTGATCCTTGTAAAGTTGTGGTGGGAACTGCTGACTTCCCGGAGGCCGGCCAGGATGTAGATGACAGAAGCTCCTGTTGGGGTCTGCGTGCTCACTTCAGAGGAACCCCCGCTCCCGGGACGCGCTTTACGCGGCCGCGAAAGGATCGCGTGGTGCGGGCGGAGGTGGGGCGATGGCCCAAGATGGTAGCGCAGACGAATCAGAAGTAAAAAGTGGGGCTAAGGCTGGTGGAAAAGGTGAAATTCCTCACTTCCCTCCTCTCACGTGAGCCTCGCACGTTCTCCGCCGCGCCCCGGCTCACCTAGCCGCCCCACGCCGTCCCCTCACCCGCTGCCACCAACCAGACATTAAGACCACGCGGAAACTGTCGAGAGGGAGGTGGCCGGGTAGCAGTTGGGCGTGGCTTCCAGTGAGAGGCAGCCCCTGGGGGCGGGGAGACACGCAACCGTCGGCTCAGCCCGCTGATTGGCTGAGGTTCCGGCGCGGAGCCCGCAAGCGTCTCCACCCAGACCGCCGCTTCTCCTTTTCTACCAGCCACTCGGTCCGCACCAGCTCGCGGGAAAACCGCTTCGGCGCCACCGCCATAGCACGGTGAGGACGACAGGACAGAGGGAGGTGGAAGGAGGACCCGCTAGCTCGCTCGCTCCCACTCGCACCGCGGCTCCCCGAACCGGCGCGGAGCCAGGGGGAGGAGCCGCCGCAGGCACGTCCCCGCCCCTGGCCCGGGAGGACGACGCCAACGACCTCGCCGGCCGGCCGGCCCCCGCCCCTTTCGCCGGCGGAGACCCGCCCCTGACCCTCCCCCGGCGGCATGGAGGAGCCCCGCTCCTGAGGGCCGCGCCGCGCCTCGCCTAGCCTAGCCTCGCCTCGGCCTCCGCCCCTCCTCCCGGCCCCTCCCTCCCGCCCCCGCTCCATGTCTGCGCCGCCTTAGCCGAGGATGCTGAGGATGAAGCTGCCGCCGAAGCCGACGCACCCCGCGGAGCCGCCGCCCGAGGCGGAGGAGCCCGAGGCGGATACGCGGCCGGGAGCTAAGGCTCCGCCACGACGACGCCGCGACTGCCGCCCCCCGCCGCCGCCTCCCGCGGGCCCGCCGCGGGTCCCCCAGCCACCGCCGCCGCCCCGGGGGCTCGGGCCGCCTGTTGCTGGCGGAGCGGCGGCTGGGGCGGGCATGCCGGGGGGCGGCGGGGCCGCGGCGGCGCTGCACGAGCAGGAGCGGGTGTACGAGTGGTTCGGGCTGGTGCTGGGCTCGGCGCAGCGCTTGGAGTTCCTGTGCGGGCTGCTGGACCTGTGCAACCCGCTGGAGCTGCGCTTCCTCGGTTCGTGCCTGGAGGACCTGGCGCGCAAGGACTACCACTACCTGCGCGACTCGGAGGCCAAGGCCAACGGGCTCTCGGACCCGGGGCCGCTGGTCGACTTCCGAGAGCCCGCAGTGCGCTCGCGGCTCATCGTCTACCTAGCGCTGCTGGGCTCCGAGAACCGAGAGGCCGCCGGACGGCTGCACCGCCTGCTGCCCCAGGTGGACTCGGTGCTCAAGAGCCTGCGCGCAGCCCGGGCTGAGGGCTCGCGGGGCGGCGCGGAGGACGAGCGCGGCGAGAACGGCATCGGCGAGGAGGACGCCGAGCTGAACGGCTCTGGCCCAGAAGGCAGCGGCGCCGAGTCCCGGGCCGGCGATGGGCTGGGCTTCAGGGCCCAGGAGGAACTGCTGCTGCTCTTCACCATGGCCTCGCTGCACCCGGCGTTCTCCTTCCACCAGCGGGTCACCCTCAGGGAGCATCTGGAGAGGCTCCGCAGCGCGCTCCGCAGGGACCCCGAGGACGCGGAGCTGGAGGTGGAGCCGTGCAACTTCGGCGGCCCTGGGGCCCAGGTAGGGCGCGCGAGCCTCTCGGCCCCGCGGGCGGTCCCCGCCCCGGCTTCCTCCCCGGCCTAGCTCTAGGACACCCCTCGGCGGAACCCGATCGGGCGCAGGTGGCCGGGAATCCCCACCCCACGCTCCCTGCCCCGTGGTCCTAACCCTTGTGTCGTTGGGCCGCCTCAATGCCACGCACCCCCGCCACCGCCCCCACCCTCACCCTCCCGCATGCACAGGCACCCGCCATAACAGAAGGCTCTAGAAGTCTCTTCCGTACGGAGTTGACCCGGTAAACGTGGTGCTTTCAGCCTGGGCCCCCCTGTGGTATAAAGGGTCTCGGGACATTTTTGGCGTTGAGCATCCCTCAGGCCCCGGTGCTGGGAAGGCGAAGCGCTGGGGAGCCCGCGAGGTGGCCACCGTCCAGCCGCGGGTCTGTGCACGCTTTAAAGCCCGTCCTCACCCCGCGGCCGAGTGTCCCCAGGTGCGCTCCCGGCGTTCTGGCCTGTCTTTCGCACCAAGGGGCTCAGTGTATAGTTGAACGACTCGGGGTCGTAAGGGTCTTTTAGCTCCTGCTCAAAGAACTTGATTTTCAGAAGAAATCTTAAATGGAGACCTGCGAATTGGCCGAAATTAGTTTAGTAGCGCTCCCTGTCTGGGTAAGGTTAGACCTCTACCTATGGCATAACGTGCCACCAGATTTGGGTTCGGGAATGTTTGTGGGGTCTTTACTATAGGCATAGGTGTTGTTTTCTAAAGAGTTATTAAATGCCTAAGTGTTGTAGACGAAAGCCCACATGAGTCACTTGTCGCAAACATTAAGGAAGATGCGATTTTTATAGAGCATGAAAACAATTCAGTAATAAGATAGGCCCCATATAAAGTACTTGAGCGTGACACTTGGAGGAAAGGGGAGGTTTCCGAGTAACACTGTACAACCAGTTTATTTTTATGGTTCACAATTATTTAAGAGGTGTTAACTTGTATATTTTATTTTTCAACTTAAGTGGATTCCAGGATTATATATTAGAAAAGTTTTTTCCTCCCCCTTCTTGCTTGAAAGTTAATTTAATTTATACATCTTCTGTCATTCACTGTCCACTTTACCTATTTACTGACTGTGAATTCATTACCCATAGAATCAGGGAACCGCGGGAAGACACGCAGTGGTAATCTAGGTTGATTTTAAAACAAGGTTTCTGTGAAGTGACAAACTCAACTTTAGGATATAACATCCAACTCAGATATAGTAATGCCTAATTTTCTTGGCATGCTTGAAAATTTATCTTAACGTGTTTATTAATCAGTAGCATGCAACTGTATACTGGTGGTAAAAAGCCTTTTAGTTCTCAGCCTACTCACTAAAATAGTGTTCTATATGCCACTGCCATTAAGTTTAAGGGAAAAACAGCCTGCACGCAGGAGCAAGACTTACCTCTTATTTTTTAAAAGTTTCTTGGTATACCTTACATTGTGAAGTTAACCTTAGACTGTAAGTATAATGAAAAGGCTACAATGGAACTGTTTATCATTCCATTCATATTATTGCAACAGTGGTAACCGATTTCTGATTTTATTGGAAAGAGTCATTTTTCCTTTTCCCCTTTTTCCTTTAAATTTGGTTTGTTACACAAGTGTTGGAAGGCAACTAGACAAGGGGGGAGATGCGTACCAACCAGGGTAATGAGATTTTTATCTCAACTGCAGTGTGTGACCTTTTCCGGCATCCAGTGTGTGCTGGGGAGGTGTGGAGAGAATGAGGCCGGGCATGTGGGTTAATTTCAGCACGCCGTTACTTGTCAGGCAGGCAGTGCCCAGTGCTGCGGCCATGAGTGGAAGTGGGGGAACAAATAATAGGGGATACACGTATTACTAGTGACACTGAAGGCTATTTATTCCTAGACACTGGTGGTGTGTTCTACTTTTTCCCCCAGTAGTTGTGCACAGTAACCCTGACAAATCATTTGTGTCTCATTAAGTTGTTAGGACCCCACATTTTCTGCTTGTTAGCGTGAACTCCGGGTCCCCCAGCTGTGGCAAGCTCTGGCCTTGAGGACATTTCCGCTTTTGTTGCTCCCAGCTGTCACTCCAGAGCTGCTGATGGGGGTGGGTTGCTTTCCATCCCTGTTAGCTGTAGTCCAACCCAGCTGTTCCTCGACCTTCCACCGATGCTCCGGGGGACGGGGTGCTCACCTTGAGTCTTCAGGGAGGCGCCCGAGTCTCGCTTGTCCGTGTCTGCTGTCCTTCGTGCGTCGGTGGCGTGGCTTGCGGGTGAGCCCCGCGGTCACGCCCGGCAGTGGGCCGGGGAGGGCGATTGGGGGACTCGTCCTGCGGAACTCCTCCCCTCCCCCGCCCTGCAAGATGGCGGCCGCGCACCGCCCACGTGACTGGTGTGCCAGCCTCGCCTCCGGAGGGGGCGGGTGGAGGGCGGGACTCGCTGGGATGTCCCCTCAGCTGGGCTAGGCCGGGGAGCAGGCCCGAGAGAGAGCCACGTAGGTGGTGGTGTACTCCTGGAATGGGGAAAGGAAGACCGTGTGGCCGCCTTTTATGGCCACGGAAGTAATCTTTTAGACACGTGTGTAGCTTTTTAATTGCTTAGGAACCCTTTCTGTTAGTTACTACAGTCTCAGTGTCAACCATACTAAATGGATAAAGTAGAACTAATCTTTTAATTTTCTTTAGTGTTAGAGTAAGAGTGTACTGGCCCAGATAGTGTTCTTGGTTCTTTCAGGATTTGTTTTAGTAACTAATATACAGCAGCTTCTCTTTTAAAAAATTTTATTTTTCAACACGTTCACAGGTAAACCATGTGCTTTAATACAATTTTTATGTTAATTACACAGGGTGGGGGAAAAGTAGGTTTGCAGTTTGTATAGAAAATAATAAGATTTAACAAGTAATACGAGAATAAAGTTTGTGTTTCCGGTACTGACAACTCGAAACCCACTTTTGCCTGCTGTTTGTGCCTTCTTGTTGACCAGGCTGAGCAACTGTGTAGTCAAGTACCATGGGTACCCTGTAAATGGTTGAATTGTTAAGTCCACGACTTTACTAGACTGTACCTATCAAGCCATTTCAGAAAAATGGAGGACGATTGAACAAGTATATTTGTAACGTAATATTACTCGAGTTTTCCTATGTGAATGGGGGGAGTAAATGTTACATCGGAATGTAATTAAGCATTGGCATTACTTTTTGGAGCTTGTTTATAACGCTGATATTCTTCATAACTGTAGTTGACTACCAGTCACTTGTATAAAATTCAACAAATAGACCAGAGGGCAGTAGTGAAAATACTCTTTAACAGTGTTCTTGGAGATTTGGGTGATTGATGTAGTTACATGTTAAGAATGTTACAGGCTGGGTATATAGCATAACTGAAAGACCAATTTTAAAAATGGGTCCCTTCTTGTTAGGAACCCAAAAACTATACAAGATGTATTAGCAATAGTAACAAGAAAACTGCATAAATATTTTAAAAGGTAATAACTTTGGTGGTTTTTCATTGAAAGGAGAAAAGACATTCCTCTCTTTGAATGCCTAAAGACACTCTTTAACTGTTCATGAAAACGAGTATTATAATTGTGGAGACTTAACCCCCAGTTAGCAATACAAAGGTGAAAAAGAACAATGGTTAGTGGTTACTGTTGTTGGTATAGCTGTGTTTCTCTGAAGATTAGGTTTTCCATATCTTCAAAACTTAGCTATTTGGCAAGGAGAACCAAAGTTTGAGTTAAGGATAGAAACTGATCTTAAGATTTGTGATCATTCTGGTCATCAGTGTTATTTGACTTCACAAAACATATTTGAACTCACAAAAATTAAGTGACCATGGGTCTTTTACTTATAGAAATCAATGGAGTTGTTAAAAAAGAAAACTGCAGAGTTGTTCCTTTCCCATAGTATAGGTTAATTAGCTAGTTGTGTTTGACAGAGCACGTACTTCACCTTATTTTAATAATACAGATCATGTATTGGAAACATCAGGGCCTGAAAAGGACATTTTTCGAAGACTCTAACATAAACGCCCTGCTCTAAGATAACTGGAGTGTGTATATGGCAACTAGAACCCTAATAAGACCGCTGGCTTAAAATGAGAGGGGAAAGGATAGTGGTTAGGATTTTAACTGGTATTGTATTAGGCGCTGAAGAAACATTTCCTAAAAGTGATTTTTAAAAAGAACAATTCTAAAGCTCACAGGTAATAAATACCTTTAATTTCTTGGCCACTGCTAGGAGTTTTTACAGCCGGTTGGCTCACTAGGGCATTGGCTGTGTCTGAGAAGGCTTTCTCACTCCTGCAGAAGGGATAATAGTGGTGCTGACATTAGGATTGTTGGCATTCAAGGATTAAGCGCTTGTAAAAGAAGGCCTGGCTCAGGGTCTTCAATACATGTTAACAATTACAGGAAAAAGTTAAGCCTCGTTTGGAAGGTGGTAGAAGAGTGGGTATAGCATCTCACACATAGTGTCAGAGCCAGCTAGCCATGTCTTTTGTGGGACATTTTAGGTTGATTTGGCTGCAGCAAAGAATAAAAACCCTTCAGTTATAACTGCCTTTTGGAGCGGCTTTTAGTCTATCCGATTTAAGCAGTTATTACTTGAGTAACAAACAGAAGCTATTCTGTGTTCTCCCACAGTTACTTATGTTTTTCTATGCGGTGGTTTTCTCACTGAAGGGAAAACTAGGAAAAGCCACATTGACACCTCAGTGGAGAAGAAGAGTGTGGAGATGGACAGGAAGCTAGGTCTTTTTTCTGAAATAAAACAGTGAGAGAGAGATTTTTTTTAAAAAAACTACCTTTTGTGCTATTTTGTGGAGGGAGTGGACAGGAAGTATGTGGCAGAGACTATCAGAGGTCTTGAGTGATAGCCATGTTTAGTAGATTCTAGACTTGGAGGCTTGAATTCCAGCTCTGTCACTGGCTCTTTGGTATTAACCAGGTCACTTAAATCCCTGTACAGTCTTATCTGTAAAACGGATAATAACGACCTTTCGAGATAAAGTGCAAATGAGATAAGGTACAAAATAATTCACATACTATCTTTTATTTATTTATTTATTTATTTATTTATTTATTTATTATTTTTTTAAAGATTCTATTTATTGAGTTGAGAGAGAGAGAGAGAGAGAAGGCGATCAGGGGAGCGAGAAGCATCAAGTTACAGTAGTTATTTCTTGAATGTGCCTTGACCAGGCAGGCCCAGGGTTTCAAACCAGCGACCTCAGCATTTCAGTGCGACACTTTATCTACTGCGCCACCACAGGTCAGGCACATACTATCTTGAGTACAAGGTCTCTGTTGAAAATGATGCTCAATGCATTTTCCTTTCCCACTAAGATGCTGTTGTTCAGATTGTTTACGTATTAGTTGTTTTGAGGGATGGGTTTTTTCCCCCCACTTAATAAAAGTTCATATGGTGTACTATTTTCTATTCTCTATTACCATAACTCTAAATTGATTGGTGTTCAGGAAGGATGGGTAATTGAAAAGGTAGTATTTGAGACACATTTATTCAGGGCAGTTATTTTTGTGAATACTTACATTGTTAAAGTCTGGTATGCTACAGATAAAGGAAACCCAAAGGAAAAGAAAAAGTAAGAGCCCAGTATTTCTCTAAGTCCTAAATCATTAAAATATATATTCTCCCCATACTAGATTTGGGAGTGGGAATGGGGAAAATACATGTGGATTATCATTATGTGCAATTGTAATCTTAGATCTTTATCCAGTTTTCATCTTTAGCTAGAAAATGATTCTATAATTTAAAGTTGTTTTGCAGTTTTGCTAAGTTACATAATTTTTGTTAGTTTATAGCACTGCCTGGAATCCATGGATGATTAAAGAACATTTTTGTCTTTATGCTATCAAATTGGCTAATTTTTTAGTTTATTTAATATTTTTGTCCTTCCTGTAGAAATTCTGAGTCAGTATATTTTTAAAGCAGAAGCAAAAGGCCCGCACCCCCTCCAAGCGGGTGAGCTTCACTTTCCCAGACTCTGTTCTTCATTATGGAGGACTGTGTGGAACAGCGCGCCTCTCCCTCACAGAGAATGCTTTGTCCCCAAAGCCTCCTTCATCCAGTCTATGTAAACAGTCACTCTAGAAGGGAAGTGCCTCCTCGGGTGTTTATGTCACAGGTGGCAGGGCCGCCGGGCACTCAGCAGTCCGTTTCCCTCTGTGCTCCTGGAGCATTTGGCCTTCAGTTCCTTTCTAACTGTCTTAGCGCATTAGAAAGGTTTTATGTTCATTCAAGAAATCATTTGTTTGAGGTCAGATTAGGTTTTGAAAAGGTCACTTTGACAGGTTTAGTCTTTCCAAGTTTGAGAGTGCCTGGTGTAAAATAAGGATGTCATCACCATTTATTGTATATGTAACTGCTATGCAGATGAGTGTGTATGTGAAAACACTTGTAGACAAGGTGTGTGTGTGTGTGTGTGTATATATATATATATATATATACAT
This sequence comes from Saccopteryx bilineata, assembly GCF_036850765.1. Lineage (NCBI taxonomy): Eukaryota > Metazoa > Chordata > Mammalia > Chiroptera > Emballonuridae > Saccopteryx > Saccopteryx bilineata. The sequence continues at coordinate 10,656,956 of NC_089500.1, read as the reverse complement.
ATCAGTTGTTCAAAGAGTGACTACAGCTCAATTTTGTTGCAGTGGATGAACAGAAATAGAGATGTTTGAAGAGAATAGTAAGGGTTGGGTTCAGAGGGTCCCAAATTGAAGGTCAGGTAAAAGGGATTAGTTGCCAACAGGCTGCAGTGGGATGGGAGACAGTACCTATTTATGTGAGTGTGTGTGTGTGTGTGTGTGTGTGCACTTGTGCGTGCCTATGGTATGTCTGCTTGAAATGGCTACTGTCACTTTAAACTTAATATGTATGAAAAGAATGCATCATTGATTTAAAAAAAAAATTTTCCCGAGTCATCCAGTTTTCTCAATAGTACCATTATATATACACATCTAGATCCTCTCAGATTTGCTGATAACCTAAATCCCGGCTTCCCCTCATATCCCGAATCCACCCTTTCCCTGTCCTTGCTGACACCTTTCCCTTCTGGGACGTTCTGCCTAGACGTTCACAGTCTTCTCCTGACCGGTTCCCTGCTTTCAGCCTCCCCATCTCTTACCGGCTGGGTGCCGGCACCGCACCGCTGCCAGATCCATCTTTCTAAAGCAAGATTAATATCGCATTTTCTTGCGGTGATGGCTGGAGCCTGGCCACTGATAAGTCTTTGGGCTCAAATCTCTTTCTCCCACAATGTCTTCATCCATCCTGATGGTGCATACCGCCACCCTCCATGTGTAATGTTCTCTGGGGTTGTCCCTGTGCTGGTTTTCTCTTAAGATGTGTTTTCACCTCTGAATCCCAGAATGTGTCTTCTGTTGTAATTTTGGTACTTCTTTTATAATTTTTGAATTCTTTTTAATATATGAATTGACTTTCCCTCCTAGATTTTAAGTTCTCTGAAGGCTTGGGCATCATATCACATTTCTTGTCAGTGTTGCGTATACCTTACGTACTCAGTCAAAATCTTCTATGCTTAGGCTGTCCACATATAGCTCTGAAAACCCCAATATGATAAGTTGCATTAATACAAAATGCATTGAGAGTGATTTTTTTTTTGGTCCTGTATTGAATTACACTTATCAGCGATTTTATAAAAATATTTGCAGCTGTAGAGCATAAGCAAAATTGTTTTGGAAATAAAAGGAATTGTTTCTTTAGGTAAAGAGCATGGAACAGTGTAGATTTGAACTGAATCTTCACTAGGTGAATGCTGAATAGTGCTTGTTGATTCCTCTTCCGAAGTCAGACATTTATGCTCCATAAGTTACCTAAGTATTTTGGGGGGGGGTGTGCATAAAAAACAAACTCTTCTCTTACTGTTCGGGTAGTTATCTGTAGTTGTCTGGTGTTGATCTCCAATTTATGATTTGCTTGGAGACGGTGGGTGTCAGATGCAAAGTAGAGATTGTACTTTGTTTATGATCAGAATGTTAAAAACTTACTTTGGTTGCTGAGTGAGCGATCTATAAGAGTTGGTGGAATTTTTATGATTTCTTGTTAGCAATATCTAAATTGGGATAATAAAGAAACCTAACTTGGCCCTGGCTGGTTGGCTCAGTGGTAGAGCGTCGGCCTGGCGTGCAGGAGTCCCGGGTTCAATTCCCGGCCAGGGCACACAGGAGAAGCGGGCACACAGGAGAAGCGCCCATCTGCTTCTCCACCCCTCCCCCTCTTCTTCTTCTCTGTCTCTCTCTTCCCCTCCTGCAGCCAAGGCTCCATTGGAAAAAAGTTGGTCCGGGTGCTGAGGATGGCTCTGTGGCCTCTGCCTCAGGCGCTAGAATGGCTCTGGTTGCAACAGAGCTACACCCCAGATGGGCAGAGCATCGCCCCCTGGTGGGAATGCAGGGTGGATCCCGGTCGGGCTCATGCGGGAGTCTGACTGCCTCCCTGTTTCCAACTTCAGAAAAATACAAAAAAAAAAAAAAAAAAAAGAGAGAGAGAGAGAAAGAAACCTAACTTTCCTGCAGTTTAATTGATTCTTGCTTTGGGTATCAAATGATTGAAACTCACTAGTTTGGTCATCTTAGAAAGGACAGCATGGCCACATGTGAATCAAAATGCTGTGCTGTTTGGGCCCTGGCCGGTTGGCTCAGTGGTAGAGCGTCGACCTGGCGTGCGGAAGTCCCGGGTTCGATTCCCAGCCAGGGCACACAGGAGAGGCACCCATCTGCTTCTCCACCACCCCCTCTCCTTCCTCTCTGTCTCTCTCTTCCCCTCCCGCAGCCGAGGCTCCATTGGAGCAAAAAGATGGCCCGGGCACTGGGGATGGCTCCATGGCCTCTGCCCCAGGCGCTAGAGTGGCTCTGGTCGCAACAGTGTCGCCCTGGATGGGCAGAGCATCGCCCCCTGGTGGGCGTGCCAGATGGATCCCGGTCGGGCACATGCAGGAGTCTGTCTGACTGCCTCCCCGTTTCCAGCTTTAGAAACAAAAAAAAAAAAAGAAAAAAAAATGCTGTAACGTTTAGAGAGTACGTCCTGGAGAACGAGGTTGTCACGCTTCAGCAGAGGTTGCCTGATGATAAGGTGGTGCTGAGTGGTTCATTTGGGGAAGAGGCTTTTTCTGAAAGGAGCATTAAACAAAGTCCTAATTCATCGTTCCCCAACATGGTAATGTTCACCAACCTATAAACCAGTCCAGATATGTCCTGCTGGTTCGCAGAAGAGTTACTGTAATCGTCCTAATGTTCTAAGACCCAGTGATCTTAGTGGAATTCGCTTATACTCAGGGTGATTTCTGCCTTAGCAGAATTTCTGCCTAGATAATTCTCCTATTTTCACCAGTTCCCAAGTGTGAAAAAGTTGAAGACCACTGCTATAAGCCATTTACTGCCAGGAATCCTTGTTAAACCATATAAGCTTCCATTTCCACGTGGTACCAGAAACATTTCTCCCCTAGGGGTGAAGGCTGTGGCTCTGCTGCAGGAGCCAGGAGTCCCAGTAGTGGCCCTGGTCGCCTGAGCCCTGGCTCCCTTCCTCCCTAGGACTAAGGATACCTTCTCCTCCTCCCACATGCTCTCAACCCCGTGGGGTGGAGCTGTGAAGGACAGGACAGCTAGCTAGTATGTGGTGTGGTTGTGAGGAGAGACACACCCTCTCTTGCCCTTCTTGTACTCGTGTTCATGGGTGCATTGTTTGCACTTCACCCAGAAACGTCCTGGCAGAGTGAGGATTTAAAGATACAGGGGCTGCTATCCCAGGAATGGAGCGATTTTTGTTCCACCTCCTAGTTCTAGATGAAAGGAAAGCTCCTCCCTTCTGTGGTAGGAGAACGGGAGGTTGATAAAGAAACAGACCCTGGTGCTAAGGGGGGAGGGGCCCAAGCTGTGGTCCAGGCAGGAAGCCATTTCCAACTCTCCTCTGTGCTTTTTGGCTAGACCTTTGTATAATAGTTCTGTGGCCCAATAACGTCTCTTTTTCTAGGCCACCTGTTATGTACAGATGGCGATCTTCAGGTTGAAATAGAAACAGCAAGGCCAGTTCTTGGTAGAAACTGCTGCCCTCACTTCTCTTTCATTCTCCACTTCCCTCTTGCCAGATCTTCCCTACTTATGCATCCTGCAAGTTCGGTTCTCTAGGGAAGGCATGTTATAGTGATGTTTCCCTCCCCCATCTTGTTCCACCCACTGCTTACAGTTTACCCTCCCCCCCCCCCCCCCCCCCCCGCACACACAGATAACTGCTGTCCACAGATGCCACGTCAAGAACAGCCTGCATAGCTGCTGTTGCAGTGGCCCAGCCTGGTCAGTGGGCTGTGATGGGGGGGGGGAGTTTGCATGGATTCAGTGAACCGTCTGGCCCTTCACTTCATGTTCAGTAGCTGGTGAGCATTTAGCCATTCTTTAAAACATTCTGCCACTTTGGTCTTGTGGAATCACCTTATCCCCACACTACTGGTTAAACTAAACAGTAAGTTACATAGAAAGGGCATCCACAGTCGTAGCTAAATCCCTAGCATGCTGTTTCTGAGCTGTTGACTCATTGGTTTCCCTTTCCTCGGCGCTGCTGTGTTAGTTTGGTGGTTTGAGAACCACTGGCGTGCATTTACCATGTTTCTCCTCACACCTGAACTGCCTCTTATTAGACACTACAGGGTGATTCAAGGCATTACTTTGGAGTGGGTTGTGCTGTTTCATTGAGGAAAGGTGAGACAGACGTCTTTTCTACCACATCCTCGCAGCTAAAGAGACAGGCAGTAAGTCATTCTTAAATTCTCCCTAGCGTCTTCTCTTCTTCCACCAAAACGAATAAAATTAGACATCTCAGTAATGTTTCTAATAGTCATTTTCCAACCTTCAACACAAGACCATGAATCTTGCTTATTAAATAAGAGCATTCACTTTGATTGCAGCCCTGGTTATTTAAAGAACAGAATTTGAAACCTGTAACTGTAACAAGTTACCCCCAAATTGAGTGGCTCAAACCAACGACCAATTATTATTTCTCACAGGTCTGTGAGCCAGGGATTTGGACTGATAAGGTGATTGGTCTTTGCTCCAGGATGTGTGAGGACGGAGCTGGGGACTGGAAATGTTTTCTCCCTCTCTTCTCTCTCTGTGTAGTCTTTCTAGCATGGCCACCTGGGGGGGGGGGTGGCAGGCTTTTCTTACATGGCGGCTCGGGATTCCAAGAAAAGTGCACCAAGGGGCCCAGGCTCTAAGGCGGGGTAGTCAACCTTTTTATACCTACCGCCTACTTTTGTATCTCTGTTAGTACCATTTTATAACCGCCCACCGGTTCCACTGTAATGGTGATTTATAAAGTAGGGAAGTAACTTTATAAAATTTATAAAGCAGAGTTACAGGAAGTTAAAGCATATACAGGTATTGATCGACTTACGGCCTTGATGCAACTTATAACCATTCAACTTTACAACCACAATCACTAACCACGACTGTTCCGTGTGTGGCAGCGCAAGCGTTGCCCAGCTGGGCGTACGACAGTGTGGACTAGCTTCTGCCAGCACTACCATCTCCACGTGCACCATTTCAACTGTTATCCCAGACTCGGTACAGCAATTTGTGTTTTGTGTCTTGGATATTTTTCATCAAACCCCTCCCAAGATGTCAACCAAGAGGAAATTGTCTTTGTCTTTGACTTAAAGATTTTTATAACACCATTTCACAGTACTGTACATATAGCCTACTCAACTTACGACCAAATCGTGTTACGACCAGTCTTTCGGAACCAATCATGGTCGTAAGTCGAGCACTAGCTGTAATAATAATTATCAAGTACTTTATGTCGGATTTTCACTAAGTTTGGCAGAATAAATCTTTATAAAACAACTTACTATAGTTAAATCTATCTTTTTATTTATACTTTGGTTGCTCCACTACCACCCACCATGAAAGCTGGAACGTCCACTAGTGGGCAGTAGAGACCAGGTGGACTACCACTGCTCTAAGGCTTCTTGTCACCTACCCTCAGCAGTCCATGAACATTTCCTTCCAGCACTGTCTGCTGGTCAGGCGAGTCTAAAGGCAGCCCAGGTCCACCAGGTGTAGAATAGACCCACCTTTCAGTGGGAGGAGTCTCAAAGTATGTTTGACTATCTTTACTCTACCTTGAAAACTTAATAGCATGTTGTTGTTTTATGCTAATACTTATATTCTCATTTGAAGGATGTAAAATCTTGTGAAGAAGTTAGTAAATTCAGTAAAAAACAAAAACAAACTCAAACTCTTAATTTCTGCTTTTTTTTATATAGAGCATGCAAGTGACATTTAAAAATTGACCCACCTGCATCAAAGGACTAGAGAAAATGTGGAGAATATTGTTAATGAGCTAAGTCAACTCCACCTGTGGTTAGACTGGTGTTAGAGTCAAGGAGACCCTGTGGCCCAGCTCCGTTCTCAGAATGCTTTCAGAGAGGGGTCCTTCCAGGACTGCAGCGGCCTGATGCCTCACAGACTAACCCCATGTTTCACGAACTCTCAAGTGTGAAACTCGGAAGCACTTTCATGTGTGAAAACGGAGTCTCGGAGTTGACAAGATGGCCAGCTCACTGTGGACCGGAGCCGACTGGGTGCTGGTGGAGAAGCCGGCCGTGGGGCCGGCGGACTTTGCTGAAATGAGTTACAGGAAGAGAAGTGCACACTCATGCTCTTTGTGTTCTTGTGTGTATTTTTGCACATGTGGAATTTTTAAATTTTGTCCAAGCATAGGAAAGTTCTCTGCTTTTTGTTTGGTCCTAACACTGACCTTTGTAAATGTGTCCATCCTGGCCTGCCATCTCCATGGCATTTCCATGGGAATCTGAACTTTGTAGAGAAAGTGGATATAGTTCCTCTCGAGAAGATTCTGTTAAACCTGTAATTCTCAGGTTATGTGGTGCCGTTCCCCTGCTCAGAGTAGAGGAGAGCCTATGGAACATGAGGAAAGAGGAGACGGCAGAACTTACCGGATGGGGACCTGGCCCTTTGGGTCGGCCCCTGCCAGCCGGTGGTGTGTGGGTTCTGGACTTTGTGCTGGAAGCATTTCACAGCATGAGACCAGGTGATTTGGAGAGTCAGTTTATTAACACTGGGGACAGTGAAACCAGGGGGGTCCTAGAACAGAAGAAGCAACAGGAGGCCTCAGCGGGGCTGCTTTGGGTTGCAGTGAACTCAGAGAAGAGGGAGGGGCCTTGGAGATAGGTTGAGAGGGTCAGCCCAGATCAGCTGCCATTGCCTACTGCTCCCCTGGTTGCAAGTCTTGGGAGGACCCTTGGAGTTGAGGAGATACAGGCCTGTGGGGGGACAAAGGGGGAAGGGAAGGTTGCTAGTGTGCTCCTGGAAGGGAGGGCAGACTGGGTCCCTGGGTTGTCCTCCCCCCCATCCCCTCCCATCCCCCGAGGGCTTTTAAGGGTAGAGATCTCAGGGGAGGTCCTGGGGAGGATCTCAATAGAATATTCATTAGTCCTCCAGGTGTGTCATTTTAGGGTCATATTTTCACTGATTGGCTGGTGTCAGGTCAGGGGGTCATTCATTAATGCAGCTGGTCCTGAGGTCAGCCATGGCATTTCTTGTCTGCTTTCGCTGGTTTTGCGGGCCTGGAGCTGAAACACACTTGAGGCCTGGACGTTATGCCTAGCGGTTCGTGCTTAAGGGCTGTATGCTGGCTCCCTTGGTCACTCCCCTACTAAGGGGTCTGACCCACATGCCTAGCAGCACGCCAGGGCAGGAGAGGCCAGGGGAGGGTCTGAACCACATGACCAGTGATACACTAGTGGAGGAAAGGTCACCTGGGGCAAGATCCTTGTTTTTCCAGTTTTGCCCATTGCTGGGCACCTGGAGCTTCCTGCCCTGGTGCCCTTCTGTGCCTGGCGTGTAGTCCTTGTTCTGTCTCCAGCAAACTGACCGTTCACCTTCGGGACCAGTGAACTACAGGATTCTGATCTCTGTAGCTCATGAGGCCTTAGATGAAAGCTTTATTAAAGTTAATAAAATTTCAAATTTTAGGCCTGACCTGTGGTGGCGCAGTGGATAAAGCGTCGACCTGGAAATGCTGAGGTCGTCGGTTCGAAACTCTGGGCTTGCCTGGTCAAGGTACATATGGGAGTTGATGCCTCCAGCTCCTCCCCCTTCTCTCTCTCTCTCTCTCCTCTCTCTCCCTCTCTCCCTCTCTAAAAAAATGAATAAATAAAATAAAAGTAAAATAAAAAATAAAAGAAGTGCAAAAAACCCCAAAAACATGTAATTAAAAAAAAATTCAAATTTTATAAATAGTTTCTAAAGTTAGTGTAAAAGATTTTGTAGCATAGATACATGTGGAGCCTTGGGGTGGAAAAGAAAATTTAATTAGTAGGTATTTTATGGGCTAATGACCTTAGGTCCTGGGATAGAATGAAACTCCCATTTTCCTCCCTAGTTTATTAAACAGGAGACTTTTCTTGCTTGCTAGATTGTGTTCTTTTTTTTTTTTTTTTGTATTTTTCTGAAGCTGGAAACGGGGAGAGACAGTCAGACAGACTCCCGCATGCGCCCACCCGGCACGCCCACCAGGGGCAACACTCTGCCCACCAGGGGGTGATGCTCTGCTCTGCCGTGACCAGAGCTACTTTAGCGCCTGGGGCCGAGGCCAAGGAGCCATCCCCAGCGCCTGGGCCATCTTTGCTCCAATGGAGCCTTGGCTGCAGGAGGGGAAGAGAGAGACAGAGAGGAAGGAGGGGGGTGGGGGTGGAGAAGCAAATGGGCGCTTCTCCTATGTGCCCTGGCCGGGAATCGAACTCGGGTCCCCCGCACGCCAGGCCGACGCTCTACCGCTGAGCCAACCGGCCAGGGCTAGATTGTGTTCTTAAACCCACTTCAGACTTTAAACATGTGATCTTGATTATAAAGCCAACTACTTTCTCATGGTTACTTTAATATTTGTGGAGGCAGCATAAAATTTTTTAAATTTACTTTTTATTGTGATAAAATATACATAACATAAAACTTGCCATTTTAACCTTTTTTTGGTTGTATAATTCATTGGCATTAAGTACATTCCCATTGTTGTGTAGCCATCACCAGCATTCATTTTTAGAACTTTTCCTTTACCCTAGCTGCACCTCTTTATCTATTATGCAGATGCTCCACACCTCCTCTCCAGCCTATTCTGCTTTCTGTCTCTGAGTTGGACTGCACTAGGACCCTCAGGGAAGTGGCATCGTGCATGTGTGTTGTCTTGTGTCTGACTTACTTCACTTAGCATCATGTCCTCCCGATTCATTCCTGTTGCAGCATGTGTCAGGGGTTTATTTTTTCTTAAGGCTAATATTCAGTTGTATACACACACACTCTCTCTCTCACACACACAGCACATACATTACATTTTGTTTATCTGTTCCTTTGGGCTGTTGTGAATAATGCTGCGGCATAAACCCTGGTGTACAATTATCTGTTCTAGTCTCTTCTGTGTGTACATCTAGAAGTGAAATTGCTGGGTCATATGGTAATTCTGTGTTCAATTTTTTGGGGAGACTGCTACACTGTCTTCCCTTAGCAGCTGCAATATTTTACATTCCCACCAGCAATGCACAAGGGTTCCAATTTTCACACATTCTTGCCAATACTTGTTTTCTGTTTTTTGGATGATAGCCATTCTAACGGGTATGAAGAGGTATCTTGTGGTTTTGATTTTTTCATTTCCCTATTGAAAACTATGTTTTTTTGCCTATTTGGCATTTATTTATATTTGAAAGGATGTGTACTTTTTAATTTATGAAACACATGGTAGAAAAGTATTTTATAGGAAATGTTTGACATGTTTGACTAAACTTCCAATTAACAAGTATTTGCGAGGATTACAATGCTTTATTTATATTGATATTAAAGTATGTATAGCAGTGTTAGGCCAATGTGGTGTTGTTACTTTGTACTAAATGATCCTGCCGTCTGGGTTAGGATATACAGTACATTGATTGTGTTCTTGTTAGAAGAATTCTCATGTACAACTTGTAAAGATCAGTAATAATGGAAAGTGGTGATTGCCATTATGCTGAGTGTTTCAGAAGTTGGGTGTTTACTTAAGAGGTCTGTGCTGTCCTCGTGAAGGGGTTCTCTGTAGGCAATCTTTATTTCTGTGGTTTTCTAGAGGAAGACAGACTACTGTATAAGGCTGAAACTTAGCTCCCCAGAGTATCAGACATGATACTTTATTCCCAGAAGTGGAGCTGTCAGCTGGCAACTCATACTCATTGCCAGGCCAGAGTGCATAATTAGACAGCAGAATCAAGTATTTTAAATTAGGATTCTTGGTAAGAGTAGGCTGTTCTGTTTGCTTCATTTCTTGACACGGTTTTAAAACATGAGTGTATATTACTTATTGCAAATTTGTGAAATTGTAATTGGTTCTTGAAACTGAGGTGATTTTGGTTTGAATAGGGTTTTCAGATTCTGAACATGAAAGGGGGTATATGGTGTGAGTGTTGATCCAGAGCCATTTCACTTTGCAGCATAACCAGTGTGTTATAGTAACAATGTACACACAGCAGTGCTTGAGTTCTGGAGAGCCGAACGTAGACGAACCTGCTGTTACTCCAAGCAGCGGTTCTCCTAGGAGTACAGCTCAGTCCACTTCACTAAGGATTGGCTTAGCAAACTCAGATTTAGAGCATCCAGTTCCCTTTAGGTAGCTTAACATCAGTAATCAAATCACTGTCCATACACATTCTTGTTTAGAAAGACCTGACAGATATTGATGAGACCTTTTGAAAAACTTTTTCCTAACAAAGCATCTTGTTAGACTGTCATAAAACCAAGTAATGAAGAAAAATTATATACTTATTCATGTGAAATATATACCAGTGCCCTCACATGTGGGGGATTAGCATGAAGGGTCCCATCTTTTACGTTCCTTCGATTCTGGTTTGCTTTGTTGTGGAATTGACATCACAGGCAGTTCTGCATAGTGACATGCAGCATGTCGCCCAAAAAATTGATAATTGATAGACTATTACTGTTAAGCAAAGATAAATATTGATACTTTTCCTTACTGCTGTGATACTTTGCACCTTTCTGCCCTTACTTTGTAATCACCTATTTGCTCTCTAACAATTGCTATTAAAATTATTGCTATTAAAAGTATAAGACTTTAATCTGGTTTATTTTTATGAACTCTACTCTTGTTAGTTGAATAACATGTGCCCCCTTTTTTGATCTAGAATGACTCTGCTCGTGGTGATTATATGCAAAGTAATGAGGCCAGTTTGATAGAACAAGCCCCAATACCTCATGGCGGACTTACTGTGGCACCTCATAGAACCCAACGAGAAGGTATGCTGTGTTTTCTGTTAACTTAAAGCATCTATCAGTGGAAAGATTGCAGAGTGCATTCACATTGCTTAGCCCTGACTCTTCTATCTCCTTTTTGGAGTAGAGAAATCCTGCCGGTCCTTGGTTTAGCTCAAATGCCAGTCCCCTGGCGTCTTTGAGTCCAGGCTTTGGCTCCTGCTGCGTGGCACTTGGCCCGTCCTCGCCTGTGCTCACTTGTCTGCCTTGTAGTCAGTTGTCTTAAGTCTGGTTGCACATCTCTGGGGTACAAAGACCTTAACACACTCCCGGGGTGTTTGGTATAGGGCTTCATCTGTAGTATAGTATCTTCATCTGTGTGCAGTGTCTACTGGGAAAATTACCGCATTCTCCCATGTATAAGATGCTCCTATGTATAAGACGCACCTTAATTTTGGGGCCTGAAATTTGAAAAAAATGTATTACATAAAGTTACTGAACTCAAGTTTTATTCATTATAAAATTCATACAACTCCTCATCTCTGTTAAAACTCCCATTCATTAGCTTGTCCTCATCTGTGTCTAATGACAAATCACTGTCTTCATATATTGATTGCCTCGTCCTCAGTTTCATCTATGGCGTTTGAAATGCCTCAACCACTGTATAAGACGCACCCAGTTTTTAGACCCCAATTCTTTTGAAAAAGGTGCCTTTTATACATGGGGAAATCAGGTAACTTTACAGAAGTTCACTGTAAGAGAGAAAAACATTTCTGAGAAGTCCATGCTTCCTGCAGCAGTGCGGTTTCAGTTGGGCCGGGCCAAAGGGATGAGAGACTTTGCGATGTGCAAAGAAGTGAGTTGAGACATTTTCTCGGCATCTGGGAGTCCATCCCCTGTGCTGGGGGAGAGATTGAAATGGGAAGTTCAGGCTGCCCCCCCGGGCTGCCTTGGGAGAGTGCAGGATGGAGGAGACGATCAAACTGTGAACTTGAATCATAGACTGCTTCAGCCAAGCTCACGGAACACGTGAGTCATCTGAAGCAGAGTTCGGTCCTTTATAAAAAAAGAAATAAAAATATTAAAAAAAATGGACTACGTCAAAATGCCAACAGTTAAATTGGTGCTATAGATAACTTTTCTTATATTCTTAGTTTTTAAGCTCACGGAGTGGTCCACGCTTTTTAGTTGAAAATGGCGAAGGTTGGAGGAGGATCCCGCATTATGGGCCATTGCTCACCACGTGCTCTCTTGTCCTCTCTTCTGGATTCCGATAGATCACGGCAGGTGTAACTGGGAAGCAGGCCACGATGCCTTAGTTCTCCCCTCCCCACTGACTTGCAGAAGTAGAGCTGCTTTATGTTCTGAACGCAGATCAATTCAGACGGCTGTTATTTAATAACTTCATCCTCTACATAATTTAATAGAGAACTTTTGCAAGCCACGACCCTCCCTTCCCTCTTGGGCCTTCACGGTACTGGTACTGCGGGAGCTCTGAGGCGCTGCCGCGTCACCCTCCCCAGGCTTTTGAGATTGTCTTTTGTCTGCATCCTCAACATTTCTCAGCCACACAGGGGAAACTGGCCCAGAAGCAGGCCACCTAATGCTGTATATTTGCAAACTTGTTCAAAAAATACTGGTAATGAGATCCCGTTAGTTTATTACAAATGTTTGTTTACCAGCCAATTTTTATATCTTATGTTTCCTGCTTTCTCATTGCCCTCCTTCCGTGATCTAAAACGTAATTCCTCCTATATCCTTTTGTTACTTTGTATATTCTACTTCATCTATTTTAACTTCTTCCTCTGTGGCGAAGTGAATGCTTCCCTCCTCTTCGCCATCTCCTGTCCCTGAATGCAACCGTGACGTGACACTAGTATGTTGAGTCACTTTCCTGATTTCTCCTGAGACTGTTACCATCTTCATTGCTGCCATCCCTATGGTTGTTTAAGTGCTGTTCCTAATGAATTAATCTGAAGTGTAGCAACCTGAGTAACAAACAGTTTTGATGATTATCATCTCCAGAACTAGTCTTTACTGCAGCACCTTTTTTTTTTTTTTTTTCATTTTTCTGAAGCTGGAAACAGGGAGAGACAGTCAGACAGACTCCCGCATGCGCCCGACGGGGATCCACCCGGCACGCCCACCAGGGGCAATGCTCTGCCCACCAGGGGGCGATGCTCTGCCCATCCTGGGCGTCGCCATGTTGCGACCAGAGCCACTCTAGCGCCTGGGGCAGAGGCCACAGAGCCATCCCCAGTGCCCGGGCCATCTTTGCTCCAATGGAGCCTCGGCTGCGGGAGGGGAAGAGAGAGACAGAGAGGAAAGCGCGGCGGAGGGGTGGAGAAGCAAATGGGCGCTTCTCCTGTGTGCCCTGGCCGGGAATCGAACCCGGGTCCTCCGCACGCTAGGCCGATGCTCTACCGCTGAGCCACCGGCCAGGGCTGCAGCACCTTTTATTATGTATCTTTTATTTTTAAACCTTTGGTGCTTAGCAGAGTGCTTGCAGCGACCTGGGCATTCAGCATGCTGAGGGACCTGGGAAAGACTACTTCATGGACAGATGGCACAGGGCTGTGCTTCAGGGTTGCTTGCTTGTTTGTTTTGCTTAATCATGGTTTCCGGGCAATGGTGAAGATGAAGAGCCGGATGGTGTCATGTTTGTCACGTGGGGTAATTGAAATGTGTGACCGGTCTCCGCAGAACGAGCCCGCATGTCTTCTTTCTTTCTTTCAGCCGTACACATTGAGAAGATAATGTTGAAAGGAGTCCAGAGAAAAAGGGCTGACAGATATTGGGAGTACACCTTCGAAGTAAGCTCCTCTCACCTACAAAACATGCCTCCTATGCTATGTTAAAAAAATCTTTCGGAAAGAATGAAACACTCCTGGCAGGTTTGCTAACTTAGAAAAGCTGTCCTGTGTATACGTCTGTCTGAATAAAGGGAAAGCATTGTGTCCCGTGTGTACTGCATGGTTGTACCACCACGTGAAAATTCCTCTCCAGTTTTATTAAAGAGAAGGAAGAGCCTCAGATGGAAGGTGTAAGGCATATCTTTAGAAAGGGAAAGGAAGCACGGTCCCAGTATTGTTAAATCAGGCTCACGGGCCTCGTCTTTCCTGGCCCTGTTTCCCCATCTTTTCCTGCTCTTTCTCCTTCTCCACGATGCTTCTATTCCTTGGCATTTGTAGCCTTGTTGTCTCATCTTTAAGTGCTATCCTGTCATTCTGTCCTCCATACAGCTCTGGTTAGTGCCCAGCTCTGTTAGGCCCAGGTCTCCTTCACGCTCATTCAGGCTCATGTGGATTACTTGGTCATGTCTTCCTTCTTCCTCCCTGCTTGGCCTCCCTCTTCCTCTCCCTCCCCCTCCTTCTCCCTTTCCCCTCCCCCCTCCTTTCCTCTCCCTCTTCTTTCCTGCCCCCCCTCTTTCCCCCTCTCCCCTCCTCCGCCCCCTCCTCTCTAAGGCGGTGCACGCCTTGGACCAAGTGGAAAGATGCCACGTTTCTGTGCTTCCGCACTTGGGTTCTTCCCGAGGTGTTGCTTGCACACACTGGCTGTGCCTTCTCATGAGGTCACTTCCGGTCCTCCAGCAGAGTAGTGTCTTCACTCCTCCCAGGTCCCCTGCCATCACACCGTCCACAGATTCTTCTGTCCGGGTGACATGCTTTTCCTTCCCCAGAGGCTCTTGTCTCACGGAGAGCAGGAATCTCCATCCTCTGTCATCCCACCTTCTCTGACTCGGCTTAGTACTTTGTTGAATGGATTTCAGAACTTGGGCTTCTGCTTTGTGGGAGAAATTTCCTCAGTTTGCAGATTTTAAGCCTTATCTCCACTTTTCACTGGACAGTTCTGTGACATGTGGCATAAGCCACTGTTTGCTATCTTCCTTCAGTTTCTGATAGCTGGAGCTCTTAGATGCTTCCTTCCTCAAGGTCAACGTCCCCTCGCTCTACTCTTGGACCATGGCACAGCTGATGTCCCTTCCGCTCACGGGCCAGCTCAGACGGATGCTCTGAGGTCTTTCTCGGCACCCATCTGGTCTGCTCCTGCTCCATGCCCACTGACGGAACCTTTGTGTGTCTGCTTATTTCTCCAGCTCCTGCGCTCGGCTCTGACCTTGGTCAGCCGTGCCTTCGGCTGTCTCGTCCACTCCTGTGTCCTTTTCCCTAGTCAGTGTCTGACACAGGTAGCTGCTCATAGCTAAAAATCATCTAAAAGACCTGTCAGTTAATCAGGATACTTGCTTTGAGGGTTGCCAGATAAAATTTTGTATGTCTAATAGTTCCTCGAATAGCACCTTTCAATTAACATTGTTTTATTATGACATTAATACATACCCTAAGAACTTAACCCTTGTTTATATCAGTTAGCTTGTGGTAAGATAGGTCTTATAATACATTGTTTCATTTAAGGTGCAGAACCTGTCAATGATGTTAAATGAGGACTTTAACTGTATTTTTAAAGTGTTTGATTAATTATGATACAATTAGTTGATAAACCTTAGATATTATCATAGTTCAGGTATCTACTTAGCTCAAATAATTGTAAAGTAGAAATTATTAGGGGGCAGCCATTGGTCCACTGAATTAAAAGTATCAAAGAGGTAAGGTAGCACAATAGATTTTTGTTCTGGTTTTCGTTTACGTAGGGTCGAATCTAAGTAAGTTTGAGATTTAGTTTCTCCATCTTTAAATGGGTCACACCTCCCCTAACCATAACCTTAATAGAATTTTAAAGAATTGAGGTAAAGATGAAATCTCTTCATAAATCCCCATAAAAATACAATATGATATTACCAGAGAGGGGTTAGTAAGCCTTAATTTCTCTTAAGAATGTTTGTTTCACAAGTTGTAGGAGTTGAAGTTTTTCTCTTCCTCGGGGCATGGAGCTGGCCCGGCAGAGCGTCATGGAGAGTCCTGCCACCACAGAAGGGAGGGATGTAAGACGTTGCCCTTCCTTAGCAATCCCTAAATATACTCACATTTTTAAAAGACAGCTTTAAAAATGAAAATGTGATTTGAAAGGGGTTACTAAAAATTTTTTTAGTAGAATTATATCAGTGTACAGTTAATTTGAACAATTTGGAAGAAATGATGACAAAGCCAGATTAACTCTAGATTTCTAATTGTTAATCTTAATAAAATTTAAGTAAGCCTCTTTGGTTTTACACATGGCTTTTCCCAGCCATTTCCCCACCTGAGAAATAACCATATAATATGTGTTTTTGTTTTTTTTTAAATCAGGTAAATTGGTCTGATCTTTCAGTCACAACAGTAACAAAAACCTACCAAGAACTACAGGAATTTCTACTGAAGGTAAAAGTATAGATTTTGTTGTTAAAATCGTCTTTACATAATCTACAGAGTCCAAAAACCTTTACATCAAAATAAATACCAGGAGTATAAAAAACAGATATACAGGTTGGAGAGCTCTCTGTGAACACTGGCTGTAGAAAAGGTCATGTTAGCCTGCACCTAAGCTTTCTTGCCTTACATTACCAATATAAGGATACAATGAAGGATTTTCAGCATCTTTTTAAAACAGTGGAGCCCTGTTCCAGCTTCTTTGCCGAGCTGTGTTCCGGCAGTGGCTGCTGGCAGCAGTGCACCCTACGAAAGCCTGTCTGCAAAGTGAGAGGAGCTTGTTTGCACTTGGTGGTGGTTCTCAGCCCTGACAGCTGTTCGGCTCCCCCTGTGGACCGCCTTAACTATGTCTCCGTTTGTTCCTTCTTTGAGTTGCAGGTCCTCCTTCACTCCCCACAATAATAGAACCTCCAGAGCATTGAGGACAAGGAATAATGGAAATACCTTCCAGAATTGCAGGGGCAAAACATGTCTTAGATCATTTTTGTTCCAACTCTCATCTCTTTCTTTTATAATAATTTTATTTTATTGGAAAGCACGTGGGTAGAGATAAGTATTAAAATAAGGGAATAGGTTTAAATGGTTAACCAATGAATTACTGTATTTCTCAGTGAGCAAAAGTTTTAAAATTTATTGTTAATAACATAAAACAAAGTCCAGAGCCAGGAAACATTCCCATCTGAGTGACTGACTTTCAGGGAAAGGTGTGACATAGTTAATGAACCAGTGACATTCAAAGTTTTCAGGACAGTGCTGGTGTCTGAGTTCTCTGCTGTTCGTCATAGATGTGTTCCTTCCGGTCACATGGGTGTCTCTTCACTCACAAAGCTAAGAGCTCTGTGGCTCTGGCTGCCCAGCTCTGAGCAGCATGTGGGTGCCAGCTGCGGAGCACACGGTCCCTAGGCCATCCGTGTCTGCCCCCCAGGTGCACACTCCCAGGGACAGCTGGAATAGTTCCATTTTCCTATGGCTTATTCTAAATGAACTCTTGGGTAGGAGCTGAGACCTCCCTCACCACTTCAAGGCAGTGAACTAACCGCGTGTAAAGATGGGGGGTTATTAATTTCTAGTTGCCACATGTCATATACACCTGACATGTCAGCCTCAAACAGGTGGGGAGGGAAGAGAGCAGTGGCAGGTGTGGCATGGGCACTGCTGTTGAGGGCAGAGTAGAAGGGGCTCCTGGCTGTTGCTCTGCTTACTGAGGGACAGGGAGGGGCGGCCCCACCCCACCCACACTTGCCCTTGTAAGCTGCATATCTGTGACTCTCCTCCAGTCAGAGAATAAATCGTGAGCAGGGCTCGTGGGTTAGAGAGAGCAGCACGCTTCATTGCTCTTCCTTCTGCTGCTGCCCCATGACCGAGTCCCAGTGCTGGCGGGTGGCTACAGGGTGGACAGCCGGGGTGGACAGACTGGGCATTGTTGGTGGTCTGGGTGGGTGGAGCCCAGCATTGCCAGCTGCCATGGCTGGGTGCTTAGTGTGAGTGGGGGTGCTGCTTACCTGGCCCCTGTGCCAAAAGAGTGCGTGCCCCATCCCCCACCGGGGCCTGCCCCCTGGGTGGAGTTCTCCCCCACTGGAATGCCCCAAAGTCAGCTGCTGGTTATCTTGACACACTTCACTTTCATCACCCACTTTTTCTAAAAGCTTAGGTACTTAAATGAAAATTCAGCCCCAAATAATAATTCACTCTTCAGAGTCATGGTAATTAATGATTCCCCCTGCTTAGCCAACATTTGAGTATAATATCTTTCTAAAATAGGACAAATGCCTTATCGACTTCTATGAAATAATCAGTCACATTGTGTACTTCCAGAAATTAGTTGCCTTTTTAAAATACACTTTCATGTTTACTATGTATCTTCTTTACCTTCCTTTTCATCATCTACAGAAGTTAAGAGCAGGACTGTCCTCTTGGCAGCCTGTACATTTGAACTTGTGTAGTTGCTGTTTACCAGACCTCCAGTTTGCTGTGATGGGCAAGGTTGAGGCTGTGGTCCGTGCTTCCACATTCTTTCTTTCCTGTGACTGGCAGCCTTTGTCTTCTGTGACCTCCCAACCGCCTTCACTTGCTGCTGCTTAGCCACTGTCTGACACCAGTCTGGTGTTTGTCGTGACCAGAGTGGACGCTCTGTGGGGGCAGGGCCTTGCTTCTTAGTCATGGCTATGCCCACAGTGCCTAACGCAGAGGTAGAGTTTGAGTGTTTGTTGACTGAACGAATGAACAAGGGAGTTATGGAAACTAAACTGTGATGAGGTCTTGTGGGTGGCTATCCATTTGGCCTCTGTGCTTTTAAAGAACTTGCGATAGCGAGGTGTAAACCTTGCAGCACTCTGAGCCTGTACTGAGGCTGAGCCAGGGCTCTGGAGGTGGGAGGCAGGGGGGCTGGAACGAAGACCAGGAGGGAGAAAACCCAAAGCAGTGACTAGAATAGAAGAAACATGACTTAAGCTATATTTTTAGCAAATGTGCCTTCTTCTAAGGCTGTAAATAGTCTCTGGAAATTCAAGATAAAAACCACTTGAAAGTAAATCAGTTTGCAAATAAATGCTGGTGACTACCCATCCGCACTCTGCCCGGTCACGTTAGCACCACTGAGCAGGTGAAATGGGTGTGCTCCCACCTTGCTGCTTCTGGTGGAGGCAGACCCCTCCACGAAGCTGGTTTTATTTGGCTGGAGACAGCTACTCGGAGAAATCCTGTTTAGAATGAGGATAGTAGATGTCTAGTGTCCTAAATCTATTAAAGCAGTAATAGCAAAATGTAAGTACTGGAATGAATAGTCATTTCTTTGGAAAATGTGTGGATTCAGAGCATGTTTCTCCCTGTTAGTGGTCATAGGACCAAAGTGGGCATGTGGAAAGCCAGCACAGACATGGATATCAACACGTCAGTACAGGATTCGGAAGAGATTCATTCTAGTGCAACATCTCGAGTCTAAGGTCTAACTGTGCCTCAAATTAATAATACTTTTTGTTACTTTGGTTGAATTTTTAATTTCTGAACCGTAGACTCAAAATTCTGATTTCTCAGAGCAGCACTTACTTTGGGCTCTGCAGTGAAAAATCAAGATGTAAATTAACCATTCTTAAAGCTTATGATGTTCCCGGGGCCCCTTTAGATACCTTGTCAGTGGTTTTGCTCTTAATTTTAGTGAACGTGCCAGGACCTCAGGGCTTAGTTGCAAGGACTGGTTATCAAAAGTCACATTTACAACCTGGAATTCTGGAAAGACTTGGAAAGTTAGTTTTATATAGAATTATTTTATTAAGATTTTTAAAGAGGAAACTAATTACTAAATATAATGACTTAAAATTTTGTTTTTAATTTAAAAGTTTTCTTGGCCAAGTGATTTTTTGGTGTGTGTGTGTGTGTGTGTGTGTGTGTGTGTGGTTTCTTGTACGTTGCCCTGTGGGCACCTGCACCACATCAGGAAAAGGATTTCTAAACCTTTAGTGTCTTTTTTTTAAAATGAAAGTTAGATGTGGAGTTCTCACCCCGTTTTTCACACCCCATTCCTTATTTGCTGTCTGGCACCAGTAACCTGACCTCCCCGAGATTCAAAGGAGGCACAAAACTGCTAACTGCAAAGGCAGAGATAACACTTTTGAGAAGACTGTTTGAGGATAAACATCATCCTCACTGCACTATGCAGTGTTCCCTGTAACCAAAGAACCCCGGTGTGGGCGTCACGTTAGTTAGTGTGGCGTATGGACGTTGGAGAGCTGGGTAGATGCAGGCATGTCTCAGAACCGTGCTGGGAGCGGCTGCCGCCTGCTCCCGGGAAGCCCAGGGTGTGTTTCCCTGTGGGCACACCTGTGCCGCTGCAGTACGGGGTGCTACATGCGGTGATGGAGGACAGGGCTGCCCAGGAGCTGCCCGTGCAGGTGGCTGGTCCCTCCGCCGAGCCTGCGGCTGGGCACAGACGTGCTGAGCAGCCCTGAGACGCTCAGCCCTGGCCCTGCTCTTGCTGCCTTCCAGCTTCCCAAGGAGCTGTCTTCGGAGACCTTTGACAAGACCATCCTGAGAGCCCTGAATCAGGGACCACTGAAACGGGAGGAGCGGCGACATCCCGACCTGGAGCCCATCCTCAGGTAACAGCGCAGGACACGCGGCACAGTGTCCAGCCGGGCACGGCTGGCCAGACTGCCTACCGGGCAGCTCCCAGCCTCCTTCTCGGGCCACTTTCTGGAGCAGACTTTCTATCTGCTGTTGTTTAGGCCTAGGCTCACAGTAAGGCACCCAGTGGACTCTTTTATCATTGTTCTTGTCACCTCCCTGAAACGATTGCTTGTAAAATATGCAAATATCCAGCAAAACCTCTTCTTTTCCTTAGAAAATATTTATTGAAAGAGGCCCTTGTCCAAGAGCTGAACTTTGGAGGTATTTTTGTGTTGTTTTGTTTGGTGTAAGTTATTGACTAAGATTAGGCCAATGGGTGGGAAAGTGAAAGAGACACTTTGTGAACACCTGCTTTTCTGTGTGGCAGTGGTGTGGGCATGTGGTGGTCCGGGCACCCGGCCATTCGGGCACGTGGTGGTCTGGGCAAGCCGTTCGGGTATGGCGGCAGTTGGGGCGCGGTGGTGGTTCGGGCATGCGGTGGTCCTGGCACGCAGCCGTTGAGTTTTGTTGGAGGTTAAGGTCAGGTCTTTGCCTTTGTGAGGCTGAAGCACTATTGGAAAATACAGCATAGGACCCAGTGATGACAGACTCCCTAGTCTTCATACAACACCAGGGTGGTTAACTCTTTGGAGGACGGGCTGTTGGACACCACTGGTGTAGGTATGGTGAGTGTTACATATGCTTTGCAATAGGGGCACAAGCTCTGTGTAGGGTTAGCTCCCAAAGCATCCTGTGTGCCCAGAGAGAGAGGAGGAGATGCAGATAGAGGCAGGGGACTGGGAGTGAGGGTGTCATTGGTAGCATAGGGTCCCTACCCAGACAGGGTGGGTGTGGATATAGATAAATGTGTTTGTTTCGTGGTGGGAAATTGAGGGGGTCTCTTGCCTATTGTCTTGTATTTTTTTAAACTAAGAGGTCTTAGTTTACAGAGGGGTAGACCGAGGGTGGGGCCAAATGTGTGGGAGTAAAGGGATATGAAACAGCAGCGTGGGCTTGTGGAGGACAGCCGGGTAAAGGGACAAGGGGACACTAGGAAGTCTTCAGGAGGTGATACTTCAGTTTATTTTATGGCCATTTTGGTTGTGCCTGAATATTTTAAAACTATAAACAATTACGGCAAATGCCTACATTAACATTTCATAACACATCTGATACATGTATATGGAAGAGATTTCTAGAATTGTTTGGTCAAGAGTCATACATTTTTTAATATGCAATATTTCCAAATCATTGGTAAGGAGGTAGCTAGCTACACTTCATACCTAGTGAGCCTTGTATGTCTGTGTTCACGCCTCAGCAGCCATAAAATACCCTCAATTTTTCATCTGCCAGTCTGAAAAAGGAAGGCTGTCTCTGTTTGATCTAATTTGCATGGCCTTTTTGCACTACCCTGTGAATGGCTTTTTCAGTCCTTCCCACATTTTTATTGATCTTAGTGATTTGTGTGAGTTATTTGTGATATTAAGAAAAGAGCCCTGTGTGTTATGTCTTGACCATGCAGATAGTTTAAAATTTTATGTACATATTATAGTTGGACTGATCAGTCTTTCCTCTTAGAATTTCAGGATTGACGTGGTATTTAATTTTGTAATTAATATGAATGATAGGTCAAAAATCTTGGGGAGATGTTTAAGGATTAAAATTTTATGTGAGCGTTCAAAGTGTTCAGAAGTAATGGCAGGGATTTGTGTGGTGAGCAGCGGGGTGGTGGTTCAGTCCCCCTGTGCTCCCTGAGTGTTGTCACCGTGAGGAATGTGGTGTCCCTGTGAGGAGACGCAGGCTGAGAGGCTTGCTAGGGGTGGCCCAGCTTTTAAGTGGGTGAGCTGGTGATTAGGTCCATGAGTCAACTCTCCATCAGATGGTGCTGTTATTGTACCCCTTTTTTGTAGGGTCCTGTTATAGGGAAGACCTCCAGTTGGAATCTTCAGTTACATTAATAACTAAGTATTAATATAATTAGTAATTAATATTACATTAATATGAGGAAAACTGGTTTTCAAAGATAACAGCTTAGAATCATGGTATGATACACAGTGACATGAATTATCACTTAGTCAAGCCTTAGGATGTGCTAATGTTGGTCACGAAACCGACCACTACCGACCACTGTGCACCATTGTTCCCAGGGCTCTTAGCATCCCAAACTCCGCTACCTCCTATGCAGAGTGTAGGAGGCTTTTCTCACGATGCTGCCAAGTGATGAAAAGTCACACCTATGAAGAAGAGGAAAGAAGTTGTAGTTCTTTATCTGAGCAGAAAGCCTGGGCTGCTTAGGCAAGAAGCTGAGATTGTGTGTGTGTGTCCACACTTTTTTTTGCCAGAATTGAAACCTTATCATTAGATTATATAAAATTAAAAATCAGCCTGTTTATTAGATTCTTGCAAATAAGTTTTGTTAACTTTTATTCAGTTCCTCCTATGAGAAATAACAATAGAAAATAGTATTCTTTTCCTTAGGATAAGTTTATTTTTTTATATACTTGAAAAAACTGTCCCTTAAGTTTGCTTTACAGTCTGACCCGAGACTCCGGCATGCTTGTGCTGTGTGAAGGTAACGGATCTCTCTTCTGTTTCTGCAGGCAGCTGTTTTCAACCTCTTCTCAAGCATTTCTGCAGAGTCAGAGAGTGCACAGCTTCTTCCAGTCGGTGGCACCGGACCCCCGGCATGGCCTCAGTAAGCATCTGTGCCTCCATAGTGCTAGGATCTTTTCCTGCCTGGATTTCTCGCTTTTCCAGGTCATCTCTTAAGGAGCAGTCATTTTAGTTACAGTTAAGGAATAATAGCGCATACAGTTAAGACACATTTGTAGTTTTAAGGGAGTTTTACACTGCAGTTTTAAAGAAGAGAATGTGTACAAGCTAATGTCACAAAACAGACTGGTTCCTAGGCAAGGACCACGTTTCTCAAACTCGTGGGCATAGAGGATGGCCAGGTTCAGATACTCGCTACAAGTGGTGAAGCGGCCACCATGCTGGTTGCGTGATGTGTAGCATACCTTGTAACCTGCCTTCCCTCCTCAGTGCCCCAGGCCCATGATGAGCTCCCAGCCTCCCAGGCTGCCAACCATGGCTCTGTTCTTTCCATTTGCCCCTGTCCTGTGCTGCTATTCAAGGCCAGCCAGGGCCAGACAAAGGGGACCTTCCTTCCCATCCTCTCCTTCTTGACCAGTCCCATTGCTGTTGGTGAGGTTTTTTTGTTGTGCAGACCCTCTGCAAAGCCTGGTTTCTCCCTCATGTTCTGTTGCTCACTGTACTTGAACCTCTCCCAGGATTATCGTGGGGATCAATTTGTTAATCCCCTGTTCAAAACCTTGAAAGTCGGGTGTGAAACTCAAGCCCTGCCGAGAGTGTCTTTGCTCCTCCTTTACTTCCTGTCCTCGTCTGTCCTGTGCTCCAGCCCTGGGGAGGCTGGCAGTCCTCAGTCCACCCTGCCACTTCCCGCCCCAGCGTCCTGGCTCATTCTGCACCCAAACTCAATATCCTTCCTTTTGTCACAGCCTGCTGAATCACACCTGCTTTAGGACCCAGCGGAAGTATCAACTCATGAAGATGGTTCTAGTTCTTTCTTGTTCCTTTGGTTTTTGCCCTTATGTCTCAGCCCATCACAATCTGCCTTGAGTTTAGTTTTTTGTGTTTTTTTTTTCTTTTTTTTAGATTTTATTTATTGATTTAGAGATGGGGAGAAAGGTAGTGGGTGGGGGGAGAAGTGGGAAGCATCAACTTGTTGCTTCTCGTATGTGCCTTGACCAGGTAAGCCCAGAGTTTTGTGTGCTTTAGGAGGGTTTCTGCTCATTTAAAGCACAGCCACTGTGGCAGGTAGCTGTGTTTTTGCTTGTTTTTAAATCTGCTTTCAAAATCATATTTTTCTGTATTTAAAGGGGAAAATAAACGTATTTTCTCAATATTAGGTGGAAAAGAGTAAAAAATAATAATATGATTGGATGGAGATATATATATACACACATATATATATATAAAAAATATATATATACATATATATATATTATCAAATGAGAGGCCAGGAGGTGGAGAGACACACTCCTGCATGCACCCTGACCAGGATCCATCCGGCATCCCCTGTCTGGGGCTGATGTTCTGCCTGTCTGGGGCCACTGCTCTGTTGCTTGGCAACCATACTATTTTAGCACCTAAGGTGAGGCCATGGAGCCATCCTCAGGGTCCAGGGCCAACTTACTTGTTTGAGCTATGGCTGTGGGTGGAGAAGAAAGGGGCAGAGGCTTGGAGAGGCTTGGAGGTCACTTCTCCTGTGTGCCCTGACCAGGAATCAAACCTGAAACTTCACTTGCTGGGCTGTCGCTATACCTCTGAGCCAACCAGCCAGGGCTGTGATTGGATGTTTTAACATATGGGTTAACTTTTAAAGTTTTTGAATCATTTGTGTGAGCTCTATATACATACACACACACACATAAATATGTATATTTGCTTTAAGTGTTTTAGACAGAGAATTAGCATTTGGAAATAATGACTCTTCATGACTCTCAGACTAAGACAAGATGAACAACTCCATGGTTAAATTCACTTCTGAATAGCAGCAGTAGCTGTTTTTGAAGAGAATCCTGGTCATTCTAGAGCTCTGTAGATTTAAAGCTGGTGCTTATGCTTAAACTAAGTTTAAGTACTTTATATTGACTACTTGTAGGTCATGGATGTTTAGCTCTAAAAAGGCATTGGAGGACGAAGTTAAACTTTTAATTCAGATTTTAATAGGCTGTCCTGGAAAACTCATGCAAGTGAGAGGACTTACATAAGTAATGAAAAACTCACCTTCACAGTTTGGCAGTGTTTAAATTACATGAGCAATGAACGTTAAAGGAGCTGGTAGATTTTAAGATACCAAATTGTTGTGAAAATAATGTATTAAAGTACATGTTTTGAGATTATGTAAAATCTGGTCAGGATGTCCAAGCCGTTTCACCAAAGAACATGCTGTTGTCCAAGCTCATTTGCACTCTTTTGAAAAATAACAGCCCTACCTTTTTTTCCCCTGTCGGATAGAGAGCAACATTCTGCATCCTGACAACTGAGAAAACAAAGGTTGACTCCTAAATGACTTAAACTGTTGAACGCTGGAATCCTGCTGGTCTGTGTTTAGCTGGAGAAGTGATTCAGTGCTGTTACAATGTGTTTTTGGGTTGGTGCTGGCCCCAAGTTGGCTTGTCACTGGTCTGTGGTAGGGGGAAAGGAAACTCAGAGTAGACACCCAGTCTCTTGTAGCAGTTGGCGTCGCCACAACGTTATTACTGTGTTTTGTGAAAGTAACAGCTCACAACAAATTAGGAATTTTAAAAAACCTTACAACACTGCACGTTTTTGAGAGGCACTTAGGCACACAGGGTGGGGGTGACAGATGTGCAGCAACTTATGGGGAGACCTGGCCCTACGAAGCAGGGCCCCACTTCCAGCTCAGCGTCTGTGCTGTGTCCCCTTGCTTTCTTAAAGGCCCTGTCTAGTAGAAATGTTCTTTGCTGCTAGCTCTCCGCTCTCCTCTTCCCTGGGAGGAGAATATTCACAGTATTTATTTCCTTTATCGTAATTTTTCTAAAAAGTTAATGGTACTGAATGCTTCCTACAGATAACTTACAATCCTCTCTGAAGACTTCCAAGATATTAGAACACTTAAAAGAAGACAGCTCGGAAGCTTCAAGTCAAGAAGAAGGTAAATATTGATTCACTGAAATAAGTCATTCTGTCTGATACTGGAACAGGGGTTGGCAAACAGACCATTAGAACAGATTAAGGAGCTGAGAATGGGTACTTGGAATGTGACAGGTGGCATTACAAATAAGTGGGGAAAGAATGACTATCCAATAAACAGTGTTGGCTGGCTTTCCAATGAAAAAAAATTATATATATAAAAAATGAGATCCCTACTTGTATCATGCGTGACATTTCAAGTGAATGACGAAATATATATAAAATATAAAACTTATAAATGTTAATAATCGGGGACAAAAAGATTTTCTTGACAAGGCAAAGCAAGACCTTAGTGGAGATTGTTCTAATGTAAACTAGAAATAATGTGTGACAAGAAATCAGAGAATTAGAAGATGTACAAATATTTACAGATAAAGACTACATCAGACCATAGAAAGATTCTTCTAAAAATCAATCTGGTTGGCCATATTTGCAAAAAACAGGCAATTCAAAGAAGAAACTTAAAAAACCATTAGATGGTGTTCAGCCTCATGAGTAGTCTGGAAAATGCAAATTAAAAAGCAATGAGATATGGTGAACACAAAATACAATATACAGATAATGTGTTACACGATTGTACCCCTGAAACTAATGTAATTTTATTGACCAGTGTCATCCCAGTAAATTTAATAAAATAATTTTATAAAAATTAAAAACAAGGAGAATTTCACACTCTTCTTACTGGCAAAACATTTCTGTCTGACATCAAGGGTGTGAAGTCCTTGTTATTTATAGTATATTACCATCAGCAGATGAGAAGTCCTGGGAATTCTCATCTGCTGATGGTAATATACTATAAATTGGCACAAGTGTTTTGGACAGAAATTTGACATTGTGTAGTGAAATTGGAGGTAATGAATTGCACGCTGCTGCCCAGCAGTTCTGTTTTTGTGAAAATTATCCAAGCATCGGGGGGTTGGAACTGAGATGCCTAAGGCACCATTGTGCGAAAGAGCAAATACGGCGATATTAACCCAAATGCTTTGCAGGTTAATAAAGTTATAAGTAATTTGTGGGTGGCATATTCATATTAACCCTAGGTGGCACTTAAAATAATTATAGGATATTCAGACACGCAACACCACTGGATGTGTTTGTGAATACGTGTGTGAGTAGTTAAAATAAAAGCAGGCACAAGGCTATTTCAGCTAGTTAACCTCAGTTGAGAGGGGGAGTTGAGGGGAACAGTAAAGGGCCTTCAGTTGCTTCTGTGATATATTGTCTTAGTAAAAAGAGGCATATAGAGACCACTTCATTTTCCTTTAATGGTTTAAAAAAGAGCCTGAAATTGAATGTCATAGTTTTGTGGTGGTATGCTCATAGTAAACTTTCATAGTTTTGGACAAAACTGATTTACTGTTTGGTGAACACATTTGAAAGGATATCTAAGGAAATTCAGTCATCTATTATGTCTTCTGGAAAACTGATTCTTTAAGGAATTTTCTGTGAAAAACGCTGTATAAGGTCTGTTGACACTGTTACAGTCACATAAATTAGTTGCATGATTCTTTTAGATTTCTGCAGAAGCATTTGATATAATAAATTATTTTTCTTTTACTCTAGATGTGTTACAACACACTGTAATCCATAAGAAACACACGGGGAAAAGTCCCACTGTGAAGTAGGTATCTAATTCTAAAAGGAGAAATGCCTGTGCATTTTAAATCAGCATCTCATTTACTTTAATTACTGATAAATAGTTGGTTATAATTCTATCATATTATTATTTGCTTGTTATTTGTTGTATATTTTCTGCTTTGGGGTGGTTTTAATATTTTTTTATTTTTTATTTTTGTATTTTTCTGAAGCTGGAAACGGGGAGAGACAGTCAGACAGACTCCCGCATGCGCCCGACTGGGATCCACCCGGCACACCCACCAGGGGCGATGCTCTGCCCACCAGGGGGCGATGCTCTGCCCCTCCGGGGGGTCGCTCTGCTGCGACCAGAGCCACTCCAGCGCCTGGGGCAGAGGCCAAGGAGCCATCCCCAGAGCCCGGGCCATCCCTGCTCCAGTGGAACCTTGGCTGCGGGAGGGGAAGAGAGAGACAGAGAGGAAGGAGGGGGTGGGGGGTGGAGAAGCAAATGGGCGCTTCTCCTATGTGCCCTGGCCGGGAATCGAACCCGGGTCCCCCGCACGCCAGGCCTACGCTCTACCGCCGAGCCAACCGGCCAGGGCCTGGGGTGGTTTTAATTTTTTTTCTTTTATTAGCCTTGGTTAATTATACATTGTTTTCCAATTATTCTAGTGATTACCCTGGAGATTATATTGTACATCTTTGACTTAGTAAGATGTGATATTAGTTGTGCTTGTACCAATTACCCGTGAGCATCTTTGATCACCATCTCCCATTTACAAACTATAGCTGTCATGTGTTTTAATTCTGTCTATATTTTAAACCTCATGAAACCTTTTTTCATTAATCATTTTCATTGACCATTGCCTTGTTCATGCTTCCTTCTGTGTGACTAGGAATACATCTATGATTGTTTTCCATCTAACTGAAGAACCCTAGAGTGTTTCCTGTAGTTATATCTGCCAGTGATGAACTCACTTAGTTTTTATCTGTAAAAAATACTTTTTTTGCCCTCATTTTTTTTTTCTCCCCCAGAGACAGAGAGCGTGATAGACAAGGGGCAGACAGACAGGAACGGAGAGATGAGAAGCATCAATCATTAGTTTTTCGTTGCGCATTGAAACACTTTAGTTCATTGATTGCTTTCTCATATGTGCCTTGACGGCGGGCCTTCAGCAGACTGAGTAACCCCTTGCTCAAGCCAGCGACCTTGGGTCCAAGCTGGTGAGCTTTTGCTCAAACTGGATAAGCCCGCGCTCAAGCTGGCGACCTCGGGGTCTCGAACCTGGGTCCTCCGCATCCCAGTCCAACGCTCTATCCACTGCGCCACCGCCTGGTCAGGCTTGCCCTCATTTTGAAGGACATTTTTGCTGGCTATAAGATTCTAGGTTGGCACTTATTTTCTGTTAGCGCTTTGAAACTCTGCAGGCATGCCTCATCTTACTGCATTGCACAGATATTGTGTCTCTTACATACTGAAGGTAAGGCCCTCCACCAGCAAATAGACTACAACTTCCCATAGGCTCAGATGTTGGCTAGGCTACAGCAGAGCGAATGACCCCTTGCTTGAGCCAATGACCTTGGGCTCAAGCTGGTGAGCCTTGCTCAAACCAGATGAGCCCGTGCTCAAGCTGGCGACCTCGTGGTTTCGAACCTGGGTCCTCCACATCTCAGTTTGATGCCCTATCCACTGCGCCATCGCCTGGTCAGGCTAAAGAATTTTTTTAATTAAGGTGTATACATTGTATTTTTAGACATAATGCTATTGCACACTTAATAGATTACAGTGTAGTGTAAACATAGCTTTTATGTACATTGAGAACCCAAAAAGTTTGTGTGACCCGATTTATTGTGATAACTCACTTCATGGCTGTGGTCTGGAACCAAACCCACAGTACATCTGAGGTATGCCTTCAGTTTCACTGTCTTCCAGGCTAATGCCTTTGGACCCTAATGTCATCAACTCTCAGCCCCGTCCTGATTTCTGCTGCAAATCAATCAAATAGTCAGTTTATGTGATAGTTCTGCCTCCCCTCACATTGCTGCTGTCCCACTGCAAGCCTATGTCACAAGGGTTTCCACCTTCTGCCTCAGAGCCTTGCTGTGTCTGTGGGACCTGCTTGGCTCTCAACAAGCACAGTCAAGAAGTGCAAATTAATTTTCCCAGGGGTCAGTCCTCAATTGATGGGGGAGCCTCCACCTTCCTGTCATTTGGGTGGGTCACTCTGGGCGGCCACATCTGCTTTGAGCTGCTGTCATGTGTCGTGGTCCCCTAAGTGATGGGCCTTCATGCTGGCTTTTCCTCCTTTCCCCACTCCTTCCTCCTGCCTCCTGGTCTCACCTCCTAAGCCCGATTCTGCTTTCAGGGGGCACTCACACTTAAGACAGCTGGCATCCATTGTTTCAGTCTTATGGTTGCTCTTTGCAAGTTAATGTACTTTTTGAAACTCTTACATCTTTTCAAGATTTTCTCATTGTCTGGTTTTCAGCCATTTTCCCACAATATGTTTGTCACTTTCTTTGAATGAATTCTGCTTCGTGAGTGTGAAGCTTGATACCTTTTGTTTTCATAGACGTTCAAGCCATCTTCTCTTTAGGTATCGTTTCTGCCCTGTTCTCTTGTGTCCACTTCGAAGACTTGGAACACTTATGTTAGACTTCTCACCATGCCCCACATCCCTTAACTTTGGGTTTTTTTTTTTAATTTTACATATTTTTTCCTCTCAGTGCCCCACTCTATTCTGACCATATTTTCTCTTCATTGATTTTTTTTATCTGTTTCGATCCATTGAGTTCTTAATTTCATTTTACAGTTTTATAATTTTAATTTGGTTCTCTTTTATATTTTCCAGTATTCTTCCACAATTTGCAGTCTTATAGTCATTGATCATTCTAAGCACTGTATTTTAAAATCCATGTACAGTGACTTCCTTCTCTGGATTCTCTTTGAGTGTATTTCTGTTGTCTGTTTCTCTTTCCGTCACATTATTCTGTCCCTCTGTATGCCTTAGTACACACAGCGCTGAGTGGTTCTCTCAAGACTGGGGTGATACCCCAACTGTGAGTGGTTGGTACAGGAAGACCATTGTACAGGGTCTAAGACAGTGCACACCCATTATTAATCTCCTTAGAGAGAAGGATTGATTATTAAACAAAGAAGATAGCTGTATACTGGTTTATTCTCATAGTATCCTTTTTTCCTTTAGTGTATTTTATAAAATAATATACTAAGGAAAGGGCCTCTATAGCTTCCGTATGATACGCTGTAGCAGGTTAGAGAGTACCAAGGACGGATTTTCACACTTGTGCACGAACTTTCCTCTTGGTAGCACTATTGGTACAAGTTGTTCTCCGCTGGATGGACTCTCCCTGCAGTACTCTCAGCAGAATGGCATTGTGGACTGGAGGGCCCAGAGCTGCACTGCCGTCCAGCACCCGGAGCACTGTGTGGCCTTAGCTGACCAGGTATCTGGGCTTTGTTTTGTCCTCATACTGTATTCTTAAAGCATGGCTACTTGGTAAGGGTCGAGTTCTGCAAGCATCGTTACATCAGATAGTATATCTGGTAAGAAGAACTGAAGGAATGTTTTAAGTGTTTGACTTTAAATGTAATTGGTTTATATAATCTAAGCTCTTCTGACACCTGGAAAGTGTATTTAGATTACTTTAATTACTCCAAAAATTAATACATTTTAATATGATGCCTAAAATGTTCATGCTAACTAGGGATACATTAAACTGTTATACCAATTTTTTGTTTTGTTTTTGAAATAATTATTTTCAGTTCTGTTACTATGGTGCTACTGCTGATGTGGACTTTGAAACTGACCTTCCCGCCTGAGTAGTTGGGCCAGTTTGCTGGCCCTCCCGAGTGTGATTAGGGAGTACTGCTTTAGTTGGAGTCGGTGTGATCAGAAAGCACCGTGGTCTCGAGTGTGTTTAGGCAGTGGGATCCACCGACATGAGGGGGCGTGGTGACTGCTCCTGTGGAGACAACCACTGTCTCTAGAAAATAAACTTGTTTACCTGATCTTTATTTCGGGACAACACTCAGATCCAACTGTTAACCGTGACTGGACTGCGTTTTTATAAACCACAGCATTAAAGCATCTTTGGAGCAGTTGTGTTATCTTAGCCATATTGAGGGCCTGTTCCCAGAGTTCGTGTGTGCACATCTCCAGCCTCCCCATCAGTGCCTACGCACCTTTCGTTCTCAGAATTGACAAACTCAGGTTACAGTTTTACCAGCCTGAACGTTTAAGAAAATACTAGGAAATGTAGAGCAAATACCAGTTACTTGGCCGTGTTTTATTTGTGGCCAGAAGAAACAATACTAAATAGATATTTTCTCATGATTTAATTACATTAAGCATTTGTCAGGGAATATAAACATATTAGTGGTTCAGGTAGGTAACTCCTAAAAATAGGTTGAAAATCAAAATATTTTAAACTACAGAACAGGGAATGTATTAATGTTGTTGATGTCAGGATAAGAGGACACCTAGAGGAGTGAGGGCCAGCTTTAGTCTGATTTCTTTTATTCTTTCCACCAGCATTCAACTGAAAAATGGAGCTTATCTTCAATAAATAAGAAGAAAGGAAAGCTACACATCGACAAGTAGGTTCAATTTATGTCCCCAGTAATAGAAATTGGTAAGAAAGGGCACCATACAGCATTTGATTATGGGCATGTTTAGCTTATGTAGAATACGTAGTATTTTTCCGTTTCTTTATATTTTTACTTTGGGGCTTTATTTTTCAGTGTAAAATAATCAACATACGTAAGCGATAAAAATAAAGCCATTGTCAAATGTTATATTCCATTTGGAGTGGCAAAACTCCCAGCACTGTACACGAAATCGTGCTTTTAGATTATACATTACCAACAATACTTTTTAATAACATATTTTTTGAGGGGAATTTTAGTAATAGTACAGTACTTACTGTTTTCTCTTCACAGCCTTATGAAAAATGTTGGTAACTTGTATACTCTTGGTTTAGGGAGAAAATTAAGAAAACCGACAACAGACTGAATAGTAGAATCAATGGTATTAGACTCTCCACTCCTCAGCTTGCCCAGGGTGGTTCGGCAAAAGGTAAGAATATTTGTTTTTATTTCAAATACCCATCACCTTACATGTGTTTAGTATGATACCTTTTATAGTACGTGGGGGCCGTTACGTCAGATCCTGATGTACTTTGTCCTGCATTGACATGAAGAGCAGCCCCTGAATTAAACAATTCCGAAGTGTATTAACGGGTTAATTTAGGAAACACGGTCCGGCCTTCCCACTCCGCGGGGTGGCAGTCTTACGTGGTCCTCTCCAGCCAGCCCACTCCAGGGCAGAGTTCCCAGGGCCGGACGCTCTCTCTCGCCTCCCATTCCTACGTAAACTCAGTTTTTCAGACTCCTGTTGGCTTTTTCACGTCTAATGCTATCCTCTGGAGGTTTCTGGGGCTTTCTGGCATGCGCACCTTCAGGTTCTTGTCCTGGGTTGGTTTGGTTTCCGTTTACCCACCATTATTTTAAGGTCCCTTTACTTTTAGGTGAAATGGTTTTTTTGTGTCCATTTGACGGAGACATGGCTCTTCTGTGAGTTCATTGATAACCTTTCTGTGTTGTGTTGACCTTTCCTGTTACTAGTAAATGTAAAAACAACACAAGTCCACAGACCTCTAGGAGAAGGTTTTGTTCACTTATGTACCCAACACATTTGTTGACTGGACTGGTCCCACAAATGAGGATTCACAATTTTAGGTTTCATTCAGATGTCACTAAAGTTGTGATGCAACATAAATATCCAGAATATTTTTTAATGGAGTGTTTTGGTTTTTTTAAACAAGGTTTAGAGAGATTGAATATTGATAAAGGAAGTGTGGTTCATTTTGACTGAAATCATCAAGCCAACTCACTGAAGGAATTCACTGGGCTGTCTTTGGGGGGGAATGACCTGGGGAAAGTAGCCATGTAGTTCACGAGGGTGCTGTGACCCAGGCGTGGCCTCCAGGGACGGCGGCTAGAGGGAGAGGCGCCACAAACACAGACGGAAGGTGTCTGCCGTGGATGACAGGAGCGGCTGCTGCAGGTCTCCCTCTGGTCCTGTCCTTCAAGTTCATTTCCCACACTGCCACCACAGTCTTCTAAAGCACACACCAAGTAAATGAGGTCAAATACCAGGGTGGGCAAAGGAGGTTTGCTTACAGTTGCTTGTATGAAAATAGCGGAATAAACTGTTCCGCATACGCTCAGCGCTGTAGACCTACTTTTGCCCACCCCTGCCTAGCCCACCCTCACTGATCCCTCTGTCCCTATCTCTCAAATAATTTGGGAACTTCTGTCACCAAAGAGGTTTATAACACGTCTTTCCCTTTTAGCTTCATTTTTTTAGAGGGGAAATGTGTGGACTTGGATCTGACAGATGTGGAGTTGATCCCTGTGCTTCTCCGGTTTCTTAGACGTGGAGCGTCTCCAAAGCCTAGGTTTTCTCACTTGGAGCGCGGGAGCATTGCCTCCCTCGCCAGGTTGTGCAGATTGAATGTGCCAGACAGCTGCCAGGAGCCTTTAGCGGGTACTGAGCGCGTAGGTAGGCAGTGATTTAGTTCTTTTATTCTAAATGAGAAGAAAACATATTCTTTAAGAACTGTTCAGTAATAACTCAAGCTCC
Organism: Saccopteryx bilineata; assembly: GCF_036850765.1. Lineage (NCBI taxonomy): Eukaryota > Metazoa > Chordata > Mammalia > Chiroptera > Emballonuridae > Saccopteryx > Saccopteryx bilineata. Next base: position 10,622,866 of record NC_089500.1, on the reverse strand, counting down.
AATTTCTCTATTTTCAAATATACGGCTCACAAAAACTAGGGGATATTTCAAAATGAATATGAAGCTATAAAGTATCCCCTAGTTTTTGTGAGCAGAATTAGGGGATATTTCAAAATGAATATGAAGCTATAAAGTATCCCCTAATTTTTGTGAGCAGTGTACTATGAAAGTAGAACCTCAGGATGTTTAAGATAATAAACATTGTATTTTATCTTGTATAAATCACTGGTTCATATATTTACATTTATAGATTATGATTATAACTGAAATGTACATTGTATATCCTGTGTCATTGATGTCAAATGTACGTCAAATGTTTGCTGAGGCCAAGTTACAAAGACCCCTGTTTATTAATTTCTTGTTAAAATTACCTTTAGCATTCAGTGAATTGAGGATATAAGATTTATTTTTTATGGCACAATCACACATAGAAACTGTAGATATTATGTATATTGAAACTGAAAATATTGGTTTCTGATTCGTATGTTCGAATCTTTAACAGTCTAGTTTAAGATAAGTATTTTTTAATTTAAACATTTTTAAATATATTTTTTTAATTAATTGATTTTAGAGAAAGAGTGAGAAGGTTGGGGGAGAGAAACATCGATGTGTTGTTCCACTTATTTATACAAGTTCCTTGGTTGATTCTTGGGTGTATGCTGACCCTGCAATTGACCCACAACCTTGGCATACAGGAGTGACGCTCTCATCAAGCTGCCCAGCCAGGGCTTAATTTAAAATTTTAACAACTTTCTTTTTTTGGGGGGGGGTATTTTTCTGAAGTTAGAAGCAGGAAAGGCAGAAAGACTTTTTCATGTGCCCTACTGGGATCCATCTGACATGCCCACCAGGGAGTGATACTCTGCTCATCTAGGGTTTTGCTCCATCACAGCCGGAGCCATTCTAGTGCCTGAGGTGGAGGCCATGGAGCCATCCTCAGTGCCTGGGCCAACTCTGCTCCAGTGGAGCCTTGGCTGTGGGAGGGGAAGAGAGAGAGATAGAGGGGGAGGAAAGGGGGAATGGTGGAGAAGCAGATGGGCACTTCTCCTGTGTGCCCTGGCCAGGAATCGAACCTGTAACTTCTATATGCCGGGCCAGTGCTCTATTGCTGAGCTAACCAGCCAGAGCCTAAAAGTTTAACTTCTATTTTGAGTAAATAATCTGTTCATGTAGTTCAAAATTCTGCTGGTACAAAAAGGAACAAGAGAACCCTGCACCATCTCCCTCCCTGTTGCTGTCCCTCCCCCAAGCTGTCAGTGCTGTTCATCATCTGTATTCTCTATAGTGTTTCCTTAAAAACCTCAAGCCACAGCTCCTGTGCTGAGCGGCTTGATGTGGTGCTCTGTCTGCACTGCCAGAACTCTGTTCCCACGCGTCACCCGGCCTCTTTCCCCCGCTCACATGTGCTGAATGTGGCACCAAAAAGTTTAGGGGGAAGTGTTTCAAGTGGTTGACCTCTCAATTTCTTTTAAAAAAATTTAATGATTTAAAGGTTCTCTGCCTTTTTTATTTTTATTTTTTGTGACAGAGTCAGACAGAGACAGATAGGGACAGACAGAAAGGGAGATGAGAAGCATCGATTCTTTGTTGCAGCGCTTTAGTTGTTCATTGATTGCTTTCTCATTGACTTGGGGGGGCTACAGCAGACTGAGTGACCCCTTGCTCGAGCCAGTGACCTTGGGCTCAAGCTAGTGAGCCTTGCTCAAACCAGATGAGCCTGCAGTCAAGCTGGCGACCTCAGGGTCTCAAACCTGAGTCCTCCGCTCCCAGTCCTACGCTCTATCCACTGCGCCACCGCCTGGTCAGGCTTTCCGACTTTTCTTTAATTGTGGTTCTGATGTTCCTAAACAGTGAAGTTTAGTGTCTGTTTGTTCGTAAGTACTAATAACCAGGACTTTTATTGTTAGATTGGTGGCTAATGTAAGCTTTTGCTTTTTTATCTTCTTGCATGATCTTTTCTCCTGTGAGACATGAGAACAAATAAACAAGTTTGTATCTCTCTTGAGAAGGGCAGTTTGTTGAGTATCTTTGGCACGTCCTCACCTTCACTCCTTCTGACTCTAGGGTACCGCGTAATTTCTCATAAAAATTCCCAAGACTACACAGTTCCAAAGCACCTTCTGGATGATCAAAGAGAGAAAATTATGTTTAGTATACATTTTGATTTATGTATTTAGTTCTTCAAAAACTGCAAATTAATGTATGATAATTTGGTGACTCAAATGTTTAGTAGCTGTATAATTTAAAGAAAATAAGTTTTAAATTGTGTCATTTTGAGGAATAGCTGCTTTAAAAAAAAAAACATATTCTGTAACTTACTGTATTTCCCCATGTATAAGACTCTCCCACGTATAAGACTCACCTTAAGTTGGGGACCTGAAATTTGAAAGAAAACAAGCGTGAAAAAGTGGGAAATGCAAGTAAAAACATCTACAACCACTATAAGACACACCCAGTTTTTAGACCCCAGATTTTTCAGAAAAGGGTGTGTCTTATAGCTCCCAAAAGGGAGATAACAGCCCTCTTTCGGAAGTTTCATTGTGTTAGGGAGCAAACTCCCCTCACCTGTCCCCACCGGTCCCCTTTCATCCTGCCATTTCTGGTTTGAGACTGTCATATTGAGTCTGTGATTCTCATCTTTAGCTTGCTCCTTTTGTTCTGTGCTGGTTGAAATATTTATGTGCAGAATCTCCGTTTGTGCCCCAGTTTCATAGGTTTCGTTTTCATTAGTCCAGTTCAATGCCAGGGTTTGGCCACAACGGCACCTTGGATTGTCTCCAGATAGCCATTGGTGTTGACATGCTTCCCTGGGTCACACTGTGACTGCTGAGTGAGTTCAAAGCCTATTACTGAGTGTAAGTATGCTGCAGATCCCTTTTATTAAAAGTGTTACTTGCCCAAGTAACTCCTCTAATTCCTCTGCCACTTACAGCCTCATGAGATTGGTGCAGTTTCCCTTTGGTGGTTTGACATTTTATTACTCAGAAGGAAATAGCACTTGAGTGGCTGGGCAAGGCTACATCATCTTTAACGATCTTAATACAGTTACAAATTTACTGCCTTCAGAAGAGACAGATCAGTCAGCTACCTGGGTCAGCACAACCACATCTTTTCTGGAACTCCTGTTTTGGCCAAGTGACTAACAGTTCTACCAAGTTGCCATGGAAACAGTTCACTCATCTGTAGTTCCCTAGATCCCTCTGGAATCCCTTTCAGGGGGATTTATACACTAAGCAAGGTGAATGCTTGCGGCAAGGTAGAAACATGGTCGCTACTGAATTTACAGACATGAACAGGACAGCGCCCTAAGAGCCGGTGTAGGTGTGTCCAGCACCAGGTATACCAGCAGTCTCCCTTCTGGGCTCAAAACAGATGTCGCTAATTGTTCATGACCGGTTTTGTGCTCCACCCCAACCTTGCCTCTGTCACTTTGGCTTCAGGCAGAACCCCAAGAGCTACTCAGTCTGCTAGATAGGATTTTACTCCTTTTTGGAATACTCGGGCATAGTCATTTTAACTGAATAGGCGTTTTTGCAGTCCGTTCCATTCTTGAGGTCTTCTAAAGAAGGATGAATGTCTAGTAAGTTCTGAGAAGTTAAAATATCTAGATTTTTGAAAGCGGCCCAACATGCCGTTATTGGACAGACCTATGAAGACCCTTACATCTGAATCTTTTAAAGTCAGTAAGATTGCTTTTTTCCTATGCCTTTGTTATTTTAAGAATGCATTTATAAATTATTTTCCATTAAAATGGTGATTTAATAATGAATTTTTTACCTAGGTCAGAGACCAGTTTCTTAGGTAGTTGTAGGAAAGCTGGGGGAAAAAATTAACAGGTGTAACTAATTTTTTAACTCCTTAACATGATTTTCCAAAATGGAATTATTTCTAGATGTGACCCTGGACGTTGGATCTGGCCAGGACACGCGCGGAGAAACGTCCTCAGAGAGTTACAGCTCTCCCCCTAGCCCACGGCAGGATGGAAGAGAGAGCTTTGAAAGCGAAGAAGAAAAAGACAGAGGTTTGCTCTTTGGAGGAAACGTGGGGGTAGTGGAGGGAAATACGCCCTGTCTCTTAAAGTCAGTCAAGCAGAAGTGATTTTACGTTCTCGTAAATGTCATTACTGATCTTTAATTCAGTTGCTGTTAAGAGTGTGTGGACTGTTCACTTAGCAGGTCCTGGCCAGTGTTGATTAAAATAAAAACAAACAAACCATTTCACCGCATATGAAATTAAACAGAAGTTGTTAATAAAATATAGAATTAGTGTAGAAAGATTGACATTTTATTTAAATGCTCATATATTTATAAGTTTCATGTCTTCTGGACGAATTGAGCCTTTTATTATTACAAATTTTATCCTTTTGTCTCTCGTAACAGTTTTTCTCTTAATTTTTATCTGGTAGTAATAGTCACTGTAGCTCTCTCTTGGGTATTGTTTGCAGGGTACCTCTTTTTTTGTTCTTTTACTTTAAACAATCTATTTGTGTCTTTGAATCTGAAGTGTGTCTTTTATAGACAGCATATTGTTGGGTTATGGGTTTTTTGGGTTGTTTTTTTTTTAACCATCCTCCATCTCTCATTTAATTGGAGTGTTTAATCTATTTAAATTTACCATAATTAGGGCCTGACCTGTGGTGGCGCAGTAGATAAGGCGTCGACCTGGAAATGATGAGGTCGCCGGTTCGAAACCCTGGGCTTGCCTGGTCAAGGCACATATGGGAGTTGATGCTTCCAGCTCCTCCCCCACTTCTCTCTCTCTGTCTCTCCTCTCTGTCTCTGTCTCTCTTCTCTAAAATGAATAAATAAAAAAAAAAAACTTTACCATAATTATTGATAAGATAGGCTTTACATCTGCCATTTTGGTATTTGCTTTTTTGCATGTATTATACCTTCAATTCCTCCTTAAACCAGAGTTGGCCAGAAGTGCGAGTTTAGGACCCAGGTCTTTTCTGGGCATGCATGCGGCCCTACCTGTGAGTGTGGCTTTCTAGAAAGCATTTCAGAGCTCCCTGTTTTTCCTCTTAAGTTTTTTGGTCAGCCTTTTGTTAGCCCTAACTTGTCACTCCTTTTCAGGCAGCTACATTATTAAACAGTTGCCCGATTTGATTGTAACAGATACGGTGTGGGTAAAGGGCTGTTAACCTAGAGTGAATTCAAGCTGCCAGTCAGTCAAATAGTGACAGCTCTTTGGGGATAACTTTTAGAGAGCTCCAAATCCACACTGCGTCTGGTGGCTGCTAGGCTGCTGATTCTCATCACTACGGTGGTTGCAAGACGTTAGTTTACAAGGCTGCTTAAGAGCTGGAGAAAGTGAGAATTAGGCAAGATAAAGTGCCACTCGCAATTCTTAAGAGATTGCGACCGTTTTTCTTGAATAAACACTCCTCAGACTGCTTCAAGTCTTGATTAATTTCAAGTCAGGATTAATTAAGTCCTGAAAAATTTGATTTTGACAGTCTTTGCTAGGATTGTTAACTTTTAAAAAGTGGAGTATCAGAAGTCGGTATCCTGCTATTCCAGAAGTGAGATCTCAAAAGTGTGTAAGTCAGATGAGGATGTTAGTTTTTGTACATGAACACATCTGATTGGCAACATCTTGGTTATAATGTTTCTTATGCTGGTGGGCAGTGATTTCTCTTTGGTCACCTGAAGATCTATAGAGATCCTTAGACCTCAGCATTTCAGCCAGGTGTGGCTTCTTTGTGGGCAGTCCGCAGCTCTCTGAGACCCTAGCTTCTGCGTTACGTACAGGTCACATCTTAGGAACAGTGGGAATCACCCTGCTGTGTCACATACGGTTAAAGTGATTCTTCACTTTTGCAATTATTTCTGAGTTGTATGAAATGTCGCCTGCATTGACTCTACCCCCAGTTCTTTCTACCAGTCTGCGGGATGCCACACTTCTAATCTGCAGAGGCCATCTGAACACTCGGGTCTCTACTGTGTCCCTTTCCTGCCATCAGCAGGGTGAGCTGGTGGGCCTGAGTGGCAACACTTCCCTTCTCCAGACAGGCTCAGAGATTAGTGCTCGAGTGAGCCTTCTCTAAATGGAGACTTATGTGGGACCCTTTAAAACCAGCAAGGGGTAAAAACCCACTCTGATAAAAAGTGGATTTTGAGTGCATGGAAAGGTTGCTTTGAAAAGCATCTGGCTTTGCTGTTAATTGTTCTAATTGGTCATGATGGGGTATTTTGAGACTTGATACTTTTCAAAGTCAACACACACAAAAGGACGAGACCTGTCTCTAAATAGCTAGAGGAGCCGTTGTTATGCCCAGAAAACTGTCTGAGACCATTTAAAACTAGGGTGGCATCTGGTGTGACTTTAGATTGAGGCGCTGTCCCTCTGGGGAACGGGCTCACGCCTTTCCCCTCCCCCTCACCACCCTCAGGTATGGCTTTACCTTTGCTTCTCTCTCCTAAGGGCCAGGGGTCCTCCTCGGGCCTCTGTAACTTGTTTCCTGAGCCGGCTCACTTCACCCACCTCTGTCACTTTCTAAATGACTTTCTCTTACAATTTGGGGGTGGGGGGGATTTAAACAAAGCCCTGTCATATAGAAATTTAATCGACCATATGAAAAATGTTACAGCTCTTTTTGGACTTAAATGTTTACCTTGAACTCTACTCATAATGGTGGTACAGGGATAGATATAATGCCTTAGATAAATTATTAACTTTTGGATGCTTTTTGTTTTGTAAACTTTAGCAGTAAACACCTCAGGTATTGAGGGGAGTTTATTAGAACCGTTGACTCGTAAATTGAATCTCTTCCCCCAGTGTAAATTATAATAGTTGAATTAATATACTGTTGATGTTTTATCACTGAGTGGGTTCTCATTAACCTTTCTCTAGGAAGACTTGTATTTGTTTTTCTGTTAATATTAAAAAAACCCTTAGCATAATTAACTAGTTATTACCTTAATAAAGACTTAAGTATATACTGCAGTCCTCATAAATATAAGAGATGTTCAGATAGGCACTATAGTGAATTGCATGATCTCTGTATATATTACTGTAGTATCTGGATTTGTGATATTTAAACATTGTGTCTTAGATTTCATTTTTTGCCTCCTTTATACCAAAAGCTAAGAAGCCCAGGGGAAGTCTGGGTTGAAGTCACTTGTGCACACAAGCATAAGGGTGACGCAGCGAAATAGACAGTGTAATTTTGTATCTGTCGCCCCCTCCTCCCTCTGCTGGACAGAGAGGCTGTGCTCTGAGTCGGCCCTGCTTCCTCGTTTTCTAGCACGCTTGACTTACGGCTGTAGTAGAAGCTTTATACCCCCCCCCCCCCCACACACACACACACATTGCAACATTTAAAAGGATATTTATTCCATTCTGGAAAAAACTCTCTTCCATTTCCTACCTCGAGATATTTGAGTCAAATATGGTCTTAATTGAGCTCCTTTAAATTGTATCCTTTTTGTGGGACAAATAGGAAGACCTTGGGTTTGGTCCTGCTGAGTATAAATCAAGTGCATTGCCTACAGTTGGTTAAAGTTAAAAATACTTAGTCCTTTTCCCAGTAATAATGTGCTATTAAATAAATCTCTGTATTTTATACTATGCTTCATTCAGTCGCCAATCAACCTTTTGTTCTCTCTCCATCGGTTGTTATTTAATTAAAGACTATTTTTTAGAGCAGTTTCAGGTTTACAATAAAATTGAGAGGAAAAGACAGATTTCCCATATACCCCCGCTTCTCCCACACGTGTGACCTCCCCATTGTCACATGACTCACTAGAGTGGTACATGTTTTTGTTTTTTTTAAACAAAGGATGAACTGACATTGATATCTCGTTATCGCCCAAAGTCCATAGTTCACCTGAGGGTTGACACTCTTGGTGGCATGCTTTCGGTGCCTTTGGACAAGTGCGGAAGGACGTGGTCTACCATTATATCACTGCACAGAGTTTCCGCCTGTGCCCTCCTAGCTGTCTCCCCCCATCTTCTACCCTGGCAGCCACGGGTCTTTGTATTGTCTCCAGAGTTTCACCTTTTCCAGAATATTTAAAGTAAAATCTAAAGCCCAAACTTGAAGGACGCCAGTTTGGCAGTTAGGGAGTGAGGGGGATACATTTACTCCCGTTCCAGACTTCAGAGTTCCTTTTAGAGACACTGAGATGAGGTGAGAGCGCCTGTGTTCACACCCATGTGTATTGTTTCCCTTAGACACAGACAGCAACTCTGAAGATTCCGGGAATCCATCAGCAACCAGGTTTACAAGTTACGGTTCTGTCGGCCAGACTGTCTCCGTCAAGCCACCTGTAGAAATAGCTTCGTTAGGGAACAACGGAGGCCTCTTAGAAGACCCCTTAGACTCGCCCAAGTATCAGCACATTTCTTTCATGCCAACTTTACACTGTGTCATGCACAACGGTGCCCAGAAGTCTGAAGGTGTCGTCCCTCCCCCCAAATCTGCGGAGGGCAAAGCCATAGGCATGCTTGTTCCGGGCCCGGTGGCTCTTTCTGCAATAAGGGAGGCCACCAGCGCGGCCCCCGTTGGGATCCTGGGCCCTGCGGCTTCTCTTGGAGAACCAGAAAAGCACTTGGAGCTGCTGGCTGCCCCTTTACCTCTTCCGTCCACCTTCCTCCCTCAGAGCAGCGCCCCCGCTTTGCACCTGACCATCCAGAGGCTGAAGCTGCCTCCTCCGCAGCCAACGCCGCAGGGGTCCGAGGGCTGCGTGCCCAGTGGCCCGGGCCTGGGGGCGCCTGGTGCTGCCTTTGTCCCCGTCCACAGCGCTGCTGTGTTCCCAGGGCCTCCCGCCGCTGCTACCGCGGACCCCGCCCCCAAGCCCACGGCCCAGGTGGTAGGACTCAATCAAATGGTGCCTCCGGTGGAGGGCAACGCCTGCACGGCCCCTCCGCCCACCAACGTGAAGGTTGTCCTTTCCTCGCAGCCGCCAGCGCCCTATGCGCTTCCGGCTGGCGTGCTGCCCAGCCCGAGCTCTGGCACGCTGGGCGCTGCGGCCCCACCCGCCCCGTCGGGGGCCGGCCTGAGCCCCGCCTCTCCGGCCGCGGTCCCCACGCACAGCCCCGGGCCTGCACCCAGCCCGAGCCCCGCGCTGACACACAGCACAGCGCAGAGCGACAGCGCCGCGTCCTACATCAGCGCGGTGGGCAGCCCCAGCGCCGGGGGGACCGTGCTACCGCCCCCGCAGGTGGGCGCGGGGCCTTGCGGCTCTTGTGGGCGAAGGTGCAGCTGTGGGACCAACGGAAACCTCCAGCTCAACAGTTACTATTATCCTAGCCCAATGCCTGGGCCCGTGTACCGGGTCCCGCTCTTCCCTCTGCCGTCCATCTGCAACGGCAGCTACCTCAACCAAGCGCATCAGAGCAATGGAAACCAACTTCCTTTCTTTCTGCCTCCGACGCCATATGCAAACGGACTGGTCCACGACCCGGTCATGGGGAGCCAAGCCAGCTATGGCCTACAGCAGGTGGCAGGATTTGGGAGATACTACCCCGTCTATGCGGCACCCAGTGTAGTTGCCAACTCGAGCAGTTCAGGGCCCAAGAAGAATGGGAGTGTTTCATGTTACAACTGTGGTGTAAGCGGACACTTTGCACAGGAGTGTAAGCAGTCGTCCATGGAGGCCAGTCAACAAGGTAATCATGAGAGCTCCCAGAGGACTTGCTTTTAGTGTGCCGGGGTCTCCCCAGTTGGGGGTCGCGGGCAGTCTGGTGTAGCAGAAGGTCATTGTGTGCTTGTTTACGAATGTGGTGCTTTAAGTGACGAGTCACCAAGTGCAGACAGCAGAGCCTGGGGCAGACTGGGGTCACACAGCACCAGGAAGTTCAGAGTTCAGCTTCTAAATAAGAGAAACCATAAAGGCACTTTTTAAGGAGTATAATGGGAATTTGCATTCTAGAATGTCAAATCTCTGGTTTGCAGCACTTTTTTTTAAAAAAAAAAGCTACAATCGTCTTTCATAAAGCAAGCAAAATTTTTAAATCTTGAGGAACTAGGAAGTAATCTAGTCATCAGACATGTATGATTTTTAGTTGTCATTTAAAATGTCTTATAGCTGGCCTCTGTATTCCCACATCCTTCTTCCTGCTCAGCAGATGTTTTAAATAAAATGCTATTGCATTTTAAGGAACAGACTATTTTAAGCACTGGTTTGGGAATAAGGGAAATTGAACTAAGTTGAATATAATTACTACCAAGAAAAAAACTCCACCACCAAGAAGATTTCTTAAATAAGTATGAGTCAAATACCAAATTTCATACACACCTCAAACCATTATCTTTTACTTGCATTTGATTTTTGTCATTTTGCCAAATATTACCCAGAAATAGCCCTGAATTGGGAGTATATACTTGGCATTTTCAAAAGAAGCTGGAGTTTGATAGCTTTAGGTTGAACTTAGAGTGCAAACTTCATGTTACTTTTAAGAAGTCATTTTGGTATCATGGTGGTGCAGACGCTGCCTCCCGACCAGCATGCCCGTTTATACCGTGTCGTGGTTTTGTGATGCGTTGCCTTGGTGAGCAGTGACTTAGCAGTTCTGTCTTTCCCGTTTTAGGCACTTACAGACTGAGATACGCACCTCCCCTCCCCCCTTCTAATGATACGTTGGACTCTGCAGACTGAACCCAGTAGAGCTTGCCTACCTAACACACTGACGTGTGGGGAGTCATGCTGGGTGTGGAGGGGAGGAGAGGAAAGGTATTTTGTTTGTGTTTCTTTGTGTACATGTTTTTGAGATTTCTATGCAGTTGGGGTTTTTGTTTCTCCTGTACTGATGTCCAAAACAAAAAAGGACACATTGCTTATGAGCCGGTCTCCTGGTTCAACAACGGGCTTACCTGTATGATACATGTAATTTAAACATCCAAACAAACTGTCAAAAGGAAATGGATGTGTGGGGTGTTTTGTTGTTGTTGTTTTTTTACACTGACTACTTGCTGTGTGCAATGTTTACTGACTCTTTAAAACTGTGTATTTGACCTTTTTTTTTTTTTACAACTTTACAACACTGGTGACAGTCGTATGGTTTTGAAGAAAAGATACTTTGCTTCTTCCACAGCATTTCTCATTTTCCCGCTGAGTACACCTGCCTCCCTGCCCCTCCAGCTGCCTCCTGCCGGTGCAGGGGGTGGCTGATGTGTGGTCCACACTTTTATAAACTGCTCTGCACATAAATTGAGAGTCAATGTTTCACCTTCATCATAAGGGAGAAATCAGATTCCCCAAGTAGTTTGTATATATGAAACAAACAGCATCACGTAAAGACATGTGCAGCGCTTGTTGTCCAAGTAAAGATTCAAGTGGAAGAAGTATGAAACCATATGATGCTGAAAATACACAATGTGCGGATGGAGATCTTTTTCTTACAAACGACTTTTTTTACTTCATCCTACTTTTTTAGCCTGTTGCTGAGAGACATAAAGTGAACAAACTAGGGTGAGTGGTGTTCTGCGTGATTGTGTCGGTAATGGCTGTCGACAGCCCATTTTACATGTAGTCTACCACATGTCACGCTAAGAGACACAACACCAACTGTTACTGTGTTACGTCGTATTTGAAACCATGTGTGTCATTGTAACCTGAACAGAAGCCCTGCGTTTCTGTGCCAGTCAGGTATGGGTTCCCTAACCTATCTCTCGTGGCAAAGCCCCTTTTGTAACAGTTTACCTATGCTTGATCATAATGTGAAGGACTGAATTCTGAGTGTAAGATGGTATTAATCATGTCTGTGTCATGTCATTAAGTTTAATGCTGCTGTTAAAAAAGGGGGGGGGGTTGGGGTTTTTTATTTTTAAAAGTTGATCTATGTACTAAATTGCTTCCAGGTAATTTTGATGATTTCCTAAAGTGCACTGAGGTTATCTGGAAGATCGAGTGTGTGTTCTGGACTTCTGCCCTCACAGCGAGGAGCTCTTACAGCTCTGTCTTCAGCGGGGCAAGGGTTGGGGGCATGTTCCGTTTCTACCCTTCAGGACTGAGCGGAACCGAAGGGTTAGCGTGGTGTGCGGGACCATGCGTGTGCGGCAGGAGCGGCGGCAGCATCTGGTCTTGGTTCAAAAGCTGGATAGATTGCTAGACGAGAGGAAAAACTTGAAGAAAAAAGAAGCCTTGGTTAATGCTTCCTAGGTAGCGTTTATATTTATATAGCACCAATGTACATTTTGAAACCGTCTTTCAGGGGTGCGGGGCTCTAGGGGGAGGGGTGGGTGTGAAGGAGTAGGAGAAAGCTTTAATTTAAAAAGAATAAAAAAGTTTGAGTAAAGGAAATTATTTTGATTAATTCTATTTTATTTGATCTGGGTATTTTTGGACCACATTATTAAATTAATGGTTAAGGTGTAGCTGAGTTGTTCCAAGTGAGAGTTTTGATAAAGCTGCGTGTGGACCGCGTTGTGAGTCACTTGCCAGTTGTACTTTTATGGAGCTTATTTTATTATTTAAAATACTGTACTGTACATAGGAGGTGTGTTGCCTTCTCCTTATCTGTATGTTTACCATATACTTTGATATTTGAGATGTTATGTACCGGAAAGGCCACTTATATTTCTAGAACAGATTGGATTTTATGCAGCCTTTTTTTCCTTGAATTAACAGCAATAAAAAAAAAAGAAAAACAGCTTAAGAATTGTGCGTTATTACAAGTTTTGTAGAAGTGAAAGGTAGGAGCACTTCATACGTCATAATTTCCCCCCTTTTTAAAGAATCGCCCAGTATTTGCCGGCCACGGGGGCAGTTCCGTGTCCCTGCAAGCAGCCCCACTGTAAAAGGCAAGACTGCTTCTCTGTCTTCTTCTGCACATGCACTAGGCCAGTGCTTTCGAGGTGGCTGGACAGAGTCCTTGTCGCTCCGGAGCTTTGTCCCCAGTATGGGCCTTTCTCACCAAACATGTAGAGGACTTGATTTGTTTTCTCAAAGTTTTTAACATGGTTTTGTTTTCCCGGCACCTCTATCCATATGATACTGAGTAGTATCTTTATTTCATTGGTCATGTTTTCTATAATCCAGCCCCTAGTCAGTATCTACATAATCAATAATTTGTAAGAGATTACAGGGAAATGCTTTCCAAGTACCCGTAGCTCAGTCCTGTCCTCTGGCAGGGACGGATATCTTGTCCCTCAGGGTTTCCCCAGCGTTCTGTGAAGTCACTCAGGAGGGCTTCCGGTCTCAGGGCACTAAATGAGCATCTAGAACCGTGGTAGTCAACCTGGTCCCTACCGCCCACTAGTGGGCATTCCAGCTTTCATGGTGGGCAGTAGCAGAGCAACCAAAGTATAAATAAAAAGATAGATTTAACTATAGTAAGTTGTTTTATAAAGATTTATTCTGCCAAACTTAGCGAAAATTTGACATAAAGTACTTGGTAAGTAATTATTATTATATGCTTTAACTTGCTATAACTCTGCTTTATAAATTTTATAAAGTAAAGTTACTTTCCTACTTTATAAATCACCATTACTATGGAACCAGTGGGTGGTAAGAAAATTTTACTACTAACAGAGATACAAAAGTGGGCAGTAGGTATAAAAAGGTTGACTACCCCTGCTCTAGAGCATCTAATGGAAGTCCCTTCTGTCCCCAGCGGGCAGTGTGCGCAGTGGCTTCCCGTGCACCAGCTTTCCCCTCTAGCCAGCAAGTGCACACCTCCACGTACGTTACATACGTCACTCGGGCCACCTCTCAGCAAGCATGCAGGTGTCCGGCGGCGTTACCTGTGTCCTGTCCCATCCCTGTCCCTCCTTCCCCCACCATACCCAGGTAGCCTCTACTCCAAATTTCACTCCCACATTTTCTATCCCACTCCCCAAGGTACACCTGAGTTAGACAGAAAGGCTACCTGCGCCTGGGCTTCTGTGACAGTCTCCGCTCGTGAGTGTCCAGTCCCGATGCTACTTGCCTACAGTTCAGCTGTGTTTGCTGACTTGACAATATTCCATTGCATGGGGCAAGGGAGGACATAAAAGAGTATTGCAGGAAGTGCCATGCTGCTTTCTAAGAGGCTTGCACTCACACCAGTGGCATCTAAGTCCCCTGGTCCACCCTGTCACCTTCCTGAAATGGTACAGTCATAACACCATGCAAGATTGGCCAGGGAGGACCAAGTGTAAGCTGGAGGTGTTTGTGTAAGGCTCCGTGGAGGAGGTGAATGCGAGCCCTACCGTATGGGCAGGTACGGAGGGGCCCATGTCGGGGAGGAGACTGCATCCTGGAGAGAACTCCGGTAATGAAAAGCCCAGACTGGAGGTGACAGAGCTGTGCAGTTGGGAGGTGGGAGGAGGCGGAGACAGGCAGTTGTCATCATGGGAACATTTTGAAAGAGTTAGGAGATTTGTGGTTCAATAGAACAGACTTCGACTCTGGAGATTGTGGAGTTGACTGAATGAAATGAAAGTGGAAGTTACCAGGCTTTAAATAGAAGGGAACCATGTTGACGGGCGTGTTTGAGGAAACCGCTGGAAGGCCAGGTGTTCAGAGGCTGGTGGGGGTGAGACGGTGGGAAGAAGAGGAAGGGGGTGGAAGAGATGGGTAGAAGGCAAGTTGGGCCTCGCAGCTTCATTTTCCATAGATATAAAATGCGATTGTTTATTTAAATGATGGCTATGAAGATGAAATGAAATATTAAATGGGATGTGTCCGACATAATGGATGAAAAAAAAACCCCAGCAGGAAGGCACTGAGAGGTTAGTTCAGTTCAGTTTTGGTGAACGGGATTGGTTCCGGCTGAAAGGACTGGGAACGTGTGAAACAGGGTTGGGTCTAGGAGTGGGGCCGCGGGTCTCCGGGTGGAGGGGAGCCCAGCAAGCCACTGATAAAAGGCAGAGAGTACCCAAGGTCCTCAAAAGTGAAGTCTAGGTGGAGAGCTTCCCAGTTGATGCAGCTGTGGACTGTGTATGCAGGGGCTCAGGCCCACAGGCCTGACTTCAGTACCAAAATAGAGTTAACGTTCATTACAAGGCATTTAATTTTTTATGTAAGTGCTAAACATCAGATTTTTCTGAGATAGTTCCAGAAAACATTCATGCACCGTGTAAAGTAATCTTTCTTTTTTTTTTAAACAGGTAGCATCTGTTGCTTACGAGCATCCTCTGTGTGAGCTTGGAAAACATCTCTTTTCCCTTCTCCATACTGATCACAAAACCATTCTAGGGTTAAGGCAGTGAAACCAGATGGAGGCAAGCTGAGACGATGGGTCAGCCCCGTAACTCCAGCCCCTCCCACCATTTTATCTCAAATGAGAAAATGTGCCTACTTCCTCCACCCTGCCCACCGCACCAAAAAGCTTATGTATTTTTAGCGAAAGGAGCTGAAGGGTGGGGAATAAGGTCACAGAAGGGGTGCTCTGACTTTATACATGGTCAGAGCATCTCTGGATTTCGCTTCTCTGGGGTTGGGTGCTGCTGTTATGAGAACGAAAGGCTCTGGGGTCCGAGGGTGGAGAGGCAGGTGTGAGCTTGGGAACCTGGACCCTTCGCATGCCTGTGTGCAGCTGGGAACACCATCCTTCCCTGCCACATTGGATTCTTTTTTTTTTTTTTTTCCTGAAGTGAGAAGTGGGGAGGCAGAGAGACAGACTCCCACATGCACCCCACTGGGATCCACCCGGCATGCCCACCAGGGGGCGATGCTCTGCCCATCTGGGCCATTGCTCCACTGCAACTGGAGCCGTTCTCGCACCTGAGGCAGAGGCCATGGAGCCGTCCTCAGTGTCCAGGCCATCTTTGCTCCAGTGGAGCCCTGGCTGCAAGAAGGGAAGAGAGAGAGACAGAGAGAAAGGAAAGGGGGGAGGGTGGAGAAGCAGATGGGCGCTCCTCCTGTGTCCCTGACCAGGAACCGAACCCGGGACTTCTACATGCTGGGCCCGCGCACTATCACTGAGCAAACTGGCCAGGGCCTACATTGGATTCTTAAGGCCAATCTACCATCAGCCATCTTTTGAAAAAAAAGTGCATGAACTCTGTGCTAATGCCTGTCCATCTTGGAAGCACTGGGCTTTAGGCTTCCTTTTTCCTGCTCTGGGAAGGAGCACGTCACAGTGGGCAGTGAAGATGTGCAGTCACAACTCTGCTTCAGGGACTGCAGGCCTCAGGAACCAGCACTCTTAATCCTGATATCCTGTTCTGCTACTTGAAATCTGCGGGTAGGGGCGGGGCTGGCAGGGGACCTGGTGATCCTTCATCATTTTTCTTTTTCCTCTTGAAGCTCTAATTTGATCTCGCCAAAAGAAATTGCTTATTGGGAAGCAGCGCCACCTCGTGGGAGGACGAGGACAGTGCACGCAAGCCGATGTTTTTTCCCCACGGAAGTCAGAGAAAATCAAACGTAAGACAGAAAACATTTGAAATTGTAAGTCCGTGCCCCAGACTTTCAAGAGTGCAGGTGGATGGCCATAAAAGTAACCTGGACAGTCTCCTATTGGCACTCGCCATCTAAATTTGTTACAAACATTTAAACGCATTGATGGTACTCTGCATTTCCGTTTGTGCTTTTTCCTCCGTGGTCATTGGTCAGCACAGCAGCGTGAGGCAGGGACTCCTCCTCCGCCCTATTGTGCAGAGTAGGAACTCCGGGGGGCGGGGCTTGCACAGGGGCTGAGTACCACAGATACCCTGACCATGAAGGCCACCCCTAATTGAAGACTCAGTCTTACCTCCCTCCCGGCTCCCGGCTGAGGGCAGCGACCTTGAAAATCAGATAAAATGATAGCAACCCATGGCTGT
This sequence comes from Saccopteryx bilineata, assembly GCF_036850765.1. Lineage (NCBI taxonomy): Eukaryota > Metazoa > Chordata > Mammalia > Chiroptera > Emballonuridae > Saccopteryx > Saccopteryx bilineata. The sequence goes on along the minus strand of NC_089500.1, from coordinate 10,606,170 downwards.
TCATCCACAGCGCCCCTGGGATCCTGACACAGGACTGGGCCAGGTCCTGGCTGGTCAGAATGTCCCTTTTCTGTGTCTCTTTGAAGGCTTGGGGTGAAGGAATGTTTCTAGAGAGGTGGGGACTCCTGGGCTCTTAGAAGCAGACTTATACCCTTGCCTGTCGCCAATACATTCAGGGAGCAGCGACTCTCACCCATGTCCAAGGCTACAGACACACTCAAGTGCGTGCCCCCTGTTGGGACACCAAGTTTTGCTCTGCACAGCTTTTTATTTCCCCCAGGAGTCCTGACACATGGAACCTGAAGCGATTATTCATTAGTTTGAAGACTTCAGAAATTGAGGGATACAGGAGCCGGGTGAGCAGAAAGGACACATCACTGCTGGTATTTTTAAAGCTCTGAAAATCCGCATGAAGACTGCCCCACTGCTGGCCATCGCTGCAGGCCAAGCCCGGACCTCCTGACAGCCACTCCCACAGCAGAGTGCATGCAAAGGATGCAGCCAGGCTGCCCCGAGCAACTTCCTGCTCATTCTTGCCAGGGTGTCAGGGCTGGGTCATGTTTGCAACATGTAACTCCGCTGTGCATTGGATAAAGGTGTGACTTGTATAGGAGGCGGCACCGCCATGGCTGTGTTCCCAGCCCCCACCCACGCTGTGCAGGTGACCTTCCTCGGGCTTCCTTGCAGATCGAGGTGAGGGTGGGGAGAGTACCATTCATTTGGTAGCATAGTTACAGGAGTTAAACTTGGCAAACACATAAAGCAGTCATGTTGAACACATAGTAGGTGCACAGATGATTCTCAGTGGTAGGTAACACCTCAATGCCCTGGACAGGGCCAGCACTCAGAGCTCATTTCAGCCTCACAACAGCCCTATGAGGTGGGTACTCTGCCCCATTTTCAGTTGGGGAAGTTGAGGCACAAAGGCTAAGTCACGTCCAAGGATACATAGAAATTAAGTGACAGGGCTAGGATGGGAGCCCGCTGCTCCAGATCCCTGGGCTCCACTTCCATGCCAGTGGCAGGGGGCCCGCGCAGAGGGTCCCCGGTGGCTCGGCGCACATGCGCCGGCCTCAGGCTCACGGCACTCAGGCAGGCTCTGCCTTGGACTCTTGTCAGTCACAGCCAGCCCTCCTGGGCCTTCATCTCTCTTACCTGAGAGCAAGCGTTTGCCTGGGAGAGGGTGGTGGAAATCGAGCTCCATGATCTCAAAGCTCTGTGGCTGGAGGTTTTTCACTTTAAACGATTTATCAAGGTTTTCTAGTTCTTGGCCTTAACACTTAGGTTGGGTTTAACGGATCTGAGGTCATTCCTGAGGGTGGTCAGGAACACAGACCCCAGCTGGCACCATTGGCTAATGGGAGGTGAGGATGACTCCCAGGCCCTTGGGGACAAAGCTCAGAGGGAAGACTGCCCATGGGGCTGACCAGCCGCTAGGTGGCAGTATAAGCAGCCTTCCAGCTGTACTGGGACAGCTGCACCCGTGGTCAGGGTTCTAAGCTCTCCTCTTGTATTGGTAATGTCATTTGTGGGCCTTTCAGCCAAAACCTAGTCTTGTACTAAAGGACAGCACGAGGCAGATCCCGCAGAGGGGCTACCTGCAAACCACGGCCACAGCTAATGCTTTTTCCGTCCTCAAATAGTTGAGAAAAACACAAAGAAATGATTTTTTCATGACATGGGAAAATTAGATGGAATTCAAATTTTGGTGTCTACCAATAAAGTTTATTGCGGCCCAGCTGCTCCCATGAGTGTACATGTAGTTCCGGCGGCTCTGCCTGCACAGCCGAGTGAGCAGTTAGGACAGGGGCCGTGGTCCTCAGAGCCTGAAATCCTCCCTGTCCATCCTCCGCAGGAGAAGCTTGCCAGCCCCGGACACATAGGGACCTGCTCCCCACAGGCATGCCGGGGCCTGTGTCTCTGCGGTCCTGACGTGAGTGTGGGAGCTTGCACGCTGTCCTTTTGGGTACGTGGTGTCCTCCACACAGTAGCACCTGGTGCTCTAGGGGGACATGCACACAGCCATTTAGCAGACAGTTCCTGGCTGGGATCCCAGGGATGGCGAGGGGCATCACGAGCTTGTCACAACACGGCAACAGCCAGCAGTGGGGGACAGCGAGGGCGGCGGTGAGCTCTGCCTGCCGAGAGCTGGGCGGGGGGGGGGGATTTTCCAAGTTGGGCCGAGAAGGAAGAAGGGATGTTCCTTATCTAAGAGGTGAGAGTGTCGAAGGAAATGGCAGTATCAAAGATGCATCTTAGACAAAGCCCTGCTGGGGAATGCAGACGGGCGCGAGGCTGGGCTGGGGACCAGGCGGCCATGATGAGGTCTGGCGAGGACAGGCTCTGCCCTCACACAGGAGAGCGCAGGGAAAGAGGTCTGAAACAGAGTAGCCTGAGGTCCTTTCCTCCTGCTGGGCTGTGGGGCTTGGGTGGTGCCTGGCTGTCCCTTGTCCGTCTCTAAGCGCGACCTGGGAGCGCCTGCAGCCGTCCGGCCGAAGGGCTGAAATGAACGTGCAGGTGTCAGAGCTCTCCCTCCTCCGGCTCGGACTGACGGGATGGACCAACTTCTGTTGGTGGGGGAGGTCGGAGTAGCGCCTGCAAAGGGGGCTGCGCATGAGCATCCAGAGATACTGCAGAAGACGGAGAATATGCCCTAGAGACCAAGAGAAAGCTTCCAGGAATCGAGTCATTGCCATCTGCAGCCGAGATGAAGAATCCTCGCCAGCGAATTTGACAGTCAGTTCACTGGTGATGCTAGGAATACGGTCACTAGAGGATCGGTGCCGAGTGGGGCAGGGGACAGACCAGTGCAGGGGAGGACTCCCAGACCAAGGAAGGACACGGAAATAGAACTGTTGCCACAGGCACAGTGTAAATGGGCGGGAGGGGAAAGGGACCCAGTGGCCTCTTCTCTCTGGTTGTCAGGCCTGAGGTGAAGCCCCAGCATCCCTGAGGGTTCCCTGAGGCTGTGGCCCCTCATTTGAGGTGTGGCCAATTGCATGGTACATTAAAAGATTTTTCTAAATTTTTATTGAATGATTGATTTTAAAGAAAGAGGAAGGGAGAGAGAGAAACATTGATTTGTTGTTCCATCCATTCATGCACCCATTGGTTTTTGTGTGTGTGTCTGTGAGAGAGAGAGGGAGGGAGAGAGATGAGAAGCGTCAACTTGTAGTTGCATCACTTTAGTTCACTGATTGCCTCTCATCTGTGCCCTGACTGAGGGGAAGGGGCACAAGCTGAGCCAGTGACCCTTTGCTCAAGCCAGCGATCTTGGGCTCAAGCCACCAACCATGGGATCATGTCAATGATTCATGCTCAAGCTGGCAACCTTGGGGTTTCAAACCTGGGACCTCAGCATCCCAGGTCAATGCTCTATCCACTGCGCCACCACCATCAGGCCATTTATTGATTCTTGTATGTACCCTGATCAGAGAGAAAACCTACAACCTTGGCATATTGGGTCGACGGTCTAAGCAACTGAGCTACCTGGGCCAAAGGGTTTTTCTCTTCAGGTTGAAGGGGTTTCCTAATGGAGAAGGACCTCAGGTTCCAGGGTGGAGATCTGAGTTCCCGTGAAGGTTCTGTGCTGGTTTCACTGCGCTGGCCCACTTGGTGGCCTCTGTGGGGCTTGCCTTTCCTCTTGTTCCCTCACTGACCCAGCCAGCTCTGCTCGGTTCCATCCCAGGGCCTGACTGCCCAGTCTGCTGTCAGAGGCCATGGCCAGGGCCCAGAGTGCTGTCGCCTCCCATCTCATCAGCCTTCACTTTCCTGGCCCTCGAGTCCAGGGCACAGTTCCCAGGCGAAGTCCCAGGAGACCCAAACCTTGTCCACAAGTCACTAGTAACTCCCAGCAAACAAGCAAGGGACAGGAGAGAGTCCTTAGGCCACCGCAAGAGCTGTCTTAATACAGTGTATGTGGGACAGCGCTGAACTTGATGAGCAGCAGGGTCCACCCGGAGACGACCACCCGGCACAGCACCAGTTTGGATTTACAGAAATACGTATGAAAAGATGGGTGGCCGACCTTGCCCGACACTGTGTCGGATGAGGGAGTGAGGGAGGGCAGTTTACTAAACACGGGCACCAATTCCATTTTGCAGGCAACGTTAATACCACTAGGGCGAGCATTTCAGAAGGACCTATTTACTAGCAAAGAAGTGATATTATAGTTCAACTCTTTTTAAGGAGGTCCCTGAACAACCTTATAGCCTCAGTCTAGTTGCTGATTTTTTAAAAGCAGGATGCCAGAGTGGTTACCAGCATAGATGTTTGATCTTCCAAGTTCCTTTAACAATATCTTCCTGTTCAAAACCTGCCCTCCTGTTTCAGAGCCAGGCAAAAATTAGGAACGCCTCCTTTCTTCAGATTAGGCTGTGCTTTGTGCCTTTGTTAGCTATTCTTATTTTATACAACCTCTCTTTACATGCATTTTCTGTCTGTCTCTTTATGACTGATGAGCTGGTGTTGGTACTTTATTTCTAAAGTCCATGGTCTACATTAACATTCACTGTTTGTGTTGTACATTCTGTAGGTTTTGACACATGTATAATGACACGTATCCATCACTACAGCAGCACGCAGGGCCCTCTGTGCTTGGTCTGTTTGTTCCTCCTCCTTCCCAGCGCCTGGTGACCGCTGACTATTCGCTGTCTCCATGGTTGTGCCTTTTCCAGAACGTCATGCAGCTGGAGTCATACAGTGTGGACCCTTTTGGTTGGCTTCTTTCACTTAGGCACAGTCATGTAAGCTTCCGCTATGACTTTTGATGGCCTGATAGCTCATTTCTTTCTTTCTCCTTTCCCTTCCTTCTTTCCTTCCTTCCTTCCTGAGTCCATCCTTCATTCCTTCCTTCCTCCCTCCCTTCCTCCCTCCCTCCTTCTCTCCTTTCCTGAATAGCCCATTGTCTGGACGCACTGCAGTTTGTTTATTCCTCACCTGCTAAGGGACATCTGGCTTCTTTCCAGGTTTCGGCAGTTAGGAAGAACGTCTCTCTAAGCATCCACACGCAGGTTTTCGTGTGGACGTCACTTTTCAACTTATCTGGGTGGAGCCCAAGGAGCACAGCTGCTGGGTCATATGGTAAAAGGATGTTTAGTTTTGTAAGAAACTGCCAAGCTGTCCTCCAAAGTGGCCACACCATTTCGCATCCCCCCAGTGAGGAAGGGGACTTCCCATGGCTCCAAGTCCTCACCAACCTTTGGTGTTCCTACCGTTTGGGATTCTAGCCTTTCTGGTAAGGATGTAGTAGTATCTTCATCTCGTGTAAATTTGCAATCCCCTAACGATGTAAGATGTGAAACATCTCTCTTGTGAGGTGTCCATATCTTTTGCTGATTTTTTCCAGTTGTTTTTTTTTGGGGGGGTAGATTGATGAAATTGCTAATTGGTATTATCCAATCAGTAATTTTTTTTTATAAATAAATTTTTATTTTAATGGGGTGACATCAATAAATCAGGGTACATATATTCAAAGAAAACATTTCCAGGTTATTTTGTCATTCAGTTCTGTTGCATACCCATCACCCGAAGAGAGATAGATCGCCATCCGTCACCCTCTCTCCAGCTCTCTTTGTACCCCTCCCCCTCCCCCCCTCTTGCCTTCCCTCCCCCCACCCCCCGTAACCACCACACTCCTGTCCATGTCTCTTAGTCTCACTTTTATGTCCCACCAATGTATGGAATCCTGCAGTTCTTTTTTCTGATTTGCTTATTTCGCTCCGCATAATGTTATCAAGATTCCACCAATCTGCTGTAAGTGATCCGATGTCATCATTTCTTCTAGCTGACTAGTATACCATGGTGTATATGTGCCCCATCTTCTTTATCTAGCCTTCTATTTTTTTTTTTACACTAGTTAAAAGCCTTTAAGCAAACTCTTGGCCAATACAGCAAGAATCCATAAAAGAGTAGTGTCCTTAACATGTTCACCAAGTCCAAGTTGGCCCCATCACCATGTCAAATCCCTGAAAAATGCAACCCAACCACAGTTCAGTCTGTAGGCTCTGTCACAGGGAGCAGGAGTCCAGGAAAAGTCCACATCCAGGAAAAGTCCGCATGGCACTGGAATTGTTGTCACCATTCTATACTTTGCAGCTCATGTCCAAGTCCCAGTGACCGCTGCTTCTAGCTGGGAATGATTCAGGTAGACTGGAGAAGCCATTTGCAGCATGCGTGGATATGGAGCTTCTGTTCTCCTCTGCCTGGAGAGATGAGACCAGGTAGCTTTTCCCTGGAGCTCTGCGACTGTGGCATGGTAAAGAGAACCTTGGGATACACTAAGCTGGGTGGCAAAGGTAGATTCATAATAGAAGTTGGCAAAATGGGGAAAGAGAGCTCTAAATTAGGAGTAGGTCCCAGTCTGAAATATGAGTGGGGCATTGAGGTAGGAGGGATAAAGGAAACACTATATATTAAGAAAAGCAGCAGAACATAGGGCTATCAACACCCACAACAGAGATCTTCGAGGGAAGAATAAAAAAACCTGACTATTCAGGCCAAACATAGTTAAGTGGCCCTTGTGCAAATGAGATCAGTTTACCTGCTTCTTGGAACAAATACCCTGGGCTCGTCCACAGTGTCGTAGATGGGGCCAACGGCCCTGGGCACCTTCAGCCTTCAGTGGCATACCCCAGCTTTCTGGGCAAGGTTAGGTGATAGGTGGCTGGAGCAGGGCTGGAAGAGACTGAACCCTCCCTTAGAGGAGCGAGGGGGAAGCCTACCTTCCAGTGTCCCTGTTTCCTCACAGTAGAGGCATGTAAGCCTGGCAGGCTTTAGCTCAATGACCTTCCTTTCCACTATTGAAGCAGGACCCAGATGGCCTCCTAGGAGACCCCTTTGGGGTGTTGGAGCCTTTAAGGGCATATCCTAAAAGCTGGTAGTTCCCCTGATCTCTATTGGGCTTTTTCTGCCTCTAGATATCTTAAAAGCCATGCTCAGAAGATCTCGCTGAGGGGTTTGAGGATCCCCATCCGCCTATATAAATCTTTTCCATATATCTGGACAGTTGGGTTTTTTTAATTGTTGAGTTTTAAGAGTTCTTTGTGTATTTTGGATACCTGACCTTTGTCAGATGTGTTTTGCAAATATTTTCTCCTTGTCTTTTTGTTCTTTTTAACACTTTGATCCTTTTATTACAATGAAATGGGAATGCGGGCATACCAAGGGACCAACACCAGTCAGAGGGTCACAGATCTGTCTTTATTCTTACCAGAGGTGGCTCCCCGCAGCCCCCAGTGGTGACTCCCTGTGCATTCAGAGCATGCCAGAAATGGATGACTTCCCCAGTGGTTGCCATAGCCTCAGCCCAGAGCCTGTGCTGCTCATGGACAGCGGGGATGGGTCCTGAGGGTTTCCAAGTCCCATTCTTGTGGGGACAACCAGGCACTGTCAGAGGGCTGGGCCACTGCTGACCTTTTTCTGTGGTTTGCCCAGAGGACAGAAGCTGTGAGCTGACAGTAACATCCCCTCATAGCTTCCTCACCCTGACTTTGGGACACGAAGGACCGAGTTCCTCCCGTGTATTTATAGAGACAGCAGAGTAAAAGGAGAAGCAGGCAGTTTCTAATTCAGGCTTCACTCAGGGGCTACAGGTGTTGCCTGTCGCCGCTTGGAGCAGATGTGCCTCCTTTCTGGACACAGACCTTGGCAGGGCCAGGGCAGAACAAAGGACAATGGCCCAGACCAGCGGTTCTCAACCTGTGGGTCGCAACCCCGGCGGGGGTCAAACGACCAAAACACAGGGGTCGCTTAAAGCCATCGGATTTTTAAAGCCATCGGATTTTTACATATTTATTATACAATACATTTTTAAATAAAATCCGATGGCTTTAAGCGACCCCTGTGTTTTGGTCGTTCGACCCCCGCCGGGGTTGCGACCCACAGGTTGAGAACCGCTGGCCCAGACTATCAATCCTGTCTGCCTCCCACAGGATGGAAAATCATCACATGGCCGCGGGAGGGAAGTTCAGCTCCACAGAGGGGCTTTTTCTGCAGGTCTCCGGAACCGGAACGTCCCTTCCACCGAACCCACTTCCTGATGGATGGATGCAGTGTCCTGAGGCTTCAGTGTAGCTACGTGATCTTCTCTGGAATCAGCGTTAAAATGTACACATTTCTGGCTGTGTTGACAAACACACCGCCAACAGGAAGTGAGCTGTCTGGAGTGCCAGGACCCCGATGGGAAATCACTGCACCAAGCCGTTTCAGAATCCCTGTGTCCTCTTGAATCAGCCTTACCACCTGATGTGGGGGGTGATTACCCTGGCCAAGGGGGTAATCATTCCTGGTGGGAAACAGTCAGAAATGGTCCCTCAGGTCCAGTGACAGTGGAGGAATGCAATGGGTCACAGCATTTCCTCTGGTGCCATCAAAGGAGCATGGGGAGCCCATGCAATGCAGGCTGCACAGCCTGGATTGCACAGACTGCCTGCGGCCTGAGAATGTGAATTTCACAAGCAACCAAGATGTTCAGATGCACATTGATTTGCAAAAATCATTAAAAGTACACACTTTTAGAAGCCTTAAGAATCTGGATTTAGATCTTGACTGGGTCAGCTGGTAGCCGTATCATATTGGACAAATACTTAAATGCCTTCGTCCTGCTCTGCAATATAGGACTAAAAATACCAGGGTTTGTGGAGATGCACCCTGTGCCCGAACAACCACCAGACGTATGGAAGCAGAAGCGTTTGACGTGGGCACTGAGGCGCGAGGCGGCGAGGAGCGGCAGGAAGGGGACGTGGTGCCACAGCTTTGGAAAGGCTTGCCAGTGTCTTCACAAGCTAGACGTGCACCTCCCACCATCCAACCGTTATACTTCCAGGGATTTCCCTGAGAGGAGCGAAAGTGTGTGTGTTGACACAAAGATCTGCGCAGGGATGTTCATAGAAGCTTTATCTATTTGTTCGTAGCCCAAACGTGAGAACAACCCAAGTTGCCATCAACAGGTGAAACCGTGGTGCTGCCCAACAATGGAACATTTTTCAGCACTCCAAAGACGCTGAGACCACAAGATGTCTGAATCTCAAAATAATTGTGCAGAGCGAAAGAAGCCAGACACAAAAAGGCAGGGGGAGCACAGACAGTGATTTCATTGAGACCGTCTGCTGGGAAGTGCAGGCTAACCTCCAATGACAGACAGCACAGCAGTGGTTGCCCGCATGCAGGGGCAAAGGACAGAGGGACCCCAGGAGACTTCTAGATATTCACTATCTTGATTGCAGTCATGGTTTCACGGGGATATATGTCAAAACATTAATTTTTTACACTTTAGGTGCAGTTCATTGATGTTGAGACCTCAAAATAACTGTTAAAATTCTTAAACGTTTAAAAAATTTTTTGAAATTCTGTCTGTGAGTCGCACCAGCAGTGTTTCAAGTGCTCAGTAGCCACATGTGGCCAGTGGCTCCCATATTGAAGAAGACCGTTTCCATCGTGGCAGAAAGCGCTTTGACTATTGCTGGTCCACATGCAGGAGCCTGTTCTAGGCTGGCAGACAGTTCTAATTTTTAAAAAAAGTTTCTTCTGGCCATAGTGCTCACTGCCCGTTTTATCTGGAGAGCAAAATGGATGATGGCAGGAAGGGACATTTGTCAAGCATTTCCCAGCCGTTGGGACAGGCCATTGGCAAGGGGCCAGGTGGGCAGGTGAAGCAGAGGCCTAGGGAACGGAAGAGGCCTCCTGGCTCGGAGCTCTGCTCCTAGGAGACCACCTGAGGGGAAGCTGGGTGAGTGGATACGTCCTGCTCAGTGAATCAGGAGAAGAGGAAGGGGAGAGAGAAGTAAGGGGGTGCAGAGGTCGGGCTGATACATGGTGGAATCGTAGTAAGTTCTGGCTCCACCTGCGATCTTTGGGTTCAGACTGGGTGAGGGAACTGAGCCCCGTGATGGGAAGGGATGGGCCCAGGTCCTATCAGGATTAAAGAGAACAGTCAGAGCCAGGGGGATCTGGCTCTCCTGGAGCCGGGCATCTAAGTTTTAAAAGCTAGAACCATAAGTAGAAATGATCACGGAGCGATAAATCATGTTCAGCTTGCTGCCTCCTTCCGTTGTGCCGACGGAGAGCACTGGTGTCATGCATACTAGTCACACTCTTTACACTCTGGGCTCCCCACTGTCATCTACTCAGTGTGGACACCGGGGCCTTGACCCCTTCATGGCCCAGGGAAGCCACAGCCCCTCCTCAGAATGTTAAGTTTATCAAATCACATGCAGAGTCACACAGAAAACTGGGGGTGGTCCAACACAGTTTTGTGCCCAGAGCCTATCTGTGAGGGACCACAGGTGTCACCACAGAGGAATGAGGCCACTCTCACTGAACCTTTTTTGACAACTTAGCCATTTTCACCCCATATTCCAGGACGCAATCAAGCAAGGAGTTTGGCGTCCCTAGAAATCGGGCCTTCTGTGGGTGAACAGAAGGAACTGAGATGACAAGAGGACCGTGGAGAAAAGAGGGGCCTGCTGTCCTCCCCAATTCTGGACTGTGACCAAGGTCGCCCCCCAACGCCAGGCTGGACCGGGTCTCTGAGCTGCCTGCACCACCGGCCTGAAGTGTGGGCAGGGGAGGGGTGTGGGTATTCCACCAGCTGCCCAGCAGTGAGTCAGTACGCAGGGCTCGCAGTGAGTCCGGAGGCCCGGGATGGAGATTGCCAGGGTTGGCCATCCAGAAATTGCTCCTCTGCTCCCTGCCTGGTGCCGAGCCACCCAGGTGCACTGGGCCTTGAGCCCCATCTGTGGGCAGCCCCACAAAGCCAGGAAACACTATTCCTTTGGGTCATCTTCCCCCTGGCTTCTAACCCCACCGGCTCCGGTCTGGGTTCCCAGGTGTCTAGATCACCCCGAACTTGAGTGGAGAGAGACATCGCCCTGGGAATATCAGCAGAGCAAGCGGTGTCGCGTGTCTAGTGGGAGCTCGGTTATTATAAGGCAGGGGTCCCCAAACTTCTTACACAGGAGGCCAGTTCACTGTCCCTCAGACCGTTGGAGGACCGGACTATAAAAAAAACTATGAACAAATCCCTATGCACACTGCACATATTTTAAAGTAAAAAAACAAAACGGGAACAAATACAATATTTAAAATAAAGAACAGTAAATTAAAATCAACAAACTGACCAGTATTTCAATGGGAACTATGGGCCTGCTTTTGGCTAATGAGGTGGTCAATGTGCTCCTCTCACTGACCACCAATGAAAGGGGTGCCCCTTCCGGAAGTGCAGCGGGGGCCGGATAAATGGCCTTAGGAGGCCACATGCGGCCCGCAGGCCGTAGTTTGGGGACCCTTGTTATAAGGCCTCGGTGGAGGTTAAGCGAATGAATCAAGGAAGGGAACCCCCCCACCCCAAGTCTCCCTGTTATTCCTGGAATCAAGAAGTGACATATTCTCTTTGACTTAGGATGTGAACACACAACACAGTCTAGAGGAGGTCTTGTGCAAGGGCACACCTGAACCCGGTGTGATTTTGTTAACCAGTCTCACCCCAATAAATTCAATATAAAGGGAAAAAAAAGAAGTGATGTATTCTCTGGGTGGACATTCTGGGACCGCAGCCCTGATGAGAAGGAATAAGGAGGACTTTACACCCCATGGGATTTTTTCCCCCTTTGAGACAAGAAAAGGACTGTTGAAGCCAGTAACTCCCTGACAACAATCAGAGGAGGCAGGAACCATACCCTGAAAGCAAAAGCAGATGTCCTCATTTACTTCTGAAATGACACATGTAAAATGTGAGGACAAGTTCAAAAACTATATTTAAAGAATATATATTAATATATATTATATATAATATATGACAATATATTATTTATATATTATATATGAACATTATAGTATATATGAACATATTATTTAATATATATAAACTATGTTATTTAATATATATAAACTATATACATATTTAAAGAATGAACATTGAACAGTTACAATCCCTGGTCCCCGTGCCCTGATCTTAATCCTCTCCCAGGAGGTGCTAACCACTGTGAATGATTTGTGACCAAGCTCATCACATAGCTCCTCGCTCTTGGCCTTCCCCTGTGGGTTCCGGGCTCTTCTTCAAGGGAGACTGTCCTGTCTACAGGCTCTGCGCCCATTATTCCTTCTACCTGGAAAGCAGCTGTCCCCCACCCTTTGTTTGTTTTTTATTTGTGTGTGGGGGACAGAGGAATATTTTGTTTTATTAATGCGTAACATTTGTATAGCAATGTGCGTAAACTGTAAGGTATTCCGCTTCATGAATTTTTACATAACTTTCACATAGTCACCCACATCAGGATGTGACGGTCCCCAGCAGTCCGAGGCTCCCTCGCACCTTCCTTGGTCAGCACCCTCGCAGAGGTGGCCGCTGTTCCGGCTGTGTCACCGGATCGCACTCTCTGTTCCTGGAAATGAACGAATGTCCTTCTGCACCTGCAGCATGCCCCGTGGGGCACCTTCTCATCCTCCAGGCCCCAGTGCAAGTCACCCCTCTTGCATTCCTTTGCGTAGCAGTGGGCTGCACCTGACTTCAGAGACTGCAGTTGGCAGTTTCTGTGTCCATTCTGTGTGGTTCGTATCCCTGATCGGACAGTGTCCACTCCTGTCCCCTGCTGTCCCCGGAACCTCGAGTTCGGATATTTATCCGCCAACAGATATTTATTCAATGAGTGGCTGTGAGTTTGTGTGAAAGGGAGAAAGGCCCCAGGTATCAATTGGCACGATCCTCAAAAACTAATTTCAGTTGTCTGAATGCTGGCCTGCGCCTCAGGCCCTGCGCTTCTGGTCACAAAGGCAATGTTCACAAAACTCCAACGTGAGGACTGAGAAATACTGGAGTTGAGCCAGTCCCCCTGGAAGTGGGCAAACAGTGGGCTCATTCCCACTCTCTCCAGTCGTACTGCTTTCTCCACCAGGCCCCGGCTTTCTCTTTATCCTGGCAAACTGATGCTTTATGAATGAATTCCACTCTGGCTACATCAAAGGACTCTGAACAGTGGTACTCTTTATTGGAGTGATAGATGATGACTTTTTAAAACTTCCTTTATATTTTGTCATGTTTTAAAAAATGAGCACATAACTTTTTGAAAATGAACACATTTTAAAGTTGTGATAAAATATCATCTTAAGCATTTCTTTTCTTTTTTTTTTTTTTGTATGATATTTTTCTGAAGTGAGAAGCGGGGAGGCTGAAAGACTCCCGCATGCGCCCGACCAGGATTCACCTGGCAAGCCCACTAGGGGACGATGCTCTGCCCATCTGAGCCATTGCTCCATTTGCAACCAGAGCTATTCTAGCACCTGAGGTGGAGGCCATGGAGCCATCCTCAGTGCCTGGGTCAACTTTGCTCCAATGGAGCCTTGGCTGCGGGAGGGGAAGAGGTAGAGAGAAAGGAGAGGGGGAAGGGTGGAGAAGCAGATGGGCGCTTCTCCTCTGTGCCCTGGCCTGGAATCGAACCCGGGACTTCCACATGCCGGCCTCTACCGCTGAACCAACTGGCCAGGGCCCCATCTTAAGCATTTCTTAAGTGTACATCTAGTTCAGTAGGGTTACGTCCATTCACATTATTGTGCATTCGGTCTTCAGAACCCTTTCATCCTGCAAAACTGAAACTCTATACCCATGAGACAACTTCCCTTCCCCTCTCCACCCCCAGCCCCTGGTACCCACATTGTCCTTTCTGTCTCTGAACCGGACTGCTCTCGATACCTCGTGCGGTGGAACCAGGAACCCAGTATTTGTCTGAGTGATTGACTCATTTCACTTAGCATAATGTCTTCGAGGTTCAGTCATATTGTAGCATGTATCAGAATTTCCCCCCTTTTTCAGGCTAAGTTACATGCTGTTGTAAGTAGAGACCACATTTTGTTCATCCATTCACCCACCTATGAACACATGGGGGGTTGCTTCCACCTGCTGGTTATTGTGAATAATTCTGCACCAACGTGAGTGTTTGGCTTTTTCCTCAAGACCCTGCTTTCAATAAGTTTGTGTGTATATCCAGAAGTGAAATTGCTGGGTCATATTTCTGTTTTTTTCTTTAAATTTTTTGAGAAACCACCATGCTGGTTTCCATAGCAACTGCACTGTTTTAAATTCCTACCAGCAAGGCACAAATAGTCTAGTGTCTCCACATTCTCGGCAACAGTCGTTATTTTCTGTTTTGGTTTTTTTTTTTTATAGCAGCCCTCCTAATGGATATGAAGTGCTATTTCAGTGTAGTTTTGATTTGTATTTTCCTAATGACTAATGATGTTGAGAGCATCCTTCTTTTGTGCATGCTGGCCATTTGTACATCTTTGGAGAAATGTCTACTCAGGTCCTGTACCCATTTTTTAAAATCAGCTAGCAATTTGTGTTGTTGCTGTTGATTTTGGGGCACATATTGCTTTTAAAATCAGAAAACAATTTTATTTCATTTAGAAAGGGGGACAGAGCATACAGAAAGCAAGTCGGAAGAGGAGTAGTAGTTAAAAGCTTGGGCTCTGAAAATAGCACATTCAATCACCATAATTATCGAGCACCAACTGTAGAAGTCAGGGTTGGCTAACCAACACAGCCCTTGTAGCTCGGTGACCCAGGACAGGAAGAGCATCGCTTGCCTGCTTCAAGCCCACTGTGTTCTGAAGTGGAGGCGGGGAAGGGCGGGCGTTATGGAGAGACAGTAGGGCTCTGTGTCCTGTAGTAATTCTGCAGGACTGAGGCTGCATCCATCCTGGGACATCCTCACCGTGTGGCCTCCAAAGTCACACGGGCAGGGATGAAAGGGAGGATGACACCAGGGTAACTTTTTATGGACCAGTCCTCGCCTGTCTTCCCTCAGGCTAAACTTGTAACAGCCCACCCTCTACAAAGGCGGCGGGGAACGTCCTCTTCCTGTGTGCTCAGGACGAAGGGAGACTGCACTGTGTCTGTCTCGGTGCACCTCTGGTCACCAAAGCATCTCATTCCTGTTCCCACACGTGGGCGCAGTCACTCCTTCTCTGGGGAAATACCCCAAAGTTGCAGCCAGGATTTCCAGGTTGTGCACTCGTCTGGCTTGGGAGTGGGTACCGCTTCTGCGTTCTGATGACCAGCGACCTAAGGGGGATGGGTTGTCTGCCCCCGCCCCAGCACCCAGTGTACAGTGGTGAAGTAGGAATCACGACACTGGTATTGAGAAGGGGGCAGGTGCAGTCATCCCTGATCTGTGGAAGTGACCACTCCTTCCTGTGAAACAGGCTTTGTGAGGGTCCCCTGCCCTGGCAAGGGGGATGTTCTTGGTAAGGTTCTGCTCTGCCCTCTGAAAGACACCCCCTACCCATTTTTCTCTATAGCTCTAGGCCTCCACCTTCTCCACCTCTTGTTTTTAATGTTTAATGTGTATTTACTGATTTTAGTGAGAGTGGAAGAGAGAGAGAGACAGGAGCATCGAGCTTTTCCTGTATGTGCCCTTACCAGGGATCAAACCAGTTTGATTAGTGCTCTAACCTACTGAACTATCTGGCCAGGGTACCTCTTTTTGTTTTTGTGGCTCCTCTGATTTATTTATTCATTAGTTGATTGCTGTATCAGCCCTGCCCAGGGACTGGACTTGCAACTGTGGTGTACCAGGACGATGTAACCCACTAAGATGCCTGGCCAGGGCCTGTTCCCCTTCTCCATCATTTTCCCTGGCTGCAGCTGCACTGCTCCTTGGGGATTAGGCCCTTCTCCTGGGTACTGTCTGGTTCTTGGAGCTTTCTTCCCCCTCATGGAACTCAAAGGGTTAAGTCTGTCACAGTCAAAGATGTTTCAGGGCAACTGTGATTTCTCTGCCAGTAACTTTTTCAGAAGTTAGTAGGTTGAGTGTGATGGAGAGAACTCTGGTTGGGGTAGGTGCGAGAAGCAAGACCCTGGCTCTCAGGGGATCCTCCAGACCGGAGAGTCCCTGGGCATTCACTGAAGAAAGGGACACGGGCAAGGTCTGGGGTGGGGAAGGGGGGTGGGGTAGGGTGGTGGCAGGTAGAGTCAGAGGACGCTAGGGGGAGTGTGACCGCTGGGCAGCTGGAGGGCCCACATGATGATTGTGGTCACACATTTAATGAGAGACACTCCTCCCCCATCATGGCTGTGTGTCTCTCTTCGGCCAGGCATAGCTGGTGGGCACTGGCACGGAGCGGGCAGAGAGCTGGATGGAACCAAGGCTGCAGTCTCTGCCACCTCTGTCTCCCCTGGTTCCCAGGTCTTTGGGGTTGGGCTGGAACGATGCTGCCAGCCTTGCTGTCTCCGCCTCCATAATCGTGTGAACCAGCCCCTCATATTAATCTCTCTGTACGTCTATGTGTATCCTGGGGTTCGGTCCCCGGACCAGTACAAGGCGTGTGGGGAGGGCAAGGGTGGGAGTGTGGCTGACTTAGGGAGGAGGGGGGGAATGTTCTGGAAGTGCAAGGAGGGAGCAGGAGGAAAGCTGGCTCTTGCTGGCCCAGAGGTGAGAGGACAGGCATCATTAGAGAGGCCCTGGGGGCAGCTGTGCCCTCAGGAGCCAGACGGGTGCAGGCTGGAGCATGAAGATGAAGGGAACGCCCCCCATGCAGAAGCCTCACCCGCCAGTGCAGCAGGACTCTTCCAGAAGGCTCCGGCCCCAGGGGGAGGGGTTTGACTTCAGGCATTTAATAAATGCAATTGTCCCTCCTCAGATGACCAGAAGCTCACCCTGTGACTGGGGCACGATCCTGACACCAAGGCTGGACTCTCTCCTCTGATCCAGGCTACTGAGGGGGACACTAGGGAACAACTGTCCACCTTTGGTCCCAGAAAACCCTGGGCCTCCAATCGTCTTTTATTTCTTATCACGAAGACCCCTTTATCAGTGGTTTTAACCCTTCTGGGCACACAGAGCTCTTCAAAGTGCCGAACAAAAATCTGTGGATATTTTCCTCAGAAAAGTACATATATCCACAAGGCGTCCCCAGCCATTTCCAGGGGCGAGGACTCTGACTCCCACCCACAGCCCCCTTGTCTGCCGGCCTCCGCCTCACGGAGACAGAGCTGGCAGCTGGGCCTGGACCAGCAATGGTCAGTTGCCCCGACGTGACCTCTGTAATGGCATGGGTTCTGAGGACCCAGGTGACCAAACCGTTTCCACACCTCACTGCCTTGGCAGCTCTCTCCCTCGCCCGTTGCCTGGACACCAGGACAACCTGGTCACAGGGACAAAGGAGACAGCGTTGGGATGGAAACGTGAGGAGCTGGCCTCCCCAGCAGGGTCCCTCTGGTGTTGAATTTCCACACTTAGCTCAGGCCCCACCCAGGGGGCTCGGGAAGTACCTCCTGCTGTCACCCCCTCCCTGCCAGGAGACACTCAGTAGGTCACCTGGCTGCCCGGGAGCCCTCTGGACGTGTGTCATCAATCAGCGGCTCACCCTTGTCTGGGAAGCCTCCAGGGGCTCCCCTTCCGTGGACACAAACCCAACTCCAAGGAGCCAGGCCTGGCTGGGCTGCAGCTAGGGCCTCTGCGTCCCCCCCCCCCCCCCCAGGCCCTCAGGGACGCCCTTCCAGGGACACCTCCTGCTCTTTTCCAATCTCTAAATGGATAACCGTCTCTGGGTGCAAATGGTTTCTCATGCCTGTGAACAGAGCAGAAAGGGCAGCCTGCCCCACACCCCATGGGCTCCAAGGTGCGTGGCCCTTACAAGGCAGTTGGGCTCAGTCGAAAGGGAACCTGTGTGTTTTAGAAGGCTCTGGGGCCTCAGGAAAGGTCTGCGATCCCCTAGGGAAATTTAGCAGAGCCTTGAATTAGCTCACTGGCCAAAGCGCCTCTTTCCCTCGTCCCCCAGGGGTACTGGGCATGGTCTGGCATTTCTTTTGATGCTGGTGAGAAGCAGCCCTTGTTCCTGGCTCTCTCCTCTCCCTGGAAAGGACCTGACCCATTTGCTCCCTCCCTCTCCCCGCTTTTCACTTTAGAACTAGGGAAGCTGTCCAAACCACAGTCCAAGCAGCCCTGCGCTTGGGACTGCTGACCAGGACGAGGAGCATCCAGGGAGAGCCGTTCTCTTAACCGGTAGGGTGCTCAGGTGTACTCGGCTGGGTGTTCCAAGAAAGCAGGGCCCTCTGTCTTTGGATGACAGTTTGGAAGGCCCAGTTTCCAGGTACTTGCTGTAGATTTCTTTCTATTTATTTGTTTGTTTATTTGGGTATATTTTTATTTTTTTATTTTTAAATTTTTATTAATTTTATTATGTTAACAGAAAAACAATTCAAGTGTCCCAATGAATATAATACCCTAACCCCCAACCCCCGTGTCCCTTTTTACATCCTTTGCCCCCTTCCCCCAACTCCCTCCCCCCTTTCTTCTGGGATTTGCTGTCCTGTTACCTGAATCTCTGTGTTGTGTATATAATTTCACTAATCCCTTCACCTTCTCTGATCCCATCCCCTCATCCCCCTTCCCTCTGTAGGGTAGGACCGTTTCCTAAATGAGCAAGGCTCGTATTGTCTGCTCTACTTGGCTCTTTTCATAGTAAGAGTCCTAAGTCACTAAAAAGAAAAAAAGAGGGTTTATTTTAAGGTCATCTGTGCTGAGTGAGGACTGGCAAGGGGCAGTGTCAGGCTGTGGGGTTCTGCACGGGGTGGGCAAGGAGCCTCTCCCCGGTGACCCACTGCTTCTCTGTGAACACCCTCCACTGGGCATTCTGCTCCCCTCCCCCAGAATCCTTTGCTGCTCACAGGTCCGGCTTGCTCAGGGGAGCCCATTACCCTCCCCGGACCTGGGTCCACCACTTCTTGCAGACTGCCTCACTCCCATCGTCTCGTAGCTCCAATTCCCAAAAGACACATGTGCACTGGCTCTTGTGTTAGTTTGCTCTGGCTGCTGTCACAACATTCCGTGGACTGGGTGGCTTAGGATAACAGAAATGTGTTCTCTCACAGTTGTGAAGGCTAGAAGTCCAAAACCGACGTGTCCTCAGAGTTGGTTCCCTCTGAGGGAGCAGCTGTCTCAGGCCTGCCCCTGCTCCTGGTGGTTTGCTGGCAATCCTTGGCATTCACACGCTTGTAAATGTATCACCCAAACCTCTGACCTCAGCTTCAAGTAGCATTCACCCTGTGTCACGCTGTCTCTGTGTCCAAACGTCCACTTTTTATAAAGATGCCAGTCATAGTGGGTTAGGACCCACTCTACTCCAGTAGGACCTCATCTTAACTAATGACCATTTGCAATGTCCTGTTTCCAAACAAGGCCCCATTTTGAGGCACTGGGGGTTAGGGCTTCTACATAGGGATTTAGGGGGCATGATTTACCTGTAACAGTCCTGCTTAGCTTTTGGAGTCAGGCCACATCATAGGCGGGTAGCTATGTCATTTCCTAGGGCTGCTGGAACGAATTATTATAGATTTGGCTTAAAATGACAAGCATTTATTGTCTCCCTCTGTTAAGTCTAGATGTCTAAAGTCAAGGTGGTGGTTGGGTCTGCTCCCTCTGGGCCCTGTAGGGGAGTCCTTTTTTGCCTTTTCTAGCTTCTGGTGGCTGTGGCACTCTCTGGCATTCCTTGGGTTATAGCTGCATGACTTCCAACTTTACCTTCATTGTCACGTGTCCTCCTTTCATGTGTCTCTCCCTCTGTGTGTGTATCTCTGGGTCTAACTTTTCCTCGTTTTATAAGGACACCAGACATATTGGATTAAGGACCCATGCTAAAGATGTCATATAACCTTGATGACTTTTGCAATGACCCTACTTCCAAGTATGGTCACATTCATGAATATCAGGGGTTAGGGCTTCAACATATATTTTTGGGAAACACAATTCAACCCATAACAGTGACCATCGTGTGACTGGCTACTGCCTGGATTGAAGAGATCCCATCCCACTTCTGCTAGTACAGTTCCAAAGAGTCTCCCACCTGCTATGCTTCAACTATCCAGATACAAGCCTGCAACCCTTTCCCCTCGTCCAGAGTCACCTAGTTATGGCCTCAAAACAATAGGGAGGGGCCATTTCAGAAACCCCTGGTCACCACCAAGTCGGTTTCACCACCAGTTATGTGGGGGTCTCTTTTAAGGCATCTCTCTCCATTCTTTCATCCATGTATTAAATGGTGATTGTCACCAACCACAGCCAATCCTGAACCCGCATGGCAAAGGGACAGAAGTGGAATAATTGCAGGGAGCAAGCCATCTCCTTCCCTCGGCTCCTGGACCCACAAATTCCAGTGATGGCAGGGTAAGCAACATCATTGCGACTTGTCCCCAATCTGTCCTGAGTCCAGCAGACACCACCACCTTGGCCTCATTGTGTTGAATCTCCATCCACTATTCGATTGACCGCCTGTGAGTGGTGGGAGAGCATGGGGGTCCCCAGGTGGCCTCACTTCTTCAGACTGCAGTGGGTTCTTGTTGCCAAATCTGACTCTGGAGCTCCTGCCCGCTGGGAGGGGTGTGCCACATTTCAGCTAGCACCCACATCGAGGGCAGAGTGATCTGGTTTTTCCGCTTTGTTCTAGCTTGTCAGGATTAACCAAGGGACTCAAATTCCCTGCCACCTTTGTTTGAGACATGCCCCTTTCATCGGGCTGGGGATGTTTATGATGCTGCAGCTCTTTGCAGAACCTTTGGGCGCTGCCCATCAATTCCCTCTCTGAGGTCTCTTGACTTTTAGATGAATGATTCTGGATCTCCATGCATCTGCTCACCACACCCTTTGGAGTGGCCAGCTCTCAATAGCCATGGTGGGGTCCCAAAGACCAGTCTCAAAAGGCCTTTGTTGCTTAGCAATGTGGCTGGCCTTCTCATTCTCCTCTGGGTGGGGGAGAGGGGTAGCTGAGTACTGTTCCACCCAGATCTGATTTTGACCTTGTTGCATGATTGTGGGCTGGACAGCTTTGTCGCAGAAGTTGTGGGTGGAGCAGTGAGAATGCACACTGAAGACTATCATTATATTATATGAAGTTTAACGACATTTAAAATTAATCTCAGTCACTTCAGCAAGCTGCCAGTAGGTTGGCATTTCCATGCGCAGTACAAATCGTCCCTCCCGAGGGCGCCTGGAGGGACACACCCCGCTTCCTCAGCCATGTCCAAACAACTCCCGAGGCTGAGTCTGTTTTAAGGGTTCCCCATCATACCCCTGGGGAAACTGAGGCAGAGACCATTTAAGTGATTTGTTCAGAGTAACAGAGCAAAAATAAGAACCTTCATTTCCTAACTTCTAACCCTGTTCTTGGCCTTTAGTTTGATGTGAACTGAGCTCTTTACATGTTTCTTTCTAGGGTGGGGAGGGGAGACCAGGAAGCAGAAGCAAACCCTTTACTGAGGAAGGACGATTTTTGGCAATCCCCTCTTCCCAGTTTCGGCAGGGAGGTGTGTCCGTGAGGGGTGTTGCTCAAAGAATGGAAGATGACATCAGTAAGTGTGGGAGAAGGTCACCCCACTTGTGCCTCCAGTCTCCCCGGTGTCCTCTCTTGGCATCCTCATTATCTCTGTTAGAAACCCACCCTGGCCTGACCAGGCGGTGGCGCAGTGGATAGAGCGTCAGACTGGAATGCAGAGGACCCAGGTTCGAGACCCCGAGCTCGCCAGCTTGAACCCAAGGTCTCTGGCTAGAGCAAGCAGTTTCTCGGTCTGCTGAAGGCCCGCGGTCAAGGCACATATGAGAAAGCAATCAATGAACAACTAAGGTGTCCCAACAAAAAACTAATGATGATGCTTCTCATCTCTCTCCATTCCTGTCTGTCTGTCCCTGTCTATCCCTCTCTCTGTCTCTGTAAAACAAAAAACAACAACAACAACAACAACAAAAAACCAAAAAAAGAAACCCACCCTGCACAACCCTCTGGGTGGAGGGGGGGATAATTAACTCCCAAGGCGGCTCCGTTGTCCCCAGCAGTCTGCACCCTCCCTGCCCTTCTCCTCCGGAGAGTCAACTCATCCCCTCTCCTTGTGGCCCTTGATGCCCACCTTCACGGCCGAGAGGATGTGCTCTGTGCTCCTTGTCTGTTCTGTCCTAAAGACTTGGAGGTTGTTTTGGTCCCTGCTCCTCTGAAGAAGGATGAGGCTGGAGGGAGGCAGCCCAGCAGCCCCCCTCCCCCGCGTCGTTGTTTACGCGTCCGCATCATCTGCGTTCAGCCGTCACTCTCCTATAGATGAAAATAGGAGCCCTAACGTTGACAGCTGGCTGTGCCTTTGATCCTGGAAGCCATGTTTGGAAGAGGGGGACGACAGCAGATGAGCAGCAGCTGGGCGGCTGGCGCCCCAGTGCAGCTGTGGGAGGCTGGCGTGGGATTTGAGGTTGGGGGCGGGGGCGTTGGTGTCTGTTTCGGTGTTGCTGACTCCCTGGGCTGGATGTCAATAGGCTACAAGCGCCACTCTCTGTTTCTTTCCAACTGGGAGTTCCGGAACGAGGGCAGAGGGAAGGAGAGAGCGCAAGGAGACGAGGAGAGGGAAAGAAAGGAGAGCAACACAGAGCACCCCAAAGGTCGGTCAGGGTGAAGTGGGGGCCCTGACGTGGGGCAGAGAAGTAAATCCCCGGGAGAGTAAGGGGAACGTGAATGGCCACGAGGTGCGAGGTGCGTGGTCCGTGGTGCGTGGGTGGGCTGATGGCACGAGTTGAGCTCTGTCCCAGTCCGTTCAGGCTATTAGGAGAAAATACCACAGGCTGGTTGGCTTATAGAGAAACAGAAATTTATTTCCCACCATGTGGAGGCTGGAAGTCCGGAGTCAGGGTGCCAGCACGAACAGGTTCCGGCGGCAGGCCTCTTCTGGGATGCAGACAGCAGGCTTTTTGCTCTGTCCCCACGTGGTAGAAGGAAGGGGCCAGGGAGGGGAGCCCTCTGGATCTCTTTTCATGAGACACGAATCCCATGCATGGGGGCTCTACCCTCATTGACCTAAGCACCCTGAAAGACCCCACCTCCTAGAAATATCACATTGGGGATTAGGCTCTCAATGTCAGATTCTGTGACCCAGAAATCTCTACTGGGGCCCCTGGCCAAGAGGATGGCCCTCTCATTCAGCATATACACTGAGCTCCTTGCTTGGCCGGACAAGACAGGGTCCTGGGCACTTAGGAACGCAGCAGTAACAGGGATAAGGGTCCTGCGCTTGTGGGAGAAACATTCTGTGGGGGGAGGGGGGTTAGTAGGAAGAATTAGACTCAATTACAAAACTTAGCATTTATTACTAGGCCCCAAAACCCACCCCTGAGCTCCTGACTTTATTCAAAAACCTGCCAGATTATTAAACAATGTTCTGCCTTCACCACGTTTGGCTCAGGAATGAGATGGGACTGTTTTGGGAGCAGAAGAGCATCTTTGGATACATCCGAGAAAACTGGGAAGACACCTGGAGCTGATATCTGCACCCTCGTGTTTATAGGGGCCTTATTCGCAGGAGACAGGAGGAGGAGGCAACCCAAGCGGCATGGATGCATCGATGGGATGTTATTCGGCCTTCGAAAGGCAGACACACGTGACAACGCAGATGAACCCCGAGGACATGATGCTAAGTGGTAACCTGAGCATAAGCTTACAGCTACTTCCCCAGCTGAGGCTGGTGCGCTGGGTCCTCCTTCCCCGGGACAATGAATGCCAACCCACACCTGCTTAATCAGCCTACTGGTTCCCAAAGCGTGGTCTGTGGATTCAGCTGCAGCAGCAGCAGCCGGTCCGAATTAAAGAACCACATTCTCAGGCCCCTACCCCGAGCCTGCTGCATCAGATCCTCTGAGGGTGGGGCCCAGCAGTCTGCTTTGACAAGCCATTTGGGTGATTCTGATTCACACCAAAGCCTAGGCACCATGAGCTAGCTCTTCTGACAGCTCCTATTTCACTGACATGCGAATGACTAAAGCAGAGTTTTGGACAAGGGGATGCGTTGTTTTCCCCATGCATGGGACCAGTTACTATAGACACGAATGATTTTGTCTCCTCTTTGATCTTGGCCAGTAAAGGTGATTTGTAGATTACTGGGGTTGCAAAAGGTAATGAAAGGAATGAGAAATACTCTGGCCCCAGAGGCCACACCTAGCATAATTTATAGAAACTTCGAGGAGGCAGATTTTGGCTTAGCAAAAGGAAAAACTTCCTTCTGGTAGGCTGGCTCTGGCCAGGGGAGGGCTTTCCTGGGGCGGAGTGATTGCACACGCACTGGAGTTGATCCATCTGGATGCCATGAGGGAATCGAAGGAGGAACTGAATGGGCCAGGGATTACCGTGTGCCTGCCTGAACCGTGTCAATATCAGAATCACCTGGGGTTATTAAAAATTCCGGAGCCCTGCTCCCAAAGACTGATTTATCACAGCTGAGGTGAGACGTGGGCCTTGCATTGACTCACAGGTGATTTGGAAATGCTAGCTCTGAGGATGACTACAGCAGGTGTACATATTTGAAGTCCCTTTCCAATTCTTGGACCACGTGAAAGAGGGTGGAAAGGTCAGCTTCTAAAGACCGGGAAGGGGAAAGATAAAAGAATGTTCTCCTTCAGGTAAGAAGTTTATATTAAAAAGTAATGTGGGTACCCATGAGAAACGAGTCTGAACTATAGCAGAAAGGATTTGGGTGAAAGGAAGAAAAATTTTGTAATCCTGAGGACGGTTAAACATTGGAATAGGCTAAAAGAGTTGATTGTGGAAGATTCTTCTCTGGAGGTTACTAAACCCGGGAGGACTTCTCCTCTGTCTGGGATGATGCCAGAGCTGGTTTTGAACCCACTTCCAGCTCTGATGCCGATGTTCTGATTTATACAACAGCACCATAAACAAACACACACTCTGTTCCTCGTGCTTCTAGAAGAGCCATAATGAACATGCCCTGATTATTGGGTTGCTAATAAAACAATCAGCAAGTGCTGAACAGACAAAAGCGTCACACACTAACAAGTCCTGGTTTGAATAGGAGCACAGCCCAGTTTCTTGTGGACCGGGCATTTCCTCCCCTGTGGATGACTTCAAAGGCAGCAGCCTTTGTCTGAGTATCAATCGGTGGGCACCAAGCCTCCAACACAAAATAAGAAACTTCCACCAGACCATATCCCCTGCGGTGCTGATGGGGAAGTGCAGTTGGGGTTAGGCATCAAGGCCAAGTGCCAAGAAGGAATCGTCAAGTGAGAAGGATGGCAGGAAGGAAGTCTCTGAACAAACACAGATAGGAATAGCAACTGGAGAGCACAGGCTCCACCCTGGGTGTAACATGAGGAGCTGACATCGAGTCAGGGCAGGGGAAGGGGGACCCAGAGGTGACCCTGGCTGGGAGCCAGGCCAGAGGAGGTACACCCATCACTGCGTGTAAATGTCTTTAAGTGTTTCTGTTTCAGGAAAGGCAGTCTAGGGAGACCCTTGTATATATTTTCCCCTCTCATTGAGTTGGAGGCATAACCGAAACTGGTGTAGAGCTTGTCGAACCACTTCCAAGTGGCCCAGAAAATCGGAAGACCCGCTCTGTCCAGGAGCGCATGTATGGAGTTCAGCGTAGTGGTTTCAAATGCTGGCCCTGTAGCCAGATTAACTTGCATTAAAACCTCCCTCTCCCGTTTGACTGTGGGAAAGTTTCCTAACACTTCCCGACCTCAGGTTCCTTATTTGGAACATGAAGGCCATAAATGGACCTCTCCAAAGCCATGCTGACACCTGGCACCAATCTGTGACTAAGTTCTCAGCATTCCTTAGCGAAACGGGAGAAATTAAGGGCAACGGCACAAGGGCATGTGTTGGCATTTGGCCGCCGGTGAGTTTTCTTCCCTCGGAGACTGCACATTGTCCCCTGCTTTTGGAGATAATACACAAAATAGAGGGTCCTTTCAGCTCCATGTTCTCTGCAGCTTTGAGTTAGTTCTCGATTTTATTTTTCTGGCCCATGGAATCCAAGAGTCTGAGAACCGTTCTCCTAAAAGGTGTGAGAGAAGTAGAATGAGAAGAGGGCTGGGCAGGTCTCTCACCCGCTGAGTTTGCCTGATGTTCCAAGAACAAGAACTTGGAGCAGGCAGGTGTCTCCTCCGCTTCTTATGCCAACACAGGTTTCTCCTGATGCTTATCACTCTCTTCCTTCCCCTGCCTCCACCCTGTTTCCCCTCTTTGAATATGTTTTCCTTTTTTTTGCTTAATAAAATTATATGGGTTTCAGGTGTACAGTCCTATAATGTGTCATCATCTTTGAGTATGTTTCTAACCTTAGTCTCCCTCTTGCTTTTGTTTCAGTTCTTGAAGGGTAGCAGAATACCCCTCTCCTTGCCCTCGAAACATGCCACTTGGGCATAAGGATTATTCTGAGCTGAAAGCAACCGAGAAGAAGCAGATACAGGCCCTGGCCGGTTGGCTCAGTGGTAGAGCATCGGCCTGGCGTGCAAGAGTCCCAGGTTCGATTCCCTGCCAGGGCACACAGGAGAAGTGCTCATCTGCTTCTCCACCCCTCCCCCTCTCCTTCCTCTCTGTCTCTCTCTTCCCCTCTCGCAGCCAAGGCTCCATTGGAGCAAGGTTGGCCTGGGCGCTGAGGATGGCTCTATGGCCTCTGCCTCAGGCACTAGAAGTCTCTGGATGCAACAGAGTGACGCCCCAGATGGGCAGAGCATCACCTCCTGGTGGGCGTGCCGGGTGGATCCCGGTTGGGCACATGCAGGAGTCTGTCTGACTGCCTCCTTGTTTCCAACTTCAGAAAGATACAAAAAAAAAAAAAAAGAAGCAGATACAAAAAGAGCTCCCTGCTCACCCCTGCGCCCCTAAAAGCAGGCCACATGTTTGTGAAGACGTCCCCCCTTCCGTCTCTACCAGTAAGGCCAGAAGCTCGTTGCTGGAAATAACACTAGAGCCTAGTGGAGACCCCCTCGCAAGAACCTACGTAACGGGCTTCACCAACTAGCTGTTAGCTTCCCCGAGTTCCCTCAGCCGCTTCCACCCTAGAAACTCAGAGACCTTGTCCTATGTCCTGTCACTGCCACCAACATTTCTTTTTCTTTCAGGAAGATGCTATGGGAGCCCAAATTCACACTTCCCCTTGAACTACTCATCACTGGGTACTGCCACTGTGTGTGCAACACACATGTTTCTACTCTCCTGTTTGTGTTCCTCTAGTTTAAGCTGCTTGTCATTCTAACCTACAGGGGTCGGCCAGTGAACCCTGGAGGGCAGAGGGGGAAAGTGACATTTACCTCTCCTACAGCTTTTTGGCTGTTTTCTCTCCCCTCTCTCCTTTCTGGCATTCTCCTTGCCCCATTCCTCCTCACACGCTTCATGTCTGTTCCTGTCTTCGTTCCTGATTTTTTCCCCCTAGTCACAGGTGCTGCGTCTGCACGTGGACCTGCTCAGCCAGGCGCCGGTGGTGGAGGACACACAGGTGCTGTGTGCTGCGGGCCAGGCTCTCTGCTGTGCCCCCTCCTAGTCACAGGTGCTGCGTCTGCACGTGGACCTGCTCAGCCAGGCGCCGGTGGTGGAGGACACACAGGTGCTGTGTGCTGCAGGCCAGGCTCTCTGCTGTGCCCCCTCCTAGTCACAGGTGCTGCGTCTGCACGTGGACCTGCTCAGCCAGGCACCGGTGGTGGAGGACACACAGGTGCTGTGTGCTGCGGGCCAGGCTCTCTGCTGTGCCCCCTCCCGCTGGGGTCTGTGCTACGAGCCGACCACATGAGGCACTCAGGATGATCTTCTCGTCCCCAGACAGTGGCATGTCATTAACTGAGAATTGGATCACTGCCCAGATCCCTTCCAACAACAGAGACACCTTTTGGGCCATGCATTTGAGAGGGGTCGGGCTCTGCACAGGCTCTGAGGGTCAGAGCCAAGGAAGATCCCAATCTGTGATTTCAGCAGTCCCCTTGAAATCTGGGGCTGAGACATGTCTCCTCTCTAGAGAGCCAGCATGGCCAGTGAATCTGGGCCTGCCTGGGACGTCCCTGGTTTCAGCGCTGGAAGTCCTGCGTTCTGGAAAGCCCCTGGGACGTTGGGACGGCCAGCCCCATTAGAGCCCATAGTGACCAATCCTCTACTGGACTATTTATTGGTTCATCATTGGGCACAGGTAGGCCTCGTTCAGAGAATGAGACCAATGAGAAGGGATCATTTAACCCAGAGAGGGGGAAGCTGTTTGGGTGACAACCTTCAGGTGTGTCCACAGGGTGGGCCAGGACATGTGTCCAGCTGCTGCCTGCCCATCTCCGCCCGAGCTCAGAGGAAATGGGTGTGAGCGGAGCCCGAGCTTGCTCACCACACCAAGTTTCCTGACTGAGAGTATTCTTAGACACTAGAATGGGTTTCTAAGACAGATGGGGCATTGTGCTAGGAGGGCTTCAGCACGCTAGATCCCCAAGGGCTTCCAGGGCTGAGGTGTGGCCCAAGAGCGGAGGGGGCAGACATTTCCATGGCTCCTTCCAACTGTAGGATTCTTCTTCCCTCCACCCATCTATGATGCTTCTGATGATCTTTCCGTGTCCTTGTGCCCGTAGTTAAACCTGAGGACAACCGAGAAAGAGTGCTTTGATGGTATGCTCCGAGGGGGGTGGGCAGGCTGCCCCAGAGCATGATGGGAAGGGAAGATTAGCAGGTCTGTTTGTTTTCCCAAAGGGCGCTTAAATTTAGAAAAGGTTATGTGTTGGTCAAATAACTTCACGACAATATTAGAAATGTAAAACAAGGATAATAATTCCCTGTGATTCTATTATTCTACCAGGCTGAGTGACCCAGTGAGTGTCCTTTCCCTGGGGTTTCAATAATGTTCATCCTAGAGGCCTACCTTACCCACTTAGGATTTTCACACATCATGAAAGCAAAACAAAACAAATTAAAACAACAACAATAAAAAAACCTATGAAATTTCCAATTGTAAAAATCAGTTTATTTTCTTTCATGGAATTGTCTCCTGTTCTGGAAAGTCAGGCTGAGCCATCTGGTGAATCCTTATGGTTTGGGGCTGGTGGTGGGTTCTTGTTGCTTTAGGGATGTTTTCTGCTTCATGTAAACACTTCTGTTTGTTGGAACTGAGCACCGCCTCTGTGAAATCCCAGCGTCTCTGTCCAGAATGCTGTTCTGAGGTCGCTGTCACTTGTCACCAACCGCCACTCGCCAACCCGTCTTTGGCTGGTGTTTTTCTCATCAGGCCCCTGAGGGGCATGCCTTGGTACATGAGGATGTTCTAGAGAAATGGAACCAACATCAGGTGTATATGTGGAGAGATTTATTTTAAGGACTTGGCTTGGCTCCAGAGCCAGTGTTGTGGCTCACATTTGAAGGCGGTCAGGTTGAAGAGTTTTTGCTTTGGGAGGTTGGTCCTTGTTCCACTCAGGCCTTCGACTGGTTGGAAGAGGCCTCCCACATCATAGACAGCCATCTCTGCACTTAAAACCCGCTGATTTAAATATTGATCTCATCTACATTCTCATGAAACATCCGGAGTAATGTTTGACTAAATATCTGGGCACCATGGCCCAGGCACATGAGCACATACAGTTAACCCTCACATTGGATTCTGTCTGCTCACGTGCCCAGGGCTGTCCTCCCAGCTAACACACTGCCTCTGTCCAGCCCACCACACTCAACCTATGGTCTCCTCGTGGGTTACTTTCTGTGTGTGTGTGTGTGTGTGTGTGTGTGTGTGTGTGTGTGTGTGTGGGGCGGGGGGGGGGAGTGGAGAAGGATCTGCATTCCACACACTCGAACGACTGTGAAAAATTCAAAGAGATGTAGTCCAAGTAGCAAGCTCAGGGCCAGGATAAATTCTCAACTCCAGGGGACATCACCTTGATTAGTGCATGAGTGGCTGTTTTCAGGTAAGAATATATAAAACAGTCTTGATTTCACCTTTGGATGTAAGCTAGATGGAATAAAGTATTCTCAGAAGTGGTCTAAAGTAGGAGGCCTTTCATAGATGTCGATTTGCTACTTAAAGAAGTGGTTGTTCCTGCAACGTGGTCATGGAGCAGAATGTTACTGTACAGGTCAGTTCATGGGTAGGAGGGCAGGGAACCACTGGCCTTTTAATATGTGATTTCAGCCACAAAGTTGGGGTTTTCCCCATGTGGATTCTTCCTTTGAGAAAAGATGCTTTTTATCTTGTCTTGTTTTCCAGTGAGCATTCATTTCCAGTTACAGGTGAGGCTAGTGAGGCTAGTGGTCCCAGCAAAATGTGAGCATTCATTTCCAGTTACAGGTGAATAGTGAGGCTAGTGGTCCCAGCAAAATGTTGCCGATGTTGGGGGCTCATTCTGCATTTTGTATTCTATTTTACATAAAAGAGGCTCTTCCATTTTGTTTCTATATATCTTTTTAATGTGGCTTTCCAAATCACCACTTGATCAGGAAGACTCATGTAGTTGTAAGCAGTAAGCACACATGTAAAACTAATTTTCTGAAATGGTTTTATTTTATTTTAACCCCTTTGTTACCCATGTTGTTATTCCTTCATAAACCCCCACTCCAGGTTCAGATACGTGTTCCTGTAACTCACCTTCCATCCCTTCATACCTATACAGTAGGTTTGATTTGCATAACTGGCATGCTATTCATCATCCCATTCTGATTTCTTTGTACTCACTTTCTCACTCAGCATGTGTTGTTTTTGAGAAGTAGCCATGTTGATATGAGTTTGATTGATTGCTTCAGAGTGCTGTCTAGTTTCTCCATCCTGTGCATGTCCCACTGTTACTTACCCATTCTTCCACTGACAGATACAACTGTGTTTCCCATCAGTTCTCGTGCAGACACGCTGACATGAGTCTCTGGGCACAGGGCAGTTTCTCTGGGGTCAGTATCTCCCAGGAGCAGCATTTCCAGGTCACAGAGAATATACATATACATATACATGTTTTCACTAAAGGCTGCCCGTCAGACCTCCAGAAATCGTGGCAGCAGGTGACTCCTACCCATCTGTAGTTGGCAGGAAGGAGCTCCATGTGCCTGCCTCCTTGTCGGTACTGATGTTATACAACGTTTTATTTATTTATTTAAACTTTTTTATTTGTTGATTGATTTTAGAGAGAGGGGGAGGGGGAGAGAGGAATATTGATATGTTGTTCCATTTATTTACGCATTCGTTGTTTGATTCTCATATGTGCCCTGACCTGGGCGTGATTGAACCTGCTTCCTGGGTGTATTGGAATGATGCCCTAACCAATTGAGCTCACACCTAGGACCATACAACTTTATTTCTTGCAATCTAATGGTTGTAAGGTAGTGTCTCATTTTTAACACAATCGGCATTGCTTTGATTATTTATGAGTTTGAGGGTCTCTTCATCTATCTGTTTGCCATCCTGGCTTTACTTCTGTGAATTTCTTTTTCATAGTTCTTCCATTTTTCTATTGTTTTTCTTGCTGATTTGCAAAAGTTCCTTAGAGATTTTAGATTTTAATTTTCTGTTCTTTTTTTTTTTTGCAATATGTCTTCTTCTACAACATCTCCTATCTGTTACCTTTGTCTAGGCAGTCTCGTTTTGAAGAGAAAGATTACCTTTTGACATCATAAAATCCATCCATTCTTTTTCTTTGAAGTTTGTACTTCCAGGCTCCACCCTACCCAGCTAGTTTTTGCTGTATAACTGACCACACCAAGGCTTAGTGGTTTGAGCCAGCAGAGATGAAGTGCTGTGAGTGGGCGAGTGGCTCTTCTGCACTGGGCTTGCCTCCTGGGGCTGGCAGGGCGAGGGTGCCTCAGATCATGGGGGAAAAACTCCCTCCACCTCCTGATGGGAGGAGCTGCAAACTGTGTGTTTGTCTGTTTTAATATGCTTCATTTTTTTAGAGCAATTTTAGGTTCATAGAAAAATGGAGGCCTGACCTGTGGTGGCGCAGTGGGATAAAGCGTCGACCTGGAACACTGAGGTCGCCGGTTCGAAACCTTGGGCTTGCCTGGTCAAGGCACATATGGGAGTTGATGCTTCCTGCTCCTCCCCCTTCTCTCTCTCTCTGTCTCTCTCTCTCACTCCTCTCTCTCTAAAAAAATCAATAAATAAAAATTAAAAAAAAAATGGAACTGCTTTTTTAAAAAAAAAAAAAAAAAAAAAAGAAAAGAAAAATGGAGCGTAAGGTATAGCGATTCCCACATATCGCCTGCCCCCATCACGCAGAGCCTGCAGGGCGCCCCACTGCCAACATCCTCCACCAGAACGGTACACCCTTTACAGCTGATGAGCTTCCACTGACACATCATACCACCCTGAGTACGTAGTTTACATTTGGGTTTATTTTCAGTCATGTACATCCAATGTGTTTGGACAAATATACCATGACATGTGTCCATCATTACAGTATCATACAGAGAATCATTTCCCTAAACGTCCTCTGGGCTCCACTTATTGTTTGATTTTCCCAATTTACCTTGCTACTCCAAGCATATAAAGATATTTATATGCCTATGTTTCCTATAAAGCACTGGCTTCATTGGCCCAGAGAAGAGATGATAGTTGTGAATGAAGTCATAAAACCATTTGGCATTTCTTCAATCAATTTAAGTAAGCCATTTAAATTTTAAAACACTTCATTTATAGTTATATAAATAATTATGTTTGTTATTACATAATACATCAATATAATTGTATATTATATATCATTATTAAAAATAGATTTTAAATTTTTTAGAATGAGCCACATTTTCTCAGATCTATTACTACAAACTTATTTTCCCCTCTGATCTATAATGCCAGCTCCATCATATACCAATTCCCTGTAAACCTGGTTCTGTTTCCAAACTGTCCATTCTATCTGTTTTCATCTCCTGTGTTTATGCTGTGTAATCTAGGTTTCTATATAATTGAGCTAGTCCTTCTTCGCTTTGCTTTCTTAGGATTCTTTTGGCTATTTGCAAATTTCTACTCTTCTTTGTAAATTTTAGAATTACTTTTTCTAATTAAAAAAATCACCTTGGCCCTGGCCGGTTGGCTCAGTGGTAGAGCGTCAGCCTGGCGTGCAGAGGACCCGGGTTCGATTCCCGGCCAGGGCACACAGGAGAAGCGCCCATCTGCTTCTCCACCCCTCCCCCTCTCCTTCCTCTCTGTCTCTCTCTTCCCCTCCCGCAGCTGAGGCTCCATTGGAGCAAAGATGGCCCGGGCGCTGGGGATGGCTCCTTGGCCTCGGCCCCAGGCACTAGAGTGGCTCTGGTCGCGGCAGAGCGACGCCCCGGAGGGGCAGAGCATCGCCCCCTGGTGGGCGTGCCGGGTGGATCCCGGTCGGGCGCATGCGGGAGTCTGTCTGACTGTCTCTCCCCGTTTCCAGCTTCAGAAAAATACAAAAAAAAAAAATCACCTTGACTTCATTAAGTCCCAGGGCACTGAGGTACAATGTGGTGACTGTAGTTAGTACTGTATTGTATACTCAAGAGTTGCTAAGGGTAGAGCTTCAATGTTCTAACGATAACAACAATAAAATGGTAGTTATGTGTGATGAAGGGTGTATTAACCAACCTTACGGTGGTAATCATTTCACAATATACACATATGTGAATCAAATCATCACACTGTACACCTCAAACTTACAGGCTGTTCTGTGTCCATTATATCTCAATAAAGCTGTTAAAATCTTGAGGGTTTGATTAAAATTACATTGGTGTGGAGATTAGCATAGGAAAAATGGACATCTATTCTGGGCTAAGTTGGTTCATATGTAAATATAGAACATATCTCTCTATTTATTTAGGTGGACTTTTATATCCTTTATTAAAGTTGAAATTTTCCCCAAAACTTCATGTGATTTGGGGGGGGGGTTAGGTTAATTTATAGCTACTTTTACAGTTTGGATACTTTTTCAGCAATATTGAACAAGGTTGGCTCCCTCCCCCCCCCCCCCCCCCCCCGGATTTTACCGGACTTTGAATGTTACAGGTATGGCGTTGTTGAAATGTTGTGGGAAAGCTCTGAATTTGAGGGAAAAGCATGTTACCCAGGGTTATAACAATATGAATATTTGAGGCAACATCATTCATCGGGCCTTCAAAAATGCACCAAATGATTAGTTGCAAAACAAAATCAGCTTGTCGAAGTATTCACCCAAGAGATTTTAATAGACGTTTCTCTCCCCAGTAATGCAGGCGGTCAGTGCTCAGCGTAGTTCACAAAGGCATAAGGTCACGAACTACTCTCTCTGAAATCACCTTTATTTCAACAGCTCCCAAGTGCTGGTGAGAATTAATTGCTCAAGTGTAAAAACTGGGTCTCAGAGAAGTTTCAAAACCAGCCAGATGAGAGAGCGTTTAATGGCACATGGTCTTTTACCCTAGCGACAGAAACAGGAGAGCAGAGCGGGGCAAAGCTTACGTCCCTACTGTCAGCACAGTGTCTGTAAGTCTCCCTTTTCCAGAGAATAGAAAGGGAGAAAGCGAGGGGGACAAACTTACAGACATGAATTTTCACAATGCTGGGCGCTAGGTCATTGCTTGCTCAGAAAAAAAAAAAGATTATAACAGTTTGTCATGTTTGCATAGAAAAGAAGGAAAAAAGAACACAAATAATCCTTTGAGAAATGTATTTAGAATGCCTGGGAATACCTTGTCTTATGGGTGCACAAATGTGTTTAGCAGAATGATAACCTGGTCTAAGGAGCAAAGGCCATAGGTACTTGTTTAAGACTTTCCCCCTTATTTTTGCTTTTTTTTTTTTTTTTTTTTTTTACAGAGACATAGAGAGGGATAGATAGGGACAGACAGGAATGGAGAGAGATGAGAAGCATCAATCATCAGTTTTTCGTTGTGACACTTTAGTTGTTCATTGATTGCTTTTTCATATGTGCCTTGACCGTGGGCCTTCAGCAGACCCAGTAACCTCTTGCTCAAGCCAGTGACCTTGGGTTCAAGCTGGTGAGCTTTGCTCAAACCAGATGAGCCCGCACTCAAGCTGGTGACCTCGGGGTCTCGAACCTGGGTCCTCCGCATCCCAGTCCAATGCTTTTTCCACTGTGCCATCGCCTGGTCAGGCTGCATTCATTTTCTTTAAAAAGTTGGGTCCAGTGTATGTACTTCTGTTAGCAAGGAAGCTGAGCTCAGTTCCAAGAGCCAACATTCTGCTTAGTTGAGCTGAGGGCAAGAGTCACTGCTCTGAGCCCCATTTTACCCATCTGGCTCAGGAGTGTAGGTGATCCCACATGTCCTTTCAAACTCCGACATTCTGGGTATCTGCTTAGGCTCTTGGCCTTTGGAGATCATTGTTGATGCTTCTACAGATTAAAGTGGAAATCACCCACTTCTTTAAAACCGGTGAGAAGTTCGGGGAACACAGTCTCCACCATGTGTCTGTCACCCCCGAGGAGCCCAGGCAGAAGCTGCCAAGATGGTGAGGTGAGGTCCTCACGTAACAGTGAAGAGCAAAGTGCCTACTGCGTGTGTGTCTCCAAAGTCCACATTTCTTCTCCTGGCAACATCTTGAGTTGCCATGAAAATTGGAATAGGTGAGAATTTTGGTTTGTCAAAAAGGCTCACAGATAAAGTGAGTTACCTGCTTTTTGTTCTGACTGAAAGGGGGCTTTATGAGAAATTAAGGCGACATCTGAGGAATTAATCTGGATGTGTGAGCTCAGGCTGACAGCAAGCGGCTTCGATGCCCTTCTTAGCAAAGATGCTGAAGTAGTAGCAAGAGCTTTAGTTTGCTAAGCCAATAACAGCTGCAGGCAGGCAGGCAGGCAGGAAGGAAGGAAGGAAGGAAAGAAGGAAGGAGAGACAAGAAAGAAACTAGGAAATTATCTTCTTAAAAGGCTTGTTTAAGTCATCTATCAGCCAATAGCGATTGGTTACCTACTGGTCGAGACATCACATCTCATTCTGTCTCCCAGACGGCTATGACTTAATTCTCCCGTCTCATCGAGGCCAGCAGAACCAGGACCTTCCCAGCCCTCTCAGATCACAGCACCCCACTCAGAACCAGGGCAGCCCCTAGCCCGTATTTCTTTGCCTCATGGGACCTTTGAGTTTCCAGTCCCTTTCAGTCCTCAGGCCCCCATGTGGGAGTGCCCTGTCATGGCTTTTAGCTGCCTGGATCCTGACACTTCTGCTCCAGCCTGTTTTCATTCTTGGAATCCACCTCAGTTGCTGTCCTGTTGACCTTTCCAATTCTGTGCTGTCTTTAGCCCCTGGTTTTGCCAAACTCTGCAGCTCAAGACCCTTTCCCCATCCTTACAGAATGGTGTGACACTTGTGTGGTCCTAGGCTTCCACTTCTGTGTCCTAAGGGCCCCAGCAGGCTTGTCTGTCAACTGGAGTCACCCAATAGCCTATCTTCTCCTGGAAGTGGCCTTTTCCTTGGACCCACAAACATGCCCAGTCACAGCCGACATGGTTTAGGTCCCTTCCTCACTCTGCCAGGTCATACACCACTGGCCACGCCCACCGCAGTGTCCAGCTGTGGCTTGCCAAGCCCTGAGCAGAGCGGACCAAGGCACTGTCTCCCTGCTCTAGGTGGCTTGCTTGTTCAGAGCTCTGGCTTCAGGCTCTAACTGAGCGTTTCTTGAGTTAGAGCTGCAGAGACAAAGTCATTAACGATAAAAGGCTCCAGATGGGAGAGGAATTGCCTTCCTCCGGAAGCAAACTGTTTTCTCTGGAAGATGAGACATTTCGACAAGAGAAACAGCCATTCTTTGATGCCTAGCCAGCATGTGTGCACAGTTCCCGAAATTCAACATCTGTGCAGACTTAGGGGTTCCAGAGTTTGGCTCGGGTCGATTACCAAGGCAGACACAGCAGTTCCAAGTTAATGTCGTCTTCCTTACCCCATTATCCTCTTTCTCCTCCTG
This sequence comes from Saccopteryx bilineata, assembly GCF_036850765.1. Lineage (NCBI taxonomy): Eukaryota > Metazoa > Chordata > Mammalia > Chiroptera > Emballonuridae > Saccopteryx > Saccopteryx bilineata. The sequence goes on along the minus strand of NC_089500.1, from coordinate 10,569,554 downwards.
CGGGTGACATCATTATACAGACAATCACCAGATCTAAAAACCTGCTCCTCACCCACCCTGGTAGAGTACTGCAGAGTGCATCTGTGAAAGTGTCACCTCTGTGACCACTCCGTTCTGTTACCTGGTCTGGGCTCTCCTTGTCGCTCACTCAGATGTATGCAGTAACCTCTTCCCCCTGAAATTTCCAACCCTACCTTGGCCATCCCCTCTGCCACTGGAACATAATGGCCTCCTTTTGCCTTAAGAAAGTAAGTTCATGTTTCTTTTTTTTTTTCTGAAGCTGGAAATGGGGAGAGACAGTCAGACAGACTCCCGCATGCGCCCGACCGGGATCCACCCGGCACGCCCACCAGGGGGCGATGCTCTGCCCCTCCGGGGCGTCGCTCTGCCACGACCAGAGCCACTCTAGCACCTGGGGCAGAGGCCAAGGAGCCATCCCCAGCGCCCGGGCCATCTTTGCTCCAATGGAGCCTTGGCTGCGGGAGGGGAAGAGAGAGACAGAGAGGAAGAAGGTGGGGTGGAGAAGCAAATGGGCGCTTCTCCTATGTGCCCTGGCCGGGAATCGAACCCGGGTCCCCCGCACGCCAGGCCGACGCTCTACCACTGAGCCAACCGGCCAGGGCCAGTTCATGTTTCTTAATACAGCCAAGATCCCCACAACCTGACCACCCCTCGTCATTCATCACCACGTACCCTATGAAATACAGTGAAGAAAGGCCAGATGTTGCCCTTGAGCTGATCTGATGCAGTAACTCATATTAATTCTGCCTTGGCACAACAAATGACCCTGAATTTCCATCTCTGGCCTGAGCTCATGCCAGCTTTTGCCTGGACTGCCCCCTGACCCCCCTGACCCTCTCAAGCTGACCTCAACTACTCCTGCCCTCCCACAGGTGAAAACAATGCTCCTCTTCTTTGTGCTACAATGGCACGCAGTGCCTTTGATCTGGTGCACATGTGGTTGCTTATGTCTGTCTTTCCTATCAGTTTGTAAGCTTTTAGGTCTAGAGAAATTAATGCTCCTCTTCATGGCTGTCACAGTCATTGGCCATTGTAAGTACCCAAGGAACGTTTGTTTGTCGTTTTTTGTGCAAGGGAAAGGGAGAGACTGGGAGAGAGAGGGACAGACAGGAAGGGAGAAGATGAGAAGCATCGATTTTTCGTTGAGGCACCTTAGTTATTATTGATTGCTTTCTCATATGTGCCTTGACTTGGGAACTATAGCCAAGCCAGCAACCCCTTGCTCAAACCAGTGACCATGGATGGGGTCATGTCTGTGATCCCACGCTTGAGCCAGTGACCCCACTCTCAAGCCGGCAACCTTGGGGTTTCAAACCTGGTCCTCAGTATCCCAGGCTGATGCTCTATCCACTGCACCACCACCTGGTCAGGCAAGGAATGTATATTGAAATGAAACTGTCCAAATGTGTACCCAAGTTCCTGCTTCCAGAACATGATACATACACACAAGTATACCTGCATAGGCACACCCACACACATTCCTGTCTAGGCACACATGTCTATCACGTATGCACACATTAGGCATATATACACCCATGCACCCCTACACTTGCACATTTACTCAGTGGGTGCACACTCACACCCACATGCTCACATGCAAGCTCCAGTGCACACACATACTCATGTGCACATGCTTGTGCCACAGGCAAAACCACATACATGTCTGCCCGCACGCACATGCAGATTCACACATGTGTGTACATGCATGCACACCCCCTTTACCATACCTGTAAAAGAGGAGTTTTGTCAAGAGCATTTGGATGTGGAATGGCAAGGAACCAGGGAGCGAGGTCCATAGAGAAGTTGGGTCATCAGAGCTGTATTTGGGGGTACACTTATTCCCCACATCTGATGGTTCTTTCCGGAGGAGGGGACACTTTTTCTGTAACACCGGGCCATCCCTCCCTCTGCTCAGAGAAGACTGAGTGATGTGGCTGACAGGAGATGTGGAGAGAGCAAACCGATGGACCGGCTTGGCCCCCCCCTGAGTTTCTCTTTGGGGGCTACCAGAGGGCATGAGGGGAGGGCTGGGCTGTGAGAAGGCGGGACCGGGGTGGGAGCTGCCCACGGTCCAGGTTTCTGAGAAAGGTCAGCATCGCAAAGTTTCGTTGCTCCCTGACGCGAGTTATGTCTTCAGTATCAGCTTAAGAAAGGCAAGGGAGCCTCCTTCCCTGTTGCTCCGTCTCTCCATCAGCTCACATCAGGTAAGGAAGAAGAGTGTTCTCTTTTGGCACCCCCCTCCCCCACAATGACCCTAACAGAAGTTGGGAGCCAAGGCAGAACCTGTGTCTTCACATTCCCACAAGGAAAGAGACTGAGGAAATTGCCTCTCGCTGTCAACTGGTGCGGCTGCCTCCAGCTTGGGCTGTGTAAGACACCCCTGCAGGTCTTGGTCGTGTCTCCACAATGCCTATGGGATGCTTCTCAGCTTCCCCAGGGCTCAGCGGCTCCCTGAAGAAAGGGACTCATTCATATTTAGCTCTGTTTGCTTAGACCTGGTTTTCTGGCAAGGACCCCCATGCCCTGTTGGCTCATCTCCCTGGGGAGCTGGTCTCAAGCCCGAGATGTTTGTTTTCCTCCCCTGAGGATGACATCACTGTGGTGTTGGCTGTGCCTTGACAGGCATCTGCCATGGGAGCTGCGTTCTCCTCATTGTGATAAATTAACTTCTGAACATGCAGCAAATCAGCCGTCCTCACAGCGTGTGTAATTCTGGGTCAGACCGTCCACCATCCCTTGGTTGGTCCCACAATTCCACCGTCACATTCAGTGCTGACTTCCTGCTGCCTTCTTTGGGGTGAGACAGATGCAGAGAAGATTCTGGGATGAGGGTTAGGGTTAGAGTTCAGCGTTCAGCGTTCACTCAGGGCCGATGAGGAAAGGTTAGAGGAACAAAGATTATTGGATGAGAAGGCTGAGGAACAGGTTACTAACTGTGGAGTCCAGCCCCTTGGGAGTTACTTTACAGACTCGGAGACCAGCTAATAATGTCCATCTTTACCAAGGAAAGGAGAGGTCCTAGCCTTAGGAGCAACAGAGGGACTGAGTCTAAGAATGGACGACAAAGGGTTCAGTAAAGTGTCTTCTCTTGATGGGCTTGACCTTTCAAACAGATTTTAGTTTGCCTGGCATTAAATAAGTCTTAGAAAGAAGTAATAAGCCCATCACACTAAAAATATTTTACTAACGCCACTCTTACCCAAAGAGGGTATTGTCGTTTATTTGGTTGATTGGCTTGGGTCTGGAGGACCCAGCGATTATTGCAGGCTGCCTCCCCCCACCCCCGGGTCCTCTCACATATAAGCTGTGCTGCAGAGCCCGTTGATAGGAGTATTACAATGACTGATGTGTCCGGTCTGTGAGCGCCACCCATCATCAAGGGGGGCTGCATTCACCAGCTTTGGAGGAGGACTGTAGAATAATATATTGATTTTTAAAATTATACCAAAGTCAAGCAAGTGTTTCTAGAGTTATATGCCATTTTTGAGGTGCTGAAGCTGGAATGAGGATCTCATCATATAAAGGACAGTGCAGTTGGTTGTGCAGTGTAACTCTACTAGAACTGGAAGTCCTTCTGAGGACATCCCCAACAGGTCACTGTGAGCCTTATCCCTGACCCCCCACCAACCCTGAGAGATAAAGCCCTTGCTTCTCACACCAGCTCAGAACCAGAGTTTCCAAAAATGTGACATGGGCCACTGCTAGTGTTTGGGGCAATTTCAGAGATATGAAGGTGATCTTTTTTTTTTATGTATGTATTTTCTTTGTCATTTATTTATTCATTTTTAATTAAGTGAGAGCAGGGGAGGCAGAAAGACAGATTCCCACATATGCGCCCAACCAGGATCCACCTGGCATGCCCACTAGGGGGCGATGCTCTGCCCATCTGGGGCATTGCTCCATTGCTTGGCAACCAAGCTATTTTTAGTCCCTGAGGCAGAGGCCATAGAGCCATCCTTAGCGTCCAGGGCCAGTTCTCTTGAATCAATCGAGCCATGGCTGTAAGAGGAGAAAAGAAAAAGAGAGAGAGAGAAGAGGGGGGTGAAGAAGGAGGGGTGGAGAAGAAGATGGTTGCATCACCTGTGTGCCTTGACCAGGAATCAAACCCAGGAAATCCACATGCCAGGCCACACTCTACCACTGAGCCAACTGGCCAGGGCCTTTATGCATTTTCTTATACATTAGATAAAAATACACAAAAGGCAGACTTTTTTTTTTTAAGTGAGAAGAGGCTGAAGATAACATAACAAAGGAGCACAATGCCTCGTGCATTTGGTATTTGCAGATAAGAGGGAGAAGAGTCCTGAAAACATGTGGAGGAGGGACCAGGTTAGGGCAGGGGCCTCAAACTCAACTCAGCATGTGGGCCACAGAGCAAGATCACAGCCATTCGGCGGGCCGCACTAGGTCTACAAAAGGCAACTGTTATACAACACTTTTCTCATTGCAGTTGAAAACAAAAAAAAATCAGTACAACAAGCACAATCGTACATGCAGTTTACTCAGTGTCACAAAACAACCAGAAACTGTAGTTCGCATCACAACTGCTGTTAACTAAGCTAATATCTAGCTAGGATGCTAGAGAAATGAAAAATACAAGTAGGTCCCTAGGCTTACTTAATTTTATCCAAAATATTTTGAACTTCGTGGATTAGTCTGCAGGCCGCGCAAAATTGTTCGGCGGGCCGCATGCGGCCCATGGGCCGCGAGTTTGAGACCCCTGGGTTAGGGTATAGGAGGACTAAGGTTAGATAGACACCGTGGTGTCTTTCAGCAGGACCTTGAAAGCAGTGATAAACGTAATTCAAGGTGTGTTAGACATGGCAAGAGCACAAGCTTGGGGAAAAATGAGATAGAATTCTGAGATCAAATTGCTTACTCTGACCTTGACTGCAGTGCCGACCTTTCCCTTCTATGCTGGGACACTGATGATCTGTGGTCGTGGTGGCATCGCCATTAATGAAATGATCACTGGTGGTTGTTATGTTTCTGGCAATAGCTAAATAGGGTTTTTTGGATCAAACTTGTTTCTGAGACTAGAAAAGCTGGGATAAATAGGAAAATATTTTTAAGGCATTGAAGCATTACCAAGGTCCTGAGGATTTGTAGTACCAATTTCCGGGTACTTCCTCTGACCATAATGAATTGAAGCTAACAATAAACTAAAAATTTAAGGAGAAAATCCTTATATGTTTAGAAATTAATCAATATTCTGATAATACCCATGGGTCAGAGAAGAAATCACAGTGAGAATTAGAAAGTATTTTGAGCCATGATTAAATTTCTATATTTCATAACTTGGAAGATGCAGCTAGAGCCAAGTTTAGGACATTTGTAACTTTAATATGCCTATATTAGAAAAAAACTTTAAAGCTAGTAAACCAATGATCTAAGAATCCATCAAAAGAATTAAAAAAGCAATCAATCAAATAATCTAACAGTAGAAAGAAGGAACTAAAGAAAAAAGCAGAAATTAGTAAGATAGAAGATAGACCTATAATCAATAAAATCAACAGTGCCAATAGTTAGTACTGTACATGTTCCTCTAAGCACTGTCAGTTTCACTTTATAAATTTTGATATGCTGTGTTTTAATTTTTTTTTTAATAGCAGATGTTTTGTCTTTTTATTATTATTAGTCATTTTAGAGAGGAGAGGGAGAGACAGAGAGAGAGAGAGAGGAGAGACAGAGAGAGAGAAGGGAGAGAGGAGCTGGAAGCATCAACTCCCATATGTGCCTTGACCAGGCAAGCCCAGGGTTTCGAACCGGCAACCTCAGCATTTCCAGGTTGACACTTTATCCACTGTGCCACCACAGGTCAGGCTGTGTTTTAATTTTTATTCATTTCTAAGTACTTAAAAATGTTTCTTGAGATTTCCTTATAGATATTAGATTACATTAAAATCATTAAAATTAAGAATATATGTGTCAAAATATTCTGTTAAAAGAGTAAAAGAGCCCTTGGCTGGGTAGTTCAGTTGGTAACAACAGTGTTGTCCCAATATGCCAAGGTTGCAGGTTTGATCCCTGGTGAAGGCACATAAGGAAAATCAACCAAAGAATACATAAATATAGTGGAACAACAAATTGATGTTTCTCTTTCTCTCTCCTTCCTCTCTCTCTAAAATCAATCAATATATTAAAAATAAATTTAAAAAGAGACTAAAAAGACATACCACAGAGGGGAAGAAATTATTTATTACCCATCTAAGTGACAGAGGTCCTGGATCCAGAATATATAAAGATCTCCTACCAAAGAATAAGAAAAAGCCCAATAGAAAAATGGGCAAAAGACTCAAAAAATAAAATAAATAGACACCTCGCAAGAGAGGATATCCAGTGACCAATAAATGTATGAAAAACTGTTTAACCTCAGTGGTCCTCAAACATGTGCAAATTAAAACCACGAAATACCCCTATATACTCACAACGGCTAAATATCAGCACTAGGCATTGGAGAGAATGTGGGTCAACTGGAACTCTCATAAGCTGTTGGCTAGGAATGTAACTTATTGCCACTTTGGAAAGCCATTTTGCAGAATCTAAAACTGAATATATTCATACTCTATAACTCAGTGATTCTATTCTTAGGTATACACCCCCTAAAACACAGACTGTGCCCACCAAAAGACATGTAGATGAATGTACATGGCAGATTTATTCATAACACTCTGTTGTGAGCTAAATCACGACCCCCAAAGACTTCCACAACCACGTCCCTGCAACCTATGAATAGCAAGCTTCCATGGCAAAGGGATTTTGCAGATGTGATCAAGTCATGGGTGGTGAGATTATTCTAAATTACTCAGGTAGGCCCAATGTAACCACTCAGGCTCTTGTAAGAAGGATGGACAGCAAAGGACAGAATCAGAAAAGATGTAAGGATGAGAGCAGAGGGCAGAGTGGAGAAGAAACGCTGTCACTGGCTGTGAAGAGGGAGAAGGAGACCATGAGCCAAAAAATATATATATATATGTGGCCTCTAGAAGCTATAAAATAAAGCAAGATAATTGATTTTCACCTAAAGCCTCCAAAAATGACACAACCCTGTGGGCCCATTTTAGAATTCTGACCCCCAGCACTACAAGGTAATAATTGTGTTTGTTATTTTAAGCCATTGAATTACTGGTAATTTGTTGTTGGAGCAATAGAAAGCTAATACATGCTCCAAACTAGAGACAGCCCAAATAGCCACCTTGAGCAGAATGGATTTTTAAAAAGGTGGTATATTCCTATAATGGAAATGATCAATTATAGCTTCATACAACACGACAACTTCTTACTAACACGAGCCTGAGCAATGAAGCCGGACACAGAAGAATACACATGGTATGATTACATTTATGTGACATTTAAAGCTACTGCCCCTACGGTCTACTTGGGTGTCCTGCAAATGGAGGTTCTTAAAGTGAATTAAATCACCCAAGGCCTGGTCAGCGCTAGCCATGGGAATCAGATCATTTGAACAAGTACTATTTGGAAGTTCTTGTTTACATGAGGTTCTTGGCTTCTTTGACAACATCTGTATTCAGAGGCAGTCCTCCATAAAACTGAACAATGGAATAATAGGAGGAAAGGCATTCCCTTTGATTACCTTTCAGAGGTGACTAACGGGCTAGGAGAGCTCCTTGTTCGGCTCTCTTTCTACATTGCCAAGCAGGAAGCAGCCCAAGGGTGGAGTCGGCACTTCCCCACATAATAGGAGCTCTCTCAAGAAGGAATTTAAGGGAGTTCTGACTCTTTCACAAGATGTAAGTCCTCATAATCATTCCTGGGGGTGCCGTAACCACAGACTTTGCAAGTTCAGGGTCTGGGAACAGATCCTTTCGGGAAGAAAGCTGGTCACTCCTCCTGACCTGAGGTGGGTGGGACCACGACGGCTTACCTGGCTAGGGGCATGCCACCGGAGTCAGCGCATCCGAGGGGGACAAGGTGATTAAGCCTGACCTGTGGTGGTGCAGTGGATAAAGCGTCGACCTGGAAATGCTGAGGTCGCCGGTTCGAAACCCTGGGCTTGCTTGGTCAAGGTACATATGGGAGTTGATGCTTCCAGCTCCTCCCCCCTTCTCTCTCTCTGTCTCTCCTCTCTCTCTGTCTCTCTCTCTCTCTCTAAGATGAATTTAAAAAAATTAAAAAAAAGAGAGACTGCATGCTCTGTTGCAACTATTTTATGGAAAAGCAGGTTTGTAGAATGAAAGTCGCTGGGCCATCTGAACACCTTCTCTTTCTTTCCTGCACAAGAAGGGGCAGACCCATAGAACCCACACACTCAAGGATGTAGCAGCTTGACCCACTTAATACCACCCTCAGCAGCTAGGAGAGCACTTAAGTCAGCTTCTCAGGGACTGTCTCTTCTGCTGCCCTTCTCTCTCCTGGGCCTGCTTGATTCTGGATGGTTCAAGTTCCACCTTAGTAGAGTGGTCTAGATGTTTCTCCTGGAGAGTCATTCTTCTTCCCCACTTATGTAGTCCTCTTGTGGAGTGTCATGTTGTTTTACATTTTCACAGACATATATACTTCAGATCTATCTGGGTTTTTTATTTGTTTGTTTTAAGGTTTGTTGTTGGTGTTTCTACAATGCTGACCCTAGACCAAATTGTGTGTGAGCCAGAGCTTTCTGGGGAGGTCCCCCATTTCTGAAACAAATGGCCTCTTAAGCCCAAATATGAAACCCAGTCATACCAAAATGCCCATTTCAGTCAACAACTTTCAGCTCAACTCTATAGTTAGGCTGGTCATTTTGAAAGAGGTCAGGGTCTGCCAGCAAAGGAACCCCACACCTCCATATTTCAGGGAGTGGCAAAGAAGTGAGAGAGAGTGTTTGTTGCTCAAAGAAGCTCTCCTGGTGTCCCCCAACAATTACATAAAATAAGCAAATGGCAGTTTAGAATGTTCCCTGCAACCCTGTTTTAACATCTCAGAATGCGACAATGGGGATTTAAAACAATAATGACCATTCATTCATCAGCTGGTTCAATTCCAGGTTCTAGACACGACCAGGCTTCCCTTAGCCTTCTATATAGCAACGAGTAATTTATATATGACATCATCTAAACAGCCAATTCTTTCTTGTGAGAAGAAGTATTTGAAAATGGAAATGATAGTTTTTTTTTAATTTAATCCTCCAAAGCGCCAACCACAGGGAGCTAAGCACTGCAGCATTCAAAGGCTGTTAATTGAATGGATTTCAGAATATGATTCACTAATGGGCTCTTAGTGATTGACTGTCTGTCTGTCTGTCTGTCTCAACCATGTGTTAACATGTATCAGCTGCAATTTCATACATAGTTATCTGAAAGGAGAAAAGAATGTTTTGGGGGAAAAGAAAGATATTCACCATTCTTTACTAAAATTTTTTGTCTTCTCAGGAAGCCCAAAATGCGTAATCGGAACACGGACTGATCTAAAAATGCAACATTTTTAATACCAATGCCAAACCTGTGCCAAATCTGATATTTATAACCAGCCATTCAAAACCATGCTTAACTTTATTCTCGAATTGACCTCTACATTAGCAAATTTTTCCTAATTCTTATTTTTAGCAGTGGCATCGCCTTTTTTTCTTGCTGTTTTTGAAATGTTAATGGTAATTAATAGTAATAAATGTTTACACTTGAACCCCAAAGTGTTCACATCTAGTATTGATTTCACTTTCACATATACCCATGAAAGAGTGAGGGGGGGGGGGTGAAGATCTGAATGTTTATCACAAAGAACACCACCTAGTACACTAGCTTCTTTCCCAAGAGACCTAATTGTTAGGGTGGGGGTAGGTGGAGAAGGGGGTGAAATATACAGATAGGGAGAGGCACAATGCTTTTCTTTCCCCCCACTGGAGAAATTAATTTTATTTATTTATTTATTTTTATTGCGGGGAAGGAAGCAGTGCATGTGCCCTGCTGGGAATCCACCTGGCAAGCCCACTAGGGGGCGATGCTCTCCCATCTGGGGTCCCTGCTCCATTGCAACTGGAGCTATTTTTTAGTGCCTGAGGTGGAGGCCATGGAGCCATCCTCAGTGCCCAGGGCCAACTCGCTCCAATCAAGCCAGGGCTACAGGAGGGGAGGAGAAGAGAAAGATAGAGAGAGGAGTGATGGGGGGGGGAGGGATGTGGAGAAGCAGATGGGCACTTCTCCTGTGTGCCCTGGCTGGGAATTGAACCCGGGACATCCACATGTCGGGTAGACACTCTACCACTGAGCCAACCAGCCAGGCCTGGAAAGATTTTAAAAAATTAGATTGTTCCTTGTCAGTTACATACCCTTATGCTTTTTGTGCCAAGTCTGATTTTAAAAGAAAATATTTAAGAGATGAAGCAATTTCAAGACAACGATTAGTGCTTTGTTCCGTACTGAACCTCCCTAATTCCTGCCAATCTTATAAAATCTGGTGGCTTTAAGTTGCTGTGGATTCTCAACATCACCCTCCCCTTCGGTCCATGTGCTCCCTGCCCAGTGTTTTGGACCTGCGTGAGTTACAATGGAGATGTATACAGATATATCCAGCAACATCAATCTTCAAGGGAAAAAATATAACCATACAGTATTTCGGAAGTTGCCTGGGAACAGAAGACACATTGTCATAGGTTTGTGAAATTGTACCTGTACTTTGGCAGGTCATAAGTAGATAGGAAGGTAATACTCTTCAGTTCATATATGAGGTCTGCCCCTCAGAAAGTTCTACCAGAGAACTCTGGCTTAATGGACTATTTCCTGTTTTGTTATGGGGCAGCCTGACAGTATGTTGTACAGATTTACCACTTAAACTGGTAACATCCCTTAGGGCAGCTCTTTGGCTGCGGTCTCAGAAACCATACAAATGTTTGTTTCTTTTCACATAATAATGCCATTCACTCCTGGAAGTTGATCTCAAGAAATATTTTGCTAATTTTGAAATATTTTCACTTAAAGATTTTTTTCTTTTGCAGTGGATCTATAAGAAAGGGTAAGTGTGAAAAAGAGGTCATATAAATTATTCAATATTTGGAGAACAGCAATCTAAATTATCCAGCAGGATTTTATGCTACAATTGAATGTTATAATTATGGTAACACTACAGGAGAAGGTTGATAATATAATATTCATTGGAAACAGCAGAGTACAAGATTGTTATTGCCCTATGAGTAAGATTATATATATTGTATATATTATATATATAAACTAATGTCTAAAAAAACCAGAGTTTGGAAGAGAATGCAGAAAATCAGAACAGATATATTCAGATGCTAGATTTGAGGTAGGTTCTTTTTTTCTTTCAACATCCCCTTTCATGTTGTTGCTGTTGTTTGTATTTTTCTGAAGTAGGAAACGGGGAGGCATCAGACAAACTCTCGCATGCGCCCAACTGGGATCCACCTGGCACGCTCACCAGGGGGCAATGCTCTGCCCATCTGGGGCATCACTCTGCCACAATCAGAGCCATTCTAGTGCCTGAGGCAGAGGCCATAGAGCAGGGGTCCCCAAACTTTTTACACAGGGGGCCAGTTCACTGTCCCTCAGACCGTTGGAGGGCCGGACTATAAAAAAAACTATGAACAAATCCCTATGCATACTGCACATATCTTATTTTAAAGTAAAAAAAAAAAAAAAGGAACAAATACAATATTTAAAATAAAAAACAAGTAAATTTAAATCAACAAACTGACCAGTATTTCAATGGGAACAATGGACCTGCTTTTGGCTAATGATATGGTCAATATGCTCCTCTCACTGACCACCAATGAAAGAGGTGCCCCTTCCGGAAGTGCGGCAGGGGCCGGATAAATGGTTCAGGGGGCCGCATGTGGCCTGCGGGCCGTAGTTTGGGGACCCCTGCCATAGAGCCATCCTCAGCACCCAGGCCAACTTTGCTCCAATGGAGCCTCGGCTGCGGGAGGGAAAGAGAGAGACAGAGAGGAAGGAGAGGGGGAGGAGTGGAGAAGCAGATGGGCACTTCTCCTATGTGCCCTGGCCAGGAATCGAACCCGGGACTTCTGCACGCCAGGCCGATGCTCTACTACTGAGCCAACCGGCCAGGGCCTCATGTTGTTTTAATAGAGGTTTTATAATAAGCAAAAATAAAAAGATAAAATGCAACATTGGAACTTCTCTGGGGAGAGTCAAAAATAAGACAACAGATTGTCAGTTGCAAAATTATTTGGCTTGAGTCAGTTTTATGACATGATTGACTATAATGCTGTTTGTGTGCCATTTGTCATATACTGAGTTCTCCAAAGTGAGGGGGCAGAGGACATATGCAATTGCTCAGTGGGTGGGGGGGCATCAGTTATCAGCATTCCATGCCCTTTAACAAAGATGTGCCCACCATACCTTTTTCTTTCCAGACACATGCTGTGTACTAATGACTTCTGTGCTACCTTGGAGTGGGTTATAGTAAGTACCATTGACCCCTTTTTAATCTTTTAACTATAAAGGAATTCAGAACATGTAATGCTAAACTAAGCCACTTTGGCGTCTTGATTATTTTGAGTTAAAGGCACTTGGGAAAGAGCCGGTACAAGAAGGGAACTCTGACTCCCGTTTTCTCCCGAAACTGAGGATGAAACTTCCACAATGAAAGGTACCAACTCTGTCCCAGGAGGAAGGCAAACATTTTTATCACCAGAGGTGGGGAACTGGGCTGAGAATCTATACAAACAAACCTTGTTAACTGACCCTCATCTTCCTAGTTACTGCTCCACAATTCACTATCCCAGGCCCAGCCCTCTTTGTCCTGTCATATCACTACAAATGTATCCCTCTTTACTGAAGATGCTATTTAAGCTGAAATTCTAGGCTACCGTTCTGAGTTATTTCTTCTTGAGGTATGTCCTGTGTGATGTGAGCTTCACACATTCATCAAGAGGCCCAGCCAAGAAACCCAGACGCATAGAGATAAAGTTTCGCCTCCCCTAAAAGCCTAGAGGCACTATTTCTCAGGAAACTCCCCAATGACAAATACCATGGGAAGCCACAATAGTCTCAGTCCAAATGACTCTAATGAGCTTGATGTTAAAGGGGACAATGATGTTCAGTAGAGAAGAGGAAAAGAGAGAGTAGAAAGGAGGCAATTTGGGGACCCTAACCCTTGAAGTTGGGACAAAGGGAGATGCAGAGAACTTCCCAGGAGGAGAAAGATCAGGCAAGACCAAAACACCAGGGAAGGCCCTGGCCGGTTGGCTCAGTGGTAGAGTGTTGGCCTGGCATGCAGAAGTCCCGGCTTCAATTCCTGGCCAGGGCACACAGGAGAAGCACCCATCGGTCTCCACCCCTCCCCCTCTCCTTCCTCTCTGTCTCTCTCTTCCCCTCCCGCAGCCGAGGCTCCATTGGAGCAAAGATGGCTCGGGCGCTGGGGATGGCTCCTTGGCCTCGGCCCCAGGCGCTAGAGTGGCTCTGGTCACGACAGAGCGACGCCCCGGAGGGGCAGAGCATTGCCCCCTGGTGGGCGTGCCGGGTGGATCCCGGTCGGGCGCATGCGGGAGTCTGTCTGACTGTCTCTCCCCGTTTCCAGCTTCAGAAAAATACAAAAAACAAAAACAAAAACAAAAAACCTCCAGGGGAATTCAGGGCGTGTAGCAATCACTGTGGTTCTCCGGGGTGAGACAACCAGGTAACTGCTTTGAAAAGAAATGACAATCATCATCTTGTTCCCTTTTGGTTCTCTGTGTTTTGCACAATCTGACATGTCATGAGTACCCAGTACTTGAAATTGAATGAGTTAATGACCAAGAAGAACAGGATGCTCTGGCAAAGAGTGAAGCTGGAATCTCAGGGAGTTGCTGTAAGGACCTGAACCAAGGAGGGGGATAGGAGTGAGAGGGGAGAAAAATGTTAAGGGAAATAGAATTAGTGGAATGGGAGTAGGCGTTTGGTTGGACATGGGGGGAAATGGAAGGGAGGGGGCAGATGAGGCTGTGGCTAAAATTGCCTAAGGAGCAGGCATGATTATTTCCATCACTGAAGCGGAGGCAGCCTCTCAGTTCAGTCTCTCGACTCAAAATAAAATGAAAGACGTGTAAGCACACAGAAATCTATTATAAAGTATTATTATGGCCACAGGAGACCAAGAGAAAATGAGATAATGGGGGGAAAACATATCTCCAAAGTAAATAGCTAAAGTGGTTCAGGAACAGGAGGGAGGGATCATTTTATGGAAATGAAGGGGTCTCAGGAGTCCGCAAATACCCATAAATTATATGGAGACACAATTCGTGTTGTCACCTGGTAGAGCTGTGCCTTTGTCCTCCTCATCTGTCTTCATGGGCTACCAATCCTGGAGAGAAAACTAGCTCCGAAACAACTGATTAAATAAATTTAATTAACTTGGAAAACATCAATGGGGCCCTGTGGGACTTCTTTAGGTTTGGCTAGTTTTTAAGACACTGTCATATGACTCTTCTGCTTTCTACCTGGACTGGGAGGCTCTGATTGTTGTATAAGTTTCCTCTCAAGGTGTGTTATCTGGTTCTAAATACATCCTTGTGTGCCTCGACATTTCTCAGCCTAGGGGTTGCTCTTTTTAAAAAACATTGAGTCGGCTGCATAAAGCTAAACCCAGGCAGGATGCGGAAGGTAATTCTGCTTCACAGAGTGAGGATCAGTCCATTTTCTGTCTCCACACATGCCAGTATTCTTTTCTGTATCTGTAAATTTAAATTCAAGTGAAGGTTGGCTGTTCAAAAAACAGGCAGAGACCTCAGCGGTAAGCTCGTGAGCTCGTGAGCTCAACCAGTAGTCCTCAAAATGTGGCCGTGGCCAGCAGCATGAGCCTCCCTGGGGAATGTGATGGAGATGCACATTCTCAGGCCCCACGCCAGTCCTCCTGAGTCAGGGTCTCTGCAGCCCGGGCTCAGCTCCTGGGGGAAGACGGATATAGGCTGAAGTTTGAGAAGCACTGGGTTGCAGTCTAGATAACTGTATTAGTCACAGCTTTCCAGAGCAGCAGAACCGATGGGCTATATATAGATCTACACCAGCGGAGATTTATTATAGGAATTGGCTCAGCGGTTATGGAGGCTGAGAACCCCACGACCAGCCTTCTGCAAGCTGGAGAGCCAAGAAAGCCTGCAGCGTAATCCAGCCCAAGTCCAAAGGCCCAAGAATCAGGGGGCTAGTGGCAGAAGTCCATATCTGAGTCCAAAATTTGAAGAACCAGGAGTGCTCATGTCCAAGGTCAGAGAGAGAACAAATTCACCCTTCCTCCACATTTTTGTTCTATTTGGGCCCTCCATGGACTGGTGCAGGCCCACCCAGATTGGACAGGGTCATCTTCTTCATTCAGTTAATCAATTCCAACACTAACCCCTCCCAGAAACACCCTCGCAGACACGCCCACAAATAATGTTTTACCAGCTATTGGGCATCCCAGGGGTCCCCAAACTTTTTACACAGGGGGCCAGTTCACTGTCCCTCAGACTGTTGGAGAGCCAGACTATAAAAAAAGCTATGAACAAATCCCTATGCACACTGCACATATCTTATTTTAAAGTAAAAAAACAAAACGGGAACAAATACAATATTTAAAATAAAGAACAAGTAAATTTAAATCAACAAACTGACCAGTATTTCAATGGGAACTATGCTCCTCTCACTGACCACCAATGAAAGAGGTGCCCCTTCCGGAAGTGCAGCAGGGTCCGATAAATGGCCTCAGGGGGCCACATGCGGCCTACGGGCTGTAGTTTGGGGACCCCTGATCTAAAAACTAGTTTTAGTTATTGCAACAGTTCATTTTATACATCAGCGTTGATGGGTGAAGTTTTAGATTGAGCATCATACAAATTGAGACCTTTATCTTCCTTCATTCATTCCATCACTGTTTTATTTCAAGACTATCTCGTGGGGTGCCGGCCATATATCAGATGTTGCCATGTGTGCCGGCTGATGAGGCAGTCAAGGTTTCAGCTCTTAGGGTTGCGGATAAAGTACAGGCTGCCCACTTGCATTCGAATCTCAGATAAGCAGTGGAAGCAATTTTTTAGTATCACTATATCCCAACTATTTCAGGGGACATACTTACAATAAAAATTGTTCTTTGTTTATCTGAAATTTTAATGTAACTGGGTGCCCTGTATTTTTATTTGCTCAATCTGACAATCTTCTTCTTGTGGGCCTGACATTCTAGTGGAAAATACAAACAAAAAAATAAAAGTAAACTCACTGAAAGAAGCAATGCTTCTCGGTGGTGATAGGAAGAAAATTAAGTGGGGTAATATGTCAGAATGTAGCACTCACCGGATAGTCCGGGAGAGAAACCCTCCCCCAGGGGCTGGCGGCAGCTACCTGTGGATCCGAGGCAGTGGTTTCCCAGACAAAAGGAACCCTTCAGTGCCAAGTCCTGATGGTGAGAAAGACTCTAATATGTCCCAGGACTCGCCCACGAGTCAGCCAGGATGAATGTCATGTGGGAGTGGGGGGAGGGGCAGAAGATGGGGTAGAGAGGCGGACAGGGGCTCCATCATGTAACCTTAGTAGCTGGGGTAGAAAGCAAACTTTATTCCCTCATGAGAGAATTTTTAGGCACAGAGGACCCATAAGCCTCGCTTTGCATTTTTAAATGGCATTCTAGCAAGGGGAACGGGTTGTGCAAGAAGCAAGGACATGAAGCAGGGCGGTGGTCAGGAAGGACTTGCCGAGGTCCAGGTGGGAGATGCTGTTCTCTGATGAGTGATGTTGGGTATCTTTTCATGTACCCATTGGCCGTTTGGATGCCATCTTTGAGGAAATGTCTATTCAAGTGCTTTGCCCATTTTTAAAAAATAAATTATTTTTCATCTCTAAGTCTTTTTTTTTTCTTCCAATGACAGTTTACATTCAATATTATTTTGTATTAGTTCCAGGTGTACAGCATGCTGGGTAGATAATCACATACTTTACTAAGGGTTCCTCTGATAGTTCAAATACCCAGCTGGCATTATGCATAGTTATTATGATATTACTTACTATATTCCCTATGCTGTACTTTACATCCTTGTGACTATTTTATAGCTACCAATTTGTACCTTTTAATCCTTTCATTTTTTCACCCAGTATGGATGGACCTAGAGTGCATTATGCAAAATGAATTAAGTCAGAGAAAGACCAATACTATATGATTTCATTTTATTCCAAATATAAGTGAAATCTAAAGAAGAGAATAAATGAACAAATAAAATTGAAACAGACTCAGAAATACAGAAAACAGACTGATGCTTTGCCCAAGAAAAAGAAAAAATTTTTTTGTTTCTGAGTCATACCAGTTCCTTACATATTTTAGAAATGAACCCATCATCAAACTTATGGTGCGCAGAGTTCTGCAGGCGGCCTCCGGCCTTGTGCTGGCTTCCTGCGCTGCTCAGAAGCTTTTCAGTTCGATGGAGCCCCACTCGTTTATTTTTTGCTTTTATTGCCTGTGCTTTTAGTGTCATATCCAAGAAATCATTGCCAAGACCATTTGGCTTCTTAACGGTTTTAAGAGTAAGTGTATTATTTTTCCCATGGTGCAATATTCCTCCAGAAAGATGTAGTTACATTCTCCCTGCAAAATCAAATCATTTTATTTCTAATGGCAACCCTCTTACACTGGATTGATAACAGAATTGGCAGTGAGGTCAGGCACTTCACATCTAATAAAAGGAGACTCCAAAACTGTACCTTGATCCCATGAATTGTCTGTCTGAAACTCCTTCAAGGAAGAGCCATTGTCACCGGCCTGAACTGCTTTTCTTCTTGAGACATCTGATGACACCGGAGCAAAACCACCCTCATTAACAGTGTGCAAAGTTCTGCCGCTGCCGACAGGGCCAACACAAACAGCGATCACCTCATTTCTCATATCTGCAAAAAAAAAGTTGTAACAAAAAGGAACAAAATTAACTCAGGAGAACAGTTATTTGCCATAAACACAAAGCCACGGTTCACAGAGTGATATGTAAATGACAGCTCCACAGGGCAAATTCTTGCCTTTGGGAATAACTACCTAAAATAACTTTTAAAATAAATACTAACTTGAAAGAGATGCTGCTACTTCTTCAGCAGGTCTCTGTCTTCTGGTTTTTGTGGCCAGGGATACAAGGACAGCTCCCATGGTGGATGGTGACTGTGAGAACAAACATTTTGACCCAGACACTGAAAAGGCCACTTCCAGTGCGTGCTGCCAAGGAAACCAACCCTTCTTCTTTTGGTCCCTGTGCTACCTGCTTGTTCTCTCTGAAAGCTTGTAGGATTAAAAAAACACAAAACCCTGGCGTCTTAAATTTTACAATGCTATGGTTTGTTGTGGGGTTTCTTTTATTCTAGGAGCTCAGTGGACCCTTGAAAAGGTAGGAAGCCATGTCATTTATTTCTAGAGACAATATTCATTTCTGTAGTTGAGATTGCTAATTGCCTGCCTAATGCATCTTTCCTCCTTTCTTATTAATAGAATGTACCACACAAGACGGCATATGCCTAACTGGAGTGTCCCAGCACCTTGGCCTGTAGCCCCAGCCATGTGACACCGTTCTGTCCAATGAGATGTAGGTTGGAATCACAGTTGGCATGGATGATTAAACCTCTTTCCTTCCAGATAGAAACTGAGTTGCAAGGCCAGAGATGGGAAGAAGGTGGGCAGCAGCTAACCAGCCTCAGGGCCCTCTCATTGCACAGCTCCTGGGAGCACCCTTCACATTGTGATGTATGGAATGATGGCTCCCTGGTGTCCGCACTGCGGGGACTCCGCCCAGAAAGCACTGTGCCCGCTGGCTGTCTCACTGTCTCTGGGGCTGGGGGCGGGACGAGGGAGTAGCCTATCTATCCTACACAACTTCTGGGAGCCTTACTCTGCTCAGTAAGGCTTTGTATCCTTGCCCTCTGCTGTGCTTCCTGTCCCCCAGATCAGAACATCTCTGGTTCACCCTCTTCAGATAGCAAATCTGTCATCTGCTGAATGGATGGAGGAGCAGTAACCCCTGACTGTGTGGGGGCAAGGAAAAATATCTGGGGGGGGGTCTAGCTCCTTCTTCTACGGACTTATGGGGGAATCCTCTTGTCTCGGCCTCATCCTGACCCCTGCATTCAGCCTGCAAGATCCCCAGTCTTTTAAGGATTCACCGTGGATTCATCTTGCGTTTTGTCGGCTTCTGCAGGTATAGACACAGCGGAATGGAGGAAGCTAAAACAAAATTAGATCCCCTCTGTCCAAACACACCGCATCTTCCAAAATTTTGTTGGCTACTTTTGCAATTCTTCTCCCATTTGCTTCCTTTATTTGATTTCTTTATGGCTCTCTTGGTGGGCTTGGAGAGGGGAGGAGATGAAGGCACACATTCAGTCTGCAGAGCGAACCAGAAGTTGCCCACTGCTGGTGCGAAGATAAGCCTGGGTAAATCCTTATCAGAATCCATGCTAAGAAGGCGCTGGCTTTTAGTCGGCATCATAGCCATGTGGACTTAAAAAAAAAAAAGGCAATAGGAAGTTATGAAGACAAACACTAATCTATTTCACAGTTTACCTAGAGATGCCTAAGCCTAAATAAACTAATATTGAAAATAATTACCAAGTTTCTTCTTGAATGACCCATGAAGCAGCAGCATACAGTTACAATAATAACAACCGTTCACTGTACTCAGCCCTCCCAGACTGCCAGCCCATGGTCTTTCCATTAGACCACGTTGCCTCTCACAGACACTGCTGCTGAAGATAAAGGTGATGAGGATGAGAGCAGACGCTTCCATAAAGCTCAGGATGTGCCAAGCACTTTTAATGTTTTACTCCTCACACCCATCACGTCCTACAGTTCCTGTAATTACCTCCAATGGGATAGTGAGGCACATAGCAGTTAAGTAACTGGTTAGAAGAATTCACACAGGATGAATGGCCTTCAGATAGGGCAGGTCTCTGGATAACACTGTTTGGTTCAGCTTTGTTTCATTATAACGTTGACAAGATGCTGTAGGAAGCTGACTTCTGTTTATGTCCATTAGCCTATGGTGAAATTGGTTTCGCATTATACGCCATTTCACTTCAAGTCGCTAAACCTATGGATGATGTTAAGTGAGGACTTACTGTGGACTAGAATGGTTCAAATCCAGGATGTGAACCAAGGAAGTCCTACTCTAGAGTCCTTGCTTGTACAAGGGCACTATAGGTCAAAATGTTGGAATTTGTATCACTCTACAGCTTCCAAAGCAATTCCACATGATCTTGTTTGGCCCTTGCAGTCCCATTTTACAGACGAGAAAACTGATTCTGGGTGGGTAAGGTAATGGATTTTCCCTGGTTCGTTTTGAGGATTATGCGCATTTATCTACATGAAACTCCAAGAAGAGGCATTACGAGGGCAATATAAATATTCCAGTGCAAGTTGTAAATTGTTAGTCTAAACCGCAGAAAGTATTTTCCCATAGAAATAATATGAGTCATGGTGAGTAGGTACGTAGGCGAACCCACAAGTGCCAGAAATGTACTTACTGTTACCACAGTAACCGCAGCACTCCAGAGCCTGGGGCAGAGAGTAGCCCAGGCAGGAAGAGAAGGAGCTAGGGATGGTGGCAGGCCCCCCGCTGGAAGGAAGAGGCATGGGGGTGCAGAGGTATCTTTGGGGGGCTGATGCAGAGGCCAATTAAAAGCTGAGTGTTTGTAAACAGTGTAGCATACATTATAATTCACACATACAGCGCCCCATGAACCCATGCATCGTAAGTACAAGGGAATAAAATTTGCCAATTAATCAAAGAACTCTCCTGGAACAACACACCCTCCCCACCTAAGAGACTCGGGAATCTGAATTTCCATGCTTCAAGAACCAAGGCTGGCCCTGGCCGGATGGCTCAGCGGTAGAGCGTCGGCCTAGCGTGCGGAGGACCCGGGTTCGATTCCCGGCCAGGGCACACAGGAGAAGTGCCCATTTGCTTCTCCACCCCTCCGCCGCGCCTTCCTCTCTGTCTCTCTCTTCCCCTCCAGCAGCCAAGGCTCCATTGGAGCAAAGATGGCCCGGGCGCTGGGGATGGCTCCTTGGCCTCTGCCCCAGGCGCTAGAGTGGCTCTGGTCGCAACATGGCGACACCCAGGATGGGCAGAGCATCGCCCCCTGGTGGGCAGAGCTTCGCCCCATGGTGGGTGTGCCGGGTGGATCCCGGTCGGGCGCATGCGGGAGTCTGTCTGACTGCCTCTCCCTGTTTCCAGCTTCAGAAAAATGCAAAAAAAAAAAAAAAAAAAAAAAGAACCAAGGCTGGAGAGAAGTCAAAGGACAGGTTCACGGCCAACTGAGAGCCTTTTGTAGAAGAAACATTATATCCAAATAAGGTCGGTTTCTGGAAAGAATTCTGCTTCTTTCCCTCTGATCCTGGGCCCCTAGTTTTATGATTAACCTTCAGGCCTTATGGAGTTAGAGGTGCTTGTCATTTCAGGATGACATGAGAAAAATATCATATTCTCAGCTAATGTAATTAGTCATCTTTAATGAAACTTTCTGAGATTTATAGGTTCCTAAATTAGGCATCTTTTGGGGATAAAGCTCTTGCCAGCTTGGCCCAGGATAAGAGCTGGGCATTATTATGCTTTGATTAATTATAATATTTATAATCATAATAATCATTCATTCATTTATTCAGTTACTCATCTATCTCTTTTGCTCATTCTAAAACTTATGTGAGCTGGCCAAGTGTGATGATGATAATGGCCATGGTGATGATGGTGATGATGGTGAGGATGGTGGTTATGATGGTGATGGTGATGACTGGAGTCCATGAACTCCTTGGAGCATCTGCACTTGTGGCAGAGTGAACATTTCTATGCAGAGGGTTGGTTTTGCTGTTGCCAGCACTGGGAGATTGCTTTATTTTTTTTTAACTTTGTACTTTTTTCCTGAGAGAAATTAAACAGGTCTTACAACCCAACCTAACTTCTGGCCACAAAGTATCCCTCTTTATTTTCAGAGGGGATCTGGTAGGAGAGCAGCCATCTTCAATTCTAGAAGCTTTTGATGCCTTAACCGGAAGCTAGACCAGGGCCTGAGGATCAACAGAGCCTTCAGGACCCTGTGACTGCAGCGTTGGGAGACAGTGGTTGCTTGCTTTCAAGGCCTTGGAGTAAGCAAAATACACTTGAGATTTTTTTTTTTTTTTAGCTCAAAACACACCATAAGAAACAGTTGCAATTTGAATCATCCTGCTCAGGAGTTGCTCAAACATGCTCTGTGATGAGTCATTACTGTGGTCTAGGAGGTCTACCCATCCTCACAAGAATACCAAAGGAGACAAATTCTCTTTTTATTATTTCATTGTGAAAATTAAGGTCATTATAAAAAAAATTTTCCCTTTAACTTTGTACCCTTCCCAACTATGCAGTGTTCTACACCTAAAATCCATCTGTTCTTCTTCTTCTTCTTCTTTTTTTTTTTTTTTTTGGTTCAAGGTCAACTTTTCCACCTATGTTCTGACACTCTCTTCTCCTCCCAGCACCTAGCAATCACCAATCAGCTTTCTGGCATTACAGATTTGCCTTTTCTGAATATTCCATAGAAATGAAATCCTATTATAAGTGACCTTGTGTGTCTGGCTTCTTTCACATGGCGTAATGTTTTTGAGATTTATTCACATGGTAGCATGTATTAGTACTTCGTCCTTTTCTATGACTAATATTCCATTATATGTATACATCAGAATTTTTTCTTCATGTATCCATTGATGGGCATGTGTGCTGTTTTCAACTTGGGCTATTTGGAAAGTGCTATTAATGGACATTCTCGTACAGTACTTATTTGTGTTTGTTTTAACTTCTTTGGGAAATATACATAGGAGTAGAATTGCAGTGTCACCCAATAATTTTGTTAAACTTATTGGGGAGCCACCAAAATGTTTCCACAGTGGCTGAACTATTTTACTTCCCACCAGCAGTGTACAAGGATTTTGTTTTCTCCACATCCTCCTCAATAGTTGTTGGTCAATAGTGATGTGCCTACTTTTATTTCTGATTTTAGTTATTTGAATCTGTTTTTGTTTTTTTTTTGTCAGTCTAGCCAAAGGTTTGTTAGTTTTGTTGACCTTTTTCCAATAATAACTTTTGGTTTCATTGATTCAGTCTATGGGTTTCCTATTTGTCTATTTTAATTATTTCTGCTCTAATCTACTTATTGCTTCCTTCTGTTGACTTTGGTTTTGGTTTTTTTTTTGTTTGTTTGTTTTTGTTTTGCTTCTTTATAGAGTTAGGTTATCGCTCTAAGATCTTTTTTTCATTTCTTAATGTAGGCATCTACAGCTGTAGGTTCCCCTCTGAGTGCTATTTTCTCTGCATCCCAGAGGTATTGGTATGTTTTTGTTTTCATTCATTTTAAAGTATTTTCCTATTTCCATTGTGATTTCTTTTTTAAACACTTGCTTGTTTGAGAATGTGCTGTTTCATCTCCATGAATCTGTGAATTTCCTAGTTTTCTTTCTGTTGATTCTAACAACATTCTATAGTGGTTTGAACAGCTACTTTGTCTGATTTCAATCTTTCTAAATGTACTGGGTGGGGAGAGGAGAGTAAAGAGGAACAAATATATGGTGATGGCCAATGGTCTGACTTTGGGTGATGGGCACACAGCATAATCAACAGTTCAAATGCTATAGAAATGTTGACCCGAAACCTATGTACTCTTATTGATCAATGTCAGCCCATTAAATTTGATTTTCTAAATAAAATTTTAAAAAATTCTGTTGAGGTTTTGTGTGTGTGTGTGACCTAATATATCTAACTTATGTTCTGTCTTAGAGAATGTTCTGTGTTCACTTGGGAGAAATGTCTATAGAGTGTTCTATAAACAAAACACCTGGGGCCAAATAAGTATGTAAATACCCTCCTGCTCTTTGCAGATTGGCTGGGGTCCTTCTTTGGCTCTACCTTAGCCTTCACCTCCTGCTGGTATGGAGGTGAAAAGGTCAACCAGTGGTACAAGCATAGGGTCCATTTGGGCCTTCTCTGGTGATGCATTGGCCCTCGGCAGGTGTATTGCATTCCAGATTCCCCAGTATACAAGGTCGCCCTTTCAAGTTTCAAGAATCTTCCTCAGCCTCCTCCTGCCCAGGCTGCTGGGCCTGTCTTCCCCTTGCCCGTCAGTCCTCCATCCCTTGCCCAGGCGTCTATGAGAAATGTATAGATCTTTCTATGCTTTTGCCATTTCTGTGATGTCACTTACCCTCCTGCCACATTTTGTTCCATCTCTTCCTTTCTCTAATTGCCTCACTGTTCCTTTCTCCTTCGTGTCTTCCCTTAGCTGACAAATGATTCTAGTCTAACCCATCTGAAAGGAAAAGCAACTGGTCCATTTCTCTCTAAAGAGTTGTCTTCATGTTTTCTCTCCAACTTTCTTTTGACCCACAAACCCCTGCATTCTATTAAAACTCTGCTTCTTCATCGATCATGTGACGTCCCTGTTGCTTGAGCAGAGTGTTTTCAGTCCTCTTCTTGCGTCTCTCTGAGGCACCATTCATATTAACGTAGCCATCCTTCCTGGAATGCTTGGCCCCTTGACTTTTGTGACACGCCCTGGTTTGTGATTCCTGACATTTATGATTGATCTTTCTCTTCTGTAGGCTTGACTTCCCCCATTCATTCTTTAGTCTCATGTCCCCCAAGACTTAATCCTCCATCTGCAGTCCCTGTTACACTCTCTCTGGGTGATTTCATTCACACTCATTGTGCCAACATGATCTGTGCACTGACGACCCACAAATCTAGTTCTCTGGGGCTTTTGGTTTTCCCCTCAAGAAGAGGACTCAGATATCCTATCCCCTACGAGGTGAACATATGAACGCCTCACATGTTCCAAAACAGACCTAAACCATCTCTTCCTCTTACATTCTTGATCACAGATGGTAGCATCACCTATCACTGGGTTAGAAACCCAAGTGTCATCCCAAACCCCTTTCTTCATCATCAACACGAAGACAAACACGCAGTATTTCCCAGGTTGGCCCCCTTTCCCATCCTCATTACCAATGCCCCAGTCCAAGCACGTGTCATCTCCTCTTGGGCCATCGTGCCAACATCCTCACCAGTCTCTTTTGCTCTGTCCTATCATGCCATAATTCCTTCCCCAACTGCCAAAGCGATTAATTTTAAATGCAAATGTAACCACACCCCTCTGTGTTTGTTTTTTTGGTGGCTACTTATCTCCTATAGCTTCTTCAGTCATCAGGTCTTTACACGCCTCCTCTGCCTCAGGCAACTTTGGACTTCAGCCCTCCACCGCATTTACCATGCCTTTTCTCACCTCTGTGCCTTCCCACCCTCTCCCATTCCATCACGCCTACGCACACCATCCTTCAAGTCTTCCCTGGCCCCACATTCAAGGGCCCTACTCTGAGCTCCTTCTGCAAGCTGGGCCCTTTCCTGTGATGACACCCTTGCACCTCTGTGGGGTGATCTGTCTCCATGCCCTTCTCTTTCACTGGGCCGGAAGCTCCTTCTATCCCCATCACCTGGCTCCATTCCTTCCACATCGTTGATCTCAAAGTTCACGGAATGAATAAATTATGTACAGGTCTCCCCCCTTGTTGGGAGAGAGGCTTGGCAAAAGAGGAATTAGGGGCAATAGACACAATCATGAGAAACGTACCAAATGGGAAACATGGCATTGCTGGTTGATCTGATTTTCTCGTAAGTCATGGTATTTAAAGTCTTTTTAAGAGTCACAGTTGGACTTTATGGAATTCTAAATTGGGAGGGATTAGCAGAGGTCATCTGTCTTAACCTCATTTCTAAAGTGCAATAATTAGAGAAAAACCAAATGATCATTTAAAAATGATTTTATTTATTCATTTTAGAGAGAAGAGAAGAAAAAGAAAGAAAGGGGGAGGAGCAAGAAGCATCAACATCTATATGTGCCTTGACCAGACAAGTGTAGGATTTTAAACCAGCAACCTCAGCGTTCCAGGTCGACGCTTTTTCTACTGTGTCACTATAGGTCAGGCCAAATGGTAATTTTTTAAAAATTGTCTTTATAGTTAGTTTTCTATATCTAAACCATCCTTGTACAATGGGCCTTCCAATATCTGAACCTGCTGAACTAAAACTGTAAACTCCAATACTGAAATAAGCACAAAGGACCGGGATGGAGAAGGTTTGACTTAAAGCCGTACCGTTGCCTAGTAACGTACAGGCAGCACCTGCCCCAGGCTTCTCACTCTCTCTCTAACCCTCATCCCCCTGCCTTCGTCTCTCCTCCCTCCCTCCCTCCCTCCCTCCCTCCCTCCCTCCCTCCCTCCCTCCCTTTCTTTGTCCGGCTCTCTCTCTCTTTCTCTGTTCTTAGAGGGCACTACCCTTCTACACACAAGTGAAAGACACTAAACCCTTAACCCTCGGCTTCCCACCAGAGGTGCTCGGACAGCAGCAAGCGTCAGCATTGCCCCTGACTGCTGGGTACCACTGCCAGAGCTCCTGATTCAGTAGGTCTGGGGGCCCGAGGCTTGGCTTTTCTCAGATATGCCCCAGGTGACATTGGTGCTGCTGGTCTGGGGACCACGCTTTTAAGACCACTGTCACACGCTGTCTCTGAGAATGGCCTTGATGACTCACGTGACTTCATCTTTGGGAAACCACCCAGTGGAATTTCAGATGATGCTTTCGTCTCTCAAGTACTGATGGGAAGCAGCGTGGCTTCCTGTGTCACAGGAGTGCAGGTGCCCACGCCTGGACACAGCTCAGAGCTCTGCTTTTCCTTCTGCTTCCTGGAGAGAAGGGGCCACCCCAGGCGGAGCTAGCGACGTAAAGCTTACGGACTGTGAGAGGGTTTAGGTGGCACGCCACCCAGCATTTCCTGCCTCGAACTCCCCATCAGTCATCTGTTCCCAAGCTTCTCTGCAGGCTCCCGGCTATGGAGACCCCCTGTCTTCACCGACGGCCTGAGCCTGCAGCAGGGGCAGACCACGGCCGCTGTCTTCACTGCCATGCTGAGCAGGTCAGCTCCGTCTCAGCTCCCACAAGCCCAGCCCCCAGCTGGCCCTGGCTCCCAGAAGAGCACATTACCAAACAGACCACCTGCAGAGAAGGGGTTTTATCACAAGGGTCCTGGCAGGAACAGATGGAACACTCTAGTGGGGTAATTTGAGGAGAATCTAATTGACAGTTCACTGCCAAAGGCACAGGCGGGATTTCAGGAAGACAAAGTCAGGCTAGGAAGGGTGGGCTGACTTACTACCAAGTGGCAGGCGGAGGTCTAAGATGACCTTCAATGAGTCACAACCTTGAAGACTCTCTGGCTCTTCAGTGTGCGTGGACCTTGTGGTCCGCTTCTGGCCAGCGGAATGCAGCAGAGGTGATGGGTGGCACCTGTGACAGAGTGACCTGAGTGACACTGTTGTCGCAGACCACTGATGGGATTCCCCTGCTGGCCTTGGGGCAGTGAGTGGCCGTGTGTATAAGGGCCACAGCAGGGAAATGGGGGGACCCCTAAGAGCTGAGAGCAGCCCTCAGCTGCCAGCCAGCAAGAAACCCCAGATCTCAGTACCACAACCACAAGCAACTGAGTCCTGTCATTACCACATGAGCTCAGATGCCCTGGAAAGGAACAAAAGGAACACAGTCTAGCCCACACCTACGCTGTAGCCTTCACAGCTCTGAGCAGAGGACACTTCTGTGCCACGTCCAGACTGCTGAACCATGGGCACTCTGTGTTCAGACTGGATGGGTTTCCTGCAAAACTCCTATGTTCAACCCTAACCCCCAGAGTCAGGGCATTAGGAGCTGGGTCCTGAGAGGAGAACCTTCATGAATGGGATGAGTGCCCTTAGAAAGGGGGCTCTCCTCCCTGCTTCCTGCCATGAGAGGACAACGAGGGGGCAGCTGTCTGGACCTAGACGACACTGCTCACCAGAACCCGACCCTGCTGGCACCGGTTGTCAGACGCCCAGCCTCCAGCCCTGTGAGAACTAGATTCTGTTGTCTGTAAGTCTCCTTAGCAGCCTGAACGGAGGGTAATGTGTGATAATAAACCCGTGTTGTTCATGTCACTAAGACTGCGGCCATTTGTAACACACTAACAGCTACTGCAGACCCCTCGGACCCCTGAGGCGAGGGGACAGAGCAGCTATGAACCCAAATAGAGGGCTGCCTGGCCAGAGCTGGGGCCTTTGGTGGGCCCTGCCCACCTGGGACAGCCGGAGACGGGTCGGAGGGAGGAGGGGGCGTGCTGACCCTATACTCTGTCCTCTGGTCCCGGACGGTGCTTGCATCGGCGAACACAGACGTAAGGCAGTGGGGAAGGGATCCACTGACATGATGTCATCGGTCAGCTCCTTGGGGCACAGAGTGGGGTGGAGAAGGGTGAACAGCAGATTTCAGGGGGCAAATGGAATATATGTTCAGGACCGGGGGATTCTCAGGGCAGCGACAGGGAAAAGAAGAGTTTTCCTTCGCAGTGTTACTTATAGAAACGGACAGCAAAGGGCCAAACACGCGGAGCTCGGGTCTGCCTTTCCGAGATAGAATTAGTAAATAAAAGCATTCTAAGAACTAAAAGGGCTTAAGCTCTGACTTATCAGTAAGATAATGCACATAACTGAGAGTGGGTGGAGAGCCCCTGTTTATCTATTTGCACTCTTTGGAGTACCTGCTACACCATCCTGCAAAGGGGAAGTAATACACGAGGTGAGTACGCGGAACACGGTTTCTTCTTGTATTATTATTCATTAATCTTGGTACTCTTTTCCATGGGAACAGCTGTCAACCGGTGTCTGCCCAGCCTGTCTCCCAGGGCGGCGCTCGCCGTTCCTCTGAACAATGGTGACTGCCGCGCAGGTGCTCGCGTTACTATACCCACCTCTCTGTTCCACACCGATAACGTCATGCAGGCTGAGAATAAGGAAGGGTTTCTTCTCAGGCCGGTACAACGGCCTCACAGAAGCGATTCCTATAACAAAGCTCTTGGTTTCTGAAGGAAACGCAGGAGGCTGAGCTGACCGTCCGTGGAATGAGTACGTGGGAGACCCGGGCCTCTCAGTCAGTGAGTGTCCCCTTCTTTCCGCTGGGCGGTGGGTGTGGTGCCCTTGCTGGAGGCTCGCACCCAGGTCATGAGCTCTCTGAAGTCGAGCCCTTCTCGCCTTAGAGATGCTCTGAATCGCTCCGCCCTCCGTGGCCTGCGGAAACGCCCAGGTGCCCCCTCTGGTCACTGTCGCCAGGCCTCCGGCTTCTCACGCCATCTGGCCAGTCCGTAAGCCGACGATCAAAAGGCATTCGGGCCTTCGCACGAAACTGCTCCAGTGTGCTAATAGAGATTTTTTTTTCTAATTGGCTAGGGACTGGGATAGAGAAAGGGGATTATTATTTCCTCAAAAACGTGTTTCTTTCATCCAGTGCTTTAAAAATGAGATTTTTATTCTCATTTTTCAGAGCCAAAGGAAAAAAAGGGAAGAGAAACATTCATTAAGAACCTGGCCTCCTGCGCCTCTCCCCCGCCCCAGCCTGCTTTGAAGGCAGCTGCATCAGAATCAATCTGCCACAATGTGCCCCAGGTTGTGTTTACTAGGGATTTTAAATTGGCTGAGTGATGAGTGGTCCCACAATTCTTATATGCAGTTCCCCCCTCAAAAGCAAAGGTGTTGCAGCTTAGAGTTTGTGACCCTGGTTTCTGCTTCATTACAGGGATCGCGGAAAAATGGAAAGCAGTAGCTCAGGTCATCTGATTAAGGTGGACCCTCATAATGCCTGGTGGAGCAGCTGTCAGCCCCTCTGAATGGATACTAAAAGCCAATGTCCCCCCAGAAACATTCTTCTCTTCCTCCTTGCTAATCCTGCTCTCCCAGATCTGAGATGTTAAAAAATGTCTCTCTCTGGCTTTGGTGGGACTGACTTCTTCAACTGAGGAGTTCTTTTTTATTTAAATAGTCACTGGGTAAAGGATCTGACCTTTTCCATTGCAGGAGAGACTACGTTTCAGGGCCTGTATTAGCTCAACCCCAGCAAGTAACCTTTGATTAGGAAGACTACATGTGGAAATGAACCAGGACACCTGCTGAGCAAGGATATACCTGTGGCATCTGCACAGCAAGGCTGGTTACTTGGGCTGGAAATAAACCTCTTGGCCAACAGCCTGCCCACACCCCTGAAGACCCTCTGCTGACCCTGGAAAAGAACATGGCTAGATTCTAGACAAGTCTCCCCCCCCCTCTCTCTCTCTTGCAAATTTCCAGAGCAGCTCTATGATTGATTCATTGAAGTCAATCGACTTCAGATGTTCACATCTCTCTTGAAACTGATCTCATCATAGTGCCTTTTGCTTGAGAAACATTTTAATGAGTGAAAGCAATGAAAGCTGGCCTTAGTGTAGGACTACCGTGCCCACAGGTGAATCTTCATTTGATCTCAGGGCTGTCTGTCACGCATCATAAAGATTTGCAAATTTCTCGTTAATCTGTGTCAATTTCATCACTCCTTCATTGGTGTTCAAAACAGTGCTTCTTGAAATGATGTTTCAGCTCTTTTGTGCTTTGCAGAAGTAATTTTCCTGTGATTGGTTTGGGGAAATAGGCATGTCACAACAGTGTTGTGGGTCATTCCCTGCTTCTCCAGCAACTCTGACCTGGGGGCTTGGGAACTGCTGCTCTGCCCTCTGAGACTATTCATTTGGTTGATATGTCCGGGGAAAGACTGCTAACTATACTGGCGCAAAAAAAAAAAATTGCTCACCAAGTGTGTTTGGAGGCTTTGGGTGAAGCTTTCTCAATTCCACATTCATACCTTTCTTTTAACCATTTGTCCCCTGGTATGTCTGAGATGGGAGCATCTGGAAGCTAGAAGGGATGCCAGCAGACAGAAAAATAAGCAGCACTGTGTCACAGTGGCTTCTGAATGACACAAAACCAGACTTGCTGTTTGCCTCGCATCCGTCGGGGTGCAGAAGTGTGCAGGGTGGTCTATACAAGAACGAGAATATCATTGGTGGGGAGATTAGGAAACATTTGCTACCAGTTATATGCTCTCAGTCCCCAAGCCAAGCCCTGAGTGTGGCTCAGCAAGATGCACTAGGGACATCTCTCTCACCAAGTTGGCTTTCATCTTAGGCTGAGATTTAATGTAACATTTGGTATTTTGAACACTACTTTTGTAAAGCCAGCGAGGAAAAGCAGCCTTGTTCTGTTTGTTTTTGTGTGTGTGCTTCCCTCTTGTTTGGGGTGTCAGGAACCCTCCGGCCTGTGACAAGCAGCGGAGCGCCAGGGAAATGCAGCCAAAAGGAAGTGCCCGGCCAAGCCATGAACTTTAGTTCAAATGCTCATTTCTGACACAGACAATGCCATCCCTTGTGTGGAAAATAAAAGCGGGGGGGGGGGGGGAACAAAAACAAACAAACAGGGACAGAGCTCTGTATGGGCATGGTAATGACAATGTGCCCTAAGAGTCACTTTCTTATTCGAGCAGGGTTTGTGTGACTGCGCCATGAAAGACTACTGTGTATTTCCTGAAAACAGGGTCATCGTCATTGTGTGGTGTCCTGGAAAAATACAAGATCATCCCCAAACCAAAGCCTTTCTTTAATGCTCATTAAAGGGTGTGAACTTAATCCTTAGATGAGAAAACCCTCTTTAGAAAATTTTCATTGTTTATTCTAATAGGCTGGGACTCTTTGACCTCCTACCCCACCCCACACACTTGACCTTAATTACCCCTTCTTCTCCCCTTCTTACTGACACTCCTGTTTTCCTTGGTTATCTTCGTGGCTCCCTGAGTGGACTCCCCTTCTCCCCTGACACTTGGAATGGCATCTATGAAATGTTTGTCTTCAATCCCTCTTCTCTTCTAAACACCATTTTTTCCTATAGAGCTAATTCCCTTCCGATCTAAATAATGACAAGACTCTCTTGTTCCAAACCTCACCTTGCATCCTGAGCATGGTCTCCTATTTCTTTTTTCTATCTTTTCTTTTTTATTTTTCTGAAGTGAGAAGCGGGGAGGCAGAGAGATAGATTCCTGAATGCAACCAACTGGGATCCACTCAGCATGCCCACTAGAGGTTGATGCTCTGCTCATCTGGGGCGTTGCTCCGCTGCAATGGGAGCCATTCTAGTGCCTGAGGCAAAAGCCATGGAGCCATCCTCAGTGTCTGGGCCAACTTTGCTCTAATGGAGCCTTGGCTGTGGGAGTAGAAGAGAGAGACAGAGAGAAAGGAGAGGGGGAAGGGTGGAGAAGCAGATGGGTGCTTCTCCTGTGTGCCCTGGCGGGGAATTGAACCTGGGACCTCCACACCCAAGGCTGATGCTCTACTGCTGAGCCAACCGGCCTGGCCCTGGCCTCCTGTTTCTGATCACCTGATTAGCTTGCTTCTGCTGGAGAAGCTACTTGGTTTACAATCCTGACTTACTCCCCATCTGCCCTCCTGCCAATGAAAAGTATGGTCATTCTGATTTTTAAAATTTAATTTTTGTTCTTATTACTATCATATGTAATGAGTCCAACGAGCAGTTCCTTCCTCCCCATTACCTTCTCCCAAACGGCATTTCCTTTTGCATTTTTCTTTTGTGTCTCCTCATTATCACAAAGATAACCTGGCTGCATGTCACCATTGTGGGAGTCACCTCTCTTGCCAACACCTTACTGTCCACGGATCTCTCTGTCCATGCATCCTCCCCAAACAGTTACATCACAGTGTTTAGCTAGGTCATTTTGCAATTCTTTTGATTATGTAACTCCATACTCAGAGACTGATTAAGGTCGGTTGAGGCCCCGGGCGCAAAAGAAAATATTGGGCCCCTTAAAAAAGAGAAAGACACGAAAAATGAAAATACATGTTAATCATATATTTAAATAAATAAAAATATTATGTACTATTAATGTTGAAATTGCACATATAAAACCAAACTTGGTGTCATTAGAAAAAAGTATGAAGTTGGCGTTTTGCTGGGCCCTTCAGACGTCAGGGCATGTGCCCACTGTGCCCGCAGTTAAATCTGCCTCTGGCCACACTGCTGAATGAGGTAGTAATTTTTAAAACTACGTTTCTTTCTTCTAAATTTTTGTTTTCCCTCATGTTAATAATTGCCCCCTTTTTTTTTTATTCACATGGCTGTATCTTTAATGCTTCTTAATTAAGCCCCAACCTCTTCACTGGAAAAGCAAATGTCTTCTCATTGTATTGGACAACCCCAACAGGGTATCGGTTTTATCTCATGGAAGCACCCCCCCCTCCAGGCCTGACACACATCTGGAGTCTTCCTTTCCCATCAACCTGGGTGGGGCTTCTCCTCCCCTCTTTGAATTGGGGTCCTATTTCTTGGCACTTCTTTTATTTCTCTGGATCATATTCTCCAGTAAATTCTTGAGAAAGAGAAGACGAGAGAGAAAGTGTGCAGGACTGTGCACACCATAGGCGGGATCTTAATCTTCCCTCTCATTTGTTCTGTGCATTCACTCACTCACTGCTTGTTCGTTCCTTCGTTGTTGAGGGGATCACTTTTTCCTAGACAACGTGTGTCCATTCTTACTCTCGGGTTCCCTTCACATCGTAATAGTCCTCCTCCTCACACAGGCTCCTTTCAAACAGGTTACTACACAGCTGGCAAGGTTGCGGCACAACTGGCATCACTTTGATTGAACTTGGGTAGTTCAATCCAAGGTCTCCAAAGCAGTACATTTAGCTCTTAGTATGAGCTATTTCTGCAAATGCCTGCTTTCAATAATTGCTTATTTTTGGAGACTTTGTCCTCAAATTCTGGGTGGGGCCACCTAATCAGAACTGCCTGTGTCCTGATGATGTTTGTCATTTATCTCCCTCGCAGATTTGCTGGGAGAACCAGGGGAGGTGATGTACGGACATGAAGATGTGTCGTCAGCAGGAATGTGCTATCAAGATACAGGTGTTATTTTTGCAATACATGCTATTCTCTGTTTATAGTCCACCTTGAAAAAAGTTTGACAGATTAGAAAAAAACATTTATTCTGAAAAAATGTCTATAATTCAACAGACCTTTAGATGTAAATGTAATGTGAGCTGTCTTATTATGTATATAAAAGAACAACAGCTCAAGTTGTGTTATGTTGTCCTTTCATATTTTTTTTATAGCAGGCTTAAGATTTTTTGTTTGAAAGTACTTATTTTTCTCCCCTAATATTATTAATAAACCCAACTCAGTTGTACTCAACCCTGTATAAAAATTATGTTTATTTTGCAACTGTAACTAACTTAAAATAGAACTGATATAGACTGCAGCTACCAGAACATACTATAAATTAATATTTAGTCTAAAAATTCTGTGTGGTTCCCGGAGTCTTTTAATTTTGGGTTATGAGTCTCCAACCTTTAAAAATATTTTAATACATTAACTAAAGCTTGTTTTCTCTTCTTGCTGTGTTTTGGTATCACCATTAATTACAAATCTTACCAATCCACTTTGACTATAATAGTACTCATGTGCTTATATTTGGGAAAATATAAATATAAGCTTTCCCACACTACTAGCATTCAACGCCTTTTGTCTGATTTAAGTCTAACATACATTCATTTCACAGTTAGGTTTTGACACTTCTAAACACCAGATGCAAAGGAGGTCATAATTCTAGGAAATGTATGTTAACATGAAAGTGTCAGCCTTCAGAATATGGAAAAGGTAAAATTAGGAAATGTTCATTCATTCTTTTCAATATTATGGAGGGGGGAAAAAACCTCTTCTTTTGTCAGATGTTGAGTTTTTCTATTTTTACTGTTAAAAACTACATATAATACTCCAATCTAATGGTATAGTCAGCTTCTTCCTCCCTTCTCTCCTCCTTCCTTCCTGCCTTCATTGCTTCCATTGTCCTTCTTTGTATCCCCAGATTATGTGACTCTAAAGGACAGAGCTGAAATCTACTTTGAGAAGCTGCTTCTCAAAGCTACTAGACCCAGGAGGGGAGGGTCTGTGGATGATGTGGTCATCACTGTATTCTTTGTTCTTCGCCATGTGCCTGGCACATAGTAGGTGCTCAATCAAACTTTTTTGAATGAGTTAATCTAAATAATTGGATTATCAAAACTTGCACCATGATATTGTATTGATCAAAGTAAATCAATAGAACTCATTTT
The DNA here is from genome assembly GCF_036850765.1 of Saccopteryx bilineata. Taxonomy (NCBI): domain Eukaryota; kingdom Metazoa; phylum Chordata; class Mammalia; order Chiroptera; family Emballonuridae; genus Saccopteryx; species Saccopteryx bilineata. The sequence goes on along the minus strand of NC_089500.1, from coordinate 10,534,569 downwards.
TAAGTCCAGATCTGCAGGTTCACATGGAGCTCAAACAAGGGAGACAGGCCCTGGTCCACATGCTTTTGCACAGAACATTTATTTTATGGGAAAAATGTAGAAATTATGGCTCATGGACAAAGTTGCAAGAAGTACACCATTCTAGTCCCTCTTCCAGATTTTGCTGCCTATTTTGGCTTTGTCTGAATCACCCCAGCTTTGCCCTGTCCTAGGCGTGCCTACCCTACCCAGCACTCCGCCTGGGTCCTATCTCACAGCCCAGAGTTTTATGTAATGAATGTGGTCAGTAAATCCAATGTTCCCTTATTTCATCAATCTAACAAAGACAAAACCTCTTATCAACTCCCTACTGTTACTGCTCCAGCCCAAGGTTAACCTCTATTCTGACTTCTATCAGATTAGTTTTGTCTATTCTTTTTTAGAAATTGTGTTAAAAGTACACATAACATAAAATTTACCATCTTGGCCCTGGCCGGTTGGCTCGGCGGTAGAGCGTCGGCCTGGCGTGTGGGGGACCGGGGTTCGATTCCCGGCCAGGGCACATAGGAGAGGCGCCCATTTGCTTCTCCAACCCCCCTCCCCTTCCTCTCTGTCTCTCTCTTCCCCTCCCGCAGCCAAGGCTCCGTTGGAGCAAAGATGGCCCGGGCACTGGGGATGGCTCCTTGGCCTCTGCCCCAGGCGCTAGAGTGGCTCTGGTCGTGGCAGAGCGACGCCCCGGAGGGGCAGAGCATCGCCCCCTGGTGGGCAGAGCATCGCCCCCTGGTGGGCGTGCCGGGTGGATCCCAGTCGGGCACATGCGGGAGTCTGTCTGACTGTCTCTCCCGGTTTCCAGCTTCAGAAAAATACAAAAATAAAAAAAAATACACACACAAAAAAAATTTGCTAAACCTTAAACTTTACACCTTAAAAAAAAATTTACCATCTTAACCTTTTTTAAGTGTTAAGTATAGATATTCACATTGTTGTGTAACCAATCTTCAGAACTCTTTTCATCTTTTGCAACTCAAACCTCTCTACCTCTCTACCCATTAAACAAGTTCCCATTTTCCCTGGCCCCAAACCCTTGGAACCCACAATTCTACTTTCTGTCTTTATAAATTTGACCGTTCTCAGTACCTCATATAAGTGAAATCATGCAGTATCTGTCTTTGGTGACTAGCTTGTACGGCAGTTTTGCCTACCTTAGATTTCATTCATGTACAGAGTCATATAATCTATATAATCTATGTTCTTTTTTGTTGTCTTCTGCTTAACATAATGTCTTTAAGATTCATTCACATTACTGCATGTTTCAGTAGTGTGTGCTTTTTCATTGCTGTGTAGTATTCCATTGTGTAATTATATACCACTATTTATCCCCTCGCCCACTGATGGATATTCGGGTTGTTTTCCACTTTTGGCTATGAATAAAGATGCTATGCATATTTTTATTTTTGTACTTATCTTTTGGTGGACGTATTCATTCATTCCCCTTGGTGACTATGGCTGGGAGTGGAATGTGGCCTATGTTGGCCACAAAAGATATTGTCAAAACAGTTTTCCAGAGTGGAATGTGGGAGAGTTCTCATTGCTCTACAATCTTGTTACCACTTGGTACTGTCACTCTTAATTTAAGCCTTTCTAAGGTGTGTAGTGGTATCTTATGTAGTTTTAATTTGCATTTTCCTGATGAGTAAGGATGATGAGCACCTTTTCACACGCTGGCTGGCTCTTTGATATCTTCTTTTGGAATGTGCTTATGTAACTGTTTCATGGTTTTTGCCTGTTATTTTTGAAAGGATTTTTCTTATTGATTTGTAGGAGTTCTTTATACATTCCAAACATAGATCCTTTGTTCCTCTCTCTGTGGACTCTGGCTTGCATTTTCATTCTCTTAAGATTCTTTGGATGAGAAGTTATGGTGAAAGAAGTCTAATATACTATTTTCTTTTTACATTAGAGCTTTTGTGTCTTAAGACATTTCCCTATCCCCAGGCCACTTCTGGAAGTTTTGTAATTTTATCTTTCACATGTCAATCTAAGATCCATCTCAAAGAGACCCGTTGGATATGGTGTCCCATAGCATTTTAATTGTAGCTTAGGAGTGGTGAGCTCTTTTGCTAGCCTTCAAAGACCTTGCCTCTCCTATATGTTACTTTTCCTGAATGTGGCCAACTTCAAGTCAAGTGAGGCTAATGGAGGAGATGTCCCCTCTCTTAGGTGCTCAGTTTTGCAGCTTTGAATCTATGTCCAATTCTGTTCTAGGGCAATTTCAATGTACAAAGTTGCACAGGTAAGGAAGACTTTATTTAAGGCTATCACAATAAGGGAGACACCCCAGGATTCAATGTGAGCTCAATTCCACTGAACCAGGGGCAGCAGGGATTTTATACAATTCTTTTTTTTTTTTTAATTTTTTATTTATTTATTTTAGAGAGGAGAGGGAAAGACACAGAGAGAGAGAGAGAGAGAGAGAGAGAGAGAGAGAGACAGAGAGGAGAGACAGAGAGAGAGAAGGGGGGAGGAGCTGGAAGTATCAACTCCCATATGTGCCTTGACCAGGCAAGCCCAGGGTTTCGAACCGGCGACCTCAGCATTTCTAGGTCGACGCTTTATCCACTGCGCCACCACAGGTCAGGCTACAGCAGGGATTTTAAAGGCTGGAGTGAGCAAGTGGAAAAGTACTGGAGGGTGTTAGGCCATCTGCGCTAGTTAATTGACTGCATCCAAAGGGAAAACTCCTATTTTTATGATAAGAGGTAGTTCTGCAACTTGGATCAAGACACCCACTGAAATTAGGCTCCTAATCTCCCATGGCAACCGGGAGATAGCAATCCTATCTCCTTTGATGATGACATTTCAAAGAGGTGGCTCCCAGGTCCTTGAGAAAGACATTTTGGGGTTATAAAACTGGCAGGAGGCTTTAAAAAAAAGATTCACATGCATCTCAGAGCATGTAGAGAACAGACAGTATATGTTTTCTGGAGAAAATGCTCTAAGGAAAGAGAGTCAGGGCCGGCAGTGAGGAGTAAGCTTGTCTAAGGTTTCGTCCAGCTGAAGGAACCCTTATGCTTGTTTTGGTCACCTTCCTCTTGAGGCATGTAATTAATGAGCTGGTGCTGGAGTTACCACCTGCTTTCTGGCTGACTACCTTCTCTGCCTACAAGTTGCTTGAGCTTTGTAAGTGTGCCACGTTGGCCAGGATGCCAGGGCACTGAGCTGCTTCGGGGGCTGCTGGGACACAGGCCAGGGCTCTCGGGACCTCAGGAGGGGAAGTGTAGCTGCCAGTTGCTGCCAGATGCTGGGTGTGAGTCTGCCACCCACTTCCCTCTGTGCAGGAGAGAGAGCCTCCCTCCATCCTCTTGGGTTCAGAGCTGGATGCCATTGGCCGGATATATCTTCCTGGAGTGAGGACTGGGGGCCTCTGTGGGTGGCACTGTGGAGGTCTGTGTCCTTCTCTAAAGCCCTAACACAAAACTCACCTGGACTTGTCACAGAGTCACACCCGTGGGCATTTCAGGAGCACATCCAGAGCTTGGGACTTAATCATCTTTTCCTGTTTCAGCTCCACTTGGTATCCTGCAGGCACCTGTCTTCCAACATCCACTTCCCTTGGACACTGCCTTCCCTCAGACACCCGCTCCCCTCCCCGGCCTGCTCCCCTCCCTCGTCTGCACCCTTCCCCCACCCCTCCTCTCCAGCACCCGCCCCCTTCTAACACTCCTCCCCTCTAATGCTGCTCCCTCTGGTGCCTCCTTATTTCAGGGCCTTAGTAAGTCTCACCTGCTAAATGGAGGTGGTTAGTGTCAGGAACTCACCAGATAGCTGTCTGGAAGGAGACTGGGTGCGGGGAAGGGGGCAGCGAGGCCGAGGGGCTCACGGAGGAGAAGCAAGAGGGACCGGTCTGCTGCTGCGGGACCCTGGCTGGCGCCACGCTGTCAGCTAGGACAGAACATGCCCAGACGGGAGGAGATGAAGATAACACACTGTAGTCCTGACCCCCAAGTCTCCAGAGGAGCAGTTCTGGAAGGTTCGCCCGCCCTTTGCATTATTTATTTATTTATTTATTTATTTATTTATTTTTCATTTTTCTGAAGCTGGAAACAGGGAGAGACAGTCAGACAGACTCCCGCATGCGCCCCGCCCGACAGGGATCCACCCGGCACGCCCACCAGGGGAAACGCTCTGCCCACCAGGGGGCCATGCTCTGCCCATCCTGGGCGTCGCCATGTTGCGACCAGAGCCACTCTAGCGCCTGAGGCAGAGGCCAAGGAGCCATCCCCAGCGCCCGGGCCATCCTTGCTCCAATGGAGGCTTGGCTGCGGGAGGGGAAGAGAGAGACAGAGAGGAAGGAGAGGGGGTGGAGAAGCAAATGGGCGCTTCTCCTGTGTGCCCTGGCCGGGAATCGAACCCGGGTCCTCTGCACGCTAGGCCGACGCTCTACCGCTGAGCCAACCGGCCAGGTCTATTTATTTATTTTTAATCCAAAATATGGGAAAAAAAGTCTATCATAAACAAATAAACACTTGGTGTTTCTGGGAGCGATTAGAACAACACTGTCTCATTTGTGGTCAGATGTGTGGGGGGTAAAGCCGCCAGGGATGTCGAGCCCACCCCTTGCTGCTCTCTTATCAGTGGAAAGCTCTCTCCCTGGGCCTCATTTTCAAATCACATTCAGTAGAGTGGCCCTGTCACCAGGGTAGTAATCATGTGTTGTTTGTTTTTTTTATTTTTATTGGTAGTTTTAAAAATGTTTTTTAAGAGTAAGAGACAGAAAAAGGGACATGTAGGGACGGACAGGAAAGGAGAGAGATGAGAAGCATCAATTCTTTGTTGCAGCGCCTTAGTTGTTCATTGATTGCTTTCTCTATGTGCCTTGACCGGGGGTCTACAGCATACTGAGTGACCCCTTGCTCAAGCCAGCGACCTTGGGCTCAAGCCAGTGACCATGGGGTCATGTCTATGATCCCATGTTCAAGCCAGCAACCCCACGCTCAAGCTGGTGACCTCAGGGTTTTGAACCTGGGTCCTCTGCATCCCAGTCTGATGCTTTATCCACTGTGCCACTGCCTGGTCAGGCAGGAATGATGAGCAGTTTTTAAGAAGAAACAGTGGCAGCCAGTGAAAACCAGTGACACCCTCTCTCACTGACGGGGAGCTGCACTTAGGGGTAGACTACCCTATCTGGAGCCCTAATCTTGGTGTCAAACAGCTTGGGTTTCTACCTTTGCTTTGCCGCTTTCAAGCTGTGTGACCTTAGAAAAGATGCTGAACTTTTCTGAGCTCTTCTTTACAATGGGAACCATCCTATTTAACTCTTAAAGGGGTCAAAAGGATTCAGTTAGAAAATATGCATGACAAGCATGGCCGTGTTCTGAGCTAGGGCTGCCAGATAAAATACAGGACATCCGGGTAAATCCAAATCTAAGATAAACAACAAATGATTTTTTCCCCATATAAGTATGTTCAAATATTGTGGTTACTGGCTGTCCTGGATTTTCATTTGCTAAATCTGGCCACCTTATCCTGGCACATTATAGGCACCTGGTAAATATCTTCTCATTTTCATTTTCTCATAAGCTCATCTAAAAAGGACTTCAGGCACTGCCTGATTTAAACATTGCTGAATTGGCCTGGCCTGGGGTGGTAAAGTGGACAGAGTATTGACCTGGAATGCTGAGGTCGCTGGTTCGAAACTCTGGGCTTGCTCAGTCAAGGCACATATGACAAGCAACAAGCAAGCAATGAACAACTAAACTGAACCAACTATGAGTTGATTCTTCTTGCTCTCCCTGCCTCTCCTCTCTCTGTAAAATCAGTAAATTTTTAAAAAATCTTTAAAAAAGTAAATAACTGCCCTGGCCAGTTGGCTCAGTGGTAGAGCGTCGGCCTGGCATGCAGGAGTCCCGGGTTCGATTCCTGGCCAGGGCACACAGGAGAAGTGCCCATCTGCTTCTCCACCCCTCCCCCTTTCCTTCCTCTCTGTCTCTCTCTTCCCCTCCCGCAGCCAAGGCTCCATTGGAGCAAGGTTGGCCCGGGCACTGAGGATGGCTCTGTGGCCTCTGCCTCAGGCATTAGAAGGCTCTAGTTGCAACAGAGCGACACCCCAGATGGGCAGAGCATCGCCCCCTGGTGGGTGTGCCTGGTGGATCCCTGTCGGGCGCATGTGGGAGTCTGTCTGACTGCCTCCCCGTTTCGAACTTCAGAAAAATACAAAAAATAAAATAAAATAAAAAAATAAAAAAGTAAATAACTGTTGCTAAATTGTGGTTGATGGATAGGGAAGGAAAGATGACTGTAGCAAAATTAGCTATAAGCATGTTCTTATTTCCACAAATAGAATAGTATTAAAAAATAACATCAGAACACTAAAGGGATGATCAGTGTCACCTCATTCAATTTAATTTCTAAAATAAACAAACAAAACAAACAGAAAAACCCACTCAGGGCCATGATAGTGTTTTTCCTAATCATTAATTCATACCTCATGAAGAACTTAAATAAATTATGGTTCTCTCCAAATGATTCATTTTTTATCTAGAAACTTAAACTTATGTTCATGGTAAGTTTTAAAAAATAACATGGAAAAGTGCTTATAGCATATTTTTGAGTGAGAAAAGCAGGATAAAAAATTGCAACTTGGCCCTGGCCGGTTGGCTCAGTGGTGGAGCGTCGGCCTGGCGTGCAGAGGTCCTGGGTTCGATTCCCGGCCAGGGCACACAGGAGAAGCGCCCATCTGCTTCTCCACCCCTCCCCCTCTCCTTCCTCTCTGTCTCTCTCTTCCCCTCCCGCAGCCGAGGCTCCATTGGAGCAAAGATGGCCCGGGCGCTGGGGATGGCTCCTTGGCCTCGGCCCCAGGCACTAGAGTGGCTCTGGTCGCGGCAGAGCGACGCCCCGGAGAGGCAGAGCATCAACCCCTGGTGGGCAGAGCGTCGCCCCCTGGTGGGCGTGCGGGGTGGATCCCGGTTGGGCGCATGCGGGAGTCTGTCTGTCTCTCCCCATTTCCAGCTTCAGAAAAATACAAAAAAAAAAAAAAATTGCAATTCCATTCTGATCTCTACTCCACTAAAATGCATAGAAAAAATCTGGGAGGAAAGATGTGAAAATAACTCTGGGTTATTAGATCTGGTTGGTTCATCCTTGCATCGTGAGAGTTTTCAATATCGTCTAAACCAGGGGTCCCCAAACTACGGCCCCCTGGGGTGCATGCTGCCCCCTGAGGCCATTTATCCGGCCCCTGCCACACTTCTGGAAGGGGCACCTCTAGGAGCACATTGACCATCTCATTAGCCAAAAGCAGGCCCATAGTTCCCATTGAAATACTGGTCAGTTTGTTGATTTAAATTTACTTGTTTTTTATTTTATTTATTTATTTGTTCTTTATTTTAAATATTGTATTTGTTCCCATTTTGTTTTGTTTTGTTTTTACTTTAAAATAAGATATGTGCAGTGTGCATAGGGATTTGTTCATAGTTTTTTTTATAGTTTGGCCCTCCAATGATCTGAGGGACAGTGAACTGGCCCCCTGTGTAAAAAGTTTGGGGACCCCTGGTCTAAACTTTCTATAATGAAATTATTACTCTTTTTAAAAATTTTTATTTATTTATTTTAATTTATTCATTTTTAGAGAGGAGAGAGAGAGGGAGAGAGACAGAGAGAGAGGAGGAGGGAGGAGCTGGAAGCATCAACTCCCATATGTGCCTTGACCAGGCAAGCCCAGGGTTTCAAACCGGCAACCTCAGCATTTCCAGGTAAACGCTTTATCCACTGCGCCACCACAGGTCAGGCAAAATTATTACTCTTAACATTAAGGTGATGTTTAATGTTCTCTCTCAAATTACATTAGATTTACAATTTATCAACTGTTTTAAATTATAAATAGAATTTTGAATTAAACAACTGGTGAGAAACAATGTAACTTTATTGACAAAACATACAATATGTTCAGATTGTAAAAAACAAAACCATACAATTGATCTTTTTTTTAAAAAAACACCTCTTTGTTAATAAAGCATAACACAAACAGGAAAATGTATAAAATACAAAGGTGCATTACTTTTCAAACAGAGACGGTCGTTGTCCTGGAAGCCCCCACACACCCTTCCCCAGACACGACCCACTCTCTCCCACCTGGCTGGTTTGTGCAATTTACTTCTTTTCCTTTTCATTTCAGTTTTACTACCTAAATTGTATCCTGAAAAAAATATAGATCCATTTGGCTTGTTCCTGAACTTGATATAAGTGGCGTCACATAGTAAGGATTCAGTTGCATCTGGCTTCTTTTATTGTGCGTGCTTTTAGGATTCGTTCGTTATTGCCTAGTATTGCTCTTGTTTATTCATTGTTTTTGCAGAGTTGATATTTCGACCTAGGACTGTGCTGCCACGTATTTATCCATCCTACTGTTGACAGATACTTGGGTTGATTCCAGGTTTTTGCATGTGAACTGTGGCTCTTGTCAACATGCCTTACCATGTTTCCTGGTGCACGTGTGCTCACGGGGGCTGGTGTGCTAGCTTCTGTGGCCTTACGTTGTGCTAATGAGATCTCTATCCATCTGTGACCATAAAAAGGAAAACTAATAAGGACCCTGGAGTTTGGGCACCTGATGCTGTGGATCTTACTACCATGGATTGGTTCCCACTCACGACAAATTCACATTTCAAAGGACTGAAAACCCAACAGTTTTCTTAAATGTCAGGATAAACCTGCTGTTATTTTAAGTGCATTAAGAATGATTTTAAATGGCAAGAATCAGTCTTAAAAGCCTTTTCATTTCAAATGAATAGCATCTAAATGTGAAGATCCCTGCTTTGTGACTAACAAAAATATTTGCCAATATTCCAAATTGGACAATTTTGCTTTCATCCAGAATCAGAACAATTTTTTGAGCTGGAGGACAGTTTAGAGACGCTACCTAGTTCAAGCCCTTCACTTCAAAAATCAGTAACTCAGCCCCCTTGACGTCAAATATCATCTTCCCAAGGTCAGACTTACCTAGTATAACACCAGGACTAGAATGAGGACTTCTGCCTTCCAACTTTGTATATTATCAAACTCCCCCCAAATATTACCCAGAGCCACCTTCTAAACTACGAAATGTGCAGAAGACCAAGAAGGTTACTCTGCCATGGTCATCACTGTTGCCCCTGACATTAATCTGCCCGCCTGAGCCTGAGCCTCTCAGCCTGATTTTCTTGGCATCTTCTTTTTATCACACAGGTATAAAATTATACAAATTCTATGGCACTGGTGCAGTGGTAATTTTTTTTTGGTAATATTTTGACCCACATGGCAACAGATGATGTAAATTGTTCAGTTGCTGAGAGTCACAGTCTGCACTTATCAGACACACGGATGGAAGAGCACCAGAGGCGGCAGCCCTTGGCGAGCTCCAGGCCTGTGACTCCAAATTGTCTGTTTGAGCTCTGGTGATGGTTTGGAATGTATTTTTCTTGGTTTGGTTATGAGAGAGAAAGAGAGAGAGAGAGAGAGAGAGAGAGAGAGAGAGAGAGAGAGAGATAGGACAATGGAAGGAGTTTTTCCAAAAAGTTAACTTTGTTCATTTAAAAGGACTACCTTTGATCCTAAGGCTTGCATTTCCTACTTTTTTTGTGTGTGTTAAAATGAACTTTCTTTAATAGTATTTTTCATGGTATTAAAATGCTTTTGAGAGTAATGCTTACAACTGTTTTGTTCATTACCATAGGCTCAGTTCCTAGCACAGTGACTGACAGAACAGAGAATAAATATTTGCATGAATGAGTAAAAAGTTAACAACACTAGTTTGGTCACCAATTTGGGGGGGGGGGGCTCTAAGGGAAGAATTTTACTAATCCCTCAAATATAGAAGTGTGCTAACTTTCAGATTGTCACTCCTGAGGAGCAATATAAAACACCTAGTGTACTGGAGTGTCCCCCCAAAATTCACAGCTACCTGGTGTAAGGACCAAGAGAAGATCAGAAAATAAACAGGGCACAAATGGAACAGGGAACTTAAGGGTTACAGGCAGGTCCTGCTCCTGTTCTGTTAGGAATAACATGCCCAAGGTCGTTCAAGAAGCAGAGACAGATAGGGACTCTGGGAGGCTGAGAAAGAAGAAAAAAAGAAAAAGAAAAAGAGACAAACGTTTGCATTCTATTGGTTAAAAGACCCTTATCAGAAGTTTAGGTTTGGAATTCGCCAATGAGCTAGACCCCAGCCCCTGTTGCTATGCTATGTGCAGCCCCCTTAGCAAATAGGTTACCGCCACATCTGCTTCTGTATTAGGCTTGCTTGCTTAGCTTATATTGATAAAAAGATTTAGCTGTGAGCGCTAGGTGTGATTCCCATCCTCAGCTCCTTGTGAGCACAGTGTCTCTGGACACCTCGGGAATTTGCCCCTGCGCAGGTAAAACTGGCCAATAAAGTTACATCTATACTCCTGAAAGTCTCCGACGTTTGTTCTTGCACCTGGTGGATGTTACACCTGGCACCTCAGAACATGGCCTTCTTTGGAAATGGGGTCTTTGCAGATGCATTCAAGTTAAGATGCTGTCATACTGGATTAGAGGACGCTGTTTCAATGACTGGTATCCTTATAAGAAGAGAGATATTTGGACACAGAGACACAGGGAGAAAGCCTTGTGAGGGTGGATACCAGGAGGCAGAGCTTAGAGTGATGCTGCTCCAAGCCAAGGAATGCAGGCATCTGCCAGAATGTGGATAAGGTGAGAAAGGGCCTACCTCTACCTCCACCACCACCCCTATGAGCCCCTTCGAGGAAGCATGGTCCTGTCAACATCCTAATTTTTGGACTTCCGGGCTCCAGACCTGTGAAAGAATACATTTCTATTGTTTTAAGCTACCCAGTTCACAATGCTTTGTTACAGCAGCCCTAAGAAATGAATACAGTATTATCTAGTATAGACCGGTGGATGTCATGTGAAATAGAAGCAAAAGGGCGAGATTTCTAGGAATTGATTGTGTCTCCTATAATCTCTCTATTTGGTGCAAAAAAGAAAATACTCATGCTGCTTCATGACTATAAGTATAGCGAATCATTATTTAGAGGATACATTTCTATTTTTAGCCATGGAAGATTTAGGGGAAATGCTTTGGTAGGACAGAGGAAGGATTTTTGTTAGCTATGAATCTTGATGAAAAGAGATATTAGGTATTTGTTAGAACCCAAAATAGGTTTCTAAAAATCTGGGTATAAATCAATTTTTAAAAATTAATATATGTTAAATGTGATAATATTATAGGAGCCCAGTATTTAAAGCAATTGTATGATAAAGCCACATATGAGAAAAAGAATAAAGAATAGTCTGGGAAGAAATATCCATACTTTAATACATAATTTATATATCTAGATTCTCCTATTCCCCATTTGCCTAAAACAAGAACTGTTTATACAAAAGAGAGGAAGTCAATGTTAACTTAAGATTAAAAGAAAATGACAATGCCTATATCTGAGTTTTCTAAGGGCAGGTCTTTTTGTCCATTCTATTTACTGAGGGTAAATAGTACCTACACATAAAAGTTCAATACATACTTGTTGAATGAATGTCCTAGGTAATTCACATTGTAACCAGAACTGCTGGGATTACATGGTCTTAATGTGTTGGTCTAATATTTCATTGTTCTGATGTGTTTACACATGTTTATTTCTACAAGGCAGGATGTGAGAAATAAAAACAACAACAAAGGATTATGGGATTAAAATGGGCACACTAAAATCTTAAAAGCTGTCAAACTGTACTATAAAATTGACTACCTGAGGTTGTAGTGTCGTTCTAAGCTTTCCAAGAGTTCTTGGGAGGGGAAGTGAGGCTTTAGAGAGCTCAGGAGGGCTCATCCTGCCAGCGAGCAGAAAACATGAATTCAGTTTGACCACCTGGGGCTCATTTAGTGCACTAGAGCAGTAATTTGCTAAATGGATCCCTCCTCATAAAAAAGAATGAGTAAATAGTGAGCAATTTAGTCATGGTAAACCACTAGTAGCTCAAGGGATATAAAAATGTGAAACTATAATTAGATTCCTTGTTCATAATGTACTAACTAAATGTATTACATTGTTTATTTCTGGACACAGCTGAGGCCTTAACAATTCAGACTGAAAGCATCCCAGCTATCAATTCATGCCTCCATTAAAATTCCAACTGCTTACATTAGAAAAAGAATTCCAAAGACGATTTCTTTTATCTTGGATCTAAGGATGCAAACATGATTAACCTAGATGCAAAACACAGCATGTCAGTAATAAATCATGCAGCATAAAATAATCTGTGGCAGTAAACTGAAAATCATGTTCTCTTTTTCTATGCTGAACTGTGAAAATATTTTAACAAGTCGGCATCAGGGTTTGCAACTTTTACATCTGTTATTTCTTTTCAGGATTATCTTTCAGCATTTTAAGATGTGATTCTTTGAACTGTTTGGCTAGTAAGAAATATGGTGTTAGATTGTCCATTTGAAACACTTTCAAGGAGGGAGGGTCATTCAAGAGTCACATGGCTTTAGGATACTAGCCTATTCCCTACTCTAGTTCTAAGGAGGAGAAGCTATTTCGTGGGTGTCTGGAAAACATTTGTCCTGTACTGAACCTTCCCCCCTTTTGAAATGTTTATTTATGTTTTTTTTATTTTTATTTTAGAGTGAGAGACAACATTAATCTGTTCTGGTATGTTCTGGGAATCAAACCGGCAACCTCTGTGCTTTGGGACGATGCTCAGACCAACCAAGCTATCTGTGGGGCTAAATCCTTTTCTTACTTAGAAGATTGTATGATGTGTGTTGGCTCAGACGGTCTGAATGACATTTCACAATACTAGTAAGCTCTAAGTACAAGTCTCCTGGCCCTTCTCAAGGTCTGTTATTTCAACTACGAGATTCCAGTTGATCGGCTGTCAAAGGCCCTGCCTGTTCTTTATGAACTCTTATTTTCTTTCTCTCTCTCCTCTCACCTCAAGCTGAGTAACTTTATGGAAGGTTTGGAGGTGGAACAAGGAACCCCACACAGGTGGAACCCACTGTGGGGTTTGGCTTTTCTTTCCCTCCAACTCTGATCTTCGTCATTCTGAGTACAAGGGAATATGGTGTCTTTCAGATTATGAACACTATGCATGCAATCATTTCTTAATGCAGAGATTATACGTACATTCTTTCCCCCCACCCCACATTCCCAGCACAGTCCTTTTTGAGGCTAGAAGGCATTTCCTTTCTCTTCATGTGGAGATACTTTAACATTACTTATCATTGCTCCCTCCTCCCAAATTAATCATCCCTCATACCAGGTCTGGTAGGTGAGCATACCCACTCCCCTCCAATACTTTGGATACTAAATTCTCTGAGCAATGCTTTTTCTTTAAGTTCCCCACCGCTCTTCGGAGGAGGTGTTTTGGTTATAAATGCCTTCAAAGAGTAAGCAAAATTCCTAGCGGATAAAAAGGCAAGGTGACTGTGTCAAACTAAATGATAAGAACCAGAGCTAGACTGAGCACAGTATATAATTTCTTATTGTGGTTAGACAAATATACTTTACAAAGTGGTCCCCCTGATATTTCCAGTACCCACCTGGCACCATCCATATTTATTACAATATTATGGACTAGATTCCCTATGCTGGACTTTATATCCTTGTGACTACTTTGTAACTGCAGATCTGTCCTTCTCAATCCCTTCACATCTCACCCAGTTCCCCAACCCACCCTTCCCTCTGGTAAACACCGGTCTGCTCTCTCTGCTTATGAGTCTATTTCAATTTCATTTGTTCACTTAGTTTTTCCTTTAGATTTCACATATAAGTGAAATTATATGGCACTTGTCTTTCTCTGATTGATTTATTTCACTTAGCATAACACCTTCCATCCATGCTGTTGCAAATGGTAAGATTCCATTCTTTTTTATGGCTGAGTAATATTCTATTGTATATATGTATCACAACTTTTTTTTTCTTTTTAAAAATTTTAATTTAGAAAATTAACATGGTGACAATGATCAATAAGAGTACATAGGTTTCAGTAAACATTTCTATAACATTTGAACCACAACTTTTTTTAATCCATTCATAGATTGATGGACACTTGGTTTGCTTCCATATCGTGGGTATAATAAATAACTCTACAATGAACATAACAGTGCATATATTACTATTATTATTTTTTTAATTTAGTGAGGGGAGGCTGAGACAGACTCCCATATGTGCCTTTACTGGGATCCACCCGGCAAACCCACTAGGGGCTGATGCTCTGCCCAGCTGGGGCATTGCTCTATCGCTCAGCAACTGAACTGTTCTTAGTGCCTGAGGTGAGGCCATGGAGCCATCCTCAGTGCCCAGGGAAAACTCACTCCAATTGAGCCATGGCTGCAAGAGGGGAAGAGAGAGAGAGAGAGAGAGAGAGAGAGAGAGAGAGAGAGAGAGAAACGAGATGCAGAGGGGTGGAGAAGCAGATAGGTGCTTCTCTTGTGTGTCCTGACTGGGAATCAAACTCAGGACATCCACACTCCAGGCTGATGCTCTACCAATGAGCCAACTGGCCAAGGATGCATATATTCTTTCGAATTAATGTTTTGGATCTTTGGCTATATACTCAGAAGTGGAATCTCTGGGTTATAAAGTAGTTTCACTTTTAATTTTTTGAAGAATCTCTGTACTGTTTATAATTTCTTAGAGAGGATGTTAATGGGCATTGAGTCAATGGTGAGGTATGATTTAAAAAAACAACTTGAGTTTGTTATATTAACTAAAGAAATATAACTCTAGAAAGCAGACAAATGGGAGTTAATATACATTTCTTTTTTTTTTTTTAAGTGAGAGGCAGGGAGGCAGAGAGACAAACTCCTGCATACACCCCTACTGGGATCCACCTGGCAAGCCTCCTAACAGGTGATGCTCTGCTCTGTTGTTTGGCAACTGAGCTACTTTAGCACCCGAGACAAGGCCATGGAGCCATCCTCAGTGCCTGGGGCCAACTTGCTCAAACCATTGGAGTCATCGCTATGGGAGAGGAAGAGAGAGAGAGAGAGAGAGAGAGAGAGAGAGAGAGAGAGAGAAAGGGGAGGGGTGGAGAAGCAGATAGTTGCTTTTCCTGTGTGCCCTGACTGGGAATCAAACCCAGGACTTCCACATGCCAGGCCTATGTTCTACTGCTGAGCCAACTAACCAGGGCCTACATCTCTTGATAGAACAAAAATTAGAGGTTTGCAGGAAGCCAACTAAGGCACTAATGAATATAGTCATAGTACTGATATTTAACATCCTCTTTTTAAAAAGTTTTTTCCCAATGAATAAACTTATTGTTCCACCTAGTTGTTTCATTAAGTTGTGCACTCATTGAATGCTTCCTGTATGTGTCCTCTCCAGGGTTCCACCCATGACCTTGGCCACCAAAATGATGCTCTATCCACTGAGCAACCCAGTCATAATGGCTCTTTTTAAAAATCTTATTAAAGGGAGGCTAAATTCAAATACCCTTCTTTTTATTTTTAGAACTAATAGTTTGTATTAGCGGATGTCAAGGCAACGTAAAGATTAGTGCAGTTAAAATTTAACTTCAATATCATCACCTCTTTCTCTGCCTGTTTGCTTTCTCTCAGAGGCTGGTTTTTCAGCAAGTACTCCATTTTAGTCATTCCAGAAAATTTCATCCAAAGGTAGGTCTCTATTGACTAGGTCGGTCTCCTTGTTTTACTTTTGTCTCTTCCTATGGAAACTTATTTTTTTCCCTTTTCCCTATATCCATCTCATTTGTTAAATATCTTCCTTTCTAATTTATAAGCTCTATTAGGAAAGGACAGTGTATGATTTATTCAGTTGCTGTTACTTAGTGACTTGTAGGTATATAACATGTTTATAATTATTTGTTAAGTGAATTGACTATCTTATCTCTCTGGGAAGAATTTGCATTTTCCCTAATTTTAAAAAATGGAACTCTGTGCTGTTAATCAAAGTGAAATGCAACAAAATTAGTTTCATGAGACCAAGAAGTAATTAAAAGAAAACACAGAAAATCCTTTTCAGGAATTTCAAGAATCAAGAGAAATACCTTAGCCTGACCAGGCGGTGGCGCAGTGGATAGAGCATCGGACTGGGATGCAGAAGACCCAGGTTCGAGACCTGGAGGTCGCCAGCTTGGCATGGGTTCATCTGGTTTGAACAAAAATTCACCAGCTTGGACCCAAGGTCGCTTATTCAAGCAAAGGGTTACTCAGTCTGCTGAAGGCCTATGGTCAAAGCACATATGAGAAAGCAATCAATGAACAACGAAAAACTAATGATTGATGCTTCTCATCTCTCCGTTCCTGTCTGTCTATCCGTGTCTATCCCTCACTCTGACTCTCTCTCTGTCTCTGTAAAAAAATAAAAAAAATAAAAAGAGAAATACCTTAGATAAATTTTTTGTTCTGGTAGCTAATTTCATTCCTCTTCAATGATTGCGTAGATAAGCTAATTACGCCTTTCCTTGATATGACCAATTCCATCATTTCAGTTACAACTTTCAGTTTTGCTTCTCTCTCTCTCTCCTTTCTCCCTCCTCAAAGTTTAGTAATTTTATTGAAGTTTTAAGGTCCTGGATAGTACACTGCTGAAAAAGTCTCACATGCCAAAGTAAGATTTATTAAAGCAACCTTGGGGGAATGGTAATTCAGTTTAAAAAGTTTACCAAATTCTTTTAAATGGGAAGCCACCCTAGTCTAATCTACAATGTTGTTCTAATTGACAAGAAAGGGCAACTATTCAGACCACAACTAAACACTGCAGTAGTAATTTTTTTCCAAATATTGAAAGAAAAAAACAAACAAGGAAGAGATGAAAGAATGAATACACAGGACCAGTCCATCGTATATCTCAATTATATCTCCATTCCAATGTTGCTTCTTCTTTCTGCTTTCCGTGACATTAAGTTACTCCAAACTTTTGAAGATCAGTGGGGAAAAAATGAGACGCTTTGCTAGGCCCTTTTCCTCTCGGTATTGGCATGGGAGAGGATCAGCTCCTGGTGGCAAGATTTCCACTAAGCACATTTAACAATTGTCAAAGTTAGACTATCCAGACACTATCCAGACCATCCTGGAAAAGCAGGGGGAAAGTGAGGTGGCTTAGTTTGTGTATTTGTATGTCATACCATGGATGAAGGCGAGGACCTAGCACTGGGGACCTTTGTACCGTTTAGAGTTCCTCAAAACCCTTGCTTTCAATTAGTAGGGAAAACGAAAGTCTTCTGGGAAATCTGAGTGAAAGGGTTGGGTACAAGTTAATGAACGAGAACACTCCGGGGGCACAGAGTTCAACAGCAGAGGGCACAATACCCACTGTCAATTGCCAGCAGCGGGCTGCTGGGAGGGGCATAATGTAGGGATCTCTGGGGCTTGAAGTTCGCCTCTTTCCCCCGCGACGCGCCCGCCCCAACGCTGGCACTACAACCCCCACAGTGCACCGCGCTCCTCTCTTCTCGGCCACGCCTTCTCTGAAACCAACGCAGGAAACTCCCGGGAAACTGCCCCCGCCCCGCCCTCGTACGCACGCGTCACGTTTGTTTACTCTGAAGCCCCGCCTCCTCTCCGTCCCTCAGCTCTCCCCACTCCTCCTGGGAATGCCGTCATGCCCTTGATGCATATTCATGAGGCTCACGTTGAGCGCCCACTGCGTCCGCCTCCTGTCTTCCCGCTCCCACCGCGCGATTAATATTCAATGAGCTCAGCTTCGCCGCCGGTTCGCCCGCGGGAGGTCGGGGAGCGGGCGGGGCCTGCGCGCGGGAGTCCGCGACCCGGGTGGGGAGGGCGTGTGTGTGTGGGGGGGGGGGGGCGGCGGCGGCGAGGCGGGCGCGCGGGATGGAACGCCGAGACACCGACGGAATGCTCCGAATTGCCACATAATCCCCTGGAACGGCCGCGCCGAACGCCATTGGCTTCTGCCCGCGCCCCGCGCCGCCGTCTCCCACCTCCGCCTCAGCGCCTCCCTCTCCGCCCGCCGCCTCCGGCGCTGGGGGGGAAGCGCGGAGCCCCACTGCAATGGAGCCCGCCGCCGCGGCCACGGCGCAGCGGCTCCCGGAGCCCAGCGGGGAGGACCGGTCGCCGGCCCCGGCGGCGGCCGGAGGCGGCCGGAGCTCGGAGCCCGCGCTCATCCCCGCGGCTCCGGCCGGTGCGGCGCGGGGCGAGGCCGCCGGCGAGGCGCAGCCGGGGCCGCTGCCCGGCAGAGCGGGAGGCGCGGGGCGCAGGCGGCGGCGCGGGGCGCCCCAGCCCACCGCCGGCGGGGCCGCCCCGGTGCCCGGAGCCGGCGGCGGCGCCAACTCGCTCTTGCTGCGGCGAGGCCGGCTGAAGAGGAATCTGTCCGTGGCCGCCGCCGCCTCGTCGTCCTCGTCCTCGTCCTCGTCCTCGTCGTCATCGTCGTCGTCGTCGTCGTCCTCGGCCGCCGCCGCCGCCTCGCAGCCCCTCGGCGCCGCCGGCCTGTCCGCCTCCTGCTCGGCCTCGGCGCCGCTGTGCACCCGGAGCCTGGACAGGAAGACGCTGCTGCTCAAGCACCGGCAGCTGCTGCAGCTGCAGCCGTCGGACCGGGACTGGGTCCGGCACCAGCTCCGGCGGGGCTGCGTGCACGTCTTCGACCGCCACCTGGCCTCGACCTACCTGCGCCCGGTGCTCTGCACGCTGGACACCACGGCCGGCGAGGTGGCCGCGCGCCTGCTGCAGCCGGGCCCGCGGGGCGGCGGCGTGCTGAGGGTGCCGGGCCGGGCGGCCCCCGACCCCGGGCCCCGGGGCGCGCCCGCCGAGACGCCGGCCCCGGGCCCCACCCCCGGGCAGAGCGCGCGGGCTGCCGTCGGGGACCCGGCGCGCGCGCCGCCCGCGGACCTGCGGCTGCCGGGCGGTCCGGGCGGCTGGGAGCGCGGCTCCTCCCGCCTCGGCCCCGCGCTCCCGGACTGCGGCCCCGGCGGGCCCGGCGCCCCGCGGCCCCTGGACGGGGCGGCCGCCGGCCCGGCCTCCGACGCCGAGAGCTTCAGCCTGAGCCCCAGCGCCGAGAGCGCGTCCGAGCGGCTGGACCCCGACAGCAGCGGCGGCGGCGGCGGCGGCGGCTCCTCGTCGTCGTCGGAGGAGCTGGAGGCCGAGCCGGCCCCGCCGTCAGCGGGAGCCCCGGCCCAGCCCTGCCTGCCGGGCCGCCCCGCGCAGACCCGGCCCCGAGCGGGGGCCCGGGCGCCGTCCCCGGCCGCCTCCCCGCCTCCGCTGCGGCCGGAAGCCCCGGGCGCTGTCGACGGTCCCGACGCGGCCGCCCGCGATCCGCCGGGAGAGAGAACGGCGGCGGCCCCCGTGGCCCCGGGCGGGAGCGGGGCGGCCGCGGAGAAGGCGCCCCCGCCGCCCACCCTGTACGTGCAGCTGCACGGGGAGACCACCCGGCGCCTGGAGGCGGACGAGAAGCCGCTGCAGATCCAGAACGACTACCTCTTCCAGCTGGGCTTCGGGGAGCTGTGGCGCGTGCGGGAGGAGGGCCTGGACTCGGAGGTCGGCTGCCTCATCCGCTTCTACGCAGGTAGGAACCGTCTGCGCGGCCGCCCCGCCAGGGCTCCAGGAGGCCGACCCCGGAGCACACGCGGGTCCCCGGCGTCTTTACTTCTTCACGGTTCCCACGGGTGACCCGTGCGACACGCAGCCGAGCAGTGCACTCCGTGGGTTTGGCGGGTCTCGAGAGCGCAGAGCTTGGGGAGCCCAGTGGAGGACGTGGCCGAACCCCCAGGAAATACGGGGAGCGGAGACTCCTTCAGGCCTCTTACAGGGGGGCATGTGGTTTTGGGGGGCAGTTGGGGATTTCAGGTAAACTGTGTGTCACGTGTACTGAATATCGATAGTGGAAAGTGGCCATCAGAAATGCTCCAGAACTCTCCCTACGTCTGCCGTCCGCAGTCGGCTGTTCTGGGCGCCTTAGACCGCCTCCCTCCTCCCCTCCCCCAGCTCCTGACCTGTCACCTGGCCCTTGTTCAGTTCTCTGTCGTGCTTATTTGCCCACTTTAGTCCTCGTTAGAAACCTAACAGATGGGATCCTTGAGTGACACTTTTTCCCAGTGCTTTTTGCTTTGTTTCAGATTCCTCTGCAAGTTTGATTCTTGCATGAGAAATGATTTTGCCTATTTACTTCTCCCATTTCTTAACAGCCTTTTAGCCAGAACTGACCATTGCAGTGTGACTTGCAGTAAGACTTTAAGTAGTTACTATATCTAGAGGTGTTCTCTAAAATCCTCCTTGTTCTTTTGTTCAGTTCTAAGTTTAAAATTAAAATTTTTTTCCTGTTCTTTATTCTAGCTTTATTGACATGTAATTGGCATATCAGATTCTTGCCTAGGGTGACTTATGTTTTCCTTTTGGTTAAAGACTTGGCCAGTAGTAAATTAGGGAGCTGTAGATCCCGGTTCTTATATTTGAGCTTTGTAAGGTGTTTGCGTCTTTTTCTTCCTCCCTGGTTTGAAGAATTATGTTTTCAGTGATAAGGAATTTTATGAAGTTAGCATGTAACAAAGTTAAATAAGGAGAGTTAAATCTTCCCCAACTTCAGAACTATTCTAGGTGGTGGGAAAATAATCAGATTTGTAACAGATTTGTAGCCTTTCATACTAGTTAATGTTTTGGGCTCAACCTGTGGCAGTGCAATCAGTCTGAATGGAGAAATCTTTTCTCCCACATTGAAATACTCAAGACCAGTAGCATTCCTGTTGAGATGTTCCTCTGAGTTTAATCGAAGTTTTTCTGTGATTCAAGTGGATTTCTGATGGATTTTAGCCTTACTAAAAAAAAAAAAAAAACACCATTATCACAATACAATAGTATTTGCAGCTTCTGAAGATAATATCCCAGCTGGGTTGGCATGCTCTTAAAAGTTTGTGGCCTAGAAAAAGAGGTGATTTTATTTTTTATGTAGGGGCAACAATATTTTTTCTCCTGCAGCTCATCCAATTTGTAAAATTACAAAAGTATTTAAATAGTAATCGCACTGGGCATGAGGATATTTTGTTAACAACACAAAAATGACAAATAGCCATATAACCAAACTAATTACATTGAAGAAGGAAATGTGAGTGTGTGTGTATATGTATACATATGCAAGGAATATATTAAATAAGCAGTATTGAACATAATTTGAACAGGAAGAGCCCTGCTTCCCCTGTTTTCCTCCTGGTTGGATATGTTGAGCATGACAGATATTCATGGGAAGGTTTTGGGTGTCATGGCCGTGAAATTTAAATCTTTGATATCTCCTTGATTGTTTCTTCAAATGTGTCTAAAATATTTTAAGTGAATGATACACAGTTTTTTCTTTTTTTAAACATGTCAATATAAAAGTGACAAATTATCTTCCTGGTTAATTTCTGTGGTCCTTTTGTTTTATTCATGAAAAGCAGTAATTGTCACATCATTATGAACTTATTTATTGCTGCAAAAACACCGTAAATACGTATGTGTGTATGTGCTCATCAAAATAACTAATGGAAAGCCACAGACAGTATCACCTATTCTAGAATATGAAACCATCATTCTCTTTGAAGATGATGCCTGATTGTTATAAAGATGTTTAATTGATTATTTTTTAAATACAAAGTTGCACTTATTTTAAGCCTATGGTTAATATACCAAACACTTTGTATCTTTGTGTTGATATTCACTTGCTATAAGACAAAGTAGCAAAAATGAATCCACTAGAATTTTTGCAAGGAAGTTTAGTTATTGACAAAAGGGCCTTGTTGTAAGGTGGTCTCACTTATTATGTATGGCAGTGGTCCCCAACCTTTTTTGGGCCACGAACCGGTTTAATGTCAGAAAATATTTTCACGGACCGGCCTTTAGGGTGGGATGGATAAATGCACAAAATAAAATTATGCGACCGGCATAAAAATATAACTTTTAAATATAATTGTCAAACTTACGAGACAAGTGTCAAGAGTGAGTCTTAGACGGATGTAACAGAGGGAATCTGGTCATTTTTAAAAAATAAAACATCATCCAGACTTAAATATAAATAAAACGGAAATCATGTAAGTTATTTATTCTTTCTCTGCGGACCGGTACCAAATGGCCCACAGACCAGTACTGATCTGCGGCCCAGGGGTTGGGGACCACTAATGTATGGAAACATTGTTAGGACTCTCTTCCCATGTAGCCCAAGTTTGCACCAACCTAAGAGGAGATTCCTAGAAAAAACTCCTCTGTTGCAGTGGAATGGAGGACACTTTCTTCCTATATTTCACTTCAGCTTGTTATCTCCTGTCTATCCAATTTATTTAGTCACCTGTGTTTTTTGAGAAGTTCTCGTTTACTAAAGAACTTTATTTCTCTTGAGGGTCTCCTTTCAGTTAAGTTTTAGTATTTATTACCTGACTCAAGTTATTACTTTTTTAGGGTTTTTATATTTATTGATTTTTTTTTAATTGGGAAAGAGAGAGAGAAAGAAGGAAGCATTCATTTGTTGCTCCACTTAGTTTTACATTCATTGATTGCTTCCCAGATGTGCCCTGACCCAGGGTCGAACCCTCAACCTTGTCATTTCTGGTCAACATTTTAACCAACTTAGCTAACTGGCCAAGGCTCAAGTTCTTTTTAAAAGGCTGTGACAGCCATTTGTGGCTGCTTTGAATATTTAAGTATTTATTTAGGTAAAGTAAAATAAAAATCTTTAAGGCAATAGGTGGTGTTGGACAAAGAGTTCTGATTACAAGGTTGTTAGTAAAAATTTAGTGTGAAAATTGTAATTGCACCTTCAAACAACCACCTTCTTTGTGGTTGATTTAAAATTTGGAAAAGTTTAAATGGTTTTATCTGAAGATACTTGTCTTAAGTATGGTGAGTACATTAACATTTAATTTCCTTTAAAAATCAGCTATTTTAAATTTTACCTTAGGCTGAGTAATTTTAGGTTAAAAGAATCAAGAAATTAGGTCACAAGGCATAAGCTGTGGACTTCAAAACATTAATACTTTTTTTTTTTTTCTTTTTCAGAGACAGAGAGAGAGAGAGAGTCAGAGAGAGGGATAGATAGGGACAGACAGACAGGAACGGAGAGAGATGAGAAACATCAATCATCAGTTTTTCTTTGTGACACCTTAGTTGTTCATTGATTGCTTTCTCCTATGTGCCTTAACTGTGGGCCTTCAGCAGACCGACTGACCCCTTGCTCAAGCCAGCAACCTTGGGTCCAAGCTGGTGAGCTTTGCTTAAACCAGATGAACTTGCACTCAAGCTGGCGACCTTGGGTCTCGAACCTGGGTCTTCAGCATCCCAGTCTGATGCTCTATCCACTGCGCCACCACCTGGTCAGGCAAAACATTAATACTTTTGTGTTTTGGACTCCCTGGGGTGTCTGAGACAGTAGTGAAGTGCAGTATTAAACTGTATTTTGTGTACTTTTGACTTGCTCCCACCTTTTAGATTGTAGTAATGTAGCTATTTCAGTTCAGATTTTAATAGTGGGAAGAGATGTTGACAGACTAGAGAACATGTCCACTGTGCCTAGTGGATGCTGGACAAGATATTTTAATGTGTGACTCCTTGAGATTGCTGAGAGTGATCTCCTCACCCCTCTCATATTTCTTCTCTTTTTCTCTTCTGGGAATGATCAAACTTTACATGAAGGGGTGGTTCAGCATTAAGCTGTAATATTGATGAGCTGGCTCTTATTACTATAATTACAGCAGTATTGAGTAACGTGGTATGAACACGTGACACCAGTGTGTGCCTAAACAGCCCTTTTCATTTTAAGAACAAAAGGTTTTACCTTTTTAAAAAAATATTTAAGTTTTATATTTGTTGTTTTTTTAAATGTAAAGTCCATGATGTCTTTTCCTTTATAACTGGTTTGATAACGTTGGTTTGATAATATCTATTATTAATATGTTGGTTTTTATTTTCTTCAGAAATCTTAAAGGACTTTCACATAAATTATCTCATTTGTCCTTTCAGAAACATTATTAGGGAGGAGTCTATGTAAATTCTCTCTTCAGATGGAGAAACTGATGCACAGAGAGGCCCCACCCTTGCTCTGTGGTTTTTCAGTCCTTGGCAGAGCTGAGAAGAGAGGACTTGGACATTGTTTTGCAATTCATATCACTTTCCATGAATCGATGCTGAATTTCATTTACACTTGAGTTTCCACTTGGTTAAAAGCATTTAGAAAATATGCTATTTTTGTTGGTAATGAGCTGACATTATCCTCTAGTTCAAAAAGGTGTTTATTCATTGTGAAATGTGGAAGGTTCTATTTTTATCATGCCGCCTTTAAAAGCATAAAGAACCAAGACTGGCAAGTAAGTAGGCAGAAAGAGTACTAAAGTGTTCTAAATATCCTGGTTACAAATAGGCATACTGCATTTAAGGTGATATGAAATAAAGTTTACCTGGTGATTCTCTGTCTTCTTATTCAAGCATGCCTCACTTGTTAGACTGTAAATCTTCATTGGGTATAAAGGATTAGGTAACACTTCACCTGAAAAGTGGATGCTTGAGGCTGGAGTTCCTTTAAAACAGTTGTAGTTATAAACTATTGGGGGGAAAAACCTATCATGAGAGGTTTGCTTACACCTAGTTTAAAATAGAATTACTTGTACTTTAGTGATCACAATTGCTTTATTGGTGTTACTATGCTGTTGTTCAGTTTTTATAATTTATATGTTATATGGAGGTAGAGAGTCAGTTATTCTCCCTGAATTTTATTGTTATTCCTAAAATGGAGTATCTCTTATGTTCATTGAAATACTTGTAGGGAAAGAAGATGTGTGTATATGAGTTTGTAAAGTTTCTGCTTTGAAAGTTGTATCCTTTTGTTGCTGTAAGATTGCTAATTCAACCTCCTTAAATAATTGGCTGTCCAAAGCTTATTATCTTTAAAGTATAATATAAGGTGTTTTTGTTTTTCTCTCATTCTCTTAGAACACTGAATTTGATTTCTTGGTAACATAGCATTCATTGACATTGTATATGATCCAAGCCTAGCATAATAACTTGACATTTTAGTTTAAACATTTGTTGAATTGAATTTCTGGAATTTTGTTAAGCAGCTGGTGGTACGTGCCCTGATTCTTCAGCCTTCCACGCTGTTTGGGTCCCCAGGGATGTGTTAAACACACATATGCACAGAGGTATTTCTCCCATGACAGGGGATTGTAGATGTGCCACATACTATTAATATAATCTATTTGACTTGAGTGAAACTCTGTGTGGATTTTGAGAGAGCAGTTCTCAAAGTTTTCTTAGAGTTAACAGGTGTTCCTCCCTACCCCCTTTTCAAAGGCATCTCTTACTTCAACTTTGAGATGAATTTAATGAGGCATCTGTCAAATGAGGCATCTTAGATTTAATGATTTTGTTCTGTGCCGGGGTTGAACATAGTTCAGTCTATCTGGACGAGAGAAGGGTTTAATTGTAATGTGGAAGTCGAGAGATCCTGAAGCCACTCAATAGAAATGCTTTTCCTTTACAGATGCCTGACATTTGAAAAAGAGAAAGATGTTATCAAAATGTCCAAAACAGCCTAGGAAAAATGAAGCCTTTACAAAAAAAAAAAAAGAAAAAGAAAAAGTCCTACCTTTTATAAAGAACATTAGGATGTTTGATTAATGATGAAATAGCCGCTCTTTTAAGTGATATAATAACTGTACTTTAGAATTAAGCCTAATGACAGTTACTGGATCACAGAGTGTTATTACACTCTGGTTTAGAGATGGGAAGGTTTTGTTATATATTATCTACATAGTATTTTATATATATGCCAGGTATATCTGTTAGTATGATAAATAAAACAAAGCATGGTCATCCCATAATGCCACATTCATGCTAAAATAATTGTCCCTCTGTTGTATTTTACATTTGAAATTGTTTTAATACATCGTAAAATGCATTTAATGATGAAATGTGTTGAGGTACAGGTGCAGGGGCCTTTGGGTTTGAAGCCTAGATGTTCTATTGGAAATACAGTGATATATTCTATTTGTAGGTTGTACATATTTTATGAGTTTGTAAATGTCAATACTTTACCAAAAAACAAACAAAAAAATACAGAATTTTTGTCATATGCTTTTCCAAGTGAAGTTTATAAAAGTAAGTCTCATTTCCAGTTGTGTGAAGTCATTCGGTTGAAGATTGAGTATTTATAATATGGTATTTATTGGAAAATTGCATACGAGAGGACCCCCACATTCAAACCTGTGTTGTTAAAGGGTCAACTGTAATTTGGTTTTGGACCATTTCAATAATGAATAAAAAATCTATTATTTTTTATTTTTTCTGCATTCTTTTCAATGGGAAGAGTTTTGCATTTATTGCTGCCTCTTTCTATTGACTCACACAACTGGAGAAGAACAGTTGAGAAGGAATCTTGTCCTACACCTGCCTCCGGTTAATGTGTTAGAATGTTTGGGCTTCTTTTCAAATATGCATGTTTTTAAATATAGTAAAAGAAAATATGATCTGCTACTTGTTTTCATTGCCTATATAATAATCATCTGGATTTTACAGTCAGTGTATTTCTGACATGTGGTACAAAGAACAAAAATTTATACATGGAACCAGTTTGTTTGTTTTTTTAACTTTTGTTGTCAACCATGTTTACTGGTTGTGGAAGTCTTCACTATGCAATCTGCTACTGCTTTGAATATCCTCTCTCTAAAAACAGAGAGGGTGGGGAAGAAAGAAGTACCTTGCTCCTGTTAGCAAAACACAGTGTGTGAATATTTTTTAGGGGAGACAGATATTTCCTTTAAGTTTCATTTTAATTGAATCATTTACCATAATAAGCAAATGTTTTAGCTTCCCTTATCTGCTGAGTTAATTCTCAAAGGTGACAGCTCATTGTTTAAGTATAGCTGGTATACAATATCATATTAGTTTCAAGTATAACGTGTAGTGATTCAACATTTCTATACTTTGCAGTATGTGTGTGATCACCACACTAAGTCTAGTAGTCATCTGTCACAATGCAGACTTATCACAGCATCATCAGCTATACTCCCTTCACCGTTTTCACCCACCCTCACCCCACTCCCCTCTGGCAACCATCAGTTTGATCTCTGTTTCTTTGAATCTGTTTTTGTTTTTATTTTTTTTAATTCCACATATAGGTTAAACCACATGGTATTTGTATTTCTCTGTCTGACTTATTTCACTGAACATAATGCCCCCTGGGTTAGCAACTTTTCAACCAATGTACCATAAGAATTTTCAAAACCTGCAATACCTGTTAGGGTCACTGACCTCTTTTCCCTTAGATTGTCAAATAGAAAAATAACATAGCCAATAACACAGCAAGAGCTGTCCAGTGTGAATGAATTAAAATTGTACCTATTTTTTTTGTCAGATTGGCAAAACATGTATTTTTGGTATGCTGCAGAATTATAGCAACAAGTTTATTTGTGCCATGAGATGAAAAAGATTGACAATCGCTGCTCTAGGTTTATTCAGGTTGTTGCAGGTGTTAAGATTTCATTGTGTTTTAATGCTGAGTAATATTCCATTGTGTGTGTGTGTGTGTGTGTGTGTGTGCGCGCATGTCTGTAACACATCTTCTTTAATCGTCTATGATGGAATCCTAGGCTGCTTCCGTATCTTGCCTAGTATATAATGCAATGAACATAGGGATGCATATATCTTTTTGTGTTAGTGTTTTCGTTTTCATGAGCTAAATACTCAAAGTGGATTTTAGCCATGGCTGGGTTGTATGGTAGATCAATTTTTTTGTTTTTTGAGAAATGTCCATACTGTTTTCCACAGTGGCTGCACCAGTCTGCACGCCCACCAACAGTGCAGGAGGGTTTCCTTTTCTCCACATCCTCGCCAACATGTTACTTGCTGACTTTTTGATAAGAGCCACTCTGATTGGTGCAGGAGTGCTGTCTCACTGTGGTTTTGATTTGCATTGCCCTTATGATTAATGATGTTGAGCATCTTTTCATATGCGATGACTCTGTTCATTTTTAATATGAGGAAGGGAACTTTTTCAAGTGCATAAGTACAAAGGGTAAAAATACATTGCATCTGGCATATAGAATCTGTATTCCAGATGCTGATGCCGAGGAGAAATTTCTCTTGATGGTCTCTTAGAAAGGGGGTGTAGCTGGGGGCAGCTGACATTCCATTTTACGTTGTAGGGATCTCCTTGTGGGCAGAGTAAACACTACCATTGGAGCAGACTTGTTCTCTTCCGTACACAGACCTCACTTATTTATTGAGATGCCCGAGATGCCCACTTTATTGTATCCTCTCTGGTATATCTACACACAAGTCCTTAAACTGCTTAAGGCTTATTTCTTAGAGAGAGAGAGAGGGAAAAGGGGTGATAAAAGATATGTCTCAAAGAACTTGGTGAGGCTCAGATTTGGTAGTATGTGTGAAAGTGCTTTGTAAACTGTCAGATGTTGAGCAAATGTACTGTGGTTTTATTATTTTTAGCAATAGTAAATTGCCACAAACGTTCATTAGAGTTAATTAGGGTTCACTAGGGAAGCTGGGATAGGCTGTTGCTCACTGACAGTGGCTGACTCCCTACTTTCACTCATTCGTTCATTCCTTCCTTTATATCCAGTAATTACTGTGAGTATCTACTATGCCTGAGGAGATTTTGGTTTACAGGTGGTTCATTTGTATTTTCTAGGATCCTTGAAATGCTTAGAGATTGGAGGGCATGTTTGTGGAAACAGCCAGCATTTGCATTACAGGGCGGAGGAGAAAGGTGTTCTGACAGCGGCCCTGAGTTTCAGGTTTGGTAGCAGCAGTAACAACATCCCCTCCCTCTCCCGCTCCCCAGCCCCAGGTCTTCGACACGTGGGGGGTGAGTCCCCTGGGCCCTTGCGCCAAGCCTTGAAGAACCGGGAGGAGCAACCAGGAGGAGGAGGCTGTTGCCATAAGTCTGGCAACTGAGTTGTTTGAGGGCCCCCCATCGATGACTAGTTCAAAGTCTAGTCAGATTGAGGGTGGAATTGGTGAGCGCAGGATACTGTTTTAAGACGCACCTCGGCCCTACCAGGCGGTGGCACAGTGGATAGAGCATCAGACTGGGATGCGGAGGACCCAGGCTCCAGACCCCGAGGTCGCCAGCTTGAGCGTGGACTCATCTGGTTTGAGCAAAGCGCACCAGCTTGGACCCAAGGTCGCTGGCTTGAACAAGGGGTTACTCGGTCTGCTGAAGGCCCGTGGTCAAGGCACATATGAGAAAGCAATCAATGAACAACTAAGGTGTCGCAACAAAAAACCGATGATTGATGCTTCTCATCTCTTTGTTCCTGTCTGTCTGTCCCTTTCTATCCCTCTCTCTGACTTTCTCTCTGTCTCTGTAAAAAAAACAACAAAAAAACTCACCTGGCCCCTTGCCACCTCAAGGAGGCCTTTGAGCTCCATTTGGTGTCGTAGTTCGTGAGGCCCTGAGTTCTGGGTGAGCCGGTATTAATTTTGTATTTTTGACAAGAAAGGGCAAATGTGTCCATGCTCCAGGTTGCCCGGGACCCTGGTGAGGGGGCCCACAGCCTACTTGAAAGACAGTTTCTTCTGTCACTTTTTCAGGCCTGTGAGGGCTTTGCTCTCCTTGGATTGCTGGCATTTACGGGAAAAGCTGTGTTTACCTTCTGGACACAGGTACTTCCTTTTGGCTTAGGGTCCTACGGCAACCACGTTAATGTCAAGGTTGGAAGTGGGCGAACTGGTAATAATGTGGGGGTCGTCCTATAAACTTTGCCCGTCTATTGTCTGGGCTCTTTGTTGATGAAGGAAAAAATTGAAGCCTCTTGTGTAGACCAGGAGGAAACACAACTCCTGAGTGTTCCTATAAGCAGAACTAACTTATCTATGGCTATAAACCCTGCTCCATACCTATGGCAAGGCCAGTCTTTACTAGTGGCCCGTTTTAATTTTTTTATTATTATTATTTGTCTATTTTAAGTGGGAGGCAGATGTCTCTGAATTACTGTCTCATAGAGCAGCGTGAATGGTAATGCTGGTAAGAAGATTTTCATTTTGCTTTCTATGTTAGTTGTTAAGTAATGAGGAACAGCATGGTAAAAAAGAAAGTGATTCAGATCCTGTCTGACTAAACTAAGTCCTGATTCTGATTCCAATGAAAATACTTCTAGCGGAGGACCCAGGTTCGATTCCCGGTCAGGGCACACAGGAGAAGCGCCCATTTGTTTCTCCACCCCTCCACCGCGCTTTCCTCTCTGTCTCTCTCTTCCCCTCCCGCAGCCGAGGCTCCATTGGAGCAAAGATGGCCTGGGCGCTGGGGATGGCTCTGTGGCCTCTGCCTCAGGCGCTAGAGTGGCTCTGGTTGCAACATGGCGACGCCCAGGATGGGCAGAGCTTCGCCCCTGGTGGGCGTGCCGGGTGGATCCCGGTCGGGCGCATGCAGGAGTCTGTCTGACTGTCTCTCCCTGTTTCCAGCTTCAGAAAAGTGAAAAAAAAAAAAAGAAAATACTTCTAATTAAACTGATCGACATCCGGGTTAATTACCTGCGGCTGTGAATTTTCCGCTGTTGATAGCACCTGTTACCCTGTGTGGTGAATTTCTAGGAGATCGCAGTTAACTCTCTAGAACAATGGTCCCCAATCCCCGGGCCGCGGACTGGTACCGGTCTGTAGAGAAAGAACAAATAACTTACATTATTTCCGTTTTATTTATATTTAAGTCTGAACCACGTTTTATTTTTTTAAAATGACCAGATTCCTTCTGTTACATCTAAGACTCACTCTTGACGCTTGTCTCGGTCACGTGATACATTTATCCATCCCACCCTCAAGGTCGTCCGTGAAAATATTTTCTGACATTAAACCAGTCCGTGGCTCAAAAAGGGTTGGGGACCACTGCTCTAGAGCATTGATGATTCTGGAGAGGCTGATTTGCATGGGGGAGTTAGCAGAAATGGTAGCATCAATTATAATGATAAGGACAATCGTTATTGGCCCTTGTGCAAATCCATTACTCTATAACCAAGGCCTAAGAGGCACTTGTGTTTTTTTTTTTTAACCTAAATATGATAATGTCTTATTGATAAATAAATACATGCTAACAAAAGTTTTGTAAACATAAATCCTAGGGCTGCTTAGAATTGTTATTATTCTAAAGTACCACACTAAAGTCCACTTCTGAGAGTAGGGATCATCTTGTTGTGATCTATTGGAGATGATTGTTTTACATCCTGAGTTGGCTTTCAGCTGCTAATAGAGTGTATTGCTTCCTTCTGTACTGGTGTGTAAGATTCTCCCCAACCCAATGACAGAACTCAATGGTTAATGGACCATTTAGTTCTAAGGAACTGATAGAGTAACCCACGTGGCATTGACCTCCAGATAATTCAGATGAATAAAGGAGAGTGCTGGTGTTCACTTGCCTTTAAGGTACCGTCATAAGCACAACTATACTTACCCCTTGCACGGTATCTTTGAAAAACACTTGTAATCTTGGCGTAGACTAAACCAGAGTTGTCTGTAGGAACCTACCTGCTAAATGTCATAACTGAAGTGGTTCTTGCTAGGTTGTAGCTTCTCTGGACTTCCTGGGTGGAACAATGGGTGGGAATGTTGTGGATGTCCCAGGGAGGGCATCGAGTCTGAGCTCAGGAAGGGACCAGGGGGCATCTAGTCCAGTTTCTTACCTGGCACAGATACCCATGCTTATATATTGTGATGGATGGTCGGCCGTCTGTCCTCTGCTTGCTGGCTGCTTGCAGGGCACTGCACTGCGGGACAGCGTTGAGTGGATCTGCGGGCCGGCATCCCCAGCATCTCTTGGCAGCGTGTGAGAAGTGCAGCGTGGAAGGCCCCACTTGGACTTAGTTAAATCGTCAGCATTTCCGCAAGATCCCCAGGGGACGCATCGACATGCACCTACACCGTGCCGTGTGGGAAGGGCTAGCATTGGACAGTCAGGAGTCAGGCGGTTGGAATGAGGGGAGGGAAACTTAAAATAGAAGCTTGTGTGGTTCAGTGAGACGCTGAGGGCCTGAGCTAGACAGCGGAGGGAGGGAAGGGGACAGATGAGACATTATCCTAGGACTCAGTAGCTAACGGGCTGTTTGGCGGTAGAAACTCAAAGGTGGCTGTCTGCTGTTTGAGCGATGGGAGAATCATAGGTTCAGGAAACGAGGTTGTACAGGGACTGGTTAATTCAGTAAAGCTTGAGGACCAGGCCCTGTCCTTAGGAGTTGATGATATGAGAATGAATGAAAGCAGGAATGAATGAAAAGCCTGTCTCCCGCTCCTGACATTTACAATTACTTGGCAGTTGAGGATGATTTCACTGACAAGGAGTTTGAAATGGTAATGCATCCAAGGCTGAAGATAGCCGTCCATTTAACGGTTCAGTGGACCTGGTTCATCACCTGGCTGCAGGGCTCAGTGGCCCTTCCTGCTTTCTGCTGCTTGCCCTACATGCGGTTACGCTCAGGGAGGTGCTGTAAACATTATTTACTTGGTTTTCTTGTAAGAGCCTTTTTTTTTCCACGCTGGGAGTAAATGCTAGCACTCGCTGTGGCCATGGGCAGAGAAGTAAAGAGGTTTAAAAAGAATGTTTATATTAAATGTGCGAAGCTCTCAGAATAAAATGCCTTTTGAATGACAAGGCTTTCCTATCTGGTGTGTGTGTGTGTGTGTGTGTGTGTGTGTGTGTGTTGAAATTTACATAAACAATTGTAATAAAACTTGAAGTGCCTTAAGGAAGGCATTTAACCAAGTACCAGGGGAACCCAGAAGCCCAACAAACAACACTCCTGGCAAGTGGCGTGCTTTGGAAAGGCTTCCTGGGAGGCTTCCCTTTGTGAATGGGGTCTAGTGCTGCGTGTACTGGGCATGTCAGGAACTCAGGCACAAATGAAAGGGAATGGCAAGGAGCTCTAGTGGTGAAGTTTCAGGTTTTGAGACTAGAAGTGGTAGGAGACGAGACTAAGTATTAATACAAGGTTGGGCCCAGCTGATGGAAGACCTCGCATGGTAAGGACTTGATTGGATAAGCAGTCATGGGGGAATTGTAAGGGGAGGCATGATGAGATTTGTATTATAGGCATTAACCAGTAGCCAGCTGGAGGATGGATTGGAGAGGGAGCCACTAGAGCCGCGATGGCGAACCTTTTTATAAAAACGCCCACTTTTGCAGTGCTGGTCAACCTGGTCCCTCTTGCCCATTAGTGGGCATTCCAGCTTTCATGGTGGGTGGTAGCAGAGCAACCAAACGGTGCCATGATTGGCCCATCATGAAAGCTGGAATGCCCACTAGTGGGCGAGAGGGACCAGGTTGACCAGCACTGCAGAAGTGGGCGTTTTTATAAAAAGATTCGTCATCACAGCACTAGAGGTTTGAAGATTACCCTAGGGGGTCCTTTAGTAAGTATTTAAAGCACCCTGTTAGGGACTGGGGTTCCAAAGAAAGAGTGGCCTGGCCTCAAGAAGTTCAACCTAGTAGCAGAAATAGAAGCAATACAGAGTTCTCTGCTTCTGAGGTTTGTACCGTGTGGTTGTTGTACCAAATAGGGAATGAATCAACTCTGCCCCAGTTGGGGGAGATGGGAGATGGTTCTGAATATTACAAAGCATAGCCAGGAGCAGGAGTGGATGGAATAAGGCATTGCTGCCAGGGGGGACCAAGGGGCTCCCTAGGGGCTAGAGGAGGAAGATCTAGGCCAGGTCAGAGCAGATGAAGAGCTGAGGCCAGAGGTTTAGAACAGAGAATTCCTGGGTCTTGCTGAATGATGCCATGTTGGGGGAGAAGGAGTAGTTCAGAACTTATTATTCGTGCCTGAGCTCATTGGAGTATGTCTTCCATGTTGGGAAGCGTGTTGCTGCTATTTCAGGTCAGATGTAGTGAAGATGGGACTGTCAGGGTGTTGTATGTCACAATGACTTGGAGGTTTCTGGTTTGGTTGATTGTTAATCCCATTGACCAGCAGCCAGAATACAGGGGTAGGGATTGGCTCCAGGGTGACGGGAGAGATGGTGAAGATATTTGGGAGGTGTTAAATTCAAGGTGCCTGAAGGACATCCAGGTATGTCTGAAGAGCTCAGGGGTCATTCTGTGTTTACATAGAAGTTGACGTCTGTTGAATGAAATTGATACATAGAGTGGCTAGAGTGAAGAGAGGGCTCTGTAGAATGCCTGTGTTTAAAAAATGGTAGTAGGCCCTGACCGAATAGCTCAGTTGGTTAGAGCATCATCCTGAAGCACAGAGTTTGCTGGTTCAATCCCTGGTTAGGGCACATATAGGAACAGATTGATGTCTCTCTCTCTCCCTTCTTCTCTTGCTAAAATCAATAAATAAACATTTTAAAAGTGGTAATAGATTATGATGAGTAAAAGAAGTCAGATACTCTATGACTACATTCACATGGAAGTCAATTAATAGACAAAACTAATATCTGGTGATCCTAATAATTATTATTTCAGGGGTATATTGATGAGAGGGGCTTGAGCCATCCGCTATTGATAATGTCCTTTGTCATTTTCTGAGTTTCAGTTTCCTGGATATATACATATATGAAAACTTACTGGGTGTGCCCTTGTGGTTTGTATGTTTTACTAGATGTAAGTTATACCTCAGTAGAAAGAAGGGAAGTGGTCCTGAAGAACCTTGAACATTGTTTGTATCCTAAAGAGAAAGAGAGGCTAAGGATGACAATGAATGGAGAGGGGAAAATAAACACAGGAAAGTCCCAGAAGAAAGAGGAGGTGAAATCATGAACACCCACAGCGAGTGTTCTGTGAATGGGAAGCAGGGCACCTATTTCTTTGAGGCTATTAGGAAGGATGGATAGAGTCATTTAACCAACAGTACATGAGTTGAGTCTCAATTTTCTTAGTGAATTAGAAGGTAAGGAGAAGCCAAGTTTCAATATTTATTGTAATATGCATTTTCTTGAGTGAGCCAGCTAATGAATCATAGTTTATATCCTGTTTGGGGAATTTATTTATTTATTTTTTAATTTTAATTTTTTTTATTTATTCATTTTAGAGAGGAGAGGGAGAGAGAGAGAGAGAGAGAGAGAGAGAGAGAGAAGGAGGGGAGGAGCTGGAAGCATCAACTCCCATATGTGCCTTGACCAGGCAAGCCCAGGGTTTCAAACCAGCGACCTCAGCATTTCCAGGTTGACGCTTTATCCACTGCGCCACCACAGGTCAGGCCATCTTTGGGGAATTTATGACTGTGACTTCAGCCTTTGATGAATTTTCTGTAGGGTGGTCCTTTCTTGGACTATTCTAAAGCACTTGCTGTGCTGGAAGGGGAGAGTAGTAAACTAGAGGTGGAGACTGCCTAACTCTGTTTCCTGGGATTGGCGCTGCTTGCATTGGCCAGGCATGTTTTCACAGTTTTTAATACCCTCCTTCTGATCTCTAAATGCCTGGTGTTCTGGAGTGGTGGGGATAGTAGGTACAGAGACATGACAGTCAAGAGAAAAAACCTTTGGAAAAATTGCAACTAGTAAATGACAAAGCTAGGATGGTACCTTCCATTATATCCCATTTCCCGTCTGTTTATAGAATCGTACGGAGTAATCAAAATTTAGATAGTTTTGATTTTTTTTCTTCTCCTGACCTATTGATTATACTTGGCAGAGGTAAGAGCTGGTTTCCATTACTAGATTGTCAAAATGACTTGTTTATAAAGTCTGAAGACATAAATTGTGAGTTTAGATAGATATAAAGCAGATTGTATAGAAGGAGACAGTTTATTGTTAAATAGTAAATATTCTTAAGAAACCATGTTAAACCTATCATTCTTCCTATTGTTAATTGTAGTAAACATTGAATTTCTGTTTTGTGCTTAATCCTGGGCTAGTTGCTAAGATTTCAAATAGTGGTTATGGAAACAAATGAAAACCTAGCAGTTAGATTGTTCTTAAGAATACAGTTACCCAAATATTTACTAAGGTAGCTAGATTGTCTTGTTATTTTATATTCCATTTGCAAAGTTGTTTTCTGTAAGTTTTTAATAAAGTTGTTTTGGGGACCAAGGTAGATGCTCTTGAGAAAGAACCATAATTGTTAACTGTTCATATCAAACATGGTAAATTGCTAAACAGCAGTATTATTTGTCAGTGGGCCATTGCTTTTGATTTGGAGAGCCTGGTAGGATGGCAGTAGAGTTGTTATGTTTTCTCTTGTGGGTTTTTTTTTTTTTTTAAGAGAGAGAGAGACAGATAGGAAGGGAGAGAGATGAGAAGCATCAGTTCTTCATTGTGGCTCCTTAGTTGTTCATTGACTGCTTTCTCATATGTGCCTTGACTAGGGGGCTACAGCAGAGCAAGTGACCCCTTGCTCATGCCAGCGACCTTAGGCTTCAAGCCAGCGACCTTTGGGCTCAAGCCAGTGGCCATAGGGTCTTGTCTATGATACCATGCTCAAGCCAGCTACCCCGTGTGCAAGCTGGTAAGCCCGTGCACTCAAGCTGGTAAGCCTGTGCACTCAAGCTGGATGAACCCGTGCTTAAGTCAGTGACCTTGGGGTTTCGAACCTGAATCATCTGAGTCCCAGTCCAACACACTATCCACTGCACCACCGCCTGGTCAGGCAATATTTTTGTTGTTGCTTTACTTGTTCAGGAACTTCATGTTTATTGGGCTGGCGGTTGTTGGTACAAAATTTTGTTGATGTTCAAAAGTCACTGATCCTTGTAACAGAAACTGTTTTTATATGGGGTACTGTCTCCCCCCCCCCCATCCACTTAGTTAATTCAAATAGTTGTAGAATGCTTGCTTCCCAGAGTATAAGGGGCTTTGAAGATTGAGGAGAAAGATGAGTCAGACAGAACTTTGCCTTTGTAGAAGCTGAAGCTGAACTACATGAGGACACGGATGCTCCTGGGGCAGTGTAGGACAGTACAGGGACCGTCCTTCGTCCTTCATTTCTGTCTAAGTTCTTGAACCTTGTGCCTGCTACAGGCCAGTCTTTACCAAGGCAGGCACAGTCCCTCATGACTTCCCAGCAGAGAAGACTTGTCAAGCATATACATAATCACTTCATTGTCATTGAGATGTGTGCCACTATGAAAATACATATATATTTTTTTATAGCAGTAAATACTTGTCATTCAAGCTGAGACCCGAAGAATAAAGAGTGGGTTTGGGTCTTGGAGTACAGGGTGCGTGGAAGAGTGTTTCAGTAAGGGGAAGAGTCTGTGTGAAGGCCCTAGGCGAGGAGCCCCGCATGTGTACAGAGCTGGAGGAAGGACCGCTGTGAGCGCAGTGTCCAGGACGGAACTGAGAGCAGTGTGGGGCCAGGCTGGAGAGCAGTCACAGGTGTGTGTGGCCACGTTCTGCTATGCCCAGAGCATCATTGGTCATCATTGTTTTCTACCCGCGTCAAGTGCATACAAAATAGGTGGATATGCACTTTTGGTAATGTATAGCTGCAAGGGCCTTATAGGCCATAGTTAGAGTTTAGGAAATCATTTAAAGAATAATAGGAATAAAAAAACAAAAAACAAGAAGTAGAAGAAGGATGGGAAATCATTCCATTGAGTTATCAAACGTCATAGAGATTTGTCTCTTTCAAGGACTGTCATTTTTTTTCCCTTTTATCTATCAGTAGGAGGGACACAGGGAGGCTAAAAGCAACTTGTCTTCTCTGTCTTTGCTAAGCCTTCTCTTCTGGACACTAAGGACAGCCACGCTTCTGCCCTTCCTGTGGACCCTCCCTGCGGGTATTCCCCCCCGCCCCCAGTCCTCCGCCACAACACCTGGCTACACCCACTCTGCACTGGGACCCATGGTCTGATAACAAAGGCACAGCCTTCTAAATGGCCCCACATGAATTTTTACAGAAAGCTTGATTTCACCCTCTTTTCCCCCACCTCCCCGTCTACTCATTTTCTCTTTCTTAGAAAAGAAATATTAGTCCCTGTCATGAACGCATATATGATATAAACATTCCCCGTTGTATGCTCTGAGACCCCTATCCCACCCCTGGCAATCAAGATCAGGCCTGTTTGATTGAGGAAATTAAAAAATAGCAAATTGGCATGGCCTCTGGGCACTTGAGCCGGTGGCTTCCATCTTAAGGAAGTTGGAACGCAGCACCCGCTGGTGTTTCTGTCCTATTGGAGAGCCATCCAGGGAGACTGCAGCTGTGTGGGGGCTCCCTCTGCGCGCTCTCATCCATAAACAAGCGAGGTCCCAGGGTCATCGGTGCACAAAGTCAGTTATTCCCCAGTTAAGGGCAGTTTAGTGCCTTTATAGTTACCACTGAAGCTGTAACTCTCTGTTCCTCTTCTTCTCTCGGTTTTTCTTAGTTTTTGAATCCTTCTCCTACTTTTGATGAGATCAAGTGACAGGAAACAGGAAGGAGATCAAAAGAGTTTTCCTTGTAGGTTTTCTTTTTTTAAAACAGTTTAAAAAGTAGACAGCATTGAGTGTCCCAAACTCCCATGCAGCCGCGGCCCGGCCCGGCGTCAGCCGCTACCTGTTGGCCGTCCGTCTTGTTTTGTCGTGAGCCACTTCGTCTACACAGATTATCTTGAAGCAAGTCCTCGCCAGCCTATCATTTCATCTGGACATTCCTCTACACCTAAGTATCTCTAGAACATAAGCACACTTTCTTTCGAAAACAACCATGACATCATTGTTTTGTTAAAAAAAAAAGAAAAAATCAACACGAATTCCTGTTTTTCAACAAAGAATCTAGCCAGAGGTCAAACTTCCAGCCGCCCCAGATTTTCATTTTGCATGGTGACGCTGGTGTGGCCCCAGCCTTGTCGTTAATGTTCTCTGTCTGACATTTCTGTTAATTTTAGGTTGGCCTTCCTCTCGCCCTCTCTTCCTCCCCTTCCCACTTCCACGCTTACCCTTTTCCTCTCTTTCCCTGGCAGTGGATTTGTTGACTAAACCAGATTACAGTACTTGTCCTGTGGAGTTTCCCACAGCCTGGATTGTTGTGTGACTATATCCCTGTGGCGTGTCTTTTTCTCAGGAGTTTTGCTTACCTGTCACTATCGTGCTTGAGAGGGTTAAGTAGTTGGATCATCTTTTGGAGGACTTATAACAGAGGTCTGTAGCCAAAGCCCATGTGCCACATGTGGCTCACACACGCTTTGTTCTGTGGACACAGTTTGAAATATTTTACAATGAATTGCCATCAGTTAAACATTGGGAAGTCTCCTATAAAGATCAAGGTTTCTATTCTTTTTTCTCGTCTATTTTTTAAAACTTATTTATTAAAAGTTTGTGTTTTTTTTAAATCAGAGAATCAGGGCCTACTGAGTTTCCATGGTGATGCCCCCCTGGGTTTCGCTGACTAGTGGTGCCTGTCCTTTCCAAGTTACCCCAATGCTTTACTCACATGGGTTTTTTGCCGGGTCCCTAAGGGGGGATGGGTTTGTGAGCCCTGACTTAGAGCAACAGAAATGCCTTTTACCTGTGTGGTGTTACATTTTATGCATGATAGTTAACTTTTCATTTTTTTGCTATATGTTTTTCTCCAAACTGGGGTGGGGGCTCTTTTACTGTCTACAGTTGATGTTCCTTGTAAAGGTCAGAGTGCCCATTGATGTCCCTGTGCTCTGGGTCTCTGTCCTGAGATCCACTTAGCACGTTGGAGTGGAATCTGTCAAGGAGTAAAAAAGTTGAAGGTACCTCGAAATTTGACCTCTAGGTAGAAATAATTTGTACTTCTTAAGAAGGGCGGATTAAATGATTCTATCTCGCCAGCTTCCTTCTGAAATGTGTGTCTAAGAGTAGGAGCAACATCACTCTGAGCAGAGAAGTGGGGAGTCTGCAGGGGAGGGTCATCTGGCCTGGCTAAGGCAGTCCAGCTCCTTGGAAAAGGCTTCATTTGTATGCTGCTTAATTATACTGTAAAATAAAAGACTGAATATATTAAATCGCTGGGCCCTTTGTGTTGCTCCTGAATTCCTTTAATTTAGTGGCTGCATAGAAGCTGTATTCAGGGCATTCATAGCCTTGTACTATCTTTCCTGTCTAGATGCCAGGTCCTATTCATGGTGTTCTCACTGCAGGAAGTTCTCACATTCATTTGGGGGTTGATGGTGGGGGGGAGGGGAAGGCTAGGAGGGGGGTGCAAAGGACTGTGTGGACATCAACCCCCCCCCCCCACACACACACACACACACTCCGTTTCCTGCTCTGCTCCTTCAAAACAAAACAAAATCCCAAACAAAACGCAAACTCAAGATAACTGGAAAGGAAATTCTCAAGTGACTCGGTGGATTGTTAACTCCTGAAAAATCACAGACAGAATTGCCTCTGCCTCTGGTATCCAATTTCAAATAGTATTGTACTAAAACACCCAGAAAAAGCATTTCAGGTCAGATGAGGGTAGGAGGCATTGGAAGAATAGATGGTAATGTGTGCCGAAGGACTTGACTTCTTTTGACAGAATGTGCTGTGAAGGACTCATTCTGGGGGCTGGGGGGCAAAGGAGAGCTCCTACAGTTGTATTTGTATTAGCTGTCAGGTTGGGAGTTGGCACAGAGAAGCAGGAGGGCAGTTGAAGTGAATATCTCAGACCTAAACGGGAGTATAAAGAGGCAAGGGGTGCTTTTTATCCCCTCCTTCCACAAAATTTTTATTTTAGGTCTTAGGATTTCAAATATGTGACTTTTTTTTTTTTTTTTTTTTAACCAGTAGATGCTGAATTGTTGCTTATGTTGTCAGCTTTTTTCATAGGTATGCCCGTAAAGAAGGGGACCAGAATGATTTGAGGTTTTGTTTTGTTTGGTGGTCGAAAATAAAGGAATGACGAATATCGGTGGACTCTTGAGAGTAAATAAGTAGTGCACCACTTTTGAATAGTGAGGATGTTGCCTTGGTTAAAGGGTAGTCCTGTAACCCAAGGGAAGCTCGATCTCGTTGAGTGAAATGGAGAAGTTGTCTGGGGGGGGTGGTGGTCAAGGTTACATTCAATTCTTGTTACATGTTTAGTGTCTTTTCCAGGACTTTTGGGTATGTGGTATTTTAATTTTCTGACCTCTTATTGTCTCAGTTCTTTTTGAAGCTGACCATGCAATTAATTAAAAAAACCAAATGAAATCAAACAACCCCTCTTCTCTGTAAAATCTTCAGTAGAAAACAGGAATGAATAATTGGAAGAAAATTCAAGGAAAGTGAAGAATGTGGTTGTACTGAGAAATCAATATTCAAAGATTATAATTACAGAAAAAAAAAAGCCTAGCTGTTTAAGGAATATGATAGGAAGAATTTCTGACAGGTGGAGTCCTTGACCGGATACACAGGAAACCAAGTTATAGAATGGGATGTAGGCATCTGAATACTGAATAGTTTTCACAGAGAGGAGTAATGCGAATTTTGCTTTTCAGTGAGGTGGGAATGATAATGTATTGCAACTTTTGGTTACATTTAAGCATATAATTAGGTCATACACTATGGAAAGCTGATAACAAAAATGTTTCTAGTTGGCCCTGGCCGGTTGGCTCGGTGGTGGAGCGTCGGCCTGGCGTGCGGGGGACCCGGGTTCGATTCCCGGCCAGGGCACATAGGAGAGGTGCCCATTTGCTTCTCCAACCCCCCCACCCCCTCCTTCCTCTCTGTCTCTCTCTTCCCCTCCCGCAGCCAGGGCTCCACTGGAGCAAAGATGGCCCGGGCGCTGGGGATGGCTCCTTGGCCTCTGCCCCAGGCGCTGGAGTGGTTCTGGTCGCGGCAGAGCGACGCCCCGGAGGGGCGGAGCATCGCCCCCTGGTGGGCAGAGCGTCGCCCCTGGTGGGCGTTCCGGGTGGATCCCGGTCGGGCGCATGTGGGAGTCTGTCTGACTGTCTCTCCCCGTTTCAAGCTTCAGAAAAAAAAAAAAATGTTTCTAGTTAAATTTGAAATAAACATTGTCCCAGATTGTCCAGCATATTAGCGAATAGGCCTTAAAATTACGCCAGAGAAGCCGGTCTTGTTTCTGTATGCCCAAGCATTGTTGTTTCCCTGCTTTGGGAAAATAACTTGAGATAAAACCCTAATGTTTAAATTTGTGTCCCCCCCCCCTTTTTGCATTACCTTTCTCTTTATCATTAGTTATATTTGCTAGTAAATGTTTTGTGATAAATGAGAAACTAGATGTCAGCTAACAGGTACTGTAATCCTTTATAGCTATTCCTGGTGTGATGTTTTTCTTATAGGATACATGCTTCCATGAGTGACGGTGCTTAAGTATCAGTTGGTAACCTCGTGAAGTATGGTTTTTCTGGTACCGGTCCAGTTGAGGGTGGGCACTGGACTACTAACACGTCTGGTGGCTTTCTTGTCTGATGATGATGGAAGGACCATGGGGCCAGAGGCTTTGCCTGCCTGACCCACACTGTGTCCCCAGGGCCTGGAGTAGGCCCTCGATCCAGAGAAGTGTTAATTTTGTTCTCCTACTCACATTCGCTCACCCTTTGTTTTCAATTTAGTGAAATTGAACGAACACTGAATGGTAATAATTTTAAAATCTTTTTTCATCTTTAAACTAAAATGGTCTTGCTAAAAGATTTTTCATGGGACAGTTGCTTTCAGAGATATCTATAATTCAATTCAAATGAATTAAGCACCCGTGAGCCAGGCACTTGGGAAATAGAAGTTACAAAGAAAATGGCTTCTCCTGTTTTGAGTGGAATACTTTTATATGAATGCCAGAATTTTTGAAAATATTTGTTTCACTGAAGGTTGTCATTTTCCTCACAGTGAATGAAGTCATTCAATTTCAAATGTAAAATTGGAATATTTTGTTACTCTGAGGAATCATTGTCTAGAAGAGTGGTCTTCAACCCGAGTCCAGTTGGGCCCCGAGGTGACATTTGGCAATGTCTGGGAGTGTATTGATTGTCACTACTCGGTGGATGGCGGTGGGCGTGGCAGCTACCGGCATCTATGAGTAGAAGCCAGAGCTGCTGCCAAACATCCTGTAATGCCCTGGATGGCCCGACAACCAGGAATTATCTGGCTTTAGTCTGTCAGTGGTGCTGAAGTTCAAAAGCATAGATCTAAAAAAGCCCAGGGACTGAAAGTAAGGGTCTTGGATTTAATCCCACAGTGTATACCTTCCTGTTAAGAACTTTTAAAGGTAGAGGCTCTTATGGGAAGAACAGTAAGATTCCCAAGACTTAAACAATTTTGGGGGGAAGACAGTGTCCTGTGAGGTCCTCATTAAACTGGAATAGCCCGCAGAGCCGAAGCCTGCTTTGTTTGCCGTTCGTGTGCGCCCTCTGCTACATCGCAGGTGTGGTCGGGCCCTGTGGAGAGGGGACAGACATGCAGAGGGCCAGGCTCGCTGCTCAGCCTCCTCCATCACGGTGCAGCGCACGGGTGCTGTGGTGGATGTCTGCACATCTGTACCCGGTGCTCTGGGACACGGATGGGGTGAATCACCCGGCGGCATGATGTTAGATTAAGTGAAAGAGGTGAAATTAAACTTTGAGAGGATGTCTGGAAGGTGGCGGGATTTTGCCAGATGGAGTGCAGAGACCAGCGTCGTCCAGGGTGGAGGGGAAGCTCGCATGATGGCCCTGGGAAAGAGTGTGTGGACTTTGGGACTTTGGGACAGGTGGTTAGTTCTGTGTGACCAGAATGAAGATGGACAGCATTGAAGGGACTGGAGAGAGATGAGACTGGACTCGGTTCGGTAGAAGTAGAACGAGGAAAGACCCTGTCTGGCAAGCTGCGGCGAACGTGGACTGGATTCTGTCGGCATGGGGGCATCTTGTTGGTGGGCGTTCACTACTGGAAGATTGCTTCGGGCAGTGTAAGGGACAGACGCAGGGCCATGAACCAGTTCGAAGGGTGGCTAAGTTCACTGGCGAGAGGAGGCGGCGGGGACGGAAAAGGGGACAGAGGTGATCACATTCGCAGCTGCTAGTGAAAGACCCTAAGGTTGTGGTGAAGGTGCGATGAGAACTTAAGAGAGAAAAAAATTGAAACTGGGTTCTAGTTCCGTGGAAATGAAGAATATGAAAGATTAGTTTGGGGAGGGGGCGACGAGGGGAGTCCCTGGGTTCACTTACGGCTGAGGCCCAGAAAGGTCAGGACTCTGATGTAACCCCTTCCAGGCGGGATTGTGTTCCGGGGCTGTGTGCTGCTTGCTGCCAGCTGCAGGGCCCAGTCTCGTGGGTGAGGGCGTCCAGTCCAGAGCTGACCTGTTTCACGAGCCTGCCGCCTCGCACCTAAAG
Source organism: Saccopteryx bilineata (assembly GCF_036850765.1). Lineage (NCBI taxonomy): Eukaryota > Metazoa > Chordata > Mammalia > Chiroptera > Emballonuridae > Saccopteryx > Saccopteryx bilineata. The sequence goes on along the minus strand of NC_089500.1, from coordinate 10,490,517 downwards.
ACAGAAGACGCAGAGATGCTTTCAGTAAAGTTACAATCAAATGCACTAGAATCCTTTTTGGTATCATGCTTAGATGGGTATGGTTATTTTTATAGAAACAGGTCTTAGGAGCCACTGACTTCCATTTTGGATATATTGAGCTTGTTGACCACAATAGTATATTTGGAGATGATCTCTTACTGAAGAAGAGGAAATGCATCGTGAAGGACTGGACAACATATAAATATTTTATCATTTTAACTGGTCCGTGTAGATACTGTTTTGGATTAAGGAGGAACTGCTTAGCAGATTTAAACCACTTAGTGGGTGTATTCTCAGATGGAGTGAGATTTGTTTTGTGGTAGAAAGTCTCTTCATTGACCCCCCTGTCTACTCTCTGTAACACTGTTTGTCAAGAATGTTCGAGATGGAGAAGGCTCCTGTCTGGAATGCCTACAGTCCTTCCCTACCAATTGAGTTAAATATTATATTGGCCCTGTCTTCAAAATATCTATGTCCAGGCTTTGGATTATCTCCATGGCCACCTCCTCAGTTCAGAGTCGCATCATCTCTCTCCTGGATTTATTATTATAAGAGTTTCTTATTATCCCCTCTCCCTGTTTCTACCCTCCCAACCAAAGTGACCCCGATGAAATTCAAGTTAGAAATGTTACTCTTCTCAAACCTCTTCAACGATTTCCGTCTTGGAGTAAAAGCCAGAACCCTTACTAATTCCTAGAACAGTGCGTGGCTTGTAGTGGGCACTCAACATTTGTTGAACAAATGAACGGCTCCCCCTTTAAAGAAACAGAAACTGAATGTTTTAGAGCACGCATTGTAAGTGGTTTATGCAAGAGCCATGAGTTCATACTTGGCTCCACCATCAGAAGGTTGATAAATGAATACACATTTATGTTTTAGGTTAAAATGCAATTGTTTAAGATATTTATGTTCATGTTTTTCTAAACGTTTTATTATTTTTAATAGGCTTTTTTTTTCAATTGTTAATCAACTGAGTCTATAGAAGTCATGTAAGAAGATTTTTATAATATGGTATTAATGGAGCATTTGATTAGAAGAAAATAACAGAGGGCTTGTTCTAATAATAGTAATGATAATAATCATCATTTACTGAACCCATGCAGTGTCCTATAGGCTGCAGGCTCTGTGCGTGTGTTGTTGGCGTCTGGTCCTGTCCCCTGACAGATGTCGGAGTCTCTGTTCACTGCCACTGAAAGTGGATTAGTTCTATGTCAGGAAATGTGTGTGGCTGCGTTCAGGTGCCCTGCCAGGTTATTTACTGCAGCATAAACAGTGAGACAGGACCTGCCATGCCCGTGCCCTTGTTGTAGATCTCTGGTTGAACTTCACCTTACCCAGCATATGACAGGGTCGGACTACTGTTTACGCACTTGCCAAACAGTTGATACCTGAAAGAGTGCTTTTCTCAAGATAATGACTTTAAAAGTTGGGCTCTTTTTTTTTCTTCCTCTGCCACCCTGCTTGGAGAAATGGACAGTTTTGTAAAAATAGGCCAAAGAAAAAGCCACCATGGTGATGTCTGACCCTGTGGGACTGAGGCTTTCGCTTTCCCTTGAAGTCAGCTCTTTGGAGCCTAGAGTTCTCGCCTCCCCGTGCTGCCCAGGCTGGAGGGCTTGTGGGAAAAGCTTTTGGTTAGTCACACCTGCCCTTCAGCCTGGGTCCTGCCCTCCTGCCCTCACCAGCTCTACCAGGGCGCCCTGTCTCAGGAACCGCCTCGCACGTGTGCCCGGTTGCTTGCCCAGCTGTCCCTGGTCTGCCGCGGCATCCCTTTCATCCTGGCCGCAGGCCTTCTCCATCACCCTGGCACACCGCGCGTGGTGTGGGGACAGTGCCAGGCTGTTGTCGGCGGGTGTGGATGTTGGGGTTGCAGTAGGGTGTGTCGGTGTGCGCGCAGGAATGTGGGCACAGACCGACTGCACGTGTGACCGCTCCTAGAGGCGCGCAGGCTGCTGCCTCCATACTCGTCTTTCCTGAACTGTTTTTATGCCAGGGTGTTGGTGTCCTAGGACAGCCGTCAGAGAAGGCTTTCTGGGGAGAGGGATGAGTACACCGAGTTTCACAGTGACACAGAGAGGGGTATGGAGCTTCAGGGGACTGATGGTGGAATGGATTAACAGGTGTCTGAGACACCTCCGTCTGCTTGGTTGGGACACAGTGTCAAAAGTAAGGCCCTTCTGACAAATGTGGGACAGAATGTGGGACTGCTCCACTGCTGTGTCAAAGGCAAAGGGGGGTTGCTGTCTCCCTCTCCCCTCTCATTTGTTGCAAGGGTAACTTAATGATGTGTGCAATGTACTATACGAGCATTTAGAAATATCCAATGTAGTCAAATGAACTAATCATTATATTTGGTAGGCTGTAGAAGTTTAGACATTTTATCTTGTCCCCTGAATAGATGATCGTCATTATAACCCTTTGATTCTGTGTGGACATGGAAATGTTGAAAAGTGTTTTACTTTTGTAACTAGACAGAATGTCCCAAGTCCGAGGTAGGCATCCTCTATCAGCCCACTGGCTTGTTCTTTTCCTTTCTTTGGCTTCTTACGTTACAGTGCCAGTTGTCTTCATAAATAAGCTCCTTTCCTTCTAGTGACTCCCATGGGGAATGAAGAGAGAAACGTTTGGATAGAAAATGGCTTTATGTTGTGCTAGTAAGATCATTTGCAACTACTTTTGTTTGATTGAACGGAGCATTACTACAGGAGGCTTTTTAGAAGTTTTTCTTTCTTCAGGTGCAATTCTCTATTATTTTTCCTTAGTGCTTTCTCCTCCCCTCCCCTGTTTATTTACATCTTTGTAGGACAAACAGAAATACGATTTGTGGGGGAAAAAATATATATATATATATATATTTAATGTGTGCTAACTAGAAACTCTGATTAATGTTTCTCTTATTTGTTTTTATTTTTTAATAAAATGTGGGGGTGAGAGGGACCTGCCCACCCCGGTGACTCGGGTCCAGGCTGATGGAGCAGACGCTGTCTGGAGCGTTGTGGGTGCCACGCCAAAGGGAAAGGGCAAGTTTGGAAGGGCTTCAGCTCCTGTGGCTGAGTGACAGGGCCCTGCCCGGCCACCGGTGGGCCTCTGTCCCAGCTCCGCCAGCCGTGACCTGTGCCTCTGCTCTCAGGCAGGCCTCCCTCTTGATCAGAAGTTACCTTTGCAGGTCCAAGGGGCACATCCAGAAATGACAGGAGGGCTGGAGGACCCAGGGCCCGAGAAGCAACTGATCCTTTTTCTTAGAAGCTCTTTTCCTGAAACCCCCATTCAATGTCTCATTTTTTTGCAGGGAAGAAGTGTCACATGTCCGTTGTAAACCACGTACCATGATTGGTTTCTCTATTCTGAAAGCACAGTCTGCTTATTGGAGCTAGGAGGGTCACCCTGCCCTGGAAGCCCATGGCTGCAGGCAGGAGAGGTCGATCTGTAAACAACACTAAGACTGGGGACGTGGGGTGAGCCTCCAGCGGCACATGTACAAGCGGTTGAGGCTTTTGTCTCTGGGGTGCCAAGAGAGGTCCATTTCTTCCGGTGTAAGGTGGCACCGAGAAAGGAGACTCGAGTGGACAAGGGGGGACCCTCACTTTAAACCCTCTTTTGCCAACAGTGCAGCAGGTACAGAATGTGATTGTGTTCACGGAAGTCAGTGTTGGGCACGTGGCAGTGTCGTAGGTGCCAGGCATGCCACTGGAGGAGAGCACTGGCCTGCAATGTGTCATCTGTCATCACTTTACGGAGCTCCTGCCCGAGCAAACAGACCTACCAGACGCAAACCAGAACTGAGCCATTGCATCTAGCATCTCTGGAACAGTTCAGTTTGTGCTTAGATGAGGGAAAACTGTAGTGTGAATTTAATTAGTTTTCGTTTCACTTCTTACTCTCTATGAGAGGAACCCTAGTAACGCTGTCGTGATGTGTCCTGCTGGGTTTCAAACCCGGTGGTGTGTCTTTGAGGTTTTGAAAAAGGTGTGTTCCACTTTCTCCTTATCTCTCCTGTGAGCGAGGCTGGTGACATGTCTTCCCACTTGTTCGGGTGGAGGAGCCCCATTTTAACCTCCGGAACCCTGTCTCTTTCTGTGCTCACAGAGTGGAGCTTCAGTCTCGGTCTAGCCCTGGGGAAGGGTGCTGACCCTTGAGGCTGGCAGTGTGCTGGTGGGGATGTGCTCTGTCCCTTGATAGCTTTCTGTGTTTGGTTTTTTTCTTCTAACTTTTTAGCAGGACTCCTGGGGCAGCCCCACAGTCCTTCCGCTGGCAGGGGGTCCCGGCTGCCTTCACACTTGCTGGGCCCCAGGTTGTCCTGTTAGCTTGCATACCCTTCCCAGCGTGCTCTTCCACCTGCCGATACACCTGTGTGAGCAGATCAGCCTCTGAGCACTTTCCACAGAAGCCTTCCATCTTGCCTCTTGGGCTCTGGACCTGTAAGGTACTGGTTTTTCTGAGCAAGGCCTGTTTCATTTGTGTGTTTAGGGTTTGAAAGAAATGTGTCCCGTTAGTGTTCATCTGTAAAAGTTTCAGATTGTAGATACTTCTAAACAAAACTTCCTGGACCCCAGAATGGTGGAGATAGCCCACATTCCTGCCCCACGAGCTGACCTGTGTAAAAATACCTTTTCCTTCAAGTACAATACTTGAAAAGTTATTCTGCAAATGCAGAGGACAAGTCTGTTGTTACTATCAGAAAATTAGACATGCCTTCCCCTTATTTAAAGAAAATTTATTATGCCTTGGATAGCAAAATTACTTGGTTGTAGTGGTAAACTTTTTGTTTGTTTGTTTGTTTACCCTTTAGGGTATGTTTACCAAAGTAAGTCATACCCTTGGCATGTAGGAATTAGTAATATAGCTTACAAAAAGACAAGTGGGAGACCTTCTTCAGGGCAGTAAACTGACATTTCAAGGCGAGGAACATGGGAACAGGGAGCTGGAGCCCTTGCTCAAGGTCACTTGCCTCCAGTGTGCTACCCAGCAGCGTGGCCGTGGTCTCCTCTTGCCCTGCAGCTTTTCTTGTTGTTGTTGTTCCTTTTCTCTTTTGATATAGTTTGTATCTTGTTCAAAAAAGTGAGAGGAAGGTCAGAACTCTTACTTTCCATATTTTTATTCTTTTAGGCTGGTGACCATTAGAACTTTTTATATATAAAAAAAGATAAAAGTAGAACTTTTATGCCACAGTGCATTTGGGGGCATTTACAGAAATCCATAGTCAAGCCAAACAAAGGAAAAAAAGTCTAGTTTTTTTTTTTCCCCCTGAGGTAAGGTGCCTCTGGCATCTTAACTTTCTAGATATTATTAGTGAATTGGTCTAAGAAAGACATGAAACATTTTAAGTTTTTTATTTTCCTCAGTAAACCCATTGCAGAAAAGAAAATTTTGGTTAATGACCACCTTTGCATTCTGCATGTAAAAGCCCAGGAAGTATTTCCTTAAGAGGTATTTTTATTTTTGTTTTTTGTTTTTTAAATAAAATCTCACCATCTCTAAAAATTCTTGCCTTTTAAGAATAATGAAACTACCCAGCAATCCCTCTACTGGGTATATACCCCCAAGACTCAAAAACACTGGTACGTAAAGACACATGCAACTCCATGTTCATTGCAGCATTGTTCACAGTGGCCAAGACATGGAAACAACCAAAAAGCCCTTCAATAGATGATTGGATAAAGAAGATGTTGTACATATATACTATGGAATGCTACTCAGCCATAAGAAATGATGACATCTGATCATTTACAACAACATAGATGGATTTTGATAACATAATACAGAGTGAAATAAGTAAATCAGAAAAAACTAAGAACTGTATGATTCCATACATAGGTGGGACATAAAAATGAGACTCAGGGACATGGACAAGAGTGTGGTGGTTACTGAGGGGGGGAGGAGAGGAAGAGCGAGAAGGAGTGGGGGGAGAGGAGGGACACAGAGAAAACCAGATAGAAGGTTAGAAGGTGACGGATGACAATTTGACTTTGGGTGATGGGTATGCAACGTAATCAAATGTCAAAATAACCTGGAGATGTTTTCTCTGAACCTATGTATGCTGATTGATCTGTTTTCTCTGAACCTATGTACCCTGATTGATCTATGTTACCCCATTTAAATAAAAAAAAAAAAAAGAATAATGAAACCTTGCTAGTTTTATATGAAACCAAATGCAAATTAATTTCTTTTCACACGGTGCTTTCAGTGATGGGAGGCCTGTAAGGTGACATCCTTGTTCAGAGTGGAGGCTCTTGTTGATTCCAAATCTTTTTAAACCCAGGGAGAAAAAGAAAAAATTTGTGTCCGATACCTGTGTAATGTTACCTGTACGGGGAATGTTCTTGTTTTTATCTTTGCCTTAATATTTGTTAAAAATCCCTTGAGCATGTGAAATACTTGTTTTAATTTTGACATCTTGCTTAAAACGTAACACATTGATTGTCCTTGGCTGTGAGTTGTTGGCGAAGCAGGAGATCTGATAAAATGACTGACTGTGCACGTTGCTGGCAAACCCACAGTGGGGTGTACTGGGTTTGGAGATTAGTTCTTTCACCCTGATGTGTGGACCCCATTGATGATTGCTGGTTCCTGGGCCTTTTATGGTTTTACCCCATTTATTTGTTTATAACCCCTAGCCTGCTCTCCTTTTGGGGTCTACAAGAAGGGGGATTGAACTCTGATTTTCTCATTGGGGTTTTTAAAAAATGAACCACTGCGAGTACATGTGTTCAAAGTGAGTAGCCTTCAAAGTAGTGAAGTAACTGGGAAATATATAAATTGTTACAAATTTTCCTGCCCCTTTTGATGTTTTTACCCTGCCCTGGTGAGGCTGTGAGCATTCTAATCTCTCAAATATCTACCTCTAAATTATAAAATAAAAATGATTATTTCCATATTGGAAAGTCCTTTATATTTCTGTTTAATTTCGTGTTGGCCCGTTGCTCCAGATCTCGTGTGTATATATTTGTGTACATTTTTTCAGGCCAGTCAGTGTAATTCTGAAACGTATTAGAAACTTAGTGAGAAGGCGGTATGAACCTGGGATGGCCCCCACTACTGAAATCAATCTCAGCGGCCTCAGAGTTAGTGACGCGCCAGAGTTTCAAAACAGGTGGCTTGCCGGCCTCATTTAGGAGTAGGTTTCAAACGCCTGGGCATTGAAATCGTTACTATACACTTTGCCCCCCTACCCTTTCTCTTTTGTTCTCTTTCCTTTCACTTTGGGAAACGGAAAACCAAAATATTGAGAAGAACAAATGCCAGCTTAGGTTAAACAGATACACTAAATCATCTAACTTGAACATCTTCCACTGGTTGGGGACCTGCGCCTCTTTGCCCCTGGTTAGCGGTGCCTCGGGATAGATAGTACTGTAGTTGCCAATGGGCGTTTCCAGATGGCTGGATGCAGGTGGTCCCAGGTTTATATTGTTTCAGTAGTACGTATAGTGTTTCGTTTTTAAACATCACTTGTTCATCTATGTTTAATGAGATTATTTCTAGTGTCTCTTGAGATGAGGCAGAAGGTCTGGCAACACCTCTGCACGAAATGACTTTCTTTAGCTGACGCTATTGTCTCCTGTTCTCCCATCCCATCGAGTCTGCTTCGTCTGCTGATATGTGCCTGACCCGTAGACATGGTCACCTTGCACCCCTGCTTCAGGTGGATTTTAAGTGCTGCGGGGGCTTCCCCATGCTTATGGTGTTAGGTTTTTACCTCCGTTGCTGCTGATTCTGTGCATCCTAGCGCTTGTGAATGGGTGGGAAAAAAACTATGATTTTGGCGGCCAGGTTTTGAATTCTACTTTTACCATTTATTTAGCTTTGGACAGTTTTCTGTCACCTCCCTGAACTCCATCACACATTCCTCATGTGTGTGGTAGGTGTAACCCCCACCTTGTGGATTCGTGGGGACCCTCCCTGGACTGTCCTTCTCTGTTTTTCTTGCTCCACTTCCCCTCTCCCCCAGCAATATGTTTTCTACTATTTTAATTTTTCACATTGTCCACTAGGTAACACAATCTAATTTTGTAGGGAAAAGAAGGGTGACTGTAAAATAAGATGTACACAGAAGTTTTGTTGTTGTTGTTTGTGATTGTGATTGTTGATGGTCTGCTTAGCAACACTTGATGAAATTTTCCCAGTGACATCCTTTGGATTGGGTATCCCTCTGGTGTTTTTAAGGAGGACAAGGCAGATTCCCCAGAGATGAACAAATCTTAAGTTAAAACTTAAAAGCAAGACAGCATCTCTTTTCATATTCTAGAAAGCTCAGTCTTCTGAGCAAGGTGCTAAAAGATTATGGCTTACTAAGAGCATGAGGGTATCAAAAATATTTAAGATAAATATAGGCATTCTGAAAATTTGAAATAGGGATAGTGCATGTGTTTCGGTATACTTTTTTTTAGGATTTAGAAAATATTAACAGGAAAATATTCTGGAGTCTATTCTCATTTATAATCAGAAAATCTAAAACCTAATAAAGATCTAATAGTTTTTACTTACTGATTACTTAAGCAGTATTATCCTTAATAATAGTTAATACTGATTTTTAATTAATAAGTTGTCCATGCTATGAGAGTATTCCTGACAGTTCAGCTAAATAGAAACCCGTTTTTGTTATAGAAAGTTAATTGTTTGTGTTTGTAGAGCTATGATTTTGTTGTTTTTTGAATTTAGTCCAACTCATTGATTGACAGAGGTGAGGATATAAAGAGAGGAAGGGCCTGACCAGGCGGTGGTGCAGTGGATAGAGCATCAGACTGGGATGCGGAGGACCCAGGTTCAAGACCCCGAGGTCGCCAGCTTGAGCGTGGGCTCATCTGGTTTGAGCAAAAACTCACCAGCTTGGACCCAAGGTCGCTGCCTCGAGCAAGGGGTTACTCGGTCTGCTGAAGTCCTGCGGTCAAGGTACATATGAGAAAGCAATCAGTGAACAACTAAGGTGTCACAGTGTACAACAAAAAACTAATGATTGATGCTTCTTATCTCTCCGTTCCTGTCTGTCCTTGTCTATCCCTCTCTCTGACTCTCTCTCTGTCTCTGGAAAAAAAAAAAAGAGAAGAAGGGACTCCATCGTGTAGGATCCTGCAATTCAATTGAATTTTGGGTGAGCCCAAACTGTGACTCAGCTCTTTTCTGTTCCATTCGTATGACTCAGCTCTTTTCTGTTCCGTTCGTATTCCTTCTGTAACTCCTCACTCACTTAAAAAGTGTCCCTCTAGAAATCATTTTTGTTCTCTTGATATGACGGAACCTCCACATACATTTCTGCCTTGAAATTAAATTTTAAACATCAGAATAGTCCCTTAATTTTATGCCTGAGTTTTAGGAGGGATCCAAAGATGATATATATTGTTCAGAGGGAACGCGCTATATTGCATATCTGTAATTCGTTTTTAAATATTGACTCTAGTTCTGCCAGTCTGGTTGTGGGTAGAGGTGTCTGTGGGAAAGAGGTCTTGGTGTTCTTACCCTGGAAATATTAAATGTGCAGTGAGATCCATCTAAAACACAGTTGCTACTTTTTGCCACTCTCTAATACCACTCTACAGCCAAATCCACAAAACTTTACCAGCCTAAGTGTCTGCCTAGCCGACTAGTAGGCCCCTCCAGAAGTTTCCCCAGCGTGACTTGTCTGTTCTGCCACCAGCGGCTCTCCCCCCAGGGTTGGCATGAGCTCCCAGCTGCTTAGGCAGGCGCTGGCCGGGGCAGCCAAACTCCTCCTGACGTGGTCACAGGAACTTGTTTGCCACCCGTCTTCACCTCCACTGCTCTCTGAGCCCTCTTTCTCTCTGGAACTTTGTGTGCTTAAGTAACCATAGTGCATGGCCTCTTTGGAAGTCAGGGGGAGAGCAGGGTGCCAGCCAAGAGAGGAGGCAGATCGCGAGTGATTTCCATGTAGGTTACAAGCAGGGCCCTCCCTGGACACAAACTCCCATCCGCAGCCACGGTCTCTTGTTCGGCTGGGTGGTACACGTACTTCCTCTGCAAGAAATCACGGATTGCCTCATTCTGCCTCTTGGAGTCTGTCCTGAACCAGTGGTCTCCGCCTCACCCAGGTGCTGGGGCAGAAAGGGGATGGAGACTATGCATAGCTGCCACTTGCATCCCTCCCCTCAGGGGCTGCCGTTCCTCAGTCCTCTCCTTGGAGTGTCTCTGCTTGCTTGAGGCAGCCTGTCCGTCTGTGGCGCTGTGACATGTGCCGTGCCATTCTCTCCTGTGCGTCCTGAAATGCCTGCTCCCTGGGCTCCTGATAGCATGTCCCTGTTCTCTCTGCATGTGACTTTTTTCCAGGGACACTGGGATATGTTCTCCTGTTGGGCAGACTGAAGTTCTGTCACTTCAGTTGATAAATGTTTAAAGCTTCACATAGCCTCCATCTTAAAACAAAAAACAAAAACGGCTCCAGACAGAAACACTTTCACCCATACCTGCCGTTCTGTCTTCTGTCCCTCTGTCCTTTTCTTTGTCAGCCCTCCTTTGTTCTCAGCCCCATCCAGTCTGGGTTGTGCCTCTGCCTGATCATGGAAGTAATTTTCTTAGCGATTACTCATAAGACTAGAAGGCGTAAATGAGTGAATACTTGTAAAGCTCTTGGACCGTGTGTGGTAAGCACTTGGTAGATGTCAGCTTTCATTGTTATTGTTTGCCACGTCCACTACTGTCTTTGTCCCTGTCACCTTTAATTATTGACAGTATTTGACAGGGATCATCTTATCTTTTTTAGATGCTTCTCCCTTCGCCTGGCTGACCTGAAACCTTACAGGTGGCCTTTGTCCCTTTCCAGTGGTGTTGGCCATTGTCAGCTCCTCTTCATCGTGAGTTTCTGTTCCACTTGTCCCTTAAATGGAAATAGTTCTCGAGGTCTCTCAAATCTTCGAAGTATCCTTCCCTCCAATTGCTGTTTGTGGGGTTTTATTTTTTGTTTTGTTTTTGTTGTTCATGTTGTTGCATTCTGAGCCATTTAGGATTTTCGTTTTAAAATTCTTCTAAAATTCTGTCTTCTCCTTTACTTCCTTTCTCCCAAACATCCCCAAATCTAACCTTTCCCTAAACTCGGTGGCTTGCACTTCTGTCACTGTATGCATAGCCTTGTCGTGTTTATTGCATCTGTCCTGTTTTAGGTCTCAGGGGTTTCCACCTTTTCCTCTCTATAGTGCCACCAGAGTGATGATAGTTCTTATAGCTCAGCTCTGATGTCCCTCCCCTTGCTCGAAGTGGTGGCCTCCAAAGAGGGGTGCTTGTATCATAGAGAGAATACAAATAAATACGTTTGGGTGTGGGAAGAAAATATGAAAACTTGTAGGATGTGTCCACCTTTCTTTGGGTCCAGAAATCAGTGAATTGTGAGTCTTGAAATATTCCACCCAGAGAAGGGAATGCAGGATGAGTTAAGAGCCCCTTCATGTCTTGTTACCTGCATATTGTAATTTTCTGCAGGTAACATGGACCTGCTGAAAGTGGGTAAGTGACTTGTAAAGGCTCCTACAAAAACAGAGGGTTGCAGTGAATAGGACTGAGGTGAAGGAAGAGGAAAGGTTAGAACCATGTGTGGGAATCTGGGAATGTTGGGCTGGGGTGGGGGCCACTTGAGGTTCCTGTGGCTGCATGTTGGGTGAGAATCTCCCCTCTTCCAGTTTCATGTTTGCTCGTGTGGCATGGGCATTTGTTAAAGAGCTGCTCCTCTTTGGGAACCTTCACTTACTCTTCCCTAGGGGAGGGGAAGTGACTTATCATTCTGGAGTTTGGGAGGAGGCACTGGGCATGCCGAGGTCAGCTCCTTTCCTGCAGAGAGCCTGCCTTCTGCCCTGCCCAGCCATGCTGTCGGTTTCATGGGGCAGGCCTCCGCAGGAAGGTCCACGGTGGGCGGAGCTGGACCTGTAAGTGGGTAGATAAGTTGATCTAATTTTGAGCTGACCTATGAGGAGGACTATTTGGCTAACTGACCTAAGATGCCTTTTCAAGTGTAGGCTTTCTTAGTAATAAAGCTGATATTTCCTCTCCATCTGCCTGGCTCCCCTGTATGTCTCTCACTGGTTCCAGCATGGGGAGTTAGGAATAGAGGTGGTAAGTACTAAGTCTTTCCCACCTCCACACAAAACCTTGACCTCAAAAATCAAGTTCCTAACCACTGACTTTGAGAGATGTTAATATGAGGATAAGAGACATAGAATGAAGTAATTGAAAAATAAACTGTCTACCAATGTATAGATTTGTAAGTATTCTTGGGAGGGGAAAGCAGGAACAGGCTGGGACCTGTTACTCTTATAATTAACTGCCATCCGCAGATTAAACCTGAGCTCTCGCCTCCCACTCCTGCCAAATCCTTGGATTTTGTTTGGGAAGCAGGAGTGGTGTGGGGTGGGCGTGAGTCAACATAGCAAATAAAAACGGCCTCACTTCAAACAGAACATGGGTGTTAGCCTCTCAAGTATAATATTATGATCAAGAATATAGGAACGAGGAAATATCGGATCATGAAAATTAATTTTCCAACAAGAACGGGGAGAGTTAAATAATTTGAAAGGACAGCACTAAATCAAGTCTGTCTCAGCTTTTCAAACATGCCACCATGTCGTTTGTTAATCCCTAAAGTTCATGGTGGGATATGTGCTCACGCTGGATTATGGGTGCAAATCCACAGTTCTGACTCTGACTTGAAAAAGTCTTAGAATTTGGGAGCATAATCCGTGACTCTAAAAGACTAGAAACAATTATTTGCAGGGTTTTTTTTTTATTGGATTTGATCCTTTCCTCCATATATGAAAAGATACAGTGCCATACAGGAATCGATCGATTTATGACCTATGCAACTTACAACCATTCGACTTTATGACCACAATCACTAGCCACGACTGCTCCGAGTCTGGCAGTGCAAGCATTGTGAACAAAGAAAATTATGATATATAAAGTCTACCAGAAAGTTCTGTTTGTTTCTATCACAACAAATTTTGACACATAAGCACATGTTTATTTGGTGCATGTGTGCCTCTCTATTTTTATCATTCATACTGACGTAGCAAATTAACTAAAACAAAGTTGATTCACGTTAGTCTTATGTGTGAAGCGATAGTGTACCCATGGCTACTGATAAAGTTCATATACATCACTGTAATTTTTACGAATTTCAACAAGGAAGAAATACTACAGAAGCATGTCTGTCGCATCCACCATATTCCTTGGACTTAGCACCCTCCGACTATCACTTGTTTTTGTCCCTACAAAATTTTTTGAAGGGCAAAAAATTCAAAAATGAAGAAGATATCAAACAAGCACTGGTTCAATTTTTCCCATCAAAAGATAAAACATTTTTCAAAAATGGGATATACAAATTGCCCTTACGCTGGCAAGAAATCATTAATAATAATGGCAATTATATTATTTAATAAAGTTTATTGATGATAAGAAAAATTTGTATTTTGTTTTATTCCAAAAACGGACAGAACTTTCCAGTAGACCTTATATAACAATAGTGAAAGAAAATTATGATAAAATATGACTTAAAGATTTTTATAACATCATTTCACAGTATTGTACATATAGCCTACTCAACTTACGACCAAATCGTGTTACAACCCGTCTGTTGGAACCAATCGTGGTCGTAAGTCGAGCACTAGCTGTATATGACAGCCCAATTCAGTTCTTAGAGTTTCCGGTGAAGTTGATTGAATGGTTTGAGGCATTAATGGTTTGGAGTGCAGGTGAGTCAGGCCTGAGGCACAGGTATGGAATCCTAAGTCATGACTCATGAGAATTGCTGCCTGCCACAGAGTTTCAGAACATAGGAATTGACCTCTCTTTGAAAATATATATATGTGCAATTGCATTTCTAAGTAGGTAAGTAGGTGACAGCTGCTTGAATCTCATGGTAGCATGTGTTTGTGGGTACGGAGGAGAAGGTAGAGTGTACTGCTCTCATGTGAGCGAAACTGAGCCTCCCCCAGTCGGGTTTAGTGGAGGACAGTAGCACAAACCAGTCCGTTCAGGGAGTGGCCCATTCAAACCTGGCCCTCTGGCTCCACATGATGGTTTAGAAGGACAGAAGCTAAGATGCAGTATTCGGTTGGCCCTAGTTAACCTCACAGAATGTAGAAAAGAGAGTTGATGGGAGGCTCATGTTGTTCTAGGACCCTGGGAGAGTGATGAGCACCCAATCAGACCTCTATCCCTGGGAAAAAGGTGTTGCTGAGAAGCCCTGTTTTGTATAAGTTGAATTTCTATTTTAGAAAGAAACTATTTCGAGATGTGTCAAATTAAATGTTGGAGAACCACATTCTAGTAGTAAAGCAACCACAGCTTGAGTGAAACATTACCGCGGCTGCAATACAAGAAGAGCAAAAACGAAGAGATGACAACGACACATTCTCTCCCATCCCTGCCGCTCCACATCTGAGAGCGGGCCCCCTGGGGACCAGAGAGAGGGGCGGCGGTGGGAAAGACCCAAGGTGGAGCCAGACATGACCTGTGGGGCAGGAAGTTCCACCTGGGCTTCTCTCTTCCTTCAACAGTGATAAAATCGAGTGAGGACGGAGGAGGCTGTGTTATAGAACTTATTGGAGTTCGAGGTTAATAATTACACTGCTCTCCAAACAACAGGAACAGCACAACAGCTGAAGGCTCAGCAATACCCCTTACTAGCTGTAATACAGGCAGAAACAGTCAAATAAGCAGGAATTTCTCTGAAGATCCCAAATCGACGTCACTAAACCTTATCTGGCTCAGATTTCATTATATTTAAATATGATTCTGCTAAACTTGGTTATGTGGTTATATTAGAAATATGCAGTTGGGAAGGAGGCTACTATAGGCATTTGCAGTGACAGTATCAAGCAAGTATGTGGGAGGAGATAAAATTATATGATTACCTAATTGAAAAAGGAGATAAAAAAACCCGTAGAAAGCAAATATAAGGATTTAAAGTCTCAGAAGCTGTGTTCTAATTAGGATAAAAGCAAACAATTTATATCTTAGTAAACTTTTAGGAATCAGAATTACAATTAAATTATTTTATAGACATCAAGACAACAATTTGGCTTTGGCCATTGGCTCAATGGACAGAGCATCAGCCCTATGTGTGGATGTCCAGGGTTTGATCCCCTGGTCCGGGCACACAGGAGAAGCAACCATCTATCTGCCTCTCTCCCCCTTCTCTCTCTCTTTCCCTCCTACAGCCAGTGGCTTGACTGGTCTGAGCACCGACCCTGGGCACTGAATAGCTCCACTATTTGAGTATCGGGCACAGATGGGGGTTGCCCGGTGGATCCCAATCAGAGCACATGCAGGAGTCTGTCTCCATTCCTCTCACTTAAAGAAAAAAAAAAAAAAAGTCAGCCAGGGGCAGGGTTGGATTTGGTTGAAAGTGCAGAATAGGATGACTGTCCTGGGTGGTATTGGAGATGTGGAGTGGAGGAGAGGTGGAGGTAATATGAATTTGTCTCAGTCTTCCATCCATGATACATGTCTTCATTTCTCAGCTTTCTGCCCTTTGCTGTTGTGGGCAGGACATGACAAATTCTGAATTCTCAACTGTGTTCAGTGAATGGTAAAGGCAGACAACAATGTTAGTGTTTCAATCTAAAACTTTCTTGAAAGATCATGTAATGTTTTGGACAATGCAGTGAGAAAAATGGAAGGATGATACAATAGCAACAATTATTTCATTATTATATTATCTTTCTCTAGGTCAGTGGTCAGCAAGCTCATTAGTCAACAGAGCCAAATATCAACAGTACAACAATTGAAATTTCTTTTCAGAGCCAAAATTTTTAAACTTAAACTATATAGGTAGGTACATTGTTATTAATTTGGGTCTGACCGACCGACACCCCCGTGTGTACCTGGCGCCCACACGTGGTATTTTGTGGAAGAGCCACACTCAAGGGGCCAAAGAGCCACATGTGGCTTGCGAGCCATGGTTTGCCAACCACTGCTCTAGGTGATCCACCATCCTCCTATTTTCTTGTTTTATTTTTTAAAAACACAGTAGGGGATAATTGAATAATATATTATTATTAATAAAATAATCTTGGTGACTTGTGAGGGTGAAACACCTTGCAAATACAAAATGTTTCAACATATAGGAAAAAATGAGATCAAGATCCCATAATGTGGCATAGATTTACAAAATAGTCCATTAGACCCATCTTATAATTGCAAGATACAGTGAATTTTCTTCTGTTTTTAAAAATAATAAATATATTTTTTATTTCTTCTTTAGAAGATTTCTTAGCATAAGTCATGAAATATGAACTTACCAATAGAACTTACCAATAGAAGTTCTTACCAATAGAACTTCTGGCAGAAGGGGCTCGCACAGGCAGGGCCGGTGATGAAGGCCAGTGGGCCAGCAGGCTGTGTGCGGCGTCCTGTGGAAGCAGAGAGAAGGAAATGATTATTGCAGAAGCATGAGCAAGATTTAATGGTCACTTGGGTTGTAGCGTACCTTTTTGGCTTTAGTTTCCATGGTACTGGAGCTTTGTACATAAGCAATTTTTTCTTTTTTTGCACTTCCTATCTGCTTTAATTTTTTTTTCTTTTTTAGAAAATTAACTTTAACAGGGTGACATTGATCAATAAGAGTACATAGGTTTCAGATGGACATTTCTATAGCATTTGAACTGTTGATTATATAACTGTGTACCCCTATCTTCTTTAATCTAACCTGCCTGTATTGTCTCTGTGGAAAAGGAGTGGATTTCAGAGACCAGTGTCTGTAAGAACTTGGCTCTGTGTGAAGTTTCCTTGTTTTTTGTTTATTTGTGTGTCCTCTTTATTCACACTCTGTCAGCACAAGTTGCCATATTTGGGCGTAAGTACTATTAAAAATTTTTGGGGAGGAGGTGGCTATTCTATTTGCATGTTCTTAACCAAAATTTAGAGTATTTTAATTCACAGGAAACTCCAAGTAATGAAAAGCCATACCCGTACCTGATGCTGCCGTGGTTTGGGTAGAACATGCCCTAGCCTTCGTGTGAAATTGATTCGTTTCTGGGCTGATTCTGCCAACTGTCCAAAATCTGATGAGCATGGTTAGCTTCAAGGTCTCGTAAGGTGTGGTCCCAGCAGTTTTCTTCCTCCTACATACTCGCTGAAGCTGAATCAAACTGGTCTTGTTTCTATGATACTTCTACATTGGTAGCCACGTGGCACAGCATGGGGAAGGGCAAGCTCTTTGGAGTCAGACCACCTTCACTTAGAACCTATTCTGCTGCCAACTAGATTCTCGATGTTGGGAGCGTCAGTTGACGTCTCTGAGCCTCTCATTCACCTACAAATGGATTGCGTAGTTGTGGTGTTTATACCCTGATAAGTCTGAAAGCCTCTGATACAAAGGTCACTTGATAAATTATCTCTTCCCTGAGCTTGACTTTGCTAACGTCATAATGATTCCTATTCCTTTCTTTTAAGAGACATCACACACACACTCACTTAAAATCGCAGTACATTTGTGAGTTGTCTTGAGAATTTGTGGTACCCATTGAGATGATTAAGTAGCATGTCCCCGTGTTTCTGATCTCCCATTTAGAAACCTGGCCTTCCTCTTTTGTTTCACCAATCTTCCTACATCATGGACTGATTCAGGCTATAAAAGCATTCAAGTTATTTTTCTATGTACAAGCAAAAACTAATGAACATGTCAGTTCAAATGAAGAGCAAAAGAAAAATTCAAACAAAACAAAAATACCTTCTTAAAAAATAAATACAACCCGCCTGACCTGTGGTGGCGCAATGGATAAAGCGTTAACCTGGAAACACTGAGGTTGCCGGTTCAAAACCCTGGGCTTGCCTGGTCAAGGCGCATATGGGAGTTGATGCTTCCTGCTCCTCCCCCCTTCTCTCTCTCTCTCTCTTTCCTCTCTATAATGAATAAATAAAATCTAAAAAAAAAAAAAAAAATTAAAACAAAAAAATTAAAATAAAATAAATACAACCCTATTTATTAACCTTTTTATTTTTAACAGAGGTAGCTTCTTGAAAAAATAACCCATAGCCCTATTGTCACTTATAATTTTTTTCCTTTCCTTCCCAAAACTGACTCAATTCAACTTTCTTCCTACTACTCTACTGAAACTGCTCTCCCTACACTGAGGTCATAAGACACTGAGTGGCATAATCCATGGGACACCATGAGGCATTCCTTTTCTTCACTGCTGTCTTGTTCTCATCCAATCTATCCCTCATCATTCTTATTACTTTTGTGCAGACAACTCCCACAGCTGCATTTAGCTCAGATTTATATCTTTGGAAGCCTCGACTCATGTTCATTGGCTTTCTTGTATTACCACAGAACATCCCAGCAGAACCATAGCTTAACATGATTACAGCTAAATCCACTTCGGCATGTACTTCTTATATTCTTGATCTCAGCTAATGGCACCAACAGTCACCCACTTGCCCAGTTGAGGTATAATTTATTGAGGTATGATTTAAGTACAGTAAGCTGTACCCATATAAAGTATGAAACTCAATCCATCTTGACATATAAACAAACACCTATGAAACCATCAGCCTAGTCAAATACAAAACATTTCCATCACCCTGAAAAGTCTTCCCAGAGTGCTTTGCAGTCAATTCATCCTTCCTCTCCCCTTGGCCCTTGGGAACTAGTGGTCTACTTTCAGTCACTATAGATTGGTTTGCATTTCTGTATTTTATATAAATGGACTCATGAGCTGTATCAGTCAGGGCTCTCCAGGGAAAGACAACCAATGATATATATGCTATATATAGCTATAGCTCTATAAAGAGATTTATTTTAAGGAATTGGTTCACATGATGGTATGGGCTGTCACATCCAAAACGTTGAGGGCAGACTGGTAGCCTGGGAACTCAGAGGAGTGGATGTTGCAGTCTTGAGTTAGAAGTCTGTAGGGCAGGCCAATGAGCTGGAAACTCAGGAGTTGATGTTATATATATGAGTCTAAAACTTGTAGGCAGGTTGGAAATTCAGGCAGGATTTCTATTTTACAGTCTTTAGGTAGAATTCCTTCTTTGGGAAATCTCAATTTTTGTTCTTATTGTCTTCAAATCCCCATAATTAGATACCCTGTGTTGTAAATCTCTCCTTTAGAGAGGACTTCCCCCCACCTCTCAGTAAGAACTCTTTCTTTTTGTTAAACCCTTTTGTCTGTGTTTAAGTCTTCATTATTGCCTTTGCCCTTCGCATTAAATTATCCTTCTCATTGATGTTCCATGTATGGTATCTTTCTTCTCCAATCCACTCATTTAATGCCACAGCTGATTGTTCTAAATCTCAGTCTCTTCCTGTTAGTCCCTGCTGAAAAATCCTCAAGAGCTATTCATTTCTCCCCAATCGCCTAAATCTCTGGGATGTTGTCACCTGATGGAATTTCCATGTTCGAGAATGAGGCGAATCAGCCGGTTTTCTGTGTATAGGAGTTTGACTTGGGGGACTTAGGCAAGCTTTCGTTGTTACAGTTATCACATTCTATTGTTTTTATTTTTATTTTTCTTAGCCTAATCTTTTCAATACATTGCCTTTGATGCTCTGCCAAACACTTTACACAGACTATTGTGACAAAGGGTTGTATACCATTTTTTTGGGGGGGGGATAATTAGCCAATAATTTTTGGATGCTATATTATTTTTTTTTAATCTTGTAGTTTTATATTTAGAGGCCCTAATTTAGAGAAAATAATCTGGAAGACTAAACATAGCCTTTAGTTTAATTGGGAAGTAATTTTGGATGAACTCGCAGTGAAGACGGGTTCAAGAGAATGATGAGGATCTGATTTGTGCTTCTGAATTTCGACATGCTGTATGAATACCGTGGGTATTCTATTAGGGACTTGCTGTTTTGGTTTTAGGTACAGATTAGTAAGTAGCAAGATTACATATTTTTAGAAATATAGAGGCATGTGTACAAATTCAGTTTGTTCTTTGGAGGGTTATTTTTAAATGGAGGTAGTGTTAGAGTTCTAAAAGGCATCTCATGAAACTATTTTCTGATGGCTATTCTAGATAGTACACTGGTTAACTATCCAGGAGATAGAATAAGGTGGTCCATGGAGTAACTATGTGTCAGTGCACTGATTTAATGTTTATAGCTTGATAATATGATATAGATTTTGAGTCATTTCTTAGTGTATTCAAACTATGCTTTGGAAATGTTTTAAATTAAACCTTCTGACTCTTACAGTCCTGTGAAGTTAGTTGTGTGTTTGTACATTTTTAGTTTAGGGAATGAGAATTGCTGGGGTGATACTCAAAGATGTGTTTAGAATTTATAATGATTCTCTTTACTTCCTAAGTAATCAGATCCTGTTGTGCTCCTATGAAAAAACCTCCCAGGAGTTTCCCATTGCACCTAGGATGAAATCCAAACACCCTTACAGGCCTACAAGCTCCTGCCTGCCTCTCACCCTTATCTCCTGTTCCTCTCATTAGCTTGACTCCAGTACCGTGCCCTCTGAGCATGCAAGTTCATTCCCTCCTCTGGCCTTTGTACTTGAAGTCACCTCTGCCTGTAATCCTCTTCCTCCAGGCCTTCAGATGCCTTCTCTGGGTCTCAGATCAAATGTTACCTCCTCAGGGAGGTCTTTACCGGTGTAGCCTCCTCCCCAGTCACCATATTTGATTGCACTATTTTTATTGTCTTTATAATACTTGTCGCTATCCCTGTAATTGGTCAGTAACCCTCAAGGGATCCTGGCCTTGCTGCTTGAGTCACTAGCAGCTGTAACCCTGTGCGTGGAGACAGGTAGTGGGTGCTTTGTAAGTGTTTAGAGGAATAAAGGTAATCCTTAATCATTCTCACGGAAATAGAGCGATAAGTTAAAAACCATATGTGACTAAACAGGCACTAATTCGTAGGGTTGTCTGTTTACTCAGTAATTGATCTTTTCATTACATAGTACAGAATTCAATTATGGTGGAAACAGATACTGTCTCTCGTGGCCGGAGCTGGTATGCAGATACAAGCTCCTATCTTTTATTCAATTTGCTGGGTCATAGTTTTTTTTGGTTGTTTTTTTTTTTTCAGTTCTTTAAGAGAAATAGCTGAATAATTCCTTTTTTTTTTTTTTTTTTTTTAAGTTTATAGTCTAGAGGCTTTTTGGAAATTGCTGAAATGTCATTAGATTGTGTGTTCTTTTTCTTTTCTTTCTTTTTTTTTTTTTTAATTACAGTGGCTCAGGCAGGGTGGTAGACTGAGAACATTTTGGATTAGAGGTCAAGAGGCCTGGGTTCTGGTTTTCATTTCTGCCAGTAGCCAGCTCTCCACATGAAACTTTTGGTCCTCACTTCCCTAATTTATAAAATAATAGGGTTGAATGAAATGATCTTAAATGTCTGTCCTCTTTTAACAATGTATAATTATGTAATCCCAGACATGTACCAGTCATTTTTTTCACTGCTGGGAGTTTTTAGAGGTTTTATGGGTAGGTGATACGCGTGATAGTTGTCTAGGTATCGTTAAGTTTTTGCAAGAATGCAAAGTCATATTTGTTTAATGGAACATTAATATATCTGAAAGTCACAAGTGGTCTGATTTATTTTACTTGGTTGTTGTTTGTGTGTTTGATTTTTTTGCTATCAGCTGTGGTAAGATACTGTATTTGGAGGTATTGATTTTTAAATTGACAGTTTTATTTAAATGGATAAACAAGGTTTATCTTAGGATATTAAGCAAGGATCCTAGTCTTTTCCTTCTTTGGAAATCATTTAAGAATTTTATAATTGACTGGGATCAATGTGTTTCACTCTCGCACATCAGTTTTACCTAGGGTTCATGTAAGTCTTCATTGACGTTAGAGACCTATCCGTTTTGAGAAATATTGTAGAATACTGTATAATCTCATTCTGTCTTCTGTTGTTTACTGGTCCTCAGACGTGAGCATAGCCATCAAAATTGCTTCTAGGATATGTTAAAACACAGACTGCTGCCCCACCCTGAGCTTCTCCTTAGTGGGGTCAGGACAGGGCCCAAGAACCTGCATTTCTCATAAGTTCCCAGGTGATGCTGATGCCGTTGGTCTGAGACCCACACTTTGAGAACTGCTGCTGTCATTTGTCAAGTTCTTGATTTGTACTTGCTGGCAACATCTTGATTCGGAGCATTCTAGGACCCCCATGTCGAATAGTGATACATCTCAGCAGTATCGGGCCCCTACCCTTCTTTACCTTGTGGGCACTGGGTTCCCTGGTATTTATTACATGTTATCTTCAGTCTTTCCTAGTCTCCTGGTACGTGTGAAACATGGCAAGTGCTTAAATGCAGCTGGAGCCCTTGGCCACAGCTTGCTGCCCATAACAGCCTTTAGGATTGTGTGTTTAAATGGGAAAAACATGCATTTAGAAGTGATGGGCCATTTATTCTTGTCAGTGTGACAACACCGGCTTTAGAATCAGTAAGACTTTTGACTCAGAGGTTAGCTCCACCATTTAAAGGCTATTTTGTGTTTGGGGAAATTATGTAACTTTTCTGAATCTTAGTTTTCTTAGTTTTTTATTTTTACAGGGAGAGAGAGAGAGAGAGAGAGAGTCAGAGAGAGGGATAGATAGGGACAGACAGACAGGAACAGAGAGAGATGAGAAGCGTCAATCACCAGTTCTTTATTGCAGCACCTTAGTTGTTCATTGATTGCTTTCTCATATGTGCCTTGACCGCGGGCCTTCAGCGGACCAAGTAACCCCTTGCTCGAGCCAGCGGTGAGCTTTTTGCTTAAGCCAGATGAGCCCGTGCTCAAGCTGGTGACCTTGGGGTCTCGAACCTGGGCCCTCCGCATCCCAGTCCAACACTCTATCCACTGCGCCACTGCCTGGTCAGGCTTAGTTTCCTTATTTATAAAAGGGGTGGTTACTGTCTGCCTCGTAGGATATTTGTGAGGTCCTAATCAAATTAGGCCAGGGACATAAAGTACTTCGTAGGTCCTCAGTAATTAGTGGTTTTGTGAAAGGTCATATGTCCGTCTACATGGGCACCACTTCCGTGCAGTTTGGATGGCGTTTGATGCTCTCAGAGCTCCATTCGGCTCTTGCCCTCATGCGTGTTGCTCACCTAATCTGCTGGCAGGAGGCTCGCAGATTAGAGTGGTAGGCAGTTGGCTGTCTGCTGGGCATGCACAGATCCCACTTCTCTTGTTTGGAGATGCCCTGTCTTGTCCCTGGCTAGCTTGGGTCCGTGTCCCTGGGCACGGAGATCTGGCTTCCGGTGCCTGAGTTAGGCCCTTCTTCTCTGAGGACCTGCTGCAGCCTGTTTCTGTGACTCGGTGCTCACTGTGCTCGGGGCTGATGCCCCTTTTCCTGGCTCCACATGGAAACCAGTGTATTTAGAGGTGGGTCGCTCCATCCCCTACCTGGAATGGGATAATTATTTTTTTATTTTTTATTTTATTCTTTTACCACACTATTAACCATTCTAACCTTTAAATGTCTTTCAATTGTGTGTGATTTTAATTTTATTACATTTAAAGAAGAACCTTTTGGTGTGCCTCTTAAGCTCCAGGTTTTATACTGATTGTTCATTAGACACATAGCCCAATGTAAAGAACTTTGATTTACTTTGTATCCTCTTAAAAAGTACCTTCACCACCCGATTTTAGTTAGCTTAGAGAACACGGGGGAAATTTTCAGCTACGAATTCTGTTGATTGGGCTGGAGATCTCCTAAGAAACTGTTTTGACCACTAGCAAGTGTTTTGTGAGAAAGTACCAGTTGCTCCCATCACAGATTGTGCTTGGTGGCATTGTTGGGGTAGGGGGAGAGGTGTTCAATGACTTTTTATTGTTGTTTTACATCCTTTTTTTGATATGACCATGAATTCCCTATTGTCCTAAGGCCTATTGTAATGATGTCTTTTCAGCCATATTTATGATTTCATGCTTTTCAGAAACAGAAGAGGTTTGTCCTCTGTTGCGTGTTTACACAAACACTTTGCTTCCTACTTCCTTTTCAATACACCGATACGCATCTGGCTCAGTTGTGTGTATGGGGGTGGGTGGAGGGGTTGTCTTGGCAAATACACATGAGTCTGACTGAGCTGTTGTCTCTGGAGCCTGATTTGTGCTTGTGTTTGCAAGCACATGGCAAGCCTCATGCACTGGACCCAGTGAGACTCACAAGGAAGGAACAGAAGCACCAGGTGTAGACCACCATGTAGCCACGGAATTACGAAAACTGTGTATTAGACGTTGGGAATGAGCTGTAGTCGTTTTACTTGATTGGATTAGGATATTTGACCATTGGTAGAATAAGTGAGAATGGGCACACAATTTTATTGCCTAAATGATACGATTTAGTATAAGGAAGTGAATGATACATAATGGAGCTCTCTCTGCCATTTATATGTTCTTGCTTAACACTGTTTTGTTATGGTGCAGACAGATATACGAACTCAATTTCCATGGATTCAGCTAGATGCTCTCCATCTTTTGTATAAACTATAAATGTTGCATATGTCAAAGAATTTATAAATGAAAGAGCTTACAAAGATAATTTCCATAATAGATGGTATTGATCCTGTTCTACACTGACTTTAAAATTGGTCCTTGACTGACATGCAACTGAGGGTGCAAATAACAAGGATAATGACTTTTAGTGTTGTTAATGGTACAGCAGAGGGCAAGGAAGTGGGTTTTTGACAGACTAAACTCAGATGTTTTAGGAGCAGAGTGCTCTTTGTTTTTTGACTTCCAGTGGCCTAATTTTTGGCATTAATGCTAGAGAAAAATTAATTTCTTTGCTTTTGTAACATTTTGAACACTTACATGGTTTGGGTTGATTTCAGTTCTCATAAGTAAGTAGCTTTGGTGGAAGTTTATGAGAATCTTTTAAATAGTTTAGGGATCAATAAAACATTATTCTTTCTTTTTTTTTTTTTTTACAGAGACAGAGAGAGTCAGAGAGAGGGACAGATAGGGACAGACAGGAACGGAGAGATGAGAAGCATCAGTCATCAGTTTTTCGTGGCAACACCTTAGTTGTTCATTGATTGCTTTCTCATATGTGCCTTGACTGCGGGCCTTCAGCAGACCGAATAACCCCTTGCTTGAGCCAGTGACCTTGGGTCCAAGCTGGTGAGCCTTGCTCAAGGCAGATGAGCCCACACTCAAGCTGGTGACCTCAGGGTCTTGACCTGAGTCCTTCTGCATCCCAGTCTGACGCTCTATCCACTGCGCCACCTCCTGGTCAGGACCAAAACATTATTCTTGTCAAAAGATGGAATAATATGGAAAGATATGATAATAGTGCTAAATCTTGACTAAGGTAGAATATTTAAGAGTTGAAAAAATAAAATAAAAGTAAGGTGCATCACCTGTAGTTATTTTATTTTGACACTGCTCCCCACGAGCCTTGGATAAGTGCTATATTGTAATGATTGTTGCAACAAGAAGCTATTGTGCTGCGCTCATGAAATGAGTATCTTTTCTGACCCATGAATACAACCATTATCAAGGGGACACTCGAAGCCTTGAAGACAGCTTTTCTTTAGTTTTATCTTCTTGATGCAATTTTTTTTTCTCTTTTAGAGCAGCTACCAATTTGTGTTTTAGAATATACAACTCAGTAACTTGGCTTAATTTAATTAAATCATCTTTCATATAGGGTGAAATGAGTGATTATATAGGCATGACAGTCCTTGTAATGGAAAGAAAAAATATTTATACTAGTCTCTTAGGAAAGTCCTACTTCTCAATATTTGTGTCTATCCTCTCTCTCATTCAGGGTCCTGAGAATAAGAAGAAAGATGGCAGTGGTGAGGTGAGGCTTCCAGGCTGTCTGCCAGCCAATCAGAGCCGAGCCTCAGCAGCTGACGCACTAGTACTCTGGGGCCAGGTTCATGGTCTTTAAGGTTTTTAATTTTTAAAATGTGAGATTATAGGAAGAATCTTGAAGTTATTATCATCCTTTGCTTATACTTCCTTTCCAGACTTTATATAGAAGCAACAACCGTGGGCTGTCTTGAAAGCAGTGGTCTCAATTTGGGACAATTTGCTTTTTGGAGGACATTTGACAGCATCTGGTTGCATTTTTGGTTGCTCCTGACATCTATTGTCAAGTGACAGCAAAACATCCTACAATACACACAGAACAGCCTCCGTGGAAACAGTGACCTAGGCCAAAATGTCAATAGCTCCATGGCTGAGAACTGCACCGCGAAAGCATTGTCTCACAGAGAGCACACTTTCTCTGGTAATATGCTCCCCGAAGGGTAGTTCCAGGAGAGAGCAGGCACAGAATTCGAGTGTTAGCTCCTGCCTCAGAAGGAGAGTGAGGGAAATTGGTATACAATGGCATGTCATGACACACTATTTGTGGCCTCACCCACAAGCCCCGATCTCTAGAAAGAAGTGAGGTTTATGGGCTATGTTAGTTCAAAGGCAGGCCATCTTGTATTTTCAAGTGGTGCGAAGTCAGAGACAGCTGAAGCCAGGAATTAGTCTGTGAGCTCAAGAAATGAGGGAATCGCCACCAAGTGCCCTCAGTGTGGTTTACACAACGGTGTGGTTTACACATCAGAGTGTAGCCTGATTCTGTGTATGGCACATTACTGGGCTCACACTTGACTGTCATTCCAAATTAAGAAAAAGTCTTAATTTGACTTCTTCAGGATGAGCAAGAGCAGAGTGCAGAATGCCTGTTACCAACACTGTAGTCAACAGGAGATTATAGGGCTCTTTTTTTTGAATTTAGTAATTGTAGTTTCTTTTTTGACGTTGCTGCCGTAATCAAGAAATGGAAACATGGCCTATTTAGGGCAAAATGAGTCACGAAGTCAGAAACTTTATAGATATTTGTGGAAAGAGATTAATATGACCTAAGTGCCAGAGGAGGGGAGAATAATTTGAAAACTCATTATTTGTAACTTGAGGCAAATTAATCATAGTTCCAAAACCGTATTGTGGCAAAACATGGGAAACCAGATAATTGGTATGTTTTTCTGTGGGACTCTCAATTCTAAAGGACTCTAATTGATGTATTGTTTGTGTTGTTCACTAAATACAGTGTTTGGGATGGAGGGAGGGAGCAGAGACACGTGTGATAGCAGCTCAGAGATGCTCGCTGCTTCTCTCCAAACAATTACAGTGCTGCGGCTGCCAATGGTGATGTCACAGCAGAGAAGGCACCATTTGAGCCCCTTTAGAACCCTCATGAGAAGGACAGAGAGAATTTGTGCAAGGTTTGAAGCGGTGTTAAGATTCCTCCTGCGTTTCTCTGTTAATCACATTAAATCCGTGGTCCCCAACCCCTGGGCCTTGGACCGGTACCGGTCTGTGGGCCAGTTGGTACCGGTCCGCAGATAAATAATAAATAACTTACATTATTTTCGTTTTATTTATATTTAAGTCTGAACAATGTTTTATTTTTAAAAAATGACCAGATTCCCTCTGCTACATCCGTCTAAGACTCAGTCTTGACGCTTGTCTCGGTCACGTGATACATTTATCCGTCCCACCCTAAAGGCCGGTTCATGGAAATATTTTCTGACATTAAACCGGTCTGTGGCCCAAAAAAGGTTGGGGACCACTGCCTTAAATGATAATGTTCTTAACATTTAATTACTTGTATGGTTTAGAAGTTGTATTTAGCGCCACCCAGGAAAAGCAAGAGCACTGTTGATAGCGAAGCAGGAGTTCTGTTTGTTTTGGCAGAAGCAAAAACCCAAAGTAGTGCTTTGGGACCGAGAGAAGGAGAGAAAATAATGTTGGTTTTTAACTTTGGTCCTGTGACTACTAGAGGTGGTGTTGGGCAGGACGGACCTATCCAGATTATACATTTTAATACTGTTTATAGATAAGTAGCATCCCTTTGGAGAGAGGAAAGTGGCAATGGACTTAAAGAAGAAGAAAAAGACACCTTACAGGAAGGGAGAACGTGACTGACAACTAATTTCCCAAATGCCAAAGGCCTCTGCCATCCGTCGGCTGTCTGCTGTGCTGTTTGCCGGAGTTCTGGCATGGCTTTTCCCTGGGTTATTACCAGTCACACCGGGCTCGGGGCTTCTGCTGGAGAAGAGTGTGCTGTCTAGCATGTATGTTTTAGGGATGAGGAAGCCAGGCTCTCACTGGGCGTGGGAACAGGCAGGGTAAAGGGAACTTCGTCCTTGAATTTTATCTCCATGTTTTCAGTCCATAGCTAAGTGCCTGATCAATACGTGCTTTAATTAGTAACTGCAATAATTTATAGGTAATAATGGTTTAAAACTTTTTTTTTCCAGGGAGATTTTCACTTCCTAGATATATCTTTTCTCACCTTCTTTTGTCTGGCTTTCCACCCCATCTTAGCTCTGGCTTGGTAGAGACAAAGAGAAACAGAGACAGAGAGAAAGGAAGAAAAGGAATTCCCACATAGCAGAAAGAAAACCGAAGCACAGCGGGCCTTATACATTACCGCAGGGTAACCCTCACAACCGCATTGTGATGTCGGTAGTAGTACTCACATTTTATGGGTGAGAATGGGAAGATTCACAGATGTTACTCCATCTATAGTAAGTAACAGAGCTGGGATTTCCTCGCAAGTCTGGAAGATTCCAACGCAGGCTCCCTTTTTTTTTTTTTTTTTTTTTTTTTAATTTTTTCTGAAGCTGGAAATGGGGAGAGACAGTCGGACAGACTCCCGCATGCACCCGACCGGGATCCACCCGGCACGCCCACCAGGGGCGACGCTCTGCCCACCAGGGGGCGATAATCTGCCCATCCTGGGCGTCGCCATGTTGCGACCAGAGCCACTCTAGCGCCTGGGGCAGAGGCCACAGAGCCATCCCCAGCGCCCGGGCCATCTTTGCTCCTATGGAGCCTTGGCTGCGGGAGGGGAAGAGAGAGACAGAGAGGAAAGCGTGGCGGAGGGGTGGAGAAGCAAATGGGCGCTTCTCCTGTGTGCCCTGGCCGGGAATCGAACCCGGGTCCTCCTCACGCTAGGCCGACGCTCTACCGCTGAGCCAACTGACCAGGGCGGCCCCCTTTTTAAAGTATTTTATACCTTGTGGCACTTAGGAATTGTACTAACGACAGGGCAGTTATTCATCTCTGTAACTTCGGTTTAATTATAGAGAAATGACACACACACACACACACACGCACACGCACGCACACGTTACTACAAACTTGTTCCTTTGGAGGAACAGATGGGAAAAATAAAAAGGAAGAGATAGGGATCCCCTGCGAGGTAGCGTGGGAAGAAGTTGGCATTTGTGGTTAGCCCAGTGAGTGCCTGGCAGTGCGGAGCCCTGCTAGCAGGGGGCCATGCATTTAAGGTTTAGGCCCTGAGCGGAGAAAGCAGGGCCAGTGCACACAGATGATGTGCCCACTGTGCACGGTCTCTTGGGGTGCTGTCCACGGCGCAGTCTGCGACGGGGCCTCTGCCCGGAGCTGTGCACTGTGTGGCGGGCGCAGGGGCTGCACGGTGAGCATCCAGGTGTGTGCCACGTGGGTAAGAACATGCACCTGCCACAGGTGCAGCTGTCTCCTTCTGGAAGAAGCAGAGAGAAATGCCTAGGAACTCAAACATCAGCCTTACCAACAAACAAAAAATAAACTCCATTTTAAACAAGCAAAGGACTTGGATAGACACTTCTTCAGAGAAGATAGACAAACAACCCATACACATAAGAAATGTGTAGTGTCACCTGTCATCACAGAAATGAAAATCAAGACCCAGGAAGATGCTACCTCATGCTCATTACGATGGCTATTCTAAAAAGTGTCAATAAAGATGTGGAAGAAATTGGTTTATGCCTCAGAACCAGGCTACTTGATTTTTATCCGTGTCTCTCCCCACCCTCCAGTTGCAGTTTTCCCCCAAACCTATTTTAATATTATTGTGTTAATTGCTATACTTTAATCACTTGGAGTCACCTTTCCTTTTGGTCTACATAAAAGTTAATATAGGCCCTGGCCGATTGGCTCAGCGGTAGAGCGTTGGCCTGGCGTGCGGGGGACCCGGGTTCGATTCCTGGCCAGGGCACACAGGAGAAGCACCCATTTGCTTCTCCACCCCCCCTCCTTCCTCTCTGTCTCTCTCTTCCCCTCCTGCAGCCAAGGCTCCATTGGAGCAAAGATGGCCCGGGTGCTGGGGATGGCTCCTTGGCCTCTGCCCCAGGCGCTAGAGTGGCTCTGGTCACAGCAGAGCCATGCCCCGGAGGGGCAGAGCATCGCCCCCTGGTGGGCAGAGCGTAGCCCCTGGTGGGCATGCCGGGTGGATCCCGGTCGGGCGCATGCGGGAGTCTGTCTGACTGTCTCTCCCCGTTTCCAGCTTCAGAAAAATACAAAAAAAAAAAAAAAGTTAATATAATTTCAGCAAGTACAACCGGCATGACAACTGCACTGTGTGGTTGTGGTTTGAACCGGCACTCGGTAGGTGGGGTTAGACGTGGTCTCTGGACCGGTGGGGGCCTCCCAGTGTCCTGGACTCACTGGTGTCCCCCACTGAAGGGACGGAGACGTAGGGTGAGTTTTGTGGGTTTGTTCATTGGAAGTTGGTTAAGAGTGTTTTCTCTGGTCAGTTTTTATCCACTCGCCTGTCTCTGGGAGAATGTTTCCGGTTTTACCAACCCCGGGTGGTATAGTATGCATTCAGTATGCTCCTGTCATGACCATTTCTTCTGATTGATGTTACTTGATATTTTTCAGTAATTTGTCAACGAAGGAGTTGTGCCAGCAGCACTTTCTGTTTGAGTCTGTGGTCTCCCAAGCTCAGCCAGGAGGCCTCTGTTGTTTTCCTTTAAACTCCTTCTTCTGAACTGGTTGTGGCTGAGAACTCCGGGCAGCATCCCTGGGAGATAGATTACCTTTCGCTGCCCGGGGGCTGTGTAGCTGGCACACCTGTGTGTTCCTGTGTGAGCTGGCTGCTGGGCGTGCTGGGAGCTGCGGTGGTGAAGTCAGCAGGAACAGTGGGAAGGGGGTGTGTGGCTGTTGTCAGAGATGGCCAGGACAAGACGGGACCACGGTGGATGTGGGATCCAGCCGTAATTACCATGGCCGGCCCAATGTGAAATCAGCCCTCCCCATCTCCCTTCATGTTGGAATTGTGCCTTCTGGCCAAAGGTAAAAGCTTTCTCCTTTTGTATGCTATTTATAACAGCATCATTTTATGGGGTTCAAGTGAAATTTCAAAAATGGATGGGTAGTAATAGGTGGTTTTGTTTTTTGTTTTTATTTTTTAACCTAAGGGATGTTCTTGCTTAGTCTACTGTGGGATGTCCTCATAAATTGTAATTAAAACTTGTTATATGTTATGTGTTTAAAAACATCACTCGAGTTTAAAATTTTCATGCAAGCTTTGATAAGGCACAGCTTCTGTTTTTGATACTAAATGCATAAACCTGAAATATTTATGCAAAAAAAGTATTCTGGCTTCCAGAGAAAAGAGTTTACTAGATTTTCCCTTCCTTCCTCCCTTCCTCCCTTCCTTCCTCCCTCCCTTCTTCCCTTCCTTCCCTCCCTCCCTCCCTGCTTCCCTCCCTCCCTCCCTTCATCCCTCCCTTCTTTCTCTTCTTCCCTCCCTCCCTCCCTTCCTCCTTCCTTCCTTCCTCCCTCCTTCCCTCCCCCCTGCTTCCCTTTCTCCCTCCCTTCATCCCTCCCTTCTTTCTCTTCTTCCTTCCCTTCCTCCCTCCTTCCCTTCCTTTCTCCTTCCCTTCCTTTCTCCTATTTGTGTTTTTGCTTAGCAAACTGCTCTGAATTTTTGAAATATGGTTAATCCCAATTATCTGTATATGGAATATTAGGCAAGTAGAAACTCCCAGAATATCTCGGCCAGCCCTTCCTGCCCCCTCTTTCCTCTTGCAGTCATTAGATAGTGTATATGTTCACAGACTGCAAACTAATATTAAATCTAGCCTAAGCTTCAGAAAAATCACAATGCATTAAAGATTGATTTTCTCGGTCTGTCTGGAATTTTCCATACCATTCTGGCCTTCTGTTAGCATGGCTGATTGTGTGCAGACACCTTACGTTTTTTTCTCTCTGTGTTTATCTGTCTCTTTCTGTGTGGTGCAGAGGGAGCCAGTTCCTTCAGGCCCCTCCATCTGGGTGTCAGCAGAGACGGAGAGGGTATAGGACCTGCAGTGGTTCTGTTCCCGAGGTTAGCCCGTGGCGGGGGGCTGGCTTTACTCCCATCACCAGCGCGGCTGCTGTTGCGGCAGGGAAGCCCATAAAGCTGGAGTAACCACGGCCACATCAAGGCTTGTGTCCAGGCTGTAACCCAGCCAGGGAGGGCTGCTGCAGTGTCGGGTCCCATGAGCACACGTGGGCACGTGGGCGAGGAGGGTGAACATTCCTGAGCAGTCTGAGCTACTCAGTGTAACTTCCCTCAAGCGTTGGTGAGTCTGTGCGAGACATGGTTGCTTGTCCCACGGGAACACCGAGCTGTGAACAGTTCTGTGTTAGGAGGTGGCATGCTGTCCTGAGGGAATCGTTGCTTGTAAAGTCTGACATGGGCGTGTGTGTGCGCATGCATGTGCATGCCGGTATAGCTGTCTGTTGACCAAATAATAAATTAGTTGTTTTTTTGCGTGAAAGCAAACACAGTACCTTTTGAAAGGCAGAAACCGTGTGCCGAACCAAAAACACGAGGCTAGTGTGTCCCAAAAGGAAAATTTATTTTAAAAACGCCTGGGCGCAGTTGGGCTGAGACCAGCAAAGGGCATCATCCCCTAGGGAGGGTTGGGGCAGGGGTTATATGGATTTGTCAAAGGGCCTTGAGCAAAGGCAGCTGCAAGATCCCTTCTTCTGTTTGTGGTTGGGAGTGGTGCCACGGTCCCTCAAAACTGTCTGCACCCTGATCCAATTGCCCCTTATCAGCACCCAGCTGCAAGGGAGGGCTGAGCCATATTACCGAGTAGGCAAGTCCTTCTCCCTCCTTCAGGCCTGTATTGTGCTTAAGAAAGATGGTGGCTGAGTAGCCATTTTACCTATTTACCTTTGTGTTTGAAGACACGAACACACAAGTACCTCTCAGGTGTTGTAAAATACTGAGTTCTTACTGCAGTGTCCTAGGCTGTTTTTAAAGGATTTGTGCAGAGGGAAGAACACCTGAGCTCTCAGGCGGGACCGGCGTGGCTGAAGCAGAAAGATCGGCAGCACGAGGGGCCTGCCCGCCACTCTTCACCAGCCCCGTCTGTGTCGGACCCTCCACGTGGCTGGTTGGTGTCTTGTCTCTGGGGACCAGGGACCTGCTGTCTGGCTTCTTTATGCTGAAAATCCCTTCTGCCCATTAGGAGCTGAGCATAGTGGCTTCTGTGGCTGCAGGATTCTGACTGACCAGGGTAGAGAGTTCCAGGCTGTACTTGAGGCCAGTCATGTGTGTGTGTGTATGTGTGTGTGTGCATGTGTGAGCGTGTGTGCGGGTATGTGGGTACATATGTGCGTGCGCGCGCACATGTGTGTGCGTGTGTGAGTGTGTGTTAACATTGTGGGTACGTGTATGCGGCTATGCAGGTACATGTGTCATACAAACCTTTGATGCTCTTCTTAGCAACAACTTAAGTTCTCTGGCTGTTCTGCTTCGTTTCTGCTATGGCTGTAGTCCTCTGTATCAGTCTGATTTTTCAGCTCACTTTAAAATAAATTCTCTGTGAGGCTAGGGATTTCATGAGCTAGAGAATGATAAAAACAGTAGCTAAGGATAACGGGAAACCCAGATTGCATAATATGGAGTCACTGCCTTGGTGATTTTTCAAAGAGGGAAGCCTTTCTAAATAAGAAAGTTAGATATAGGCAGTTTGGTGTTGGGTATGAAGCATTGTTATCAATTGCAAATACAACCTTAAGCCAGGAGGCTAGCCAAAAAAGGCCTTTACGAAGC
This sequence comes from Saccopteryx bilineata, assembly GCF_036850765.1. Classification (NCBI taxonomy): domain Eukaryota; kingdom Metazoa; phylum Chordata; class Mammalia; order Chiroptera; family Emballonuridae; genus Saccopteryx; species Saccopteryx bilineata. Next base: position 10,456,761 of record NC_089500.1, on the reverse strand, counting down.
CCAAATGGGCATGACAAATTTAAGTGCAAGAGCATGAGGAATATCAGAGGAGCAGTCATAAAGTGGGAGCGAGCCAGCCTGGGACTGCAGTCGTTCTGGAGGACATTTTAATGAATATCACGTATTATACACCTACATAGCCTTTAATGATGATGACTCAAGGCCGTCAAGCAAAAGCAGTCACCATTTATTTGATTTTTGACAAGGCAGGGCAAGTTATGTTATATTCAAAAGTATTGAGATGAAAGTTACGGTGAAAAAGTACGTTCTTAGAATAAGTTCTGAAGCTCAGTAAACTAGAAATAGCATGTGATCCTTAGGCTTAAGAATGCCAAGATATCATTGTTAACAATGACAGACTTTAAAGTGTTCCAGAAAACATCAAAGCATGAGAGGCTTTAAGTGGGCCAAGGGGAGGTACCCACAGCAAGTCTCGGCAGTGACGAGTGGGCTGGGGAGTGTGTGGGGGCCGAAGAAGTAGTCAGGTAGCTGTGGCAGGTGAGGCCCAGGACCTGAGCCTGGGCAGTGACATGAGGAGCAGAGAAGACAAGATGGACGCAAGAGAGAGACCATGAAGGCTGCAAGATAGGGCGACTAACTGGACCTGGTTGGCCAGAGGGAGGGCGGATTTGAAAGTCAACTCCAGGTTTTGCAGTTTTTGAGTCTGGGAGAATTGTGGTTTACTGCCACAGAAACGGGGTGGGCAACTGCTTTTGCAGGGAGGGAGGCGGGCTTTGTGTCCAGGGTGCTGACCTGAGGGGCTGGCCAGAGACCTGGCGGCCTTTGGGCTGAGGGCCTGGTGTCCTGCGAGGCCCCTTTCAGCAGAGACAAGCAAAGACAGGCGTGCTTTCCTGGTTGCCTGGGAAAGTGCTTAATAATTACTGGTTGGTTTGTAGCTCTTTTGAGTTTTGTGGGATGATTGGATTTGCTTGAAAACAGACTTTGTTCAGATACATAGTTTTTACTTAAAAGCAGAAAGTCAGTAATTAGACCCGCTTATGCTCTGGGAGTGTGGGAGCAGAAACTGAGGGAAACATGCTAGTCCCACGTTGCCGGAAAGCCTCAGGTGTTTGTTTTTTCTTGAAATGTCATGTACAATCTCCATTCTACGCCATGATGTTTAGTTTCATACAACTTTTTAAAAAATAATTGCTGTCAACCCAAAATGAAGAGTTGCCCACCATGTTTGCCTTGTGGTTTTGCTTAGCTCTTCTTGGTTCCAGCCAGGTGCGCTTTGCTCCCGACTCAGACAGCAGGGGGAATCTGATTTCCTGCCAGCCACATGACAGCTCTTTCTGTACAACTTTGTAGGTTCTTGCTCTTATTTCCACGAAGTTTAGACAAATGATCTGAATTATCAAAGCATTATGAAATGTTCCTAGGAAAACGAGATAGTACACCTTATATTATTGGAACACTTTTATGACTGGATTTGTTTGTAATAGGCTCTTAGGAACCATCTGAAGTGAATAGGTAAGACTTCTGTTTTTATAGAAAATGGTGCTTTTTATTGAAATGGCTCATGAATAATGGCAGATGCTGTTATTTAAAGGCGATGAGTCCAAATGGTTAAATTGGTAGACGCGAGAGAAGTCAGACCTTAGGTGACTTGGATTAATATCTTTTTTTTTTTAATTACTACCCTGCTAATTAGTAAGCACACTACTTTTTCCTGGAGTGAGGCATTTTCTTTCTGAATAAAGAAATAAAAATAACTATTTTTTCCCCTAGTCTGGATAGAATCCACTTGGGTTCCTATAGCCAAGGGGAAGATTTTGTTAGTACAAATTTTAGCATACGTTTTCCTAATTAGAGTGATTAAATCAGACCCGTCTTTCTGTGCGGCAATCTTATTTCCAGTGGCCGCTGCCGAAACAGGAAGCTGAACTCGCCGGGAGTGGATAGCACCGCTGAGCTTTATTTCTAGACTTGCAGTCTCCCGTCCCTCAGACGGCTGGAGCCAGAGTATTTTCTCAGGTGTGACGGACTGAATGTCTCCTGATTGATTTTCAGAGCAAAACTGCAACTTGCTGTCGCATTGTGCTCCGTGGACAGTGAGGTGAAACAGTCGATTTTATTGCTTGATGTTGTTTCCGTATGAGTGATGTTTTTATATATATTTTTTAGATGGTGTCACTTTTTCCCTCGGACACTGAATTCCAGTGTGTGGCCCTTCTACTCTCCTCTCCCTTCCTCCTAACTTTCCTCCCACTCACGTTTCATCTGTGTCTTCTGATGGCTTCTCTAAATAGTGGTGTCCCCAGACCTGATGCAAAGTAGCATCCATTGACAAGCAAGTTTTAAAAAATGTCTTTCCTTTTCCTATCTAGTTCTGAGTTTGAATTTTTAAAAAAATAACTCAGCAAGGGCCCTGGCCGGTTTGCTCAGTGGTAGAGCGTCGGCCTGGCGTGCGGAAGTCCCGGGTTCGATTCCTGGCCAGGGCACACAGGAGAAGCGCCCATCTGCTTCTCCCCCCCTCCCCCCCTCCTTCCTCTCTGTCTCTCTCTTCCCCTCCCGCAGCCGCAGCCGAGGCTCCACTGGAGCGGGGATGGCCCGGGCGCTGGGGATGGCTCCTCAGCCTCTGCCCCAGGTGCTAGAGTGGCACTGGTCGCAACAGAGCGACGCCCCAGAGGGGCAGAGCATCGCCCACTGGTGGGCAGAGCGTCGCCCCTGGTGGGCGTGCTGGGTGGATCCCAGTTGGGCGCATGCGGGAGTCTGTCTAACTGTCTCTCCTCGTTTCCGGCTTCAGAAAAATACAGAAAAAAACACAGAAAAACTCAGCAACCCTGATAAGGCTTTTTGTTTTAAATTTCTACATTTTTAAGTCTCCCTTTTAAAAGTGTGAGGTTTTTCCTACATTCAATGCTTTGCAAGTGTCACACAAAGAAGTTCCCCTGCCATTAAGAATACAGATTACTCATTGGAATAATGGCGGCAGGGGCAGATTACTCATTGGAATAATGGCGGCAGGGGCGTAGTTCCGTTAGAAAACCTGTCCCGTGAAGGTTGATTGCGGGGGGGGGGGGGGGGGCGTACCGTGATGACCTGAAGCCAGCTAGCTTTTTGCATAGAAAAATCAGTTCTGAAAAATTATTTAATGAGGAATTAATTGGATCAGAATTTGTGGACTAAGAATGATGGCTTTCAGATACTTTGAAGGGACTTACAATAATTATTACTTACAAAGAAGAAGGTGCAGTTTAAAATTTTTCCTCTGTGACATGGAAGTATTAGCACCTGCCCATGGCACAGCGTTGAGGGTAAGTCACATTCATTCTCTAAGTACCGTGGGTGCAGAGGTGCGTGGGCATCCAGTCTTGGGGAGCATCCTTGAGCGTGGGTCTCAACTGATGGGAAGGGGGGTCATCCTGGTGAAGGACGTAAAGAAGAACGTTCCAAGCAGAGGGACGTCGCTGAGACTTGAGAGCACACTGACGTGCTGGGAGCCCTGCACGCGAGTCCAGTGTGCTTAGTGGGGTGGACAGTTAAACCGGACCTACAGAATGGTGAGAATACAGTGGCCGGCAGGGACAGGGTCCTGAAGAACCCCCTTTGCCGTGTGATTACCCGTGGGTGGAGGCCCTGGCTCTGGGGGGGGTCCTGGTTTTGTCTGTACCCGTACCTGGCTCTGGGCCTGGGATGACTCCTTCGGTTTCTATCGCCTCATCAGTAAGTTGGAGTTAATAATTAATTGTACCTGCCTCATAAGAATGTCATAATGATTGCATTAGATTAACGCCTGAGCATGAGTGCTCAATAAATGTTAGTTTCTGTTATTGTTGTTGTTGATGATGTAATGGTCACTGTTCTGAAGGCCATGGGGCAATCATTACAGGGTGTTAGGAGTGTAATGGGCAACATTAGCATTTTAGAACATTTCCTGGCAAGCAGGGTGGAGGGATGGGACATGTTAGATTAAGTGAGGCGGACAGACGCACCGATGCAGTAGTCATCAGGTAAGACGGCTGAGGGCCCCACCAAAGCCATTGCAGGGAGAGTGGAGGGAGGAGAGGCTGGATTAGGGAGACTGAGAGATGCTCACCAGGTGACCAGCTTGGCATGGAAAAGCCAAAGCATCCGGATAACTAGTAGGGTTTGGATTTGAGTAACAAACAGGGGAAGCCAGGGAGGAAATACATGAGGAGCAGCAGCGTTTTGGAGGTGAGAAGGTGGTTGAGTTTGATTTGGATTTCAAGTTTATGTGCTTGTGAGCCTTCCCAGTAGAGAGGTCCAGTGGCCTATTGGGTACTGATGTGTAATGGTTCGGGAGAGATTGGGCTGATCCGGAGATGTGGGAGTTACAAGTGAATTCCCAGATATGATTGGCTTAGATAACAAAGGAGCCAGGGAAGCCAGACTTGGAAACCACTACATTAATAAAACACCGCCCCACCCTGATATTTAAAATAACTCAATGATGACGGTTTCCACAAGAGGGGACCCCATAAAGAAGATCAAAAAACAATCTGGAGAAGTAGAAGAAAACCAGAGGAGAGAAGTGTCACAGAAGTTGGGATGGGTTGGGCGGGGCTAGGGAGAGAGGAACAGCGGGGACCAGGACGCGGAGGTAAAGGTGGGGGCAGGTGCTCTTCCTAGAAACTTGGCTCCAAGGGGAAGGGGAGACTCTCATTTAGCAGCTGGGTTCCCTGCCCCGGCACCCCACCCACAGTTTATAAAGCAGGATGTAGCTTGTGATTATAGCTTGCTGGTCCTAATAGATTCTGTTCAAGTACATGGTTGAAAGCAAACTCCAAATTTGTAAGACTTAGAGGGAATATTCAGAGGCGCTAATAACGGTGACTGCAAAATGTCAGTCACTGCTTTGTACAGATACGGCGGCCTCCTCGCCACACAGCGTGCCCATGAGGAAGGTGCCGTTTCACCATTGTACGGAGGGGGGGGGCGCTCAGCCCAAGAGGGCAATGGAGGAAGTAGCTGGCAGTCCTGGGTCAGACCTGGGCTGCCTGGCTCCAGAATCCTTGCCTTTGAACTGTTGCGCTATATTGTTTCCACCCTGAATTAATAGTTCAAAGAAAGACTTTGAACCGAGTGGAGAAAAGGAAGGGATCGTTCAAACATCGCTTTAACCTTCATTCCTTTCCCTGGCAAGGTCCCTGGGCTCTTTGTATTTTGTTGTTTTGCCAGATAGTTTGTGAACTTGGCTGACCTTTATGGATGGAAGTATTTGAATGTTTGAAGTGGGGAAGAGTTGAAGGTTATCAGAACAAAACAAACTACAAAAAAAAGCACAGCTCTTTTTTTCCAGAGTACAGTCAGGTACCTTGGGATAGCGTATGCCAGGGACTACATCCTGTAAGCAAGGAGAAGAGAAAGCATTTGAACATGATTATTCATTGTGAAAATTTGTTAAAAACATCAACAAAGCACAGTTTTGGTCAGCCATCTGCTAGAAGATAGAAATGAACTTGTTAAGAATTTGCAGAAAACTGTTGATTACTGTTTGTTTATGTGTTACATATTGTCATTGAGTTGTTATTCACTTGGGAAGAGAAATTCTGTTTTCAGTTTCCTTTGTGATCCAGGCCCAAACTGCCATTTCTTAGAATTCTTTGTATAGGCTGGTGATCAGCGCAGTGTTGACCAAGTGCCGTACAGCTCATCCTGAACGGTAGTTAACTTTGATCTTCACCCACTTGTTTCCGTTAAATCCTCCAATACTAAAGGTGAAGAAAGCTAAGGAATGCGATTCTTACTTCCCAGCTGGCCTGGTTCAGAGGTTGTTTTTTGTAACTGGAACACGTTTATCATCATACAACATGTCTTAGATCCTCCAGCCAGTCGTTTATGACTGTTTCTCGAGGCCCCCCCGGGGCCAAGCATTGAAGGACTTCTCTGCTCTAGGTGCTCAGGATACAGTGCAGGATAAAATAGAGATGTGTGTCCCCCCGTAAAGCTTGTCTTCCTGTTGGGGGAGAGGGTGATAAGCATGACACAGGAGTCCCTGATACACTGCTGAGTGGTAGATGCTGTGGAGAACAGAAGCAGTGAGGCGGGGGGGGGGGGGGGGGGCATCCCTCCCGCTGGGGGAAGGCAGGGTGTGGGATGAGGAAGGGTGGTCCTTGCAGGCCTCCCTGCAAGTTGACCAAAGACCTAGAGGAAACAAGGGAATAAGCCACACGGCTGATTAACTGGAATGCTTGTCGGCTCCTCTTATTTATTACCACGCTTCATCTTGTAGGTAAGTCTGACCCCCTGAGTCCGCATTTGATTTCTCTGTTTACACCCTCCGAGGGCTTGCTGTGCACGTGTTATGGGATTTCAAAGTAGCCTCCCCCACCTTTTGCCACCACAATCAGAGCAAATCACGTAAGGCTTCAGAGTTCGTGTTGCATTAAATGTGATTTATTCGGGCCAATGCGATAGCTTTTGTGCATTATTTTTAGCAGGTGCAGTTTTCACGTTTTAAAACTGACTCTAAAGTTATGAATATTAGGTAACTGCCCAGCGGTAGCCTCAACTTTTTTGTTGTTTTGCCTCTAGACTGATCACGTGTAGTGCACACAAACTCTCACGTCTTTCACTGACATCTTCAGCTCTGCACAATGAAAGTGATTCTCTCAGGGAGGTGGGGTGGAGGTATCTGAAGGATGAGGCATTCCTCCAGGGTTGCATCTAAAAAGAGGGAGGGGTCTCTACTGTAAAAGCCTCTCTGGGTTTTGATATTTGCCTTCCTTCCAATCCTTTGTTTTATTGTTTAGAGAATTTGTCTTATTTCCTTAACAATCCTAATAATAAATTGAGATAAAGGGCCTTCTTTTCTTTTTTTGTGTGTGACAGAGACAGAGACAGAGAGAGGGACAGATAGGGACAGACAGGCAGCAGGAAGGGAAAGAGATGAGAAGCATCAATTCTTCCTTCCAGCACCTTAGTTATTCATTGATTGCTTTCTCATATGTGCCTTGACTGGGGGGCTACAGCAGACCGAGTGACCCCTTGCTCAAGCCAGCGACGTTAAGCTCAAGCCAGCAACATGGGAACATGGCTATGATCCCACGCTCAAGGCAGCAACCCCACGCTCAAGCCAGATGAGCTCTTGCTCAAGCCAGCAACCTCAGGGTTTCAAACCTGGGTCCTCTGTGTTCCAGTGTGATGCTCTATCCATTGTGCCACAGCCTGGTCAGGCTAAAGGGTCTTATTTTCTAGAGTGCTTTCAAGGTACTGGGTGCTGAGTTGGCTTTGCTGGCTGCATTCTTGCCCTGACTTAGCAGTGAGTCCTTGTAAACACCAATAACATCAGTCCTCGCAAGTAAGGATCTTCTGTCCCTGGTGGTAGGAGATGTACCAACAGAGAGGAGAAATTCCGCTAGAGTTTATTTTATGAAGTCTCTTTACTGTCTGTTTTCACTTAACCGAACGTTTTCCGTCTTGGTATTTGTGCACAGTAAGCTGCATGAAAGAGGGTTTGAGTCAACGCTAATTTCTAATGTAATTACCCAGAGCAATTAATCTTCACTGTAGCTTTGCCAATGTGACATGTTTTACACGGTAGGTTTGGTTTGGAGCCAAAGAGGTGCATCGAACAAAAACTGTTTTTATATAACATACAGTTTCACTACCAAAATTACTCATTTGGATGAGACAGATGTGTTAAAAAGTGAGTATAAAGTGCTCAGATAATTTAGTATTTGGGATCAGCTACTGGGGCGAGTGTGCCAAGGTTTACCTTACAAATGGGATCCCAGGTCTGTGCAGTGAGCTGACTTGTGCCGTCACAAGAACTGCTGAAGGAGCCTACAGGATCATGCTGTAGTTCTCACTTTCATAAAACAATTAATAAAATGAAGTTGTACTCGCTTCAATGATGATTATACTTACTAAGACTAAACAGCTTCATAAGTTTTAAAAATATTTATGTAAGTTTTATATCCTGATTTTAAATATTGACAGCATGTGTACCTTATAAAATAAAATGAAAATATTTAAAAATGATGTTATTGATAATGTTACTTGTAGCAGACAGACTGAGGGGTGCTTCCCTGGGCACTTACATTGCTGCCTACTACTACAAAGCGCACCTCATTGAATGGTTTCTGTGATGCTTGACATCGTTCTAAACGCTTGACATGTGTCTTACTTTATTCACACGACAATCTGGTTTGATGTAATCTTCATTTTAGAGTTAAGGAAATTGAGTTACAGAGGTTAAGTCCATTCATTTATTTAGTAACTATGTTTTGAGTTTGTACTGTGTGCCAGCCATTGTTCTAGGTGCTATGAATACAGCTTTGACAAAAACATTAAAACAAAGTGGAATAACAACAGAAATTTTGTTGTTAGGAGTGATGGAAGCTGGCCAGAGCCACGTGGTTCCGAAGCCTAGAGCTGGGAGGTGGACAGTCTGACTTCATCGTCACCCCACCATGAGGCTGTGGGGACGTCCCATTCATTTTTATGTCTTTACTTCCCCTTCCTTCTCACCTAGTCGTAGTCACTTCCCTTCCTCCAGCATTTGGCCACTCCTCACCTATTTCTTGGCTTTTCCCGCCTTCCATCTCTCTTTCCTTCTTGCCTTTCGTATCGCCCACATTCTTCATGCACGCAGCAGCTCTCAGTCCTCGGCCCCCGGAATACTATTTTCTGTGTTTTGTTTCGTATTATGTTTGTGCCCTATTTTTTTTTTTTTTTTTGTATTTTTCTGAAGTTGGAAACAGGGAGGCAGTCAGACAGACTCCCGCATGCACCCCACCAGGATCCACCCGGCATGCCCACCAGGGGGCGATGCTCTGCCCATCTTGGGGCATCGCTCTGCCGTAACCAGAGCCATTCTAGTGCCTGAGGCAGAGGCCACAGAGTCATCCTCAGCACTCGGGCCAACTTTGCTCCAATGGAGCCTTGGCTGTGGGAGGGGAAGAGAGAGAGAGAGAGAGGAAGGAGTGGGGGAGGGGTGGAGAAGCAGATGGGTACTTCTCCTGTGTGCCCTGGCCGGGAATCGAACCCGGGACTCCTGCACGCCAAGCCGACGCTCTACCACTGAGCCAACTGGCCAGGGCTACCCTTTCTATTTTTATTTCTGCTCTCTCCCTCCTCCCCGTCTTCTTTTCCTTTTCACTTATTCCCCTAATTAACTTTTCCTTGCCAGAGTGGGTGCTGGCATCCATAGGCAAGGTGGGAGGGGGGGAATGGACACAATGTGTGTGTGTGTGTGTGTGTGTGTGTGTGTGTGTGAGAGAGAGAGAGAGAGAGAGAGAGAGAGAGAGAGAGAGAGAGAGATGAATTACCCATTCCTCCAGTTGATGGGACGAAAGTCCCCGAGAAAAGAACAATGAATTCACCACTGATTGAGGAGGGGGACTGCGTGCTCCAGGGGAGACCAAGAGGGGCGAGTCTGCTGGGCTGAGGAGTCCCAGCAGTGGAAGAGCAGCTGACCCAACCCAGCAACAGATGAGAGCAGACTCTGTCCCCTTGGAGGGGCCCACTGGGGAAGGGGCAGCTTCAATTACCTGGGGGCACACACAGAGTGGATCCTGAGCAAGAGGCCAGTAACCCCTTCCTTCCCAAGTAGGCCGGGACTCTGCTAATGACTGAAACTGTTCTGAGCATGGCGGTTACAGTGTTTGTTCGTCTAACACCCTACAGCTCACTCTAGTAGGGACAGAGGGCAGCATGACAGGAACGACAAAATAACTATTTCTAATCTCCTAATTAGGGCTCAACATGTTAGACAAAATAAGGACTTGTATGCTGGTTAATTTGAAAATAATTCAATCTCTCTCTCTTTTTAAAATGTCCATGTGAATGTTTTCGTCTTTCTGCTCTGTGCCGTTGCCCGAGAACGTATAAATGAGTCTTCCCTCTGTAGGAACTTGGAACCTAGTTGGTCAGACAAGTGAGAACTTCTGAAGGTGTCTAAGGAGTATAAACTAAGCAGGAACCTACTAATTATGCCTCTTGGGTCAGAGAGTCCAGTCTTGTAGAGTCTAAGTGAAAAATGGGGTTGTGATAGGAGTTCAGAAAAGCCATTTCGGCCGAGAGGAGAGCAGGGCTGCAGGCAAGGCAAGTGCGTGAAGCCTGTAGGGACTGGGTCGACGGTGAGTGGCAGAAGATGAATTTGCGGAGTAAACTGAGAATGGGATGGTGGAGTCCTATAGTGTCTTTGAGTTTTAACTTGAGTAGATCTTGCCGGTAGCTCCCTGGAGGCTGCACCAGTTAATGTTTCTACCAGCATGTGTCAGAGTGTGTTGCTCCATATCCTTGCCAACACTTGATACTGGTCTTACATTCAGCCATTCTGGTTGATGTGTAATGTGACCTCATTTTAATTTTAATTTGAGTTTCCCAATAGCTAAGGTTGAGCACTTTTTAGGTATTTATTGGCTCTGTAGATATATATATATATATGTGTGTGTGAGAGAAAGGTAGGGGGTTCTTTTTTTTTTTTAACTTGGTTGTCTTTAAAAATACTGTTATTAGTAATTTATAGTTCTTTTTATATATTCTGAATATGAACCCTTAACCAGTTAGATATGTTGCAGTTGTCTTTTCATTCCATGTCTTGCTTTTTCCTCTCTCTTAATGGTGTCTTTTGATGGCAGACATTCTGAGTTTTAATGTATTTTCATATGTCCACAGTTTTTTAAGGATGACTCCTTTTTGTGTTCTATTTAAGAAATCTTTGCCTATGTTAAAGTCATAGAGACATTCTCCAGTGTTAGTGTCTGCTTGTGATATGAGGTAGCAGTCAAAATTTTTGTTTCCTCCATTCATATGGGCCACCAGAATTGTTTTCCTTTTTTTTTAAGTTTCAAATCACAGAAAATAAAGTATTTCAAAATGTTTTATCTTTCAGTCATTTCTGCAAACAGTTTCAAGTGACTTTAAACTCTTAATGGAAATAATGGTTGTTCTGTTTCTGCTAGTTTATAATATCCTAAATTGCAAACAAATTGGTTTTTCTGCCTGTCCATCTTCTTTATGAATCAGTGGAGAAAGCAAACAAAGACTTAAGCTCAGAAGTTCTACATAGTGTTTGTCCCCTTGGAAGTCACGTCTTTTTGTTGAACACAAGAACTATCCTGTACCTTTGTGGTCATCATTGGATCTATTTTTGCATACATAGAAGAATGGAGAATAAGTAGATAAAATTTACTATCAGAAAAACCAGTCATTTCTACTGCTTGACTCCTTTCTATTTCTTTCTTCTGGACTGATTTCTTACGGTGATTCCAAAAAGGATTTGTTGATAGATTCAGAAAAAAAAGTTATTCCTTCTATGTTTATTTCTTTCTAGTATTTATTATTTATACTTTTTTCTTTTCCCCTGCTTTCCCCATTTTTAGGCATAAGGTGTGAAAATCAGCAGAGGGTCTGGTGAACAAGTATATTATGCTTTCAGAATAGCCTGTTCTTTGGTGTTTTGGGCATGTCAATGGTATTGGTTATAAAATTTTGAGAAAACCCCTCTCTTCTGAAAGGTAGTATTTTCAAGGCAAACATTTTATAGGGCAATAAAAATAACAACTAAGACTTTTGCAGTATATTGTGTGTACACTACTTCTGTCTGTAGTTGGACTGTGTAAATGTTGTTTGCAATGTTGAAATAATGTCTATGAGGATTAGCTTAAGAGCTGTTTTGAAATTCATAATTTTCTGTTTATCTAAACAGCTTTGCCATCAGATCTCAGTGTAAGATTATATTCTTTAACTCTAAAGCTTTTAAGTATAGTTTCATTTTCCCTGTAAATTTGTTTGGGATTATGCGAGCTGAAGTGTTGTTTTAAGAAGATAAGATAAGGACCCTCAGGCGCTGTTGGAGGAAACTCCAAGAAATAAAAATCTTGATGTGAACATTTCAGTTCATCAGGAATTAGTTTAAAGCAGTATGTTATTTACCCAAAAGTTGTTAGCTTTTACTTCAAAATCCTTTTTATTAATAAAACTGTCCATATTCCCTTTCATAATGAAATCTTTAGTGTAAGATGAATATATTAATCAGGTTTTCTTCCTTCAAGTTAATCATCTCTAGGAATTATAGTATGCAGCCACAACATTATTTATTTTGTTATTATATGAAAAGGAAACTGTCATATCTGTATAACATAGTACCTGGCAAAATATGAGATAGTGATGGTGAGAGTTCTTATTAATCGTAATCAATCTTAGTTTGTCTAGAAAGTTGTATTTCCCATTGATTATACAGGATGGGATAAAAGTACATTTACTGTTGGGAGTACATGAAACAGTTTATTTTTGTATTTTTATTTATTAATTATTGCATCATTTTCCATTTGAACAACTGTAGGCCTACTTTTGCCCTCCCCTGTAATGGCTCTAAAACTTTGAGGACGTAAAGTCAAGGGATGTGGTTAAAATTTTAAGTCAATTATAATTGTGTCTATTGAGCATTTGTCGTAAGGCTTAGGAATTCTGGGGTAGAAGCATGAACAAGAAGATGCCACCGTTGTACTCACATAGTTTATAAACTGAAATAGAACTAAGACATTTGTCTATGTGGGTTATTCTGAGGTGAGCATTTAGGAATACCTGATTAAGTGGTGTCTTCCAGAATTCTATTCTTGCTGTGTGGGAAGAAGGGAGTGGGTGAGTTCAGTGTGTCCAAGAGTCCTGTTGTGTAACCTGACACACTAGGGCGGCTCCAGCGTGTGTTCACTTTCAGAGGTGAGCAACGTTGTGTTGTGTCCTCTCATCAGGATCGGGGAAATTTTGGCTCCAGTGTAACCCTCAAGCACAGATGCAGATAAGCAGAGGCTAATAAACAGGAGCTGGGTGAATGACAGACACTCATTCTTCTGAACCTGGGGGTGAAAAAAAAAAAGCTAGTCCTATAACTAAAAAGTTAATAATGCTACCCTAAAGGAGTTTGTCATTGTTAACAGTGAAACGCAGGGAAAGTCAAAGTATTGACGGTCTTCATCATGCAATATGGATGGATGCTGTTGTATTTGTGGTGTCTTAGAAAGTGTTCTCTGTATTCATAACTAGTTTTTTTATGCTCTTAAATACAAAAAGTTATATTTTGAATTTTGTGTGTGTGAAGGACAAGTTATATAAATAGACTTGAATGGTTGTACTTCTACACTTTTTTCTGAATAATCTATCAGCTAAACTGTTTTTCCTCAGCTTTTATAATCTTTATATTTTAGGTAACTGAGGTAGTTTAAAAAATATCCAGCTTATTGTTGGAAAATACCAGATATAAATTGAATTTTTCTTATCTCCAGTTAATTCAGTTGATTTGCTTAGGCTTTATTGAATGTCTGCTGCCTGTTGACTGTTGGTCTAGGTCCTCTGAGAACACTGAGGTGAATGGCACAAGTTTTGCTCTTGAACGAACAAAAGACAGAGAGAGGTTAATAATTATGTGTGTGCTAAATAAGTATGTTCTGGTCAGTGTGTTAAAACTAATGTGCCAACTGTTTGTACCTGGGTTGGCATTTTAGCCCCTCCGCCAGTGGTTTATGTGACCGATGGGGGCTAGCTAGCTTTGCTTGGAGTTGTGAGTAGGTAGCAAAAATATATATGTAAAATCGTTGACAAAGGTGTAAGACTGGGATAGTCTGAAGGGTTAATTTTCTGGGTTTCAGTCCTCTTTGAGCTGTAAGGGCTTCTCTTGAAGACAGTTAAGTAAACACCAAGGTTTGTTTAACTTAGAGTGAAGTGCTAACACTGGTTAGTCTATGAGTGTACTGATTATTGGACCTGAGCCAAGTCATCGCCCTACGACCAACAAAAATCACAGAGTGCCTGTGTGTCTTCAGTATTTTGCATTTCCAGATGCAGTGCTTAGAGACATGGCACTTTTGACTGCAAGAGTATTGGCCTTTAAAACTTAGAAGTCAAGATGTCATAGGTACCTAGCAGGTTTTTTAGAGTTCTGCCAAAAAGATTTACTTCATCTTATCACACTGATACATCATGGCTTTTATCGTAAACTGAATATACTCACTACATTGTATCAAAAATACGTGATGACAGCACCAAACAGTAGTACTGTAAATATTTAATGATCAAATTTAAAACAATGAAATCCTAAGACTAAAGAAATTAGGCTTGTTTAGAGCCAAGGTCCATAGTATGGTGGTATCATTCCCCAGTTCTTGTCCACTGGAACCTCAGAATGTGATTTTCAGGTCTTTGCTGATGTAATTAGTTAAGATGAGGTCCTTGAGAGATACAAAGAGGTACACATAGGGAAGAAGGCAACGTGAGGACAGAGACAACGATTCAGATTATTCTGCAGCAAACCAGGGGCTATGAAGGGTTACCGCAGTCACTAATGCTAGGAGAGCAGCATGGGACAGCTTGCTCCTCCTTGGAGCCCCCAGGAGCCGGCACTTACGGACACCTCGATTTCTGGCTTGTAGACTCCAGAACAGTGAGCAAGTACATCCTGTAGTTTTAAGTTACCTACTCTGTGGTGGCTTGTTATGGCAGTCGTAGGCTGCTAATACAGATAGTTCAGGATTCCAAGACTAATTTTTTTTTTTTTTCTTTTTTTTTTTTTTCTTTTTTTTTTTATAATTTTATTTTTTTAATGGGGTGACCCAAGACTAATTTTTCAGGAAAAGATTTTTCGTATGCTACTCTGTGAGCCACTCTACCTGCCTTTCAAACTGCTGCTCAGAGTCCTCCGTCTTGAGAACTGGCGGCCAGTGTGATGTCCATGAGAAGTGTCCTAGCATCACATCGGCCTGCCCCTCTCGTGACAGAGCACAGTGCCTCACAGCCCCTTTCCCTTGGACGTCAGAAGAAGGACGGAATTTTTTCATGCATATCGATGTTCCCAGTTCTAGAAGTTTGCTCATGGGATATGAGAGCAGTTTATTTCACTTCCAGACAGGGTGATATTTTGACTTGACTAGAACCATGTTAGGGCCATTTTAGCTCCTGCAACAACCAACCACACCAATCTTAGACTTGAACTTAATACAAGTTTCTTTTGTCCTCATGATCAAATTAGACAGCCCCATTCGAGGTGACTCAGGGATCTGGGCTCCCTCTGTCTCGTGCCTTGGCATCCCCTGAAGTGTCCTTTAAAGAGTTCTCCTGTGCCGTCTTCATCCGCGGGTCAGTGGATGCGGAGCCCGTGGGGGAGCTCGTGTGCTGTAGGCACAGCTGGAAGGGACATGAATATTTCTGCCCACATTTTGTTGGCCAGAACCAGTTGCACGGCTCCTGCTGAAGTCTAAGAGTGGCTGAGAAATGTAGTTTTTGTGTGTGTTCAGGAAGACAAAGTGGAATTGTTGAACATGCCGTCAGCCTCTACCAAAATAACCTATGTGAAATATGCGGTTATATGCAAGATAGCATTCGGTGCATTCATTATTAAAAATTATTTTACTATATTTTGTAGTCTTGAAGCTTTTATTTTATTATTTTGGATGTAGGATTTAGGTTTTCTGGTGTGTGTCCTAAGTCAGTCATCTGAAATTCCCATGTTCTGAGTTATGCCGTTTTATAATCTGTTGCCCTGCTAAAATTAATTTTTAATTTATTGATTGATATGAAAGAGAGAGGAAGGAGAAAGAGAATGAGAAAGAAACATGGATTTCCACTTCATTATGCATTCATTGATTACTTCCTATATGTGTCCTGACCAGGTATTGAACCTGTAACCTTAGCATATTGGGACGATGCTCCCACCAATGGATTGACCTGGCCAGGGCCTGCCCTAGTGAAATGAAAACTTCTCTTTGATAGTTTAGGTTTGAAAACTATGACCAGGAATCAAGTTCCATTACAATACAACATACTGCTTTTCTTGAGCACTGTGAAAATGAGGAACTGGCTTTTAAATTTCGGATAGAAGCTTCCACAGTACCTGGAAATTCCTATTTCTGGAAAGTTTCTGTTCTTGGCACCTTATAGGCTGGACAGTGAGATAGCGGATATTCTTTTTCTCTTGTCAGCAAGTTTTGGAGACATATTTTGTGTGTCTAATTTCCAAAGACATGAAAGTGATAAGTGGGCATTGTTCCTGTTGTAAGTACACGCCTCTCAGTTATCCTTCTTTCTGACGCTTCATGGGGGCATCTGTCACTCATTCTGCTGCTGTATACTTTGCATGTGTGTGGACAGGGGTGGACAGAAGTAGGTTTATGGTTGTGAGTATGCAAAACAAAATATAAATTGTACTCCTAATACACTTAGGATGAAAATAGGGAAAGGTTATTTTTTTCAAAACTATAGATAATATCATTAATTCTCCTGAATGACTTTCATTTGTCCATCGATAATATCCCCTTTTCTTTCCTTAAAACAAACAAGAAACATTCCTTGTGTTTCTATAAAAGAAGCTTGACATATTTGGCCGATGATTTGAGATGTTTCTATAAAAGAAACTGGACATATTTGGCTGATGATTTTAGAGAAATGTTTTCCTTAGTAATATAAACTCATGGTGGTTAGAGGCTGGAAAGTTTGTCTTGAGCCATTTATTTTTTCTCCAACCCTATCTTTTTTCCAAACATGTAGCTCTGGATTGTATAGTTTTAGTGATTTGCTGTGTAGTTTGAGAAGTGGCTGTTTCCTCTGGCCCAGACATAGGAGTGCATTCATTCATGTAACAGATACTTGTGGAGCGCTTAGTCTGTTCCAGATTCTGGGCTAGGCTTTGGACCCACACAGAGAGAGCTGTACCTGATATATCTTCTTTTGGCCTGCTCTGGAATCTCTAAGACAAGGGCTACAGTCCTTTGGAAGAAGTCTAAACCCCAGGAAAACTGGAGTTTGGGGTTCTAGAACCCTCTGGAGATTCAAAGACTTGTTATGAAAATAAATATTTGGTCACCAAGGCCTTCAATCGGTATCCTAGATCTGAAAGACTAATTCAGTATGCTTTTATGATGGCAGGCACTGTAAGACTCATGATAGTCAGTTACAGCTATTTTCATTGTACCGGTTTGGAAAATGTTTTATTTTTATTCACTGCTAAGTGTCCCACCACTCCTTACAGGTACAATCAGCTAGTGATGAATGTCATGGTGACCTCTCCCTCTTCCTTTCCCCATTTGGTGAGAAGCTGCTCTTTTAGGGGGAGGTGGGGTAGAGTTGGACGCAGAAAAGAAAAACAGTATAAAATGCTGGATAAAATTAGAATGCTGTTTGTCTATGTACAAATACAAAAATTTGCACCAGAGAAATTGTAGGGTTTTTTTTTCCTTTTACTTTGTTATTCTATTTCCTTTTAGTCAGTCTTTAAAAAGTAGTAGCTTCATATGTTTTATGCAAACATAGCCATTGGTATCAACAATGTGAAACCTGTTGACATTATGGGTCGTGGATGTGGGTTTATTCTTGTTACTGATATAGCTTATTGAATTTTTTTTCTTTCATATGCTCTTAGGATGTTCAGAAAGATTACTCATTTTTTTCTGGGGAAAACATTCAGTCTTGAAAGCATGCTAATTAGCTGATTTAGAACTGGCTAGGAAGAACTGGTAATATTAAAAAGGGATCAGGGGTTGTTAAGGAATTTTGCACTTTGGTTTAGCAATTTATAGAATGAGAATTAGGCAACTATCATCAATAATGAAGAAACGCATAAACACCTGGTAGCCTGTGGAGTATTTTCCAAGTCTTTAAGCTTTAAAGACTGACAACTTGGAAAATGTGTGTGATATACTTGGGAGAGGGTAAAGCAGCATATAAATGATGTGCACGTGCCTGACCAGCGGTGGCGCAGTGGATAGAGTGTCGGGCTGAGATGCGGAGGACCCAGGTTTGACACCCTGAGGTCACCAGCTTGAGCGCGGGCTCATCTGGTTTGAGCAAAGCTCAAAATGGTATTTCCCACTCATCTCTACTGCATTAGATAATATTCCGTTGACAACCCTCTCCCCTATGAGGTTGACTACATTAAAGAGGTTGAGTCTAGATTAAAAAGTTCTAAAACTGACTTTTGGAACTATTTTGTGCAAACAACTCACCCATTCCAAATAGAGGACTATTCCTCAATTTATTAGGAATCTCTAAAAAATATTACCAAATCTCCCATCACCCGCCCCTCCCTGTGATTTACCTGTCGGATACATCAGGGTCTTCATTCTAAACCTTCCCAGAAGCACATACAAAATCCACAAGGTTCCCACTTCAATTATTTTCAATTATTACTTTAAATACAGTACCATTATTCAAAGATTAAAGGGAAAGGAAGCAAAAAACAACAAAATAACCATAATCCTACTTTCTTTGTAGTACTATAAACATTTTGGTGACTGTGCAATCTTTTTAAATTTACAAATCATTTACATTCTTGTACTCATTATGTGCACATCATTTTTTTTTTTACAGGGATAGAGAGAGAGTTAGAGAGAGGGATAGATAGGGACAGACAGACAGGAACGGAGAGAGATGAAGAGCATCAATCATCACTTTTTTGTTGTGATACCTTAGTTGTTCATTGATTGCTTTCTCATATGTGCCTTGACCGCGGGCCTTCAGCAGACTGAGTAACCCCTTGCTCGAGCCAGCGACCTTAGGTCCAATTGTTTTGCTCTTGAAATCTTTTATTCTTGGTTTGTAAAAGTCTAATTTAGCCTGGCCTGTGGTGGAATAGTGGATAGAGCATTGACCTGGAATGATGAGATTGCTGGTTCGAAACCCTAGGTTTGCCAGGTCAAGGCACATATGAGAAGCAATAAAAAAAAAACCAAAAACTAAAAAATGAAGCAAGTATAAGTTGGTACTTCTCACTCACCGCCTCCCCCCATAAAGTCAATAAATAAAATCTTTCTTTTTTTTAAGTCAAATTGAAACATTATCAGTATATATTTTAAAGAGGAAAGTGAACTCTAACCCTATTTTAAGGAGAGAACCGCCATGAATCAGATGTGTCCAATGTGATAGTGTAGACACTGTAACCTTCTCAAGTTATCTTGGTCGATGTGTTCTTCAGAGCAAAAGAAAAGAAAATGTAGTTGGTTTTTTTTGTTGTTGTTGTTGTTGGTTTATTTTATTTACTATGTCTTAGGAGAGAGAATAGTGGTGTGGAGTATCCAAAAACCATTCATGCTTGACTTTAGAAATTTTATTTTGCTGTTTACTTGTGAATGCGTGTGTTCCTGGCTGGAACGGCACACATGCTATTCAGAGTGTCTCACAGTGAGAACTTGACTCAGCTGGAGGTTTTTAGCCATCTGGCTTCATCCTCCTGGTTTCCACACCCACAGCAGGGTGCAACGCCCCTGCTGCAAGTCACTAAAGAAGGTAGTGCGCATGTTATATTGAGAGCAGTTTGAGTAAGTAGGGGTGCACCTTAGTTAGCCATTCTCAGATTGAAGATTTAGTCATTTCTGAACCCTGTGGACTAGCGTCATCGTTTCAGCAAAATTTAGCTGTTACCCCTCAGTCCTGATGTTTTGCGCTATTTAATGCATATACCTCTTGACATTGTTCTTTGTGGAGAAGTACCACAACACAAAGCCAGCCAGGAGAGCAGGTGGTGAAAATTCGGAAGTCTACCAAAGTGAAGGGTGTTAGAAAGTAGAAGTTGTATCTGAAGAAGTCTGCCATCCATTATAATGGAAACTATAACAGAAAGTTAGTGAAACTATTTCAGTGATTTTTTTCTAGCCAAGGAAAATTTGCTCATCAAATGAGAAAGAAAACTCAAGAGAATGTTGAAAAGGTTCTTACCATAGGGTCTGAAGTTATGGCCAGGAGAAATGAGATGATCATTTTTGGGGATGAAACAGATGGCAAAGACATCAACTGACAACTGAAGGTCGATTGGATGAAATTTTTCAAATGTGTTTTCTTTGCCAAATACAAAGTTAACAAGAGGCAGGCCACGCCTGCTAACTATATATTGCTCCTGGAACTGAGCTGAAGGAACTCATAAAGCAGGGAAGGGCTGTGGTGTCTGTGAGAGTAAAATTATAATGAAATCCACATTCAAAACAATACTTTCTCTTAGTACACATCCCAAGAAGAGGTGTGAGCATCAGATATTTAGACAACCGAGACTTTAGTTTGATGATGGGATGGGGGACACTTTAAAGATGCCTGAGAAATTAATCTAGTCCCTGGTGCCTTCTCCCCAACTTGCGTCACTTGTTTCTTTGGTCAGGGTTAATCAACCGAGTGCTGATGGTCCACCAAGTCAAAAAGACATCGCTAATCTGGTCCTGTAACTCAATTGGTCTCAGACTGTGGCCCTCAGACCTGCAGTGTGGGCAGAATCGCCACTCCCCACCCAGAATCGCTGGACCAGAGCTCTGGGCGGTGGAGCACGCCGTCTGTTTCCAGCAAGCTGGCCAGGCGGGTTGGTGCCGGCTAACGTTCGAGGCCCTCTGCTGTAACCTGTCTTCATTCAGCATTTCCATTAAGCATTTTAATTTATTTATGGTTTGCTATATATTAACACACAGTGTCCAGTCTTGGTAACCATCTTCATGATGGTGATTTGTTATTAAGTTTATGGCTAATTTTACTGTAGCTAAGTTATCTTAGCAATAGTTGTATTGCTAAAACTGTCAGCAATAGTACATTACTTTGGTTTTTTCTCCCTTTGAAATTACTTTGGCTCTGTTTACAGAATCTGTAAGGACCTGAAAGGCTAATTCACTTTTGCCAGGTACTGTTTTAATGAATATTATAAGGGACATTATAAGCTCTAGTGGTATGTATTCAAGAATTTAGAGATCAGCCTGACCTGTGGTGGCGCAGTGGATAAAGCGTCGACCTGGAAATGCTGAGGTCGCCGGTTCAAAACCCTAGGCTTGCCTGGTCATGGCACATATGGGAGTTGATGCTTCCTGCTCCTCCTCCCTTCTTTCTCTCTTCTCTCTCTCTCTCTCCCTCTCTCTCTCTCTCTCTCTGTCTCTTTTCTCTAAAATGAATAAATAAAAATAATTAAAAAAAAGAATTTAGAGATCAGAGAAAGGTTCAGGGCATGACATTACTCAGGGATAAGAGTCTGTAGTAATTTGGTAGATTAGAATAAACCTCAACAAATGGAGTAGCTGTCAATACGAAGCAAGATTTACTGGGCAGTTGATTATATTTTTGATCTGATACATAAATTAACCCTCCCCAAATCTATTTAGCAACTGGCTATCATTTTCATTAGTTAAAAGCAACTAGTCTTTTTGTTTTTTTCCTTTTCATGGACTTGATTGGGGTGACACTGGTTAACAAAATGATACAGGTTTCAGGTGCACAGTTCTACAACGCATCATCTGTACTCTGTATTGTGTGTTCACCACCCCAAGTCAAGTCTCCCTCCATCACCATTTATCACTGCTACAACACCCTCCTCCCCTCCCCCTCCCAGCAGTCACCATCCTCCTCTACCTCCCCCCACCTCCTCCCCTCCCCCCCACCCTCCCCCTACCCTCCTCCACTTCCCCCCACCCTCCCAGCAGTCACCACACTGTTGTTGAGGCAAAATTTCCAGGTGCCAGTTCAGATCTGTAGATCTTGTTATAGGTCATTTAAATCCTTCCGCCAGCTCTTAAAATGACCTTCGGCACATAATTTAATTCAGTCCTTCTGTTGCTGGAGGTTGTCAAGAAGGATTTAAGGATTTATATATGCAGTAAGGAACATGCTTTAGTGGTTTATCAGCCTAACCTCTAAAGGTGGAGGGAATGAGGTGAGAGTTACATATTTTCACTCATTCCTGATAATTTTCAGCTCCAGGGATATAATAAATTATTTCATTAATGCCTATGTAGTGATCAGACAGTTTTTGGTGCCATTACCATCATGAATATTTTTATTCTATGATGTTTCGGAAATTATGATTGCTCACTGTGCTGTTCTTACTGTTTTTGACTATTTCTGATCATTGTACACCTTCACTAGTTTGTGAAGCCCTACAAGTATTTTCTAGATTATTTTAGAAAATTTAGGTTCTTTTTTTTTTAAGACTTTATTCAAAAAAATTTTTTCCCCTCTTTTTTTTTTTTTTTTTTGTATTTTTCTGAAGCTGGAAACAGGGAGGCAGTCAGACAGACTCCCGCATGCGCCCGACCGGGATCCACCCGGCATGCCCACCAGGGGGCAATGCTCTGCCCCTCCCGGGCGTCGCTCTGTTGCTACCAGAGCCACTCTAGCGCCTGGGGCAGAGGCCAAGGAGCCATTCCCAGCTCCCGGGCCATCTTTTGCTCCAATGGAGCCTCGGCTGCAGGAGGGGAAGAGGGAGACAGAAAGGAGGGAGAAGGGGAGGGGTGAGAAGCAGATGGGCGCTTCTCCTGTGTGCCCTGGCCGGGACTCGAACCCGGGACTTCCGCACGCCAGGCCGACGCTCTACCACTGAGCCAACCGGCCAGAGCAAAAAAAATTTTTTTTCAGAGAGGAGAGAGAGAGAGAGAGGGAAAGAGGAAGAGAGAGAAGGGGGAGGAGCAGGAAGCATCCCATATGTGCCTTGACAGGGCAAGGCCAGGGTTTCGAACGGGCGATCTCAGTGTTCCAGGTCGATGCTCTATCCCACTGCGCCACCATAGGCCAGGCAGAAAATTTAGGTTAACGTGTCTTACTATGTTCAGGTAACTGGAACCAAGTGAAACCAGCATAGTAAAGTTGTATTAGTTATTCTGCCAAAACTTTGTCACTTTAACTACCACGCATGTATTATCTTAGAGTTTTTTAAAGGAGTGTCTAGGCGGGTAGTTCTGGCTGGAGAAGTCCTAGGGGCCGAGTTCGCTGGACATCACCGGGGCTGGACAGTCGGCCTCATACATGGCTTGTCTATGTGGCTGCTGGGAACAGGACGTGCTTCCTTGCTGGCTGTTTGCACGAAGATCCAGTTCCTTATCTTGTTGGCCTCTTCGTAGGGTTCCCATAAGGTCCTGGTCACATGACAGCCGGCCCCCCAGAGCAAATGATCCTCAAGAGAGCAGGGAGGAAGCTACATGGCCCCTTCCACCTGGTTTCAGAGTCCCAAGCAGCCTTCAAGTCGGCCCCTTTCTGTTTGTTAGAGTTAGTCACTAACTGCCGTCCCTGTACCAGGGGGGTGGAGTCAGACTCTACCTTTTGCAGGGAAGAATTTAAAGGAATTTGTGGACCTATTTTTAAACTACTGCAATGATAGGTACTAGGATATATTTAGCAAAGATGTATAATTGGCAGCCACCAAATTTTACTTCTATGTTGTTGTTGTTTTTTTTCACAACTGCTTCAAGTTTAATGAAAATCGATTCCCATGACAATAGATATTGATGACTCTAACAGGTGCACTGGGTTTTTGTTCTACTTAATTTTAAATTCCTGAAATGGGGGAAAGGGGAGGGAGTTTAGGAATTCATTTCTATTAAAATATAGAAGTTATTGCAAAACCCTAACTGTAAAAACGCACCAATATAATCGGACTTTGTATACAGTAGCTAAGAGAATCCAAATGCATCAGTGAGACAGCGAATTTGCCTGGCGGAACTCTGACAAATTCTCGGCCACTTGCCCTCTTGAAAATAAAAACAAAAACCAAATCATACAGCTAGAATTTTGATATCTGAAATATTTTCAAATAGGTTGTCCATAGGACAACTGGCTCAGCTCTCCCTTATATCATCTTCAGGTTTATCTTTTCTCAAAGATGTTGGTTTGTTAAGACGCCGTCTTGCCCCCACAGGTGAGGGCGTGAGGCTCACGGTTCGTCCATCTTCCCCAAACACCGCTGCTCCTCTGCACAGAACTCTGCTCCTCCAGACTGGCTAGAACTCATAGTCGTCGTCCGCCATGTCAATGGCCCAGGCAAACTTCTCCCTCTGGGTTTTGTTGTAAATTTTCTCAATGGGGACCCCCCACTTCTTACACCAAGCCACTGAGATCCTCGGGTCCAGGTAATTCAGTTTGGAGGTGCCCAAAGCAATCTGTTTATTCTCCTCTCGGTCTGTGGCCTGAATCTCGAGCTTCATCAACAGCTCCTCCAGTCTCTGCACAGCCTTCTTCTTTGACTCGACCACCTTCTTGGTCTTTGCGTCCTTCATGACCTTAGTATCAGCTTTAGCACTTTTCAGGTCTCTCCGAGCATCTGCAAGCTGTTCCTTCTTGGCATCAATCTTTGATTGCAAGTTCATCATGGACTTCTCAAACGTTTTTGGTGGTGCCCTTTGATGGTTACAGAGAATCGCAACCGCTTGGTTGGCACGGTTATAAGATAGGATCTTCGCAGGGATGTTCTCATCTGGGGCTGTGAGCTCCTTCAGCTGCTGCTGTAGCATGATGGAGGCATTGTACTTCCGGAACACCTTGACTGTCAAGCCCTCCATGAGGTCCTGAAGATGCTTATTTAAAATAGCAGTATTGAGCCTATCAAAGAGATCATCCTCGGGCTGTTTGTTCTCTATAAATAGTTGTAAGTTCTTAAACACTCGTTTCTCAACAGGGACTTTGTTATAGTATCTGATGGAGTCCTTCCCCAGGAAGTCAAACTCGACCATGTATTCCTGGCCGTCCAACTCTGGGTGCAGGTTGATGTGCTCCACACGCAGCGAGCGAGCAGCAGCCCACGGTGTCCGCCGTTTCTCCTTCCTCCTTCTCATTGCCTGCTCTCAGAGCAAGCTTGTCAATGAAGTACAGGGCTACAGCTCTCTGCCAGACCTTCATCTCTTTGGACTTCCAGTCCTCTCAATACTGGTTCCGGATCTTGTCCACACACTTCTTTAGCCGCTGAGCAGTCTCATATTTCTGCCAGTCCTTCTCACCCTTGATTCGTGAACTGGGGTTCAACATGATGTATTTAATGGAACCGTGGCTGTTCTCTGTCCAGGAGACCAGCCAGGTGACCTTGTTATCATGTCGGACTTCTTTCCATTTATGTCCTGGAGGAGGAGAAGGAACGTTGGCATCTTTGCTTCAGCTGATGATGATGTCCTTGGGCATGATCCGCCTCTTCAGCATGCCCATCTTGGGGTGGTTGCCACGGCCATGGAAAAGCCCAGGTGGCTCGATCTTGAAGTTGGCAATCCTCTCTCTGTGGTTGTCCATAATACAGAAACCATATTCTTTCAGTAACTTTTCATTCTCTTCTTTGATTTTCAGTTTCTCTTCCTTGCTCATCTGTTTCCGAGCTTCCGACCGGGCTTTGAAATACTGGCTCATCTGGGTAAAATCACATTTGCTTAAATTGGTGATAATAGTCTTCTCTTTGTTAGTCATTTTCTTTCTCCAGTCTTTAAAGAAGTTTTTCCTAAATATTTCCTTAGTAGTATATTCATGGTCGAGCATTTTTGCAAAGAACGTGGCTACCTCTTCTGCTTTGGGGCTCAGCTTCATGACTTTACCATCATAGTAAAACTTGACACTCTCTGGAAGAGGCTCATATGGTGGAGCAAATACAGGGCATTTATGTTCTAGGAATTTCCACTTGATGCCCTCAGGATAACGCTCTTCTTCCCACCATTTCCACTTCTGCTCCTCTTCCTTCTTCGGCTTCTTTTTCTTGCCGTCTGGCTCAGGAACTTTTTTATCTTTATCTTTATTCTTGTGTTTTTTCAATTTACTTTCCTCTTCTTCCTCTAGGTTTTGTTTCTTCTCTTTCTTGATATCTTCTGTTTTAATTTTCTTAGGTTTATAATCAGCAGCATCCTCATCGTGAGGCCTTATATAAAGCTTTAATGGCTTTATATCCTCTTTAGGAGGAGCGAAATAGCCATCATCTTCAGGTTCATCTTTAATTCGCGGTGGACTCGAGAAGCCGTTTTTCTTCTCCTTTGTTATCTTTGCGTCCCCGGAGGCTCAAACCTTTTCCTCCTTGCGTTTTTCCTTGTCTCTGTCTTTATGTTTATCTTTATATTTTTCTGAACTTCCATCTTTGTGTTTGTTTTTTTCTTTCTCTTTGTGTTTCTTTTCAGAATCTTTATGTTCACTGTTGCTATGCTTGGACTTTTCTCGGTCCTTCTCCTTGTCCTTCTTGTGCTCTTTGTGCCGGTGTTTCCGATCTTTGTGTTTATGAGAATCATTCAATCGGAAATCCGCTTCGATCTGGGAGTCGTTGTGCAGGTGGTCCCCACTCATCTCGGCCGGAGCGGCGGGTGGCAAGGGGCGCTGAGCAGACGCAGGCGGCCGCACCGGCCTGCGAGGGCGGACGGGGGCTCTCGAGGCTCCCGGAGGCGCTGGTCGGCGGCAGCGCCGGCAGCGGCGGGTCTGACACTCCCGGAACCGCTGAGGCGGCGACAGTGGCAGCGACGCTTACAGACTGCCACAGGCCTCGAGAGCAGACCCCAGCAGTTGTGTAACAGCCTAAGTTCGCATTTCGACCTGTTGTTGTTTTTTAATGGTCTTCTAGTTAAACCAAATGTTTAGGCTACTTATGTATATGTTCCTGAAAATTCTGAAAAGGATTTATGAGAAAATGGAGTTGGTGAAGGGCAGGATGCGAACCCCATGCGTCTCTATAACCAGAGCACTAACAAAAATCCTAATAGGGACCTCAGGAGACAGCTTGGGACAGCCTGGGCAGGCAGTGTGGTATGGCTGGAAGTTGAGTTGCCTTGAGAATATTAAAAATGTCCAATAAAAGAATAGAAATGCTAGCTTCAGGGCATTGAGATAGGGCCTGGACCGTGAGCTTTTTCCTTTGTTTTTGAAAGTTAGAATTTGACTGCCCTTAATCCGATTCCTCTTGCGCAAAGTGAATCCCTTGTGAACCAGAACGATGTTCATAGGATGCCGACATCTCTCCTCTGTGTGCTCATTTATGAGCTAATTGGTATTCATGAAACACATTGTAGCAGAGCAGACTCATTTCACTTCTGTAAATAAACACATCTAATCATGTTTATTAATTTATTTAGTCATATTTCCTGCCTATAGATAAGACGAGTAGACTTTCATTTTAAAAGTTCCTGGTCAAAATTGTAAGTTAGTGATATCCAAATTAGTGATTTTCTTACTATATTCTCCCCTCCACCAAAAGCTAAAGTTCTCTCATTTTGTGGAATGGTAGTTCAGCATAGACTTTAAAGCCTCAGAAGAGAAGAAAGAGAGAAGAAAGAAGAAATGAGCAAAACCCCAGACTCTTTTATTTTAAAAGATGCAAGAATTTGAGCCTCACAATGAACTCTTTGTTCTTTGCTCCAGACCCATGTTTATATAGGGCTTATGAAAACAGACTGCTGGGCTCCACCCTAGGAGACTCGGAGGAGTTCCAGGGTGGGGGCCTGAGAATATGCATTTTTAACAAATTTCCAGGTGACTGTGGTGCTATGGTCCTAGGACCACACTTTTAGAACCACTGTGTCAGAAGCAGTTGTTATACTAATCTGCCCTCCTCCCACTTGAGTTGACAAAGAAGGCTATTTTATTTAGAATTCTCAGCCAGGATTTTCCCATCAGAATAGGTCAATCCAGTTATCTTAGTTATATCTATTAAGCATGAAGTTCTCATATTTGTGGCAGGTTAGAGAGATAGATGAACTATGCATGATTGTTCTGTTTACACTTCTTTTTCCAGAAGGTAGGACAGGGACACTCAGCCAGAAATGAACTGTTCAGAAGTCCAAACTGCTTAGACTAATACTTAGATGGAAGTCAAGAAGGACCTGTGAATGGAGAGCAGAACTAACCACAAAGGTCAGGTTTTTACTTTGAAAAAGGGCAGAGAGCTAACGTTAGGCCCTTTGTTTTTGGATTGAACGTAAAGTTAGGCAGCAAATTAGAAGTTGCTTCTATACTCACTAAAGTCAATAATTGGAAAAGAAGAGAAGAACTTAAGTTAATACTATAGTTTGGAGCCATTTCGGACAAGGGCTGGTAGCTCTTCCAATCCATTGGTCCTACCGGGCTTCTTGGAATGTCTGAATATAGTAATACATTGATATTCAGCACTTTGAAGGAAAAAACAGTTGGTGTAAAGACTGAGTTAAGTTAAAAAATAATGGCACCTGTTCTAGCCACGATAGAGTGACAGGGACCGATTATATACTCTCACCTGGAACTATTAAAAATCAGACACTGGGCATCGGGCAGCATAGGACACAAAATCCCACGGCAAGTGTACTCCTTGAGAGGGGGAACAGATTAGAACCCTAAACATGTCCCAACTAACTGGTGGGAGAGAGCCCCAGGCCCCAGCAGCAGAGAGGAGGGGCCTGGGCAGCCTGGCAGGCACTGCCGCTAAGCAGCTCGGGGTTACCAAGCAGAGTGCTGGGAAGAGGGGTGCTGGTCTGAGGCCAGTCCCAGAGGAGTGCGGGGAGTCATCCATGAACCTTCAGCTGGGTTATGGTCAGGGTGCGTGTGTAAGAGAACTTCCTCACGGCTGGGGGGAAGAAGACCGCAGAGAAGGAGCAGAGGGGACCACTGAGCAGCTCAGTCAGGACCAGGAATAGCTTGCTCCTACCAGCCACAGTAGGACATCTCATCATTTACAGGGTATCAGAATACTCAGCAGGGGATTG
This sequence comes from Saccopteryx bilineata, assembly GCF_036850765.1. Taxonomy (NCBI): domain Eukaryota; kingdom Metazoa; phylum Chordata; class Mammalia; order Chiroptera; family Emballonuridae; genus Saccopteryx; species Saccopteryx bilineata. The sequence continues at coordinate 10,428,442 of NC_089500.1, read as the reverse complement.
CTGGCTAATACTGCTGTTAGCCTCCAGGCTTACGGCCGCTCTGGTCTTAATATGGCTAAGCTTAGAAAGCAAACCTCCTAAGAACTGAGCTATTTCCAACTAACTTAACTGTGTCCCAGAACAAAAACTCCATAATATTTATAGAAATATAAAACTACCCAGCACTCCACAAGATTTTAAAAGTTTAAATGACTGGGATCCAACATGAATGACCAGGTGTGCAAAGAAGCAGGAAAAAATGACCTATAATGAAGAGAAAACTCAATGAAACAAAACTATTGCACATGATACCAGTGATAGAATTAGTTGACAAAGACATGTGAACAACTATTTTGTGTTTCATTTTGTGGGCGCGTGTGTAAGTGTATGTGTGTCACACTTTTGAACTTCGGGAGATGACAAGAACACTTGGTGGAATTAACAGTAGATGACACACTGCAGAGTCAAAGATTAGTGAGCCTGAAACCACTATCTACCAGGATCTGTGGATTGCAGCTCAAGCAGTGCTGAGAAGGAAGTTTACGTAGCACTAAAATCCTATATGGGCAAAAGGAAACGCCTCAAATGGGTGACTTCAGTGTCATATGAAAGGTTCCAGCTAGTGCAGTGAAGCAAGGGGAAGAAATAAAAGGCACACACATTTGCGATGGAAGAAGTGAAAGAGTCATTCTGCACACAGGAGGGCTCATGCTACCTGCTTTCAAGACTGATAATAAAGACCCAGTAGCGGAAGGCAAATAGATGGGTGGAACAGAAATAATAGAGAAATTGACCCACCCAACTAGGTCAGAAGGGTTTTAATGCAGGTGCCAAAGCATGTTAGTGGGAATGATAATCTTTCAACAAATGGTCCTGGAATTTTAGGTAGTCTTTTGTCAACAAACAAACAAAAAAACAACCCTGCCCGCCCTACTTGAACTTATTCCTATTTCTTGATATGTATAAAAACTTAAAATTATAGGCCCTGGCCAGTTGGCTCAGTGGTAGAGCATCAGCCTGGCGTGCAGAAGTCCCAGGTTCGATTCCCGGCCAGGGCACACAGGAGAAGTACCCATCTGCTTCTCCACTCCTCCCCCTTTCCTTCCTCTCTGTCTCTCTCTTCCCCTCCTGCAGCGAGGCTCCATTGGAGCAAAGACGGCCCGGGTGCTGGGTATGGCTCCTTGGCCTCTGCCCCAGGCGCTAGAGTGGCTCTGGTCACAACAGAGTGATGCCTGGGAGAGGCAGAGCATCGCCCCCTGGTGGGCAGAGCGTCGCCCCTGGTGGGCGTGCCGGGTGGATCCCGGTCCAGCGCATGCAGGAGTCTGTCTGTCTCTTTCCGTTTACAGCTTCAGAAAAATACAAAAAAACAAAACAAAACAAAAAAAAAACAACAAAAAAAAAACAACTTAAAATTATAGACCTAAATGTAAGAATTAAAACTATAAAATTTCTAGAAGAAAACATAGGAGAATGTCTTAGTGACCTTGAGTTTGTCAAAGAGTTCTTAACTAAAACACAAAAAGCATTAATTATATGTGATAAATATTTGGACTTCATTCATATTGAAATTTTGCTTAATGTTGGAGAGGCTGTGGAGAAAAAGGAACCCTCATACACTGTTGGTGGGAATGTAAAGTAGTACAACCATTATGGCAGAAAGTATGGTGGTTCCTCAAAAAACTGAAAATAGAATTACCTTATGACCCAGCAATCCCTCTACTGGGTATCTACCCCAAAAACTCAGAAACATTGATACGTAAAGATACATGCAGCCCCATGTTCATTGCAGCATTGTTCACAGTGGCCAGGACATGGAAACAACCAAAAAGCCCGTCAATAGATGACTGGATAAAGAAGATGTGGCACATATACACTATGGAATACTACTCAGCCATAAGAAATGATGACATCGGATCATTTACAGCAAAATGGTGGGGTCTTGATAACATTATACGAAGTGAAATAAGTAAATCAGAAAAAACCAGGAACTGCATTATTCCATACGTAGGTGGGACATAAAAATGAAACTAAGAGACATTAATAAGAGTGTGGTGGTTACGGGGGGAGGGGGGAGAGGGAAAGGGGGAGGGGGAGGGGCACAAAGAAAACTAGATAGAAGGTGACAGAGGACAATCTGACTTTGGGTGATGGGTATGCAACATAAGTGAACGACAAGATAACCTGGAGTTGTTATCTTTGAATATATGTATCCTGATTTATTGATGTCGCCCCATTAAAAATAAAATTATTAAAAAAAAAAAAAAGAAATTTTGCTTTCCCATAGTACTGTCAGGAAAATGACAAAGCACACCAGACTAGGGGAAAATATTTCAAGTCATGTATCTGACAAAGGACATATTCTGGACAAAAGATTTAAATTAGTCACTTCAGAAAAATCAGTAAGGAGGATACCACCACCTGTGCTCTAGAACAGCTAACAGGGTTGACAAGAGGTTAGAGCCACTGGGACTTCCTGCCCCGATGGTGGGGATGTAAATGGCACAACCCAGCCATTCCTGTCCTACGTGTTTACCCAAGAGAAGAAAAGCATATGCTCACACAAGAGCTTTACATCAATGTCTCAGTCAAAATAGGAAAAAAGAAAGAAACAAACAAATAATCCAAAAGTCCATCAGCTGCTGAATGGTTAAACTGTTATGTTCATAGTGGATACTATGCAATAATAAAAATACTGGGAGCTCCTGGCACACGGAACAGTTTGGACAACAAGTGACAGAAGCTGATCAGTGGTTACCTGAGCATGGAAGGCTCTGGTCAGGGTGGAGGGAGAGGGAGAGATCACAGTGGGCACAAGGGACTTGGCAATGATCAGAGCTTCTTTTCCATGAGTGGGTTTATGGGGGTTCAGTCTTGTAAAATTACTGGGTGCCAAGGGAGGAAGAAAGAGAAGGCGTATGTTTTAAGTCACCTTTTGTTGTGGTCAGGTCCCTATCTCACCTTGAAATACTTGCCTTTGTGTTTCCTCCTGGGTTATATAAGAAAATGCCTTAAACTTGTAGAGAATTAGTGTAACACTTCCCTTCTTAATTGATTGATTGATTGATTCATTTATTTTTGAGAGAGAGACATCGATTTGTTGTTCCACTTATTTGTGTACTCATTGGTTGATTGTTCTATGTGCCCTGACTGGAAATCGAACCTACAACCCTGGCACATGGGGACAACACTCTAACCGATTGAACTTCCCAACCAGGGTTAGCATAACAGTTCTGAAATAAAAGTTATAACAATTGATCCAACTTTACACTGACAGGCATTGATCACTTATATGTTGTTGATATTCATGAAAGCCTAGCCCAGGGGCCAGGAAACTATGGCTTGCAAGCCAGATGTGGCTCTTTTGATGGCTGCATCTGGCTCGCAGACAAGTCTTTAATAAAAAAAAATAATACATTAAAAATATAAAACATTCTCATGTATTACAATCCATTCATTTCCTACCGCTCATGTTCATGGTTGTGGGTGGCTGGAGCCAATCACAGCTGTCCGCCAGGACAACATCAAATTTTTATTGGATAATGCATAATATACACAGGTCGTTGTATGGCTCTCACGGAATTACATTTTAAAATATGTAGCGTTCATGGCTCTCTCAGCCAAAAAAAGTTCCCGACCCCCCTGATCTAGCCCTAGGACAATTGGAACTCCTCTGAATTGAGAAGTTTGAAAATGGCTGGGGAGAGCTCAGATAGTTCATTATGTCACAATATAAGGAAGTCTGACACAAAGGGGGTGCACCTGGGTGACTGCCCAGGTGTGGACTGCTCATTCCTGTCCACATTCCCCAGAGCCCAGTCAGTACACACCGAGCCCTCTCAGTTTGGAGGGTATGTCTGATCTGGAACACCCGGGAGGCAACAGACAGCAAGGATATTGAAATTCAGTCAGAACAGAACAGGAGAGATTTGGTTCAGGCTGGGATGTCCAGGGCTTTCCAAGGACAGACTGACCTTACCATTGGGCTCTAGGACCATTCAGGCCCCTTGGGAATTTTTCCAACTGGGGAATAAAAGGCCTGTCTCTGTTGGCGTCTCCTACGTTTCTCTTATAAATCCCTCCTAACCTTAGTCCGCTCTATCTGGGGGTTTGCTCTGGGACTTTCTCTGGGATATTTGCAGAGTTGGAGAATTGAAGGGCTGTTCCCTATGCATCCCTGTTGTCAATTGCTAAAAACTCCCAATGTGACAGGTCTGTGAACGTGACAGTTTAACAGACAAGTATCCTTGAAGCTGCTCTCTGCTCTAGCTGAATAAAACGCCTGTGTTTTTGCATACATTAGTCTGTGTGGAAGTGTGTGCATGTGCATATTTGGATCAGGTTCTCTGTTAAGAGTGTTAGTCGTGGAAATTGGATTTTGGAAATCCACTTGCCCGCGCTGTGCCTTGTTTTTAGTCTTGCACTTACCTTTCATTTTTCTCTTTGAGTCTCCTCTCTAACCCGTCTTCCCCAGAGGAAGAGCGTCTGTCATATAGAAAGAAGTTCTTAGTCTAGGAGCTTGGGCATCTTCCTCTTCAGGGTGCAGATGGCACAAGCTAGTGACAATGGTCCAGTCCATTGCTGGCAGCCTTTGGAAACTCACGTCTATTTTGAAGTCTCCTGGGCTTCCCCCCGCCTTGTGGGTGCATTAGCATGAGGTGGACAAACAGCTTAGTGGAGTCCCGGGTCTGCTACTGTGGCTGGCTGTGTGGCCGTTGCTGGGTGCCAGGTTCAAGTACATGACCCACTATCACAGTTCACGCTGACCCAGCCCTGGCAAAGTATGTGGTGTGCAGTATTCATTTTATAAGACATTCTGATAGACTGGGAGAAAGAGGAAGTGAAATTTAAATCTGCTGGTTCTGTTATTTGCTAACATTTCTGCCCAGAGGTATGTGTTGGGAGGTTCTCACTCTTGGGATCCAATTGAGATTTATTTTTGGTGCTGCTGCTCTTCCTGTTTCCTTCTTTAGTAGCTATGAGACCTCTCCCCAAACTGCTTGCTACTTAGGGTAATTTTAATAGTCATAAGAATATAATTTCTCTTGAATCTGTTTCTTCTGCTAGCCCTTGGCAACTAGGCAAACCTCCAAATAAATATACCATTTCTGACTTGGGTTCTGTTCATAAACCTTGTTTATTCCTTCGTATCCTGTTCATGTCCCTTGTTTATTTCCAAGCGTGGTCTTCAGTACTCTTGGATATTATATGTTCACTGTCTAGAGTCGGGAAGGGCTTTTCTCCTGGTCGATATAATTCCTTCATGTGTTAATCACAGAAATTCTCCTGTTCAGTTGGTAGGACTTGTCTAATGTTGTTCCGCCAAGTTCATGTTCTCTGCTGGAAAACGGAGATTTCTTTGCACAAGTCACAGGCTCACAGCACGCCATGCTTCTTAGATCAGTGTGAACCTTATCTTTTTTTTTACAGAGTCAGAGAGAGGGACAGATAGATAGGAATGGAGAGAGATAAGAAGCATCAATTATCAGTTTTTTGTTGCAACACTTTAGTTGTTCATTGATTGCTTTCTCATAGAACCTTATGTTTGAGGACAGAGCTTATGACTACAGTCTTCTTATTAGAAAACCCATTTATTTTTTTAATTTCCCCCTGAATAGTAAATACAGGGTGGGGCAAAAGTAGGTTAAAAGTTGTTCATATGGAAAATAATACAATAATGCATTTTTTTATTTACATGTACGGCGAGGGTAGGTGGTAGAGCTTATTGCAGTTGGCATTACTTTGGGTTTCAGATTCTCTCCATTGCAAATTAGATTGTTTCTCTATAATTATGCTCTGTTGTCCAGGATATTTGTCTGGTATTCCAATGAGTAGGGAAAGACTTATTCCGTGAAGACTAACATGTTTGCCTGCGTTTGTTTCAGGAAAACCTCACAGCACCGGTAGCTCAGAGCGGATTCAGCTCTCAGGAATGTATAATGTCCGAAAGGGCAAAATGCAGTTGCCAGTGAACCGATGGACCAGACGCCAAGTCATCCTGTGTGGGACCTGCCTGATAGTCTCGTCTGTGAAAGACAGCCTGACTGGGAAGATGCATGTGCTCCCACTAATTGGTGGAAAAGTAAGTTTAAAACAAACGGGGATGCTAGTAGGTTTCCCAGCGCCATAAAAGAGCTTCCCCTGAGCCACTTCTGTAATCATGGGCAGATGGTTTTCCGCTCATCTAAGGTCTCACTCAGTTCCTGTTGTTCTCTGCCAGTGGGCATTGGTGGTTAGTGGGATCCCAGCAAATAACGATGCCCCTGGCTTGCGGGAGGCTGTGATGTTACTACTTGCTTCAGAAGTGATGCATCTTACCTACAGGACCAAAACTAGAGCAGCTGGAATTTTGGTGTTATAGTTTAGCTGCAGATGATACATTATTACTTCTGTGTAGATGTCTTTTGATACCTGGAGCATATGCTTTATAACACAGTGATCCTTACATCCATGACTGTAGGGTCATCCAGGCATGCTTACTGAAGGTTAGACTCTCTAGCTTGAATCTCTGATCCCACTTTGCCATACCTGTTTGTGTTTAGTGACTGGTGGGGTTAGCATTTTTAATTTATCGCTCTAAAGAGTCATACTTTTTGAACCTGAAATGTTACTCATTTTGGAGAAAACCTGTGATACAGCTAATAGATCTTTCTGAATTATGGGCTGCTTTTCTTTGGGCATGTTATCTTACTTCTATCATTTGTAACATAAAAAGAACTAGATTGCTTGGGAAAGTGTTACATTTTTTTCCCTGGGTTTATTTATAAACTTCAAGCATTGGTAGGGGTAGCATGACCATAACTCTATGTATTTTCTGATTTTTAAATGATATGTTAATCTGTTAATACATGGGAAGGCAAATATGGACAAAGAAGTGGATATTTGGAAATCAGGGACATATTAAGAAATATTTCCTTTGTCCCCACTCCCACCCCCCAACGAGCTTGGGAAAGAAGGCACGATGTGGAGAAGCTAAAGACAGGAAGAATAGCAGGGAGATGGATGTGTATGGTAATAAAGGCTTTGTTGTTCCCCTTCTCTGCAGCCACTTCGTTCTTCATCCGTACGTGTAAACTACATTTTCCTTATGAGTAAATAGCCCACATCAGTTTGTATACCCCTCTGCTATTACACATTTTGGTCCTAAGAGTAATTGATCATTTTTAAATATACTTGATCACTTTTCAAAATAAATTTTGGCCAGGCTGCAAGGTGTATTTAGATCCATTGCAGTCATCCATCTTGAAACCACTGCTTCTTAACTTTTTTTTTTTTTTTTTTTTTTTTTTTGTATTTTTCTGAAGCTGGAAATGGGGAGAGACAGTCAGACAGACTCCCGCACACGCCCAACTGGGATCCACCCGGCACGCCCACCAGGGGTGACGCTCTGCCCACCAGGGGGCGATGCTCTGCCCCTCCAGGGTGTCGCTCTGCCGTGACCAGAGCCACTCTAGCGCCTGGGGCAGAGGCCAAGGAGCCATCCCCAGCGCCCGGGCCATCTTTGCTCCAATAGAGCCTCGGCTGCGGGAGGGGAAGAGAGGGACAGAGAGGAAGGGGGGGGGTGGAGAAGCAGATGGGCGCTTCTCCTATGTGCCCTGGCTGGGAATCGAACCCGGGTCCCCCGCACACCAGGCCAACGCTCTACTGCTGAGCCAACCGGCCAGGGCCGCTTCTTAACTTTTGTCTGAAAAAGTTACTGAAGATTTTATTACTGAAGACTTTTGTCCTTTGGATGGATTACTGAAAATTTAGTGAGCGTTAGGACTCACTCATTACAGGTTTGCATAGGCAAATTTAGTATAACTATTTATTAAATATCCTCTGTGGGGATGCCACTCTGCTTGGCGTCCCAGAAATACCGAGATGGGTAAGTCGCCATTCTTGCCTTTTAATAGCTTATAATTTACTCTCCAGAGATGAAGGATGGGCATCACAATATCTGCTCTAAGAGAGATGCAAATAGGAACACGGTAGGGCAGGGAAGGCATTCTGCGTTCTCTGGGGGGATCGGCATTTAGTGGTGAGGGAGGTAGCAATTATGGTAGAACGTGAAGGATGAAAACCCTATTGGCATGTGCAGGAGATGGTCATAAAGATCATTGTGCTCAGAGAGGCAGAGGCAGGCCAGCAGTGGAATGTTCAGATAAGGTCAGAAGATCCAGTTATAATTAGCATTTTCATTCGGAGCTGGAGACTTGTCCTGTTTCCCAGGCCTGGTATTGTTGGACTTCTACCATTGAGTGAATTGAAAGTTAATAGCTTTCTTTTCTCACAAACAAACCTTGTAAAACCTGTTTTGCACTATGCCTTTAAAAATAATTGAGTACGTTGGAAAATTAAGTCTTTTAAAACCCGTTGACCGAGTTAGGAACAGTAATTCACTCTTTGCAGTCTGAGTTTTCATTAAATGTCTTCCTTTTTTCATTTCTGCTGTACTCTTAAAGGAAAAAACTGAGAGTAAATGGAAGGGTTTTTAAGATTTATATAAGGAAGCGTTCGTAATGAGGTGTTAGGTTGGTCATAACTTAGACATAATTGCTGTGGTAATCAAGTTTGGCACACTAGCTTGAGAGTGCTCCTCTGTTTACATGTTCAAATGTAGAATTCCAAATATGACGTTGGCTAAAGTGCTCTTGAAATTTAATTGTTGGGAAAATATTTGTGTAATAGAGAAGTTTTTATTCATTGTACAATTATGTTATATTTAATTTGTTCTATGGTATTTAACAAAGATTTTAGCTACCTTATTTTAATTAATTTTATTTAATATTTGCTAAATTATAAGGCATGATAAATTGAATAACTGTTGACCCACTACTCAGGAAAAATAGCAGGATCAATACCAGTGTTTCTACTTGTGTTCTCTTTATATCTGTCCCATTGAGTCCCCCAACTGGTATCTACTATCCTAGAACATGTGTCCATTATTTTCTTGTCTTTTTTTTTTCTTTTTAATATATATATATATATCTTTTTTTTTTTTCTTTTCTTTTTTTTTTTTTTTCTTTTTTCCTGAAGTTGGAAACGGGGAGGCAGTCAAGACAGAGTCCCACATGCGCCCAACCAGGATCCACCCGGCATGCCCACCAGGGAGCGATGCTCTGCCCATCTGGGGCGTCGCTCTGTTGTATCCAGAGCCATTCTAGTGCCTGAGGCAGAGGCCATAAAGCCATCTTCAGTGCCCAGGCCAACTTTGCTCCAATGGAGCCTTGGCTGTGGGAGGGGAAGGGAGAGACAGAGAGGAATGAGAGGGGGAGGGGTGGAGAAGCAGATGGGTACTTCTCCTGTGTGCCCTGGCCAGGAATCGAACCCTGGACTCCTGCACACCAGGCCGATGCTCTACCACTGAGCCAACCGGCCAGGGCCCATTATTTTCTTAATGTTCTTAAAAAAGTTTTATCATGTAACTGTGTTGTGCTTGTTTTTATCTGAATAAAAATAATATCATATTGGGTCCTGGCCGGTTGGCTCAGTGGTAGAGTGTCGGCCTGGCGTGCGGGGACCCGGGTTCGATTCCCGGCCAGGGCACATAGGAGAAGTGCCCATTTGCTTCTCCACCCCCACTTCCTTCCTCTCTGTCTCTCTCTTCCCCTCCCACAGCCGAGGCTCCATTGGAGCAAAGATGGCCCGGGCGCTGGGGATGGCTCCTTGGCCTCTGCCCCAGGCGCTAGAGTGGCTCTGGTTGTGGCAGAGCGACGCCCTGGAGGGGCAGAGCATCGCCCCCTGGTGGGCAGAGCGTCGCCCCTGGCGGGCGTGCTGGGTGGATCCCGGTCGGGCGCATGCGGGGGTCTGTCTGACTGTCTCTCCCCATTTCCAGCTTCAGAAAAATACAAAAAAAAAAAATAATAAAATAATATCATATTGTGTTAGTCTTCTGTGAGTGAATTTTTTTACTCAATATTATGTTCTATGTTGCTTGCTGTATGTGGTTTTTATTTCTGTATAATATTCCAGTATGTAAATGTTCTAAATTCCCATAATTTCTTAAGTAATTTACCTGTTGATGGACATTTGGATTGCTTTTAGTATTTTGTTTTGTTTGTTATATATTTAGGTGAGAGGAAGGCAAAGAGGGAGGTAGACTCCCACATACACCCCGACTGGTATCCACCCTGCAATCCCATCTGAGAATGATGCTCGAGTATTGAGCTATTTTTAGCACCTGAGGCTGACGTGCTTGGACCAACCAAGCTATCCACAGTGCTCGGGGCCATGCTGGAACCAATCCAGCTACTGGCTGCAGGAGGGGAAGAGGGAGAGAGGGGAGAGAAGGAGGGGGAGAGAAGCACATGGTTGCTTCCTCTGTGTACCCTGACTGGGAATCAAATCTGGGATGTCCATATGTTGGGTTGATACTCGTATCCACTGAACCACCAGCCAGGGTGCTTTTAGTTTTTTGTTATTATAAACCATGCTGCTGAAGTAGTCTTATTTAGCTATGCCTCCTAGTATGCAAGTAGTTTTTCTAGGAAAGTCATTCTCCAGTAGGTCACTGTGCCTGAAGGGGACATTTGGTGATATGTGCATGTTTTTAATTGTCAAATGATTAAGAAGTCAACCTATCAGTTGATGTAAGCTAATTTATGCTGTGGTACAAAACCCTCCAATCTCAGTGACTTATCATAATAGTTACTTCTCACTCACAGCGTATGTCCATTGTGGATCTGTGGCGATTTCTGTGTTCACGTGGTTGTGTGGGGACCCAGCCTGATGGAGGCTCTGCTCTCTTACAATAGTAACATTTTGAACATGCATGCTTCCTTTGTTGTTAGGCAAGGAAAGAGGGTTATTAACTAGCGCATGTATATTTGGCTGCAGAAGTGACATGTGCCACTTCTACCCATGGCCTGTTTGGCAGAACTAGTCACATGACTCTACCTTAATTGCAAGGGGTCTGTGAAATGGAGAAGTAGATGAGTGCATGGTTGGTACCAATATTTTAGCTGCAAGGGGACACTATTGGCTCTTACAGGGCAGGGGGCTCAGGGAGTAAAATGTCAGGCAAAGTATTAGACATACCTTTATAATCTACAATGAAGAAGTGTTCAACCCACAATTCCTATGGTGACCTCCTTGAGAAACACTGCTCTTGGACACACACTTAGGAGTGCAGTCACTGGGCTGTAGGGCATATGCACATTCCCTTTTACAAAGTGATCCCACGTTGTGTTCCATGGTTATTGTACTATTTACACTCGCATCAGTGTACAGGTGTTCTAGGGTCTCTACACCTTCACCAGACTTCACTGAGGGATAGTCGACACACAATAAAGTGCACATTTTGATAACCATCATATAACTGTATAATGATTGCAATTTGATAGCCACAGACAACCATTAAACTGTCGCCACAGGCACGGGGATGATTGTATCACCCACAGTTTTCCTGTGCTCCTTTGCACCCCTTCCCCCACCCTTTTCCTCTTACTTTTCCCCATCCCCAAGAAACTGGCCAGATTTCTGTCAATACAGATTAGTTTAAATGGCATTAAGTTTTTTTCTCTGTAGTGTATAGAAATACAGTTTAATTTTGAGTATTTATCTTATATCCAGCTGCCTTGCTAAAAATATAATGCTTATAGATTCTATGAGTTTACTATGTAACTAATCATGTCATATTCAAACAATGGAATTTTATTTCTTCTTTAATATATATATATATATTCTTTTTTTTTTGTATTTTTCTGAAGTTGGAAACGGGGAGGTAGTTGGACAGACTCCCGCATGCACCCAACCAGGATCCACCCAGCACGCCCACCAGGGGGCGATGCTCTGCACATCTGGGGCATTGCTCTGTTGCAACCAGAGCCATTATAGCGCCTGAGACAGAGGCCATAGAGCCACCCCCAGTGCCTGGGCCAACTTTGCTCCAATGGAGCCCTGGCTGCAGGAGGGGAAGAGAGAGACAGAGAGGCAGGAGAGGGGGAGGAGTGGAGAAGCAGATGGGCGCTTCTCCTGTGTGCCCTGGCCGGGAATTGAACCTGGGACTCCTGCACGCCAGGCCGACGCTCTACCACTGAGCCAACCGGCCACGGCCTCTTTCTTTTTTAATGCAAGAGAGAGGGACAGACAGGCAGGAAGAGAGAGAGATGAGAAGCATCAACTCATAGTTGTGGCTCTTTAGTTGTTCATTGATTGCTTCTCATATGTACCTTGACTGGGGGGCTCCAGCTGAGCCAGTGTCCCTTGGCTGAAGCCAGCAACCTTGGGCTTCAAGCCAGCAAACTTTGGGCTCAAGCCAGCAACCTTGGGCTTCAAGCCAGAGACTTTGGGTTTCAAGCCAGCAAACAACCTTTGGGCTCATGCCAGTTACCTTGAACTTCAAGCCAGTGACCTTTGGGCTCAAGCCAGTGATCATGTGGTCATGTCTATGACCCGATGCTCAAGCCGGTGACCCCACACTCAAGCTGGTGAGCCCACACTCATGCCGGATGAACCCTCACTTAAGCTGGCAACCTCGGGGTTTTGAACCTAGGTCCTCCATGTCCCCGGTCAGTGTTCTATCAACTGCACCACAGCCTGGTCAGGCTAATATATTTCTTTGTCATATTATAAGGACCAGGACTGTAGTGTGGTATCAAAAAGAAATAGTACATACTTGTCTAATCATTGATTTTAAAGAGATTGATATCTCATTAACATTGAAGTTTGCCTTAGGTATTTGATAAATACCCATTGTCAACTTGAGGGCATTGTGTTCTTAGTTTGTGAGTTTGGGTTTTTTTTTATCATGCATGATGAATGGGTGGGGAATGTTATTGGATGCATTTTCCTGCAGCTGTAGGCATGGTCATAGGATTTCTTCTTTAATCTGTTCATGTGGCTAATAATTTTATAGTTTGCATAATAATGTTAAAGCCAACTTGTTCCTGATATTTTCTATAGCATTGAATTCTTTATTTTTTATTATTGTGAGGCAGGGACGCAGAGAGACAGACTCTCACATGCGCCCTGACTGAGATCCACTCGGCAAGCTTCCTATGGGGTGATGCTCTGCCCATCTGGGGCTACTGCTCTGTTGCTTGTCAACCAAGCTATTTTAGCACTTGAGGCGAGGCCATGGTGCCATCTTCAGCACCCAATGCCAACTTGCTCAAAAGAGCCATGGCTGTGAGAGGGGGGAAAGAGGGATAGAGAGAGAGAGAGAAAGAAAGGGAGAGGGGTGGAGAAGCGGATGGTCACTTCTCCTTTGTGCCCTGACCGGGAATTGAACCCAGGACTTCCACATGCTGGGCTGATACTCTACCACTGAACCAACTGGCCAGGGCCTATATTACTGAATTCTGATACACCATTTTGTTCAATATAACTGTTCATAACTGAGATTGGCCTGTAATTTTTCTTTTACTGTTCTGATTTGTTTTTGGTTATGGTGGCCTCATAGAATAGGTTGGGGCATTTTTCTTCATTTTTTTGTTTGGTAGATGAGTTTGCACAAATTTGGAAAAATCTAGTTCTTGTAACTTTGGTAGAACTCAACTATAATGCTCTGTGGGCCTGATATTTTGAGAGTTTTAAAAAATATTATGTTTACACGGTGACTGATGATTACTAGAATTAGGGGGGTGATCACATTGTAAGGTATAAAAATGTTGAATCACTATAGTGTATACCCGACACTAACATAACCTATATAAGACGGTATATCAACTATACATAAATAAAAAAATAAACTTAATTAAAAAAATATTCTTTCAATTTCTTGAATTATTTACCGCCCCTTCCCCCTTTTCTCCTTTGATTTAGTGGTGGTAAAACACATTTTTATAAAAATTTGCCAGAAATTTGCTTTAAAAGTTGCTTGGAAATTTGATTTGACTATATCACTGCATTATTAGGACCTGAAAGTTCCTGCAGAGTGTTTTATTTTAGGTTAACCTCAATTTTACATTAAATTTTTAAAAATCAGTTTAACATGCTTGAAGAGCTCTTAAAAAAAAAGGTTGTGATTCAGAGTAATACAAAAGTTCTTTAAGTAAAAATCCACTTGAAGAAAAAAAAAATTCTTAAGTAAAAATCCTCCCAAGAGGAAGAAAGAACCGCAGCATCCTACTGTGAGGATGAAGAAAGATCAGCAAGGGAGTCTTTCAGTTTTAAAGAGGAAGAGGACTTTCGCTATTTGGGGAAATTTAATGAAGGTGAAACTCCCTCTTTGGGGTTTTCTTGTGACTCAGACTGGTGCATCAGACTCACACGGAGTTAATGTGTGTTGAAGAAACAGGAGAAACATTTATAGGGAAAGATACAAATCTATGCAGGCTCGCTGAGCTAAGGCGTGGTTAAGGCAAGGTGTAGATGGTTCTGCTTTCTGACTTGTTTTTGCCTCTCTGTTTGCTTTTATAGGTAGAAGAAGTGAAAAAGCACCAGCACTGTTTAGCATTTAGCTCTTCTGGACCCCAAAGCCAGACTTACTACATCTGTTTTGATACGTTCACAGAGTATTTAAGGTGGCTGCGACAAGTCTCCAAGGTAAGCTCTTAGCCAAGAGTTCCTCTGTTCAGCTTCTTGTTGGCTAAAGAGTTGCTTTCAGCTTTACCCAGTTCCAAAATATAGTTACACACTCAAAAAAGCTTGTTCAGATACTGCCAGCAGTTAGCAGTTTTTGGTTTCTTTAAAAGCTCATCGTGGCTGAAAAGTAGCTTTTAAAAATTATGTATTATTTGCCAGGTTTTGTTTATACATAAAAAACAAAATTGGTGGGTAGACTGGCATTACTATGATAGATAAGGAATGTGAGCTTCAGACTATTTAAAAGACTGGCTCAGTGAGGACAACTGCAAAACCACAAAATACCCAGAGAATTGTCACAAATTTCCCCTCTGCCTCCAACTATGTCTTCTCTTGAGAGTCTGGTCTTATGCCAACCCCCCGTTTTCTTTTTCAACTTCTGCCTTTTGCACGGTTTAGTTTCTTTTTTCATCTTCATTATTTTGGCTATTTTATAAAGTCCCCTATAAAAAAGAAGATCACATGTCCCATGAAACAGTATACTTCTGTGTGTGTGTGTGTGTATGTGTGTGTGTGATGTAAAACAGCATAGCATGATCAATAAATATTAGCGTTACAAGTACTGTGTGTGTGGGTGTTTTTATATCACATCTGTGGAATTGTGTGTAGAAGTTATGCCGCACTTTTGAGTGTGCTTGTGAAATGATGAAACCTCTCTGGGGCACAAAAGCATTACTGTGGAATTTGCTTTCATGTTTTCGAATTTCTAACCCATTTTCTTATCCAAGTTCAGTATGATTCAGACTGCAGTATGATGTAATTATTTGTCAAGTGAATAACTCTGCAAAACAGATCACCAAAAAGGAGAGAATAATGTCTAGGAAGTCTTTTTGAAATACTGGTTGCATTTGAATGCTCAGGTGAAGACTGTTCTCTGACGATGGACACCCTTAGGAACAGTGGTTTCTGCGCCTTTCAGAGAAGAAGCGTGGGCAAAGTTCCAGCTGAAGGACTTAGACAATTCTCCCAGCCCAGCAGGCCAATGGGGATCCTAAATGTGCAGGGTAGCACCCCCACCCCAGGAAATGGGAAAATACCTGTCTCCTTCAGACTTGCATGTAGAACTAATGTGATATTAGAGGCAATAGTACATCTGTCTAATTGTTTTAAAATTACTCTTGTACTTGCAAATGTGAGGAGATAAGTATTGAATTCTATTGTGCTTTTATATTTAAGTAAGTATTCAGGTTCAAAGCAGTAAGTCAACAGCTAATACTCTGCTTTATTCAGACAAAATGCAAACTATGGCCAATGTGCAGTACATTTCTTTGTATGTGGAGATGTTGATTTTTGAATGTGAACTTTTTATTTTGTAATAATTTTCTGTGTACAGCATTCTAAGCCTTCAAGATAGTGCAGAAAATTTCTAAATACCTTTTAGCCGGTTTCCCAAACATGCGATGCATCTGTTAAAACTAAGAAAACAACATTAGTACCTTACTCAAAATTCCAGAATTTGCTTGGATTTCACTAGATTTCCCATTCTTCTTTCATTCTAGGGTCTAAACCAGAGGGCCATACATCATTTGGTTATCATGTGTCCTGTGTCTTCTCTGGTCTGTGACAGTTGTTCAGTTTTTATGATTTCAAGACCTTGACAGTTTTTTTTTTCTTTTCTTTTTTTCCCTCTTTTTTTTTTTTTACCTTGACAGTTTGAGGAGTATTGGCCAGGCATTTTGTGTGTGTGTGTGTGTGTGTGTGTGTGTGTGTGTGTGTGTGTGACAGAGACAGAGAGAGAAACAGATATGGACAGACAGACAGGAAGAGAGAGAGAGATGAGAAGCATCAATTCTTTGTTGTGGCACCTTAGTTGTTCGTTGATTGATTTCCCATTTGTGCCTTGACCAGGAGGATACAACAGACTGAGTGACCCCTTGCTTGAGCCAGTGACCTTGAGCTCAAGCTGGTGAGCCTTGCTCAAACCAGATAAGCCTGTGCTCAAGCCAGCGACATCGAGGTTTTGAACCTGGGTCCTCTGCATCCCAGTCTGATGCTCTATTCACTGCGCCACCGCCTAGTCAGGCTGGCCAAGCATTTTATACGACGTCCTCTATAGAGATGTTTTGATCTTTCAGAGTAAATGCAATGTAATTAGTCAGCTGCTTGGCATTCTTTTCAGAGCAAGTCAGAGGCATAAATTCTTAAACAAACGTGGATAAATATGTAAATAAAAGTGTATGTCAATTATCACATTTGCCAACAGCAGATTGTTTTGCTTCAAACAGTACTAACAGAAAGACTAATAGGGATCAAGTTTGATAGTGTTGTATGTTAAATATCCGCAGGGATGGTTAGTCACTGTTCAGAAGTCAGCAAGCATTTATGCGGCACCTTCTATATGTCAGGTGTGTATTTTATGCCTGAGGATACAGCAAAGAACACGTCCTGTTCACCTCTCTTGGTAGGGCTTCCATTGGGGAGACACATACATAATCAACAAGTAAACCGATGAAAAAGAGAACATCAAATAATCCTAGCTCTGTACTATAAGGTGCTATGACAGAGAATGATGGAGGAGAAATAGCTCTTCTGAGGAGGGAACTTTAAACTGAAACTTCAATGAAAAGAATCGGATCATTTGAAGATCTGGTGGGAGGAGCTCTCTGGGCACTGGCAGAAGCCATGTGAGAGTTGTGAACTGGGAGGAAGGGAGGTAAAATCAGGCATGGCAGGGGTCTGGTGTTGTAGAACAGGGTAAAGAGTCTGGGTTTTATTATTGACACAACAGCAAGTCATTAGAGAGCTTTCATTTGGAAAATCACCTGTCATTGGCTTTGTGTGCAGAATGGATATGTGGCGGGCAAGGAGAGAGGCTCCTGTGCTGGGCAGGGCAGGGGGCAAAGGTACAAATGGAGAGAAGTGGATAGAGGTGTTTTGGAGATCGAGTGACAGGATTACTGATAAATTACACACAGCATGAGGGAAATGGAGAATGAAAAAGCAGCTTCTAGGATCTCACTTTGACTTACTGGGTAAATTGCAGCCTCAGCCAGAAATCATAGCATCATTAGACTCTCTATATTTTCACCTTTGAAACTATGGCAAAATACAGTTCTTAACTTCCGGGAGCTTTCCGGAAAGGCAGCAGAGTGGGAAGCTTGAGCGGCAGAACATGAAATTCCTCTTCAAGGGCGTGTCAAAATGTTGACTTCTACCTTGTGGCTGGTGATTGCAGATGTCGTACATTGGCTGTGTTAATACTCCTTCCCGCCGTGGTGTAATGGTATCTACACCTGTGCTGAGGCTCTTGCTGCCATTATCCACACCTCTCAATAGGAAGGTGGAGGATGACGGAGGATTGGGAAGCAGGAGAACAGGATTATGGCAGGATTCCCCAGGGAGAGAGGGATGTTGGTGTACGTGTCCTGTTCCACTGAGTACTGTATTGCTGTTAGAAAGCGTTTGATATGCATGTGCTGAAATGCACTATAGCTGTATACAGAAGGTAGTTCCTACACACAGACATGCACAAGATGACAGTCTGCACTTCACACTCAACACGTGCGGGGGAGTGCTTCCAGGAGGGGACTTTGTATTAACAACCGGCCTTAGCTGACTAATAATAACAATAGTTAACTAGTAGTTAACTGGTAACAACTAGAATGAATTAGAACCTTAACCTCTTTTCCCTTCTGAAAGGCTCTGAATGTTTGGGGAAGTGAATGGGATGGGGGTGGAGAGTTTGTGTTTAAAAGTGAGGCAGCCGTGGGCTCTACCATCCACCAGTCCTGTGACTATACCCATGGTTCTAAAGTTAAGCTTTTTCACGTAGTAGAGAGAATAATGATAGTACTTACTTCCTAGGGCTTGTGTCAAATACATGTGCATACTCTAGGGTGCCTGGCTAAAGTCCATGCAAAAAGACATAAATAAATGAAATAATTTTATGACCACCACTGCCACCATCATCACTGATCGGCCAGTCTTTTCTCAAGTATTATGTGTATATGTTTATGTTAAGCAGATAAAGACACAAATATGCTTAGTTTATTCGAACAAGGGGTCTGCTTCTCTGAACAACGACAGCAGCCCTGGGGGTAGAGGCATTATGGATGGCGGATACTGGTGAGAGTGAAGATTTCCTGAGAAGTCAGGAATGGGGGGACTAAGGGCAAAACGTTCTAGTAAAAGCAGATTTTAGATGCAGCATCTTTTGTTTCTACCGTCTCATAAACCAGATTCACAATAATTTTAGAAGTTGTTATGGTTAGTGAATTAAAGGGGAAATGAGTTGTATGGGGTCGATTAAAGAGCTTAGATATTATAGAAGAGATAAGTGAGAGAATGCCCTTTTGGTATATGAATCCTACATAAAATATGGCCACGCTCTTCTGTAAACTTTGTACGTGGTGGGCAGTCCCAGGAGAATGTCTTTTCCTTAAGTCCAGCATCCTGGGGGAGTCGAGTGGGGCTGCTGGGAAGAGGACGAGAACCTCGCTCCATCAGTGAACATATGCTGATGGGAAACTCGAGGTGGCAGAGGCTGGCGAGCGGGGGCCACTTCTTCCAGCTCCCCTGCCCCTTCCCCTCATCCTCTGCTCTTCCAATATGTGGGGATACCTAGTTTAATCACACTCAGGGTAACCATGGAAATAGTTTCTTTTTCTCCTTCTTGAGAACCGAAACATGCACAGAAGGGATTGTCTGTACTTCCTGATATTTGAATGAGGATTCATTCATTTGGGTAAGGACCTGACAGGAAAACTAACAGCAGAGATACCTCATTTCTGATGTTTAATGTCATCCCTGCCCCAGTCAGGGTGGGGGGACTGAAAGACCCAAATTCTAATTTTTTTTTAATTAAAATGAATTAGGTAATTAATTTAAAACATTATTTTCAGTTTATGCTTCTGTATCTTAGCTACAAGAAAAGTGTTCGTTCATCTTTGTTTTCATTTGTTTCACTTGATTTGGGGAAGATTAATAAAAGGTTATTAATTAGATATTTCCTATCAAGATATGGGTCCTTATATATTTACTAGTTCTTAAACTTCATATTAGCGTTTAGTATTCTTGCCAAACTAACACTGGAGGCAGTCTCTTTAGACTTTTTGTTTTTGGGTGGATTCTGTGGAAAGAGCTCCTTCGGGAAGATGACGGTGTTGATTGTCAAGTCCTCCCTAAAATATTTATGCCCAACATGCTTTAAAAATTCAGTAGACGTCCTAGGATATGCAGTGTCAAAGGGCTCTGTTTGTTCAATGTGAGCATCCAGCATGTTTTCAAAGTGGCTGGAGGGCAGTGATGTAGGAGGCCGAGGCTGGCAGCCACGCACATGTTCCATGGCCCAACATTGCAGACCCAGGCTTCACGGGACCTTTAGCTTGTCCACATGTCTCTCTCCTCGTCGCTCGGTGGCTGACATCCTGGCAGTGACTGTGGTGTCACCATGGTTCTGTCTCTTGCAGTCTTTCTTTCAGTATTAAATAGAGGACTTCAGTTTTAGGCCACTTAAAAAAAAAAAAAGAAAGTCACTGCAGTGAGCTTTTGGTTGTCATGATATATTGGGTTCTCCCTGAAAATGCATCATGTAGGCAAATCAGGGCCGCATTTCATGCCAAGTTCAAGGTCATGTGAAATGATGAGTAAACATCACCCTTGAAATAAGTGATGTGATGAGTCACAATTGAACTTTTGCTTTCATGTGCTTAGAGACACTCTTTTATTGTTCAGATTTTACTCAAAGGATTCTTCACTAACCACTTCAGTCAGCTCGATCTGCTGTCATAGGAACGAGGTTTCCAGCATATAGGTTTGCAGCATGAGCTGGAGAGGCTGGGAGCCCTGAAAGAGTACTTAGTCATCTGTCACATGTATTTGGCCTCTTCATTGGAAGTGTGGTTTAGGGAGCCTGCTGCTTTTGGTCGCCATGGTTTGTCACCTGCCTTTGAGGGAGTGTGCCGTAGTTGGTTATGTTGGGTCAGTACTGTTCTGCTGAGGGATCCAGGGCTTTCCAGGGCTTTCTGGGGAAGCCCACACTTTACACCCTGCCCATTCTTTAGGTGAAGAAGCAAGGGGCATCTGACCAGGATAATCTAACTTGTCTGCGGTGGAGTCTGAAGTAGAATAGGACTGAAAGACTGAGTGATGTGGATTTCAGTTTATGAAATGTCACCCCAGCTTAAGAAGATGGCTGTTGTGCCAGTTCTGCCTGGAGGCTTGGGGGAGGAAGGTTTGGGAAATGGAGTGTCTGAGACATTCAGCACAGGGAGCCAGCA
Source organism: Saccopteryx bilineata (assembly GCF_036850765.1). Taxonomy (NCBI): domain Eukaryota; kingdom Metazoa; phylum Chordata; class Mammalia; order Chiroptera; family Emballonuridae; genus Saccopteryx; species Saccopteryx bilineata. The sequence goes on along the minus strand of NC_089500.1, from coordinate 10,407,740 downwards.
GGGAAGTAGAGGCAAGCTGCATCTTGGAGGCTAGCCAGGAGCTCGGCAGAAAGACAGGAGGGGAAGGACGTGTCAAGGGGAAGTCAAGTGTGTGCACGGCATAACTGCATACGGTGTGAAAATGCAGTCATCTCCCAGAAGTCTGAGAAGTGTGAAAAACAAGAGGAAAAAAAGAAGCTAGATAAAGTAAGACAGCGCCACCCAGACTGTTCCCTGGTGGTTCCTTGTCCCTTTCTTGAGAGAGTTGAATATTAGTTACCAAACACTGTAACTAACTTGCCAATGTAATAATGGACTTGTTACATGAGCGTTCGTATTATGAAGCCTTTCCTTATTACAGACATGAAAACCAGGTTATAAAACTTCTGTTTTGAACTGAAGCTCGAGATATTTTGGAGTGCATGAAATCTTGCTTTTGTTATACGTAAAACCTTGATGAAGTTAGATAAGTGGAAATAATCAAGTGATCTCTTTACAGTCGTAATTGTGTGTCATCTTATTTGCACATTGCTAGTCCTTCCTCTTCTTTCAGAGAAAGCTAGGAACTCTATGATTTCACACAGAGGTGGGAGACAAAAATGAGACTATGTACACAGATAAAAGTGAAGTGGTGACCCGGGAGAGGGGAGTAAAGAGGGAAAACATATGGTGACGGAAAACAGTTTGACTTTGGGTGATGGGCACACAACACAATCAACAGTTGAAATGGTATAGAAGTGTTTACCTGAAACCTATGTGCTCTTGTTGATCACTGTTACCCCAGTAAATTTAATTTTCTAAATTAAAAGAAAAAAAAATAAGGGATTATTTTCTTCAGTTCTGAGTTATTTCAGTTTAAAACTGTTTCATTTCATTTTCTTGTTTTATTTTTAATCCAATATTCTATAAATAAAAAAAGACAGTTTGCTTACCCTGTTATAACAAAGGAAGTGTGCTTCTGCGAACCAGTGCTGACTGGAAGGTTTGCCGTGTCTCTCCATCCACCTCCTCCTGTCTCCTCACCCCCTTCCCTTCCCCAGCTCCATGGAGATTACAGAGGTGCTGCTTCCCCAGCCACCCCACCCCCCAGCTGGGAGAGACAGGGAGAGCAAGGGAGGACTGAGAGAGCCCGTATTCTGCCCGCCCGTTCTTCGTGCCAGGCACTCTGCTGGGCTCCACTTCTAGGGTCCGGTTGTCAGCAAATGAAAGAAATGTGTTCTTCATGTGGATTTTACTTGTAGATTATTATCTTTAATAAAATGCATTTTAGGTTTCAAGTGAAGGACTTACAGGTTGTTTTAAAGTGACAACATGTTATTTTAACTTTAAGGTGGGGATTCTCAGAAGGTGGTTGTCAAAAAGGTAATAATAATATTCCTAGAATAGTTTTTGGAATAATTACCATAACAACTATTTGGTAAGTTCTTTGAAAGTATTCTTTAGCTTAAGTTTAAACCCTTGCCACCATCGTAGTTCAGAGACTTAGAATCTCAGATTTGGAAAGGACCTGTGGACTCCCAGACTCCCTTCCCTCCTTTAATGTCTCATACAGGTGTCAGATGGGACAGCTCTTTCTCGTGGGGAGCTCAAGCCCATGTCCCTAGGGTTTTGACTCACTGAGCCTCGTGTTGCTCCTGCGCTGCTGTGACAGAAGAGAATTCTATTCCCTCTCCTGTTAGACACCCTTTAAAGGCTGCAGTTACTGTGATTTATTTCCCAGCTCTCCCCCACACTTTAGCACTCTATTTCCAGGTGAAGCGTCTGGTAATTCCAACAATTCCTTTGTCATTTAGTTGCCAGATCTCTTCTCTCCCTTGGGTTGCACTCCCTTCTGGGTGCTCTCAGGTTTCTTGATAAACTTGCAGATACCATCTGATGAGCACAGAGTATGTGACCATTGTCCCTGCTTTAGCCGTGATGTCCACAGGGAATTAGTTACTCATCCATGAGGTCAACACCAAAGTAAAAAGGCTTTTTGTTTTGTTTCTTCCCTCCCACCAACTAGTTGATAGATATATTTATATTTTGTTAATAATAAAACCATTTTGCCTGCAGATTGATCCTGTAGGGGCATTATGATAATGCCAATAGTAATAACTAACATTTTAGCAACTTTTTATATGCTGAGCACTGTTCCCAATGCTCTACAATGAGTTCAGTGAGGAGGGTGCTCATAACAGCTCTAGTGGTCCGGGCTTTAAAACAAAAGGAATATCTATCTCACGAGGAGACGTTATGCTCTCCATTCTGCAGGTGAGGAAACCGAGGTAGAAAGGGTCCAGCACTGCTTTAGACAGAAGTTTTATTGCCATGCTCTTTTTCTTTAAGTGATGGCCTGAAGGGACAAAACAAACCAATATTCAAATGACAACTGAGATTTGCTGAGAATGCCAGGGAGATATGTCATATTCACAGTTGTCAGCAAAATCCAGGCGGCTCAGCAGGAGAATAAAAAGTGGTTTTATTTGAGCAATCTGTGGAATGGGGGATGGTGCAAACGGATACGTGGGCAAAGTCCCCGTACATCGACCACTGATCTTAAGTGATGGCCAAGAGGTGTTTAAGATATCTGAGATGCCTTCTGAGACATACAGGGCAGATTAAATTAGTTTCAATGTTGAGGGGTCTACTGTGTCTAATTCTTCAAAAACTGGTCAAGGATTCTATCTCAGGAACTTAGCCTATGTGATTAACCAGATCTCTCCATCTGTTAATGTTATATTTTGAAGTTAAATCATTCTAATCTGAGTATTAGGCAACCCTAAAAATATATATATCCTTAAGAATTTAGTTTCCATGATATATTTACTTTTCTCCGGAAATCTCTGCATTTATAACCCAGAGTATTGAATTTTCTACAACTACTCTGGAACTAAATTCTTTTACCCACTTGTCTTATTTATAATTTTATAAAGTAGGGAATGATGGAATAATTGAAAAAAATATCAATGAAATCTATATGTTAAACTTATCAATATTGTCATGTTAGACTTGGAACTTGAGCAATAAGGGTTTTACATTTTAGATACAAAACAAGTGGCCTATTTCCGATGATCGAATCATTTAAATGTGTATTTATATTATTTCTTTTAATAGAAAGTTAGAGTGTAAGTTTTATTTTTTTAAAGATTTTTATTTATTCATTTTAGAGAGAAGAAAGAGAGAGAGAGAGAGAGAGAGAGAGAGAGAAGGGGGGAGGAGCAGGAAGCATCAACTCCCATGTGTGCCTTGACCAGGCAAGCTCATGGTTTCAAACCAGAGACCTGTGTTCCAGGTCAACGCTTTATCCACTGCGCCCCACAGGTCAGGCTAGAGCAGGGGTCTCAAACCCGGCCGCATGCGGCCCGCCGAACAATTTTGTGCGGCCCGCAGACTAATCCACGAAGTTCAAAATATCTTGGATAAAATTAAGTAAGCCTAGGGGCCTACTTGTATTTTTCATTTCTCTAGCATCTTGCTCTGCGGCCCACATGCTGAGTTGAGTTTGAGACCCCTGGGCTAGAGCATATGTTTTTTGTGGTTAGCCATCTTTGCCCTTCCCCTGCGCCAAGGAGGTGCCGCCTTCAGGGAATGCTTCATGACGGATCTCAGGGACATTCTCAGGTAGCCACTTTCTAAAGAGTTTGTTTACACATATTTTGCCAATAAGGAAACGAGGAAGGAACTCTGAGTTTAGATGTGATCTCCACCCAAGGCGGGAGCTCTGTTTTTCTGTTGTCACTGAGAAACACAATGGGGCTTATGTGTGTGGTGGGGAAATAACTGTCCGAGTGACCCAGCTGATGGTTCTGGAGTGCTGTCGGTGCCGGCCCGGAGCTGGCTCTCGGGAGCCAGGGGCCAGGCCTCCGTGGCCACTGGAGGCTGCACACAGGGCTCCCTGGCCAGATGCTACTGGCTCTGCCCATACCTCCTGGGGATGTGCCGGTCTCTGCACAAGTGCCTGGGAATGCATGCTCCTCTCATCAAGAGAGGGGACTCCCATGCTGGTGCCGTCCCCAGGCACAGCTGGGTGCTGTCTGTGTCCCCCAGAGCCCGGGCTTTGAAGGCCAGGAGTGCATCTCTCCAGCACCAAGCGCAGTGCCGGCATTCTAAAGGCAAATGATCAATCTGTGTCGAGAGAGTCACCCATCTGTGTCCCTTCCCCTCTCCCCGGAGAGCTCAGGGTGCTCCCCGAATGCTGTGCCCTCTTGTTTTTGCCTACTGATGCCAGCTTCTCCAGAGCATACTGACATAGTTCCTTCCTAGCTTCTTGTTTTCTTTCCTTTCTTTATTTTTTTCCCGAAGTTAGAAGCAGGGAGGCAGTCAGACAGACTCCCACATGCACACGACCAGGATCCACCCAGCATGCCCACCAGGGGGCGATGCTCTGCCCATCTGGGGCGTTGCTCCTTTGTAACTGGAGCCATTTTAGCACCTGAGGTGGAGGCTTGGAGCAGTCCTCAGCACCTGGGCCAACTTTGCTCCAATGGAGCCTTGGCTGAGGGAGGGAAACCAGAGACAGAGAGGAAGAAGAGGGAAGGGGTGGAGAAGCAGATGGGTGCTTCTCCTGTGTGCCCTGACTGGGAATTGAACCCGAGACTTCCACACACCAGATGGACACTACCACTGAGCCAACTGGCCAGGGCTGCTTTGGGTTTTCTTATGGGGGAAATAAACATGACGGTAAACTCCCAGTCTTTTACCTTCTCATTCCTAATTTCATTTCCCTCCCTGCCTATCTAGATCATTATTATTAATTTGGTCTATGACCAATGGATAGTTTATAGTTTTATTGTCCATATAACTGTCCATACAGAATATGTGGAGTTGTGTGTGTGTGTGTGTGTGTTAGAAATGTTTTTCATACATAGTATTATACTATATGTAATATTCTGCAGCTTGCCTTTTTATCAATTCAGGTTGGTGCATATGTATCTAGTTTATTCATTTCAATTGCAGCTTCCTCCCTGTCTCCTGGCTTCAGACTATCCATATCCCAGGGCAGGCCTTTGATCAGCCCAGCTTGGGTCACGTGCCAGTGCCCACTGGGTCCATCTGGGGGTTTGGCAGATGGGGTGCTCTGACTGCTCACGCCACGAATGAGTACCTCCGCCTGTAGCCAGAGGGTCAGCGTACTTCGTTTTCAGCCCTCAGCAGGATCGCATGCATTTGAAGGAACGTTACAGGAAGGTGGACGTGAGGAAAGGATTTGAGGCAGATTAAAAACTCATCTTTCCACTTTGAGTTTCAAATCTGAGCTTAGATATCAAGCCCTCTGGGAGCCCTTTCCTGACTGCTTAGATCATGCCCCTTGGACACCATCATGCATGGTATCATAACTGCCCCCTTTCTCAGGAGGAGTGCTCCTTCAGAGCAGAACCTGGGTCTGTCTCGAACTGCTGCTCCTTGGGAAATAGAAGGTCTGGCACAACACACTTAACATGCATTTTTGATTGAGTGATTTTACCAGGAGCAGCTTGCAACCTCACTTCCTATGGACAGGTTCCTGCCAGGGAACCCTGTGTACTTGTGGCACGTTCACATCTGCCTTTTGGGCCCATTGCATTCTGGCTGATGTCACATCTTCTGGATTATTTGGATGATTTCACTCTGGGATTTTCTTTTTCGTATTGCATAGTGAAAATTAAAAGAAAGATGAAATCGTTGCAATGCAAACTCCAACTTCCTTTGTAAAATCCTCCAAGGTAGGCCCTGCCAGGCCCTTTTCACACCAACATCTCCTTAGCGGTCACATGTGCACAGTCATTTCTTTGTAACCTCAAACACGTCATCAGTAGACTGTGTTTTATGCAGATTTAATTCTGAGTACCTCGTCACCTTCAGGAGAATCTGGAGGGCAGTAGATGTGAGACGTGAACCACTCCGTTTGGAAGTGGCTGTCATAAGGGGAATAGCCATCTGCATTCACTGAGTGCTTGCTCTGTGCCGGGCATGTAGAAGCAGGTGTCACCTTGATGTCCATTGTGCTGACGAGAACGTCGTCCTGTCAGCCCCTGAGTGGGGAGTGGGCTGGGATCCACACACTGACTGCACCAGAGTCACGCTCCTGAGGACTGTGTTCTGCCACCTTCTGTGATTAGGAAAGAGAAAGCTGAGTTTGGTAATAGACAAGGACATCAAACTGATCGCAGATAAAGCTTTGGTGAAGATAAAAGCATGAGGGGGCATCAGCCAGATCTTAGAACAACGTTCCCACGGCCTCTGTCAGGAGAGAAGGTGCCAAGGTGTGTGTAGGTGGAGCGGGAGCCAGGCACCGTGGCCTGAGCTGCCCCGTGACCCGGAATACTGGAGAGAGCATTTGAGAGGACAGGTCACCGACTGCGTTCCCAACTCCGGCCTGCTGGTGGTCTTTAACCCGCGGACTCTCGCCCTGGCAGGGCTCATTTAAACAGCATGTGGATAAACCATTTAGACATAAAATGAATTTTACTTCAAATACCTACATGAAGCAAAGCTCAGTGGCTTTTGAAGCATCTTCCAGAAACTTCGTGGGAGAGACAACCAGAGGTTTACAACTGATCCGGTGATGGAATCTGATTATGTGCTACCGTTGTTATTAAAGATTACGTACAAGACCACTGGCGGTGCTTTTCTTTATTTGTGCTGTTTTTAAATCAAAATATACAAGGACTTTCAAAGGTTCAGTCTGGATCTTGGTTTCTGTCTCCCAGCTCTGTATTGACTCTAAAGTCTTGGATTATTTAGCGCTGAATTCTTTACCATGGATGTTTTCAGGAACATCACTCCTGCAGTTGGAGGTGGTTCCCAGAAGCACTGAACTTGATAGGACAATCTGTGCTCTTTGTAACCTGCCCCTGTACTCGGTTACTAGAAGTACCTTCCAGGCAGGGACACTGTTTTCTGCTTTTATAGTATATACTTGAGTCAGCTCTATACTAAGTAATGACATTGTTGGTCTACGTTTGGGCTAATACTGCATTGTGCGGCTGTATTCCCAGATGGGCTTATCTTCCTTCTACCCTTGGGAAGCAGTGATTGGGTAAACGGCTGGAGTTAAAATGGAACTGTGTTCTCATTCCCTCCAGGTCGCATCCCAGCGTATTAGCTCAGTGGACCTCTCCTGTTGCAGCCTGGAGCACCTGCCTGCCAACCTCTTCTATAGCCAAGACCTCACACATCTCAACTTAAAACAGAACTTCCTAAGGCAGAACCCCAGTCTCCCATCTGCCAGGGGGCTCAGCGAACTGCAGAGGTGAGCTCGCAGGCGTGGAGCGTTGGGGCAGGGAAGGGGGTGCCAGCCTCTGGCAGTGTCTCCAGTACTCTGACTTACAAAGCTATGCTGCGTAAGTTTCCCTTTCAGAGGGCAGGATAATAGGACCTTTTTAGTGAAGGCATTCTCCATTCTCCTTCTGAAATATTTTTCAAGGTTTCGGCCTTTAAAATGAATGGCTTATGATATTCATTCATAGGATAGATTTGTCTGAGAAGAACGTTTCTCTTTAAAATCACTCCTTTTTCTTAACCAGTTTACCAGTGGGCCAGTGTAAAGTTAATGACCTTTGGCTGTGAGACGGCTAGACAACAGGGGTTTGGTCAGACTCAGTTATTTCTTTTGAAATTTACAAAAGGTCAGGGTTTTTCCATGAAAAGACATTTCCTTAAAAATTTAAAGACTAAGGTATAAATCTAGTTTACACTTTCTAGGTTATATAGGTGATTAGTGTGTAGATTTTAAGAGTCACATGTTAAAGAACAGGGTCTACCCTTTTGTCACTAGAGAAAAGGGACTTTATTTGTATGTATCTAAAACACATTTAAAAATTTACCCTATTTATTTCCTTTTCCTTTTTTTGGAGCAATGATCAGTCTTGATTCTGTGTTAAATGAAGCCTTTGAAACATACATATTTGTTGTAAAATACTACAGAAGAATATAACTTAAATAATGAATTGTTCATTTGTTCTTAAATGACTGATAGTGATCAGAGCTTAAACTATGGTAATTAATCATTGTGATTATGTGTGTAAGGTTTTTAAACACCCAGGAGGAATAATTCAGTAAGTGTTTATTATAAAGTTATACAGATAGGTAGGAAAAGGGAAGAGTATCCTGATCATTGTGAATATACTTGTGATACTATCCCAACACTTGACAAGCAATCATGTCTTCAACTTTAGTTCCAAAGTGGAATCAAAAACCGTATGAGCGAACTTGTAAAATTGTTTTACATTAGGACCCACTGGTTTTCTTGCACTTTGAGTAGTGGGTCTTGGCCTGTGTACCATCTTACTGCATTAGGTATTAGTCATTTAGAAAAGACTGGTTCGTTGGGTACGACAGATATTCCAAATGTTAACACATTTCCTTATGCAGTTTCAAGAAATCACAGTTGTTAATATCACCTCTCCTCTCATCAGAAACATATTTATGTGTTGGAATGTTGTCAGGCTCCTGATGGAAACTCAAATTCCAAAAGTTTGATTTTCAGTTGAAAGCTAGAAGGCTGTCCTTTGGCAGCAAACCCTGTCAGTTGTTTTTCCTGAACTGACCTTCTCCCTTCATGGTGGAGAAGATGTCTGCCCAGCACCCAAGTCTAAACACAAGTTTGTCAGTTGTTCTTTCAAGTAAAGGTGGGATTCTGTCAACACAGCGCCCCGCCCCATTTGGCTCCCAGCATCGATCCTCGGGCCAGTGTCCTCCCTGAGGTGACCCTCTACTGAGTACCCAGAAGGGCTTCGGTGTACTTCCCATTTTATCGCCCAGAAAATAACGACATGTACTCATAGGTCGAGATTGAATGCAGATAACTTTCTTGCATCATCACAGATGTTTTTAAGTAACACTGACATTACAAATATTCCTAAATCCTTTTGCTCTGACGACCTGCTAGAGGAGAAGATGGGATGGCTGGGACAGTGTGGCCCTTCATTAGATTAGGGACAGAGGCAGTCAGAAGGTCGGCTAAATTCTTAAAGTTGGGCTTCCCTATGCCCTGTGCATTGCTGATGTTTACTGACACTACGATCACAAACTTACTGCGATTTTTTTTTTTTTTTTTTTTTTTGCCAGAGGGTCACATGATGACTCAGTCTGTTTTTAAGGTTTGAAACTACTTTGAAATATTTTGGTGTGTTTCACAGCAGGGTAGGCTTCTGTGCTTCCGTTACAGAACATCAAGAACTTTGTCTCCTACGATTGAATCCTGGTGTCTTAGAACAGAAAGGGGCCTTAGAATTCACCCATACCTGTGCTCTCATTTTAGACGTTAGGTGGGTGGAGATGTTAAATGCCGAATCCTGGCTCACCGTTACCTTCTGGGAGGCAGTTAGGGGGTGGATTTAGGGACTGGTTTGAAGAGGATTTCAACTATATTTGTGATGTTTCTTTCTTAAAAAAAATTTTAAAAGGCCCTGGCCGGTTGGCTCAGTGGTAAAGTGTCGGCCTGGCGTGCAGGAGTCCTGGGTTCGATTTGCGGCCAGGGCACACAGGAGAAGCGCCCATCTGCTTCTCCACCCCTCCCCCTCTCCTTCCTCTCTGTCTCTCTCTTCCCCTCCCGCAGCCAAGGCTCCATTGGAGCAAAGTTGGCCCGGGCACTGAGGATGGCTCTGTGGCCTCTGCCTCAGGCGCTAAAACGGCTCTGGTTGCAACAGAGCAACGCCCCAGATGGGCAGAGCATCGCCCCCTGGTGGGCATGCCAGGTGGATCCCGGTCTGGCACATGCGGGAGTCTGTCTGCCTCCCTGTTTCCAACTTCAGAAAAATACAAAAAAAAAAAAAAAAAAAAAAAAAAAGAATAGCTAACATGAAAGAAATTAACAGCACATATGACACAAATATTAATATTTGGAAGAGGTGACTAACTGGTACTTGGATGGTCATTCCTATTTTCTATTTGTATATTTCATACTAATCCATAAATTAAAATCTAAACAAAAAGAAAATAAAAGTGCTTGCATATTTATGCAGTGGGGGGAGGGGATAAGATGTGCCCAAAGGAGCCAGCACTTGTGGACTAAATAAGCAGATACCCAGATGGAGTCCCCTTAGGTAGGCGGGACCTCGGAGTGCCCTCTGACTCGCTCATTTTCCTATCTCTTGTCTTAAGGCCCTACCTCCTTCCTGACAGGTTTTCTTTCCTTTGTCTTAACCTTGCTGAATTTCTGCTGTCCTTATTTTTCAAGAGCTCATTCTTGTCTGTTTTAATTTATTTGCATTTTAGTAACATTCTGGGTCCCCCCCCCATGAGTGCCTTTTTTCTCTTTCTGAGAACATTTCATTCATTCATTTATTTCCTTCTTGCACTGTCTTGATTTTTTTTTTCCATGCTTGTAAAGGTGTGTGACTTTTATGTTAGACACCGAGTTACTACTTGGGGATCATTTGCTCTCTGTTCCTAGTTCCTGGTGAGTTACGAGTGGACTGTGTGCTGGGACCGTGGGCAGGGCTTCTCCACCATACAGCTTCATCACGAGGGATGTCGGGTGAGCTGTGTGGTTTCATTGGGACACTTCCAAACACAACATCTGTGGATCTTTTCTGTAGGGCGTGTTGGCTTTGCTGGGGGGGCGTCCTCTGGCCTCCTACCTGGGCAGCGCATGCCAGGATTCAGGGGGCCAAACGGGGAAGAGATCTGCAACCTCAAGGCTCCTTATTTGTAGAACAGGATTTTCTGTGATGCCTGGTGTCTTTGAGCCCAGAACTCTCTGGTTCGGTTTCTCCTGGGGAATCAACTATCTGCTTCTGGAACTGGGGAGGGGACACAGAGTCTAACACCCCCTTATATAGCCTGTTGAAAGCCTTCTTGTGGAAGTATAGCAAAGACGTAGGAAAGGCACAAATACAAGTGCAGGATTTGGGTTGACAATGAGAATGAATGTATCAGTTTCACCAGTCCCTACATCAACAAATAGAGTGTTGCTGCAGCCAGAGTTTCTGGTTTGGCTTCTGTTGCTTTAAGCACGCGAGGGCTCAGCCAGTAGGACCGGGTACGTGGGGCTGGGCGGCTGGTGACGCGACTGCTATACCTCCCGTCGCACAGAGCTGTGCTGGCCACCTATTTCTCTTTCACCACATCCTACTGTGAGATTTCTGTCCTCCACCCCCATCATCCAATGAAGACTTTCTTGCTAAGTTTTCAGAGTAATAAGTGTGCAAGTGTACATAAGCATGCACATACACATTTCATGCTAGGAATTGGAATTCTACATTCTAAGAACTCATACTTCAGAAAGCACTAATGTAGTTTTTATGTTCATACAGTTAGCACGTAGTTTTGAGACCATGCCATTTATCTAATAGCTTATTTTTATTTACATTTTCAAGGAATTAGTACTCATCTCTAGTGTATGTTTCACAAGGAATATGTTAGGTCCCAAAGGATAATTTACTTTTGTGTTCTTACTGACGTCTTAAGGAATGATCAGTTAGATTACAGGGTTAGGGTAGATATTCAGGGAGCAAGTTTTTTAAATACAATGACTTTGTTACAGGTAGGAGTTCTGAGACTTGTTCTCTTAACCACATATCCCTTTTATTTTTCTTCCTGTTGCAAATTCGGACTTTAAACAAATGAGCTATTTTCACAGGGGCTTTGCATTGGTACTTGCAGCAGCATTCTAAATCTGGAAGATGGCATGCTGATGTCTACACACAGATCAGCAGTTTCGGAGGGAAAACATTGTTCTTGGAACAACCACTGTTTGTTTTTCCTCTAGTGGCATTGGAACGCTTCAAGTTAGTTTTCAAAAGAGAGAAGAGGCAAAAATTAGTAATTTTTGATAGTTTTCATAGGTTCTTCTCTGATCATGTCACTAATAATTCTAATGGATTATTTGCCTCGCTCATATCAGTATTTGGCTTCTATTAATTGTGTCTCCACTGAGATGTCGCAAATGGTGTTAGTACTAAGGTTGCTGTTATTTGCAGTGCAGAATTATATTTAATAAAAATGCCTCTTGACGTCAATGAAGACAACAACTTTTTGCCAGTTTAAATTTAAGAAATGTAACTGACCTTTCTATGCCTTAATTTTATTGTTTCTCATACTGCTTTGCTAGCAGTGTGACCTTGTTTGTACTAAATTATTGATATATTGGTGGTTAAACATTTTGCTATACTGACAAATTGAGCTCAGTTAAATTGAGCGTTTGTCGCAGTGTCATTGGGCGGTTGGTGCTGCCTTGAGGGTCTAGAGAGTCAGGTTTCACAGAGCAGAGTCGTTCCCGGGCTCTCCAGCACCGTGGAGACCAGCGGTGTTTGACCGCAATGACTGGCATGTCTGTGTTCCGGTAGCTTGGTCCAGGGATCTGGAATGTTTGCCACCTGCATTGAACTTCAAATATCTTCATCTTAGGTCTTTTTTAATTTACTCATCGCTTCTACCTACCATGTTTAGAGATAAGCCTCTATTTTGACACAAGTATTTGACAAGTTGATGGCAATTAAAACACACACTCACACACTTACATTGCTTCATTCTGGGTTGAAAATGATAAAATAGTTGTTATCAGAAACTGGTTATGTTTCAGTTGTGTTTGGTGGTTATTTATCACATTCTCCACGAACCCAGGAAGGGAGTCTGCCTCCAGCGCCTGCTGTTTGGGTGGATTGGGACAGACGAACGGAGCCCGGCCAGAGGGGCCCAGCAAGTTCTAGGAATGGGGTTGTTTATTTTTTTCTTTTTTTTTGTATTTTTCTGAAACTGGAAACAAGGAGAGACAGTCAGACAGACTCCCGCATGCGTCCTACCGGGATCCACCCGGCACGCCCACTAGGGGCAATGCTCTGCCCACCAGGGGGCGATGCTCTGCCCCTCCGGGGCGACGCTCTGCCGCGACCAGAGCCACTCTAGTGCCTGGGGCAGAGGCCAAGGAGCCATCCCCAGCGCCCGGGCCATCCTTGCTCCAATGGAGCCTTGGCTGCGGGAGGGAAGAGAGAGAGAGGAAGGAGGGGGGGTGGAGAAGCAAATGGGCGCTTCTCCTATGTGCCCTGGCTGGGAATCGAACCCGGGTCCTCCGCATGCCAGGCCGACGCTCTACCGCCGAGCCAACCGGCCAGGGCCTATTTTTTTCAATAGGAGGATTACTAACTTAAATTTAAGTAGAAATTGATATTTCAAATTACTTGATAAATCATGTATGTCTGTAAAATTATTAGTGTGCTTTTACCATATGTCGTTCTAAAATAGGCACAAAGAAAGTAAAAGGAAGAAGCACCACCAGTGCTTTCTTTCTTTTTTCCTTTTTTTAAACATTCTTCTTTGGATACTGAATTCTGTTGTTATTTTATTATTATTGTCCCTTCAGAGCATCACAATAATTTATGCAATCGTTTAAAAAAGAGCTCATTTTTAGTAAGGCTATAATGCCTGGGAATGGCAGTGCTGCCTCAGCTTTGGAATATCTGAGGGCACATTTAATTTTGGCCTAAGTGACTCTCAGTGTTGACACCCCAAGGGAGGAGTTGACTTCAGCCCGTTGCCTTTTTTACTGAACTGTCTTCTGTGTTTCTGTACTGTTTGTGCTGCCTGGCTTTGCACGCCTAGAGGGCAGAAATCAGTTCCTCCTCAGAGGGAGGACCTGTTGCCAAGTGAGCGGTTGTGGGAATCGTTCTTTCCAGCTCTGTTAAGGGTACCCTGCTTCTTTGCAAAAGGCATTTGTAGCAACTTGTAGAAGGAAGCAAGCATGGCAATTTATTACTTCCTGTATTTCTGTTTGGTCAGAGGTAAGATGAGAAGACAGCCTGCATAGTGAGATGATTCAGAAAAACATTACAGAGGAAAAGAGTCGTTAAGAAAGGATTTCAGGTTGGAAAAGGAGATATTAGCTTTAAAGGAAGGAAGAAAGGAAGGAGGGAGGGAGGGAGGGAGGGGGGAGAAGGGGAGGGGAGAGGAGGGGAGGGGAAGGGGAGGGAAGGGGAGGGACAGTCTGTCTGTGGGTCTGTCTGTGAACACACCTCTTGCTCATCCTGCAAAGAAAGCGCTGCTTGCAACGTGTCAGCTGCTGGGGGGGGGGGGGGGGCTCCACCTGGGGAACCCCACCCACCTTCAGAGCAGACTCCACTTTTGTTTCTCTAAGCTTTGGGTTATTTCAAATACATGGGACCTTTCTCCCTTCTGAATTGTTAGCTTTCTTTGTACTTAATGATATACATATATTGCAAGCTCCTTAGTGAATATTTGTTGAATTCAATTGCTGGGTTTTCCACCGCTAATGATAATCAAGAGAATATGGTTCATTTGGAAGAGAGCATCCAGAAATGCTTTGGACAGTGAGACCGTTTCATGTAGTTAGTGTTCGAGGTGACTGATTTATGGAGACAGCAGTGGTTTAGAACGAATGTTGATCAACTTCATTATGTATCGTGGCACCAGAGATCCATTTCAGGGGACTAAGAGTAAGTCTGTGATGGTGCCTTTATGGGCTATGGTATAAACTGAGCAGGAAGTAACCCTGAAGGAAGAGAAAGATTACCTTTGAGTCAAGAGAGCGAGTTCAAGACCTGGAGGAAAGAAGTGGTTTGAGCCCTGATGAGATGTGAGATCTGTTTTAGCTGAAAACAGTAAGGGCGATGGGGAGGGGCATAGGGTTCCTGGTGGAGGACAGTGGGAGGGATGGCATGGGGTCGGGTTGGTGTGCGAGGAGGCTGTGGGTGCTGGAGAATTGAGGTTTGGAAGAAGTGAGCGCCGAGACGCTCACAATTCTGCCTGGTACTAATTAAGTACCTCTCTTCTTAGAAAGCTAGATTTTCTGTGTGTTTAATCCCCGCAGAGTGGAAAACAAATGACCTCCTTTTCTGCTCTGTTCTTATGGGGACCTGGCATCCCAGAGCTACCAAGTTCCTCATGTTAATTATGTCCCCTTACCCAGAGGTCGTGTTTCCAGGGTTTTCGAGAGAGATTGTGATTTTTGTTTGGATCGATACTCCCTGAAAACTCGCCTTAAATGGAACATAGTGATGCTGCCTCAGGACAAGATGCTGACATGATTGCAGCCCTTCTGGCAGATGTCAGCTGCGGCAGTCAGAACGGTGGCAGCGTCTTGGGAGATGTTCTGCCGTACACAACAGGCAGTCCGAGCAAACAGGAGCTGCAGACGGGACGGGCGCGTGTGAGCCTGGGGGTTAGAGAAGCACTGGGCGCTGCTGCCCGCGAACCGGAGAACCTCGGAAGGAGTCCCCACGGCCGGGCCGCGGGTGCCAGACAGCCGTGAGAGGACTTGCATGGACTGGACAGAATGCCCTTCGTCCAGTTACCTCCTCCCTCCTCACACTGGAAGTTCCTTTCTTACACAGCCTAGCTTTCAGATGGAATTTTGATCCTCTTGGGAAGCTTTCCATTTCACACAATTTCCATTTTCCTTCCCTGAGCGTTTGATCAAAGGAAGAAAGCCTTTTACTTGGTGCTTGGGGCAATGAGATTCCGTGGCCTTTGGTCCTCCCCTGAGCGGGCCCAAACCTCACTTCTAGCAATAATAGCCTATTTTCTTCTCCTCTCATGCACTGTGCGTTTAGAAGGGGGAGGTCGAAAAGGAGACAAAAGATTTATTTATCAGCCAGACGGGACTAAATTACAGCTTGCCCTGACTTCTTGGATCCTTGAAGCTGTTCTTTAACATTTTCCCCCTCTTCAGTAAGAAGTGAGGAAGGCTGGTCAGAAGCCTTGGCTTCATTCTGGAGAGGGTGCTGTCCTCTGGCCAGGGCCTTCCTCCGTTTGTCTTCGTCTTCTTGCTGTGTGCCCTCCAAGCTTTACTTTAACTTGTAGGTGTTGGCTGTTCTGCCTAGTAACCAACCTCTCACTCTGCAGTCGTAGGGGACAGTGATCAAGCATGCAGTGAGGGGCCAGCAGACGCTTCTGCAGGTGTTGGCTGGGCGGTGTCCTCAGGACTTAGGAACACGATTGACGCCATTGCTGATGACTTCTGACATAGCAACCTGGTCGCCAGTGGGAGGACACTGATGGGAAGCAGTAATGCTACTCTTTCTGCCTCCCTCCTCAGCCCCGGGTCACACGCAGCCCACTCAAGAGCTCCTTCTGACAACTCACACGTGTAACTTTTGGAAATTAAAGACCCACGAGAGGTTTTTTCTTTCTTTTTTTTTTTTTTTTCCTAAAAGTGCCTGTAATTTTCATGTCACTCACCAGGCTCTCCATAGTAACGGAGCTTGGAATGGGAGGAGTCACGTGCCTATTGTCATTTCCCGTGGGTGGGTTAGGATGATGACACCAGAGCTGGCAGGATGGTTGACTGCCTCTCTAAAGTAGGGCACACCCACCCCTCCCTGGTGGTGTCTTCGGGACAGATAACTAACAAGAGAACCTTAGGGAATGTCTGACTTTCCAAATAGTTGTTTTTAAAGTTTTCTGTCAGATTGCACACTTTCACCCCACCTAGAGAGAGAAGCGTGCACGTGTGCATATGTGTGTGTGTATAGAAAGTGTAGCAAGGGAAAAGGAGATGTTATTTATGTAATGCACAAGTCCTTGCATCCTAGTCCCCTATTCAGAAATTTTCACAGGTAAATAGCAGTGTCCATCTGGAATTTGAGGTGCCCTGAAGTTAGTTTGTAAGCATCCTTTACAACCAACCACAGGAGATCTTTGCTTTAACAATATAGTTTGCTTACTGTTTCACAGGCACATGCCGGAGTTTTTGCTCTCCAGATCAGTGTATCTGACAGTATGATTTGTGGCATGCTTGCCTCCTAATTACCTGGGGTGTCCAGGAAACAGCTACCTGGCTTTCATCCTAGACCTGCTGAGTCAGAACCTCTGGTGATGGGGCCCAGGGATCTGCATTTTTAACAGGGGATGCTCAAGTTTGAGAAACAGCCACGCCACCCGGTTTTCTTTGAATGCTCTCTCTTCCATCCCTCCCCATCTGCCTATTGAACTCTGTTCATATCCTTTAGATAAAAGTGAGTGTTCTCTTCTGGAAGCACCCATGATCTACGTTTTCCCCAGTAAGTTTCATCTTCTGCTTTATATTATACCAGTTTTGCTCCTAAACTGTTTTAAGTTGTTGGAGGGTAGAAACCATGCCTAGTTCGTATTCGCATGCTTTACACACCTCTGTGCACAATGAAAACTCAGAAAGTGTTTGGGGAATGAATGTTTCCATCCCAGGATCAGATCTTTTATAAATAAGTCAAGTTTTGAGTGTTGGACTTTTTCCTGTGTAACTATCCCCGGTCTGTCCGTGAGACAAGCTTAGGCTACTCATAGCACATTTCCGTGACATAATTATTCTCCTGGCTTTCACTTAAGCTCACTTTCTCCTTTGATAATCGAATATCCCGGTTTTCACTTTTATATATCCTTGTATGACTGGGCAGGGGTTTATCCAAGTATAGTGTGCAGGTCTTCTTTGCTTTGCTTTGAAAAGAGGAGTGGAAACAATCTGTCTTCTCCCTTTTACAGAAATCTTCTCTTTGCATTTTTATTATTTGTCCTACTAGTGTGGTGGTTACTATTAAACATTTCTTGAATAGTATTGCAATTAAATTGGCCAACTATGGAAGTCTCTGTTGGTGAGAAAATGAAAAAACAAATGTAGCCATGGATAAATCAAATAGAGAATCCATTTCAAAGAAAAAAAAAAGAATATTTCATAAGAGAGATATGTTTAACTGTAACATGATAATATATTTATTTGTCTTTTTGATTACTATGTTGCCAATTTTTCAAAGAGTCAAGGCCTGGCCAGATAGCTAGGTTGGTTAGAGCATCTTCCTGATATGCAGAGGTTGCTGGTTCAATCCCCAGTCAGGGCACATACAGGAACAGATTGATTTTCTCTCTCTCTCTCTTCCTCTCTCTAAAACAAACAAACAAACAAACAATAAATAAATAAAAAGGAATCAGAAAATTACAGATTTATGCTGCTTGTGACTCATCATTTTCACCAATTGGATAGTGCCAGGTTACTGTGCACCTAGTGGCCGGTTTCCACGTGGTTTCTGTCTTATGATTTGGGGTGGCTTTCTATACAATGTACTTGCCTGATTCGTGGGAACCTGCTCCTGCACGCACCCCTCCCCTCTCCCGCATTGGCTGTTGTATCCATAGGACTAATTTAGCCTCAGGTCTGGCACAAGGTAGGGGACCAATAAGTGCCTCCTGTTTGAATTATTTTAAAAGACGGATTAAAATAAAACTTCCTCTCTTTAGGGAATGCTGTAATTTGCCTTGACAGCAATGTGTCCATTATAATTATTGCCAACACTGAGCGTTCCCTATTTCCTTGATTATAATTCTGGGGAAATGATGTCTATCAGTGGTTGCTTTGGTATACTTACTCTGCTTTTTAACATCTGCAGCGATTAAGACTGTTTTGCTCAAATCCTTTAGTGGCTGTAAATTTTCGTTTTTATCCAAGTAAAATATGCATGTGTTTATTTTTGTTTCCCTGGTCATAGGAGAAGGTTTATGCTTATTTTGCTTGTATGCAGAGTCATTTATGGTGCTTAGACTTAAGATGGGATGGCCTCTGTTTATTTTGGCCTGAGCTGGTAACGTGCCACATTAGCATTTGTGTGGGCTGAACCTCCCCGAAGACCCTGGCAGGTGCTCACTGGGAAAGGGGTGGTGGACTGCTCAGGCCTTGGAACAGAATGGCATGCACAAGTTCACGTGGATGCATTTCAGAAGCTGTCAAGGGACAGCAGGGAGGAAAAATAAAAGCGCTGCACCAAGAAACGGGGAAGTCAGTGGTGAGAGTTCAGTCCCAGGGCAGGGCCGCTCTGGGTGGGGAAAGCTGTGCAGAAGGGAGTTGAGTCATGCCTCCCAAAGCTAGGTGTTCCCAGCCCCCTGCACAGGCCCCTCATTCGCCTGCCTCTCCTGCCACCGCAGCCACTGCAGCCACCGACAAGCCTGGGAGGAGGAGGAGGGCAGGACGCATTCTTTTTTTCCTTCTGCCTCTACGGGAGAGAGCCTCTTTGGTCTTGCGCAAATTGTTTGGCTTTCTTACAAAACCACTGTAAGCACACACAGGTTGCCCTGTGTCATACCTGGATCGGGGCAGGACTGTTAGAACATGACTGTGGGACTAAGTTCACCAGCCAGCACAGCTCCACCCTGAGGGAATCAGGACTTCTGGAGAGCGCCGAGGGAAGTCCAGCAAGGTACTGACGGAGAGCTCTCAGTCACTGACTTTGCTCTTGAGAGGAAGCACGCTTGGTGCACATTTCAGAGAGTACTTCGATGCCCATCCCCAGAGTTGTCTCTCTAAAGGTAAAGGAGTCATTTTTACAGCATTTTACTGGCTCAAAACCACAAGTAGACTTGTTCCTAAGTAAAGAACACCAACATGGGCACTTGATCTTATCAATTCTCTTGGGGGGAAAAAGAGGAAAGAGAAACAAAAAGTAAATGCAACTTGTTTTCACCCAAACTTTTTTCTTTGTCTCTTTACTTGAACAGCACCAGCTTTCTCTTTTGGCTCTCTCTTCCGCTGATGGTATGAACGAAATGTATTTAAATTGGATGGGTTCTGAAAAGAATGCGTTGTGTCATAAATGGTGTTGGCATAATTAGCTACCAGAAAAAACACAAAAAGATAACATTCTATGTAGAAAGATAAATAAATATCAGGTGAAATAAAGATTGAAGTATAAAAAATAAAATGCACCAATATTAGAAGGGACTATAGGAAGTCATCTGTGCCACTTTGGGGTGAAATAAGAGGGCCTTCTCCAGCAAGGTGAAAAACATAGACCCCATAAAGAAAAAGATGGCCAGTATGAGCAAATGAAAATTAGTGTGTGCCCCAGATCACCATCAACAGTGGGAAAGACGGAGCGGTTAGCTGACGGGGCCGTGTGCCCCGTGGAGTGGTGGGTCCTTCGTGTGGAACAGGGCACCCAGGGACTTCCTACGGACTGGTAAACACAAGATGAGCCACCTGTGGAAAAACTGGCAAAGTGTGTGGATGTGCACTTCAGAGAAGACGAACTTCACAGAAAAAGAGGGGCTTCCTTGGGAAGTATAAATGGAAATGACTTTGATACTTCTCACCTCACCTGTTGCCCATCAGAGGGGCAGCCACAGGAAGGGCGCTGACGTTAAATGCCAGTGAAGGCAGCATGGGCAGAAACCCTCTCCTGCGGTTCAGCCACTCTGGGGTAGTTCTGAAGCACGTGAATTTAAGTGACGTGTACTCTTGGACCAGTCCGTTACACTCTTAGAAACACAGGCTCACAACCCCTTATCCAAAACTCTTGAGGCTGTTTGCGTTTCAGAATACAGAGATCAACAGGTTACCGAAGATGATAATGGTGCATATACTATATGTTTCATGTGACACTTCCAGCAGGGTTGGGACAGCACTCCATGAGCAGACACAGGCATATTTCTAAAGAGGAGAACATCACTATTCGTTCAGTCCAGGTCATTGTTGTCTGCCACCACAGGGAGCATGAAAGATCTCTGACTTCTCAGAGCCTGTCGGATTTCAGAATTATGGCTAAGGCTTCAGGCGCTCATAAGTGTTGTAAAATACAATCACTGCTGCACAAATAGATGTGCTGAATTACTTCTCACAGCATAAAAACTGTTAGCACACCTCACGTCAGTCAGTGGAAGGACAGAATAATTTGTGGTACATCTGTACTCTGTGTATTATGCAGCTGTCAAAAGAGTGAGTTAGATTTTCATGTCCTGACTCAGAAAGATGAATTGTTTGTATTAGATGAGAAGAGTTATAGAAGGAACGTGTGTGGTGTGATCCTACTCAAAAATAGGGAGGGAGCTTGTCTCCTGTTGATGCACATATGTGTTCTATAGGAAGGAAAGCTTTGGAAGGATGTATACCGCATACTTGTCGCTGGTTATCCAGGAGGATGGGATTTAGAAGGAGGCTGGAGAGACTGTTAACCTTTTCTTTGTATACTTCCCTAGTTTGCCTTGTTAGAATGAGTGTGTGATATTTTCATAATCAAGTAAAAACTATCTTTCTCTTAAAAGTTAATGCAGGGAGTATTACAGAGCACTGACAGCTGGCCCACACTCCACTAAGGTGCGGCCACTCGGAACCATTATCAGGAGCCTCTTTGCATAATTAATGAGTTGCAGGGGACTAAGCCCAGAGGGAGGCTTACAATGCCAGCAGGTCCTTCACTTTTTAACAGCGAAGCCTAATAATTTCAGATCTGTATTAACATGTCCCTCCCACAGGGCAAAAACATGGACTGTTCCTATGAGATGGAAATCCCATCACCTAGGGAATCGTTTATTAATTGACCCACTTGTAGTGAATGATAACTCTAGGAATCTTGATTCTTTTTTTCTCTCTGACTCATTGAGTAAAGCAAGTATGGTTTCTTCTTCATGAATGTAATGTGTAACACTCATTTTAAGCACAAATGGAATATGTTTTAAAATAGAATTATTTCTACCCCATACTGTTATTTTATGTTACTGTCCCATTTTACCAGTTATATCCTAAGTTCCTGAAAGGAAAATTACTAAACACTCAGGTGGATCTAAAAGCCAGTCAGTATTATGTTTCCAAATAGTCATCATGCTATGTACTTGGTTCTGTGTCCTAGATATACACAGGTATGTGTAGCCATTCCCTTTAGCTCAGATGCAGAAAGACTTCTATAACTAAATTTTGGAGTGTGGGCAGAGTGAGTGGATAAATGCAGAAAGAGGAGAAAAAACAAAGCATTTCCATGATCCTGATAAAAGGAGCCCAAGAGGGAGAGGTACACGTTTGTTTATTTTCCCTGAGTTTGCTATCTTAGAAACTTTGCTTTTTCTTTGTTGCCTTGCAAAACATGGCTCTTCTTCATTTTCTGGGTAGGTTATTTTTTTGTTTTTTATTTTTTATTAAGTGAGAGAGAGGTAGGCAAAGAGACAGGCTCCTGCATGTGCTTTGACCTGGATCCACCCGGCAAGCCCACTAAGGGGCAATGAGGTCCATCTGCTGCTATTTTAAAATAGCTCTCCGCAACTGAGCTATTTTAACACCTGAAGTGAGGTCATGGAGCTGTCCTCAGTGCCCAGGGCCAACTTGCTCAAGTGAGCCATGGCTGCAGGAGGGAGGGAGGGAGGGAGGAGGGGGGGGGGAGAGAGAGAGAAGGGGAAGGGGGAGGGGTGGAGAAGCAGATGGTTGCTTCTCCTGTGTGTCTCTACTGGGAATCAAATCCTGGGACTTCCACATGCTGGGGGCCAACACTCTACCACTGAGCCAACCTTGTTTTTTGTTTTGTTTTTTCTTTTTTTTAAAGACAAAATGAACTAAGCCTATATCTCTTCCCAATAAAGATAGGGATGTTAGAAGTATCACTGTGATTCATTTTAACCTTCTGATTTCATGTAAGAAGTTAAGCACTCTTCCCTTTTGTAGCCTTAAATAATTTGCTCAAGGGAGTAGTTCGGAACATTATAGCTGGAAATTTAATGTCTGAAGGGGAAAAATCCATCTGAAGCTACCAGCAGACTATAAAGTAGATTTATTCGATGTCCCACTGCCTGGCTGTGAGGTGAGCAGGACCAGTGCAGGGAGAAGCCTGGGGACTGCTCTGCCCCCTGGGTGGTGGCTGCTCTGCCCCTTGGGTGGTGGCTGTAGGTGGCTGTTTTCCCTGCTTTGCGGTCAGTGAGTTATGGCTGGGACCCCGGAGAAAGGAAAAGGTAAGAGCATTAATAGATCAAACCCCTGGATAGTGTAGCACATTTTGTGTCTGGATATAGTATTATTGTTGCTGAACTTTTGTTTTATACTATCAAGACAGTAACACACGTGAATGAAGGAAGTATCCTCAGTTTAGCAGAGCAGTGATTCCGTCCCTTTGTGCTGCTGTCTTTCTTGGTTCCCACTTTTGGCCTTCTGTCACCTCAAGGACTCCACCCTTATAAATAATTGTGCACTTTTTTTTAAAGGTTTTATTTATTGATTTTCAGAGAGATAGAGAGAAAGGGGGGAGGAGCAGGAAGCTTCAACTCAGAATAGTTGTTGCTTCTTATTTGTGCCTTGACCAGGGTAAACCTGGCGTTTCGAACCAGTGACCTCAGCATTCCAGATCGATGCTTTATCCATTGCGCCACCAAAGGTCAGGCAAAAAAATAGGTATAATTTTTATTTATTCACACCAGATGGCTTGGGGCTTTGGGTGAAGTCAGACCTGAGTCCTGAAGGCACTACACACAATGTCCATTGCCATTTGCAAATGCAGTACTGTAGTACTGTACAGTGGAACTTCGTTTTAGGCATTAACTAAGATTCTCTTTGTTAGACTTCGGATAAGTGTTGACTTGATTCCTTCCCCCTACTCTGAGCTTTGTTATAAGTATTGCTACCCCAGCTTTTTTTTTTCATTTCCATTTGCATGAATGAGCTTTGTTATAAAACAAACGCATGTGAGTCGTATCTCTGTTCTTAAAGCCTATCGCTTGCTCTGGAAAGTGCAGTCAGTCTTTCCCGGCCGTCGGTTGGTTTGGGAGCACTGGGCTGTGCCTGACTGGGTTTGAGCGTGCGTGTGCAGTGTGCAGTGTTCGAACTCTCCATTGTCCTTCATTGCCAGTGATGCTGCCACCTACGGGCGGGGGGGAGTGTCTTCAGACACTGCTCTGAGGCCATTCTTTGACCTGTGACATAGAATTGTTAGTAATTGATACCTGCTTACCTTAAAGCCTTTAATAAGATGTAATAAAAGAAGAGCAGGCTCGATGGGAAGCAGTTCTGACATTTAAGGGCAGTGGATTCGAGCTGTATGCAGCATCATACAATTTTTCTGGGCCAGGTCGTTTAATCTGCTAGCTTGGGATATGAAAGAAAATGATTTTATTTTATATATATAATATATATATTTATATATATATAAAATATATATATAATATATATATATTATATATATATATATTATATATAATATATATATATATATTTTTTTTTTTGTATTTTTCCGAAGCTGGAAATAGGGAGTTCAGTCAGACAGACTCCTGCATGCGCCCGACCGGGATCCACCCGGCATGCCCATCAGGGGGCGATGCTTTGCCCATCTGGGGTGTCACTCTATCGCAACCAGGGCCATTCTAGCACCTGAGGCAAAGGCCATGGAGCCAACCCTAGCGCCTGGGCCAACTTTGCTCCAGTGGAGCCTTGGCTGCAGGAGGGGAAGAGAGACAGAGAGGAAGGAGAGGGGGAGGGGTGGAGAAGCAGATGGGCGCTTCTCCTGTGTGCCCTGGCCGGGAATCGAACCTGGGACTCCTGCACGCCAGGCCGATGCTCTACCACTGAGCAAATCGGCCAGGGCCAAGAAAATGATTTTAAAGGCCCCTTCTGTTCTCACTTTTGACAAATAAGGAAGATACATCCACTTTGGGTAACTCTCTTTAGCCTTGGTACTGTGAGTGTGTACACACGTGTAACAATTGTGTAAAAATCATTTTTTTTAAAACACAGGTTATCCTTGTCTAGTTTCTATAGCATCAGAAAGAATCATCCTTTGTTATTGCTAAACTGGCTACTATAGTTATTGCACTCATCATTAAAATAACTTTTATTAATCTTACGTTTTGTGATGCTTTGCGTACCAACTTTGAACAGCTATGAGGATATATCTGTAGCCTGAATGAATATAATGTGACTTCATCTGAAGGATTTGATTTGAAGGTTTAAGAACTATAATATTAATTTAAAATATAATTATTTAAAGTAGATCACCAAATATGTATTTTTTAAAGCTGTCCAGGCTGACCTAAGACATCTTGGCTAGCTTATCTGGCTCAGCTGTTATGACGTGTGTTAGCATGACAAAGTGACATGAAGGTTTCTAGTTTCTTCCTCTGGGAGTGTGTTGTCACCTGGCTCTCCTCTGCATTCTTTCTGATGGAAGGGGAAAGGGAGGAGTAGTCATCCACTCCCTGTTTCCATCTCTTATCTCTCTCTTTTTTTTAAATCTTATTTTTATTAAGTTTAATGCAGTGACATTGATAAATCAGGGTACATATGTTCCAAGAAAACATCTCCAGATTATTTTGACATTTGATTATGCTGCATACCCCTCACCCAAAGTCAAATTGTCTTCTATCACCTTCTATCTGGTTTTCTTTGTGCCCCTCCCCTCCCCCACTCCCCCTCTCTCCTTCTTCACCCCTCACCCCCCCCACCCCCGTTACCATCACATTCTTGTCCATGTCTCTGAGTCTCATTTTTATGTCCTATCTATGCATGGGTTCATATAGTTCTTAGTTTTTTCTGATTCACTTATTTCACTCCGTATAATGTTATCAAGGTCCATCCATGTTATTGTAAATGATCCCATGTCATCATTTCTTATGCCTGAGTAGTATTCCAGAGTATATATGTACCATAGCTTTTTAATCCACTCATCCTCTGACGGACACTTGGGCTGTTTCCAGATCTTTGCTATTGTGAATAATGCTGCCATAAACATGGTGGTGCATTTCTCCTCCTTATATCTCTTTTAATTGAAATCATTGCCCCCAGGTGTCCATCTCACACAGTTTAAGACCAGAGGGAAGCAGATTCTAGGTAGATGTTCCCTCTTATCTTTCTTAGAAGGGGTTTTTGAATGGGCAGAAGCCTGTAATCTGACTGCTTACCCTGCCTATTAAAGAAAAGTGGATCTCTAAGAAGGTTAAGGGGTAGAGTTTCCAAAACAGATGAGTTTTAATGTGTTCTGATCAAGAACTTCAGTTCTCAGAAACAATCAGTGCTTTGTTTGCTAAACAAGTCTGCTGAACACTGTGTTCCTTTCTGGGAAGAGCTTGGGGGATGGGTGGCACAGGCAGGACTATGAGGGAGGTGGAGAATGTGCGAGGAAGGAGTGAGAGAAATTTAAGACTCTTAGAACCAGCCCTTAAAGTGTACAGGTCTAGGGCAAGAGCATAAATGGAGGCCTCGTAGTGTATATCTAAATGTGTAAGTTAAAGTCCAGCTAACAAACGGTTAAATAAGATACAACCCCTCCTCTTACCTTGACGAATATACACTGCTCACAGACATTAGGGATCTTTTATCGCTTCATATTCATTTGGAATATCTCCTAATTTTTGTGAGCAGTATACTTTTCTAATGACTTGTCGTGGAGGAAGAAACTTTCCCTACCCTCAAGGTGCCTCCTGCTGGGCTTATCAAATAGAAAAGAGACAGATTAGCAAGAGAAAACAACCAGAGTTAATACACAGAAATGTATGGAGACCTTGCATGTATGAGAGAGTCAGACAGAAAGAAAAAATAGTCATAAATGACATTCTGAGACAAGGATGAGGTTATGCAGGGGTCCCCAAACTACAGCCCACGGGCCACATGCGGCCCTCTGAGGCCATTTATCCATCCCCCACCGCACTTCCGGAAGGGGCACTTCTTTCATTTGTGGTCAGTGAGAGGAGAGGAGCATAGTTCCCATTGAAATACTGGTCAGTTTGTTGATTTAAATTTACTTGTTCTTTATTTTAAATGTTATATTTGTTCCCCTTTTTGTTTTTTTACTTTAAAATAAGATATGTGCAGTGTGCATAGGGATTTGTTCATAGTTTTTTTTATAGTCTGGCCCTCCAATAGTCTGAGGGACAGTGAACTGGCCCCCTGTGTAAAAAGTTTGGGGACCCCTGAGGTAAGGCATTCAAAGGGTCATTGCAGGATGATAAGAAGAGCAGATGCTTAGTAAACAGAAGGTTGTCCTGCTCAACAGACAAGTCAAAAGATGTTATCGCTGCTGTTCCCTTGCAGGCAAGGCCCCTCATTCAAGTTCTTCTGGATAGCTAAGGGAGGGGCAGAATAATCTGCATGCCACAGCAGTGCATCTTGGGGTGACTGTGACTTGTTTCAGACTTTCAGGCCTGTAAGCATAGATTCCAGTGTCAACTCCGCAGAGCCCGGATCTCTGCACTGGGTAGGGCAGCATGGGAGGGCTGGCCCAGCAGCCAGTCCCTTCTCTTCCCATTGTCACTGCCGCTCTTCACCCTGCAGGGCTGTGGGTGGACAAGCAGCCCACACTTCCACGCTCTGTCCACTCCTGGGTTCTCTTATGGGAGGGTGGATAGAGAACCACACAAGCCCTTGAGAACAGATCGGTGTCCCTTGGGTAGTTAGTATGGAAAAAGGATTCTTTAATGGAAATGTAATGGGAGCCGTGTAAGTAATTTAAAATTTTCTGGTAGCTACAGTCAAAAAGGTAAGAAAAAAACAGGTGAAATTGATTTTAATATATCTATTTCATTCGATATATCAAAATGATCAATCATAAGAAATTAAGGAGTTGACATTTTTTTGCACGAAATCTTAGAAATTCAGGATGTATGTTATACATATTCAGAGAACACCTCACTTTGGACTAGTGCCATTTCAGCTACTCAGTAGCCACCTAATATCTATGGTATCCTGTGGGACAGGGCAGGGTTAGGGGGAGGGAGCCCAGACTCCTCGTTCCAAAGGGCTCGCTGAGTCTCTGGGACTGTGGGCAGCTCTCTTCATTACAAGGCCCGGTGGTGCTTTTGTCCTTGACTGGATGCAAAGACTAATTGCATTTCTTTACACAGGTGGGGCAAAAGTAGGTTTACAGAGTTTATTCTTGTATTATTATTGATTATTATATTATTTTTCATAAGAACGATTGTAAACCTGCCTTTGCCCCACCCTGTATTTAGAGCTGATGGCCATTTTAAAATACAAAAGATATACATATATGAAACTAATGGAGGGTACTTGTTTGCTTCTCTCTCTCTCTCTCTCTCTCTCTCTCTCTTCCGTTTAAGCTTGTCCACTGCCTTGTCTTCACTCACCTCACTGCTGCTTTTCTTCTTTCTCAGGAGCTATGTGGTCTGAGGACATCCGTTTGCACAGATTAATGCACCTTTTCCCGTGTTGTTGACAGATACTTTTCCAAAAGTCAGTGCTTCCGTTTCCCAGACCTATAAAGAATTTTCATAAGAGTTTATTTGAGCCAAATTCATGACAATTCCAGGCAGCAAAGATCTCCGATGCTTTGGAGAAGGACATTGTACATTTCGAATTAAGGAGGGAACGTAAGGTGGCATGGAGGTGGGAGAAAGCAAGGTAGGGACTGGGTCCCGGGACAGCGAACACGTCAGGTGCTCTCCTGAGGGTGCCTAGGCTTCCAAGAAGTCACAGAAATGGCCATTTCAAAGGTATGTTAACCTAGATGGTCAAAACAATGGACAGGGCTTGCTTGAGGCAACGATAAACCTTTTACTGAAGAAGTGACATTCCTGGGGCCTGACGGCCATGCCCAGTAAGGAATTTATGATCAGATCATAAACCTGTGAGCTTACTTTCGGCAGAACCCCCTGGTCATCCAAATACTGTGCTGTGTGGGATGTCTAGGGTCTTTCTTCCTTGAGGAACTTTTTGTAAGTTGAGTGTGATTGCACGCATATTTTCAAACTGTGGCCAGTTCTCCCAAATGAGGAAACAACTAGAGCATAGAGGGCTGTTTTCATCTGACTAGAACAGCACAGTTTTCATCTATTTCAGGATAAGGTTGCCAGATTTAGAGGGGAAAAAACAGGACCCAGTTAAATTTGAATTTCAGAAAAACAGCAAATAATTTTTTCCCAATTATTTACTTATTTGTTTGTTTTAGAGAGAGCGGGGGGGGGGGGGTAGAGAGAAACACTGATTTGTTGTTCTGTGTATTATGCGTTTAGGTGTTCACTGGTATGTGCCCTGACCACGGATCAAACCAGCAACCTTGGTATATTGGGACAATGCTCTAGCCAACTGAGCTACCGGCCAGGACCAAATAACTGTTTTTAATATAAGTGTGTCCCATACAATATTTGGAACATACTCATAATAAATATATATGGTCTACCGGAAACTTCTGTCCATTTCTATCACAACAAGTTTCGACACATAAGCACATGTTTATTTGGTGCATGTGTGCCTCTCTATTTTTTTTTTTTTTTTGTATTTTTCTGAAGCTGGAAATGGGGAGAGACAGTCAGACAGACTCCCCGCATGCGCCTGACCAGGATCCACCCGGCACGCCCACCAGGGGCGACGCTCTGCCCACCAGGGGGCGATGCTCTGCCCCTCCGGGGCGTCGCTCTGCTGCGACCAGAGCCACTCTAGCGCCTGGGGCAGAGGCCAAGGAGCCATTCCCAGCACCCGGGCCATCTTTGCTCCAATGGAGCCTTGGCTGCGGGAGGGGAAGAGAGAGACAGAGAGGAAGGAGGGAGGGGGTGGAGAAGCAAATAGGCGCTTCTCCTATGTGCCCTGGCTGGGAATCGAACCCTGGTCCCCCGCATGCCAGGCCGACGCTCTACCGCTGAGCCAACCGGCCAGGGCGCCTCTCTATTTTTATCACTTAATGTATACATACTGATGTAGCAAATTAACTAAAACAAAGTTGATTCACATTAGTCTTATTTGTGAAGCGATAGTGTACCCATGGCTACTGATAAAGTTCATTTATGCCACTGTATTTTTACAAATTTCAACAAGGAAGAAATGCTACAGAAGCATGTAGAAATTTATTGAAAGTGTTTGGTGAAGGTACAGTTTCTGGTAGGACATGCAGAAAATGGTTCAAAAAATTCGAAACAGGTGATTTCGACCTTTCTGATAAGCCACGTTCTGGGCGACCATCTTTGATCGATGACAATGTTGTTAAGACTATATTGGAGCAAGATCCTTTTCTGACAACATCGGAGATCGCAGAAAGGCTTAATTCAGCTCAGCAAACCATTTTAGACCATATTCAGAAGATAGGATTGGTGTGGAAATATATTATTTAATAAAGTTTATTGCCGGTAAGAAAAATTTGTATTTTGTTTTATTCCAAAAATGGACAGAACTTTCCAGTAGACCTTATACATATAATCAGTGTATATTTATATATATCAGTGTAAACTATATGTTATATATAATATTAATACTATATATTATACAATAACATATAATGATACAATCAATATATAGTATTAATATATAAAATATGCTAAATATAGTTATCATTTATATGTAAATAATATATTAATACATATTTATTCATTTAGAAAAAAGTAAGCCCATTCTTATTAACATAAATATTTTTATGAAAAAATAACTATTTTCTAAAACAAAAATATTGGGAGAAGAGCATCATTTTATATATTTTTTTAATGTCTGGCTTGTAAGAGGATAGATTTCCATATCCATCTCTGAATCAGGAGTACTGTTACAAAGGCAAGTTTCATCTAGAAATCTGTGCTGGACACTTAGATGAAATGAGAATGACAAAGGACAAATTACATCTTAGACATCTTGGTGCTGTCTTGAAAATAGCTTTGGGCTTAGGCATCTCCTGTAAAGGTCGCAGGGACCTCTCCTCGGATCTTCCAGCAATACTTTCATAACCCTCCAGCCGGAATGGTAGACCTTATAATTCTAGCTTGTATTGTGTAGACCACAGACATTCAGAATAGAGGATAGAGCATTATAAGCATTCTTGTTTTAAGAAGGCCTAATGAATCACATTGTAAAATATAAAACAGAATGTGACTATTCAGGTTTAGCAGTAATTCTTACTTTTTCTTCTTCTCATTCAAAATACTATTAGGTCTACAATCCACTGTCCAAGAAAATGGCTATAATAAAAAAAAAAAAAAGCAAAGTAGCACTTTCAGTTTGTAAAATAGGCACATTTCTGTTTAGAATAAACTTTATGTAGCTATTTGCAACAAAACTTAACGCTTTCTATTATAGAATTCAATAAATAGGCCCCATGACAGTTTCTTTAAAATGATGACTGGATCGAATTAGATTTATTTTTGAGATACATGTCTGTTGTCAGCACAGTACATACTACCTAGTATTTAGGCCTGGGCAGTTTTAAAAATAATTAGCATAATGCAATGACTCATCTGATACTCATCACAGATCAAAAAAATGTATGGGAGTTGGCAATGGGCCAAATACAGGAGTGCACAGAGAAGTAAAACTTAATGTTTTCTAGGACAACAGAGAACATGAAAGAGCTATTAACAGGCGTAGAACAGGAAGGAGAAAGTGCTGGTGGGGGGGAGATGGTCAGTTCATTCTGAGAGAGAAGAGATGGCAGGTGATGAGTTAGAGTTGTTCACGGAGCAGTAAGACGCTTTCCAAGGAAAACAGCATAGGGAGAGAAAAGAAACTGACGCAGACCGGACCTGCGAGGAATACTGACCTGTGTGGGGTGTAGAGGAGGCCATGCAGAAGGGAAGGCGGAGTAGGAGAGGTTTCGAGAGAGCTAGGCTGGGAGAGGCGGGAGGATGTGTCGTTAACACGAGGTGAGGAGAGGTTTCCAGGCCTGTGCGGTGATCAGAGCTATTGCTCTGAGGCTGAGGACTGACAATTGGTGCTTCAATCTGAGGTGATGGCCTTGCTTGCCTTCAGAGGAGTGGGGTTTTTGTTCAGGTTTGGATAGGAGGGAAGCGAGGCAGAAAAGTGTCTGTCTTGTCTGGGTGACCAGACACCCAGGAGGTCTGCCTGTGCCCCACCCTCCCGGTTAGTGCTTACATGGGCATGGATTAAGCCAGCTGAGGTGAAGCTCAGAGACTCACTCCAGCCGAAGTGATAAGCAGAGTGCTATTTGGTTTTTCTTAATAAAATGTTGATGTTGTAGGCAGAGCACTGGCCTTCGAGCCCGAAGCGGTGCGGCCCAGCCCGGCTGCTTGCCTGACCTCCGAGGGCTGCACCGCCCCCGCAGCTGAGTCCCAGTCGGGCTGGAGCATCGCTAAGGCGGCGCTAAAACTATATGACGTCGGCACCCATGACATTTGTCTTCTCTTTTCTTTTGCTTTCTTGTCATAGGTTCACCAAGTTGAAGAGTCTTAACCTTTCTAATAATCATTTGGGGGACTTCCCGTTAGCGATCTGTGATATTCCTACCCTGACGGAGCTGAATGTGTCCTGCAATTCCCTCCGAGAGGTTCCAGCCGCCGTGGGAGTCATGCACAAGTGAGTACTGGGGTCCCTGCTGCGAGGGTCCCTCGGAAACCATGGGCGGCTGCCTCCAGGCCACGGCACCTGAGAGCACTCACCTTATGTTGGTCCTATAAGTCTCGGTCTCAGATCAACACTCTTGTGTAAAGTTCATTTATTAGCTTTTATATTTATTTCTTTTTGTGTGTATGTGTGACAGAGACAGAGAGAGGGACAGATAGGGACAAACAGACAGGAAGGGAGAGAGATGAGGAGCATTAATTATTTTTTTTTTTTTTCTGTATTTTTCTGAAGCCAGAAACGGGGAGAGACAGTCAGACAGACTCCCGCATGCGCCCGACTGGGATCCACCCAGCACGCCCACCAGGGGCGACGCTCTGCCCACCAGTGGGCGATGCTCTGCCCCTCTGGGGCGTCGCTCTGTCACGACCAGAGCCACTCTAGCGCCTGGGGCAGAGGCCAAGGAGCCATCCCCAGCGCCCGGGCCATCTTTGCTCCAGTGGAGCCTCGGCTGCGGGAGGGGAAGAGAGAGACAGAGAGGAAGGAGAGGGGGAGGGGTGGAGAAGCAGATGGGTGCTTCTCCTGTGTGCCCTGGCCGGGAATTGAACCCGGGACTTCTGCACGTCAGGCCGACGCTCTACCACTGAGCCAACCAGCCAGGGCGAGGAGCATTTATTCTTTGTTGCGGCATCTTAGTTGTTCATTGATTGCTTTCTCATATGTGCCTTGACGTGGGGCTACAGCAGAGCAAGTGACCCCTTGCTCAAGCCCACGACCTTGGGCTCAAGCTAGTGAGCTTTACTCAAACCAGATGAGCCCACGCTCAAGCTGGCGACCTCGGGGTTTCGACCCTGGGTCCTCCACGTCCCAGTCCTACACTATCCACTGTGCCACCACTTGGTCAGGCAGCTCTTATACTTCTTTGTATTGTGTGAGAAAAATAAGAATATCCCTGTTTAGAACTGAGGGTCCCTATAGATGAATGTGTCTGAACATGGGAGGAGGGGTTACTTGCTCATTGTCTGAATGAGGCTGAAATGTAAGACTTAGTTAATTTTTAAAAATAACAATGAGAGGTTGGCATTTGGGCTGACCTCATCTGCAGCATTCACATTGCCGTTAGCTCATGTTGTTCCCATTTGTGCCTCTCCAACCTGTGAAAATTAGTCATAATTTTCATTTTCAATAAACAATTAAGATGTTTATCTTGGATCTTTTCTCTCTGGCATATTGTTGCCTCAGGCCTTGCCTTTGCACATTTTGCAAAAGAAAGTACATTTTCCTTTTTCTAGTAATAGGATCTGCGCCTATGGAACGGGCGTGTTGATAATAAAGATGTAAATTTTACATATTTCTCTTCACAATTGTCATACTTTCTTTAATAGCTTGCAGACATTTCTGTTGGACGGGAACTTTCTGCAGACCCTGCCCGCCGAGTTGGAGAACATGCATCAGCTCAGTTATCTGGGTCTGTCTTTCAATGAGTTTACGGACATTCCAGAGGTGCTGGAGAGGCTGACGGCCGTGGACAAACTGTGCATGTCGGGGAACTGCGTGGGGGCCCTCCGGCTACAGGCTCTACGGAAGATGTCTCACATTAAGCACGTGGACCTAAGGTGACCATTTGTAACAAAAAAGATCCCACTAGAGTGGTTGTGTGTGTGTATGTGGAGAGTATGTTATAGACCTTTGGATGACATTTTCCTGCCAGGGCAAGAGGTTGGATAGTTGCAATTAGGGCCCATTTTTCTGTTTCTGCCCAGAGGGAACGATAATGAATAACAATGGGGTTTATGGAGAATGAAACCATATCAGAAAGAGCAAAGTGTATTGTTTTTCTCTCTTGGTCTTTCTTTTCTGTGGCTTGAGGTACTTCACATTGTTGAGCATATCTCCTTTCTTAAATTTATTTTTAGCCCTTGCCAGTTAGCTCTCAGTGGTAGAGCATCTGCCCAGCGTGTGGATGTCTCAGGTTCGATTCCCAGTCAGGGCACACAGGAGAAGTGACCATCTGCTTCTCCACCCTTCCGCCTTGCTTCTCTCTCTCTCTCTCTGTTCCTCTCCTGCAGCCATGGCTCAACTGGAGCGACTTGCCCCCTGGCCCTGAGGATGGCTCCATGGCCTCTGCCTCAGGTGCTAAGGAGAGCTCTGTTGCCGAGCAATGGAGCTACACCCTAGATGGGCAGAGCTTTGCCCCCTACTGAGCATACCGGGTGGATGCTAGTCAGGGTGCATGCAGGAGTCTGTTTCTCTGTCTCCCTTCCTCTCACTGAATTAAAAAAAATTTTTTTTTCCTTTCTTGGCTTCCCTAACTTAATATAATATATTCATTAAATTACACTTTTTTAATATTTATGTAGCCTATTTTAATTCTCTATCTCTTTGTCCAGGTGGTTCTGCATAGTTTACTAGTCTTTACAAAAATATAGCTCTCATCATCTCTTATTTGGCGCAAGTTTAGCTGGAACCTCCACTCTCCCCCGTACAGAGTGGGGGGCCTGCAGTGTGGGTCCTAAGCACACTAAGCTCGCCTGGAAACCGCGAGTGCAATCCCCGCTACATCCGAGATGCTCGGTAATCATCCCTTAGTAAGGTGCAGGTTTAGTTTCTCCTGCAGAAAGAACCAGTACACAGGAGGAGCTATTCTAAATTTCTCTATTTTAAGGAAAAACCAGAGCCTAACATGGGGTTGAATTACTGCAAAAACAACATATGGAGCTTAGGCTCTAATACTAATTTGCCCAATTCAATACTTTTTCAAGCTAACTTTCCCACTAGATAGGGATTGATGGCCACATATTAGCACATTCAGTCTTGGGTGAGATATTTAATGTCTCATACAACTGAGATCTCATCTCTAAATTGCAGTTCATAAGAGTTCTGGAAGGCATTGAGTTACAAGCCTCATTCTCTCAGCAGGTGTGATTGTGTTGTCATTGTCTCCTGGTTGAGGAAGCTTTTCTAATCGTGGACCCTGCTCAGCTGTTATTCTTGGTGTCTTCACACCTCTTCGTTTGTTAAAGGTGGTTCTTCCCTTGCTTTCCAGCCCACTTTTCTCTCTGTTGATAACCCAGACCCCCACTCAGACCGGTCGAGTTCCGTCAGTATGAAGTAGCATCATCTCTGTTCTCCCTTCCTGTGGTCAGGCCTCGGAAACCCATTCATTCTTGTCCCACTGAGAGCTGCTTGGCCTAACCTGTCCTCAGCCGAGAGGAATCAGGCCTGTCACACCTGGGAAAGTGATAGCAGTTTTTCAAATCTAGACTTCTTAAGTCAGGGAACACAAGTGGTCATAATTTATCTGACTTTGAGAACCTTTTGGAATGTGACAAAGGAGAGAACTGAACACTTTGTCTTGCTAACTTTCTAAATTGTTAACCTTCTTTGCCTCTGTGTCACTTGGATTTAAAACGTCCTTCGTGTTCAAGAATTTAAGGCCTTTTTTTCTTTGGCCACCCAGCGGTGTGATGGTGGCCTTGCTGACCTCAGGTAGCAAGCGTGCGAGGGGTTCCAAGTCACCTGGCTCGTACATATAAGAAAACATTTTTTCTTGATCTGAATCAGCTTACAAAGAAGATCAGTCTAGTAAGTACAGAAGTAACTGTTCTTATTAAGAGCTTTATAAATTCTTTAGACGTCTAGTTCTAATTAGGTCTTTTCAGATTAGATCAGTTACAGGATATTTAAATGCCAGAACAGACTTATCTCCTTGTGCAGGGAGCCAGACTCGTTTTGGCGTTGGTGAGCTCACAGGGTGAGCCGCTGGTGGTGTGACTTCTGTGCTGGTTGTGTGCCATGTGACTGCACATCGGTCCGTGACATCAGAAGTTTAGGAAACAGTCCTTCGCTGTAGATAACCCGGGAAGCACTGCTCTTACCGACCCTTGGTCCCCCAGTGTTAGTGCTTGGGAGACACCGCCCTGATAAGGGTTAACTGACTGGCCTGCCCTTGGGGCCACATTGTCACTCCTCGCATGCCCTGCCCTGTCCCTGCACAAGGCTCCCCGTGCCCATCTCTCCAGCCCAGAGGCCGTCCCGCTGCTTCCTTGGGACACTTTCCTTTCCATTTACATCCTGCCGATTCTGCACACTCTTGGGCGTCAGACGTGACGCCTCCTCTTTCCTCGCTGCTCTTGTCCATTCTGCGTAGGGTCCGCGTCACTTACGGAGACTGTCACTCACTGGGGGTCTTTCCACTTTATGTACGAAAGCATATGTGAGTTTTCCTCTCCGAATTTCAAAATCTGTTGACAAATTCCTCCTTTTATTAATTTCTTATCAACACAGAGCCATAGGCTGCCATCGTCATTGTCCCCATAGCCTTCCTGTCGGCGAAGTGATGCTCATTGAATAGTCATGAAATAGATGAAAGGGCTGTGTATGTTGAAGGGATTGTTGGAAGGACATTTTAACCATATGTTGGCCTCTTTAAAAGTTCATCCACATTTTGATATTTGAGTCCTAGGTTGGTTAGGCTTGGCAACTGACACCAAATGGTAGGAACATTAACTTCTTTTTTATTACAGTTTTTCTTTTGTCTCCTCATGCAAGCAACCTTTTCGTTATCTTAGTGTTAACACACTGAGACAGTGGGAATAGCTGTTTCATGTGAAGACGATGGTCATGCCACATTACAAAGGGGATGTCACGTGTAGAGTAGGGACAACATTGGACACGGTTTCAATTCTTTCGGTCTTTTATGTCCGAAATGAGATGTGTTTTTTTTTTATTCTACGTGCATATCTTGGAATCTAGCGAGCATTTGGAAATAGTCAAATAGCTGGGTGGAGGCCAGTGTTTTAATCTTACAACCTGGAATAAAAAAGAAAAGAAGCCAAAAAATCCTCCTGGGGACATTTGAAGAGGCCATATGCCACACTTGCAGGTCGCTGTCACTCACCCTTATGTGTCGAGGACTTTGGGATGTGGCTATTAATAATTCACTTACCATCCTTTCATTTCAGTTTTGAAAGGCCAGAAATTCATAACAGAAAATATTTGGCTTTTCTTTCCCCTAAGCTCCAGCTTTCATTTTCATGTTCTGCGAACCTAAGCGCACAGTCTCAGCATGTTGTCGGCTTCGTCCTGAGAAGCAGAGGGTTCTCGTTGTTTGTCAAGAAGTGGAGCACAGCCTGGCAAACTCGGAATTGAGATTTTCATCTCTTTTCTCCCTTCTGCAGCTAGAAGTGTCTTTGTCACCGTTTCTAGTCCCCACTGTCTTCCCAGCAGCTTATCCACTGCAGCGCCAGCCCCTGAGCTGTCCAGGTCTCCTGGCTGAGGTCCTGCCTGTGTTCTCTGTGCCCGGCTGTACCCTCGGCATGTTGCTCCCCGTCTTTGTCCTTTGTTTTTATAATTGCTTGGTGCATGCCTGATGCCAGATCTTAGTATTTTCTACATTCTGCTGTCAAGCAATATTTTAAATATAGAGATCATTTTGGTAGTCAGTTCTTGGTTCTGACCTGTTGAAAACCCAGATATTTGCAGTCCTATATCTGGTGCATATATGGCTCCCATTTCTTATTTTTCTTTCCAAGTTCCCCCTTTAACTCTGTCCTGTCGGGCCACCTGTCAGCCTGCCCACTCGTCCTCGCCCCTCCCTCCAATATCAGTGCAGTTGAAATGGGCTTATTGGGCAGTTCCGGGTTTTGTTTCTTGCGTTCTTTCAACGAAATTCTTTGGAAATAAATGAATGCATGGATTTTTTTTCCTTTTCCTTTTGAAATGAATTAAGGTACAATCAATACACATATGTTTCTCCTTCAGCCTTAGGGGTCTAAATTATGTTTTAGGATGTATTTGCCAAGGTTAAGGCCTCATGGAGTTGTAGCTAAAAATAGCCAGAGACGCCAGCCAGGTGAGGAAGGCCCGATGCTGAGATTAGAGAAGCCCCGGGGACTGTTGTGCGGCGGGGCTCGGGCCCCTTCTGCCTCGCGGTGCGAGGGGTGGCTCTGTGCTGATGGCATCGCAGGTAATCGCAGTCTCTGTTTGTGTCCTTTTCCTCTCAAGACTGAACGTAATTAGGAAGCTAATAGCAGATGAAGTCGACTTTCTCCAGCACGTCACCCAGCTTGATCTGCGCGACAATAAGCTCGGGGACCTCGATGCCATGGTTTTCAACAACATTGAGGTTTTACACTGTGAAAGGAACCAGCTGGTGACCCTGAACGTCTGTGGCTATTTCCTGAAAGCACTCTACGCTGCGTCGAATGGTACGTGTCACTGACCCCACCGAAGGTTCCTGCTGGTGTTAGAATTTACTCAGCGCCATCACCTCGGCCTTGATACTTCTTTTTTTTTTTTTAGTAAGTGTCCAATTTTACAAAGACAAAAATCCTAAAAGGAGGATTCTGGTTTGGTACTTAAAGGAAGCCAAGAAAGATTTCATAGTTCCTAACTTGTTTCACTCGTATTGTGGCTGATCCTGCTTTTGATTGGGAGCCTCTGCTAGAAGGGGAGTGGGGGGAGGGGAAACAGTTTCTTGGGCGACCTTGTCAATAACGGCACATCCGGAACCTTGCTTTGATCTCAGAGATTGAAAAGGAAAGAATCTATTTTAGGTTCCATTCAGGGTCTCAGATTTTGTGCTCCACTAACAAAGGGACTCACCTAAGCAAACCCTAAAGTATGTATCCACAGGGACACCACAGAGCAGGAGTCTTCTCATTTAATAAGCTCTCTTTCTTCGAATGTGAAAACGGCAGTTCGGATAAAGGTCATATGGGCATAGGTTTGCTAATGTGAAGACTTGAGTTCCTACCAGCATGAATGAAAACAAGTATTGACTGCTACAGGGTGCACAGATGGTGGACACGTGCTTGCTTTATGCACAGTATCGTGTATGAATTATAAAGGATAAGGAATTTCTTTAAACATGAGTTTACTGATGTCTCACTGGAGAAAGAAAGCAAACCATCAACAGCTCTAGGCCACTGAAGGCTCACAGTGGGTGTGGATAAAGAAAGCATCTAAATGTTGTTTGCTTGGCAGAGGGAGAAGATGGGACTCTGAACTTTCAGTGCTTTTGGGGAGTGGTAAGAAGCAGTTATGGGGTGGCTGGCCTGGGGCCCTGGCGAGCTTTGGAGGCGCGTGTGCCAGAAGTGATGCTCTGAGTCCGTTAACCAGAAAGTTGTGGGCAGAATGTGTTTATGGGAGAATAAATAGGGGAGCCACCCTCCCCTCTGCGAGTCCCGGTCATTGCAATGGCGTCACGTGAGCTGGCAGGAATGTGCGGTCAGGACTGCAGCTGTTGATTGGAGACTCAGAGGTGGTACCCAGACCCATGGGAGGAGGGTAACTGGACGAGAGATGAGGACAAGGTAGACTGACAGCCCCTCCCAGGTAGCTGGGCCCAAAGTCGCCACCAGGGAGGAGCTGACCCTGTGATTAGAAATGACTGTCCCAGAAACAAAGCCCTAGGTGGACAGTGGAGTCACATTTCACACATTTTGGGGGAAGGGTTCTCGGATTGGAGTAAAGGAAGCCCTGTGTGACACTCAGGGGTGCTGTGTCAGTGGGACGACAAAGGCAAAAGCCAGGGCGCGTTTGGTTTGGTGGAAGGAATGCTGAATGTTTAAAAACAGCAATATTCATACAGTTTATCTTCCAGGTAAAATGTAGCATGCCTCATAAGAGGAGAGCGCCGTAAGTAGATGGGAAGGAGGGAAGAAAGTAGAGCGGGCAATGTATTTTAAACTTGGAGTGAGATCTTGTGGTTAAATTAGAAGTCCTCTGTCTCTTCCTGCGGTTCAGAGTAGAACAGACGGATGTATTGTACTCCTAACCTAAACAAACATCGGAGAAGAAGCACAATAATGATATTTGACACACAAAGAGTCTCTGTGTTGCTTGACTGGTAACGCTTTTGTTTTTTTTTCTGCCTCCTAGAACTTGTTCAACTTGATGTTTACCCAGTTCCGAATTATCTGTCCTACGTGGATGTTTCAAGGTAAGAAGTCAAGTCCTGGGGTGCCCTAGAAGCTGCTTGAAAATGGCTTAGATCATTCTGTCTGGGCATGAGAATGTTTAAGTGTATTTTTCAGGTAAATAATACAAATTAAATTCAGTGGTTTTTACTTCCCCTCTGAAAATGCCCATACATATCTGTCAGTTAAAACCCTATATTTGTGTACTGTAGTTCAAACCTGCATTGTGGACTGTACTTGCATCAGGGTGTTGGGTGGGTGTGGACACCGATTTGAACACCAGGCGTGGGGTTTAGAAGACAAGTGTGTTGGGGTTCATGTGGCTGGGAGGTCCAGTGGTTCTTCATTTCTTTCCTGAAATGATGCTGATTTTATTTTTAAAAAATCGTGCTATTTTTTCTTTGATTTCCCCCCCTTTCTCTCTGTTATTTTGTACATGTATCTCCTGGCTAAGAGCCCTTAGAAAGCAGCCCCTAAGCTGAACAAAGTAAGGTTTCCATACAGCCTGCTCACCAGGCTCTGCTCACTTGTAAATAGTGCAAATTCAGTACTGTTCAGATTCAGTACTGTATTATGTCATATTTACTCCAGTTCCCAGAAATCCTAGATTAGACTTTTTCCTGATGACCTAAAAGCATGTGTTTACACAAATTACACTTTAATAATTTCAACACACTAAATTTGAAAATTCACTTTTAATGTAATTCCAAATGAAATATCCAAATTTTCTAAAGAGCCACAGTACTTGGGAGGGAGGATATGGTCCTTTCAAAGGGCCACTGTTAACCCATCTCAGTGTATAAGATATGATAATAAATTTCTTGCTAAACTCATGTCAGTTTTGTTTAATGTACTTGAAGTCAGATATTACTTAAGTTTTTCTTTCTTTCCTTTTTTTCCCCTATCAACCTTGGTTTTATCTTCCCCTTACTGGAGTGGGGTTTGCATAGATGAGTGTGTATAAATACCTTGAAAAGATTTATTGTAGAGCATTAGCCATGGAGTGTTTACTAGGTTCGTAAAGTTCCTCAAGGTCAAAGTTCCACGCAGTAAGAGCTTTACTGTTGTATTGAGGTTGCTTATACTGAGAGGTCCTTTCCTTCTCTCATCTTAGTAAGGTGTGTTAGGGGCTAATTGCTATAAAATGAAATCATTAAGTGTATTGATCTTTAGAGCTCCAAAGCCAAAAACATATGTGCCTATCTAGACACTAAAGAGAAAATAATGCACTGTTTTATGTATTTTAATTAAAAAGTTGATATAATAGCAAAAATAAAGAACATGCTTTTTAAATCGCATATGTGCCATCACCCTAATATCACAGCTATTTTCACTTTTGCTCTAATGTAATCATTGTCCCGAGAATATTTTTACAGCGTTGTGCATCTGTTTTTAAAGAATTATGCTCATAACAGACATACCATTTTAGATGCTCTGTGCCTGGTCATTTTACATATTTTTTTTTAAAGGCAAAAGGATTAGGAAGACATTCAAATAAGATTTATGTAAGAAGGGGTCAATCTGTTTAATAATTAAAGGCACAATTAGTTTAGTTCACTTGTTTCTGGTGATTATAATGACCACTTAATGCCTAAGGAAATGTTTTCAGGTCATTCCAAGTCTTCAGGTTCAGGGTCCCTTTCCTGCTCCCATGTTCTCCATTTCTCTGTGGCTGGGCTTTCGTGATGCCCACTGGAGCTGAGCATTATTTTAATGTTAAGAATTAAAATGTAAATTGGAAAACAAAACTATTTTATGCCATTTGAATATACAACTTAACTACAAGTATATGCTTGTTTGTTTTCAATATTAAACCTCCTCTCCCTAAACGTCCATGGGTTTATAGACTCGTAGAATAGCAATTGTGACAGCCAGACTTTGAAAAAAATAGACTTTAACCCTGGCCAGGTAGATAGGTCAGTAGACCATCATCCTGAAGTACAGAGGTTGCTGGTTCAATCCCTGGTCAGAGCACAAGCAGGAACAATGGATGTTCCTGTTTTTTTCTCTCTGTCTATCTCTCTCTCTCTTTCCCTCTCTCCCCCGCTTTCGCTCTCACTGAAATCAATACGTAAAAGACATTTTTAAATAATAAATAAATAAGCAGACTTTAGAGATGGTGTGACTGTCTGTTCCTACCTTCTCTTTACTTCTTATTCCTAACTACAGTTAGTCTTGCTTCTAGATTAAGGTGAATACATATCTCCTTTTGATTGGTACTCACTGTACTTTGGTATTCCGTTTGAAGTTCTGATTATTCCATCTAATTATTTTTGAGTTTCAAACTGTATTTTAGGCCACATGACAAAGAAAAAATTGTCTATATTGTTCTATTTAGGAACCGCTTGGAAAATGTGCCTGAGTGGGTCTGCGAGAGCCGAAGGCTGGAGGTTTTGGATATTGGCCATAATCAAATATGTGAACTTCCTGCACGGTGAGTGTCACAGGTCAAGTTAGAGAATCTCAATTCTAAAAGTTGCTGATTCTATATTTAGGAACCCCTAAAAGGGATTTTCTTTAAATCCTAGTATTTAGTATCTTTATGTCACGTGGTGTCTTCAAGTCACAAACTTTCCTTGTGCAGTGAAGAGTGACGTGGAGCTTAGGCTCTCCGCCAGACTTCTCAGAGTCATGTGGTGGGTGGTTCCTGGTAGAAATGTTTAATAAGCCCAAAGAAATATGCAGACTCGGCACACAGTGTGATCGGCTCCCCTCCGATATCCTAATGCTTTCAGTGTCCTCCCCTTTGCTCCATTAACTTGACACATCTAGCTTACCTACAAAGAATTTCTCATTGTTCTTGAACATAATTGTTTTTTTTGGGGGGGGAGGGAGAAAAGATTATTAGATCATTAAACCTAGAAAGAGCACACTAGATTCCTGTTTTTATTTCATAATTTTCACTTTAATGCCACAATTTCTAAAACAGTCATATGATATCGCTTCTCAGCCTTTTTGGCCAAGATCAAGTGTAAAACAGTCATGTGATGATATCTAATATCTGTCGATACAGACATTGTCAAGTTAACTCATTGTGGCACAAAGTATTTGGGGGGCTCTTAGTGACTAGCCGTGCAGTTAATGACTAGACAAGTAGTCTGTCCTCATGCTGGTCTATGGAACTTTCTGTGGTGACTGAAATGTCTCGTGTCTGTGCTGCCCAGTGTGATATCCATTAGCCATAGATGACTATTGACACTTGTTGACTACTGTGGCTAAGGAACTGAATCTTAAATTTTATTTAATTTAAATGTAAACAGCCATTTGTGACCAGTGGCGGCCACTACTCAGGTCTGGCTGTTTGCACCGTTCTCAGCCAATCCCCAGACAAGGAAGTCGGTTGTTTCTGTGTATAGTCAAAAATAGCAATGAAAATATCATAGCAATATGTCACTATTTTGGAGTTAACTTTTACTTTAGGCACATGATATTTAAAGGTATATAATCAATATTCCTCTATTCCCATGTGAAAACAAAGATCATGAAATATGCATGCGTGGTAAGCCTAATATATGTGTTAGAGCTCAGCTGTTGTATATGGTGGCCACCAGCCATTGGCTAAGGCTTTTGAGCAGTGGAAATGTGGTTGGTCCTGAGAAGTGCTGACGTACAAAATGCACACTGGATGTAAATTATCTCCATAATGTTGTATATTAATCACCTGTTAAAATACTATTTTGGTTATATTGGATTGAATAAATATACTATAAGAATGTATCTGTGCCCTGGCCGGTTGGCTCAGCATTAGAGCATCGGCCCGGCATGTGGGCGAGTGGAAGACCCAGGTTCGATTCCCAGTCAGGGCGCACAGGAGAAGCACCCATCTGCTTCTTCATCCTTCCCCCTCTCCTTCCTCTCTCTCTCTCTTTCTCTCTTCCCCTCCTGCAGCCAAGGCTCCACTGGAACAAAGTTGGCCCGGGCATTGAGGAAGGCTCCATGGCCTCTGCCTCAGGCGCTAGAAAGGCTCTGGTTGCAGCAGAGCAACGCCCCAGATGGGCAGAGCATCGCCCCCTGGTGGGCATGTCAGGTGGATCCTGGTCGGGCACATACGGGAGTCTGTCTGACTGCCTCCCTGCTTCTAGCTTCAAAAAAATACAAAAAAAATAAAAGAAAAGAATGTATCTGTTTCTTTTCACTTTTAATTTTAAGTTATGTATGTGGCTTATGTTATATTTC
This sequence comes from Saccopteryx bilineata, assembly GCF_036850765.1. Taxonomy (NCBI): domain Eukaryota; kingdom Metazoa; phylum Chordata; class Mammalia; order Chiroptera; family Emballonuridae; genus Saccopteryx; species Saccopteryx bilineata. The sequence goes on along the minus strand of NC_089500.1, from coordinate 10,363,814 downwards.
TATTAGAAAGTGCTGGGTGAGAATATCGTTCTCATAAAGAAAAAGACACCTAGGTTTATATGTTCAACACCCATAAAGCCTAGTTCATTTACTTTCTCAGCCACACACTATACTCGTAAATTCAGTCCATATGAAAGTGCTTTCTGCTTTGAGTTTTATGTTGACTGAGCATTTAGGTGACTCCGCAGCTCATCAGCATCATCAGCAGAAGGTTTGGTGATGTGCTCTGTGGACGGCAGTGTGTGCCTGTGTGTGTGTTTATGTGGGCAGGTGGGGCGGGGTTAGAAAACAAACAGCAAAGGTGAAAAAAGGCTATTACTAAATAGGAAAAAAATATTTGTTGGAAAAAGTCTTTTCCATTTTCTCTGTTCTGCTTCCCAGTCCAACAGATACAGCACACTGGAGCTAAGTCTTTGTTTCTCTGTTGGCTATAACAAAGATCATACGTGCATAAACCAACAATCAAATAAATACAAGATAATTGATACTTGATCCAATTTCTCCCTAAAGTTAATTTTTGATTTGTTCTATGTTAGTACAGGCCTTTGGTGGGGGGGGTCTAGAAAGATACTTATGCAAAGCAAATCCCAAATGCTCTACTGTGGGGAATTTAAACTGTTTGTTTGTTTGTTGTTTGTTTTTTGTGCGTCTGTGTGTTTAACCCATGAGACAAAAGCAGTATGTATTGTTTTCTCATTTATGGTGGTGTGTAGTGGTAGGCTTTGTATTAACCCTGTTGTTGATTTAACATTTCAGGCAAGACAGTGATTCATTAAAAGTTGATTTACTAGTCAAGCTTTGTTTATCTAGGTTGGTATGTGTGCAGGGTTTGATAAAACAAGTTAATACTTAGAAGTGGAAATGTATTAAAAAGAAAATAAGGTATTTTAGTGCTCAGTATCCAAAAGAATTGAACTAAATTCAATAATCAGCATTTAATACTCATCCTATAGTTATCCAATCTACTTTTTCATTTGGAAAAATCAGGATAAAGATTTTGTTACCTGTCTTTTAGTATCCATCTATTTAAGGATAGAAAGAGAGAGGGAGAGTCTGTGTAAATAATAAATAACCCAATTCTCAATTACACCACAGGCCCAGCAAGGCAGTAAAATTGGTGAAGCAAATCCTGAATTATTGGGTTTAGTGACCATTACAGAGACCCTGTGTTACCTGTGACTGAATGACCGTCCCAGATAATCTGTCTTGTCACATTGATATCTAAACCTGCCAAGTCAGGCATGTGAGATATCATTAATGTTGACCCGTATTGAAATAGGTCTAGCATCTTTGTGAGCAAAGGGTCGATCTGGTTTAGATATTTGAGGTGAATAAAGTTACGGCTGTAACGCAAAGTGATTTTAACAACTTTGGATGTCGGTGAGTGAGGCCGGCATGGTGGAACCCGGGCAGAGGGTGAGGAAGCCTCGTTCTTTGACAGCATTGTGAACCAAGACTCACTCTGACATGGTCCTTACGCACATTATAACCTCGCTTTTTCCATAGCCTCCAGATTTCTATATTTAAACCCAGGGCTTGTTTTATTCTCCATAACTGTTGACGTCCCAAGAGTGGTCATAGAGTGGACTTCCAAGGAGTACTTCCATCAGAGTAGTCATCATTTGTTGCAGTTTTGATAACCCAGAAAACAAGCACAGCCACACTTCCAAAGAGCGCTTTATGGCTAACAGAAAATAGGGATGAAATGCATTCTGTTTACTTTAGCAGGAATTGTCTACTTTGGTTTAGGATTACACCAAAGGGAAAACAAAAATATACATTAGGGAAGTGAGGAAAGGCAGAAATAATTATGATTGTGAAATGCAACCGAGAAAAAAATGTAACATTTTCTCAGTTGATGTTTATAAAAGATTAATTGGATCTTTTATTGAATGTGGATCCTGTAGGTGAAGATTGCTTGACTATTTATGTAGAATCTGTTGTGGGTAAAACAGCCCGTGTTCCGGGGAGATGCCAGACACAGCCCCACCTTGAGAAGCCTACGTCTTGCAAAGCTTGCTGTGTGAACCTAAGACGATTATACTGCTCTCTTCAGAACCTTCTTCTATGAAATATGTTTTTCTCTTTTACTAAGTAGAGCTTCTTTGTTAAACATTTCTTTTCATAGTTTTTTCCAACCCTCTGCCTTTTTTGAAAGTATGGAAAAACTGAAATGTGAACAGCTCCAAGTTTGAGTGTCTATTAAAATGAATTTGCAGTTGCTCTGAATGAATCTTTGTTTTTTTTGGAGAGATCACTTTAAGTGTTCTACTCCTGTTCATTTTTTTGTCTTTATCCCAAATTAGCTCTGAGTACGTTTCCTTCTGTCTCTGTCCTCTTCTGCACAGCCTACTTTGTAACAGCAGTCTCCGGAAGCTGCTGGCAGGACACAACCAGCTGGCGAGGCTGCCCGAGCGGCTGGACAGAACCTGCGTGGAGGTCCTGGACGTGCAGCACAACCAGCTGCTGGAGCTGCCGCCGCACCTGCTGATGAAGGCGGACAGGTAAAGCCACGCGGCGCTTCTGGCTCTCCTTCCACCTCACCATATGCCCCCTCGTTCGCCTTCTTGTCTCAGGACCGGAGACTGTTGACGTGGACATCTTGAATATCTGTCTCTCTGAGATTTAGGAAGAAAATGGTGTGCCAGCCTCTTCTCTGGTCATTCTGTAGGGGATGGAGACGTGACTCGCCATGGGGTCCTCAATGACTTCCCCGCTTTCTGGAGAGAAGGGGTTGGGTGAGCTGTGCAGGGATGTGGGGGCCTGCTCCCTGTATGGAGGGCACCCCCTCCCTGTGCGGAGGACCCCTGGCTCCCTGTGCGGAGGGCACCCGTTCCCTGTGCGGAGGACCCTGGCTCCCTGTGCGGAGGACCCTGGCTCCCTGTGCGGAGGGCACCCACTCCCTGTGCAGTGGGCACCTTCTCTGTGTGCGGTGGGCACACCCTCCCTATGCGGCCGGGCACCTGCTCCCACTTGCCTTAACTAGCAGGATGCTCTATTCTCACCTTCACACAGCTGCTCCTTTGGGCGACAGAGGTCGGCTTTCCTAGAGTTCGCTTAGTTCTGTTGTTTTTTTCTTTTTATTATCTTTTTTTTTTTTTTTTTTTTTTTTTGTGCTATTTCTGAAGCTGGAAACAGGGAGAGACAGTCAGACAGACTCCCGCATGCGCCCAACTGGGATCCACCCGGCACGCCCACCAGGGGCGACGCTCTGCCCACCAGGGGGCGATGCTCTGCCCATCCTGGGCGTTGCCATGTTGCGACCAGAGCCACTCCAGCGCCTGAGGCAGAGGCCACAGAGCCATCCCCAGCGCCCGGGCCATTTTTGCTCCAATGGAGCCTTGGCTGTGGGAGGGGAAGAGAGAGACAGAGAGGAAGGCGCGGCGGAGGGGTGGAGAAGCAAATGGGCGCTTCTCCTGTGTGCCCTGGCCGGGAATCGAACCCGGGTCCTCCGCACGCTAGGCCGACACTCTACCGCTGAGCCAACCGGCCAGGGCTCTTTTTATTATCTTTACCATAGTTTCCCCCTTGCAATACATTTATGTTTTTGAACACACTTTTTCTAAATGTATTTCACTAAGTAAAGAAGTAGTTTTGATTTGAGGGGGAGGCTTATTTAAATATTAAGTGAAATCTGTTTTCTGTGAAGAGCTGCCACATGCAGAACTTCCTTCCCTCTCCTTGGAGCACGTGCTTGCCTCCCAGCCCGTGTGCGTTGTTCCTGATGCTTCCAGCCTGGCGACCTGAACCGTTCTGATCTCTGCTAATGTTTAGTGTCAGGGAGTGACTGTAACCTTAGAGACACTGTGAAGGATCTAACTTTTAGTGTACCTCATAATAAAGACAAGTTTAATTTTGTACTTCTCTAAGAGAAGGAAATAGTGATGGATCTTTTTGCCTTAAAAAAATAAATTGGAGAGGGATGTTTCAGCAGATGGGACTGCAGGTGACGTAGCAGTGATTTGGGGTGACGTAGCAGTCTCAGAACTCAGGCTCTCCTGGACTGATTTGCTGCCCGATCATATGTCCCAGATCCCTGTGCTTGCTCCGACCAACTACTCATCACACACTGTGTTTAATTGCTTATTTGCTTGGCTGTTCCCACTTGTGGACTCTGCACTCTGAGTCCAGTGACTATGTCTTAACTGTAGTTTTATCCTCAGCATCTTGCACCGTGTATGAGTAAAGCAAGGTGCTCAACAAGATGTTTGTTTAATGAACAGTAGAAAATTTAAGGAATTTTCAGTACTAACCCCAATCCTGGGTTTGTGTTTTCTTCCACTCCTTTTCCTTTGCTTATTAAACAATCTTTTGTCACAATGTAACTGAGTAAAAAACAAAACAAAACAGAGTGTATAACTGCTGAAGCCTGCTGCTCCGTGAATTTTCACACACGTTCTGTATGCCTCTGTAACTACCGCTCTGATCAATCGATCAGGAGGGGACTATTTCTAGCATTCCTTCTCCTTTTCTGCTGTTTCCCTCACTTTTGAAAACACTCATTCTCTGCACTTAATGTCCAATGATTCCTACTGGCATAATTATAGAGCAGTAAGGGAACTGTGAGAAAAGGGGGTTTTAGATGGTGATTGACCGGTCCTGTGTATCACTCCCCTGACAAAATGAGTATGTTTCCAGATGGTTGGAAGAACTGTTCTTGCCTTTGCGTTTATACAAAAGTGCACCATGCAAATGTGGGTAGCTCTGGACGTGTGCTTTTTGTTGTTGTGAATACTGTGGAGTTTGATTCCTTCCCCTGGGGAGAGTCTGCAGTTGTGTTGTGACCTTGTATTTCTTTCCTAAGGCTAGCTGAGGCAAACTTGGGGTGCGGCTTCTAATGAATCCACTTGTTTTCTTGGGGGTCTGCACTGAAGCTGTTGAAACAGGTAGGGACATGGATTTGGGTTTTAGGCGTCTCTGATATAAAACCGTTTCTGATTCTGGCCCAGTCGGATATGTTCGTGCCTCACAGAGTAGGTAAATAGCGCTGGAACACGCCAGTGAACAGTAGCAGTGCTTTATTCATTTCCGAGGGTCTGATCTGAAGGGGACCGTTCTGCCTGTGTTGTGTTCTCTCGAGGCAGTCAGCCCGCAGTCTTGGTGCCGGGTGGCGGCTCTGGAGTATGTGCCCTGAGGTTCGTGTTTAGATGTGTTAACAAGGAGTTGAGTGGGACATCTTTCCCATGGGTGATCTGACTCCTGAGGTTGAGAACCATGGCGTGGACTGACTTCGCGACCCCGGGCAGATCACTCTGCATCTCCATTTCCCGTGTTCCCTATTTCCTGCCTTCCCAGATGGGACCTGTGAGTTGGGAAAGGGAGGGCTGCGTGAACTGGGATGTTCCTAGTCATGCGGCGTGGAAAATGCAGGGCCTGAACTGGCCGCTGCTGGAGGACAGTTGCTATCAAGGGGGGTGGTCAGGAGGGCTGAGCCACAGTGTGAGCTCCTGGCCACTAGGCTGCAGCTTCCGTAGTCTGAGTAGTCAGGCCTGTCTGGAGCCAACTGCGTTTTGGAGAAGAGGGCTGTGTGGGGGCCTCCCTAGGTCTCACGAGGGGGGCAGGCCGGCTCAGTGCCTTTCTGCCACAGGAAAGTTCTGAAGGAAGGGCTCGGGTAAGTTAGGAAAGCAAGCACCCTCCTGCTTTTATCTTGTGAGAGAAAAACAAATGACAGAAAAGGCTGAGATAAGGAACTTTTTTAGGCAGGCATATTGTGGTGCCTTTGTTTTCCAACCCATGCAATAGCCACATCTCTGGTCACAACTGATCTGACTGGTGGTGACTCAGCGTCAGGAAAGCGAAGAGGTTTGCTTCTCGCACGCAGAGGGTTGTGAAGAGGGTGGGGTAAACTGGTGAGCTCTTCATTTTTGAACATCGTTCTTGTATTAATTGTACCTGATGGAAGCCAAGAAAAACAACATTTTACAATGATCCTCACCAAACTATTTCTGGCTTCTTAAAGGGTTAATACTTCTATGTATTCCTTTTCAAAACCTAAAAAATTTAGGTTTTATCAACCTACATCTAAAATATAGTAATAATAATTTGGATTCCATAAAACGTAGAGATACTGTATATTTGGTTTGATGAACTTGGGGGAAGGAATAAACTTGTACTGATGGGTGGGAGCCAGTGGGTCAGCCCAGAAAACACGAAGTTTGAAATACTAAAAGGGGGTGTTTTAGGAGAGAATCCTTGTGGCAAGCTTCCTGCAGGCGGTGTTCCTGGTGATTTGTTCACATGGTTCCGGTGGCCAGCGTCTTACTGACCTAGTACGTTGAGGCCACTGTGCCAAGTGGTGCAGGGGGTAGACAATGACCGATGGACATAGGCGTCACCCTGAAGGCACTGACAATCTCATGTAGGGTTTAGAATGACTGCACAGGAAGCCATGCTGAAAGGTGGGTGTGAGAGGGTAGGAGAGAAGGAGCAAACCTGGGTGGGTTTAACTTGGCCTTGGCGAGGAGATCAGCACCAGGACATGCAAAGTGACGAAACTTTGCTGCAATTCTCCTCCCCTTTGTCTTGCTCCATAATACAGATCTTACAAATATATAGCTAATCCCTTTTGCAACCGCCCCCCTCCCTGTGGTAATGAAGTAGTGTGACCAGTTCTGTAAAGTTATATAACGGAAGAAAGGGCCTGAATACTAATCTTCGTAAGTTATAAACGGTTTAGTTTGTGTTCTGAGAACTTGTGTTTGGAAACCTCAAGAGAACTGTCGGGAAAACATGCATGGTTGGACACAGAGCAAAAGATGCTTTCGTGGGAGTTTTTCTTGACTCTGAATCTTGGCTGCTAAAACTAATACCGTGATTTTAGTTATCCAACCTTGTCTGTGAGATACTGCAACTTTAGGAGGGTGTGTGTTAATGTGCTTTTTACAGGGCAGCAGGAAGGTATTTGGGAACCAAATAGGGAAGGGGAGGTTGACTCTGAATTAGATGACAGTTCCTTGTACAGGTATCTTTATCTTCCTCTGTAAACTTCAGACCAATTTACTAAAATCCCTCCGACTCCTGTGAGGAATTTCCGTTTACAAGCTTACTCTCCTGGTCGTCCTGAGGTTTTGTTGAGTTTGACTTGCTCTTTGCTGGCAGCTTGGAAACCGGAGACATAGGTGAAACAGGACAGGCTGTATGTTGCTGAGAAATTGACTGTGATTTTGATCTCAGGGTCAAGTTGGGATTTGGTTCTGCAGGGTGAACCTGCGGGGATTCCAATCTGGATCTTATCGGCCGAGGTCGCTCCTCTTACCTCTTCTTGCTTAGAGTTGAAGATTTTCTTGATGGAAACCCCCAAAAGAATTTCAGATCATCAGATTTCATCAACAGATGGGCCGGGGCGGGCGTTGGTGTTCCCCACGGACCTCCAGAGTGGATGGACGAGGTATCACTGTCCTTCTGTTCTGCATGAAATCTTGGCGCTGTCTGACTTCCTAATCCAGCTTGCATCTGCACACTTGTTTGATGGTCAGAGAACCACTCCTGATGAGATCACTCAGATTAACAAAGCCACAGGGGACCCTTCAGAGGGCGTTAGAGGTTGCTGTTGTGGGTAGACACAAGAGTCTGTTTTTATCCCTGGTTAGAACACTACGAGGCATTTCCAGGAGTGGGAAAGGGGGGTAGGGGGTGTATGCACACATGGAAGTACATGGTAATTAATAGATATCCCCAGAGTGTTAGTCACATTACGGACCATAAGTGATAGTGACTCAGACAGGACATGTGTAAACATCAAGGGGCCTAAAAGGGAACAGTAAATTTGAGAGAGCATAATCGATTGACCATGACAACTGGTGCCTTTTGGCAAAGACAGATATTGCTGGCATTTTCAAGAGCTGAGTTGCCTACACATTTTATTTTCTTTTTAATGGAGAGCTCTCTCATGAAGTTCTAATGTTTTGAGAGCCATAGTGGAATAAAACAATATTCCTCGAAGTGTCTGTAGAATCCTGTAGATTACTTATTAGATATGCAGATTCCTGGCCTTAGCTGAACTCTACTGACCCAACTGGCCAGCCATCAGATTTTTTAATGCTGCAGATTTTGAGGCCTTCCTCTAACCTACTTAATAAGACTACCTCGGGGTCGAAGTCGAGGATCATGAACCTGCTGATAAGAGGGCAAAAATGTCACTTCTGCGTATTTTGCCAAAATACATCACCTTATTCTAGGGATGATAAACCCAAATTGAAAGATATTCTACATAATAATTGCCTAATACTTTTCAGAAGTGTCAAGCTCATTTGAGACAGATAAGGCTGATTAAAGGAGAGTTTGAAGGCATAATAATGAAGTGCAGAATAGGGTCCTGGACTGGATCCTGGACCAGATAGAGGGCATCAGTGGAACAGTTGATGAAATTAGGATAAAATCTGTAGATTAATTGACAGTGCTGCATCAATGTTAATTAATTATATTTTAATTATTATTTAGTATTTAAAAATTAAATTTAAAATTATTTTTAAGTTCTTATTTAATAATTCTTATATCTTTATAACTTCTGTTCCTTTTCACTGTGGGCTTATGATCTTTATTGCCTGAGCCAGGCAGATATTCAGACCTTCCAAAATAATAGTGTGTGAATTCTATTGGACTGATGTGCATTTTTTCTTCACTTGCAATCCCCACTATTAGGTGGTGTTGCTAGACAGCAATTGTGGTTCTTTTTCAAACTCATTAGTAGGGTGGAACATTAATTTAATGGGTTTCTACCAGCACTTAAAAATTAAATAGAAAATACTAGTGTCAGAGGGAGGATAAATATGGCTTCATGAAACTTTGGTTTCGGTTACACATGGATATTTTGCATGTGCACTGTACTGGTGGCCATGTAAAATGTATTTTGTCCCCTTGATTACTGCCATAAAAAAAGTTGAAAGCCCTTGCTTAACAGTGATCAGCCTTATGAAGATGGATGAAATTGTCAAGAGTGCTGTGTTGTGAAGACAAATGATAAGGAATTTAGATTGCTTTGTTTGAGACTTCTGGAACATTTTGGGGCCAAAAATCAGGGGTTTGTCTGAATGTGGAAGAGTTTCTCTGGGCTTAGTGTCCTTAACCTTTCGCATTTGCAGCAGACCGGAGTCCCAGGACTGATCTCCAAGAAAGTAATTTAAGTGCGGAACGCCCAGTGTGCCCACAACTCGATAAATGTGTTGTGCTACCAAGTCCTGTGCTTTGTTTCGGGGTTGGTTTGGCTATAAGATTTAAGTGTGTCCTGGAAATTACTGGACAGCAAAACAAAACCAAAAAAATAAAATTTGGTGAGCCAAGAGGTAGGCAGAACGTGCCGAGGAAGGACAGAGCCATTGCCAGGAAGCGGGATGGGTTGGTCACAATCCCAGGGCGTTAGGGCAGGGCCCTACCCCAGGGTCTGGTTTCTATAACGTCTGCCCTTCTGCTGAGGAACGTGTTGAGTCCTGTGCTGTGTATTAGGTTATTTGAAGAATTGGGTTTGAAGTGTGGTTGCACGTGTGGTCTTCCTGCTCCCCGGCGGGTGCCCTGCTGGACCTTCAGCTGTTTTGGAGAGAAGGGCCTATGAAAGTGTCCTCAGGACCATGTTTTATTATTATTACCACTGTCTTTTACCACTTGAATCTTGGAAAGGTCCGTTAGAGAATCGTGGACTCTTAAGACTAACGAGGTCTGTGTTTTATTCCTAGCTCTGCTACTAACTCCTATTTATAACTATTGCCAAGTAATTCGACGTTTCTCAGCTTCAGTTTCTGTCTTCTGTGAAGTATGGAGGGGGAGCCTCTCTGGGGTGGGGGGAGAATCAAATGAAATAGAAAATAGGAAAGAGCTGTGGTCTCTACAAAGCCCAGTGCACATGGAGAGAAAGCAGTGGTGTGTTACTGCTTTTCTCCTAATTAGAAGAGGGTTGCACAGAAAGGAGGGCTGTACGGGTGAAGCCTCTCCTGGCACATTGAACAGTAGTTTATGCAGTTATTACGGAAATCTATAAGGATGAAGCCTAACGGGTAATCACATCCTGTGGAGGTTGAGACCAAACTCAGTGCTTTAGGGATTTCACTGAAAGCAAGAGGGGTGGGGTGATATACCCTATTCATTGAGGAAAACTGTTAATTTTTGCAAAATTAAAGCAGTTGCTCATTCTAGTGGAAATACAACACCCACATTAAACCAATTTAATTTGTATCCTGAAACCATGAGGCTGCAGAGCATTTTTGTTTATTTATTTATTTATTTTTATTATTTATTCATTTTAGAGACGAGAGAGAGAGAGAGAGAGAGAGAGAGAAATGGTTGGGGGAGGAACAGGAAGCATCAACTCCCATATGTGCCTTGCTTGACTGGGCAAGCCCAGGGTTTCGAACTGGTGACTTCAGCGCTCCAGGTCATTGTTTTATCCACTGCACCACCACAGGTCAGGCCAGCAAGCAATTTCTCTTTAAGAGAATGGGTACTGAATTTAATTTTCCTGAGACCATTATAATAAAAAATCTTTTTAGTCCACTTGTTTGCTCTCTGTCCATTGACTAATAGGATGACTCAGTCAGGCTTGATTCAGCACAAATGTAACCCTTGGGGACCAGCCATTGTATCTTCAACTTAGTTTTATTTCCTGGAGGGAGAGGATGTGAGATTCCCCCCCACCCCTTAATTTCCCATAAAAAGTACATAGCTGCTGCAGTATAGACAGATTTCAACACCGTGAATGAAAACATCTCTTTGGAAATCACTTTTTTTTTTAATTATTTTTATTTATTTATTCATTTTAGAGGGGGGGGGAGAGAGAGAGAGAGAGAGAGAGAGAGAGAGAGAGAGAGAGAAGGGGGGAGGAGCAGGAAGCTTCAACTCCCATATGTGCCTTGACCGGGCAAGCCCAGGGTTTTGAACCGACAACCTCAGCATTCCAGGTCAACGCTTTATCCACTGCGCCACCACAGGTCAGGCTGGAAATCACTGTTTTGCCTTCATGCAGGTGGTGTGAGTGATTTTCTAGATAAGCATTGCTTGTCAATCTTTTCTCCTTTCAAAACAATGTCCCCTCTCTTTCTGGCCTACAAGTGTGCAAACATTTATGAATTCATTCCTTTCTTCCTTTTCCTGCCTCTATAACTAATACATATTTCCTAGAGAGTTGTGTTTGAATGAGGTTGTCAGATGGTTTCTCATCCAGCCCTTGCCCATGGTGTTTTAGGACGATCCATTTTAATTTTTTCTAATTCTGCACTGAAGAATTCTTAGCAGGGTATTTAATTCAGATGAATAGACAGGGACCTAAGGAACAGACGTATCAAAGTTCTTTGGAGAACGATGGCGCGGAAACGGGTTTCCTTCCTGGTTCAAAGCCATTTCAGAAACGGCATGAATGACCTTTCTTTTTTCCTCTGCAGCACACACGACTGTAATTTCCCATGACTATTTATGGTTTGTACAGCCCTTTTCTAGCTTCCTTTTCTTTTTTTAATAAATGTCAACAGAATACGTGTTTCTTTAATGGAAAATGTTCTATTTTGGGGAAGCTGCTTTTCTTTGGATAAGTAGTGGATCTGTGTGTGTGTGTGCATGTGTGTGTGTGTGTGCGCGCGTGTGTGTGTAAGCATGTGGGAGTTGCAAGATTGGGAAGTATTAGTGGATTGGGAGCAGGGAATGACAGCTCTGGGGATGACTCCTGAAAGCAAAGCCTTTTTTTTTTAAGCCAAGATCGAAAAGAACTGGATCTGATAGTCCATATTCTTTTAAAGAAGATATTATTCTTTTTTATTTCCCCCCAAACATATGGCAGGATAGTCCTGAATTGAATGCTGACAGTTTTAGACCCAGGTGATTTTAAAACAAGAGACTGGAAGTTCATTAACCAGGGTCGTTCTAGGGGAGGAGGCAGGGCAGCTTTGACCCAGCGAGCCGCAGCAGGTGAGCCGTGCGGGCTGAACGCTGTGCATGTTTGGGCGGCTGTGACTCCACAGTGGAGACGACACCGCAGAGAGCCATTGTGAGGCCGGGGCTTGTCTGAGCCGGGAGCCACACACAGTCCCTGCTGGGACCTTCCCCACCGAATGGCCGTGGACCTGGCCACAGTCAGGGCTCCCTTCTGGGTCTGCAGCTCTGCCTTTGTCTGTGTCTCACAATTCCTGGAGGATGACTGTTCTTGACGATTTTAGTTATTTGGGGTACAGAAACAGTCTTCATATTTTAGCCATTGCTCACCCTATCTTTGGATAACCAGTTGCAGATATATGTGCATATATATATTTATATATAGGTTTATATATATGTGTTATATATAGGTTTATTTGTTTTAGTGTAAAAATGTTTGAGGGCTAATGTAGATACAGAAAAGGGGCCAAATCATAGGTGTAGCACATGGTGAATTTTCAAAAAGTGACACTTATGTAACCAGCACCTGGATCAAGAACCGAAATGTTACTGTGTTAGAAAAACCAGAAACCCTCTTCTAGACCTCGCTTCCTTTCCCTTACTGCTAACACCGCAGACCCTGGGTGCCCGGTGCCACGCTCTGTGGTGACGACTGCGTGGTGTATCCTCTGTTCTCCACTTCGTTCCTTCAACGTTCCGTTTGTGAGGCTCGCCCTTGTTGACCATGCGATCGGAGCGCTTCACCTTCCCGGCTTCACGGTGTTCCGTGATGGGAACAAATCACATCCTGCCGTTGTGAATCTAGGTCGGCAAAGTGTGATTTTGGCTTCACACTGACAAGGACTCAGTTGCTATGTGATTTAGATGTGTTGTGACCTAATGTCCAATTGTTTTTATTACTATAGGTGCTCTTTCAAAAAAAAATCAATTGTTTTTCTCTTCCTAAAGACAAAATATTGACTTGAGCACACTCTCCCACTCCCCATCAGCTATTAAATTAGTCACTTCCTCTCACCTTTGTGCTTCCATAAAAATTGATTTCTCTCTCTTCATATTTAACACACATAGATAATATTATGTTCAACATAGACAGCAGGGCCAGGTGTCCTGATGCCTGCAAAAGCCAGGTCCTGTCTTTAAACTGCTGTTTCTAAACCCAGCGTCCCACGTGCTAGGTCGCCACCCAAGAACGGCTTTCTGAGGACTCTGGACTGGAGTCTCACCCGCGGATCTCATTGCGTTTTGTCGTAGCCTGAGGTTCCTGAACGCCTCCGCGAACAGACTGGAGATGCTGCCGCCGGCCACGCTCTCGGAAGAGACCAGCAGTGTCCTGCAGGAGCTGTATCTGACCAACAACCACCTCAGCGACAAGTGCATGCCCTTGCTCACCGGACACCCCCACCTGAAGGTCCTGCACCTGGCCTATAACCGGCTCCAGAGCTTCCCGGCAAGGTAAGTGGAGGCCACGCAGCGACGTTGCTCGGCGCGTTTCTGAAAACAGGGTCGCAGGTGGAAAGGGAGGTGACAGCTGACATATTCCCCTCCCAGACCGTGGAGAGCTTGCTCCACCCTGGTTCTTCTTCACAGTGGCCTTTCCTATAAGCCCATGCAGCATTCCCCCACGGGAGACACATGGGCTTTCCTAATAGGAGTGTATCCACATTCCTAATAGGAGTTTATCCACAGGTGGGCTTTCCTAATAGGAGTATATCCACATTCCTAATAGGAGTGTATCCACATTCCTAATAGGAGTGTATCCACATTCCTAATAGGAGTGTATCCACAGGTGGGCTTTCCTAATAGGAGTGTATCCACCACCCACTCACTACAACGTCTTACCGTTTTGAAACAAGGTATGCTGTTTAGCAGATGTGTATTTTCCTTTGCTTCCTCTTAGCCAAATTAACTTTGGCAAAAAAATTAACCTAATATCCTGTGTGGTAATTAAAACATAAACGAGGAAACTGAAGGTGCTTAATCAGCGGCCAGCTTTTTGGTGTTTGTGCTACTGGTGTAAGAAGCAGGGTTGGCCTCTGCAACCATAGAAACAATGTGACGCTACCAATGTTGTCGGGCTCTCAGAAGATCCCATTTTTAATATTTTGATGTGGATTTCTAGTGGATTTTTACGAGCAGCAGCGTTATGTCTGGCTTTTGGCGAACCACACACTGCGCCTTCCACGAAGGATCTACTCCCCTTGCATGCCAGTGGCACGTGTCCATCTCACAAGTTGGGACTTGGAACACATACCCACACATCAAAGAAGCAGATGCTAACCCCTCTGGTATTCTGCTAACTGCATCTGAGCCCTGGGCCAAAGCAAAATCCTGGCACAGGCTCCCTCCGCTGCCGTCAGGACGAGCAGTGTGTTTAAACCTTTTCTGAAGGGGAAAGGCACAAATGGCACCGACTTAAAGCACTGCAATGCTTTTTTTGTAGGACATGTTTATTTCTGTAGTTTTTTCCTTCGTTTGATGTTAATGGTTCCATTTTTTAAAGAACTTCTATGTACTTTATGATAGAATGATAAGATGATATTTGGGAAGAAACCATGGTGATCACGTGAGATAATATATCTGAAGGGACTCACTATCCTGTTTCAGATGGTAAATGTCTGAGCCCTGCAGGAGAAATGATTATCAAACTCAGATTCGGAGGGTGACCCCAGGGGCCCATGTCAGTTGTAATGACCCAAAGGACAGAGGATTTTCTATGCATCCCTTCACAACCCATCCTGCCATCATTTCTATCTCCGGGGGACTGTGATATGGCACAGTAGCTCCCCTATAGGACAGGATTGGAACTCACCATGTCTACATGAGGTCGAGCCTACACGAGGACCATGCTCTAGCAGTCAAAGCCGCCAACGGCCACCTTCTTTTCATGTTGAGTGACATATGCTCCTTTATCTCCTCTCTTAGCTCTGATTTCTCTGCTTTCCATCATTTCTCGGCCCCATTACCCATTGGTTTCTCCACATTTCTTTTCAAAATGTGATGATAACCTATTCAAATGATAGTCTTACAAATTCAGGCTATCATGAAGTGGGTTACTTCACGGTCTGTGTATGTGATGCTGTCTGCAGCATACCCTGACACCACACCACGGCGTCTATGTATCAGATTAAAAGATAGGATTTCATGAGACAAAAATCTAGTTCTGATTGTAGCTTGGGCACCTGTTTATTTTCAAGATGGGCAAACAATACAACTTTTAGATGGGAGAGATGACAGAAAGAGAAGTAATAAAGGGTTTCTCCTAAGTTTTTAAAGGTTTATTGTGACAAAACCACAGCAAGCAGAGAAGATACCAATAACTGTAAACTAAATGAGCCAATTTAGTAACTCAATTACAGATTTGCGTTGCACCCCCGCTGTGCTTGCGTTGTGAAACCAGCGTCACCAGCGGCAGGAAAGGGGAATGGCTAAGTGTCAGGTCGTGCGTGGTTTATAGGGTTATGGAAACGGGGGCTTTTCCTCCATATTTATTATAGAAAATGCCAGACACCCTGACTCAGAAATTTTCCTTTATTTAGTTCCTATAATTATAATATTATGAAGGTTAATTCTAGATTAAGATTGAACAATAAAATACATTATTTAACAAAAGTTTAAGATAACCTTAGGACACGTTATTAAGGGAAGGTCAGAGTGCTTCCTTCCTTGTGGACGTTTGGGAGGAGTCGAAGGAAATGACTTCAGGGTGTGGCTTACCTGTGCGCCCTGCCAGGAAGCACGGAGACAGTGCAGGTGACCTTTCAGCGCACGCGCGCGTGCACACACACACACACACACACACACACCCGCCCTTGCCAGCACCTTGTCATCAGGGTGACAGCAGGGTTGGGAAGTGCAGTTTTAGGGGAAGCGTACCTTCCTGTGAGCTGTGACCCTCGTCTCCAGTACCCCCGTGAGTTTTACTTGCCAGTGTAGAGGACACTGTCCTGTCCACCTACACTCTTTAAAGCACTGCTGTTGGGATAACACCAGCTCCAGACCTCTGTGAGCAGGACTTTCACTGGGGTTTAGACTGAGCTGCATAGCAAAGTGATTGTGGCCAGGGTCGCTGGATTCACACACAGTGTTTTCAGAGAAGGATACCCATCCCATTTCTCTTGCCAATTTCAAGTTCAAGTTAATAGGGTTTTCTTTTGCAGTAGGAAAGGGGATGTTAAACTACTCTGATACTCAAAAACAATAGTGAAAAGATGGCCTTGTTTGTTGAAATGACGATTACAAGCAAGTTTTTAAAAGTTCTTTGAAGCTTAGCCCCCCCCTTTGATTTTCATTATGTATTGTCTTCTTTTTGATTTGCTTCATAATTATCTTATGACTCTCTGCCCTGTGGATTTTCTCTCTCTTTCTCTCTTTTACTTTTTTAGCAAAATGGCAAAGCTGGAGGAACTTGAAGAAGTGGACATCAGCGGGAACAAGCTGAAAGCCATCCCGACGACCATCACGAACTGCAGGCGCCTGCACACCGTCATCGCCCACTCCAACTGCATCGAGGTCTTCCCCGAAGTCATGCAGCTCCCGGAAGTCAAGGTGCGTGCCGAGCCTCCGGGAGCCCCAGGCCTCAGGGCCGCGGGAGGGTCCTGGCCCGATTCAGTCCATCGGGGCATGTGCACCAGCGCGGAACTTGCTCAGCATGGAGACGCGGGTGTCCTTGCTCCATCTTGTCTAGCCACCAAGCACATTGTTGAGTCAGCAGAGGGAGGGAAAAGAAAACCTAAATCAAAACACACTGGACTGGGATTGGGAAAATTTTATTCCGGGCCCTGCCCCTTACCCAGCTGCATGGCACGAGGCTAGTCCCGTAGCCACCGAACGTCCCCTGTCTGTCTAATACACCATCCTACTTACTTCCAGGCTCTAAGACTGAATCTGGTGTGAGCGCAGGCTGAGAAGCTTCATGGTGCCACTGTCCTCCCCTCCCACACTAAGTAGCATCCGCCACTACAGTGCCCAACCCAGCCTAAGTCCCCATGTAGGTTCAGCCTTATTAGTCACCAAACGTTCATCTCTGCGTCATGGAATTGGCAGAACAGACATCCCCAGTGATGGGGGAGGACCCCGGGGTGCTGACACATGTAGCAGTCCCTGAAAGTGAAGACAGCAAATTGGTGCAGCCCTGACTCCTGACTCAGGGTAGGCGTGTGCGGCGAAACCTGTTCACTAGCATGAAAGTCATCCGACAGCAGTTTAGTGTGTGTGTGTGTGCGTGTGTCTGCGCGTGTGTGTGCAAAAGGGAGAATTCTTTACAGATATCAAATGTCGTTGTTCATTTGCCTCTTAGCATTTCTGCTTATCTTCCGTTTTATGCTTAATAAAAAGTAACAACGGGTGTGGACGAGAAGCATATTCTGGTCTCCTAATAAGGAACAAAAGTTGTCCTACTTAGCCGTGCCTCCCTTGGCAGGCGCTTGCTGATTTTACACACACACACACACATACACACACACACACACTCTTGATATATCAGACATTTGAAGATGCTTTAAATAGCATGCATAATTTTTTACGACAGTAGATTTTATACATTTACCTGGCTGAGGTGTACCTACTTTGACATACCGAAGGAGTCTGGTGGCAGGTTGAAGGGCCGGAGGAGTGTGAAGCTGGCATGTGATCAGATGGAATAAACCACAGCAGAGAGCGCCCTGAGGACAGCATGTGGGGAGTGGGTCAGAGGGAAGGGGGACTGAGAGCAAAGCTGGGAAGCGTCACCGTCCTCCAGGGTGGGGGCATGTTGACACAGGCTAATGGAGGTGACCAAATGGGCCTGGGCAGGGGTTAGTGCATTAGCACCATCTCTGAGAAGACCTGCTGTACCATCGCCAGGATTATCTCGATGAGTAAATACCCTATTGAACTCATCTTATAATTTGCTAATTTAAAGAATGAGCAATCTTACATTTGCAGAATTCTGAGTTTGAATCTCCAGGCCGCATTATAAAATCTGTTGCCAACCAATTTTTTTAAGATTTAGTGGTGTTCTAAAATGTCTTTAATCTTTTCCTATAACGTGTACTCTGACCTCTGAATTTATTCCTGTCGACCACATGTGCTCTGAGTGACCCACACTGCCAGTCCTGACGCTCGTGTCAGAGTCATCCAGTAGATTATACTTGTGCCACTTGTCTTATCTGTGATGGATGCTAACTCTGCTGACAACATAAACCATTATTAACCAGTATCAACTTTTCATTGAAGTCCAGCTCACTGTTCATGCAACCATTATTTGAAATTGGGTAAACAAAACAGAAAGGTGACCATTTCCCTGTTATGAATGTTTAGGTAAAGTGAATTGTTGTACTCAAATTACTAAGGTGATTAAAGAAAGGTGATGGGCCCTGGCCGGGTGGCTCAGCAGTAGAGTGTTGGCCTAGCGTGCGGAGGACCCAGGTTCGATTCCTGGCCAGGGCACACAGGAGAAGCGCCCATTTGCTTCTCCACCCCTCTGCCGCACTTTCTGTCTCTGTCTTCCCCTCCCGCAGCCAAGGCTCCATTGGAGCAAAGATGGCCCGGGCACTGGGGATGGCTCGGTGGCCTCTGCCTCAGGTGCTAGAGTGGCTCTGGTCGCAACACAGGATGGGCAGAGCATCGCCCCATGGTGGGCGTGCCGGGTGGATCCCGGTCGGGCGCATGCGGGAGTCTGTCTGGCTGTCTCTCCCTATTTCCAGCTTCAGAAAAATGAAAAAAAAAAAAAAAAAAGAAAGGTGATGGGAATGAAGATATGGAATAAATGAACATGCAGTGACATTGTACCTACATTTATGATTTTTTAAAGTTTTTAACTTAAAAATAGAACACTAGCATTGATCATGTTAGGGTCCTAAATTTAGGGGTAAGTTTTCTAAGCTTTTCTGTCTAACTTTTTATAGTGGGGTTATAATGCTCTTGTAATAATAAGTAATTATTCAAAATTACAATATAACTTTGTATCACTGCTACTGTTTGAGAACAAGAGTATGAAAGAAAACAGCTTATTGTTTAGTCAGTTAAAAATATATTTCTCCAAAAATATAGGTTCTCCTTTTAACCCGTCTACAGCTCTCCCCAATCCATTATAGATTTAAGTTCTTTTAAGAATTTTTCCAGCCCTGGCCGGTTGGCTCAGCGGTAGAGCGTCGGCCTGGCGTGCAGGGGACCCAGGTTCGATTCCCGGCCAGGGCACATAGAAGCGCCCATTTGCTTCTCCACCCCCTCCCCCTCCTTCCTCTCTGTCTCTCTTCCCCTCCTGCAGCTAAGGCTCCATTGGAGCAAAGATGGCCCGGGCGCTGGGGATGGCTCCTTGGGCCTCTGCCCCAGGCGCTAGAGTGGCTCTGGTCGCTTGCGGCAGAGCGAGGCCCCGAGGGGCAGAGCATCACCCCCTGGTGGGCAGAGCTTCGCCTCCTGGTGGGCGTGCCAGGTGGATCCTGGTCGGGCGCATGCGGGAGTCTGTCTGACTGTCTCTCCCCGTTTCCAGCTTCAGAAAAATACAAAAAAAAAAAAAGAATTTAAGAATTTTTCCAAATAAAGATGATTTGGGCTACTTTTAAGGTTCTGAAATTCTTGGATACCATTTGCTTTTAAACTACCTTAAGATATTTAATAGGCTCTTTAGGCACTTTTACAATATTATAAGGAAGGTGCCAATTCAGGCCGGATAACTGCATGCTCTCCACTCCGTCCTGCTGAGTTGTGGGTCCACAGGCTCCTCACCAGGAAACATCAGCACTCGCTCTTGTTCTCACCCTGCATAGGGCCCTCCTGCTGGGGTCCTTCCCAGAGCAGAAGTGCAGCACCTCGTGTTAGGGCTGACCTTGTTTACACCTTACATGGATTTGTGAGAAAGGAGGTGTTATTCCCACTCACAAATACCACGAAATTGCTGTGCTGGTCAGTGTGCTGCCCTTTTCTGTGCTTGTTTTCTAAGAGAGTCATGGTGGGCAGGGTCCTTATCTGACTCGTGCCTTTTCTATTGTGTGTCACAGATAGGCCCAGATGCTCGCCTCTCTCTGGTTGATTCCTTATTCTGCTCCTTTTTATTTTTTTTATCTTTTTTTATTTTTCCAAAGTTAGAAGTGGGGAGGCAGTCAAACTCCTGCATTGTGCCCAACCGGGATCCACCTGGCATGCCCACCAGGGGGCGATGCTCTGCCCATCTGGGGCATCTCTCTGTTGCAACCAGAGCCATTCTAGCGCCTAAGGCAGAGGCCATAGAGCCATCCTCAGCACCTGGGCCAACTTTGCTCCAATGGAGCCTTAACTGTGGGAGGGGAAGAGAGAGAGAGAGGAAGGAGAGGGAGAGGGGAAGAGAGAGAGAGAGAGGAAGGAGAGGGGGAGGGGTGGAGAAACAGATGGGCGCTTCTCCGCCTGTGTGCCCTGACCAGGAATCAAACCTGGGACTTCCACACGCCAGGCCGATGCTCTACCACTGAGCCAAC
This sequence comes from Saccopteryx bilineata, assembly GCF_036850765.1. Lineage (NCBI taxonomy): Eukaryota > Metazoa > Chordata > Mammalia > Chiroptera > Emballonuridae > Saccopteryx > Saccopteryx bilineata. Next base: position 10,343,535 of record NC_089500.1, on the reverse strand, counting down.
CAGCCAGGGCTATTCTGCTGCTTTTGACCTATCTTCTCATTTTGAGTATTTGTTCTCTGCCTTTTCTTCATTTTAAAAGAGTTTTGTTTATTTGCTTTAAGAAGTTCCATTCTGATATTGTAACTACGGGGGGGGGGGGGGGGGGGTCCACAGGTTACAACAGTCTCGACATAACGATGTTTTGAGTTTACAATGCTTGCTCCCATAAAAACTTAAAGGAATTGAGATGAGAGTCATTTTTTCTGTTACTGCAGTACAGGGTACAGTAAGCTATATTTAGGTCCTTTTCCTTTATCTGTGGCTTTGTTGTGTTTTTATGTTCTAGATTATGATTTTACAGCTGTGTTAGGATAGGCAAGTGACTTAGACTAGGGTGTGTTTTGACTACACCAAAATTCGGGTCACGTCACTGTCGTAGAAACAGAACTGTGTCATCCCCCGAGGACCCGCTGTATAACACTCAGGGCCACAGCAGGTGCAGAGATTGGCAGCAGTAAGAAAGTCTGTTCTTAGGATTTTTCAGTTAATGCTTAATTTTTAAATGTAGAGATGAACTTAAAAAGATAAAGATAGGAGAATAAAGACCAGAGATTTTAATTTCTTTTTTTTTTGCCTTATTCAAAGAGAGTAAAATTTAAACTGCATTTAACAAACTGCCTCTCAGCCTGCGGCTGAATAGCAGACAAGCTTCCTTTCCTGCATTTGAGCAGCGGAGAGTGGTGAGCAGCCGGACAGGCTCTGCGAAGCGTGGGTGCCTAACACCTCCTGACCACCTCCTTGTCCCCCCTATTTCTTCAGTGCGTGGACCTGAGCTGTAACGAGCTAAGTGAAGTCACCTTACCAGAGAACCTGCCCCCCAAACTGCAAGAACTGGACCTGACCGGGAACCCCCGGCTGGCCCTCGATCACAAAACCCTGGAACTGCTAAAGTAAGTGTTTTGGGAGGTACTGTACCCCTATCCGTGTTCGCTGACAATAGGCTTCCATCCAAGGGGAGACCTTGAACAGCTTCCATGGATGTTTAGGCGTCGTCTGCACACATTGGACGTGATATGCAAGTCTGTAGTCTACCAAAAATGGGGGGTCCAAAAAAATTCTGATCATTGGACACTCACATGTCCTTTCAGAAACTTCTTTTAGAAACTATCTAAAGAAAAAGAAGCAAGAATAATGAATACACGGTGGAAAATGGGAGGTAAAGATGGGAGAGTGACAGATGACCGAGGCACAAACTGTCCTCTTGGTCATGATGACTGGGGTGCTGTGGGGTGCAGATGGTTTAGGAGGATTTGGGGAGAGGCGAATAATGGGGCTGGGAGCATGGGATAGGGAGATCCTGTGAAGTTCTCTTCGTGTTTTGGGAAAGAGTTCGTTGATATTGTCTTATTCTTTAAGTTGATGGAGAATTAGGTTCAAGCTCTCTATGTAAAATACTGAAGGTAACCCTTATTAGAAAAGATGTCTTTATAGGAGAACACTATGGAGAACTCTAAATGTATATCAGTAGAATTAAATTATGCTCCACAGTTGAATATTATGTAGCCACTAAAAACAATGTTGCACAGTTATGTTACTAACTCAGAAGGTCTCCACTGTATAATGGAGAAATTTGTCTAGTATAATTACACGTTTAGCAAAATAAATTTCTATGTATTGGGGGGGGGGTATATGTGCATGTGTGAGTTTGTGCACACCTACAAAAATGCCCAAAAGGACAAAAAAATGTTAAGATACTGTTATTCTCTATTTTATGGTGGTCTTAATTTTCTTCTTTAAACTATTCTGAATTTTTGGACTTTTTGGCTGTGTATCTTTAAGTGACAGTCTTAGACACTGACAGCCATTAGTCATTATGTATGCCTTATATGCTTAAACCCTGCTATAATATCTGTTGCTGAAAATCATCTTCTGTTATCTCAGAAAAAATAGTAAAAGAAGAGAAGAATTTTGAAAAGAAGTAGTAGTATTAATACTATTTTTGGTCCTAACCTTTAGTGCAAAACCAAAATTTGAAAAGCATTTAAGGTGATTCCTGGATGGCATTGGCCTAATCTGTACCTGTTTGTTGATATTTTAAGTATTCAATACTTATTGAGAACATAGATTTTGACATATAACTAATGAATACGGCCTAATAGAGTGTCCCTAGGGAAGTGTCCGGGGACCAGGGCTCTCTCCACTGTTTATCAGTCTGTGTGTAACACCTCGGCCTGGGCCCCCAGTCTGCCCAAAGCCCAGGTCCCTCACCGACACGGCGTGGAGGAGGCCCACACACTCTCAAACGGGCACCTCAGGGTTAAGAGCCCATGGGTTATCAAAATGCATTTCATGTGTACACAGGTGCCTTTCAAGTAGTTTTACAAATATGATATGAAATTCTGTGTTAAATATATCAAAATTCATTAGTAAATGCAACTACCTATTCGGAGAAAAATAAAAGTTGAATTCTTATCTCACATTGAAATAAATTCCAGCCAAGTTAAAGAGTTAAAGCTATAAAACGAAATAATTTTTAAAAGTAAGAAGAAATCATATGAATATATTTACAAGCCAGAAGAGGACTTTTTAGGCCAGAAAAGGAAGGGAGGGGTGCTCACAAGAAGAGAAATCAATATATGTAGATTGGTTTTGATATTTCTGTTATATATATTTAATATATGAAAATACTTGTAATGCACAAAAGGCTTAAATCTCTATTCCAAAAGCCACCAAGAGCAACTCTAAAAGGGAGGACAGACTAAGAAGAAACATTAGCAGAAATATGAAAATAAAAGTTTTAATATTTAATAGAAAATGTTCTCATGTGTCAGTAAGAAAAGTGCTCAAACAAAATAAGTGAAAGATACTAATATTTAACAAAAGAAATACAGATAGTTACAGGAAAAGATCGTGTTCAACTTGATTAGTAACTCAAGGAAATATTAATGATTTAAATGGTGACGATATTCTCCCTCAAGTTGGTACTCCTGGGGTACACAAATGTCACTTTTCTTAAGTCACCAACCCTGTGTGTCAAGCTTCTAAAAATATTCCCATACTAAGACCAAGGTTTTCTCTGACACAAATTTATTCCAAAAATTAATTTTAAAAATGTGTTTATTCTGGGCACAGAAATAGTCATCAGGACATTTCTAATTTTATTTAGAATCAATGTAAAATGATGGAAAATGCCCATGATTTAATTAGGAAAAAAAAATGGAAAGCCATAGGTAGGTAGGTAGGTAGATAGTTAGATAGAAAGACAGACCCACTGCGATATAGGCATAAGAGCAAATGTATTTGTTAAATTCACTGTAATGAGCGGTGCTACTGGAGTAGCCTGAGCCACTGAAGTGAGGCATAGATGTGCGCTCAAGTTAAAAAAGAAAAAGTAACAGACAATGAAATCAAAATACTTTTACATAAAAGCCTTACCTTCTGTTTAACGCCTAGAAGACTGTGGCCATTTATTAAGTCGGGCGAGTGTCCATACCAGTGGATTGCTTGCACTTAGAGAGGGTTGGCCTACTCGTCCTACGTGCCTACGTGCGCCAGGGCGAGTGCACCGTGCACCTCCCATGTGACTGAGCTCCGGCTCCCGGGTGGTCTCAGACTCACTGGGAGATGCGCGCGCCGGTCCAGGCTCAGGGTCTTGGATTCACTCAGAGATGCGCGCGGGTCCAGGCTCAGGGTCTCAGACTCACTGGGAAATGCGAGCGCGGGTCCAGGCTCAGGGTCTCAGACTCACTGGGAGATGCGCGCGCAGGTCCGGGCTCAGGGTCTTGGACTCACTCGGAGATGCACGCGGGTCCGGGCTCAGGGTCTCGAACTCACTGGGAGATGCGTGCGCGGGTCCAGGCTCAGGGTCTTGGACTCACTCGGAGATGCACCCGGGTCCGGGCTCAGGGTCTCGGACTCACTGGGAGATGCGCGCGCGGGTCCAGGCTCAGGGTCTCAGACTCACTGGGAAATGCGCACGCGGGTCCAGGCTCAGGGTCTCGGACTCACTCAGAGATGCGCGCGGGTCAAGGCTCAGGGTCTTGGACTCACTCGGAGATGCACGCGGGTCCGGACTCAGGATCTCGGACTCACTTGGAGATGCGCGCGGGTCCAGGTTCAGGTCGCTTCAGGCTGCTGCTCAGCCAGCCAGTGTGCGGTTAGGCAGAGAATGAGACATTGCTGGTTCACAGGGAAGCGTTATGGGGTTGCTGAAGGATGGTGTAGTCTTTAATAATCAGAGTAAGAAATGGAATTATTTCTTTGTTCTGTAAAAAGTGGAAACATCTTTAGAAATGAGCCTTCAGTTTGCCCCTAGAATTCAGAAAGGGAGCACAGATGTAGTGGAGTCTTTAGGCATGCCTTAAGAAGACATTGCCTTACTTAGCATGGTACGTGGGTAAAATTTGGCACCAGGTCACAGAAAGCAAATAATGGTAGCCCATCTTTTTCAGTTCTTCTCTTACTGGAAGGATTGAAAACTTTGCAAAGAGGATAGGTATGTATCAGTGGTAGTCAACCTGGTCCCTACTGCCCACTACTGGGCGTTCCAGCTTTCATGGTGGGCAGTAGCGGAGCAACCAAAATATAAATAAAAAGATAGATTTAACTATAGTAAGTTGTTCTATAAAGATTTATTCTGCCAAACTTAGCGAAAATTTGACATAAAGTACTTGGTAAGTAATTATTATTATATGCTTTAACTTGCTATAACTCTGCTTTATAAATTTTATAAAGTAAAGTTACTCCCCTACTTTATGAATCACCATTACTGTGGAACTGGTGGGCGGTTAGAAAATTTTACTACTAACAGAGATACAAAGTGGGTGGTAGCTATAAAAAGGTTGACTACCCCTGGTATATATAGCCCTATGTAAAATGAGGTATTAGTTTGATTTTGAGATTTTCTGTTGGCACCATTTATGATTTTTAATGTTTTTCAGCTTTTTAGGATAAAGGGGCAAGTGAATGTTTGCTGGTAATGAAAAGTAGAAACTTTGCTTTAACAAAATGTTTTTAAATTCCAAAGGAATTGCTACCAGCTATTTCTAGAGGTAAATACAATTCTATATTGATTTACTTCTTGGAGTGAATGGTCCTTAGGAGAGGTATTCAGTATGAATCCCAGCAGATAATTAAAATTCTTGGGATCATGACAAGTGTTTAAATTAAGAGATTAGACATAGGCTTTTTCTCCTGTTTCAGTGATTGGGCAGCGGGGTTGGGGGTGGGGGTGCTAGTGGTAATTTATAAATAAAAAAATTTTAATTCACCATGTGGCTGCCAGCCTTTTTAAAAACCTCCTTCACATCTGTATGACTTCCTGTCTGGGGGACACTGAATGCTCTCTAGTAGGCTGGTTTTTAACAAACCACGTTTGGGAGTTTATCGTTTTCGTATTTCTGCTGTGGGCCCTATTGGACCAATTATGGCATATAGAAGTGGAGGTGAGATGAGAGCTTGTCTCCCGGTCTAGATATACGTAGTCAACATGTACGTTATTGAAGTACTCCTCATTTCCTCCGAAATTTTACTGTGTCAGTCTTAGCCACACATGGCTGTGCAAGTGAGGGAAGAATCGGAAGCTTCAGAGAACGGCAAGTGCGCAGTAGTATCTGTAAAGTATTTCAAGGGGAGGTGTGGGCAGAAATTGGTTTTGAGGATGAATGTTGCAGAAGTCTCTTACATCGTCCAGACACGATATAATTGTGCCTTTGGTTTTGACCTTTTTAAATCTGGGCATTCATGTTGTAAGAATGCACCTAATTTAATAGTTAAGAGTTCTTTTTCTCGTGCCAAGGCCGAAAGGTGGTCCTTCTCATTCCAGGGGCGAGCAGCCATCCAGTGCGGTTGGTGTGGAAGCTGCTCATCACTGACATAGAATGCTGATGAAAACTGATTGTCAGGCCCTGGCCAACCCTTCACTTTGGTTGTGAATAGGAGTAGCTAGTTATTGTTCAATAGTTTAGACCCTCATAAACCCAGTGAGAAATGGTTAAGGACAGAGGGCTTTAGCAGATGTTTTTCATTTCTCAGATAGAGGGAGCGACTTATACATGTTGGGTTTTAATGGTTCCTGTCCCTTCTTTTTCTCTTGTTAGTAATATCCGCTGTTTCAAGATTGATCAGCCGTCGGCAGGAGATGCATCTGGAGCCCCAGCTGTGTGGAGCCACGGGTACACGGAAGCTTCGGGGGTGAAAAACAAGTGAGTGGGTGCAGCTTGGGAGTCAGAGCCCTACTGCCCGTTTCCCTGCCCTCGTGGGCAGAAGGGAGCTGGGACCGGCGCACACTTGCCTCGTGTGATATTTCTTTGAGCATGATTCCCCAAAGAGAGGCCACCTCATGACTTAGGTTTGAACATTAAGCCCAGCCCCGCTTGGCATCACATACTCTCTCTTTGGGAGAGATGTTGCTAGGATACAGTGTAACTGACACATTATATCTATGTGAGCCTCCAGTGTTTGGAGAAGGCCTGAGTATTGAAATGCATCCCTGCTCTTTTTGAAAAGCCCCTTTCTCTTTCTCTGAAGCCTGTTTACCTAGCAAAACGGGATCATATGAAAGAAGTACCCCTGATTGTCTATAGTTGAGATCACTTACATTTATTGGCCGACTGTTCTGTGGAGCGATTTCTGCGATCTAAATTAGCTTGGCAGGAGTTTGATGTCTGTTTTCTATAACGTCAGCTGCTTGTCTTTGCCAGCAGGATGTGTTCGTCTGAATTTCTTTTTCTTCCCATTTTCACCAGCCTTCCCTGTCTCAGATGCGGATGTTGATTTTCCTGAGAATCGTAAACTAGCTCTTCAGGCTTGCTTGCTTTTCTGTCGAGAGATGCTGATAATTAGTGCTGGAGAAGTAAAGCATCTTATAAATTAGAAGTCATAATTAATTAACTAAAGTACAAGGACAGCACGTTGAGAACAGGGGCGGGACCGAAAGTAGAGAGCGATCTAACCATGGCAGTCACTGATTAGTCCAATGACAAAATTAAAAAAAAAAAATCCCCAAGTGAGGCCCATTAACAATCAATGTTTTAGAACCACCACCAGGCAATTCTCATGTGCGCCCAGGGTTGAGACCCACTGACGAGCTGACCACCTACCCTTCATGGAAAATAGAAGGTGGAATGGTGGTCGCCATGTTGACTGTCGCTTTTCTTTGGGTCGAAACTGGATTGGGGCATGTTGTGGACCTGACACAGGGACCTTGTCTGCCTGAGGGGGTGTGACCTGGCATTGTGCTGAGAGAGAAGCCTCCTCAAGTCTCAGCAGCCTGTCGCAGGCACGGCCCCGGGGGCTCCTGGGCCCCGGCTACTGCATCACCATGTCCTTGGCACTGTGTGTGTCCTTGTATTGTGGGGAGAGGGGAAGAAGCTGTACATTCTTTGGAGCACTTGAAGTTCCTTCCTAGAGATCTTTCTTCTTAAATTAAAAGACCTTCATCTTACTCTCAGTCACCCTGGGGGAAACTGCTTTCGAATGCATGAACGTCAGTGGGAAATCCAAGCTGGTGTTTGTACATTTCTGCATATTAAAATGTGTTATCCGCTTGTCGGTAATAATCAAGCAGTGACCAGTTAACCTCCTGTTTGTGTGGTCTCTCCTTCCACCCTTACCTTGTGGGAGACGTGGTTGCATGCAGTACAGCACTGGCACGGAGGAACACGCACAGGATAAGCACCCAGATAGTTGGACCGTCCTGACAGGAACCCACCTGCACAGCGCCACCCCAGTCAAAGCTAAGCACGCGACCCGTATCTCCGAGGCCCACGCCACCCCGGCCCTCGCTCTGTGTCCCTTGCTCTCTTACCTGTGGTTTTGCCGGCGGAAGCTAAAACTTTCTGACTTGCAGCTAGAGGGTTATGTAAACAAGGAGCTTGGGTGCTTGCCCTCTGGGGGGAAGGCCAGAACTGTGGCTGTCCCTGCCTCTAAGCCTGGGGACATGTGCGTGCTCCCTTCTCTGTCTCTCCTGCCCTGGGGACGCTGTGCTGCCTCCTTGTTGGGTCACTGTGAATCCTTTGGGGAAAGCCAAGCTGGGCGCTTTGCTTGGACAAATTAAATTCTTCCTTAGACTGAAAAGCAAACAGGAAGCTTTGGCAGAAAGGAAAATTCGCTACTATACTTTTTAAAAAAACACATCATTTTCTTTTTTTTTTTTCAACTCCCCCCCATTTTGACTCATAAGGGGAGCTTAGGGAAGGAAGACAGAATTATAAGATGATTTGATATTCTATTATTAAATTTTACTTTGCCATTAATTGCCAAATAACTAGGGATGCCTTATTTTTCTTAATAAATGGAGGCAGGCGTTGGACAGGACTGACCCAAGAGCCAGACTTCCTGGCTGTGCACCTGGGCACCATGCTCACTGGCTGTGTGACCTGGGGCAGTTGCTCAACCTCTCTGGGCTGCTGTTTCTCGTCTGGGGGATGGCACTGAAAACACTGCCTGTCCTCGTACGGTTGTCGTCAGGATCCATCCCCTGAGTTACATATGTGACGGCCTTAGAATGTGAGGCCTTTCGTGTGTTTATACTTTTCCAACATTTTTTCATGTTTATCCAGGGTCTTAGTTGGCACTTTATTTTAATTACTGTTTGTGAATGAATATGGACACAGGGATTCGTAACCATGTTATTTTCCGTGTCTCTCTCTCTTTTTGCTGCCAATTAAAAAATAATGTCATCTGAAGATAAGCGCGCAGGAAGCCATGTGTGAAGCGTAAATGTGTGTTGGTCATTCTCCTTTGCTCACAGACCGTTAGTGGCTGTGAATTCACTGGGGTCCAGCAACCTGTTCTCAGCCCATCTGGAGTCCCGGAGTTGGGACGGGCAGACAGCTCCGGGGGAGACTGGGTGAGTTGCCGTGGCCGCTGAAGGCTCCTGCTCAGCACTGACACTTTCTTGCCTGGCAGGCTGTGTGTGGCCGCCCTGTCGGTGAATAACTTCTGCGACAGCCGGGAGGCACTGTACGGTGTGTTTGACGGGGACCGCAACGTGGAAGTACCCTACCTTCTGCAGTGCACCATGAGCGACATCCTGGCGGAAGAGCTGCAGAAGACCAAGAATGAGGAAGAGTACATGGTCAACACGTTCATTGTGATGCAAAGGTAACCCGGCTGTCCCTGTCGGTGTGTTTGCCCTCTGGTTAGAAAACCAGGCGCCTAGTAACCTCCAAGCTTTGCTGTGGGGTACGGGCATGTGAGGTGCAGTCAGGCAACTGGGTTTTGCCCCAGCGCCAGGGATAGGCTCCGTGCCACCTGAGACATGCTGGTGTGTTGACAGCTTTGTCGTAGGCCACGTCAACGACAGGGATTTTGCTTCTGTTAGAACCGGACCTCACGGGCATGTCACAGTTTCAGGTTTGCACGACTGTTTACAGCACGCTTCGCCCTCCCCCCCAAATCCTGCCCGCTCCAGGGGCGCATCAGACCTTTTGGGTGGGTGGACTCCTCTTTGACGTGGACGGTGCCTACCGCAGGATGTTCACCCAGGGAAAGCTGCCCCTGGTTTGCGACCATACAGTCCTTTGTAAACGGAGGATGGTCAGCTGCTAGGCTGCGAGTGAAAGCGTTCTTCACGCACTGTTTTGCCCCTTGTGAAGTGTTCAGGCCAGTGCTACCGGCAGAGTTCCTGGGCTGTTGTCTAGAGCTCAGGTCACCATAGAAATTCTGGAGTGTTTGTAACTCTTAGGGCTGAATGTTATAAGCATTCCCTCATTCAAAGGTTTGCTCATTCTTTTGTCACTTTAATGGCTTTGGAGGCCTTAAAGACAGTGTGTCTGTTCACATTGTCCTGCAAACACTTGCTTATGAGGGACCACTAAGTGGAGAGTGCTGGAAAGGTCATGGGAACAAGGACTGTCTTTTTCTCCTTTTTCTCTCCCTTGATAGTCTTCCAGAGGAAGTGTCTTTGGAATAGGGGTAGAAAAAGGATCTGCTAAGGAATGCTGGTCCAGAGAAGCCTTTCAAGTTCCCCTGGGTCATGAGGAGCTCTTGAGGAGCCGGCAGGGCAAGCCCAGGGAGGCTCCTTGCCGCAAGCCTCACCTCTGTCTTTCAGAGTCTCAGTGGGCATGTCCAGGTCAGTCCTGCTCGTAGCTACTATTTCGTGAGTCTTTTCTATGTACTGGCCATCCTTCAGCATACCTTATTGAATGCTCTAAATGTACCCAGTGAGATAGGCAGTGGTACTGTTCTTACATCACTGGTGGGAAGCTTAGGTACAGAGAGTGGAGACATGTTGCTCTAAGAGTCTTGAGAAGGTGCAGCCAGAGTTTGACCTCGGGCAGTGGGACTCCAGAGAACATTCCAGCTGCCGGGGACATCTGCCTGCTTTTCTTCGTTCACTCCCATCTTGTCCTAGCAGAAAAGCAGAGAGATAACATATGCACACTTGCACACTGACACCCTCACATGCACACACACACACCCTTCACACCCCCCCAAGAGGCCTACTTGTCATAGACCCTCCAGCACTGGATGGTAACCTTGAACTCTCATAACCAGCTGCCCCTCCCACAGCCCACCCTGTTTCTGCCCAGCTCAGCATCGCTGTGCCTTTGCAGGAAGAAAGTAGCACCGTGAGGCAGGGCTGCGAGCCGCATCCGGCTGTGGGTGTCCAGGAGTCGGGTGTGCGACCCAGACTGCTTCACGGTCATTCGTGGGCCCTCACAGTCATTCGTGGGCCTCTGACTCTCCCTCCTTGTTAACAGGATATGGGATGTGGTGATCTTTCCGGTCCTTGGAAGAATTGTACGTTCTTCGTGTAGGACATGGGCTCATAGGCAGCCCTGGCTCCCATCGCTAGTGTGGTCACCTGCCTGACTGAGACAGGAGACAGGAGCTGACAGTACTTGAGGGGTCCGCCCTATACACAGGCGTCTGTCTGTCTATCTTAACCATGTGCTCCTGTGCACCCAGGTCCAGCAGGGGTCTGGCTGGCACCACCATCCATGGGGCTTGTGATAGCAGTTCTGAGCTCCCCCTGATCGTTGGGAATGGCTGGTGCTTTGTGTATTATTCAGTGGATCTGTGGATGGATGGTCACAAATGAAAGCACTTTGGAGCTTGATTGCTAGAATGTCTTTCCTGTGACCATTCTAGCATTGGCATCACTGGTCCAGCAGGTCTTCACCGTCTAGAGCAAGAACACGATGGTCCAATACGTCAGAGCTCCTCCCAGCAGAGATCCGTGTTGCAGGGGGACAGGGGGGTCAGGTGATGCGAGGGTCTGTGTGTTGGTGTGTAAATGTGTCTGCACCTGCTCCTAAGGAAGTGGTCCCTTCAGTCCCTCTCCTGGGAGCAGAGGGCCGAGAGAGGAGCGGGGAGAGCTTCCAGTGGTCACTTGCCCACTGTCTCTGCAGGGCGCTGAGATGGGCAGAGCAGGCTGGGCCCAGCAGGACAGGGGCTCTTGTATGCCACATCAGCTCCTGGGCCTTGCAGTGGACAAGTGGCCCTTCACCCCGTGGTGAGCAGACATCCGCCCGTGTGGGTATGTGCCAGGCCCCATGGGCTCCTGCCCCCCCAAAAGTGGAGTGGCACCCACGTGGGTGAAGAGGCCGACTCGAGCCCCAGCATCCGTCTCCTTGCCCTGTTCAGCGGCACAGTCCTCTGTTGTCACAAAGCTGACACACGACAGGCCACGAGGGGCGGTGACACCCTCTCTTTGGATTTCAGGAAACTTGGAACTGCTGGGCAGAAACTTGGAGGTGCTGCTGTCCTCTGTCATATCAAGCATGACCCAGTGGACCCCGGAGGGTCCTTCACCTTGACCTCTGCTAACGTGGGCAAGTGCCAGACAGTTCTCTGTCGGAACGGGAAGCCGCTGCCGCTGTCCAGGTCGTACGTCATGAGCTGCGAGGAGGAACTGAAGAGAATTAAACAGCACAAGGCCATCATCACTGAGGTGAGGAGAGAGAGAGTGTTTCTAGGATGGAAGGAGGGCAGGGCCAGGGAGCATGTCCCTCCAAAGAATGCTCTTTGAAGTTATTTAAAATTCAGATCCCAGATTCCTAGTGTCACAAAGCAAATTCTGTGTATGATAGGTGTGAAGACATGATGATGCTCAGAATAATACACTGTTCAGGGTCAGGGTCTGTGCCCTGTGCTCCACAGTCCTGTCCCGCTGGTCCTCACAGGGGCACTGGTTTGGTTGGTGGGTGATGGCTCCTCCCCTTAGATTCCACTGCTGCTATCCATATCCTCGCTCTGCCAGTGAAAACTTCACAAGCCTCAGTTTCCTCATCTGTGAAGTGAGAACAGTAATAGATCTGTCCTGTCGTCAAGGCTACTGTATCAGTGGAAATGAACAAGCTGTTATTTGGGGTCATACCTCCTGTTCCTTTTGAGTCACGCAGTGAATGTTTTTCAGCCGAGGGTGATTTTGCCCCCTCAGGACATTTCGCAATGGCTGGACATATTTTCGTTGTCACAACTGGGGCAGAGAGTGCTTTGGGCATGTAGGGGCAGGGACACTGCTGAGAATCCTAGAATGCACAGGACAGCCCACAATAAAGAATGACTTGGCCCAACATGTCAGTAGTGCCCTGCTGAGAAAGCCTGGCACAAGTCATACGCATGATAACGACTCCCAGCAGCTCACCTTCCGCGTGGGCTCTCACAGCCCTGCCCTGCCCCAGTCACCAGCTCATCACACCGTATCAGCACCTGGCAGCTGAGGGGGCGGGGGATACAGAAGTGACCCCCACAGACACATCTGCCCCCCGGAGGTTTCCAGTCTTGTATGGACGATGAAGCCCACAGGCCTGTGCAGCTCAGGGAAGCAGCAGTGAAAGTTGGCAGCGCAGGAGAGAAGAGGTCTGCTGAGACCAGACAGGCTTTGCTAAGGACCACAAGGAGGTAGATGAAGGCTTGGGGTCACTGTGCAAAGGAGTCTCTGTGTCGATTTCGGCTGCCTGCCTCTGTTCTGGGAGCAGAGAAGGTTACATTAGGTAGTAGACACGATGTCATGGAGCAGAGGCTAAGGTGGGGCAGCGTGGATTGGGTCAGACACCCCACATTACACAATGCAAAGGTTAACGATTTCTGCTACATAAATGCACCCGTGTTTGTGCTTCAGAAATTTTCTCCTATTTTCTCTGTCTCTCCTTCTCCTCCTCCTCCTCACTTTTGTCTGCATTGCTGATTCTTGACCCCCTTTGGTTTTGTTACTTCTCTAACTTGAGGTACACCCCAACACACACATGTGCCCGCGCAGACGCACCCCTGACACAGACATGTGAGCTTTGGTCCTGATGCAGCGAGATCTAAAAGGCTGGGCAGCTCAGCAAGGGTCAGTTTTGCCAAATACCCACTTCAAGGAGCAACAAATTACATTAGATTAGTAGACTCAAGGGAGCTGAAAATCATGCTTGAAGCCCCGTTTTAGTCACTTTCCTTCTAAGAACTCTGCCTGCTTGTGAGTGTGTCATGGCAGGGTGGTTCAGGGTCGCAGCAGGCTCCCTGAGAACACCAAGCAGACACCTGGGCCCACCCTGCGTGAAGGTGAAGGAAGGAGGTGGGGAGGGAAAAGGGACAGCTGCCCTCCGGAAGAAACTCTGGCTTCCAGGGAGAGTGCGGGACTGTCTCTGTTGCCTAGTCCCAGACACACGTGGAAAGTTGCGTTTGTCCGAATGGAGCTTCCCTGGAAAAGCCGTTGAAAGGAGGGGCGTGAGGAGGCAAGTTACAGACCTGAGACCCTCGGCTTGAACGAAGAACCGAGCTGGTACTTGGTTGGGGCCAGCCCCTCCTCCCCTCCGGTTCCGGGCAAAGGTCTTGTACCCACAAAGGGGCTGAAACTTGGGCTCGTGATCGCAGTGGCATGTAGCCGAGTGAACTAAAGCCAGGGGACTTTGTCACCAGCAGCGTGGGTTCTGGGAAGGGGTGGGAACTGGCCCCTCTGCCTTAGCGTCCACCTCTCAGCACGGGCATTCCGACCCAGTGAGTCACACCAAGATGCTCTGCACCAGTTTTGGGTTTTTTTACCTTCTTAAAAACAGTGTCTCCTCTGGGCCTGTGGTTGATGTACTGTTGGGGAGTAGTGCTAAGATTGGGGGCATTACTTTGGACCATACCTGCCTCGCGTGTCTGTTCAGGACTCAGGACTGGGTTGTTGCAGGAAGGCCCTTCCTCTCCGCGGGTTACAGGAGATGACAGTGACCAGTGTCGCTGCGTCGGGCTAGATGGTGGTTTGCTTTAGAACCCAGTGTGACCATGGCCCCTTTAGTCCCTCCTTTTTCAGGTGTCCACTGACCACTCATCATAGGGTGAGCAGTCCCTCGCTTTGTGGCACACAAGCGCTGGGGTGCCCAGGCAGGAGGCCCGAGGGAGGTCGCCGCCTGTGCTCCGTGTTAATGTCTGCTTGGAAACCCCCCTCTTCCAGGACGGCAAGGTGAACGGAGTGACCGAGTCCACCCGCATCCTGGGCTACACGTTCCTCCACCCCAGTGTGGTGCCCCGGCCCCACGTGCAGTCTGTAGCCCTGACCCCCCAGGACGAGTTCTTCATCCTGGGCAGTAAGGGCCTGTGGGACAGCCTGTCCATTGAGGAGGCTGTGGCGGCCGTGCGCAATGTGCCCGACGCCCTGGCCGCCGCCAAGAAGCTGTGTACGCTGGCGCAGAGCTACGGCTGCCACGATAGCATCAGCGCCGTGGTGGTGCAGCTCAGCGTGGCCGAGGACAGCTTTTGCTGCTGCGAGCTGGGCGCCGGTGGGGCCGTGCCGCCGCCCAGCCCGGGCATCTTCCCCCCGTCCGTCAGCATGGTGATCAAGGACCGGCCGGCGGACGGGCTAGGCATGCCGTCGTCCAGCAGCGGCATGGCCTCGGAGATCAGCAGTGAACTGTCCACGTCAGAGATGAGCAGCGAGGTGGGCTCCACCGCCTCGGACGAGCCGGCGCCCGGGGCGCTGGGCGAGAGCGGCCCCGCCTACCCCAGCGAGCCACGCTGCCTGCTGCACCCCGCCTGCCTGTCCAGCTCCTTCCAGCGCCAGCTGTCCAGCGCCACCTTCTCCAGCGCCTTCTCCGACAACGGCCTGGACAGCGACGACGAGGAGCCCATCGAAGGCGTCTTTAGCAACGGCAGCCGTGTGGAGGTGGAGGTAGACATCCACTGCGGCCGCGCCAAGGACAGGGACAAGCAGCAGCCCCTGCTGCACGTGCCGGCCGAGGCCAGCGACGAGGGCATCGTCATCAGCGCCAACGAGGACGAGCTGGGGCTGCCCAGGAAGGCGGACTTGGCCGCCGTGGGGACCATCGGGCGCCGCAGGGCGAACGGCTCCGTGGCGCCGCAGGAGAGGAGCCACAATGTGATAGAGGTCGCAACCGACGCGCCTCTCCGCAAGCCTGGGGGTTACTTCGCCGCACCGGCCCAGCCAGACCCCGAGGATCAGTTCATCATCCCGCCCGAGCTGGAGGAGGAGGTCAAGGAGATTATGAAGCACCACCAGCAGCAGCAGGCGCCTCCCGCGCAGCCTCACGCACAGCCGCACGCGCAGCCCCCATGGCTGTGCCCCGCGGAGCCGTTGCCAGACTACTGCGACACGCCGCTATGACCTTGACCTTGACCATGACCGCCTGGTGCGCCTTGGAATAAAGGAACCGTGAAAGACTGCGTTGCAGAGTCTCACAGGCTCGCATTAAACCAGGGGTTTACTCCACGCCCTTCTCGCTGACTCTCCCCACCTGTCTTTCCAGCTAGCCTGTAGGTTCTTCCTGTTGGTGATTTTTAAAATAATTACCACTTTTCTTCTAGTGATGCTTTACCGATATGATTTAAATTTGTTAACTTCTTTTCCTAACATATCAGATGTGTAAAGACAAAGAACAAAAGGTTTAATATATTATAGAGAAACAGTTAATGATAATGTAATATTTTTTAAAATGTCTTTTTATTGTTTTTGTTTGTTTGGAAGGCAGGACAGGCTGCCAGTGCTAAATGATTTAATAATATTGTAATTCTGGGTGAGGGGGCGGGGGGGGAAGGTTTTTTTGTTTTGTTTTGTTTTGTTTTTGTCTTGAAAATGATAGACATTTGTAGAATATGGAGACTAACTCCTAGGAGTTGCTTTACTCTGTCAGGTGACTTAAGTCACTGGGATTCACTAATTTTCTCTGAGAGAACAGTTGATTGAGAAATTTTTATTGTAAATAGCTCAGTGTTGTATAGTGATGCTTCAGATGTTTTGTAGCTTTGGCGTTAAGGACACAGTCTAAACAACTGACATCTCCCACCCCTCTGAGGAGCCTTCCCACCCCGCCCACCTCCTAACCCATCCCTAGTTCATGAAGTGCAGCCAAAGGGGCCTCTGAGCCTCCCCTCCCTCTCCCGCCCCCACCCGGCCCCTCAACCTTTGCAGACACTTTCCCATTGTGTCCCTTACTGCTGCCACAATCAGCATGACTGGGTCGAGTGCAGCTAGAGCATTTACACACCAAGAGTTATATTCAAGCAGAATGCCCACATGAACATGTCATAATTTTTGTTATAATAAATACCGACTTTACAAGTACCACACCCATCCTCTTTTGTCTCAGTGGCCAGATGTGTCTTGCAGACGACAGTCACAACAGGTTGGGTTGGAAGTGACTAGGTGGAACGTTGGTGTTTTCAGATTTCTGGGCTTTGATTTCTTTTTGAAGGGAAAAAAGACAACCAACAGGTTAAACCCCATTGACTGAGGTGGTCCTCGACCTTGGGACTAGTGATGGGAACAGTCAGTCGATCTTACAGCCCTTCTATAAACATTTATTACTGTGTAGGCGAGGTGTTCAAAGGGGGGCAGGCAGCCCTGGCCGGTTGGCTCAGCAGTAGAGCGTCGGCCTGGCGTGCGGGGGGACCTGGGTTCGATTCCCGGCCAGGGCACATAGGAGAAGTGCCCATTTGCTTCTCCACCCCCCCCTTCCTCTCTGTCTCTCTCTTCCCCTCCCGCAGCCAAGGCTCCATTGGAGCAAAGATGGCCTGGCGCTGAGGATGGCTCTGTGGCCTCTGCCTCAGGCGCTAGAGTGGCTCTGGTCACGACAGAGCGACGCCCTGGAGGGGCAGAGCATCGCTCCCTGGTGGGCGTGCCAGGTGGATCCCAGTCGGGCGCATGCGGGAGTCTGTCTGACTGTCTCTCCCCGTTTCCAGCTTCAGAGAAAATACAAAAAAAAGGGGGGGGGGACAGGCAGAGGTTACATTGAGGAAGTTCCTGAAAAACTCTCACAAGTCCATCCCCATCTCCGATTCTCTCGGGCCCCTTGAGCACAAGAACAAGTTAAGGCACCTTTATTTCATATACCTTTAGTTGAACAGTTGAAAAGCAGAAGCTGCTTGGCTGACTCTCCACTGCTGGGGCAAGTAATGGCAGTGCCATGGAGACCCCCAGGAAACCCAGTATTCCTAGCTGACTGCTGGCCCCTAATACGCCCTATAGCCCCGCCCCTGCACGTGCACTAAGTGTTGAAGATCCTGTTGGTCTTCTCTGTCTCACGTGGACCAGCTTCCCAGATAGACCTGTCTCCTCTCTTCCTTCAGGTCTGCCCTTGAGTGATTCCGATGAATATCTCTCAGCTTGTAGACGTGGTAATGGGCTGTTGGTCCTGTGTTTGGTGGCCAGATCCGTGGACTGGCCTTGTCTTGGTCACATCCATGCTTCATTCTGTGTCTTCTTACCTGCACGGCATGCTCTTTGAAAACCACGAGGGCCGTGAAAGTAGATTGAGCTCTTCTCGGCCCAGTAAGGCATCAGTAAGCAATGAACAGGCCTGTTGAGCGCAGGCTGAGCTCTGGGCTCTAGACCGAGAGCTGAGCCACATCAGCCTCCCTGAGCCCAGCGCCCCTCCGGCACCTGCCTCCCTCAGCCCTTGCTGGCGCCGGGTTTCACACCTGAAGACTGGGCCGGTTCTCTGATGTCTGCAGTTCTTCAACCCCTCTGATGTCTGCAGTTCTTCAACCCCCTGTGTGCTGCCTGAGGTGGGGCACACCTGCCCAGCAGTGTGGCTTTTTCTGTAGCTGCCCACCAGAGGGGTCAGCACTTGCCTGATTGTGGCCAGCTGAGGCAGCAGTGTTTGGAGGAGCCCACAGCGGGTCCCACAGCTGCGCTCTGTGCAGGGGGAAGTGAATGGGACCGTCCAGTGCCCCATGGAGACCTCCCTCATTTCCTAACTTCTGTGGCTGATGGCGGAGACCAGGTGCGGCTCGGTGCCATGGCCCACCAGCTCATTTAGTGCTGTTTCTCTGTTTACTGTACCGTTAAGTCACACTGAACATACCTGACATAGAAGGACTGTGGAGTTGAAGGACAAAACTTTGCCCTTTGGGAACTTGGGGTCGATAGGCCTGTGGCTGAAGAGAACGGGAGTGTTTACATGGCCAAAGAGGCGGAGACACTTCCAGTCTCCTTGCTCTTGGTGGGAGCCCCCCAGTTAATTTCTGAGGAGTTTCTTTTCTCTTCCCATCACCGTAGCATCAGATGATACGTGTAAACTGCAAAGTGCTTAGTGTTTGAAGATCCCGCAGCCAAGGGCTCTCCCCAGAGTGAATATGAGCGAGCGAGACTGGCACGCCGCCTGCTGGGAGGAGCAGGTAGCCAGGAAAGGCCGGGAGAGGTTGGAGCAGAAGCTTTCAGAAGCGCTGAGAAGGCTTGCAGCCTTGCTGGCGACCTCAGCTCCCAGTTGAGGACCCAGACGTTGTCCGGTGCCAGGTTGACCGCATGTGTACCCACAGAATGCTGCCTTTGAAGAGGGCACCGTGGCCAGTTCCGGAGCCTGGACACTCAACCTGTGTGGCCTTGTTTCTCTTGATTGCTTTTGTCACAGCACCACCTGCTGGTGAGGTTAGACTCTGGGTAGAAGTTGCCTTAATGCTTGATCCTTCTTCATCCTTCCTCTGGGCTTCCAGAAGAAACCAAGTTTACGTTACTGGTGGGAAAGCAATCCTACCCTGTGGAGGAGGCAGTGCGTCATTGCACCTGTGGAGGTCTGCCTCGTGAGGTGGTACAATGGATGGCCACTGGTTCCCGGGATGGGCACTGTTCTCCCAGGAGAAATTGACACGCAGACCAGAGTCATTGCATTGACCTGGGAGAGAGGTCAGTATCCCCAAGACCCATCCAGTGCCCCACTCCCCATGGTAGGAAGTAAATACATAAAAATCTGCACTGTGCTTTGAATCTTCCAAGTCAACACCTGACAGCTCATTCCTGGCACTGCCCAGTGAACAGTTCCCATTCGATCGTGTGACTCCCCTGTGACTGCTCATGCAAGGCACTGTGAATTCATCCCAACCCATCGGGAGATAGCGTTCTTATAATATACTATCTGCTCCATCTGCCTCCCCAGTGAGTAAACCAGGTCATGCGTTTGAGGCAATCTGTAGATAGCAAAGCCTCACGTAGGTGGAAGTATTTTTGTCATTGTTGTAAATGAAGCATTAAGGGTGGCCAGAAAGAAGATAATTGGGAACACAGCAGAAGTACCTTTTTAGATTGAAAATGCTTAGGGAAACATCTATTGAATTGTTCAAAAGAGAGAGAGAGAAACATGCAGTAATGGTCAAGAAAATAAGCTTTTCTCATTTCTTTTCTTGCCATTGAATTCCATTTTCTTTAAATCCACCCTCAACATACCTTTTGTGGAAATGCAAATTTTGTCCCATTTCACTATTATTCATTGGTCGTGAGCTGATTCCAATGGCTGTGTGTTTGAAAGATTACTCTGAAATTGTTTTTATTTCCTCACCACCACCCAAATACCAAAACTGCAGCCAAGGTCAGACTTAATTTGGCAAGCCCATTGCCCTGACCACTTAGAAAAGTGTCCCGAGGGTGAGGGGCTTGGAGGAGGGGTGCATGTTGTCCCCTTTCTTCTAGAAGACAGAGGTTGATGGGAGAATGGGTTCCTGAGGGTGCCTTTCATCTTCTGGGCTGTGTTGTCAAGTAGGAAGTCATGCCATCCCCTGCCCTGAATTGAAGTGCCCCAAAACAAGCACTGTTTTTGTTGGGCTCCGCTTCATTAGTGCCCTCATTTTATCCCAGACCAGAAACACAGTGTTCCATCCTGTTCAAAGGGGGGAACGGCAGACACTTGAAGAATTTTCTCCCATCTGCTTACGACTAAAACTATTCCCATTAGCATACCTCTCTGAAGGCATGGAAGGGAACTGTTTTCAGAGTGAAATTTCAAGTATGTTCTATTCATTACTATTTCTTAGGTCTTATTCCAATGAACTTGTCCTTTTCCCTAATTACTAATCTTACCAATGGAAAGAACCGTTGAAATTACACCAAAGGTACGTTTCCCAAATGTTGCCCCTCCAGATGTTGACTTTTTATTTTTTTGGCTCATTTTAGAGGTCATTTGCTTTTCTGAGTTTAAGAAAACTGTTCCACGGTTAGCATTGGGAGGTTCTTAAATCAGTAGAACTTGCCCTGGAAGCCAGGAATAGACCATGCACCCAAAATATTTTGTGGGGTTTTTTTTCATCTATGCAATTCATTTTAAGAACTACTGGAATATTCCTTTTCCTAGAGCATGTTAGTGGGTTAAAAATAGTTCATCGAAATAAACTGTGTGTCACACCCTTGCCTCCCTCAGCACATTCAAGCATCCTTCTTCAGGAGAGGAAGTACCCTGCAACCATCCTATCTCACAGGTAAACCCATCAGGGTTTTTTTTCTAGAAATTTCTTTAGGCATGGATTACAATGCTGTCTACATGTCCTTGACATGTAAGGCAACATTGCTATGACTCCTCCACTCTTCAAACGTGCATCTTGGGTATTTCTTGGATTGTGATGTGTGGGGCTTGTCCTGCCCGTTCTCCATCTCTGACACGTCTTCAAAGGCCGAGCGGGTGTGAGTGGGGGAGGAAAGGCCCACGCAGGACAGCACAGCAGCGTGGCCCGGGCCGGCCATCCACTCCCGTCCCAGCTGAGCCTCAGAGGGCAGAACCGGTCTCAAGAGGTCGCCGAGCTCCTGCTTCACGGCAGAACCCAAACCATGTCGCTCTGTTGAGTGGTCTTTCGCAGCTTCTTCCCCGAGCTGCAAAGAGAAAGGGTCCTCCGTGAACAGGGTGAGCTCCGCCCTGCTGAAGGGGTGGGCAGAGAGCGTGCAGACGAGTCAGGAACCACATCTCAGTCAGTGATGATCCACCACGGAGAGGCAGGTGACCGAGAACGTGGGGGGCAGGGAGGGGCAGGGCATAGCCGGGCACACAGTCTGAGATGGCCAATGGGTCAGCCCCAAGTTCAGAATCTCTAAATCCCAGCCCTGCAGTGTGGTCACTGAGAACCCATCAGTGCTGTGTGAAGTTCTTCCTGTCCCCCAGTGGCCTTCATACTTGTCTGTGACTCCTGAGGGACAACAGGGCTTCCCACCCCCAGGGAACAAAGAAGGGACAGGGACCCACATCCTGCCAGTTGCTCCTCGTTAACTCCCAGGACTCCCCATGGGGGTGCTTGCTTATTGCCCCCCATGTCGGCTGCTCCCCACTAACTCCTGAACAAGCAGGCAGAACCAGTCATCTGTCACCAGGTTCTTCATTTCCCTTCCTGAGCCTTCCTAAGGAAGGACGGAGGCAATGAATCAACTATTTGTAGGGAGCATGATGGTTTCAGCGGTGAAGGAGTTAGGAAGAGGGTTAGGAGACCAAGAGTGGCATGTGAGAAGCAGGCTCTGCAGGGAGAGACTTTCCAGCAGGGGGTTTGTGAGAGCAGGCAGCCCCAGAGGGACTGTGGGCGTTGGGCAGTCCACATCCGGAACCTCCCTCTGCTTGCCCCGGGCTCTGAACCAGTGGGGAAATAGACATAAGCAGCAGGGGCAAAAGGTCACCTTTATGACTTCGTTGACGGTGGCAGTAGCTGAAGGATGGCATGGAGGATTCCGGTGTCCCCTGTCTGCAGAACCCCCTTCTCTCCCGTGAGGGGAGACCCGCCCCTTGCTCTTTGAGTCCTGCTGTTGGGAGGCCATTCAACGTCATCGGTACAGGTAAGAGACAGAGTCATTTTCAGTGTTTGTTTAGGTAGACTAAAAAATCGGTTGCCTGTCCACAATGTCCTGTGGTTCAAGTTAATAAATCTAGTTCTTTGGAGCAGTGGAAAATGTCCTGTTAAGCCCCCAACCCCCCCCTCCTCCCTGGCCTCACCTTGGTCTCTGGGTATGCTAAGCGACTGGGAATGACTTCGACTGTTGAAGCATTTCACTGTATCTCTCTCTGAAATTGCTTATCGGGCCCAGGACAGGTCATTTGTCATACAGACTCCACGATCAATAAATATTAAGCAAATGTGGGCAGGGGGGGACTTTCCTCTACCTTCAAAGTGCTTTCGGCTGGTCTAATAATGAAACCTACAGGGGGGACCGATGAACAAGGGAAATAACCAAGTCTAATTACATATGCACATATGGGAACCCCACCTGCAAGGCGGAAACAGACCTCCCCCACCTACATGAAGAGGCTCAGAGACAGAAAGGGAACATGGGTGTACCTGACCTGCATTAGGGCTAAGGTGGAAGGTGCTTTGGGAGCTTCGAAGGGTCCTTGCAGGATTCTATAAGAGCAGATGTTTAGTAATTAAAAATTTGCCCTGCCACAGAGGTAAGTCAGAAGAGGATATCTCTCTGATGATTCTTATTGTGAGTAAGGCCCCTAATTCAATTCTTCGAGGGTAGTGGGGTGACGTGGGGTGGGGGTTCTCTTGAGCCCACAGGGTCTTGGTTTGCCTTTAGCTCAACATTATCTGCACACCACAGAGGTGCATCTTGGGCAACGCGTTCTGAGCCCCCGCAGGAGTTCCCCAACGACACACGGAAACCTCAGTCTGGGAAAGTAGCTGTATTATACTTTCCCTGCATCTGTGCCCCCCTCCCCACAGCGGCCAGGCCCCGGGTGTTTGTGGCTTTGATCTTCTTCCCAGAGCCAAAGGCAAATTGGAACAGGCACCCTACCGGGGTTTTCTCTGCAAGCAGGACTCTTCTCAGCAAACGAGCTAGAGGTGTCCGGACTGAGGAAGTTCCCACGAGGACCAGTTGCAAGACCCCGGGGGAAGGTGAGTGGACAAAGCTGGCTGAGAGCCGTGGTGAGTGCCGGGGTCTCCTGGGCCCCTGTGTCCAGCCCACAAGACACACCAGAGGGAGCACTGGGTGTGGAAGAGGAACGTCAGAGTTTGCCTTCACGTTGGTCTGCATGCGGGGCGTTGTAAGAGTTAAAGTTCCGGCACTGCTGAGAGTGGCGGACACCGCCCTAAAGGCTTACCTGTAGTAGTGAGTCCCTTAGTCTTGACACTACTATGGGGGGCTGGCAACTTCTCACCCTGATTGGTACAAGAAGCTGAGGCTCAGAGGGTCCAAAGGATCAGCCCAAGGTCACTGCCAGGAAGTGTCAGCGCAGGGGTCTGCGCCCGGGCTGGCTGACTTTTTTTTTTTTTTTTTTTTTTTTAACAGGGACAGAGAGAGAGTCAGAGAGAGAGAGATAGATAAGGACAGACAGACAGGAACGGAGAGAGATGAGAAGCATCAATCATCAGTTTTTTGTGGTAACACCTTAGTTGTTCATTGATTGCTTTCTCATATGTGCCTTCACTGCGGACCTTCAGCAGACAGAGTAACCCCTTGCTCGAGCCAGCGACCTTGGGTCCAAGCTGGTGAGCTTTGCTCAAACCAGATGAGCCCACACTCAAGCTGGCGAACTTGGGGTCTCGAACCTGGGTCTTCCGCATCCCAGTCTGATGTTCTATCCACTGCGCCACCGCCTGGTCAGGCCTGGCTGACATTTTATTTATTTATTTATTTATTTATTTATTTATTTATTTATTTATTTATTTTTGTATTTTCTTTTGCATTTTTCTGAAGCTGGAAACAGGGAGAGACAGCCAGACAGACTCCCGCATGCGCCCGACCGGGATCCACCCGGCACGCCCACCATGGGGCGACGCTCTGCCCACCAGGGGGTGATGCTCTGCCCATCCTGGGTGTCGCCATGTTGCGACCAGAGCCACTCTAGCACCTGAGGCAGAGGCCACAGAGCCATCCCCAGCGCCCGGGCCATTTTTGCTCCAATGGAGCCTTGGCTGCGGGAAGGGAAGAGAGAGACAGAGAGGAAGGTGCGGCGGAGGGGTGGAGAAGCAAATGGGTGCTTCTCCTGTGTGCCCTGGCCAGGAATCGACTGGCTGACATTTTTAACCACTTCATGATGAGACCATCTTCACCATGTGGGACATGTGTGTAAGGCAGTGGTTCTCAAACTTTTTGAAGTTGGAGCGCATTTAAAATCCTACAAATTGTAGGCGCACTATATACAAATTTCTGAGAAATATGTTATAATAATTAAGTCAAATATTAAAAGAAACAAAATATAAAGTCTGAACGTGCTTTTATGGTAATTAAACAAAATAAATACAACAAAATTAAATTTATTCTGACATTAAAAAACATTTTTATGCTATATTTTTTGTTATGCTTTTTAGAATTCATAAAAAAGAGGTGTTAAAAAATTTAAAAATGACAAAAAAGTTATCTTTTTATATAGAGAGAGAGACATTCTTTTTTATACATAAATTTTTATTAATTTTAATAAAAATTAATTAATTTTAATGGGTGACATCAATAAATCAGGGTACATATATTCAAAGAAAACATGTCCAGGTTATCTTGTCATTCAATTATGTTGCATACCCATCACCCAAAGTCAGATTGTCCTCCGTCACCTTCTATCTAGTTTTCTTTGTGCCCCTTCCCCTCCCCCTCCTTCCCTCCTCCCCATAACCACCACACTCTTGTCCATGTCTCTTAGTCTCGTTTTTATGTCCCACCAATGTATGAAATCATGCAGTTCTTGTTTTTTTCTGATTTACTTATTTCACTTTGTATAATGTTATCAAGATCCCACCATTTTGTTGTAAATGATCCGATGTCATCATTTCTTATGGCTGAGTAGTATACCATAGTGTATATGTGCCACATCTTCTTTATCCAGTCATATATATATATTTTTTTTACAGTGATTAAAGCCTTTAAGCAAACTCTTGGCCAATACAACAAGAATCCATAAAAGAGTAGTGTTCTTAACATGTTCACCAAGTCCAAGTTGGCACCAACACCATTCCAAATCCCTGCAAATGCAACCCAACCCCAGTTCAGTCCATTAGGAGCTATCACAAGGAGGAGGAGTCCAGAAAAAGTCCACATGGCACTGAAATTGTCACAATTCTATACTTTTCAGCTCACATCCAAGTCCCAATGACCGCTGCTTCTAGCTGGTAATGATTTAGGTAGACTGGAAAAGCCATCTGCAGCATGTGTGGAGATGAAGCCTTTGTTCTCTGCCTGAAGAGATGAGAACAGGGTGCTTTTCCCTGGAGCTCTGTGACTGTGGCTTGGTAAAGAGAACCTTGGGATACACTAAGCTGGGTGGCAAAGGTAAATTCACAATAGAAGTTGGCAAAAGGGGGAGAGAGAGCTCTAAATTAGGAGTAGGTCCCAGCCTGAAATATGAGTGGGGCATTGAGGTAGAAGGAATAAAGGAAACACTATATATTAAACAAAGCAGCAGAAAATAGGACTATCAACACCCACAACAGAGATCTTGAGGGAAGAATAAGAAACCTGACTATTTAGGCAAGACATAGTTAAGTGGCCCTTGTGCAATTGAGATCAGTTTACCTGCTTCTTGAAAGAAATGCCCTAGGCTCGTCCACAGTGTCGTAGATGGGGCCGACGGCCCTGGGCACCTTCAGCCTTCAGTGGCAAACCCCAGCATTCTGGGTAGGGTTAGGTCATAGGTGGCTGGAGCAGGGCTGGAACCCTCCCTTAGAGGAGCAAGAGGGAAGCCTACCTTCCAGTGTCCCTTTTTCCGCACAGCAAAGGCATGTAAGCCTGGCAGGCTTTAGCTCAATGACCTTCCTTTTCACTATTGAAGCAGGACCCAGATGGAATCCTATGAGACTTCTTTGGGGCGTTGGAACCTTTAAGGGCATATCCTAAAAGCTGGTAGTTCACCTGATCTCTATTGGGCTTTTTCTGCCTTTTGGTACCTTAAAAGCCATGCTCAGAAGATCTCGCTGAGGGGTTTGAGGATCCCCATCCGCCTATATAAAGCTTTTCCATATATCTGGAGCTATTTGGAAAAAGACAAAGCAGTGTTATTAGCTGGATCAAATAAAGAAGGTAGTAGTTTGCAGGAGAAAAAGATTTGGCATCTCCTGTTCATCAGCATTTAAAAGAAATTTAATTTTTTTTTTAAGTAAAAAGCATGATATGGTAGACCCGTAGGAGTTCCAGGATATGACTCCCCCTTTTAAATTTTTTTAAATT
The DNA here is from genome assembly GCF_036850765.1 of Saccopteryx bilineata. Lineage (NCBI taxonomy): Eukaryota > Metazoa > Chordata > Mammalia > Chiroptera > Emballonuridae > Saccopteryx > Saccopteryx bilineata. The sequence goes on along the minus strand of NC_089500.1, from coordinate 10,317,281 downwards.
GACCTTAAAATATTTGCTTGGTATGCTTTAATAATACCTTGACTTTAACGATTTTAAGAAATACCCATAATTCGAAAGGTTTGACAAAATACAGTAAATGCTTTTGCTACATATGCAAGAGCATTATCAGTTTTAACCAGTTTAGGAAATCCAATAATAGAACAATGCATACAGACAATGAGCTATAACCTGCTTAGCAGCCTCTCCTGTTCTGGCAGAGGTTACTATGTATATAAATCCAGAATAAGTATCCACTGTAACGTGGACATAGGACTGTTTGCCAAATGAAGGTATATGAGTAACCTCCATTTGCCAAAGTTGTCCTGGTAGGAGTCCTTGAGGGTTAACTCCAAATGAAGGGACAGATTGTAGTATAGGACCCCTTGGACAGGATTTACCAATCTGCCGTGCTGCTTCCCAAGAAAGTTGAAGCTGTTTACACAGGGCTGCAGCGTTCTGGTGATGAATAGTATGAGACTGAATTGTTCAATCTGTCATGGTTGCTCCAAATAATTTTCTTTTGGGTAGCTTGATCAACAAAGGCATTCCCTTTGTGCTAAAGCTCCAGGGAGCATGGAGTGAGCTTGAGTATGTCCTATAAAACATGGAGCTCTATGTTGACATACAAGTCTTTGAAGAAGGAGGAACTGCTGAAATAGTTCATCCACAGTTGTCCCTAAGACAGCAGTCTTTTTTTTTTTTTTCTAAAGTTGGAAACAGGGAGGCAGTCAGACAGACTCCCACATGCTCCCAACCAGGATCCACCCAGCACGCCCACCAGGGGGCGATGCTCTGCCCATCTGGGGGCTTCACTCTGCCGCAATCAGAGCCATTCTAGCGCCTGAGGCAGCAATCAGAGCCATTCTAGCGCCTGAGGCAGAGGCCACAGAGCCATCCCCAGCTCCCGGCAAACTTTTGCTCCAATGGAGCCTCGGCTGCGGGAGGGGAAGAGAGAGACAGAGAGGAAGGAGAGGGGGAGGGGTGGAGAAGCAGATGGGCGCTTCTCCTGTGTGCCCTGGCCAGGAATCAAACCTGGGACTCCTGCACGCCAGGCCGACTCTCTACCACTGAGCCAACCGGCCAGGGCCAAGACAGCAGTCTTTTTAGTGGAAACAACCATAAGTAAATATTTGCTGTCTGTATATAGATTAAAGGAGAAATATGGCAAATGCTAAAAAGCCATGATAATGGCATATAATTCTAGTCTTTGAGCTGATTTTAAGTTGACTGTTTCAGTATAAAGTTGTCCATTGATTTGCAAAAGTGATTTGCCATTTAGTGGAAGTTTCCCAGAGCCATTGTTGTAGATCCTTTGAAAAAAGGAACAACAATAATTTTGAGGCTCAAAACCTATAAGTTGTAAGGATTGCCTATGCCCCTTGATAATCAAGGCGGCAACAAGATCAAAATATGGAAATGTATTATATGGGCTTTTAGATGGTTCAATGTGCCCAAGCTGTAGCTGCTCTTGTACCAATTGAGCAGTTGCCCTAAGTTTCTCCTGAGAAAGGGGCCATTGGTCTACCCATACAGGATTATCTGATTTCCAACTAATTGGGTCTGCACAATGCATTATTGGAGTAGCAGGAGCTACCAAGGCCCCTATGCTAAAATTTGATATCCTATTCCACACCTTCTGGTATTGGGTGCCACTTCTATGGGGGTGAGAATTCCTCGCTGTTCTTTCCCTAGTCCCTTGGTGGGCAAAATCCCCAATCAAGCATCTGAGGACTGACTAAACCATTAGGACTGACAAGCAACGCTCCCATATTTTTCAAAACATCTCTACCCCACAAATTAACTGGCCATCCAGGGAGTGCATAAGGCTTAAAAAATCCTGAATGACCTTCTTAATCTTCCCAATGTAAAAAACTAGAACTTTGTTGAGGGGATTTACTCTGCCCTATACCTTGTAATTCTGTGGCTGCTGCATGAGTGGGCCAGGAAGGAAGCCACTGTAGCTTAGCAATAACAGATACATCAGCCCCAGTATCTAAAAGTCCTTTAAATTTATGCCCTTGTATTGTTAGTTCCATTTCAGGGCATTCCTGACCTATTTTTTTAAATCCAATTGGCAAAATCAGAGGAGCCAAATCGCCAATTTTCTTGCAGGATGTGGCCTGAGAAGCAGAATTAGCATCCTTATACTATTCTTCTAACTGCCTGAATTAGACCTGAGACAAATTCTTTTTTTTTTTAATTAATTTTAATGGGGTGACATTGATAAATCAGGGTATGTATGTTCAGAGAAAACAGCTCTAGGTTATTTTGACATTTGCTTATGCTGCATTCCCATCACCCAAAGTCCAATTGTCTTTCGTCACCTTCTAACTGGTTTTCTTTGTGCCCCTCCCCTCCCCCAACCACCTCCCTCTCTTGCCCCCTCCCACCCCATAACCCTCACACTCTTATCCATGTCTCTGAGTCTCATTTTTATATCCCACCTATGTATGGAATCATATAGTTCTTAGTTTTTTCTGATTTACTTATTTTGCTCCGTATAATGTTATCAAGGTCCATCCATGTTGTTGTAAATCATCTGATGTCATCATTTCTTATGGCTGAGTAGTATTCCATAGTATATATATACCAAAGCTTTTTAATCCACTCGTCCACTGATGGACACTTGGGCTGTTTCCAGATCTTCGCTACTGTGAACAATGCTGCCATAAACATGGGGGTGCATTTCTTCTTTTCATACAATGCTATGAGGTTCTTGGGGTATATTCCTAACAGTGGGATAGCCGGGTCAAAAGGCAGTTTGATTTTTAATTTTTTGAGGAATCTCCATACTGTTTTCCACAGTGGCTGCACCAGTCTGCATTCCCACCAGCAGTGTAGGAGGGTTCCCTTTTCTCCACATTCTCGCCAGCACTTATTCTGTGTTGTTTTGTTGATGAGCCCATTCTGACTGGTGTGAGGTGATATCTCATTGTGGTTTTAATTTGCATTTCTCTAATGATTAGTGATGTTGAGCATTTTTTCATATGCCTATTGGCCATCTGTATGTCCTCTTTGGAGAAATGTCTATTCATTTCTTTTGCCCATTTTTGGATTGGATTGTTTATCTTCCTGGTATTAAGTTTTACAAGTTCTTTATAAATTTTGGGTATTAACCCCTTATCAAATGCATTGTCAAATATATTTTCCCATTGTGTAGTTTGTCTTTTTATTCTGTTCTTATTGTCTTTAGCTGTGCAGAAGCTTTTTAGTTTGATATAGTCGCATTTGTTTATCCTGACTTTTATTTCACTTGCCTGTGGAAACAAATTGACAAATATATTGCTGCGAGAGATGTCAGAGAGCTTACTGCCTATGTTTTCTTCTAAGATGCTTATGGTTTCACGGCTTACATTTAAGTCTTTTATCCATTTTGAGTTGAATTTTGTGAATGGTGTAAGTTGGTGGTCTAGTTTCATTTTTTTGCAGGTAGCTGTCCAAGTTTCCCAACACCATTTGTTGAAGAGGCTGTCTTTACTCCAATGTATGCTCTTATCTCCTTTGTCAAATATCAGTTGTCCATAAAGGTGTGGGTTTATTTCTGGGTTCTCAGTTCTGTTCCATTTATCTATATGCCTGTTCTTATGCCAGTACCAGCTGTTTTGAGTACAATGGCCTTATAGTATAACTTGATATCCGGAAGTGTTGTGATACCTCCCACTTTATTCTTCCTTTTCAATATTGCTGAGGCTATTTGTGTTCTCTTTTGGTTCCGTATAAATTTTGGAATATGTGTTCTATATCTTTGAAGTAAGTTATTGGTATTTTAATCGGTATTGCATTGAATTTATAAATTGCTTTGGGTAATACAGACATTTTAATGATGTTTATTCTTCTTAACCATGAGCACAGTATATGCTTCCACTTGTTTGTATCTTCCCTGATTTCTTTTATCAATGTTTTATAATTTTCTGAGTACAAGTCTTTAATCTCCCTGGTTAAATTTATTCCCAGGTACTTTATTTTTTTGGTTGCAATGGTAAAGGGGATTGATTCCTTGATTTCTCTTTCTGACAGTTCATTGTTAGTGTATAAAAATGCCTCTGATTTCTGAGTATTAATTTTATATCCTGCCACCTTGCTGAATTCATTTATCAGGTCTAGTAGTTTTTTGACTGTGACTTTAGGATTTTCTATATACAATATCATATCATCTGCAAATAATGATAGTTTTACTTCTTCTTTTCCAATTCAGATGCCTTTTATTTCTTCTTCTTGTCTGATTGCTGTGGCTAGGACTTCCAGAACTATGTTGAATAAGAGTGGTGAAAGGGGGCACCCCTGCCTTGTTCCTGATCTTAAGGGGATTGCTTTTAATTTTTGCACATTGAGTATGATGTTGGCTGTGGGTTTGTCCTAGATGGCCTTTATCATGTTGAGGTATGTCCCCTGTATTCCCACTTTGCTGAGAGTTTTGATCATGACTGGGTGCTGGATTTTATCAAATGCTTTTTCTGCATCTATTGAAATTAACATGTGGTTTTTCTCCTTCCTTTTGTTTATGTGATGAATCACATTGATTGATTTGCAAATATTGTACCAGCCTTGCCTCCCCAGAATAAATCCCACTTGATCATGGTGTATGATTTTTTTCATATATTGCTGGATCCAGTTTGCTAATCTTTTGTTGAGGATTTTAGCATCTAAATTCATCAGGAATATTGGCCTATACTTTTCTTTCTTTGTGTTGTCTTTGCCTAGCTTTAAAATCAGAATTATGCTCGCCTCATAAAAGGAGCTTGGAAGTCTTCCTTCCTCTTGAATTTTTTGAAATAGCTTGGGAAGGATAGGAGTTAGTTCTTCTTTGAATATTTGGTAGAATTCACTTGTGAAGCCATCAGGCCCAGGACTTTTCTTTTTGGGGGAGTTTTTTGATAATTGTTTCAATCTCATTTGTTGTAATTGGTCTGTTTAGGTTTTCTGATTCTTCCAGATTAATTTTTGGAAGATTATATGTTTCAAGGAATTTTTCCATTTCATCTAGGTTGTCTAGTTTTTTGGTGTACAATTCTTCATAGTATTTTCTTACAATATTTTGTATCTCTGTTGTGTCAGTTGTTATTTCTCCACTCTTGTTTCTAATTTTATTTATTTGAGTCCTCTCTCTTTTTTTCTTGGTGAGTCTGGTTAAAGTTTCATCGATCTTGTTTTCCTTTTCAAAGAACCAGCTCTTGGTTTCATTGATCCTCTGTATTGTTTCTTTAGCCTCTGTGTCATTTATTTCTGCTCTGATTTTTATTTTTTCCTTCCTTCTATTAGCTCTGGGCTTTACTTGCTGTTCTTTTTCTAGTTCTTTTAGATGTAGGGTCAAGTTGTTTATTTGAGCTTTTTCTAGCTTCTTGAGGTATGCCTGTAATGCTATGAACTTCCCTCTCAAAGACTGCTTTTGCTGTGTCCCATAAATTTTGAGTTGATGTATGCTCATTATTGTTCATTTCTAAGAATTTTTAAATTTATTCTTTGATCTCATTGTTTACCCATTTGTTATTTAATAACGTGCTATTTAGTTTCCAAGTGTTTGAGTATTTTTCAGTTTTCCTGTTGTGGTTGATTTCTAGTTTTCATGCCTTTGTGGTCAGAGAAAGTGCTCGATATGATTTCAGTCTTCTTAAATTTGTTGAGACCGCTTTTGTGCCCTAATATGTGGTCTATTCTAGAGAATGTACCATGAGCACTTGAAAAGAATGTATATTCTGCTGCTTTAGGGTGAAAGGTTCTGAAGATATCTATTAAATCGAGTTGATCTAGTATGTCCTTTAAGTCTGCTGTTTCTTTATTAATTTTCTTTCTTGAGGATCTATCTAGTGATGTTAGTGGGGTATTAAAATTCCCTACTATTATAGTATTGTTGTTGATCTCGCCCTTTAAATCCATCAAAGTCTGCTTTATATATTTAGGTGCTCCTATATTAGGTGTGTAGATATTTATAATGGTTATATCTTCCTGTTGGATTACTCCCTTTATCATTATGTAGTTACCTTCTTTATCTCTTATTATAGTCTTTGTTTTAAAGTCCATTTTGTCTGATATATGTATTGCTACCCCAGCTTTTTTTTCATTTCTATTTGCGTGAAATATTTTTTTCCATCCTTTTATCTTCAGTCTATGTGCATCTTTTGTTTTAAGGTGTGTCTTTTGTAGACAGCATATGTATGGGTCCTGTTTTCTTATCCAAGCAGCTACACTATGTCTTTTGATTGGATCATTTAATCCATTTACAGTTAAGGTTATTATTGATATGTAATTGTTTATTGCCATTTTATTCCTTAAAATTGTATTCCTCTTCTGCTATATTCTTTTTCTCCTTTGATCTGTTTACAACAGGCCCCTTAGCATTTCTTGCAGCCTTTGTTTGGTTGTAGTGAATTTCTTGAGTTTTTTTTTGTCTGTAAAGCTTTTTATTTCTCCTTCAATTTTAAACAATAGCCTTACTGGATAAAGTAGTCTTAGTTGTAGGCTCTTGTTCTGTATTACTTTGAATATTTCTTGCCATTTTCTTCTGGCCTCAAGTGTTTCTGTTGAGAAGTCGGAATTTATCCTTATGGGGGCTCCTTTGTAGGTGATAGTCTTTTTTTCTCTAGCAGCTTTTAATATTTTCTCTTTGTCACTTAGCTTTGGTATTTTAATTATGATGTGTCTTGGTGTAGATTTCTTTGGGTTTCTCTTTAATGGAGTTCTCTGTGCTTCCTGAACATGTGAGATGTTTTCCTGCCTTAATTGAGGGAAATTTTCAGCTATGATATGCTTAAACAAAGTCTCTATCCCTTATTCTTTCTCTTATTCTTCAGGAACCCCTATGATGAGAATGTTATTTCTCTTCATGTTGTCACAGAGCTCTCTTAGAGTTTCCTCAGACTTTTTGAGTCGCTTTTCTTTTTTCTGCTCTGCTTCCATGCCTTCATTTATCTTGTTCTCTAATTCGCTGAATTGATTCTCAGCTTCATCCATCCTGCTTTTAATTCCTTCCATTGTGTTCTTCATTTCTGATATTGTATTTGTCATTTCTTATTGATTCTTTTTTATTATTTCAATGTCCTTTCTTATATTTGCTATCTCTTTATTTAGGTGTTCATAATGACCATCTATTGTTGTTCTAATATCTTTGAGCATCCTAACAATCATTATTTTAAACTCTGCATCTGGTAATTTGTTTGTATCTGACTCATTCGGGTCCTTTTCTGAGGATTTCTCTTGATTCATTTGTGTTGCATTTCTCTGCCTTCTCATTTGTCTGTGTAAAAGAAGGTTTGGGCCACTGGAGTCCACTGGGTGTGGCCTCTGTTCCCTAGGTATGGTCTGTCTGCAGGCCCGCCACTCCCTCTGCTGTTGCTGCCTAGGGTGTTTGGGTATGGGTATTGCCAGTGCCTGCCCACTGGGGCTGTTGTTGTGGTTTCCGCCTTTCCTTCATGGAGTGGCTGTGATCACATGCTCGGGTGTACAAGCCTTGGTGGCCTTGGCCTTCGCCCCGCCCCCATGGGTGGCGTTATGCTCGGCCTTGAGGGCAGTGGCCAGCACCTTTGCTCAGCTGCAGGTCTCCACCTGTTTCTGGGCTTCTGCCTGGCCCTTGCAGGAGGAGCCCATTCGTGGGATGGCTGCAAGCCTTGGCTCCACAGGCCAGGCAGGACTGCGTGCCCATGCTCAGTAGCAGGACTCTGCCTATTCTGGGCTTTTGGCTCCACCCCCGCAGGAGGAGCCGGCTCCCAAGTCAGGCCACAAGCCTCGGTTCTGTGGGCGGAGCAAGGCTGTGCTCATGTGCCCTTGCTCAAGGGCGGGTCTCTGCTCCTTCCCGGGCTCCTGCCCTTCCCCCGCAGTCTGGATTGCAGGCGGCCCACAGCTGGGCTTGACCACTTTTGCATGCCCCCTCCTCCCAGCCAGGCAAGACTGAGCTCACACCTGGGCCCAGTGGTGGCCAGCCAGCTTCCGCCCTTGCCAACAGAACCATGTTTCCACCCTCGGGCGAGCCCTCAGCCATGTGGGTGGGGGCGCTGCAGCTCAGACCCTAAGACTCACTACTGTAGTCCTGAAAGCTCCCTCCTTCTAAGCAACTCTGCTGTGTGTGCTATGGGAGAGCTTGTTTGGCTGGTGTCCTGCTTCCCTTTGCTGGTATTGCTGTTTCCAGGGGAAATATTGACTTCAGATTTGGGGAGTGACTCATCCCAGGGGTTAGGGTGGCTGTCTCTCAAAATGTTTCTCCCTGTGCCTTCTAGATTACACTCTCTTCCTGCTACTCCAGTCCTCTCCTCTCTCCCCGTCCCCAAGAGCCCCGGGTGAGTGGTTGTGAGAGAGGTTTTCTGTGCGGTCCCTTTAAGAAAAATCCTGGGTCTGAGAAATCAGTCTCTTTCTCACAAACAGTATCCTGTCTTGTTTCCAGCTAAGCTCTGGGGCTGCAGGCTGGGGCTTTGTTGCTGGGGTTCAGGACCCTCCCCTCTCTGCTAAAGTCACTTCCCACCATGCGAGTCTCTCCCGGCTGCCATTTGCTCCAGGAGCTGGGCAGCCCTCTCCATGTTTCTGCTTTTCCTACCAGTCTCGGTGTGGCTTCTTCAGTGTTCCTTGGTTGAAGAGTCCTCTTAGTTTAGTCCAAAGTTGGTTTTTCCAGATGATAGCTCTTAAAATTAGTTTGTAATCCACTTTGGTTCTGGGAGGTGGGAGTTGGTACGTCTGCCTACTCCATCGCCATCTTGTCTTCTCTCAGAGAGACATTGTTAGTAAAATTTAGTAAACTCAGCAGGTCTCAGCTCAAATGTGTTAAGTTTTTTCATTCTTGTGTTTATGAGAAACATGAGCCTGATGTGTCCTAGCGATTTCTTCAATGTTTGGGCATATATTTGAAAGGCAAACTTGCATCTCCTCATCAATACATTGAAGAATTTCTCTCTTTTTACTCTTAATTATGTTGAATGCAGAAAACCCCAACCATATATATCATCTCAACTTGACACCAAACAAAGGGTAGAAGAAACTTGCCTCCAGTCTTTCCAGGGAAACATGGGGGGTAGTGTAAACAATCCAGCACCACAGCTTAACAGCCTTTTGCAACCTAATCAAGCAAGTGAGGTGGGAGGTTGGACAGACTGTCAGCTTACAGCCAATTCCCCAGACCTCTGTTCCCCAAAAATACCATAGGATGCACCTGGAAATCTTCTAGGGTGCACCAGTGCGTCCTGGCGCACACTTTGAGAACCACTGGTGTAATGTATTAATTCACACACACAAACACTGCAGACTCTACATTTTTTTTTTTTTTTTTTTTTTTTACTGAGAACAGAGGTTCACGACCCCCATGACAGAGCCTTCCCTGAGAACAGGAGCTAGTCAGTGCTGCCCCTGGATCCTGAGAACAATGTGGGCGAGTCCCCTGAACCCTGTGGATGGGTGACCCAGTCAGTTCCATCTCCACCACTCTCCTGGGACAGCCCTATGGCGGTAGATAAATCCCCCTGATGACTCCTGACTCAAGCAGAGCTTAATTAAAGGGTGACTTCATGGCATGTAAGTGCCTATTTCACCAGGACAGGTGCTTCAGGGATTCAATCAGCATTTCAGATAGTTCAGGACATTTTCGTTCTGGACAGATGTGATTTCCAAAACGGCTTTAGAGAGAGAAGAAAGGCTTTGGGACTCATTGTTTTGGCGTCTGTGGATCTATGGCCAGTGACAGGAGGTGGCCTTGCTGCCCCAGTGAAGTCCAGGAAAGGGGAGGCTGCCCAGGACAGCAAGTGGGACAGGGGTTGGTCTGTGCTTGGGGAGGATCCGGGAATGCCAGAAACAGACGGCACACTGCAGAGGTCGCATGACTGTGGAAGCAAAGACCGGTTGAGTGTGATGGAGAGGGAGCTGCTTTTTTTAATAGGAGGAAATATAACTCTGTGGGAAGGCTCCAGCACAAGCCATTTGGGGGGAAGTTCTAGTATATTCCCTGACCTTCTGTGGAGGGCATTAGAGAGGGAACGGGGGAGGGTGTTGCATGCAGCCTTTCAGCTTTGCAGAAGTGTTGGGACCCCACTCACGTTTTTACATGTGGTTGATTGTTTAGTCCTGAGAAAGGTTTCAACAGGTGATACGAGAAAAGCATTCATTTTTAAGAATGTGGTCCACCCTTTTTTACACATTAATTTCTCACCTTGAGATCTCAAATGGACACCTCTTATTGTGTAAGCCCCTTGAAGGGGAGACCCTGCCTTACGAACACTGTATTTCAGGGACTCGCCCTGCAACCAGCACACTGTATTTATAAGAGGATGCACCGACTTTGTGAACACCACGGCCTGGTTGGCATTTTAATTGGTGCCCTTCTTATTTAGCACTAGACATGACTGACTGTCTCTATCCAGTGCTGGAGACGAGACAAAGCCTTCCCTTGCTCCAGAAGCCGCAGACACACTCTAAAATATAACCAGCACTTTTTTTTCCTGACTATAAAATAACACACACACACACACAGTTGGAAAAGACAGCAACATTAATGAAGCAAAAAGATGACGCATGACCTCACCGACACATTAACATTGCTTTATTCCCTTCCGGTCTTTTTGCTAAGTACTGTTTTCTTTTCTTTTCTTTTTTTAAATAAGCAATTGTGATTATGCTACATTCAGAATCCTTTTCTTCCCATTATGTTTTGAGCATCTTTCCTGGTTATTACAAGCTCTTTGCAAAAACATTTTTAAAAGCTGGCAATATTCTATCAGGCCCAATAGATCAATAATGGTGGTTATGTTAATGGTATCTGGCACTTCGCTATTATAAGTAGTGCCACAGTGAATTTCTCTTCTATTAGTAATGAAATAATTTCAACCATTAATTTAATCAATATATTGATTCAGGCCCTGGCCGGTTGGCTCAGTGGTAGAGCATCAGCCTGGCGTGCAGGAGTCCTAGGTTCGATTCCCGGCCAGGGCACACAGGAGAAGTGCCCATCTGCTTCTCCACCCCTCCCCCTCTCCTTCCTCTCTGTCTCTCTCTTCCCCTCCCGCAGCCGGGGCTCCATTGAAGCAAAGTTTGCCCGGGCGCTGAAGATGGCTCTATGGCCTCTGCCTCAGGCACTAGAATGGCCCTGGTTGCAACAGAGCAATGCCCCAGATGGGCAGAGCATCGCCCCCTGGTGGGCATGCTGGGTAGATCCCGGTCAGGCACATGCGAGAGTCTGTCTGACTGCCTCCCTGTTTCCAACTTCAGGAAAAAAATATATATATATTGATTCAAATTTCTGAGCAGTTGGAGCAGGAGGTAGGGAGCTAGGCTGTGACTATCTGTGCTGTGGGTTGGTGGGGCCCTGGCTCTCAGAGCTAGAGTAGGTACAGCCCCATACGAAGTGGGGGAGTGACCAGGTCACAGCGTCAGCTACAAAAGGGAAAAGTACCCTAAGTACTTTACCTTTCCAGGTAAAAAAAAAAAAAGAAGTTCTGCAAAAAGAAAATTCTGATTAAACTTTGGGCTGATTCTTAAAGAGTTAAATATCTCAGCCTTGAGAAGGGAAACTGAGATTTTATTTTTCCTCTCTGCAAAATACGGTATTCCCCAAAGTAGCTAGTGGTCAATACCAGATTTCGACAGCATGAGTTTTGAATTCCTAAAGACCAAAATCTAGCATCTGTGATTTCATGGCCAAGTTTCAAATGTCAAGACTAGTTCCGGAGATGTGGTGCTTTGCATGCAAACCCGGGACAGTTGGCGGTCACCATGAACCTGGCTTGTCATATTTTATCCCTTAAGGGCTTCACAGGCTCGTGAAGGAGAAAGTCCTTGGGAGAACAATAGGAGCAGAAGTTCTGCGGCAGACAGCCCTGAATTCAAATCCTGCCTCTGCCTTTGATTAGCTGGGTGACTATGTCTGTGGCAGTTCAATCACCCAGTGCTCTAGTTACTTAGTCTGCCAACCGGGTTCATCATTCACAGTCATGTGACTCATTAAGAGCGTTAGGTGACATTAGTCACTAGCTCGTGAGAAGGGCTTCACTTCAAGGGTCTCAAATGCACAGAAAAGAGTGGCCACCCAGGTCAGGAACAAAGATGGCTTCACAGAGGGATGCTCTCTACAGTGACTGGTCCTTAGGGGATGCTTTGGGAGGTGGTCCATGGAGAAGTGGAGTAACAGTATCCCCGCCAAGGGAAACAATCGCTTCATGTAGGTCAAGCTGAAACACCAGCAAGAAGTTTGAGTTCTCTGAGCGCTGATACTTACCTGCTTCTGCTGGGTCGTCCTGTAGCTGTTGACGTCTTCTGAGATCACATGGTTCTTCTGCCTGTTTGGGAAAAAAAAAAAAAGTTATTCTTTTAAGAATCATAGATTATGAGAGCATAGCCAACTGTCTCTACACAAACCGAATGATGTGGAATTTGGTGTTACTGTGCAGGTAGTCTAGTATAAACTGGCTCACTGTTGGTGGGTTTTGGTGCAGCTCATCTACTTTAAATACCACGTGTCTGGCGGCGGTGGCCCTCTGTCTGCTGTGGGTCTGTGTATGTGTGTGGGGGTATTGTTACGTGTCACAAACTCACTCCATCTCCAAAACAGAACTTCTGGTTTTCTACCCCAAATGGGCCCCCTCTTAGTCTTTCTAATGACAAGATGTCACAGTTGCAGTGACCCCAGGGGTCCAATATTCTTAGGGAGGGGGTTCCACACAGTCCTCCTGGCTCTGACAGACAGGTCACATTAAGACAATCCTGATGGAAGCACAGAGGGTCAAGAATGGTCAGGTCTTGGAGAGGGTGTTCACCCTCCAGTTGCATCAGCCAAAATAGCAAGGGTCACCCTTTGATCCCGCTCTCCCTCCCCACTCCACAGAGCCAGTTCGTCCTGAACACAGGTCCCCAACCACCCTCTTCTGCCCATCACCCCTGCTTGTCCAAGCTGCCGTTGTCTCTCTATTTGGGCTTCTGGACCAGGTTCCACTGTGGTACCACTCCCATCACCTTCCCAACAGAACCATCATCTCAGAATGTAGAGGACCATGCCAAGCTCCCAGGGAGAAGTCCCCAGTGGGCTTCTGTCACTCTAGAATGCACCCACACCCTTACGAGGGCCTGCATAGCCTGATGTGACCCAAAAGCCTCCCCACGTAGGGCCCTTTCTACTCCTGCCTGCACGCCCACCTTCCAGTCCCAGGCTTCTCAACCTCAGCACCAGTGACATTTTGGTCCAGATAACCCTTCCCTGTGGCAGCTGTGCTACACATTGCAGGGTATGTGGAACCATCTCCAGCCCCACCCACTAGCTGCCAGTAGCACCCTCCCATGCTATGGCAACAAATATGTCTCCAGACATCACCAAGTAGCCACCAGGGGGCAAAATCACCACTATTGAGTGTCACTAGTCAGCACACTGGCTTCCTTCCTGCCCGACAAGCCCTGTGCGTCCCTATTTAGACCTGAACTTGTTGGTCTTGTCTCGCCTAACGCTTGTCCTTAGACGATGTCCTGTCTGCCTCCCTCTCTGTTCTGTCTTGGCTCAGACACCACCCCTCAGAAGGGTCTTCCTGACCACCCACACTAAAGCGGCCCCTTCGGAGTCCCCTGTACTCTGTCCCTGCAGTTTAATTTCTTCATATCCCTTGTCAGGATCTGAAATGATATTACTTATTTCTATGCTCACCGTCCCCTTACTCGGTGGTAAGCTTTACGAGAGTAGAAACTTGTCTGTCTTCACGAAGTGTCCCAGATACGACCCACTGGACCAGACCTATAGTAGGCACGTGACAAATCACAAATGTCAAGTGAATACAGAAACAGCTCCCTCCTCCTTTACTCAGATCGTTTTTGAAGGGCTAGAAATGGTGGCATGCAGGAATTATAAAACACCTGGGATAATTCCAGGACACAATTGAGGATATCTAGGGAGGTTTTGTCTGACAGCATCTATCTAGGCTCAGCTTGCTTCGTCTGGGGAGCTCAGTGCTGGGGGTCCCAGGTCAGTGACCCCAGGGGTCCAATCTTCTTAGGGAGGGGGTTCCACACAGTCCTCCTGGCTCTGACAGACAGGTCACATTAAGACAACCCCGGTGGAAGCACAGAGGGTCAAGAATGGTCAGGTCTTAGAAAGGGTGTTGACCTAGAGGGCACATGGACTGTAATGTGTGGCGTAGAAGCTAATCCAGGAAAGGGTAGGCGCCCTGCCAGGAGCCAAGATGTGGGAGGTGGGAAGCGGGAAGCTGGGAGCGCCCCTCCTCCCTCAGCAGCATGGCCTCCAGCCCTGTCCTCCTGACCGCCCTGTGGTCACACAGGATGCATTTCCGGGGGCCTCCAGCCAACTCCTTGGCTCTCTTCTCCTCACCAGTTGCACGAGCCTGTCTGTCCCCTCTGACCCTGCAGCTGCTGACGGGTGAATCACTGTCCTCATTGTCTTCTCTGCTCTTGGCAGGCTTCCTTGCAGAAAAAAATATCCTTTGCAAGATTAATATTGACCACAGAGGATACATTTCTCCACTTCTTTTTTGTTTTGGTTTTTTTTAGTGTCTCATTTTTCCATCTCCATTGATTCAACATATTGCGACTACAATACATTACAATTAAACATTAGAGGCGAGAGCCGGGGACCAAAGGCAATATTGATGGACTGCCTGTCAAATACTAAAGTTTTCAACATAAAAATGAATCACTGTGTTATTTCCTGTAGACGTGCAACTTCTCAAACCAGCACACTCCCAGGTTGCAAGAGCACTGAATTAGCACATAACACGTGCCTGCAGGACTTGAGCTACGGGTGCAGGACTCCACGGCTCCTGTCCCCTGGGGAGACCCTCCAGCCAGAGTCCATGCTCTCTCGCCAACAGGACCTGTGTGCGTGGGGCAGGGACCTGGGGCGTCCGGACTCCGGGGGGCATGCCCTCCTGACGGCTCCGCGGGAGGTGACCTGGAGGAGGGGCATGCCCTCCTGGCGGCTCCGCGGGGAGGTGACCTGGAGGAGGGGCATGCCCTCCTGGCGGCTCCGCGGGGAGGTGACCTGGAGGAGGGGCATGCCCTCCTGGCGGCTCCGCGGGGAGGTGACCTGGAGGAGGGGCATGCCCTCCTGGCGGCTCCGCGGGGAGGTGACCTGGAGGAGGGGCATGCCCTCCTGGCGGCTCCGCGGGGAGGTGACCTGGAGGAGTGCTCTGATGCCAGCGCCCACCGCCTGCAGAGATCTCGGTGACAGTGCTCAAGAAATAAATCCGAAAGGGAGTTAAAGCACAGAATTCTGGCCTGCGCCACCACAGGCTTTCTGAACTGTGTCACACTCACGCCCTTTCCAAGGGCTGCCACAGCAAGGCACCACCAGCGGTGGCTGAAAACAGCAGCATTTGTTCTCTTCCAGTTCTGGAGTCCAGGAGTCTGAGATCAGATGTCCGCGGGGCCGCCTCCCTCTGACACCTGTAGGGGGGAGTAACCTTCCTTGACTATTCCAGCTTCTCCCTGTGTGTCTACGTCTCTGAGCCCAAATGTCGCTCTTTTCATTAGCACGCCCGCCATATTGGATGTAGGGCCCGCTCTAACCTAATGTGAGCTCATCCTAACAAATGAACCCGGCAGCAGCCCTGTTTCCACGTAAGGCCATACTCTATAGCACCGAGGGTTAGGACTTGGGCATGTGGACTGGGTGGGGGCACGCTCTGGCCCCTAATGGGGTCTTTCCAAGGATCTCCTGTGACAGCACCCTGCCTGCTCTCAGCCCCAGGTGGCGGGCGCTCAGTCGGGGCCCCGCAGTTGCAGAGCCCCCTTCTGTGCTCCGGTTGGCTTCGTCTGGAGACCCACGCGCTTCTTGTGATGCTCCACGCGCAGGGCACAGTGTTGGGACCAGAGGCAGGGCGGGGCTGCTGCTCCTCTGTACTTAGACTCTGTGGACTGGGGGCTGGATTACATGCTGGGGTCAGAGGTTGGGGTGGCTTAGGGAGCACGAGGAAGCGACAGGAAACGAAGGCTCACTGGGAGGAGCCCCGATAGCCCAGTGTTGCAGCCTTGCTCCCTGGTGGCCACCAGCCTCCCCTGGGAGCAGTGTGCCCTCAGCAGTCCCACGGGTCCCCCTGCTCAGAAGAAGGACTCTGCACTTCGAAGGGTCGCCCTCCAGTGTGATGCTCTGCTTTCATCATTCTGAAATGCTTCATAATTTTTAAACAAAGGGCCTTGCATGTTTTATTTTGGATGGGGGCCCTGTGTACTTTTGCAGCTGGTCCTGCCCGGGAACGTCTGCGACATGCTGACTCCCGGGCCCCACCCCGCACCCTCTCAACTGGAGTCTATATTTTCACAAGCTCCCCGGGCACTCCCCGTGCCCACGAGAGGGTGACGAGCCCTGCTCCGCAGGGGAGCACTCCCCGGGCACTCCCTGTGCCCATGAGAGGGTGACGAGCGCTGCTCTGCAGGGGAGCACTCCCCGGGCACTCCCTGTGCCCACGAGAGGGTGACGAGCGCTGCTCTGCAGGGGAGCACTCCCCGGGCACTCCCTGTGCCCACGAGAGGGTGACGAGCCCTGCTCCGCAGGGGAGCACTCCCCGGGCACTCCCTGTGCCCACGAGAGGGTGACGAGCCCTGCTCTGCAGGTGAGCACTCCCCGGGCACTCCCTGTGCCCACAAGAGGGTGACGAGCGCTGCTCTGCAGGGGAGCACTCCCCGGGCACTCCCCGTGCCCACGAGAGGGTGACGAGCCCTGCTCTGCAGGGGAGCACTCCCCAGGCACTCCCCGTGCCCACAAGAGGGTGACGAGCGCTGCTCTGCAGGGGAGCACTCCCCGGGCACTCCCCGTGCCCACAAGAGGGTGACGAGCCCTGCTCCGCAGGGGAGCACTCCCCGTGCCCAGGAGAGGGTAATGAGCCCTGCTCTGCAGGGGAGCACTCCCCGGGCACTCCCCATGCCCACGAGAGGGTGACGAGCCCTGCTCCGCAGGGGAGCACTCCCCGTGCCCACGAGAGGGTGACAAGCCCTGCTCCACAGGGGAGCACTCTGCAGTTATTTTCCTAGACATCAGTACCAAGAGATGTTCTGGAGAGGAGACGAAACTTGGTGAAGAATGTGTGTAGGCCAACAAAAATGTTGGCAAGCTGCACCTGTATTTTTTTAAATGGTCTTTAAACTCAGGAGCTTGGAATGTGCCGTGCTGTCACGCCGTTTCCGAAGTCTCACACCCCACAGAGATCTCATCACGGAGAGCCCATGGGGGCGCCAGAACCCACGCTCAGTCAGCCCAGTCCCTTCCCTTGGGGATGTAGCCAGATAGCCCTGCTCCGCGTCCTGGCCAGAGCAACAGGGAATTCCTTGGGGGTGTCAGGAGGTCCATCCTTGGGTTCAGTTTCAGTAAATACCACTGAGGTTTACTGGCACCTTGACGCTTCTGGGGTCTTGGGTGAGCCAGGTGCCTGTGCGTTTGGAAGTGACAGCTATTGCCCATGTGATCTCATGGCATCTGAGGCACACGGCTCTGCCTCCAGGGGCTCTAAGCAAGGGTGCTGGTTCCCAGGGGTGGCTCATGGGCCTTTGCAGGGAGGAAAGGCATGTATCGAATCTGCAGGAGCCCCACCCAGCTGAGCATCAGTGACGGGGGAAATACCCATGGTCTGTATTTTCTGGACTCGAGATCTTTAGCTGGAGGTGTGTCTTGGGACTAGTCCCATGGCAATGAATGCACTCAGGGCCCTGGCTCTGCCCGCAGGATACAGCTGTGCCCGCCACTGCCATTTGTCAGCTCAGAGGGACCCTCTCTGCCACACTGGAGCTCCACACACTGCTCTGTGACACGGTCTCTCTCTCTTGGACAGCTCACCCGGCACGCCGCCATCGTCTCTCCATGCAAACGCAGGAGCGATTTTGCCCATTTGGGATGAGAGCTCTCTCCACCTACCCACTGAGGGATCAGCACTGGTTTATCCCCCTGAAAATTCCCGTAGAAAATGACAAATATTTCTGTGATACAGAGGAATGCTCATCCGTGAGAATAAGTACCAGAAAGCTAACTCACTGAGAATCTCTTTGTTTTAAAGCTTAAGCAGGATGGCGCGGCGGAGGGAGAATGGGGTGGGTGTTTAATGGGGACAGAGTTTTGGCTTGGGAAGATGGAAACTATTCCTGAGAGGATGGTGAGGACGGTCCAGCAGTGTGAATGTGCTTACTGCCCCTGACCTGGGCACAGAAAAGGGGTTAAAGGGGTTCGTTTTGTGTAAATGTTGAGTCCCTGTCACTAACTCCTGGTGTGATCCTTAAAAATAAATAAATAAAACAAGGGAAAATGAATGAGGTCAAGTATGTAAAACCTCTCCTGAAAAATGACCAGAAGGGATAGCAGGACTCTGAAAGCAAAGCACACACGTTTCTCACACAACAGCATTTGTGAACTGAGGTCCCCACCAGCTAGTGACAGGAGGAGTGATTTCCTGAGAGTCAGTGGGTACCAGGAAGCTTCCCAAGTTGAGCAGCATCCTCCAGCTGTCCACTCGATGTTAGGAGGCTGCTGCCTCCCCGGGAAGCCCCTCCCTCCTTTAGTTCTCACTGGAGGGTGGTGAGGTGAGTTCCCCGTCCACCACAAGGGCCCCGGCAGCCAGAGAAGGTCATGGCTTTTGCTTGTTGGCCCCAGGGACGCCCCCTGGCTCTTTGCTCCAGGCAGTCCTCTCCTCTGTGATCAAACTCCTTAGGGTTGAAATTTCTCTTGTGTGGTCAAGTTAGGATCTAGTCTCCAGGCAGAAAAACAAGAACACAGGGATGAAAATGAGGTTCCCATGTCTCTCCTGCAAACAGAAACCATTGTCAAGAGGACGGAAGGAGAGAGGCCGGGCTCGGTCACTGGACGTGAAGGTGATCGGGGGCAGCAGGTGCCGACCAGACTCCGTGTTCGGTCAGAGAGCTGATGCAGACCTGGTGGCATTCATACGGACGTGGCTGGCGTGGCCTCTGGCTGGTGCGGCTCAGACCACATGGTGAGCACCATGTTCAAGTCCAGGACCCCGTTCTCGGGGGGCCCCGTCAGTCCCGCGGGATGCCAGAGCTCGGGTAGGAGGAGGGGGCTGGGAGCCAAGACGTGTGAAGGGGGAGGGGGCTGCCCCCGGTCGGGGCAGCAGACCGGAAACTGGATGGCCACGTCACGCACAGGCGGGCCCAGGTCTGACCTGGGAAGTTCCACGCGGTAGAACGCAGCTGGGGACACAGGGAGCATTCTTCACGTCTGGTCAGAGGGAGCTGTCAAACGAGGGGTCCCCGAGTGGGGAACAGCTGTCCAGGAAGCATTGGCGCCAGGGGTGGACGGCCACATGGCCTGTGGGGGAACGAGAGGCAATCACTTCCTAAATTCTAGCTTCTTCATGTGCAGGACGGTGCCGCTGCCCGCACACGTATTTTCCAATAAAAAGTGCACTTTATTCATTTCATTTTTAGCATAGAGAACTTTGAGGTTGTGACAAGTTTAAGAAAATCTTTCCTTTTTTTTCATGAACAATAATTAAAACAGCAAGAAGAGAAGCAACGAGGAAATTGGGAAGCGTGTTCTTACGTTTGGCCACGAGGCCACTAGGGGGCAGGGGAAGACAGCTGTTTGGAGCCCCGGACCCATTGCCAGCCCCAGTCCCCCCACCACCACCACCAAACCCGTGACTGAGAAGGAAAACGTGTAGCCCAGACCAAGAATGGCTATCAAGTGTGGATAGAAAGAAAGGAGGGTGGGAGTCGTCAAGGTGGTAACGGCTGAGATTTTCTTTTCTTTCTTTTTTTTCCTTTCTTATTTTATTTTACTTTTATTTTGGGGAGTTAATAGAAGACATGATTCTTCAGATTCAAGGTGCAGGGCATCCCAAGCGACATTAGTGAAAATAAAGGTGCACCCGGACAGGTGAAAACAGACCTGCCGCCACCGGAGTAATAAAAATAAAGGTGCACCCGGACAGGTGAAAACAAACCTGCCGCCACCGGAGTAATAAAAATAAAGGTGCACCCGGACAGGTGAAAACAAACCTGCCGCCACCGGAGTAATAAGAATAAAGGTGCACCCGGACAGGTGAACACAGACCTGCCGCCACCGGGGTAATAAGAATAAAGGTGCACCCGGACAGGTGAACACAGACCTGCCGCCACCGGGGTAATAAGAATAAAGGTGCACCCGGACAGGTGAACACAGACCTGCCGCCACCGGAGTAATAAAAATAAAGGTGCACCCGGACAGGTGAAAACAAACCTGCCGCCACCGGAGTAATAAGAATAAAGGTGCACCCGGACAGGTGAAAACAGACCTGCCGCCACCGGGGTAATAAGAATAAAGGTGCACCCGGACAGGTGAACACAGACCTGCCGCCACCGGGGTAATAAGAATAAAGGTGCACCCGGACAGGTGAACACAAACCTGCCGCCACCGGGGTAATAAGAATAAAGGTGCACCCGGACAGGTGAACACAGACCTGCCGCCACCGGGGTAATAAGAATAAAGGTGCACCGGACAGGTGAACACAGACCTGCCGCCACCGGGGTAATAAGAATAAAGGTGCACCGGACAGGTGAACACAGACCTGCCGCCACCGGAGTAATAAGAATAAAGGTGCACCCGGACAGGTGAACACAGACCTGCCGCCACCGGAGTAATAAGAATAAAGGTGCACCGGACAGGTGAAAACAGACCTGCCGCCACCGGGGTAATAAGAATAAAGGTGCACCGGACAGGTGAAAACAGACCTGCCGCCACCGGGGTAATAAGAATAAAGGTGCACCCGGACAGGTGAAAACAGACCTGCCGCCACCGGGGTAATAAGAATAAAGGTGCACCGGACAGGTGAACACAGACCTGCCGCCACCGGGGTAATAAGAATAAAGGTGCACCGGACAGGTGAAAACAGACCTGCCGCCACCGGGGTAATAAGAATAAAGGTGCACCGGACAGGTGAACACAGACCTGCCGCCACCGGGGTAATAAGAATAAAGGTGCACCGGACAGGTGAACACAGACCTGCCGCCACCGGGGTAATAAGAATAAAGGTGCACCGGACAGGTGAACACAGACCTGCCGCCACCGGGGCGAAAGGCGTGTTAAATAGCTTGGGATGGGGAAAAAAAGAGATGTCACAAACAAACAGGTTTACCTGCAAAACAACCACAGCCTGAGTGATGAAAACCTTCTTCGTGTCAACAAGAGACATCGGAAGACAACAATCGCAGGGACAGAGAAGAATTCCCACTGCAGACTTCATATCTAGGTAAACTGTTATTCAAGAGTGACAGCCCAATAAAGACATCTTCAACCCAATAAATATGAAGAGTTTATCCCCAGCAGACCCTTCCTGAAAGAAATATTTAAAATTTATTTCAGAGGGGAAATAAAAAGTTGAACTTAAAAGGAATGTGTCAGGTGCGGGAAGACCTGCTTCTCTCTGTCATGCTTTTCTGTTCCGAGTCCTCTCTCTGTTCTCTCAGCTCTGACCTCACCATTAGGAGGGATTGGCCAGGAGGATGCCCATGGACGGTAGGGGGGGGGGGAAGAACGGGTCCTTCCATTACACCGCGGTATCAACGTTACACTAATTTCTGTCCACCCACATTTGTTTTGAACGCCTCTGGCTGGGCTTCCCTACAAGCTCACCACTCCTGGGACAGGAGATGGCAGCCAGAGGGACCCCACCACTCATCAGAGGGTCCCCAAACTGTACATTCTGTATAGCTCAGGCTATGGAAGGGGCCACCCTTTCAGACCTTGTGTAGGATGCTCCCAGATGTCCAGTAAGTGTCCCCTTGCAACAGTGCCCACTGGTGGAGGTCTCTGTTTGGGTTCTCTGTCACAAAGATTCCAGCTAGAGTCGTTGCCTTGGGAAATGAGGCTGGCAGGGCATGGGGACGTGAGAAGGCAGCAGCCAAGCAGGTATATGGTGCCCAGCCCACTACACGTGGCTGACTGAAGCTTCGTTGTGTTTGGAAAACTGGAAGCAGAACACACACCCCAGAAGTACGCTGCCAGAGGGACCAGGGAGCTGGTGTGGTCGCACATCGACTCCTGCCCGCCATTGTTGGGAGGCTGCCCGATCCCTCGTGCTTTGGCCTGCCATACCGGTGGTGAAGAGGTCCCAGGTCAAGAGAATGACCTTGGGCCATGAAGAGAGGTGCCGGCAGTTGGCAGTCAAGCCTGTTGCTGATGACAGATGTAGGCAGTGCTCAGCTGGTGTCTGCCATAGCACCTTAATCAACACCTGCAGGAGGATGCACTCTGTTTTCCCAGGTGGATATAAAAAGGTCTCAGCAAACTCAGGGCCATGTCTGACTGTCTTCCTCAGAGCTAAAAGGTGACTTAGAACTTCCCATCGCTCACTGGCATTTTCTAAATGCCCTCCCCCACGCCACCTCCAGCTCCAGGTTCTCTCAGACACATCCAGAGGGGTTGCGGGAAGCCTAGAGTACTCCACTGTTAATAAAGTGGCAGACTCTAAACGCACCCAGGTGTGTGATTCGTCCACGGGCTTTGTAGTGGTCTGCCAGGTAGTCCGGCAGGTGGACGTGTGCTTGGAACCCCATGCAGGCGCGGCTGGCCCCGCACACGGCCGAAGGGGCGGGACATCTGGGATACTTCACCTTCTGGCTGACTTAAAATACAAATGAGGACATTCTTGTATGTTACGGATACTTGTGCCCAGGTCTGAGTCCTATAAAAAGAATTAGAGAGGAATAGAATTAGACACACACCTTTGGCATTTCTAAAATAAAGGAGAAGAGAAAGCTTGCCAGAGTGACAGGAAGAACACCGGGCAGGACCCTCTGCAATTAGCCTTGGCGGTCACCGCAGTGGGTGAGAGGCCCCCTCCTACGGAATGACTCTAATGACCTCATTCTCTCCTTCTTTTGTTCATTTCCATGGTCTGCAACTTTATTTTAGGTGCCTGGTATTTTGCCAGGTCTCTAAGGGCTTTGGGCACTCATTATTAAAGGGGTCCAGGTGGATGTCTCCCCTGTAAATTAGCAATGCTGCCCTTCCTCCCACCCACCACCCGCACCCTCTTGTATTTTCTCCTTCTAAGACCCTTCTAAGACCTGTTCATAACTAGAAAGATTGCGGCCTTTTTTGTCACATGGGTTGCAAAACACTGTTTTTTCCCACCTGTCATTTTAAGATATTTAGCTTCTGGTGCCTGTTTCTTCCTTTTCATGCAAAAGGTTTAAAACGTGTATTCATCTCATCTTTTATGCCTCTGGATTTTGAATCACGGGATGGAAAAGCGTGGGAATAGGGATGCCACCCAGGAGAGAGCAGCCGAGCCTCGGGAGGAGCCCGCGGGCGGGGTGGACTCCACGGCGGCCCCAGGTGAGCGCTGCTGCGCTGTGGGGTACAGGGGGCCGCTGCCTTTTCTTTTTAAGCCTCATGTTATGGGAGCAGGAGCGCTGGAAGCACCTTACAGACCCACGCAGAGAGAGCAGGGGGCAGAGTCAGGAGTGGGCTCCTGTCGGAGGAAACACTAGAGTCAAGCCTCCGCCACCGCCCCCGGCTCCTCCCGGAGGCGCGCCTCGAGCTGCAGGCTCCGACTTCCCAGAGCTGCGGCCTCACTAAACGAGAGGAGGTGCGCTGCTTTGACGCGCTGTGGGGACCAGCTGGGCACACTTCACAGGCGTGCAAACTGCAGCGAGGATCAGGACCTGATGGTTTAAAACCCTGACGTCCTGCAGAGACCAAGCGGGGCTTCGACTTCGGCGAGTGAGGACAGGCGTGCCAGGCAGCGAGCTGCGTGGGCATCCCGGCCGTTCTTCCCGGTGCTGGCTACAGGTTCCAGAAGGGTCCACACTTGCCTAAGACCGGCCACCCCTGCTCGGTGGCAGAGTGCAGATTTGAACACTGGGCACATTCCTAACCGGTTCACAGCGTGGCCTCAAGCCCAAATCTAAGGAAAAAAATAGTATGATTCAAAGAGAAGACAGGAAAGACCATCACGGAGAAATGGAGGGGGAGACACCCGTGTGAGCATGGATGGTTGAAGGATGCACCAAGAATGTCACTGCGGGCCACCACAAGGAGCACAGTTTCTGCAGTGAGACCGGGCGGACACAGGGGCGGGGTCCCGGGGTCCGTAGGTCCCCAGCCCAGCACCTCAACTCCCCTTGCTTTACGACTTGAGATAAATGACTTTATTTTTATTAATTTTTGTTTATTGGGGTAAAATATACATAATATTAAAGTAACCATTATCTTTTTCTATTTTTAAGTGTACAGCTCAGTGGCACGCACTATGCTGGGCCACCACTGTTCATCTGGAGAACTTTTCTCTCACCCCAAACACAAACCCCACACACATTTAACAACAACGCCTCCCCTCTGCCCCAAGCCCCTTTCTGTCTTTAGGAATTCGAATACCTTACACACCCCTGTGTAAGTGGAATCGTGCGCTATTGTCTTTCTGTATCTGGCTTATTTCATTTAGAATAATGTTTTTCCTTTTCTTCTTTTAAGTTGGTTTTAGCGACAGAGAGAAAGAGGAACATACATCTGTTCCTGTGTGTGCCCTGACCATGGATCGAACCAGCAACTCCTTCTCTTCAGGATGATGCTCTAACCAACCGAGCTATCCAGCCAGGACAGCATAATGTTTTCAAGGTTTATCCACGTCGAGCACAAATCAGAATCTCATTTCTTCACTTGAGGTTCATTCGCGTTTTGTTGTACACAGAGCACCCTCCCTCGTGTAGTTGCCTGCCGGTGGACGTGCGGCTGTTGTGAGGAGCTGTGAGCAGGGCGGCTCTCGTACAGGGGCACAAGCATTGGCCTCCGTTCTGCAGTCTCACCCACTCCCAACCCATCTTAGTTTGCTCAGCTGCCATAACAAAGCACCACACTCTGAGCAGCTTAAAACAAAACAAAAGAAACACAAAACAGAAACTATATCCCAGTTCTGGAGGTTCTGGAGGCAGGAAGTCCAAATCCGAGGTGTCAGCACGGTTGGTTCCTTCGGAGGCCCCTGTCCTGGGTTAGCAGGTGGCTGTCTTCTCTCCGCACCCCACGCCGTCTTCTTTGGCGTGTCTTTGTGTCACTTTGTCTCTTCTTGTGAGGACACCAGTCAGATTGGATGAGGCCCCCTCCCAATCACCTCACTTAAGTGAATCACCTCTTCAAAGACCCTATTTCCAACTACAGTCATATTTGGGGAGATTAGGACTTCAAGTATGTATTAAGGGGATGGGACACAATTCAGCCCATAACACCCCAGCCTGAGGAGCCTGTGTCCCCTCTTTCCCAGGAGGTACGATTTCTCTCCAGGTCTCAGTCACCTCCTTGACCTCTCCTGAAGACAACTGCTGATGGGCCTCCTCGGTTCTGTTTCTCCCTTTACGTGGGGAGAACTCTCCGGTCACATGATTTCATATAAAAGAAAGTGTGTGTCTGCTGGGGCCGATGGGCTAGAAGGGTCCACCAGACTATAAAGTGGTGAAATTCTGTATTTCAAAAATATTTCCGGAGAATGCGCATTATGAGACAACGTGGAAAGGGGGGAGACTCAGGGGATGGAATGCCGAGCACGGAAGCCCGCCCGGGGCCTGCTCAGCCCTCCCCCGTGCGACCAAGGCCACTGCCCAGGTTGGAGTGACAGGCCTCGCCCACACGGGCTGGGGCCTGGGCCACAGAGCGGAGCTTTCTCCCCCACGGGAAGGCGCAGATGAGGGGCTGCTCCGCACTCATCTGCTCGCCAGGTCTTGGCAGCCTTCTCTGGACCTTGGGGCTCTTTGAGTGCTTACAGTCTTTGTTCAAATAAGCAGCCTCCCAATGGCTGGCCCAGATGGAAGGCCCACATCTGGAAACTATCCCTGGTCTTGGCCCAGGCGTTCAGGCTCAGGAGATGTGTGTGCGTCAGGTACGGCTATACCCTGCCCGGCTGTCCCCACACAAGGCCCCGTGCAGGGCAGAGGTCTCAGGATCTGGCGGCTTAGTTAGGAGACACTATGTTGGTGAGATCCTGGTGGGCAACCTGGCAGCAGCAGCACATCTGTGCCCCATCCTACCATCCTCCCCTGGCGTTCTCAGCCAGGCCTCTGAGCCTGGCGTCTCAGGCACCCAGCACATGCCCCCGCTGTGGGTGGACATGGTCATTCAAACTTGGGAATGGGTCTCTCATTTTGGGGATTTACACCTGAGATTTATGGTGCAGGTTGGAGGGTGGGTTATTCCATCACGAAATGCTTAGTGCAGGGAGGCTCCCTGCTCTTAAAGAACACACTGCACTACAGAGCCCAAAGCATGCATGGCCCATTGGAGACCAGTAACATTGACCCAAGGGAAGGAGGACTCTGCCCGCCACCCCTAAGGGGCAGTGAGCACCCCAGAGGGGCCTGTGTGCAAGAAGGAAGGTGGCGTTTCTGGTAGAACCAGAGTTTGAGCAAACACTTGTCTTAGGCTCTGGTTTTGAGGTCTAACTGATCCTATGAGCCAAGAAGGATCCTTGCTAATGTGCTTACCTGCTCTGACCAATTGTTTTTATTTATTTTTTCTCCCTTGAATGCATTTTAAAATTTCTTGAATAGCTTGGAGGGAACACCTTGTAACCTACATGAATGTCTCTCCATGGGACCATACACCTGGAACTAATACAAAAAGTTGTTGAATGCAGACTATAATGGAAAAAAACAAAACTAAAAAAAAATTTTTTTTGAGTGGAAAAAAAATTAAATACAAATAAAACAAAAGAAAATAATTATTTCTGAAAACTGAATATCAGAGATAACCCACTGTTAATGCTTTGGTTTATATAGCACCAAACCTTTTCTCATATGTATGTATGAATACTTTTTAAAATATTGAAAGTCCATCAATCTTCCATTCTGTTCTATAACCTGCTTTTCATCCAATAGCTCATCGTATTTCCATATCAAAAATATACATTTAGGCCCTGGCCAGTTGACTCAGCAGTAGAGCATCAGCCTGGTGTATGGAAGACCTGGGTTTGATTCCTGGTCAGGGCACACAGGAGAAGCATCCATCTGCTTCTCCACTCTCCCCCCCTCCTTCCTCTCTATCTTTCTCTTCCCCTCCCTCAGCCAAGGCTCCATTGGAGCAAAGTTGGCCCAGGTGCTGAGGATAGCTCCGTGGCCTCCACCTCAGGTGCTAGAATGGCTCCAGCAGTAATGGAGCAACGCCCCAGATGGGCAGAGCATCGCCCCCTGGTGGACATGGCGGGTGGATACTGGTCATGCACATGTGGGAGTCTGACTGCTTCCCCGCTTCTAACTTCAGAAAAATACAAAAAAATAAAATAAAAAATCCTTCACAGGAGCAGTACAGCTGCTGAGGAGAGGATGAGTGTCATTGGAAGCATTTTCAGTTGTCACAGTGCAGGGGGTGGGACAGGGCAGGAGGGAGCATACAGTGACATATGCAAGGGACCAGGAAGTTAGGTGCTCTACAATGTGCAGTCCAGCTCGGATTTTGAATATCCTGATGGATATTCATGAAAGTGGGGAAAAGAAAAAAAAAACCTGTTTAGAATGATTTCAGCCCCAAACCTAACTCCATTTTACATATAAACACAAAGCTTTTTGGCACAGTTTTAGTATACACTGAATTTTATAACAATGCAACTAATGAGTTTTGTTTTGTTTACACTCTCTACTCTGAGTTGTCAACTCAACCATTTGGAAAATCTCATCAGCAATGGCAAAGCCATCATGAGCATCTGAGTCAATGTTACGGCCAGCTGAATCTGTCTGTACTGTAGTCTTGGCATTTGTCGTGACTATACAATACATGGGACCACATTTATTCAGCCTTTCCAAATGTCAGAGATAGTGTCTACAGATGTTTAGTGGAACGTTGCCTTACTTGTATTAAGACCCAATAGATTCAAGCATCTGGCTTCTTCAAGAGGTCTTCATATGTAATTGTGCCTAAACATTTGTAGATTGGAACTCATCTGTCAGCTGTGTGCACCTCTTCTAAACTCTGCTATCCACCTCTGGGGCTGGAAACCTCCAGGTTACAGCTTCCAGGTTCATTCCCATCCTGCTCCCCTGAGGTCTGCCCTGGGGAGGCTGGAAGAGGTCAAGGAGACGCCATTTCCTGACTTCGGGTTGTGTGGTGTGGAAAATATAAGGTGTACCTGGTCTGTGGTCTGCACAATGTGGTCGTGTGGGTGGGGACACCGGCAGAAGTCTGGCAATTAGAGGCTGTCACCCCTCTGGTTCCAAGGGGGTCCCCGCCATTACTAATCCTGGACGACCTTATGCCTGTATGTGCCTGGCAGTCCTTTCTAAACCTTTTTAACCAAGTCCCCTAATTAACTGACCTTTTTGTTTGAAACACCTAGAGTGGTTTGTTTTCCTGATTGGGCAGGAATGGATTTTTTTTAAATGCTTAGAATTTTGTTCTATTAGACTTGTTTATATTATAGTTGGGGTATTATATCCTTTTTTTTTTTTTTTGTATTTTTCTGGAGCTAGAAACGGGGAGAGACAGTCAGACAGACTCCCGCATACGCCAGACCGAGATCCACCCGGCACGCCCACCAGGGGCAACGCTCTGCCCACCAGGGGGCGATGCTCTGCCCCTCCGGGGCGTCGCTCTGCTGCGACCAGAGCCACTTTAGCACCTGGGGCAGAGGCCAAGGAGCCATCCCCAGCGCCCGGGCCATCTTTGCTCCAGTGGAGCCTCGGCTGCGGGAGGGGAAGAGAGAGAGAGGAAGGAAAGGGGGAGGGGTGGAGAAGCAGATGGGCACTTCTCCTGTGTGCCCTGGCCGGGAATCGAACCTGGGACTTCTCCACGCCAGGCCGACACTCTACCACAGAGCCAACCGGCCAGGGCCCCATTTTTAAAAATAGAAGTATTTGCAGGTCAAAAGGTATAAACTTCCGATTATAAAATGAATGTTATGGGATGTAAGGTACAGCAAATCCACACTTGACGTCACCGACAGGTTCATGGAACTTCGGTGAACCGATGTATAATGAATCCCATTTTACCCTAGGCCAGCAGTTTTCAAACTTATTCATCTCGTGGCATGCATAAACTGATTACTGAGATTCTGCGGCACACCGGTTGAAAATCGCTGCCTTGGTCTAATTGATATAAACAAGAGTTACATGCTTACGGCATCTCATCAACGACATAACAAAACAGTGTTGAAGGGAAGTACATACACACAGTAGGGCAGTGGTCCCCAACCTTTTTTGGGCCACAGACCGGTTTAATGTCAGAAAATATTTTCACGGACCGGCCTTTAGGGTGGGATGGATAAATGTATCATGTGACCGAGACAAGTGTCAAGAGTGAGTCTTAGACGGATATAACAGAGGGAATCTGGTCATTTAAAAAAAATAAAACATTGTTCAGGGCAGTGGGACCTCCCCCGTCCCACTGCCCTGGTGGGAGCCCCGCCAGCCAGCGCTCCTAGCAGACTCAGCACACAGCGGAGGCGGCAGGAGGCTCGGCTCCGGCTGTGTCAGAGCTCTCTGGAAAAGCCCACAGTCACAGAAACACAGGCAGTGGTCCGAGCGTGCAGAAACTGAGCCGAGAGCAAACGCAGAAGCCAGACACCCACTCTGCGTGAGCTTCACTTTGAAGGCAAAGAGGCCCCCGAGCAAAGAGCCACAGCTTTGCTTTCAAGTTTAGGAGTCCGAATACACAGGTCTGTGGAAGGAAGCTCCCGTTTCTGAAAGGGCATAACACAAGTTTCTCCGTGGACGCGTAAACTGTCTAGCTGTCACAAGCGGGAGGAGGTGATTGTCCGTTGACGTATCTTCCTGCCGCCGTTTGCGATTTCCACCTGAAAGAGACATCTGGTGTGGTCCTTGGACTCCTCTTCCCATCCACCCAGCAGATCTAGCCACTCATCACATCCAACCGACCGGTCAGCCAGGGGTTTCTGGAAGCTGTCACTTCTCTCCATCCTGATGTCACCGTGACGTCCACCCGCTGGTTTACTGTCTTCAGGTCCTCACTTCCCATTCCTCACGTTCCAGCCCGAGCAGCCAAGGTCCTCAGAGTCAACTGTGACCACGTGGAGGACGATAGACCTTCATGCCTTCCTAGTTATAAAGTAGAGTTCTTAAGGCCCAACTGGCCTTCATCTCTGTTTTCTAACAAGTTTCTTTGTTTGCCCTTCTACCCTTCCCTATTCCCCACCCACCCACAGATAAATGGCCCCACTTGATTGACAGCAGCAGTAACATCTGGTTTGTGAGGGAAAGATTAGGATTACATCATAGCACAAGTAGGGAAGAGTGCAACTGGAGTTTAAGCTTTCTAGGATTCTCAGAGGGAGCACGAAGTCCTTAAGTTTTGTTAAGCATGTACATTAGTGCTGTAAACACTACTGAACAAGGGGACATAGTACATATAATTTCCAAATAAGTGGAGGAGGGAATAAAATGGCAAAAAGAGAAAAATATTTTAAAGAGAGAAAGAACAAAAACAAGAAAATAGTAGACTAAAAAGAAAACATTACAATGGTGGATAAAGATCTAAATATGTCAGTAATTATTATATATGTAAAGGACTAAACTCAATGAAAAGATAAAGATTGTTAGACTGAACAAAATATAATAAGGTCCAGATATATGATGTTTAAAAGAAATACTTCTTGAACATAAGAATGCAGGAAGATTAAAAGTCAAAGGAAAAAAAAATCATATATTGAGGAAATACTAACTAAAAGAGAAATCAAGTAGTAACGCTAACATTAGACTAAGTAACTTTAAGATAAAAAGTATTACTAAAGATAAAGGTCATGATTTAATAAGTGATAAAAATTCTAATTTTCCAGAAATATATAATGATTCTAAATTTGAATATAACTATTAATAAAACCTCAAACATACATAAAACAAAAACTGGTAGGTCTACAGGAGAAAATGCCAAATTTACCATGTCCCTGGTAAATTTTTATATACCTATTTTGGTAAATGTTTCAAAGGATTGATCTCATACAGACCATAATATTTAATCACAATTCAATTAAATTAGAAATAATAAAAAGAAAACCGACCTTTGGAAACATATATAAAAAATTTAAATTTATTCCTATATTAAAAACAATCACAATCAAAATGAAACAACATTCAAAACTTAACAGTAACTAAAAGCCATGTAGCAAAATCTGTCAGGTACAGCTAAAGTATTCTTAGAGAACAATTTATAGTTTTAGATGTTTATATCAGAAAAGAAGAAAATCTAAAACTTAATAAGCTAAAGAGCGAACTTAAGAATTAGAAAAGAATTAGGAGCATTAGCCTAAAGAAAGAAGAAATTAATGAAACAGAAAGTATATATTAAGGAGGATTAATAGCCTGACCAGGCGGTGGCGCAGTGAATAGAGTGTCAGCCTGGGATGCTGAGAACCCAGGTTTGAAAACCCAAGGTCGCCCTGGCTGGTTGGCTCAGCGGTAGAGCGTCGGCCTAGCGTGCGGAGGACCTGGGTTCGATTCCCGGCCAGGGCACATAGGAGAAGCGCCCATTTGCTTCTCCACCCCTCCGCCGCGCCTTCCTCTCTGTCTCTCCCTTCCCCTCCCGCAGCCAAGGCTCCATTGGAGCAAGGATGGCCCGGGCGCTGGGGATGGCTCTGTGGCCTCTGCCCCAGGCGCTAGAGTGGCTCTGGTCGCAACATGGCGACCCCCAGGATGGGCAGAGCATCACCGCCTGGTGGGCAGAGCGTGGCCCCATGGTGGGCGTGCCGGGTGGATCCCGGTCGGGCACATGCGGGAGTCTGTCTGACTGTCTCTCCCTGTTTCCAGCTTCAGAAAAATGCAAAAAATAAATAAATAAATAAATAAAATAATTGAAAACCCAAGGTCACTGGCTTGAGCGTGTGCTCACCATCTTGAGCCCAAAGGTCGCTGGCTTGAAGCCCAAAGTCACTGGCTTAAACCCAAGGTCGCTGGCTTGAGCAAGGGGTCACTGGCTCTGCTGTAGGCCTCCCCAGGTCAAGGCACATACTAGAGAGCAATCAATGAACAGCTAAAGTGCTGCAACGAAGAATTGATGCTTCTCATCTCTCTCCCTTCCTGTCTGCTCCCGTTCTTGCTAAAAAAAAAAAAGAAATAAATAAAAAAAGAATCAACAAAGACGAAAGGATTTCTTTTTGTTTTTTGAAAAAACATATAGTAATATTAATTAAGAAAAAAAGAAGAAAAGAAACACAACTAATTAGCAATAGGAACTTGAAAAGGGGTTGTAACCCAGGTGCTGCCAAGGTTAGACAGACAACCAGAGAGAAGCAGCCGTGGGTGGTCCTGTTGCCAACCAGTGACTTTGGATATATTTATTTCTTCTTTTATGAAATATTTGAACAAGCTGATCTCAAATATCCCATAAGGCAGCAATTCTCACAAGTTAATAGGGATTTTGTTAAAATGCAGATTCTGACCCAGTAGGTCTGGGTGGCACCTAAGAACCTGCATTTCTAACAAGCACCCCGCCAAGTGCTGCAGGTGTGCTGGTCCAAATTTGAGTAGAAAAGCCGTAAGGCATCATCATCCTACACGCTGGTGTCACTCATGTCCTTCTAGACAGATCCTAGCCTGCTCTCTGGGCTGCCTTTTCGCAGCACTGCACCCCTGAACACCCCAATGGTCCCCCTGCCACCCAGATATAGTGAAACTAAGATCCAACCAAGTCAAAACCTGAAACACCCCGTAAAGAAGCAGGGGAAAAACCCCATACAATGAGCCCCATATCCTCAAATTTTACTACAAGTTGCCACTGAAAAGACACCATTTCTAAAAGAGAACACACATAATTTAAGCTTCTTTTTTTCTTCTGTTTTCTGTTTTGTTCTGTTTAGATGAGCCAATTTACTCTGTATTGTGGGAAATTGGTGAATTGAAAAGTGCTACACAGGCATAAAGCCCGCCAATAATTTTCTGTACAATGACATACAATTGTGTAATGTGTCCACTGACAATACACACTATGAAAATGTTCACTGTAATTGCAGAGGTGGAATATCTGTTTGTTTCCCTACAACATTTCAGAGGCTTATCTTGATTATCCCAATATCATTCACAGTTGAATAAAAAGTCACTTTGATGTACTGTCTTGGACAGAAAGAAAAAGTCTCTT
The DNA here is from genome assembly GCF_036850765.1 of Saccopteryx bilineata. NCBI lineage: Eukaryota > Metazoa > Chordata > Mammalia > Chiroptera > Emballonuridae > Saccopteryx > Saccopteryx bilineata. Next base: position 10,284,334 of record NC_089500.1, on the reverse strand, counting down.
ATGTAATGCCTTCTAAAGCATGAACTTCAACTTCAAATTCCTTTCGTATAAGTCAAGGAGAAATTGATTAAGTCATTTTGCTTGAGTACACAAAATGAGAATTTTTTTTTTACTTATAGTTTCTAACAATAATAAGGGCTGTCAGCTTTAATATTTAAGCTCAAGGCTAGAGGGGAATAGATATGTATGCATGTATGTGGACAACCTGGCAAATATTTGTCCTCTAAGTGGAAATGTAGATAAATAAAAATAAAAATTAAGCAGGTTGTGTTCTTGGTTATCCCAGAGAATGCGTAAGCTTTTTGACTAGGATATGACATAGTCACCAGTGTGACTGCCACCCTGGGCATGCCTCCTCCTGCTGCTGCTGGCTTTCCCCCACGGTGACCTCTCTCCTGCCTCGGGCCAGGGCGGAGTGTCGGGGGAGGAGGAGACCTGAGAGAGGTCAGCACTGTCATGGGACATTGTGAACAGCGGGCCTTCACAAGGCTGCCACACATGCCTTCCTCAGCGCAGTTCTCTTCAGCTGCACCTCAAACTTGACCTAGAACCAAGTAGGTCATATACTAATTCCAAAATGCAGACACCCAAGGTAATCAAGTTATATATGATCCTGAGACACCAAGTACTAGCTAATCTGAGTGAAAGACCCATGGCCTGGTCCACAAAGCCCCCAGCCACCACGAGCACAGTTTTGTGGAGACCTCCTTGTTGGTCACGGAGCTACAGCAGAGACATTGCTGATGAAGGATAAGTGGGAAACAGACTTCCATGGAAACAGGGAAACAGACAAATCGCTCAAATGTGAGGCAAGATAGATGTCAGACATGCGAGGACTTCAGACCTCTACCTTCCATTCAACTGTCAGAGGAAGTGAGTGGAGTTTATACTCTGGAAAAAGGCGTAAGGCAAGAACAAGGGAGAACTCGGATCCCGGACAGAGCAGATGTTCCCCAGGGAAAGGGTGGGGAGGAGTTTCAGAGAGACAGAAGAGCAGTGGGCTGACCTAGAGCCGGAGGATGGAGGGCTCTGAGATAGAAGGCTCTGGAAAACAGGAGACTCCCTAGACTAACTTAGATGGCAGGTCACTAGGGCAAGATAAGACAGATGGCAGAACTGATGGAGCATTTGAAACAAAATAAGTCACATTCACGTAGTCCTACTAATGTGATTTAATTTAAAATAGTGATCCATCATCACAGATAATAGATACAATTGAAAACAGATCCATCAAGAACCAGCCAGATAAGCACTGTTATACAGTCTTGTGAAGGCTGTGGCTGGAAGCAATAGCTCAGAGTTCAAAGTGGTTGCCTCCAGGTATTAGAACTAGAGTTCAGGGGAGGGGGCACAGAGGGGTGAGGGGCTGTGATGATTTACTACCAGCCTTGGGGCACTCTTTGACTTTTGACTCTGATTAAATGATTAAAACTAAAGGGAAACAACCACAATGTGGTCAGTGCAACAAGCATGGAGTGACGTGGAAGATGCTCTGAGTCTTGAGTGGCGTGTTGGAGGGAAACCTTCCTGGAAGAGGTTGAGTGAGGCCAGCATTGAACCCACCTGTTCCATCCATCCATTCCTTCCCTTATCTGCCATGCTCCCAAAACAGCCCAAAGTGCTGGGAGGGCAGCAGCGAATAGAGTCCCAGAGAGTTCATGCCAGTGTGGGGGAACCACTTACACTCAAGTGCTCTCCTACATCCCACATAGCACGTTACATGACGCTGTACTGACATGGTCAGTCAGTCCTGGTTACACGAGTTAATGAGTGACTGAGCACCGTCACCTCCAGAATCCGCAGCCATCAGAACAGACAAGTAATCCTGAGGAGAACATTGAGAACTCCAACCTCCCAGACAAAAGGTCCTGGGTCTTCCCTTAGCTCAGTAACTGCATAGCCTTGACTTTCCCTTTATTTCTCAGTATCACAAAAGTCTCATCCATAAAATGGGACCAATGATAATACATCAAGCATTTGTTGTAGGAACCTAGTCCTTTGTAAACTGTGGAGCTCCGTAAACTTTAATTACGTTATCCTTGAGGTGAGGAGTTGACCTGGCCTATGACTTTTAGAATGATGGGAACTTAAAATGTTGGAGTTCAGGGAATCCATCTTTTCACTTGATATGAGGAAATTGAGGCCCAGAGTGGGGCGGGGGCTACCCAGGATCACACAGCAAGGCTGTGCATTATTGAGTTGGGCACTCGTGTTTCTAAGTTCGGTGCCACTTCCTGTAAGACAGTCCAGTTTGTCCTTTTAGGTTCAGAGCTTTCAGAACCTTTTGAAAATCTGTAATTTAACATTTAAAAGTGAAAAAAAGATCTAATTAAGTATTTAAAAAATTAAGTTTTTGCCTATGAGAGAGTCCTAAGGCCCAAATGAGCAAGGGTAGCTCTTGAGTACAAGAGAATCTTGTGTCTTATTTTAAGGGATATCTCCATTCCAAACTGTGGCTGCTGGTTGAATTAATGGCAAATGGTAAGCCTGCCGCTTTGGTTTTAGGAGACTAGTCAGGGACGTGTGTATAATACCATGCTACCTTCTGGAGGTATTAACAAGGAGTCTGAGAAGAATATTAGGAAGGACTCAGGAAGAAGTTATGGAAAGGGGATTACATTTTACAAAGGCTTTGGAAATCTCATTCAAAGCTGTGAGTGCATTTATATTTTCGTAGCAAACAGAGCTGTTATTCATTGAGTGATTCTTTTCTGCCAGGCATTGTGTGCTAAAAATCTTAGGCAATTAGCGCACTCAATCCCTTCGACAACTGTTTTTAAAAGAGAAGGCTAAGGCTCAGAAAGGTTAAGTGACCCCAAGCCAGAGAGTAAATAAATTGCAAGAGTGAGATTTGAGCCAAGGCAATGTAAATTCTAACGTCTGTGTGTTTAATCCTTAGACAGTGTAGCAAAGAAGAAAGTTTGTTGCTGGTGCACACAACTTAGATCTTGATAATGCAGCTGGAAGAAAACTAAGGGTGTCGGGATATTGATGCTTCAAAATATACTAAGGGCTGAAAAACTATAGGGCAGGCATGACTTTGCTTTAAAAAGGTGTTGGTTATATTTTACCTCTAATTAGATGGCATCATACATCTTTAAGAGAAAATCCTCTGTTGACAAGGAAAATATGTATTCGTCAAACTCTTAGGGCAAGGAGGGGCAAGGGCCCAAGAAGTTCTCCTTTCTCCGTGGAAAACCTGGTCATAGGAGCTGCTATTGTAAGGACAGTACAGGGAATAATGTGCAAAACATCCAAAGATTTAGAGTCCCATCAGGATTAGTAATGGTGGCTCCAATCTACAAGGACTACCTCTAAAACCAACTCGACAGAAACACACAATCTTAAAAAATAAAAGAAAAAGAAAAAAGAGATAAAGAAACACACTGTGTCTGGTGGGCTGAGAGCCTTCTAGATAAGCTTACCAGTGTCCCGCCCTCCCCAAAGTTTTCTATGTCTTAATTTTATATTTATATAGTTATAGTATAATTTTATATACTATATAATAGGTAACACATGTTCTCTATAACTCACATATACTATTTCTATTCTTTTATATGTATTTTCTTACATAGATATATAGGAGGCACACAGGCACCATGGCAACTCGGTTGTAGAGGGTCCAGTCGGGATCGACAGACACTATAGGCCCAGCTAACCAGTTCTTGGGGTATTTAGAAATAAAGGCAAACATCAGACGCCCACCCTCAGTGACTTAATCACTTGGACCCTTTATTCCAGTCACTCAAATAAATGCTGGTGTGCTCACCACAAGCGCCAGGCACTGTGCCAAGCAGAGTGAGCAATCAGACATTTTTTGGCTCTGAGCTTCTTACAGTGGATTTCACTGAAAAAACCTTCCACAACCGCCCTTTCCAACAGGTCTGCTTGGACCTGCCGACACTGTGAGATCCGCACCCGCTGCGGTTGTAGGTCATAGCCCAGATGGTGTTGTCGGTGTGGCAGGCTGAGATCTACGAAACCCCGAGGGTTGGAAGATGTGATGGGGGCCCATCGGTTTTCTACAACAGGTAGGTTGAAAATTCCATATTTTCATGTGGCTGCTAACTTTTGAAAAATCTAGACGGAAGTGAGTTCAGGGCTCTTTGATAACCTCTTAAAAACGGAACCCACGTCTCCATGCACGAGGTGCCTGCACTCATATTTGTAGAATCTTTTTTGTCCCCAAGGAGCATATCATTGTCCCGGGGCTGTTGAGATAAGAACAGTGGGATCTGGTAAAGGTGGGTTCTCACCAGGTGATGCCTGGTGACACCACCCAGTGACATCACCCGGGCTGACTGTCCACAGAGGAGTCACAGTAGTGAAACAAAGAAAAGTGGCGACAATCAGTGAGTCATTCTGTGGTCCCAGGAACATGTGCAGGTCAAAATGAAAGCAGAAATAATAGTAACAACAACAACAATAATAAATGAACACAAAACCATGGACCAAAACCACCGCCGCCACCTGCACTTCATTCCCTTGGACAGAGGCAATAGGGCTCTGGCAAACGATATCTACAGCCGTGTTAATTAAAGTTTTAACTATATTGGTTTTGTGCTTTGTTTTTAGTTTGTCATTTTGTTTGAATCATTCAGCGTATAAGGGCTATGCGTATAAAGGGTTAACTAGGGAATTCTGTAGTTGTAAGTAACATTACTATTGAAATAATTTAAGCCAATCGTGGGGATCTACTTGACATTTCCCCTTTAGAAGGGGTCCCTCATGTAGCTCAAACTCAAACCCCCTCAGGTGGCAGGGAAGGGAGCGTTTCATCAGCTATGGGGCCCCAGGAGGCTTGTGGCTCATTCACAGAAGTGCAGGGAAAGAGAGAGCAAGTGTCTCGCCTGATATCAGGAAGCCTGAGTCTCCCTCCCAGAGCAGCGGATTGCCAAACATTCTGTGTGGCTTCTCCTGTCACAGGGAGAGCCAAACAACACCAGCTTCCCCCCGCCCCAACACACACACACACACACACATTTTTTAGTTGACATTCAAATTTTTCATCCTTGGTAACAACAGTCACAGAAGACATACGTTCCTGTGTATTGTAAACACCGGCATCCAGAAAAGAAACTGTTCTAGAAGTCTTTGAAATACGCATAACGAGGTCTAAATACCCTAAGAGTTGAAGACGTCCATTATTCACTTAAAAAAGGATGTGGCCACTCTTGTTTAACTCTTGTAACGTTTGTATCACTCCTTTTTCTTCCTGAACATGCCTTTCCATTCCACTTTTCTAGTGGACGTTATCCCCGAGGTATGTCAGTGTGCTTTAGAATAGTTCACTGTACCCCACCATGCCTCCTGCCACAGATTTGTACACAAGAATTTTAAAAAATTTGGGGGGTTTACAAGCAAATTTATTTCTCATAGTTAAAAATTAAAATTTTAAACTGTGTTAAGTTTTCAGTGGCCATAAGACACTGAGCATTCTTTTTTTTTTTTATTCTGGGATTGAGTTATCACTACAATTATTATTAGTTCACAACTGATCAAAGCAACATAAATGTATTTCAAAGGTTGACGTATAATCATTTCACATAAAAGTAAAAGGTTATTGAAAATGCTTCTCTTAAAGAGATGGACTCATCCGTCGGTGGACATTACGGATGGCTAGAGTAAGACAGGGTTCGGTTTCAGTTCCCCTCCTAGTTTTCATTTATACCCAAGTGAGTTCTGCAAGTCTCCCTTCCCAGAAATAAATAGCAAGCATTTGTTACAGTAATGACACTCAATCCTTTGAACTTCTTCCAAGGGATATTTTAAATATCACATAATAATCCACCTTCAAAAATTATTTTTATTAATCTATCTGCTGACTAATTAATTAGGTCCTCCTTCAATTATATTAAAAGCCAGAAAGTAAGGAAACCATCTGCTTTACAAAAAAAGATTTGTTATTCAGTCATCACAATCATTTCATTTCTCCATTTAGGGAAAAATACAACCAAACAAACTCCACTAAGATATTGTAAATGATCATCAATGATCTATATCTGTCACTTAGGCATTTTATTTCACCCAATCCTGCCAGAAAGAGTTAGGAAATTCTAACTGCTGTCCATTTCAATATGTCTTCACCAATAGACTATTTTAGATTAAATGCTTTTACCTTATCAAGGGCGTTACATCTATTTTATCCAAGGCATCAGGGCAACCATTGGACACACTTAATGTATGGGAAATGACTGTCACGTAAATGAATTGACAAAGCCAGTCTTCTAATTTGTCCAATCAATCAGCCAAATTACTTAGGTTTTCTGTTCGAACCGGCCTTCTTTTTTTTTTTTTTTTTTTTTCAGTTCATATGACCGTGTTAAGAGGTGTCTCCGGGATGATGGCTCACGTCACAGAGGGGCAATGGGAGGAAGCCCAGGTCTGGACTCTGCGGCCCATGTTCCCCTCCTGAACCCGGAGCCCTGCCAGGCGTAAGAGACAGAAGAGAGAGAGGTTCAGAACTAGGATGTCACCCCTGCCCTGAAGCCATGCTCCCCCTCAGCACAGCTGAGTGGAGACAGGGCACGGTGCCTGACGACATGCCAGTGTGTGCGGCAGCCCTTGGTGTGGCATAGTTTTCACATCCTGGGACACCCCTGGAGGCACGCTTCTCTTCTGTAAACTACGGAGAGCGAGGGAGTGCCCAGGCTGATCAGTGCCCGGAGCATCCCATGCGGGCTGGGCGCCTGGAAACGCATTTGTGTTTACTGGGAAACGCCCGACTGTGCAGGGACTTCCAGGGACCGTAGGAAGAGCTGGGTTCACGGAGGTCTGTCCCTAGACCCCCCACTTTCTCGGGAGTTCTTCCAGCACTGATCTGCCTGACGGACTTCCTAACAACACCCGGAGAGTTAGACCGGTCCTCTGGCATCCCGTAGTGTTTCCGGATGAGGCCCCGCCCCGCCCACCTGGACTTGCATCCTCTACAACCACGTGTCCGGCCTGCAGGGTTAGGGGTGCCCTTGATGATGTGATGTAGAAGGCACTGAGCGCTGCACCTGAGGGCCAATAGGATTTAAAAACTGCTTCTGCTTTCAGAAGACTACGAATCTACAGAAACAGTGCTGCCGATTTTGTTCAGCCTAAAAAAATGTTCAACATATACTGCTCACAAAAATTAGGGGATCGTGGAACATGCAGATACTCCGGTACTTTCAGCCTTTTGTGTAGTGCATTTTCACCAATGAAATAAAAGGTGGTTTTGCATCTCATTTGCATAATCAAACAACTTTCTTTTACTTGTCATCTGCTTTTCTGATCTTCTCGTTTAATAATAATAAAAAATGCCTCTTTTTTATCACTTCATATTGTGAAAGATCCCCTCATTTTTGTGAGCAGAATACTTACTAGTCAAGGTTCTCATTCAGATCGTGGGGTAAGACTCTGCTAGATCCACAGCCAGTGGATTTGTAACTAGACACAGGGATGCAGTCATCCAGAAGAATAAGCCCCAGGAAAGTAACGCTGGGTGGCCCCCACTCAGCCCATCTCCAGCATTCTCTAAAAACGGAAACAAGGAAGCAAACAACCTACATCCCACACACCTCTCCTAGAATGAAGGTTAGGCACCTCTCCCTGACAGGCTTGGCTTGAGGCTCATTTTGCAGAGAGTAAGAAGGCCCAGGAATTGTCCAGGCAACAGCAAAGGTGATCAGGTTGTCCTGAAGAAGCTTAGAGGACCGGGATGTGGGAAGGTATGCGGAGTCTGGAGAAGGCAGAAGAAAAGGACGTGCTTGTCGAGTTTCCGTGTCTCAGTGCTTCTGACATAGGTGGAAATTATAGCTCATTCCCTTCACCATGGGAACATCTGGAAGAGAAGTACTTCTGTGCATATTAAGAGGACTATTTATAGTTTTCTACAAATGTTAGGGAAGGCAATTATGTAAAGTACTACTGGATTATTACTAGGTATTTGAGAAATACCAGGCTTGCAATCAACTGCTTGCAAAGATCTAAAAACAACTCAGACTTCCATGGATCTGTTCACGCTGAGTCGGAAAGTCCTCGTTGATTTGTGGCGACACCTCCAGACTCCAACCGAAGACCCCTCTGACACTGGTGATGATGTCACCAGGCGTGTCCACCATGCTGAAGTCATGTTGGTGCTGGTGCCACCCCCAGGCTGAGCCAGAAGGCACTATAAACCCAAGACCCTTCTGGGCTTGTTTGGAAAATCCCCGAGCATGTAAGTGAGGGGTATTTATATGAGGGACTCTGCATCCCCCAGAAAGAACTCAGATAACGGGGTTCAATTTTCGCACAATGCCTTGATGCCGAAGACCTTCTGAGGGTTGTCGGAACTTTCTGATTCCTACCATCGCCGTACTGCATGAACACTGGCAAAGTTTCCATCATGTGAGATTGTCATCTTGGACTTCGACACATACCCATGGCTTGCTACAGCCTGTGAGCCAGGGACAACAATGTTAAAGACACTGACATCTGTGAGAAGCCACCAAAGTTTGGATTTTTCACTGCTTTGCTGGGTTTTGGACAAGTTTTTGTCAGAGCATCTTCTCATGTCTTTGAAGAATTGGTGAGAGGCGGGAGGAAAGTCAGACAGAAGGTCCGAGCTGGGGCTCCTGTAGGGCTGTCCTGCCTTCCACACTCGGCGGCTCTTGGAGGCACCTGGAGACCCGGGGTTCTGGGGCTGATAGCTACCTTCCTGCCTGGACCTGTGTCCAGAAATTCTCAGGCAACCTGAGTATTAAGTCTAGAGTTATTTTATACTATATCATTATAGTGAGAGCTGTTGTTGTTTTTTTAAGTAACAATGTAATTGTAAATTACATTGAGTTCTTCCTAAAACAGAATATCCCTATGTGTGTGTGTTAGAAAAGAAGAAATTAAATTCCCAAGTAAAATAGTAGAGCTGTGAGAAGAGGAGGAGAAGGCAGCACAGTAGAAAGGTAAGTTTGTCTCAATCTTGTTGATTTCCTAATAGAAAAATGTGGCTGTGGAAGGATTGTAGAACTTTTAGAGGACTGGTCGTCAGCGCAGCTGCCATTGCTGCCAAAGGAAACTAGAGACTGGACAGTTGAGGGCAGCCGGGGGCTGGCTGACAACGCCACCTCCCCGAGCATGGACTCCATTTCAGCTCGAGCCAGCCAGCCCTCTTCTGAATCTTAGGTTCCGCTGACTGGCATCGTTCGTGGGATTCTTGTCTTGGTCCGTGAAAGAGGAATGAAATTGCAAAGGCCAAAAGTAATTACAGTTTATATAAACTTAAGCCACCAATTCTTAAACGGCTCTTTTTCATTTCAAGGCACAATTTTATCAATCCGTGACTGTTACCCTTTCCACCCACCCTTCCCCTCCCCCACGCTACTGCTTCATGTCAGCAGTCGAGAGTTAAGCGACCAATCGCTTATTATTCTTTTTGCACATCAGAAATACTATTTAAAACATTTAAAATGCGGCCCCATCCTAAACGCAAGGCAAATGCCTCGGAGGGACAGCGTTTGATGTTCACTACTTCGTGGTGAACTCGAGTGTGCCGGTTCTCCTGCCGGTTCTCCTGCTGGGTCTCGCCCGGCCTTTCCCGAAACGGACGAATGCAGCCTGGATGGTTGCGGGAGGCAAAGTCCTGCTGATCTGGTGCCCAGGCGGATGGCATCCTTTACCTGGTGTCCCCTCACTGTTCCCGCGAATGGATAACGCCTCCTCAAAGCGGAAACCCAGGTCCCGACTCTCCGCCTTTCAAACCTGGAGCCTGGATGGTCCACCTTTCGGGTATGTAAACAGAGAGTGACGAGAGCCGAGGGGACATAGGGGCGCTTTTTGATTGCTGCATCCTGAAGGAGCCCCCCCCCCCTCGTGAGGAGACCATTTCCAGGAAAAAGTCACCCCACGGGGCCCACTTACATAGTAAATTATTGCTTTAGTGTATTAAACTTTACCCTAGAGGCCTCATGGAGTTGCAGACCCCTGCCTGAGTTGCTAAGTGATTTACACATGGGGGTGTCGCCTGTCTCAGTAAATCTGAAGTCTACACAACAAGCCACTCCCAAAGCAAAACAAAGCAAGGCGATTTCAATTATAGTTATTCTGGCCACTCCTTTCCGCTCCCCTCCCGGCCTTGCCGAAGAGGAGAAACACAAACGTCTTTAATTCTTTCTGTCACATGAAGACTATTTTCTCACTCGGTCTAAGAAAACCAGAAAAACACAGTTAAAAAAAAAATCAACCTCTTCTCCTCTCCCTCCCCTCAACTCCCCTCCTTTCTCTTCTTTCTCCCTCTCTCTCCTTAGTCACAATCCTGAGACTCTGTGAGACTTGCACATTTTCAGACGAAGCCATTGGGATTTATAAAGGACAGGAAGCCCCTTTGTCCACCAACGACAGAACAAGGTGTGTCCAACTTTCAACCTGACCACTCAACGTTTCACTTTTCCCTACCCATCCTTTGGTTCTGCATGCAACTGGACTTGTCACTGAAAGGGGAATCTCAAGTTCAAGGAAGCAGGACAGCTTCATACCTTTGAAAACGGAAATGACAGCTGAGCACGGGTTTTTAATAAGTTCTGTCCTCCGTGACTTCTTGTCGGGAGTCTGAGTTCAACCAAACTCTTCTTCAATGTAATATTTATTGAAGGCATTCCCCAAAAGAGCATTTGCTAAGGTTGCTGCTGCCAGAGGCTGGACATATATTATAAGCAGTTTTATTTATACAACCTGAGAATATTTATGTAACTGGTATTGATGGAAGGTCCAACCCGTTTCTTATCAGCAGTGCCTCTCCGCCCAATGAGAAGGGCTGATAAGAAGCCGTGCGGACTGAAATATGCGTTGAGGGTGGCAGAGCCGGTCTGCATTTAGGAAAAGGTGCTGTGAGGCTGGATGTGGCTGCCCACACAGATCACATCTCCTCCATCTGGTCAATCACAATGAACTCCGATCACACCCCGAGTCATAGGACACACACACTCGGACTTGTTCGGACAAATTGCAGCTCTTCCTGAAAACTGTTTTTTGGAGTCTGAAATTTCAGCAAGGAAAGGAGGCGACTCATGTCGAAGTGTATATTTAAAATCTCCCTTTCCACCCTCCACCTCCAGGTTTTTTTTCTAATGCAAAGACCAAGATGGTGAGATAGGAGACCCCAGTCTCTGTCCCTGCACAAAAGTCATAAAAATCGTCAGTTAGACAGCTACCCACAAACAACAGCAGACAGGTCTGTGGGAGCTCAGGGGTCCACTTCAGAAACTTCATCAATCAGAGCCACAAGCAGCTGGTGATAAATAACCACACAAAACGGGAAGGGAGAATGGCTTCACTGTGCCTGTTTCATCCAGCCCCACGGGCCGGCTGTGCTGTGTTGGGAGGAAACTCCCCACTAGAAGAGGTCCCCTCGCTGGGAGAGGGGCATGGGTGAGGGACCGCCTCCCCAGCTTTTTGAGGGAATGGCACAACTGTTCTGCATCAGCTTCACCCACGGGGAAACCTGCAAAGCTATGGTGCAGAGACGGCGAGGAGCAAGGGGACCCACAGTTTTCATCACTGAAGAAATCAACATGTGTGCACAGCTGTGGAGGACCCTCTGCAGATGTCACTTGTTTCAGCCCCACAGGCATTCACATGTGCTGACACCAGACACCTGAATCCCTTCCTGTCCCCTTCCTATCCTGCCCCTGCCTGAGCTTGGGGTCTGCACCAGCAGCCCGCCCAGGCGTCTGGGGCTGAATGAGTACAAGAAGACACCAGCTTAGACCCTAACGCTGGTTCCTACAACGGTGCATGCACTGGGGGTCAGCCCTTCCAGCTGTGCACCTGTCCCCGCGGTCCCAGCCTCATCACTGGCCTCTGCCACCCTGCACACACCTTGTGAAGACCTAGTAGTCACAGGAGGGCATGCTGATAGCCAGAGTCTCTGCAACTGCTTGAGGGCCCAGCTCTGTCCCTATCTCCTGAGCAGCCTGGGTAGCGTGACCAATGCCCTTCCCAGAAAAGGGACAGAAGCTATATTTGCAACCCCATCACTTCCTGTTCTTAGCAATCTATCTCTGTTTGGAATTTGGCTTAAAAACTCACAGCTCATGAAGCTAGGGTTTTTCTGTTTGCAGGCTGTTGTTGCGTTTGGTTTGGCTTTGGTCTCCATAGAAGAAATTCCGGATTCTATCAAAGATTACCAATGTGAGAGCACAGGCTTTTGACACATTCCCTGCACAGCGATGGAGGAGGCTTATCCCTTACAGTACAATTTTAAAATCCCAAAAGCTGCTGTTTGTGAAGATGATTTTGTAAGACACAGTGGACTTTCATCATACATAGAGGAAATTAGGGAATATAAATTTGTCCACTATGTGGTTTGTTGACTTTATTTTTAAATTTAAAAAAATAAGGTAGATACAGAATTATCATACTCAGCATCAGGACAGCCTAACATTCTGATATGATGCAATAAGTCCTATGGCATTACGGCCCCTAAAAAAGTTAATCTGAATCTAATCATCAGAAATCTAGGATGTGGGAGAGTCGATGATTTGAATGGACTTTAAAAAAAATCCAAGTATATAATGTGAAATGACCAGGACAGAAGAAAAAGGCTGGGGAACTCTTCTAAGTTAATAAAGGAGACATGAAAGCTATAGGCAATGTCTGATGAAAAAATTTGAAAGCTACACATGACATTTTGAAGACGCTTGTGGAATTTGAATTACCAACTATATGTTAGCTGTTTTTAATACTACTAGTTTTCTTTAGTGTGATAATGGCACTGTGGTTGAGTCACAGGATGTCCTTTGTGGTCGTTTCTTGCCCCAGTATTTAGGGTGAATGTCATGATGTCTCAAATTTACTTTCAAATGGTTCAGCAAAAGCATTGTATATGCAATGAAGAGCATGTGCCGCCCAGTGACGAGGTGAAGCAGGCTGAAGTTTTCTGACAGCGTAGAGCAGTGGTCCCCAACCCCCAGGCTGTGGACCAGTACCGGTCCGTGGGCCATTTGGTACCGGTCCGCAAAGAAAGAATAAATAACTTACATTATTTCTGTTTTATTTATATTTAAGTCTGAACGATGTTTTATTTTTTTAAATGACCAGATTCCCTCTGTTACATCCGTCTAAGACTCACTCTTGACCAGGGGTCCCCAAACTTTTTACACAAGGGGCCAGTTCACTGTCCCTCAGACCGCTGGAGGGCTGGACTATAAAAAAACTATGAACAAATCCCTATGCACACTGCACATATCTTTATTTTAAAGTAAAAAAAAAAACAGAACAGGAACAAATACAATATTTTAAATAAAGAACAAGTAAATTTAAATCAACAAACTGACCAGTATTTCAATGGGAACTATGCTCCTCTCACTGACCACCAATAAAAGAGGTGCCCCTTCTGGAAGTGCAGTGGGGGCCGGATAAATGGCCTCAGGGGGCCGCATGCGGCCCGCGGGCCGTAGTTTGGGGACCCCTGCTCTTGACGTTTGTCTCCGTCACATGATACATTTATCCGACCCACCCTAAAGGCCGGTCCATGAAAATATTTTCTGACATTAAACCGGTCCATAGCCCAAAAAAGGTTGGGGACCACTGGCATAGAGGATATGGAGTCTAAGGCACTCACCTAGGCTGGGCTCTCATCTTTGTTCTTGCCCACAAAGATAAAGAACGCTGGAAGGTTTGACTCATACCTGGGAATGAATTGAATGCTGCGACTCCACGGAACCAGCTAAGCCACTTTAGGTGCCAGAAATGAACAGGCCCTCCTGGGAAATGTGAGCTCTAACTGTGCCTCTATGGACGAGTGTGCTGCTCTGTCTTGCTGTGGTTGCTCGGTCTACACCGAGGGCCAGTCCTGTTTCCGAAGATAAAGAGGACAGGCTGAGGCTGGTCCAAGTCAAGACCAACGCTGTGGTGTTTGACAGTGGCCCCTGGCTACTGTGACTATTTCCATTTGAAAAATATAAAGCACACTTTGACTGTTTTGAAGGTGGATTTGGAGCAGAGGAAACAGATTACGTTCAGAGTGGCTCTCCATTTCTCTTATGTACCAGGTAAGTTTTGGATGCTGGAGCCAGGCAGCTCTCCTCCCTCCCCTTTCTGCAGAGGCCGCTGTGGGTCTTGGGATTGAACTGGAGGTCAGTGCACCCCTGGCCCAGGGATGATATCCATTCAGATGCTGAATTTGAGCCCTATGTGTGAGGCGATGTCTCCTGCTTGCATTGACAATGGACTATGTCAGGAATAAATCAGGCCCACCACTAGATTTGAGATTTGGGAGAGAAGCACTGGGTTTTAGAAAGCAATCTTGCAAATGTTAAGGTAAACAAATGCTCAATTCACACCTCTAGATGTTCATCACCCCCCCCCCCCAGTGGCTACATAAACACTGGTCCAGAAAGGGACACACACAATTTTGTAGAAAATAATTTAGATGAGTCAATAATTTCTAAAAATTATGATAATAATTGGGTTGAAAATGAATACTCTGTAACCACTGTTGGTTGTTTTCTTTCTTTCTTCTTTTTTTTAAATATTGGCAATTATGTGCACCAAGGGGCATTTTTTTAAACCTTTTATTTCTCTAAGCAATTTTGTCTCTTTTCCTAGAATTTCTCCAGCTGTTTTTCTCCTTTATTTGTAATTTATTTTCATCCAGTTATTCTGGCTTTGTGTTGGTTTTTTTAGGGCCAACCTTGAAGCAACCAAAATGTCCAACAATAGGAGTTTAGCTGAAAACAAGTCAGTCTAACAGTGAATTGCTCAAATAAATTCTGACAGGTAGTTTAGATTCTGCACAAAAACTTTAAAAAATGGGAATCAACCATTTGTGATATTCTAAAATTCCATGAACACATTGGCAGATGAGCAAAGCAAGTTATAAATGAACTAGGAGAGAGGGAGGTAGAATTTAAATCCCAAAAAATCCCCCCCTCCCAATTTTTTTAGTTCATTATCTATGGCTTAAAATTATTTTTATTTTTATAAGGTCAGCTGATGCTCATTACATCAAAACATGCATGAGCAAGCAAAACGAAGAGAATCATCATGGTGGTATTTCTAACCATCCAGGGTAACCTCTATCATCTTGGTATGTTTCCAACTAGATGATTTTCTACACATCTGGTCAGCTTTTTGCCTCTGACACTCCGCCTACATGGCTCTTATCAAGGCCAACAATGACATCCAGATAGCTAAGTCCTCAGTCTGCATGTCCATCGAGGTGGCCCTCCCTCTGTGATGCAGGGGTCAATCAGTAAAGTAGGAAAGCGTGCATCGGATCATCCGGGAGCCTCACTGTACCACCAGGACTGTAGCGCCCTGACTAAGTGGAGTAATTTGAACTCCTCCTCTTCTTCCAGCGCAGCAGCTGTGGGTGGGGCTCCGGGTGGACAGGGGCTGCAGGAGCAGAACAAAGGTGCAGATGGACTGACAGCTCCAGCATCTTCGCCCTGAAACGTGAGCTGTTGTCCCTGTGAGGGACAGGAGGAGCGTTAATCCAGGTTCAGGGGAACAACAGGTGGGAAAACAGAAGAGGGAAGCTGACGCACGTTAAAATCAAGGTGACGTGGAAGAGGTGGATGGGGCTCACAAAAGAAAGGGTGGTGAGGTGAGGAGGAGAAATTCTGTTCATGTTAATTAGTACCACAAGAAAAATGAACTCATCCTTGGGTTTTCAAACTTATCTGGAGATTTGTGTTAAAAGAACACGTGAGTGAGCAGAATGGATAGAGCTGGGAAGAGCTGAGCAGCCCTGCTTGGCAGAACGAGAAGGACCCTGTGGATGTCTGACCCCAGCACGCTGTGGGAATGGGCACTAGTGGCTTTGCTATCTCATTGATCAAGTGGTGAAACTGAGGCTTAAGCTTGGATTCATTTTCCTCACATAGAAGGAGCCATCCGTGTCGGATGAGATCATCTTTCAGGCACGTTTCATTGTTTAATAAAAAATGTTCTATAATTTAGTGAACTCTCAAAGCTCTTCCTTCAGAATCTGAGGCTTAAAGGTCTTCATCTTCTGGGGCTTAGCCAGTCCCCTCCGCTTCTGAGTGACATTACCGGTTTCTTCAAATTCAAAATGTTCTTGCCCTTTGTCCTCTGAATACAGGCTCCCTCAAGTAGTCCCTTTTAAAACTCCAAATTCTCCTTCCTTATACCTGAGCCTTCCAAAGGGAGAGACCATGTTTTCTGATTCCAAACATATTGGGCCCAAAATACATGATTTGTGCATTAATTTGGTTGAAAAACAAGACTGTTGGGGAGGAGGAGTTAATGGATAAGAAAGGAAAGAGAGAAAATTTATCAACAATAAGAAAACGGGAGCTCAATCACATATTTGTGTGGGGAGGGGTGTGTTCCCAGAAGGAAATTCAGGTGCTGCTACTGGCAGAGGGGAAGTGTATGGCAGGCACAGACGTCAGGGATCCATTTCTGTTCTCAAGGACTTGGTAGTGCCTCCGAGGAGCCCGGTGGCAGGGGACAGCCCAAAGGGCCACTGAGAGTGTCCCCCCTGCACCTTGCTATACCGTCTAACTTACCTGGAACACCGGTTTTCTGAAGGTCAAGCGTGACTTTAATGACTCCACAGTCATTAAAGATGTAGGATTTTATTGTTGTTGTTCAGATAATCTCACTCATCTGAACCTACGGCTCACAGGTATTTCTTATTAAAATAGTACAGTTTTATTGTTGCTCTTCCTTAATTTATTTTGTTTCTTAGTTTGTAGTGATACCATTTTTTTTCCTTGTAGAATATTTTCCTGTTTTTAGAGTGTTTTCATGGACTTCAGTTCCCTGGGACCCTACAACATCCCTCCTTCGAGGTGAGCCGCCCAACGGGTCACGTGATTAACCGTCTGAGCTGAGGGCCCACACCTGCTCCCACCTTGGCCTTGGTAGTGCTCTTCTGTTTTCCTTTGATACAAACCTGCTGACCATTTTTCCACACCGTGTGGTGTTTAGCAGCAACGTCCAGGGCGTTGGGGCCCTGCTGTAAACCAGGAATGGATCAGTGTGACAAGACTGGCCACAATTGATGGCTGCTTTAACCTCTCTGTTGCTGAGGCAACCGGTGTTCTGAATTCAGACTGGGGCTATTTTGGTTAAGCTTAAGAATTTATTGCCTTGCAGCCACTCAGCCTATCGCTCCGCTCATGTCCTACTCCTATGAGTCACGCTGACCCCCTAAGAGGTGCCTCTAGCTCTAAATGAACAAGAATGTGTGGCTCGGGTGCCCGGGAAGAGCCGGGACCAAGGCGTCGTGACTCACATGCTGAGAGTGGCCTGCTCATCTCGCTGAGTGCTCCGATGGGAACTGACCTGGGGACACGCCGCCTGGATCTTGCAGAGAGCTTGCCCTTTATTATGGGATTAAAATTCACCATCACTAGGCTGGCCCCTGGTGACCGAGGCACATGGAAAGGTGGCCTATGGGAAGGCTCGGAGAAGAAAGCACACAAACAAACCCGCCTCCTAAAGCCATCCTCTGAATAGGTTTCGGCTTCATCCCCTCCCTCACCACTGTGGCACATCGAGCCCTTCTCTATCTTGTCCTTTTAATGAACTGTCCCTGCTCTGCTATCACCGCTCGCCTCGCTCTAAGCCGAGGTCCCAGTACCCCTTGGATGGAGAATTGTGCTAACTTCTGACCTTCCTGCCTCTGTCCCCTCCTGGCGTGTTATTCATTTAACCAGCATTTATTCACAGTCCGCTCTGTCCTCCATGCTGGTGGCACTGCATAGCTCACAGTCCCATGGAAGACAGACGAGTGAGCAAGTAGTTGCAATGCACTTATTGGACCATAAGTTCCAGCGACAGGGACCATCTTGGTTGTATTCTCTGTGCCTCGTATTCATCAAATAAATAAATGAGCAATATTTGCAAGTTATAATTAAACACAGGTTCCAAGAAACAGGAAATTCTTTAGAAGACAGGGACTGACTGAGTCAGCGTGGAAAGGCACTTGCTTGGCTGGGCCAAGTGGAGGACCGGTGACACTCTCAAGGAAGGGACACTGAGCCTTCAGGCTTGCCTCCTCCCAAACCATTCTAGTCCTTGGGGACTCTCCTCTTCTGAACTGGGTACTTTAAAATATTTTGTCTCTTCATCTTCTTAATGGCATTGTTGTTTTGTTGTTGTTTTTATATGGAAGTGTCATGTGTCCCTAATTTGACTTCAATGACTTTGAGAGACTACAATTTATTCCCTATGTGCATAGACCAGATATTCATAACTATGGTTGCTTTTTTTAAAAAAAATCTTTCACTGATTTCAGAGAGGAGAGAGGGAGAGAGAGAGGGAAGCATCAACTTGTCATTTCACTTAGTTGTTCCATTTAGTTCTACACTCATTGATTGTTTCTCATACATGCCCTGACTAGGGATCAAACCCATCACCTCTGGTGCATTGGATCAATGCTTTATCCACTGAGCCATTCAGTCAGGGCCTATGGTTGTTTTTAATAAGACGTACTCTACACTGCTCACAAAAATTAGGGGACCTGCCCTGGCCGGTTGGCTCAGCGGTAGAGCGTCGGCCTGGCGTGCGGGGGACCTGGGTTCGATTCCCGGCGAGGGCACACAGGAGAAGCATCCATTTACTTCTCCACCCCACCCCTCCTTCCTCTCTGTCTCTCTCTTCTCCTCTCGCAGCCAAGGCTCCATTGGAGCAAAGATGGCCCGGGCGCTGGAGATGGCTCCTTGGCCTCTGCCCCAGGCTCTAGAGTGGCTCTGGTCTCGGCAGAGCGACGCCCCGGAGGGGCAGAGCATCGCCCCCTGGTGGGCAGAGCGTTGCCCCTGGTGGGCGTGCTGGGTGGATCCCGGTCGGGTGCATGCGGGAGTCTGTCTGACTGTCTCTCCCCGTTTCCAGCTTCAGAAAAATATTTTTTAAAAAAAGGGAAAAAAAAATTAGGGGACCAGGGAACCTGTAGAATGATACTCCAGTACTTTCAGCCTTTTGTCTAGTGCATTTTCACCAATGAAATAAAAGTTGGTTTTGCATCTCATTTGCATAATTGAACAACTTTCTTTGACTTGTTTGCTTTTCTGATGGTCTTGTTTAATAAAAAAAAATCAGATACTTCTTTTTTTTATTGCTTCATATTCATTTTGAAATATCTCCTTATTTTTGTGAGTGGTATACTTGGGGAACACCTTTCTCTACATTTTATTTATTCATGAGCCATAAGAAATGCTTCCCTTCAAACCAACCAGCTTCTCTGGGACCTGTAATTGTTCATTTATAAATCTTTAATTACTTGCTCAAGTCTGGGACAGGGTCAGAAAGAAATTTCAAAGTGTGGTTCAATTAGAAATGCAAATACAGTATCTTCGAGTAAAATCAAAGGAAAACCGTAATTTGATTTACCCAGCACTTTGATTTCAAACATGCATCGGCCCCATTAAAAGGCAAAGTTGAGTCGGTTTAGCACTAGTGCCTATGACTTGCCAGCTGTACCAGGCGCACGGCAGGCACAGAGGTCTCCTGAGCCTGTGCACATAGCAGGCGGCCTCACGGAGCCGGCATCGAAACCGCTCCTGAGAGCTTTGCTGTCAGAGGTCTTTGTTCTAAGCAATTGTAGGCGTTTCCATTTTTCAACTATTCTAAAATATGTGTTTTGGTTTGATTCTGGAATGTAATTAATTAGACTCAGATCATTTCAATATGTGATGTTCAAAATTCAATCCAAAGGGATTGAAAAAATTAGCCAGAACTCGAAAGATCAAGTTTGACTCTTAAACCTTAGTTGTCGTGCGTCCATTTACAGAAAAAAGATTTTCTGGTTTGGGGGTGTTCTCTCTCTCTCTCTCTCTCTCTCTCTCTCATCTCATTCTCCTCAGCTTCAGTAAAGTCGATTATAGCACAAATGCAACAGTGGCATCCTGTGGCTTGGCCTGTGAATGACAAGTGTGTGTCACAGGTGTGGCCTCGGGAAGCTTGGAACCGAGGCGACACAGAGAGACAGTCACTGCTGAGCACGTGGCAATGCTGGCAGGAAAAACAACCACCAGCTACACTTTTAAGACCCAACATTATTATAAATGAATCTCCATGGTCTTATCTCTTTAATGAAGTGCAGGTATAATTTAAAATTGAGTTTAAAAAAAGCTGCAGAAATGTACCTTTTTTAAAAAGTTTATCTTCTGGGGGGACTCCGATTTGGGGTTTCCCTCTGCACTTTTACACAGAGACTATGCCATTATTTATCTTACAACATCTTATAATGTAGAGCATAAACGGTGAGTTTTCTCTTTCTCACATTTTGTAAGAGAGAAGGGGAGACAGGAGGGAAACCCTGAAAAATTTGTAACTCTTATGGAAGTGTGGGAAACGGAGTCTTAGAACCCATCCCAAATCATGAACAGCTGCCACCCCTGTGTCTTTTGTGTTTTCTGCTTGTCCCCCTCAGTGGCCTTTCTCTCTGCCCTTGAAGGACATCACGATCATAGCTCACTGTGCAAGCTCTCAGCTTCCTACCTTTTTTCCCCTTTGCATTTTAAAATATCTTCATAATACAGTATTGCTTTATCTTATTTAAAAGTTTTATATAAATAAAATTATGGTGTTCATATTCTGTCGATTTTTTGCACTGAAGAGGCAGTTGAACTCTCATAAATGCTCACCTTGAGTGAACAGATGTATAGAATAAGAATACCATAATACTATATATGCAATTTTTAAAATAAGAAAAAAATACATATGAGAGCATTTGGATTTCTTTTCTATTAGGATGCGGCCATTCTCTTATTTGTTAATTTATTCGTTTGTTTATTGATTTATGTTCTTTCTCCATTAGATGTAAATTCTCTGATAAAACAAATACATATTTAACATTTTTTAAAATTATAGATCTTATACATATCTAACCCCCCAAAAAAAATTCTATCGAAATTTTGTTTGGAAATCAGTTTAATTTATAGATCATCTAGGCAGGATTGACTCTTTTATGCTTCTGAATTTTCTTACCCATTTTCAGATCCTCTATGTCTTTTAATCAAGTATTATATATTTTTTCCAGAAGGCTCTTACCTAGTTTATGTGATGTGTATTTCTTAGGTTCTTTACAGTTTTTGCTGCTATTTTGAATTGGCTAATTTTTTTTTCAGTTTTACTTCCTGAATTGTTGCTGTTGATGATGTATAAGCAAAGGTACGTTGAATTGTAGATGTTGATCTTGAATTTAGCAACCTTGCTGAATTCTTTGTATTAGTTTCAATAGGACCATCTGTTGATGTTTCTGTATTTTCCATATGCCTAGAAATATTTTTAATTTCCTTTCAAAACCTCACACATTTTTTTCTTTCTCTTCCTTTCTCTCTTCCTAAGATACTTGCTAGTATTTCCTGTGTAATGTTGAACTGTGACCGCAGTAGCTGCCTCCGTGCCTTGTTCTTGCTTTTCATGGGAATATTCCAGAAGGAAGTGATATGACTGCTCTAGGTTTTTGGTAAAAACCCCCTTCATCTGATTAAGGAAATTCTCTTGTATTTCTAGTTTTCCTAAGTGTTTGCTTTTTCTTTTAGAGAAGAGTGGGTGTTGAATTTATAGAATAAGATATATTATTGTTTTTCTGATGTTCCCAGAGTCTTAAGGTAAACCATAATTAATAATGATCATTTAAAAATATATACTGGTGGGATTTAATCTGCTAATATTTTGAGGGCCTTCTCATCTACATTTTTAAGTAAAGTGACACTATAGTTTTTTTTTTTTTTTCTTTTGTAGACTTCTTTTTCATTTTTGGGTCAAACCTACAGTAGGTTTACAAATTATGAGGCCTGCTGTCCTTTTCAATTGTCTGTAAGTTTACAGAAGATAGAGATGAATTTTTCCTTTAAGGTTTGGAAAAATTCACTGCTAAAACCATCTAAGAATAATGTCTTTTTTGGGAGGTGCTGACATTTGACTGTCAAATCAATCTTTTTGGTGCTAAAATTGTTTTATTCAGTCTTTCTATATCTTCTTCAGTCAATTTCAGAAAGTCATAATTTCTTTTCTTATAAAACTAGCAATGTCATCTACATTTCCAAATTTATTGACACGAAATTATGCAGCAGTTTTCTTATGATTTTTTTCTTTTTGTTTCTACTGTGTCTGGGATGTACTGTATTTTTCTGTTGCTAATGTACTTCATTCATTTTGATTGCTGAATAATATTCTATTGCATGGAAAGCCAATGATTTATTTATTCAATTATCAGTTGATGGATACTTGGGCTGTTTCCATTTTGGGATCTTACAGGCAATGCTGCTGTGAACATTGGCGCATGGGATTTTATAGACATATGTTTTCATTTTGGGGGGCATGTACTGAAGGGTGTAACTGCTACTTAAATGCTAAAAAGGGAGGAAATTGTTACATGCTAGCAACATGCAGGGAATACCGGTGAAAACGTCAGTCTGCCTTTTTGCGGCTGGTCCTAAGATTCAGGTCGCTTAACTATCCAAACTACCCCACAGTTCCCTTGCCTCTTACCAGCACTTCAGTTGATTGAGAATCTTGGCTTCATCGGGGGACCCAGACTTTAATTTTGGTGACTCTGCCCATGTGGGGTTGATGAAGTCTCCTGTAACCTTGACCATGGGGCAGGCAGCACCAACAGATCTCTAAGGGTAAGTCCCAGCCTCTGCGAACATGGTTTCGTCTCCCATAGAGGGATGGTTTCCTAGCTCCTCTGATGGTCAGCGCCGACCCTCCCGCCATCACTGTGACCTTCTTTTTCTCTTATTCCCTTTCTGGCCTCAGGACATTAGAATGTTAGGTAGCAGTTTTAGTTCCAGTTCAGGGCAGCTGGTGGTAGGTTCACTGGTAGAAAATCAAGAGAATCTACAGGTATGAGGATTGCCACCTCCGCGCATGATGGTTGCCGGGGCGTGTGGGCATTCAGAGCAGAGCCACAGCTCCCTCTAGCGTCGAAAGGTCTTCTCACAATTCCACTCCTTTGTCTATATTCCCAAGAACTGAAAACAGCTGTTCAGATAGACACACACACACGTACACATATGTTCGTAGCTGCACCATGCACAAGAGTCAAAAGGTGGGAACAGCCCAAATTTCTACCAAAGGGTGAATGGGTAAATGAATGTGGTACGGACATATAATGGAATATGATTCAGCTATAACAAGGAATGAAGCATTGATGCGTGTGCGTGAACCTCAAACATATTATGCTAAGTGAAAGAAGCCAGGCACTAAAAGTCACTTACTGTAGGGTTCCATTGATGTGACACGTTCAGAACAGGCAAATCCACAGACAGAGGAAGCCGGTCTGTGGTTGCCAGGGGCAGGGGAGAGGAAAGATGAAGGAGCAACTGCTTGGGGAGTATTGCTTTCCTTTGAGGGTAATGAAAATACTTTGCAAATAGACAGCGCCAGTTGCACAACATTGTGGATGTGCCAGATGCCACTGAATTGTTCACTAAAATGCTTAATTTTATGTTATGTGAATGTCACCTCAATAAAAACAAACAGAACCTGGTAGGGTCTTATATCCACTCATGACACGTTTAGGAGAGAAACTGACCTAACATTCCTCTTTAAAGTTATATGTTATCGAAACCACTTTGAGGGTAGAGGGGGGATAAATGGTGATGGATGAAGACTTGACTGGGTGGGGGGTGGACACACCACATGGTGTACAGAAGGTGGATTGTGGGCCTGTGCACCTGAAACCTGTATAATTTTGTTCACCAGGGTCACCCCAATAAAGTCCATAAAGAGGAAAATAAAAGAAAGCCCTTTGAGAGAGCTGTTTTCAGTGTGAAATGAACACACACACAATCATTTTTTCTTGCCAGTCTGGAGCACTGTGAGCCATCTGCACCTCTGCAGAATCACTTCGTGCAAGGCGTGATTTAAAGCAGAAGTAACCCCCTCCATTTTGGGATGGTGACAACTGGTCCATTTGAGGAGATTAAGTCCCGTAGGTGGCAACAGCCCCCCAGGAGAGCCCGGGTACCCTTTCCTTCAAGAGACCCCTTTGGGGACCATAATCCAGACCAATTAGGGGAGGCGAAGCCAGACGTGCCCCAATTTGTCAGAAGCCTCGCTCTGCGTCCCGCGCGGTTGGGGTCGGATAGAATCCCATACACACTTTGGCCCCTCACATTTTTCTCAGCATTTACATCCCAAGGGGAGTTTTAAGGGACATTTAATCTGCAAGTTTCTGGTTCATTTTCCCTTAACTCATCAAAACCAGGTTCTGAAAGGTTGCTTTGATCTCTAACAGGACTTGTTCACGAGAGGCATGAGGCTGTTTCTCTCAGAACAGAAAGCTGAGCCCTGCCAGGGTTGGGGGACTTAACAGCAGGATGTTTGAGCTCCATGCGAGGCACCTGACCTCTAACACCCAACTGGGTCCTAAACTTGGCTCAGGGAGGCCTCCCGCCCTTCAGCCTAATAAAGCCCATTAATTAACTGTCAGAGCAGCTGGGTAACAAGTGAGCTTTTAGTGGCGGTGCCATTTTCTTGGTTCCAGGCCAGAAACGATAGGTATAAAACTTACACCCTTCATGAGACATTTCGGAGAGAAACTGGTATTTGCATAAGGAAGGGCTGTGCATTGCAGGATATATATATTTTTAAGAATTAAAATACAAAGCAAGCTGCAATGAACAACTAAGGTGCCACAACGGAGAATTGATGCTTCTCATCTCTGCCCCTTCCTGTCTGTCTGTCCCTCTCTCTGTCTCTCTCTCTCTCTCTCACATACACACAAAATGTAAATCACTCTGTTCATAGCATGTTCCTTTGGTACCAACATGCCCTTGAGAGTGAACTATTACGGGGCACATATTGGATTCTCTACTCGATTGCTCTAATGGGTGTGGAGTTCAATGCTCAAAGTGCAAAGATGGGAAGTACGTGTATAATCAAATTATGACAAAAATTCCTGCTTCAGCGGACTTGCACTATCTTCTGGCAAGATAATGTTGTAAAAGGGACTAGACTGGAGTCATAGTTTAGGTTCTTCCATTTTTCAGGAATAGAAACCAAGTCATGCCAATATGGAAAGAAGAGAGGAATTTGTCAGAAAGATATGGAGGCATCTTGTTGCATTAAAGAAGGAGCTAGACACAAGTTTTGGGATGGGCAGGAGCTGGCCCAGGGCAGCTTGGGGCCTTGGGGGCTGCTGTTCCCAGAACAGGCAGAAACGTCGAGGAGGAGTAGGTGTGCGAGAGGAGTCTGGAAACGTGGCGAGCTCAGGCTCGGGAATCCCAGTTACCACTCCCCCCAGACGACGTTCCATATTTAAATGACCAGAAAAGTCTTAGCATCTGAGCTGAAAGTGTCCCTTTGAGATCACCCCTTCTCCTTTAACCTCCACCCTTGGGCATTCGGTGTCTGTTTGAACACTTCCCATGAAGGGCCACTCACTAGTTAAGGACAATCTGTTACGTTATTGGAGCTCAGGAGATATAAAAAGGTCTGACACTGAAGCGAAATTTTACTTTCACTCTTTGGTTCTCTGTCTAGACGTTGAGCACCCAGAGCAGGCCATATACAACCTACACACGATACTCCTTTCTCTGTTGGAAACAGTCAGTACTCTGTCTTCCTAGAGCTTGCTCTGGTTCTCGCTCAGCACATTTAATGGCTTGAAACAGTTTTCACATAATGGAATGTTTTACCCTATCCAACCTCTTCTCCACATTATTTAGTCTCAAGTGGCTCCTAGGATTGAAAATACTCCAGACACGAACTTCTGGACAATAAAGCTTCTAGTGATGTGGCTTTGGACTGTCTTAGCATTACCGTATTGGCTCAGACTGTGCTTGCGGGCCGTGCGTGGACTGTCGCTGAATCCACTCTCCCCTGTCAGACTCTTGTGCTCCTGACTCTTTAAACATAAATGCGGATGGTATAGGATTCAGGTCAAAATGGAGCAATGAGTAATCATTGTTTAGATTATTGGGATTTTTTACTATGCTTTCCATTATATTAACTATCTTTCCACCACCAATTGGTAGGCATGGATTTGATCCTCTACTCCAAGTCATTGACTTAAAAAAAATTAAAATGTTGAACTGACTGGGGCCAAACACAAAGCCTTTTGATCTAGCCAAGAAATATCTACATTAATTGACGCTGAACAGTAGTATTTGAGTACAGTTATTCAACCAACTGTGGATCAGCCCAAATGCAGACTGTTTTAGCACATGTCTGGTGGAAGAATGGTTTCTCTAACTATTGATAAGAATTACTTGTTCTCTACGTCTTTATGATTGTGTCCACTGAATCACTGGGAATGTGGGATGCCCATTCACGGGTCTGTGTGTGAGAGTACCATCTTGTGGAATTCCATGAAACACGCTTGGGAAACACTGCTGGCCTGATTTTATTATCATGCCGTGTGCAAGCCTCCAGTTGATTCGCTGAGATTTAAATGAGAGGCTTGGTCAGGGGCACTACATGATCAAAGGTCAACTCTGCCCATGGCACGCCTCTGCTCTTTCCATCCAGTGGCTCTGTCAAAGGAGGACATGGGGACAGGGAGTTAGCAGCTGAGTCACAGGGGTGCAGAGTAAGGAAGGCACGTGTTGTTCAGAGGTTTCAGAGACACGACATCCCAGATCTTGAAGTGATCAAAACATTAGGTGGAGGAAAGACAAAGATAGAATCACAAAGGTTCAGCCCATTTACCAGCCAAGACCCAGGAGAGCCTAAGCATTCAGGTCAGGACAAGTAGTTAGTGTCATGAGCAGTGGCACCTGGGAGTTGAGTCAAAGTCTCGAGGCACCCGGCTTCACCTTGTAGCGTCAAGATCCTGCCCGAATGGACCATGGTCCTGTTCCTGAGAGTGGAGAGTTAAGGAGATCTTTTATGTTTTTCTCTGCTACCTCTAAGACTGTGCTGCCTGCCCACAGGGTCTAGCCTTTCGTTGTTCTTCTAAGCAAGGGTGGAACGCCTTTTGTTGGTCCTTGGGATATCCCACAATTCTTGATTTCTTTTGGGCGTTAGCCTTCCTGACGTTCTCCTTCCTCTTCCTCCTGTCCTTCCCTAGCTGCCCTCGGCTCTTTGCCCCATTTCTATGTTTCAGTCTTTTCCAAGTTCTATATATTCATTAGCACCTACACCTGCTCTCAGTTCAACTTAGTTAAACAGCAACATCTTAAAGCTGGATTGGGTAAACTGAATTATTATATACTGCTCACAAACATCGGGGAATATTTTATAGCTTCGTATTCATTTTGAAATATTCCCTAATGTTTGTGAGCAGTACTTATTTTTAACACTTGGGGGGAGGGTTGAAATTTACAGACGCTTCCAATGAGTCTTTCTTCCGTAAAGTTGAGGAATGCTTTTGTACGTCATATAATCTCTTATTCGCCAATTTCGTAAGTCTGTAAATTTCATTTTCTTAAGTCATGGTTACTCTAAATCAATAAGCACTGCATTTTAAAGTTTATCAAGTAGCCAAGTATCTGGTCAGTTGACCAGAAGTAATTGATGTGATCTTGTGACTGTGTTCAGCTTTGCAGGATGATTTAGGGTTCACACTCAGTAAATGAAATGAGATCATTTTATAACCACTCACAGTGCCGGGCTGTGTGTGATGTGCATGACGGAATAACGAATCCACACTGGCCCAGATGGTATCACCTATTGTTGCTTTCATGTCACCTAGTCATGCCCCAAGCATTATTGAGAGCCTAGAATATTCTGGAAACTAGGACTACCAATGCCCCTGGTTTAATTCACATCAGAGAACTACCTATGGTAATTCACTGCCTGACATCCAACCCTAAATCCCTACAAATATGTTAATTATTAATCAGATTGGGGATTGATACACTCCAAGGAAACAAGCCGACCTACAGGCATGCTGAAATCAAGCTGGGAAAATGTGTAAATGGAAACGTCACAGATGTCAGCACACAGCTGGGGGCTCTTTCCTGGGATGTGGAAGGGTCAAGGATCAATGGTGAGATCATAGGAAAGTGACAAGCTTAAGTCCAAGCCTAGCCGCACCTCAGTAGCCAGGGGATAGTGAGAAGAGGAGCTAACACTCCATTGGAACCTTCTCTCCCTGTGCCAGACTCTAGTCTAAGCCCTTAACATGTACTGATTCATCCAGACCTTACAGCACCCCCAGGAGGTTGCTTCTGTTATCATTCCTGTTTTATAAATGGGGCCACTGAAGCACAGAGAGGCTAAGTATCTTACCCAAAGTTGCACAGCAAGTAAATGGCAGAGCTGGGGTCCATCCAGGCAGCCTGACCCTGGAGCCCATGCCTTGGTGCAGGTGATCATAGGACTGGAGGGATGCAGCAGTTGGTAGAAGCCTCTTGGCTCTGTGACACTGCATGAGTGAGGATAGTATTATGAGTGCTGCCAAATAGCAACATCAGACGTAAGACTCTCTCGCCACACAGGTGCTCTTGATTTAGCCTGTAATGATGTAATCAAATGATTTATATACATCCTCTCCTGTTGGAGCAAGTACACAGCAACCCAGTTCTGTTGTGTTATGAAACAGAAAGATTTAAAAAATCCAAGCGACTTGTGGAGAAATGAGACTTGACACCAGGCCCTGGGGTGAGAGAACACTTGGGGCAGAGGGAGCTCACAGGCCTCCTGCTCAGAACCGCCCCCCAGCCCGTTGTTCGCTTGACTATCTCCCCCATCCCCACTATCTCCCCCATCCCTCATCCCTGAGTGTCCTGATGTCGGGACAATGGATGAGAGATGGGTACGGATGGATGAGAACACACGAGACAAGACCTGTAAAAAAGGTGATTCATTAACCCAGGCAACCTTTTATAGCAGAAAGTATCAAAGCAGGGGGTTATCATTTCCAAACGCGGGCCCAACCTTGTGTTTTCTCTGTGGACCCCTCAGTGATGGCCCCTGTTTACACAGGGTGAATCCTCAACACCCTGCTCAAGGCCCTCCAAGTGTTGACCCTACCCATGGCTCCGCAGGGGGCCCTGCGAGCCACGCATTCCAGAAAAGTCCTGGTACCCTCTGGCCTCTTCCACCTTAGCTGCCCGGACGTCTGATCAGGCGCCTGCTCACCAGGCCTAGGCAGGCTGTGCCTGCCCGGAGGCCCCTCCCCTAGATGGGCGGAGCCCAGACGGGACAGCAGGCGCCCGCAGGTCACAGCCCGGAAAGTCCTGGGACCCAGAACGTTAGCAACACGTCAGAGGATCCCCCAGGAGAAGAGGAGGCTACCTGGGACCTTGGCCCTGGAGGGCACCTGGGGGAGGAGACAATCCCCTACTGTCACCCCTGGGGCTCTTTGGACCCACAGTCACATCACAGGGTTGTCTCCAAGCCCTGCTGATTGGGGGAGGAAACCCCAGATCCGGCTCTGTAGAGGGCTCTTTGGTTCTGGAGCAAATTCTGCAAAAACAGCTGGGATAGGACTGGAGAGGCAGGAGTCCAACCAACCGGAACAGGCAGGGAACTGCCTGACAGTCCGAGGAGTGGGGCAAGGGCGCCCTCCCCACTGACCTTTTTCTGACTCCTTCTGGCATGGCCGCCCACACCCACACCGAGCGCCCACGGAACCATTCCTAAGAACCCCGGGAAATGATGGCGAATCAAAGGCCATGGGAGACAGGGAGGCAGATATCCCACCAGGGGCTCATTCTCAGCATGGGTCTTTCTCCATCACTGGCCCGGCTGTGGGGCGTGGGGCCTGGGGCCGCCTAGGGCAGGACAGAGGGTTGCTTCAGGTCTAGGGCGGAAAGCAGTACGTGGGACTTGGCTGTCCTCCCTGCCCTGGACTGTTTCTGCTCCTGGCCCCTCCTGATCACTCCTGCTTGTCTTCCAGGGTCCGTCTCAGGTTCTGTCTCCTGTGCTTCTCCTCTGTTTCCAGCCCCCTCCAGCCCCCCAATTCCCTGAACCTCCACAGCCCTAAGTTACCTGTGGCCTAGAATGATGTGCTTAGAGAAATTGTCGTGTTGCCCCCGCAACCTTTCCTGATGACATGGTAACTATATACTTGAGGGTTATAGCTCCTATTTTTTATCCCCAGCAGTGCTTAGCACAGTCAGTAAAAATAATGCAAAGGAGCTCTCTCCCTCCCTCTCCCTCCCTCTCTCTCTCTCTCTCTCTCTCTCTCTCTCTCTCTCTCTCTCTCTCTCGCCCCTTCCCCAGGGCACTGACCAGCTGGCCCTCAGCGAGCCATTTGGTAGCTGGTCCAGGAAAGCCCTGTAGGGGGCGTGCCTTGCAGGACAGCAGCAGTTGGCAGATGGAAAGCAAAGTCATCACTGCAATTCCCTGAGGAATGAGAACTCTGTAATTTCGGATTTTGCCTAATTGCCATTCTGAGCTCCCAGGGATGGTCTGTCCTCGGGCAGTCCCATGTTTGTCGGGGAGGTGCGACCATGGGGGCTCGGAAGCTCTGTTCAGCTAGGGCTCAGAGGTGAGACGGTAGGGAGCAGGTCAGAGCTGGGGTCAGCTTCGTTTCTGGAGTCCTGGTTTGAGTAGCATTTGGAGGTCCGGCCGCCCCCGGGCACCATCAGGGCCATGGGCATGCGTTTGCAGGCAGCATCCCTGGGTCTGCCGCCGCTCTGGCGTTTGCTCCGCGCACAGCAGCTGGTTGCCAGGGACAAGGGGACACCGAGGCCTGCACGCCCACACTCCCTCTGTGGCTGGGCTCTCCTCCCCCACGTGGGGGGAGGCTGCGGCCTCTCTGCTCCATCTCTCACTCTCACTCTGGCCATTTTGGAAAGTGACTTCCTGCCTTAGAAAAATTATTTTTGAGGGCCCCTACGTGGCTGTAAGAACACCAGGCAGCTCCCTGGAGGACCTGGGAGGAGTCAGGTGCCGCGGGCTCCCTTCTCCCTGGTCTCCCCCCATGGATTCGACCCCACCTGTGCTGTCTCCCTCCATCTGAGTGTGGGGTGTCGCCAGCCGTCAACTTTATTTTTAAAGGCGGTACCTCCAAAGAACAGAAGTTGTGGCCATTTGTGTCAATCGTGTGCGAACACCTTGGCAAATGTAAAATAAGTGCACTTTCCGTTCAACTTTTTATAACTGGCAATGCCTTGTGGTTATAAGTTATGGCCACAGATGTTAAAGCCACAGGGAGCAATGCTTCCAGGTGGGGCAGGGGCCTTGGCTCCTTGCTAAGGGCATGATGTTCTCCAGTTGTCCTATCTCCAGGGCCATCGCTGGGTCCCCATCCCCTCACAGCTGGCCAAACCCACACAGGTCAGCCTGGCTGACACAAACACCCTGGAAGAGTTGAAAGAGACAAAAGCCCATCCTAGCACGGGGCTTCACATAGAACAGTGTGAGTGTGTGTGTGTGTGTGTGTGTGTGTGTGTGTGTAGGGAGGCAAGCGCTGTTGACAGGAAAGGAGCTACACTGGCAGCCAGCTAGTTCAATATTGCAAAATAATGATAACAGTCACTGTGCCTTGTTTGTCTTCTAAGAGCCAGACGCTTTGCACGCAGGACCTTATTTTAATCTTCAAAGCAATTCTCTGAGGTGTTATTATCCCACTTTTACGGATGAGGAAACTGAGGCTCAGATAATGCATTGGTTCACTGGGGTTGCCGGAATGACTTAAGACAACAGCAATGGATTCTCTCAGGGTTCCAGAGGCCAGAGAGCCAAATTCAAGGTGATGGCAGGCTGTGCTCCCCCTGAGAATCTGGAGAGTCTGTCCTGGCCTCTTCCTGGCTCCTCACAGCCACTGTTCATCCTGGGGGTCTTCAGTTTTCAGCAGCATTGGTCCAATCCCTACCTCTGTCCCCTCTGTTTGCTTGGTGTCTGGCCTTCTCTTTTCTTTTTTCTCCCGAAGTCTTTTTCTTTCCCGTGCACTAATTTAGGCAATTGCATCAATTGTTGTGTGTGACCTAGGTTTACTTTAGCCTTGTATTTTTATATGTACACCCCCCTTTGCAGCTCGGGTATGGGTCCCTGAAGTGGGGAGGGGAGGCAGAAGCTGATGGGCAGGGCTGGGAGCTGAGTCAGGCTCGGGGACTGTCTCTCTGTCCGAGGTCTAGTCAGGAGAGCAGAGATCCTACTAAGTATTTCAAACAGAGAGAAACTGTGGTAAGAAATCATGTGTGGGCAATATGGTGGCCAAGGCCTTTGAGGGGAAATGTTCTTTATACAACTTTACAAATGTTTGACTGAGGTAAAGAGAAAGAAAGGGAAATGAATCATGAAAGCCCCAAAATGATGTCAGAGAGGACCGAAGCTGCCATTCACCCACAGGCACACTCCCCCAGTGGCCTAGACCCGGGCTGTGAGCCGCCTGCCCCGGTGTGAGGGGAGACAGCTGAGGGCCTTTGGAAGGCCAGACCACAGATACCTATATAAAGCCAAGCCCTCTGATGGCATATCTCTTTTGAACTAGGAAAAAAATAAAAACATCGGATGGGGACAATAAGAACCCTTACTTGTCTCAATCTTGACTCTGGGTGTAGTGAAAAACAAAAACCCAAGTGTCCTGTGAAAAGACTCCCAAACAAGTCTCCCATGAAAGTTCCTAACCACAAGCCTACACTCTTATGGTCTGTGGCCTGAATCCATCGTTCTCAAAAGGCCCCCAAAATCCTAAGCCCATAATTTGGTGTAAGAAGGTTCCAGGCTGGTGTCCCAGGTGGCAGGCAGGAACATACACGGAACCCCTCTGGGGGAACACACTTCAAACCTAGATCAGCACAGGTAAACTTTCAGGAAGTGTGAGGTCACCACAGAAATCAGCAAACACGCTAGGAGACAAGTCACCATCAGTGAGAGTCAACAGAAACCACAACCATAGACTAGGAGTCACAAAGACAGCAGGAGATGGGATGAATGGAGACCAAATGTGAAATCGGTGTGCTTAATGCATGTAAATAAATAAATGTGCATTAAAATATAACGAAGAAACAAAACACTGTGGACAGTGACCGGGCTTTGTCTAGGAGATTTCAGTTGCAATGGGAAAGAAGAATTTGTCTTCAGTCCCTTAGTGTTCAGAAAAGCCAGTTTCTTGGAAGGGTTGAGTTGAAAACCCATTTTGGGGAATACAAGGGTCTGCTCATTTGGGGAGTATACACAAGTAACATTACCCTCCTATGAGGTATCCCTAAATGGACATGATTGGAGAGATGCTGAAAAGACAGAACATTTGAGGAGGCACAGAGGGTCTTTGTTGAAGAGGGGCAGAGAGAACTAAAGAGAGAAATAGAGAGAGTGTCTAAAACAGGGAAGAAGACTTCATGTGTCTTATGTGGGTAACATGGCTGCCTCCTCCAAAAGAGAGAAGTAGATCCCAATTCTTGCTCCCTGGCAGTGCCTGGTGAAGGGGAAGAATTTCTGAAGAGCTGGCTTGTGGGGTACCTGAAGAGGCTCAGTCTTGGACCCGAAGGCTCGCAGACTCGACAGAGAGCCCTGCTCAAGCCTGACCCAGAAAGAGTAGGGCTCCTGTCTTCAGGAGATCGCCTTGGCTCTGAGAAGAGCCATCCATGTTGGCCATAATAAATAGAGTCTTGGTTCATCTTACATTTCTAGACAAGAACCCCCAGATTCTTCTGTCCTAGGGAAAGGGAGAACTCCCTGTGCCAATTAGGAATGAAATTAGATTTTCTGCCAGGCCAGTGGAGGGCAAGTGTAGAGTCTTATTTGATTTGATGTAAATAAAATTAAGATACATGTTATTTATTGCACATCTGAGTTTGCGGAATGAGACTCTTGCATACTACACAAGCAATCTCTATATCTCAGGGGAATTTAAAGAAGGCCTTTCCCCCATTTACGTCAGGGGGGAACATCTAAGAGATGATCAGTATGTCCGGGCATTAGGGGGTGCTTGCCCCACAGAGAGGAAAGTCTAGGTCTTCGAAGAGTTGCCTGCAAGAAGGGTCAGCCTTACCTTTGTTTCTAGTATTTAGGGAATTGTAAAGTTGGTGGGAGGACAAGAAATAGGAAGGAAATTCATGAGATGATAAGAAGATCAAAATGCCATCTCATATGCAAATTGTAGGCTGTCAGGGAACACGGCTCTCCCCCACCTGCCCTGGGAGTGAGTCTGTCCCACAGGAAGGTCAATGGGAAAGAAAGTCTGAATACTCCCTTTCGTTTATAGAAACAAAAGTAGAATGCCAGTAGCCTCATTTCTTTAATGTTCAATTCATTCTTAGGATATTTGATCCAACGTCAGTGGCTTTGCTTGACCATTGCCAAGGAAGAACTAATTCTATCAGGACCCGTGGTTATACCTGTTCTTCTTGTCCTTCCTGACTCTTCTTGATTGAGAGAGTGCTTTAGTTCTATGTGGTAGGAAGAAACTTTCTACCCACAAGAAAACAGGCTACTTGCTTGGGAAAAGAAAGTTCCAGAAAACCAAAATTAAGGTGTTAAAATTTTTTTTTTCTTGCATTCCTTAGCAGGATTTTCACATTTCTATTAAAAGCCTGTTTTTCTTGATGGAAAAGAATATTAGGAGATAATAACAGAAAAAAGGAAAACAATTTAAAAGGGAATATGTGATCCATATACTTCTTCTTCCAATAGTTGGCAAGTAGAAAAGGGGGGAAATCAGCCTCAAATTCTCTGCAGCTTCTTTAACCAGTTGTCCTCTTTTGGTTGAAATAGTGAAGGGGATTGTTTCCTTAATTTCTCTTTCTGACTGTTCATTGTTGGTGTATAAAAATGCCTCTGATTTCTGAGTATTAATTTTATAACCTGCCACCTTGCTGAATTCATTTGTCAGGCCCAGTAGAGTTTTGACTGAGACTTTAGGGTTTTCTATATACAATATCATATCATCTGCAAATAATGATAGTTTTACTTCTTTTCTAACTTGAATGCCTTTTATTTCTTCTTGTTGTCTGATTGCTGTGGCTAGGACTTCCAGGACTATGTTAAATAAGAGTGGTGAAAGAGGACACCCCTGCCTTGTTCCTGATCTTAAGGGGATTGCTTTTAATTTTTGCCCATTGAGTATGATGTTGGCTGTGGGTTTCTCATAGGTGGCTTTTATCATGTTGAGGTATGTTCCCTGTATTCCCACTTTGCTGAGAGTTTTGTTCATGAATGGGTGCTGGATTTTATCAAATGCTTTTTCTGCATCTATTGAAATTATCATGTGGTTTTTCTCCTTCCTTTCATTTATGTGATGAATAACATGGATAGATTTGCGAATATTGTACCAGCCTTGCCTCCCCAGAATAAATCCCACTTGATCATGGTGTATGATTTTTCCCATATATTGTTGGATCTGGTTTGCTAATATTTTGTTGAGGATTTTAGCATCTATATTCATCAGAGATATTGGCCTATAATTTTCTTTCTTTGTGTTGTCTTTGCCTGGTTTTGGAATCAGAATTAGGCTTACCTCATAAAAGGAGCTTGGAAGTCTTCCTTCCTCTTGAATTTTTTGAAATAGCTTGAGAAGGATAGGAGTTAGTTCTTCTTAGAATATTTGGTAGAATTCCATTGTGAAGCCATCAGGCCCCGGACTTTTCTTTGTTGGGAGTTTTTTGATAACTGTTTCGATCTCATTTGGTGTAATCGGTCTGTTTAGGTTTTCTGATTCTTCCAGATTGATTTTTGGAAGATTGTATGTTTTAAGGAATTTTTCCATTTCATCTAGGTTGTCTAGTTTTTTGGCATACAGTTCTTCATAGTATTTTCTTACAATATTTTGTATTTCTGCTGTGTCAGTTGTTATTTCTCCTCTCTCATTTCTGATTTTATTTATTTGAGTCCTCTCTCTCTTTTTCTTGGTGATTCTAGTTAAAAGTTCATCAAACTTGTTTACCTTTTCAAAGAGCCAGCTCCTAGTTTCATTGATCCTCTGTATTGTTTCTTTAGCCTCTATGTCATTTATTTCTGCTCTGATCTTTATTATTTCCTTCCTTCTACTACATTTGGGCTTTACTTGCTGTTCTTTTTCTAGTTCTTTTAGATGCAGGGTTAAGCTGTTTATTTGAGCTTTTTCTAGCATCTTAAAGTGTGCCTGTAGTGCTATGAACTTCCCTCTCAGTACTGCTTTTGCTGTGTCCCATAAATTTTGAGTTGTTGTATGCTTATTGTCATTTGTTTCTAGGAATTTTTTATTTCTTCTTTGATCTCATTCTTAATCCATTTGTTATTTAACAACCTGCTATTTAGTTTCCATGTGTTTGAGAATTTTTGAGCTTTTTGGTTGTGGTTCATTTCTAGTTTCATGCTGTTGTGATCGGAGAAAGTGCTTGATATGATTTCAATCTTCTTAAATTTGTTGAGACCACTTTTGTGCCCTAACATGTGGTCTATCCCAGAGAATGTACCATGAGTGCTTGAAAAGAATGTATATTCTGCTGCTTTAGGGTGAAAGGTTCTGAAGATATCTATTAAATTAAGTTGATCTAGTGTGTCCAATAAGTCTGCTGTTTCTTTGTTAATTTTCTTTCTTGAGGATCTATCTAGTGATGTTAGTGGGGTATTGAAATCCCCTACTATTATAGTATTGCTGTTGATCTCACCCTTTAAATTCATCAAAGTCTGCTTTTATATATTTAGGTGCTCCTATATTAGGTGCATAGATATTTATTTTATTATTTTTTTATAAATAAATTTTTATTTTAATGGGGTGACATCAATAAATCAGGGTACATATATTCAAAGAAAACATTTCCAGGTTATCTTGTCATTCAGTTCTGCTGCATACCCATCACCAAAAGAGAGATCGTCCTCCGTCACCCTCTATCCAGTTTTTTTTGTACCCCTCCCCCTCCCCTTCCCCCTCTCCTTCCTTCCCTCCCCCCACCCCCGTAACCACCACACTCCTGTCCATGTCTCTTAGTCTCGCTTTTATGTCCCACCAATGTATGGAATCCTGCAGTTCTTATTTTTTTCTGATTCGCTTATTTCACTCCACATAATGTTATCAAGATTCCACCATTCTGCTGTAAGTGATCTGATGTCATCATTTCTTCTAGCTGAATAGTATACCATGGTGTATATGTGCCCCATCTCTTTATCCAGTCTTCTATTTTTTTTACAGTGATTAAAAGCCTTTAAGCAAACTCTTGGCCAATACAGCAAGAATCCATAAAAGAGTAGTGTCCTTAACATGTTCACCAAGTCCAAGTTGGCCCCATCAACATGCCAAATCCCTGATAAATGCAACCCAACCACAGTTCAGTCTGTTAGGAGCTGTCACAGAGAGCAGGAGTCCAGGAAAAGTCCACACAGGAAAAGTCCGCATGGCACTGGAATTGTTGTCACCATTCTATACTTTGCAGCTCATGTCCAAGTCCCAATGACAGCTGCTTCTAGCTGGTAATGATTCAGGTAGACTGGATAAGCCATTTGCAGCATGCGTGGATATGGGGTTTCTGTTCTCCTCTGCCTGGAGAGTTGAGACCAGGTTTCTTTTCCCTGGAGCTCTGCAACTGTGGCATGGTAAAGAGAACCTTGGGATACACTAAGCTGGGTGGCGAAGGTAAATTCATAATACAAGTTGGCAAAAGGGGGAAGGAGAGCTCTACATTAGGAGTAGGTCCCAGCCTGAAATATGAGTGGGGCATTGAGGTAGGAGGGATAAAGGAAACACTATATACTAAGCAAAGCAGCAGAAAATAGGACTATCAACACCCACAACAGAGATCTTTGAGGGAAGAATAAAAAACCTGACTATTCAGGCAAAACATAGTTAAGTGGCCCTTGTGCAATTGAGATCAGTTTACCTGCTTCTTGGAAGAAATACCCTAGGCTCGTCCACAGTGTCGTAGATGGGGCCGACAGCCCTAGGCACCTTCAGCCTTCAGTGGCAAACCCCAGCTTTCTGGGCAAGGTTAGGTCATAGGTGGCTGGAGCAGGGCTGGAAGAGACTGAACCCTCCCTTAGAGGAGCGAGGGGGAAGCCCACCTTCCAGTGTCCCTGTTTCCTCACAGCAGAGGCATGTAAGCCTGGCAGGCTTTAGCTCAATGACCTTCCTTTCCACTATTGAAGCAGGACTCAGATGGCATCCTATGAGACCCCTTTGGGGCATTGGAGCCTTTAAGGGTGTATCCTAAAAGCTGGTAGTTCCCCTGATCTCTATTGGGCTTTTTCTGCCTCTAGGTATCTCAAAAGCCATGCTCAGAAGATCTCGCTGAGGGTTTTGAGGATCCCCATCCACCTATATAAATCTTTTCTATATATCTGGAGCTATTTGGAAGAAGACAAAATAGTGTTATTAGCTGGACCTAATAAAGAAGGTAGTAGTTTGCAGGCAAAAAAGATTTGGTGTCTCCTGTTCATCAGCCTTCAAAAGAAATGTAGATTTTTTTTTTTAAGTAAAAAGCATGATATGGTAGACCCATAGGAGTCATTGGCCTGGTGTGCAGGATTCCCGGGTTCGATTCCTGGCCAGAGCACACAGGAGAAGCGCCCATCTAGTTCTCCATCCCTCCCCCTCTCCCTCCCCTCCCTCCTCTCCGTCTCTCACTTCCCCTTCTGCAGCCAAGGCTCCACCGGAGCAAAGCCACCCCGGGCACTAAGGATGGCCCCATGGCCTCTGCCCCAATCGCTAGAATGGCTCTGGTTGTAATAGAGCTACACTCCAGATGGGCATAGCATCCCCCCCTGGTAGGCACACCAGGTGGATCCCGGTCAGGCTCATGCGGGAGTCTGCCCGACTGCCTCCCCATTTCCATCCTCAGAAAAATACAAAAAATAAATAAATAAAAGAAAAAAATACAACAACAACAACAAAAAAAAGAAAATAGGAAAAAAGGAAAAAAAAAGGGGGGGGGGCATTCCCTTGTGTTAAAGCTCCAGGGAGCATGGAGTGAGCTTGAGTATGTCCTATGAAATATGGAGCTCTATGTTGACATATAAGTCTTTGAAGAAGGAGGAACTGCTGAAATAGTTCATCCCTAAGACAGCAGTCTTTATAGTGGAAACACCATAAGTAAATATTTGCTGTCTGTCTATAGATTAAAGGGGGAATATGGCAAATGCTAAAAAGCCATGCTCTTTGTGCCCCTCCCCTCCCCCAACCCCGTCCCTCTCCTCCCCCCACCCTGTACCCCCAACACTGTTTCCATGTCTCTGAGTCTCATCTTTATGTCCCACCTATGTATGGAATCATATAGTTCTTAGTTTTTTCTGATTTACTTCTTTCGCTCAGTATAATGTTATCAAGGCCCATCCATGTTGTAAAAGATCCTATGTCATCATTTCTTATGGTTGAGTAGTATTCCATAGTATATATATACCAAAGCTTTTTAATCCACTCGTTCTCTGATGGACACTTGGGCTGTTTCCAAATCTTTGCTATTGTGAACAATGCTGCCATAAACATGGGGGTGCATTTCTTCTTTTCAAACAGTGCTATGGTGTTCTTGGGGTATATTCCTAACAGTGGTATAGCTGGGTCAAAAGGTAGTTTGATTTTTAATTTCTTGAGGAATCTCCATACTGTTTTCCACAGTGGCTGCACCAGTCTGCATTCCCACCAGCAGTGCAGGAGGGTTCCCTTTTCTCCACATTCTCGCCAGCACTTATTCTGTGTTGTTTTATTGATGAGCGCCATTCTGACTGGTGTGAGGTGATATCTCATTGTGGTTTTAATTTGCATTTCTCTAATCATTAGTTATGTTGAACATTTTTTCATATTCCTATTGGCCATCTGTGTGTCCTCCTTTGAGAAGTGTCTATTCATTTCTTTTGCCCATTTTTGGATTGGATTGTTTGTCTTCCTGGTATTAAGTTTTACAAGTTCTTTATAAATTTTGGTTATTAACCCCTTATCAGACGCAATGTCAAATATATTCTCCCATTGTGTAGTTTGTCTTTTTATTCAGTTCTTATTGTCTTTAGCTGTGCAGAAGCTTTTTAGTTTGATAAAGTCCCATTTGTTTATCCTGTCTTTTATTTCACTTGCCTGTGGAGACAAATCAGCAAATATATTGCTGCGAGAGATGTCAGAGAGCTTACTGCCTATGTTTTCTTCTAAGATGCTTATGGTTTCACGCTTTACATTTAAGTCTTTTATCCATTTTGAGTTTATTTTTGTGAGTGGTGTAAGTTGGTGGTCTAGTTTCATTTTTTTGCAGGTAGCTGTCCAATTTTCCCAACACCATTTGTTGAAGAGGCTGTCTTTACTCCATTGTATTTCCTTACCTCCTTTGTCAAATATCAGTTGTCCATAGAGCTGTGGGTTTACTTCTGGGTTCTCTGTTCTGTTCCATTGATCTATGTGCCTGTTCTTATGCCAGTACCATGCTGTTTTGAGTACAATGGCCTTATAATATAACTTGATATCCGGAAGTGTGATACCTCCCGCTTTATTCTTCCTTTTCAAGATTGCTGAGGCTATTTGTGTTCTCTTTTGGTTCCATATAAATTTTTGGAATATGTGTTCTAAATCTTTGAAGTAAGTCATCGGTATTTTAATCGGTATTGCATTGAATTTATCAATTGCTTTGGGTAATATAGACATTTTAATGATGTTTATTCTTCCTAACCATGAGCACGGTATATGCTTCCACTTGTTCGTATCTTCCCTGATTTCTTTTATCAATGTTTTATAATTTTCTGAGCACAAGTCTTTAATCTCCTTGGTTAGATTTATTCCTAGGTACTTTATTTTGTTGGTTGCAATGGTAAAGGGGATTGATTCCTTGATTTCTCTTTCTGACAGTTCATTATTAGTGTATAAAAATGCCTCTGATTTCTGAGTATTGATTTTATATCCTGCCACCTTGCCGAATTCATTTATCGGGTCTAGTAGTTTTTTGACTGAGACTTTAGGGTTTTCTATATACAATATCATATCATCTGCAAATAATGATAGTTTTACTTCTTCTTTTCCAATTCAGATGCCTTTTATTTCTTTTTCTTGTCTGATTGCTGTGGCTAGGACTTTCAGAACTATGTTGAATAAGAGTGGTGAAAGGGGGCACCCCTGCCTTGTTCCTGATCTTAAGAAGATTGCTTTTAATTTTTGCCCATTGAGTATGATGTTAGCTGTGGGTTTGTCCTAGATGGCCTTTATCATGTTGAGGTATGTCCCCTGTATTCCCACTTTGCTGAGAGTTTTGATCATGACTGGGTGCTGGATTTTATCAAATGCTTTTTCTGCATCTATTGAAATTATCATGTGGTTTTTCTCCTTCCTTTTGTTTATGTGATGAATCACGTTGATTGATTTGCAAATATTGTACCAGCCTTGCCTCCCCAGAATAAATCCCACTTGATCATGATGTATGATATTTTCCATATATTGCTGGATCCGGTTTGCTAATATTTTGTTGAGGATTTTTGCATCTATATTCATCAGAGATATTGGCCTATAATTTTCTTTCTTTGTGTTGTCTTTGCCTGGTTTTGGAATCAGAATTAGGCTCACCTCATAAAAGGAGTTTGGAAGTCTTCCTTCCTCTTGAATTTTTTGAAATAGCTTGAGAAGGATAGGAGTTAGTTCTTCTTTGAATATTTGGTAGAATTCCATTGTGAAGCCATCAGGCCCTGGACTTTTCTTTGTTGGGAGTTTTTTGATAACTGTTTCGATCTCATTTGGTATAATCGGTCTGTTTAGGTTTTCTGATTCTTCCAGATTAATTTTTGGAAGATTATATGTTTCAAGGAATTTTTCCATTTCATCTAGGTTGTCTAGTTTTTTGGCATACAGTTCTTCATAGTATTTTCTTACAATATTTTGTATTTCTGTTGTTTCAGTTGTTATTTCTCCACTCTTGTTTCTAATTTTATTTATTTGAGTCCTCTCTCTTTTTTTCTTGGTGAGTCTGTTTAAAGGTTCATTGATCTTGTTTACCTTTTCAAAGAACCAGCTCCTGGTTTCATTGATCCTATGTATTGTTTCCTTAGCCTCTACGTCATTTATTTCTGCTCTGATCTTTATTATTTCCTTCCTTCTACTAGCTCTGGGCTTTACTTGCTGTTCTTTTTCTAGTTCTTTTAGATGCAGGGTTAAGCTGTTTATTTGAGCTTTTTCTAGCTTCTTGAGGTATGCCTGTAATGCTATAAACTTCCCTCTCAGGACTGCTTTTGCTGTTTCCCATAAATTTTGAGTTGTTGTATGCTCATTATCATTTGTTTCTAGGAATTTTTAAATTTCTTCTTTGATCTCAATTTTAACCCATTCATTATTTAATAACGTGCTATTTAGCTTCCAAGTGTTTGAATGTTTTTCAGTTTTTCTATTGTGGTTGATTTCTAGTTTAATGCCATTGTGATCAGAGAAAGTGCTTGATATGATTTCAATCTTCTTAAATTTGTTGAGACCGTTTTTGTGCCCTAACATGTGGTCTATTCTAGAGAATGTACCATGAGCACTTGAAAAGAATGTATATTCTGCTGTTTTAGGGTGAAAGGTTCTGAAGATATCTATTAAATTGAGTTGATCTAATATGTCCTTTAAGTCTGCTGTTTCTTTGTTGATTTTCTTTCTTGAGGATCTATCTAATGATGTTAATGGGGTATTGAAATCCCCTACTATTATAGTATTGCTGTTGATCTCGCCCTTTAAGTCCATCAAAGTCTGTTTTATATATTTAGGTGCTCCTATATTAGGTGCATAGATATTTATAATGGTTATATCTTTCTTTTGGATTGCTCCCTTTATCATTATGTAGTGACCTTCTTTATCTCTAACTATGGTCTTTGTTTTAAAGTCCATTTTGTCTGATATATGTATTGCTACCCCAGCTTTTTTTTTCATTTCCATTTGCGTGAAATAGTTTTTCCATCTTTTTATCTTCAGTCTGTGTGCATCTTTTGATTTAAGGTGTGTCTCTTGTAGACAGCATATGTATGGGTCCTGTTTTCTTATCCACGTAGCTACCCTATGTCTCTTGATCGGATCATTTAATCCATTAACATTTAAGGTTATTACTGATATGTAATTGTTTATTGCCATTTTTTGT
Source organism: Saccopteryx bilineata (assembly GCF_036850765.1). NCBI lineage: Eukaryota > Metazoa > Chordata > Mammalia > Chiroptera > Emballonuridae > Saccopteryx > Saccopteryx bilineata. The sequence goes on along the minus strand of NC_089500.1, from coordinate 10,241,582 downwards.
CTTTGAAACTGTATTCCTCTTTTGCTATATTCTTTTTTTCCTTTGATCTGTTTACAACAGGTCCCTTAGCATTTCTTGCAGCCTTGGTTTGGTTGCAGTGAATTCCCTGAGGTTTTTTTTGTCTGTAAAGCTTTTTATTTCTCCTTCAATTTTAAATGATAGCCTTGCTGGATAAAGTAGTCTTGGTTGTAGGTTTCTGTTCTGCATTACTTTGAATATTTCTTGCCATTCCCTTCTGGCCTCAAGTGTTTCTGTTGAGATGTCAGAAGTCATCCTTATGGGGGCTCCTTTGTAGGTGATAGTCTTTTTTCTCTAGCAGCTTTTAATATTTTCTCTTTATTATTTAGCTTTGGTATTTTAAATATGATGTGTCTTGGTGTTGGTTTCTTTGGGTTTCTCCTTAATGGAGTTCTCTGTGCTTCCTGAACATGTGTAATGTTTTCCTGCCTTAATTGGGGGAAGTTTTCTGCTATAATATGTTTGAACAAAGCCTCTATCCCTTGTTCTTTCTCTTCTTCTTCAGGAACCCCTATGATGAGGATGTTATTTCTCTTCATGTTGTCACAGAGCTCTCTTAGAGTTTCCTCAAACTTTTTGAGTCTCTTTTCTTTTTTCTGCTCTGCTTCCATGCCTTTATTTATTGTGTCCTCTAACTCACTGATTCGATTCTCTGCTTCATCCATCCTGCTTTTAATTCCTCCCATTGTATTCTTTATTTCAGATATTGTATTTGTCATTTCTGACTGATTCTTTTTTATTATTTCAATGTCCTTTTTTATATTTGTTATCTCTTTATTTAGGTTTTCGTAATGGCCATCTATGGTTGTTCTGATGTCTTTGAGCATCCTAACAATCGTTATTTTAAACTCTGCATCCGGTAATTTGGTTATATCTGATTCACGTAGGTCCTTTTCTGGGGATTTCTCTTGGTTTATTTGTGTTGTATTTCTCTGCCTCCGCATTTTCTCTTCACGGGAGTAGCTGTGATCACGTGCTCAGGTGCACGAGCATCGGTGGCCTTGGCCTTTGCCCAGCCCCCGTGTGTGACGTTATGCTCGGTCCTGAGGGCACTGGCGAGCGCCTTTGCTCAGCTGCAGGTCTCTGCCTGTTTCCAGGCTTTCGCCCTGCCCTTGCAGGAGGAGCCCACTCGAGGAATGGCTGCTAGCCTTGGCTCTACCACCGGGCAGGACTGCATTCCCAAGCTCAGCTCAGTAGTGGAACTCCGCCTCTACTGGGCTTTTGGCTCCACCCCCACAGGAGGAGCCGGCTACCAAGTTAGACTGCAAGCCTGGGTTGCATGGGCGGGATAAGGCTGTGCTCCTCTGCCCTTGCTCAGGGGCTGGTCTCCACCCTTTCCGGGGTTCCCACCCTTTTCCCCCACAGGCTGGATTACAGGCTGCCTGCAGCTGAGCTTGACTGCTTTTGCATGCCCCCTTCTCCCCAGCCGGGCAAGACTGAGCTCACACCTGAGCTCAGTGGTGGCCAGCTGGCTTCCGCCCCTGCCAGCAGAACCGCGCTTTTGTCTCCCGCTGCCGCCCGCCCTCTGGCGTGCCCTCAGCCGCGTGGGTGGGGGCGTTGCAGCTCGGACCCTAAGACTCACTACTATAGACCCAAAAGCTCCCTCCTTCTATGAGACTCTGCTCTGAATGTTGCGGGGGAGCTTGTTTGGCTGCTGTCCTGCTTCCCTTTGCTGGTATTGCTGTTTCCAGGGGAAATATTCACTTTAGCTTTGGGGGGTGACTCGTCCCAGGGGTTAGGGTGGCTATCTCCCAAAATGCTTCTCCCTGTGCCTCCTAGATTACACTCTCTTCCTGTTACTCTGGTCCTCTCCTCTCTCCCCCGTCCCCAGGAGCCCTGGGTGGGTGGTTACGAGAGAGATGTTCTGCGTGGTCCCTTTAAGAAGGATCCTGGGTCTGAGAAATCAGACTCTTTTTCAAAAACAGTATCCTGACTTGTTTCCAGCTAAATACTGTCCTTACGCCTCTTCTGGGCTCTGGGGCTACAGGCTGGGGCTTTGTTCCTGGGGCTCAGGACCCTTCCCCCTCTGCTAAACTCACTTCCCACCACACGAGTCTCTCCCTGCTGCTGTTCGCTCCGGGAAGCTGGGCAGCCCTCTCCGCGTTTCCCCATTTCCACTTTTCCTACCAGTCTCTGTGTGGCTTCTTCAGTGTTCCTTGGTTGAAGAGTCCTCTTAGTTTAGTCCAAAGTTGGTTTTTCCAGATGATAGTTCATAAAATTAGTTTGTAATCCACTTTGGTTCTAGGAGGTAGATGTTGGTACGTCCGCCTACTCCAGCGCCATCTTGTCTCCTCAGGTGTATAGATATTTATAATAGTTATATCTTCCTGTTGGATTACTCCCTTTATCATTATGTGGTGGCCTTCTTTATCTCTTACTATATCCTTTGTTTTAAAGTCCAATTTGTCTGATATAAGTATTACTACCCCAGCTTTTTTTTCATTTCCATTTGCATGAAATGTTTTTTTCCAACTTTTTACCTTCAATCTATGTGTATCTTTTGTTTTAAGGTGTGTCTCTTGTAGACAGCATATGTACAGGTCCTGTTCTCTTATCCACGCAGCTACCCTATGTCTTTTGATTGGGTCATTTAATCCATTTACATTTAAGATTATTATTGATATGTAGTTGTTGATTGCCATTTTATTCTTTAAAGCTGTATTCCTTTTTTTTTCTTTTTTGTATTTTTCTGAAGCTGGAAACGGGGAGAGACAGTCAGACAGACTCCCGCATGTACCCTACCGGGATCCACCCAGCACGCCCACCAGGGCTGACGCTCTGCCCACCAGGGGGCGATGCTCTGCCCATCCTGGGCGTCGCTATGTTGCGACCAGAGCCACTCTAGCGCCTGAGGCAGAGGCCACAGAACCATCTCCAGCACCCAGGCCATCCTTGCTCCAATGGAGCCTTAGCTGCGGGAGGGGAAGAGAGAGACAGAGAGGAAGGAGAGTGTGAGGGGTGGAGAAGCAGATGGGCGGTTCTCCTGTGTGCCCTGGCCGGGAATCAAACCTGGGACTTCTGCACGCCAGATCGATGCTCTACCACTGAGCCAACCGGCCAGGGCCTGTATTCCTTTTTTGCTATATTTTTTCCCACTTTGATCTGTTTACAACAGGCCCCTTAACATTTCCTGCAGCATTGGTTTGGTTGTAATGAATTCCTTGAGGTGTTTTTTGTCTGGGAAGATTTATATTTCTCCTTTGATTTTAAACAATAGCCTTGCTGGATAAAGTAGTCTTTGTTGTAGGTTCTTGTTCTACATTACTTTGAATATTTCTTGCCATTCCCTTCTGGCCTCAAGTGTTTCTGTTGAGAAGTTGGATGTCATCCTTATGGGGGCTCCTTTGTAGGTGATAGCTTTTTTTTCTCTTGCAGCTTTTAATATTTTCTCTTTATCATTTAGCTTTGGTATTTTAATTATGATGTGTCTTGGTGTAGGTTTCTTTGGGTTTCTCTTTAATGGAATCCTCTGTGTTTCTTGAACTTGTGAGCATTTCTCCTGCATTAATTTAGGGAAGTTTTCAGCTATGATATGATTGAACAAAGTCTCTATCCCTTATTCTTTCTCTTCTTCTTCAGGAACCCCTATGATGCGGATGTTATTTCTCTTCATGTTGTCACGGAGCTCTCTAAGAGTTTCCTCAGACTTTTTGAGTCTCTTTTCTTTTTTCTTCTCTGCTTTCATGCCTTCATTCCAGTTGTCCTCCAACTCGCTGATTCGATCCTCAGCTCTATCTATCCTGTTTTTAATTCCTTCCATTGTGGTCTTTATTTCTGATATTGTATTTGTCATCTCCGACTAATTCTTTTTTATACTTGCTATTTCTTTATTTAGGTGTTCATAATGACCATGCATTGTTGTTCTAAGATCCCTAAGCATCCTTACAATCATTATTTTGAACTCCACATCTGGAAGTTTGATTATTTCCATATCACTCAGTTCATCTCCTGAAGGTTTCATTTGGATTGCACTTTTTTGTCTTCTCATTGTCTGTGTTTTGTTTGTAGAGTTGGTTGAGTCTAGGCTTGGTGTTGTCTGCCTCCAGTTTTCAGTTGTGTTATTTCTTGGTCTTCTTGGGTTGGTATCAGCTATTATTTGTAATCCACTTTTGGATTTGGGCAGCTTTGAAGTCTTGATTTGTGTTTTCTTAACAGGTGATAGTCTTGTTTACTGATCTCAGGAGGGGGCTTCCTTGAAACTGTATCCAGGAATGCAGTGGGTATAACCTGAGACTCTGAAGGCCTCTTCCACAAACTAATCTCTCTGGGGGCAGGGTGTTTTCTCAGCTTCAGTAAGGGGAGGTGTTTCTCAGATCTCCATGGAGACCTGAGTTACTGCCCCTCCTCCCCACTTCTTGTTTTCAGCTGTGTCTTGTTGCGCTGATTGGAGCTGGAGACATGTCTGGAGATCTCTGATCCAGAAGCAATTCAGTACTGTTTTGTGGGGAAGGATCAGTCCCTCCCCCAGCTATGGCTGCCTCCAGCACGGATGAGTCAGCTTTTTTAAGATCCTCTCCTGCATTCCTTAGCCCCTCACAGTCTGTCCCTCTCTCTTTTCTTTCCACTTGGGAGATAAGCTGGTCTTTTCAACACACCTCATTGCCTGGTTGCCAGGCAAGTGGCTGTGAGCAGTATTTTCTGCTCTTTTCCCAGGGCTGAGATCCCCTCTGGGCTCTCAGCCTCACCCCCCCCCCCGTTCCTGTAAGCAGGGGAGATTCAGGCACTCCCTACCAGGTTTGTTGTGGCTTCTTCTTTGCTCCTTGTTTTTTTTGTTGTTTTGTTTTTGTTTATTTATTTATTTTTTTTAAAAGAGAGAGACAGAGTCAGAGAGAGGGATAGACAGGGACAGACAGACAGGAATGGAGAGAGATGAGAAGCATCAATCATCAGTTTTTCGTTGTGCATTGCGACACCTTAGTTGTTCATTGACTGCTTTCTCATATGTGCCTTGACCATGGGCCTTCAGCAGACTGAGTAACCCCTTGCTCGAGCCAGTGGACCTTGGGTTCAAGCTGGTGAGCTTTTTGCTCAAACCAGATGAGCCCGCGCTCAAGCTGGTGACCTCAGGGTCTCGAACCTGTGTCCTCGGCATCCCAGTCTGATGCTCTATCCACTGTGCCACCGCCTGGTCAGGTGCTCCTTGGTTTTTGAGAGCTGTTCTTGTAGTCCAGAGTTGGTTTTTCACGCTGATTTTTCCTAAATTGATTTGTATTCCAGTTTGGTGGTGAAAGCTGGGTGTCTGTGTGTCCACCTACTCCGCTGCCATCTTCAGTTGTCCTGTTTTGAACAGACAAGTAAGACAGCAAGCAAGAAGCTCTCAGCTTATCTTCAATGACAGGGACTTATACTAAGAATTTACTTGGGGCATTTTAGTGATGTCTTGTGGAGCTTGAACTGGACCATCAATAATAAATGTTTAACAGTATTTCCCACAAGGGGCACTAATGCACTGAAAACCAGGCATCCTTGGCGGGCGGTATGAAGTCAGACAGAGCTTCTGCCTTCAGCCCCCAGTTCCAATTAATAAACCTCGAAAAGCATCATAGCTACAACCTTGGTGGTTTCCAACCCCCACCCACCTAGGCTAATAAATTGATCCCTTGAAAATGAACTGGGAACACAATTTTAAATTTAAATATTGTGTCACCCAGATCGAATGTGCTTTCAATCATGATATTAGCTCAAATGAAGGACAGACTGAATTGGAGATCTGACTATGTTGGCAGAGGCCTTTAGCCTAATCAAGAAATTTATGGGCAGACAAATTTGCTAGGGAGCCAGACATCTACTCTAAATTGAGACATCACAAGTCATTTAGCAGCTGATCTACAGTGTCCTGAGCTTCCTTGAGGTCAATTAGAGGACCTTATCCATTTAGTTCAGCTTTATGACTTTAACAAATGACTTGCTGTTTTTTTTTTTTTTTCTTTTTTTCTTTCCTTTTTTTCTTTCTTGGTTACCAGAACTAATAAAAACTTCAGGGAGATTTAGAGGCACCTAATGAAATCAGAAGTGTTGGATTTCATGCCTACCTGTTCTAATTCTCATTTGGAAATTCCACATGCCCAGCTTTGAAAACAGAATGGAGAACAGTCAAGGAATTGGGCACCTTGTTAGCCTATAGGGATGGAGGCGATCTCACCAGGTACGAAGAATAACATCACAGAACGTTCAGTGCCTGCCACGCAGCATGGGGCCAGCCACTCGTGGGTGTGATAACTTTTCTGGCTTCTGCCTCTGAAAACACTCAAGTGAAAGTTGGTGACTTGGCTGGTATCTCAGACAAAGAAATGTGGGTATGGACTGAAAGCAGACAGAAGCTCTAATGCTTTAAGAATGGCAGCTTTATGTAAAAATTCCAACAAAAATAGTGATTGGGGATTTTTTTTTTTAAGGCTGCTGGAGAACCTGGATCCAAAATACTGTGCAATCCCTCTCTGCTAAAACTCTAACGACAGCAAAGAGTTCTATTACTCAGCTTAGGTTATTCTTGGCAATGTCCATATCTCAGGTGGCATCAGTGGTGACCATACATAAACACACACACACACACTGAAGTCAGCTTATAATTAATTTCTTAGAATTACCAATTGAACTGCATAGGGGTTAAACGTTTTCAAGATAGGGAATACCACACACATGTAGACAACGGTGTATGACACGTAAGAGACTCAAGGAATATGCAGAGAGCTCTGAAGGGTGAATAAAAAATAAGTCACCCAATGGGATCATGGGCTCTCACATATATTACAAATATTTTCATCTGGCATGACATTTCCCCTTTGGTTTTATTAGTTTTGTGATTTTCACGGGCTCGGTGTTTTCTGTGGTGACAGCTGCACGTTTTTCTCTCTTCCGCTCACCTTTATGCTGAGAAAGGCATCCTTCATCCTGAAATACATCTGTGTGACTTTCGATGTGGGAGGGAATTCATTTCCGATCTTTCTGTAAAATCAATGTGTGGTGAAAGAATAAAAATAGACTCATTTTCCTAAATAATTAAGAATAATTTTTCCAGCCTCTTTCTTTCCCCGCCAGTGTGAGGTGTGACCTTTATCACGCCTTCACCACTTTTGTGTGCTAAAAATAAGATGTGATTTCGGGAAGGTGGAGGGGAGTTGCCATGAATTCCTCAGAGGCGTGTGCAGAGGTGGTGGTGGCCGCACGTGGGTGTCCTTCCTTTCCCCCTGCCCTCCCCCTTCCTCCCCAGAGACCAAGAACAGAGGGAAGGAAGCCAGGGCAACATTAAACAAGCTCTGCTGCTCTGGATAATGTCTGAGAAGGGGAAAAAAAAACACAGGCTGAGGTTTTGTGATTTAAAAACCGATTACCCTGCTGCAAGAACCCTGTGAGGGGCAGCCCCCGCCAGGCCCTGAGCGCTCGCTCCACGCCAGGCACTGCTCTGAGTACTTCCATGGACCACGTCACGGCATCCTCGTGGTCACCCACAACATGGGTGCGGATCTCATCACCCCGATTTTAGAGATGTCGAGGAAACTGACGCCCAGAGATGGCAGGTCCCTTCCCCCCAAAATCATTTAGAAGGACAGGAACCCACACCAGCCAATTGGCAACGGTGCTGGGATAATTATCATCGTCCAAATAGTCCGCCTCTGCAAAGAAGTCAAGTGTCAACAAACATGTGGAGAAAGGTCCCTGCAGATGGGACTTGTCTTGCAGAAAGGGTCCTGGGGGTAGAAAGTGATCAGGCCAGGTGACTCCGTGGTTCTGAGAACTGTGGACCGCCATCGGTTTCCAGGTAGTCGTTGAAAACGCCTGTTCTTCTGACATCAATGCTTTTCCTTTCCAGGAAAAGCTAAGACAGAGGCTTTCCACCTCTCCCCGAGTTAGGAGGGCAGAGCTGAAAGCTCTACCACAGTATCCTTCGGCTGATCAGAGAATTCTCTATCTATATCTTTGGAAATTAGTGGTCTTTGGGTGTTTTCTTTTTTTTTTTTTTTTTTTTTAATTTTTTTTTTAAATTTTTTTTTTTAAGATACATTTATTTATTTATTTATTCATTTTTAGAGAGGAGAGAGGAGAGAGAGACAGAGAGAGAGAGAAAGGGGAGGAGCTGGAAGCATCAACTCCCATATGTGCCTTGACCAGGCAAGCCCAGTCTCTGGGTGTTTTCATGGTTTACAATCACTTGTTGAGTTAGCAGACTTCTACGGAGTGTTTCAACGGGCCAGTAAGGTGACAGGCACCCGGCACGTGGTCAAGCAATATGGTGCATGCCCTGATGACTCAGGAAGCCCCTGCCTTGGGGACCTGCTTCTCTCTCTGAAATGGGGCTCTGTTTGCATGGAGTCAGGAGAAGCAGACACTCAGTCTGGACTGGGCATCCAGAGTCCTGGATCCCTGGGGCCCCCTTTGTAACTTGCCATCTTCACAACCATACCCTCTTTCAGCGTTCTTTTCCGGGAAGCAGGGGTAGCAGCACACTCCGCAGGTCTCGGTCACTGATTGCAAGCCTCGAGTGCGTGTGAGCGGTTCCTGACGTGCGTGAGTGGCCGTGGAGTTGCAAAGTTTTACCTCTGGAAACCAGAAACCCTGTCAGTTGATGCAAAGTTTTCCTCCTGGAAACCACAAACACTGCTAGTTGCCTTGTTTTTGTTTTCTGGCGTGTATGTGTTCTGTTGTTGGTTTTCTTGATTTACTTATTTATTTAAAAAGAATTTTTTTTTATTATTATTATTATTATTATTATTATTATTATTTTGATCAGCAACTTGGTTTAATGAGCGACTGGTTCGGCTGCTGCGGACCCGACTGGCCTGTCGGCTCCATGTCGGTCTCTGGGCTGACCTTTGCCATCGCTTCAAAGTCCCCAAAGAGGAATGAGCTGTCTCCTCTTTCTGTCAGTTCAAACCACATCCTGCCCATTTCCACTTTCCATAAGACAGCTCGTGACACCGGTGGTTTTAAGATGCGGCAGGCTTCGCGGTGAAGTGGTAGCAGAGGCCCTTTTCACAGAAGTGAGAATAACTCATCCAGCGGTCAGCGTGTCAGGTCTGGGCATGTTGTTCACCCCCTGCCCCCACCCCCAAGGCTTGATCCAAATCCCTGATTTGGGGGAGTGAGGCCACTCAGCCTCCTCTCCCTATCTACTTGCACGACTTTCTACACAAAAGCTAGCAGGAGGCCGGAACAACAGAGGTGCCACCGTGAAAGTGCTGCATGTGGTTGGTCAGGCAGAGGCTGGAGACGTAGGCTGCAGTGGTCGGAAAGGACCTCTTTGTGCCGCCGAGGAAAATGAGTCCAGGGAGGGTCCGTGCTTTGATTTGTTAGAGGCAGAGCCTGGGCTGGTACCGAGTTTTTGAGGTTCTTGGTTCATTCCAAGTAGACCAGGGGTATCCATATCTGTAATTCAAGGATGAGAGGCCTCACTGGAACAGGTGAATTTGTCCTGGTGCACAGATTGGGTCCTGGTGACCAAGGGGTATGTGGCACAGCCGGGAGCTGTTTGCCGAGAGCCAGGATGGGGCTGGTCGCAGAGTTAAGCACACACTCAGACACCACATGTTTTAAAAGCATTTGACACTTGAAGAAGAGAAGAGTAAGGAGGAAGAGGAGAAGCAACAGCAGTATTATTATTATTTTTTACAGAGAGAGAGAGAGTCAGAGAGAGGGATAGTTAGGGACAGACAAACAGGAGCAGAGAGAGATGAGAAGCATCAATCATCAGTTTTTTGTTGCAACACCTTAGTTGTTCATTGATTGCTTTCTCATATGTGCCTTGATTGTGGGCCTTCAGCAGACCGAGTAATCTTTTGCTCAAGCCAGCGATCTTGGGTCCCAGCTGGTGAGCTTTTGCTCAAAGCAGATGAGCCCACGCTCAAGCTGGCGACCTCGGGGTCTCGAACCTGGGTCCTCCGCATCTCAGTCCGACGCTCTATCCACTGCGCCACTGCCTGGTCAGGCAGCAGCAGTATTATTAATGATGAGACAATCAGGACTCTGGAATCCGTAAACTGGCGATTTGCAATCATTGTTTTTAAGGGCACAGTGGCTGAGCCACAATCTTTCCAATGTCTATGGGAAACTGGGCAGAGCGATGGAAGACCCACAGCCTGCAGTAGGTTTGAGAAAAAGCCAGACCCAGGAGAAGGGCTCAGGACCAGCCTGCGTGGCGAGTGTCCCCGGAGTGTGCAGCCCACGCCCCCGATGTCCAGTGCCTGCTCGCTTGGGACTGTCCTTGTGCTGCCCTCCCTGGGGCGGGCAGGCAGGTGGGGGGGGGCCTGGATGCTTTGACCAGAGGAAAAAGCATTTTCCAAACACAACTCCCCAGACACGCCTGACCCTGGACGATGTTTACACCAGGCTGAGGGCTCCCCTTATCTTTCAAGGGTACCAGGTGGCCTGTAAACGGTTAACTTATTAACTCGGCTTTGATTCTCGCCAGGAAGCCAGGACTGAATGCCACCCTTGCTCCTTGTGGCCTCCGGTTGTACAGCCCGTGCCTGGGCCTCTCTGGAAGCAGCAGCAACTCTGAGCCCGATGGAGAAGGAGTCTCTTGTGCAGAAGAGCCAGCGCCTGGAAGCCCGGATCCCAGACCTGCTGATCGGGGCTCCTTGCGGCCCCGCTGGGGGGCGAGTTTCCCTCTGTCAGTTTAACCGACAGGACAGCCCAGATAAGAGGTGCTGGGCCAGTCCCCCAGGTTGCACAATCAACCACGTTGCCAACTGAGGGGAGTTGTTTTCCAGCCCCTACGGTCAAACACACTTCCTCAGGGCTGTTCTCCCCACCACCTCCTCTCCATCCCGTTTTCAGTTTTCAAGTTGGTCTGAAGTAGGTGTCGGGGTTTTGGGGGGGGGGGTGGGCACAGAGGGAGATTTTCCTTTTTCTCCTTCAAGCTCTGGCATGGTGTCTGCCTCTGGCCTCCTGCGCCCTCCCCTGCCCCAACATGTACCCAGGGCTGCTGTTCACGGTGGACCGGGCTAGGTACCCGCAGGGTCCCATTCCGGACGAGCCCGAGAGCTGAGCCATGTGGCAAACGGCGAATAGGGTGCTGCGGCCCGGGCCGCGGAACCACGAAACCTTCCGCTCGCTCAGGAAGGAGAGTCTCTCTGGTAGCTGTGTCCCCAAACTCACGCCCGCCAGCTCACCAGTCGGGTCCTCACACTGCCACTGAGAGCGGTTCGCGTCCCTGGGATGGCCTCGGCCGGCGCCCCTCGTCCTGCGCGACAGCCTCTGCCCTGCCTCCCGTGCGGGCGGCTCCCTCACCGCGTCCCCATGGGAGGCGTCTGCCTGGCAGCAAGGGTCTCACCGTGGAGGAGCTGCATGTCCCACGGACCACTCACAGCAGGGGGCTGGGGTTAAATCCCAAGGCAGGATAAGCGGCAGCAGTGACTGCACTGATCAGCTCTATGGCTCAAAAAATTTAAAAAAACAGAAAAAACTAGGAGAGCCAACAACCCACACATGAGCCAGATGGGGAGAGTGCTAGAGAGAGACACCGGGTAGAGGGAGGCTGGGGGCGGCCACCCGCAGTCGGCACAAGCTCCAGACCTGGGCTTGTTCAACCTGATGCCGCAGCCCCTGGTGCAAAGGGGCCGCACCCTACACCGGGAGAGCCAGGCGGCCAGCAGGGCACAGCCCTCGGAGGCCCTCTCCGCTGCCTGGCCTGAACATGGGGCACTGCTGGCATTGCCCCCTGGACTGTGTGAAGGGGAGTGACCAGCTTAGAGGGTCCTTGGTTCTTTGATCTCTGCTCCTCTGGGCTCATGGATGAGGGACCTACAGCCCCGCTCCCTGCCAGAGGGCCATGGGGGTCCCTCTGGCCTGGGTCTTCTCACCGCTGTCTCAGACATCAAGGGGAGGCGGCTCAATGAAGCTGCAAGTCCTAACAAAATGGGCTTTGACGCACCGGATTGGAGGATCTTGAAGCTCCAGCCAGAAGAAAGGCAGTGATGAACACACGATGCTTCAAATCAAGCCTCAGCGGGTGCACGCACGTGTGAACTGAACATTGTACCCGCACTGCTCCCAGTTTTCACCTGGGGCACACAGGCGAGCCAGCCATCATCCCTGGCTGCCCCGTCCCGACTCCCACCTCGGCTGCAGCCTGTCTACACGGATCTGAATCCTGTTCTGGGCTGGGCCCGGAGCTGGGGGAGGGGAGCTGGGGTAGGTCGTCCCCTCCCCACACAGCACAGTGCGGACAGCCTTCCCGTGGGCTCAGGTTATACCATCGCTGAATTGAAACAGGTGGTCAAGAATGGCGGGTCCCCAGGCTGACCTCCCCGCTCTGCTCCACGTACCTAATCCCCAATCCCGACAACCGATCATTCTCATCAGGTCACCTCCCCCCTCCTGTGCAACCACCAGTTGTTCACCAATAATTCGAAACTGTCTTTTGTGACAGAGACAATAAATGTCCGCAGTTTATCTGCCGTGCCTGATCCCAAGACTAAAGGGGAGGGGCGGAGCTAAAGGGAGAGTGTAACGACAGAGTTCGCTGGCAACCTGTGGAAAGATCCCTGGAGACTTACTCCTCACCCCGGGACAGGGGAAGGACAAACACTTCTCCATCAGTCAGAGTCCTCTGATCATCATGTGGTCCCTTCCCAGCGAGCATGCCCGGCTCCCCTTGGGGCACTTTCTCTGCTCCTCCATTCTCCATCATCACTCCTGACGCACCTGTGGCCAGCTTGGGAGGCCACAGCCCTTGTCACCGCACTGTGGGCAAGTGGGTGAACATCTGCGGTGTAAACAGATCCTCCCGTGGTCCGGCCGGTGGGAGGCGACGTCTCCACCGTCCGAGCTCGTCCACAATGAAGAGGCGCTGATGGACAGAAGAAGAAATCCTTACCTGTCTCACCCAGTGTCCTGCTTACACTGTGCCACACTGTTTGCACCCAGATGAGGGCTAGGGGGACAGGGTCCCAGACTGGGGTGGGGCTGGGAAAGACCATGTGTGAGTGTGTGTGTATGCCTATGTATGTGTGCATGTGTATATGTATGTGTGTGTGCAGGGGTATGTATGTGTGCATGCAGATGTGTGCCTGTGCACGTGTGTTGTGTGTGCATGCATGTGTGTTCGTGGGTAGGTGTTTGTGTGCATGCACGTGTGTGTGTGCATACAGGTGTGTGTGTGTGTCTGTGTGCGGAGGTGTGTGTACGTGTGTGTGTGTGCGCGCGAATATTCGAAGAAGAAGGGAACAGTTGAGTGCCCCAGAGGAGGCTGGCTAGAGTAAATGATTTAAGAAGCTCTGGGCTAGTGATAGGCAGGAGTCAGGAGAGGGGATGAGGCAAGGTCCGGTGAAGCAGGGGGCAGGGCTGAGCACAAGGAAAAACCAGGAAACCCCTGCCTTGATTAGAACCTGGTTCAAGTGCCCCTTTGGATTCTTTGATTCAAGTGCACCTTTGAATTCCTTGGGACCCCCATTGTGTTAGACAAGGTCCGGTCCTTTAAAATAGAAGTTGGAGCAAAGATCCTATTTGGGGAGGAGGGGGAGAAGGGTGAGGAACTTCTGTGAGTTGGGGCAATCTCAGGCCAACATCAGCAGATACAGGACGGCAGCTTAGGAGCCTGCTGGCCAGGGAAGAGCCGTTTCCCCGCTTCCCTGAGGGCTAAGAGGGCCAGGGGACCCTCCAAAGGTGAAAGTCTTCCATTCTCTTTCCATAGCAGCTGGAAAGCATTTTCTAATGAAACAACATAGTAAAAAGATAGAAGATAGCTGAGGTCAAGGCGAGTGGAGCCCAGGCGAGTGCCTGGAGAGGTAAGGCCAGGAGCAGAAACCCAGTGTCTCCAGAGGTGAGGAATGACTTCAGGCTGGGACACTGTGGCCTCGTCCCCCCAGTGTGTTCTGTGGTGCATTAGCCAGTGTCATGTGAAGGAGGCTCTCCCACTGGGTGAGTTTCGGGAGCGTGGGGTTGAACAAAGGAAGTCCCCTTTATTGCAGGGCCTCTCGCAGCCTTCGTTATGCAAATGTGACTTAAGATTTGGCAATGGGACCCCGTTTGGGCAAAGTGCCTCCTGAGGCTGATGATCACAGAACACCCTCTTGGAAGCGCCGTGGTGGCCGGTCACGGGAAATGTGGCTAACAGGCCCACTTGGAAAACTTGAGAGCAGAGCCAAACCTCTCCTTTCACTGAACTATGAAGTTTACACATTTTTTTTTCCTTAACCTTGCTTTGTTCCCTTCTAGAGGCCAAGACCTTGGCCCCAGTGACCTCCCCCCCTTTCTGGAGGGGAGCCCTGATCGGCCTGGAGGGCTCACCTTGCCAGTGGCTCTGCCCTCACTGTCCTGAGCCCGCTTGGCAGTTCCTTGTGCCAAGCCCAGGAAGCCCGCTCCCCAGCCCTCCACACTCCTGTACAGGTGGACCAGGGAGAGCCCCCTCTGTCTGAATAACACTCTGCCTCGGGAAAGATAGCCCACGAGGTCTTTAGAATAGCCCGAGGGTCATGGCCAGATCACAGTAACAATAATAATATGGCCTATTTGCTGTAGGAGAGAATTCAGAATAAGGAGGCTCTTGGACTTCATCCAGATGGTGTGAGTTACAAAGGAACCATGCACTGCCTTGCAGGGCCAACTGGTGAGGCAGCCCTGAGCCCCAGGGGACCACGGGGTGGAGGGACAGAGTGTTTGTCGGGAGAAGAATGGCCTGCCCGCGGCTAGTCACTGGTCGTACAGCACCCCACGACATGTCACCCCCTCACCCCCCACCCCAGACAGGAGGATTGGCTCCAGAGACAACTGAACAGGTTGGGAGTCCGGAGACCAGAATGTCTAACCCCAGTCCAGCCACTGGTGAGCTGGCTGACCCCAGGGCAAATCACTTTGTGTGGTTTCCTCGTTGGGAAAGGAAAAAAAAATAGAAGAGATAAAATCTGATCTACCTCTCGGAGGATCGGGTGGTTTCTGTTTTGTTTTTTTCTGAAGAGCAACTAATAAAAATGATACCAAACCCTCTGAAAATAAATACAGGCTCTATGCATTTTTAGCAATAATAGCAAGTACTCTCATTGGGATCATGGCTCAATTTACCATGATAAAATCACTGGTAAATTTCTAGAAAGTCACTTCATTGTACACATACCTTCCCATAGAAAATGGTTTTCTGTTCGGAGAAAGTTAACGGACACTCAAAGTCATTCATTTGGGGGGTTATGTATTTCTTTTCCCCAGTCAAATAGTCTTTCTCTCTCTCTCTTTCTCTCTTTCTCTTTTTCTCTCCAACTTTCCATTTTGGTCATATTTCAGAAATGGCTGACCTTCAGACTCTGAACTCTCACTTACCCAGAATGAATTTAGGAAAAAAATAATGAGATTAACAGATAAGTAAACAAACATTTTGATTGAGACCTGAACTGTAGAAGTACTTTGGGCAGTATGGAATTACATGTTTCCATATTCTTTGTTGGTCGGCATGAAACCCAAACCCCGAAGGTTATATTAAAACATAATCGCCTCACTCCTCAGGGCCTGAGAAAGAGGTTTTAATGTGGCAACTTAAAGGGTACTGATTGTGCTAAGCACAATGGCACAAATGAGTGTTTTCGTTGCTTTTGTTTCTTTCAGAAGAAAAATTAGCTCTTGGGAAGGGTAGAAAGGTACCACATTTCAGAGCCCCTCCTCGCCAAAGGGGGAAATACCTTGGTGGACCTCTGAGTGTGGTAGATTAGAGGCCAACGTGGAATGAGGACTCGTGCAGGTTTTATGTTGTAAGAACCTAGAGTCTGGCCTTCAGGGGTGCTTCTAAGTTGAAACTTTGTTTGTTTGTTTTTTGTATTTAATACATATTTCATAGACTCCTATCTGAAAAGCATTCTGATTGATTGGCGGCAGGGTGCCACCTCTCTCTTATCTAACTGGACAATTCCCCGCTTTCTCTCTAAAATCCCAGAATATCCAGGAACTTGAAGAGGTTGCTCTGTTTGTCCTCGGCTGATGTCATGCTGCTATTGAGTTGGGACTGGAAAATGCTCCCCCTGTCCGTCTCTCCTTTCTCCTTTGGATTCTCAGTGGTCTTGCTAAGCACACAGCAGGTGTGTGGCTTACGGGGCTGGGCAGCCTTCCCTCGCTCGCCCAGCAGGAGGTGCCCAAGAGCACACTTTCTGCAGATGGGTGGCTCTGTCTAGTAGGCTCATGCTCAGCTTTGGTCACAGGCCCACTCTGTCCAGGAACATCAACCTTCACCTCCCTCTAATTTTCCTGATGTCAGGAGGGGCCCCTTAGAGCAGCCCGGTCCGATACATAAACACAGGTCCCATGGTTATTTACATTTAAATTAATTCAGGTTAAATGAAATTTAAATTTTAGTTTCTCAGTCACACTAGTCCCATCTCAAATACTCAAAGTATGGAGCAATGTAGCTATAGCACATTCCTATCATCACAGAGACCCCAATGGGAAGGGGCTGCCTCAGAGATTCCCCAGCCCAGGCCTTTACTTAAATTCACTGGATTTTAAGAAACTAAGACCCATAAGGTTAAATGACTTTTCCCAGGATATCCAGGGATTGGCAAGAATATATTTCTTGGTCGTTTTTGTAATCCTGCAGGATGTCCTTTACTTTCATCTTGATTTCTTTAAAAGGAATTTTTCTATATCAAATTATATATTTGATTTTTGCAAGTAAAACAATCTAATACAATGAAGGTCTTATAGTATAGATACGCTGATCCTTTGGGGAGATGCTCAACACTGTATAAATCAATTATGTCTAAATGCTTCCCTGTTATTTTTAGTGACCCATGAATTTCACAAGAAAGAAAGTCTGGATTAAGTGTTGGAGACCAAGGAATACTGCTATAATTATTCCCTACCCAGACTGCGCTAACAGCATTGTGCTCCTCAGAAAGATACTGGGAACACATCAATGACATGAGAAGGCCAACAGGCCAGTGTGTTCTGGAGTCACTGGACTCCATTGTTGTATCATCCACAGTTAGTCGACGCCATTGGTCAGACCCCGGATGGGAAATGCAATCTTACAACGTTTCGGTAGGTGTAGCCTGGGTAGTCCTCATACACACTTAGCCTCACTTACAGCTGAGACAGACAATATCTCTCTCCCTCAATCAGAGCCCCATGCAAGCTCTCCCCAGGACCAGAATGCATGTGAGTGGGAGACTGAAGCCGTGCTCGGTAGCAGAGATCAAATACCAAGAACAAGAGAGCACTGAAGATGGGGAATTCAGGACTCGGGACCTTGGAAAAGGCCCCCCCCATGTATGGTGCCAGGTGGGTACTTAAAATGTTGGAGGGATCACTTTGTAAAGTATGTAATTGTCGAACCACTGTACTGTACACCTAAAGCTCATACAAAATAATATTGAATGTAAACTTTAATTGAAAAATTAAAATTTTAAAAATATATACTGTTTAGTATATATTTTCTTTTGGTAAGACTACCAAAGAAAAAAATAAAAGAGAAAGACCTCCCTTTCCGTCACCCCCAAGAAAGTACACAGAAATGTCCTCTGGGAGCCACCTTTTGTGCTAGGCTTCCTTGTATACAATTTGTCCCTATAGAGATCAAAGGAAATTCTGGGCAATTGTTTTAGTTATTAATTAAATGAAATTGATCTACAACGATTTCCACAGTTAACCGAACCATGATATAGAGAGAAGATAAAAGAAAGAATCCGGGCTCACCGTGGCCTTTATTAATTTCCTCCTTATAATGAATGCCCCTCCTACATCCTTCCAAGCGCTTGCCCGCCCGTGCACAATAAAGACACACAAAAGGAAGCAATGGAGCATCTCCTCTTGACACAGTGGGTTGGGTTTCTCTGACTTGGACCTTGGCTTGTTGAAGAAGACACTACGTCAGGTCAGGGGTCCCCATGGATAGGGATTTCATTGAACAGATACTGAGGATGGGGGCAGTGGAGAAGCTCTGGCCAGTGTTTCCTGTGAATTACATGATGGAAAGGTGTGGTCCAGGATAGCAAACCAACCCGTAAGGAGGCAAGAGACAAGAGACCAAGTTGAGGAAGACCAGGTGAGGCAAGGAGCATGCATCAAACACCACTGGTCAGGGCGAGCAAGGGCCAGAGCCCGAAGGTCTGAGAATTAGCAAACCCAACGGTAGTATTCTGTTCTCTTTTGTAAATTTGGTCTATGTGGCTGAGCAAGAGCTCACTGAGTTTTCCTATAGTCAAGAGGGAGGATTGAGGTAGGGCAGACGGTGAGGCCTTGGGAGCAATGTCAAGAGCACCCTCCTTTCCAGGTGAGCTCTTCTCCCACATGGGCTCAGCCCGGAGACATGCCATGCTGTGCAGGTACCCCTTCTAGTTCCTTGCCATCCTCTCCGGCCAACTTGACTTTGCACCTGAGGTGCTGGCTATACAAACAGACAAGGGCCAGGCCATATGTGAGCACTGAACTCAGCACTGCCATCTACAGCAACCAGCTCTGGAGACCAACCCATTAGCTATGGTCACCAGCCCAGAAAATCAGCCTGCTCTCTGTAAATCAGACGGAAGGAAATTAGACCTCTATCTCTAGTAACAATCCAAGAAGCCAAACAATAACCCCTCAAACAGTCAGCCCTGGATATCCAGGATTGGATGAATAAATGACAGCCTCCTGGGTTTTTGTCCCCACTTCCAACTTAGGACCAACCAGAGAAAGCCAAACATGCTCCCCACCAACCACCTAGGACAGCAGTCGGCAAACCACAGCCTGCGAGCCACATGCGGCTCTTTGGCCCCTTGAGTGCGGCTCTTCCACAAAAGGCCACCTCGATAAGGAATGTACCTACCTATATAGTTTAAGTTTAAAAAATTTGGCTCTCAAAAGAAATTTCAATCATTGTACTGTTGATATTTGGCTCTGTTGACTAATGAGTTTGCCGACTGAGGACTTAGGTTGTCCTGTTTCTAGTTGGCTGTCCTCTGGCTTCCCCAGTCCAACAGCCCCCAGTGGGGCACACCCAAAGCCTTCCTTTTTCCTTCATCTACAAAGTCATCCACCGCCTTTGAGTCTCGCCCAAAGGCCAGGGGTGGGGGCTGACCCCCTTGCTGTGAAAAGCAAGCTCTGAATAAATGGCCTTTGCCTGTTCTCATCCAGTGGGTCTTCATGTATTTTCCACATGCCACACAATGGCGAGAGTGGTTTTCAGTGTGCGAACATACTCTGGCATCTGGCCAGGGACAAATTTGATCATGTGATCAGGTTAGAATGACCACTGGAGCCTCCTCAAGCCCACTAGTCCTCTTGGTTTCTGTGTCTGTGGAGTGCCTATGGCTTCCCTCAGAGCAGGAGATGAGTGTGATGACAGAGTGACTAAGCTCTGTTCGAATTTGAATTAGTTCTGGGTAGTACCACTGGGTAGAACATAAAGGAAGTAATTAGTGGAGGCAGATGGGAAAAGCCCCAAATTGGAATTTTGTTTTTAAGTAACACTTGGGAAAGGGCAATTTGGAAATGAAGACAACCTATTTCCCTAGTCCCCTGCACACAGGGCTCATTTTAAAGATGACAATGAGAAGGTAAGTTTTAAGTGGTGTCACAGGGAATGTTAGAAGCTAACGTTGCTCATCAAAAAGCTATCAGGGCAAGGAAATATCCAGGTGGTTATGGGGTGGAGATATTGCAGGAATTCTCCGCAGACATCTCGAATTGTTGGTCTTTGAAAATAAGGTCCACGTGCACTGTTCTCTACAGTGTCGTCATCCAGATTGTTTCTAAGTTTATAGCTAGGTTTTATCAAGATGGATTCTCATGATGTGTACCTGGCTCCAAGGACCACAGTTTATTATTATCCTGGGGGGTCATTTTTCTCTCTCTCTGTATATAAATTGAAAAGTCAAGGTTTGGTATCGATTAAGAAATTTGTCATTGTGGGTAATTACAGGAATTTGCTTCCTTAATTCTGTTTTTTAATTTAAATTTTAACTCTGTGTTTGCAGATATTGTGGGTTATTATTTTCTGTGGCTACACAGCTTTTAACGAATTGGAATACTAAATAGTGTGGTTTTCCATTTCATTCGGCACCATACCCCTTTCTCATTCACCATTGTGATCCTCAAACCCCTATCCCAGGAGGCTGGTAGGACATCGCGGGGCAGACAGTACGCCCATTTAACTGTTGAGCAATCTTAGATTCAAAGAGGTGGGATGCTTTACCCAAGCTCATGGCTTTTAGCAAGCAGGGATTCAAACCCTGATATTTTTATATCAAACATTAGCACCCACCAACAGGGTTCGCAATAAATAGTTTCCTTGAACACAATGCCATCTAGTTCCCTCTTGCAACCAACAGCCAATGTTTGAAAAGTAACCCAAGCTCGTTTGGGTCAATCTGGAAATGGAGAGTTGAGGGAGTAGGAGGGAGAGATGCTTTCTAGGCTTAGCAATTTAATGAGTGTGTGTGTGTGTGTATGTGTGTGTGTGTGTGTTGGGGAAACAAGCAGGCAGAAGAAGGCATGTATTTTACAGACATATTGTTTGTGTGTGAGCTATAAAACCTCGAGACGCCGAGTCTAGAGCTGCACTGACCAACATGGCAGCCGCCAGCCACATGTGGCCATCGGGCACTTGCAAGGTGGCTCGTCTGAGTGGAGATGTGCTCCAATTCTCGACTGCATACCGCTTTTGAAGACTTCATATATTTATATATACATATAATGGAAAATACCTTAATAATTTTTATATTGATTCTATGTTGACATGATATACTGGGTTAAATAAAATCTATTATTAAAATGAATTTCATGTATTAGTTTTAATTTTTAAAGTGACTCCTAGAAAATGAAAACTCACATATATGGCTCACACCTGGGGCTCACATATTTTACTTCTATTGGATGCCGCTGGCCCAGACGTTTTCCCTTTGGATAAGACAGTCACTGGATAGGTGCAGGGAGTGAGGCCAGGAGGCCATCGGGGACTCAGACAGGACAGAGACTCTTGCAGCCAAGGCCCCAAAGAACTGGTACACCCTGCCCTTGGGAATGAGGCCCTTATTATGCAAGACATTAAAGAAAAAAGAGTTCCATGTGGCAATTTCAATGGAAACATTTTTACTTCTGAAACCTAGTTTCTTTCCTAAACTCCCCCCGGGCAAAATGGATTATTGCTTCCTGGAAATCGAAGCAGGGGACTTGAAAGTGTTTCATATTAAAAACAGAAAAGCCCAAGGAGGAGGAAAATAATTATGTTTCCAAAAGCTTTCAGAACAAATGCTTGCTTGTGAGAAATAATTTTCCTATAAATATTTTATTCCTCCTTTCCTTTCTTCTGTCCCCCAGCTGAGGATTTCCACATGGACATAGGGGGTATGTTCCCCTCGGGAGAGGAGATCAAAGCCCCTGGACCACTTGCCTGGTGTTTTACTCACAGTCTTTGTAGGGCCTGCCCCCACCTGCCTGCAGGGCTCTGAGAGGAAGTAGGCTCACAACTTTGGGAAAACAGACAGAGCATGCAGAGAAAAATGTGCAGCGACATTGCCTCTGAGCCGGTTGTTTCAAACAAAAAGGTTCATGGGGTTGGCTAAAGAGAGAAATGCTTATGGTGGGTCTGTGGGAACCTGCCCTGTTCTGAAAGACATTTAGTAATGGAAATGGTCGATTACTTTTGACTGATGCTAAAGATGACTGCAGAACACAAACAGCCCATTCAGTGGTGTTCCCCAACTCAAGTCCATGTGCCCAATGCTTTGAAAGGTCAAAACTCTAAACGTCAGGGTTTGGAGTACGGAAAAGTTTACTGATGAGAAGGTGCCGTCCGAGAAGAGAGACCCACTGGTGCCTCAGATCCATGCTGCTCGCTGGACTAGGCTGAGGGGTTTAAGGGGGCTAGGGGAACAGGTGTGCAGAAGTGCTGGTGGGGCGAATTTTAATTGGGTGGGGGCTTGCAAGTTGGCCATTTATGGTAACAGAACATCAACACCGGATCCTCCTGGATAAAGAACGCTGGTTCCTGAAGAGGTTCTGGTGTTCCAGTTCAGGCTACATTCTGGTAACCTTAGTTCCGTGTGTGGGTGTGGGAGGAAGGAGGGTGGTGGGGAACGAGACTTTGGTTCTGGGTGCAGCTGGAGCTCACGGCTCTTTGTTCTGCGCATGCGCCGGCCGCATGACTGGCACTATCGGTGGTTGTCTCTGAAGAGCGACTCAGCATCTCATTAAACAGGATAGGACCCTTTCGACCTGGTTCTGTGGTAACCCCAGATGCTGGAGCCGGAGGGGACAGGGCTGGCTGAGCTGAGAGGGAACAGCTAGAGTTCCAGTCAGGTGTTAGGACCCTTTGGGACTGGTTCTGCAGCTACAATAGGACTTGAAAAATATTTTAAAAAACTAAAAATAGGGAAGGTACTGGAACAAAAGTTCCTGAGGCCAAAGTCTGGGTTTTGATAATTCCTAATGCCTAAAGTCCAGCCCCGACCTGTCCTCAGACTGAAGCTCAGCAAATATTTGATGGATCCACTATCAATCAACCTGTTGAAAGTGCTTCAAGTGGGGGTGAAGTGCCCGAGGTGTTTACAGTACAACTGATAGGAAAGGACAGTACAACTGATAGAAAAGGGGAAGCTAGGGAAAGACCTAGTCTGGGGAGTGGATGGAAAGTTAGAATTGGTCCATGTATTGAGATAACAGTAAATATCCAATTGCCCATGGACAGCAATAGCTGAAAAGAGAGACCTAAAGGTTATCGTTGATGATCAGCAGATCATTGAGTCAGCTCTCAGCTAAGAAACCATAATCACGTTTGGTATAATTTTTTAAAAAGATGTTGATACATGGAGTGGGTCCAAATGGAGGCACTGGGGTGGTGTAGGGCTGAGAACTGTGGCTGGTTCATTCTCTGGGTTTTGAGAAGCAAAGCTTCCAGGAACGTATCGTCCTGTCTCTGCATTCAGGGACTGACCTGACCCGCAGCAGGGCTAGACCTGTGCTGTGCCCTGCCAGAGGACGGTCCGCAGAGGTCGCCTCTGTTTCTGCTCGCATCGCAATCCAGGCACTGACCGCACTTGGTTCCAGACGACCTTTCCAAGGACGACGTACAGCGAACAGCTTTGGGAGGTAGAGACAGGTCTCCCTCCGGAGGGAAGCCCAGACGTGCTTACAGCCTCGGGAGACAAACCTGGCGTCTCCTTCCCCTGCAAGGGGCCGGCATGCTCACTGCTCATTACTAAGGTGACAAATTGTCCTCCTTTAGGGAGGATAGTCTTTCTTTTGTAAGTTCTGTCCTCCTTCGAAAAGTGTCCTCCTACATGTCCTCCTCTCTGATATTGGAAGACTAATCTGCAAATGTCCGTATTCGATCCATGCAGAGTCGATCCCTTGTGTGTGATGTGACGTATTTATATCTAAATGAGTAATTTTTTCTTACAATTATTATTAAAAATTAATAGGCATGTAAGCATAATTATTACAATATAAAATATTATAAATGTTTTATTATACATTTATCATATTATAATGTATTATTGTTGCAATGAAGAAAACGTTTCTTTTATTTACGATATTTAATTCTATTTATTTTTGTCCTTTTCATTGTAAAAAAAAGTTGGTCACCTTACTACTTGCAGAAGGACCGCCTTTTCTAAACACTCGAACTCCAAGTTCCTCTCCTGTATCACAACCCACGTCGTGTGCCGATGCCGAGGTTAGCAGCTCCTCTTTACACGATTCTCTGGGAACTGAGGCTTGGGTCGGGGTGTAGGGGTGTGGCTGGCTCCAAAGATGCTGATTCTCTGGCTTCTGCAATTGCCCTGAGTCTCTGTCTCGACCCAAGAGTCTCATGTTTGCAACCGGCATCCATAAAACGGCAACAAGCTGACTAGTCTCAGGGCCTCTCAGAGTTTTTTGGAAGTCACTCTCAGAGATTCTTATTCTGGATCCATGGAGGAGCCATAGGAGACCCTGAAGGGAGTGTATAATTAAGGCTGGGTCAGAGAGAGTTCTCTCGAGGGGGGCGAGAAGAGAGAAGAGAAAGGAGAGAGCCTCACTGCTGTGGGGCAAGTCTTTCACTATGAGCCAGATTCAGAAGGTTTGGCAACATCTAATAAGAATGGTATAGGTCATATATATATAGGAGCATGCAACCAGGACACAGGCAGACAAATGACAAGTAGGATAAGGAGGGCGATGGGCTGCAGGGTGGTTGTTGTTTTTTTATGCAAAACCAAAAGAAGAAGAAAAAACAGAAATTTTAACATGAATTCTGCAGTAAGAATACATTTAAAACTGATTAAAGATTGATTAACCTCTTACACTTTCTTTATAACAAAGGTAAGTCTATGCATGTAAATGAATTTTTGTAACCCTCCTAAAGCTTTATTTCCTTTTTTAGTCCTGGCATGAGTAATTATTACAATTATTATTACCCAATGACCTGCTTGCTTGGTGCTGACAGAAAGATTTATTTCAACATGAGAGCTCCACTGGGTCCTGGAGGAGGGAGTGTATTTTCCACCCCTGTCCCCCCACCTTTCCAACCCCCACTCACACCCACCTTGGAACTTCCGGTAAAGTTCAGAGGAGGACTGAGAGGGGTGGACAGGGCAGGGGACTTCCAAAATGTGGCCACGAAAGGAAGTTGGCAAAGGATTTCATTTCCAATGCATTGTTAATAGTATGAAAAAGAAAAGTGTCCCCACACTGTTGATGGTGGGATTATTTTTTTATGGTGTAATTTATAGCCCCTTCTATGAAGTAATTATGATTCCTGATAAAATAGTTGAGCAATTTCTGGATAGACTTTAATGGGATTAAAAAATCCGGAGAAGTTAGGGCTCCCCACTTAGGTATTTTAAAACACGTCAATTCAAATAGATTTTGACTATTCTTTGGTTGTGGCACCATTTTTCCCTAGATGTCTGTTCCAAGACAGAATCCCTGAACTGAGGCTAGTTTGAAATAGAATTTTCAGGAAGGAGACTTGATTTGGGGTGCTGAACAAACCACACAGTATGCAGATGAAGTGTTGTATATTTCTGTGCTTGAAAGCTATACAGTTTTATTAACCCGTGTCACTCCAATAAAGTCAATGAAAAGGAAAAAATGAAGCAAAGTTCTAACCTTAGCATTATTTATGCCCCTGGAGAGAATAAGTAAATAAAAACACAAATGAAATAAAAACAATCATTAAAAGGCAGAAAAAGAATGTTTATACACACTAAAAACAACTTTGAGAAGGCATTTTAATAATTGATCCTTTAAAATAAATTTGCTACATCACTTTTAATTATAGACAATGAAATCTAAATACCATAAATGATTTGATTTTCAGCATCAACTATGTGAAAAATACAGGAACAAGTTATTTTTTGACACCTAGAAACTTCATATTTTCCTTTTTTTGCCCTTCAAGCTCATATTTCTACCTTCCATTTTATCCTAATATGATATTTCTTACAACTGAAAGCTTAGAATGAACCACACATAATTTTCTACAAAACTCTATAAATTTTTGTGACCATAAGGCTTTACTTTTGTTTTTTAGTTGAATAATTATCACTATTTTTATTATTACTCAATTGATAAAAATGTACAAATACATTACACATTTTGATAAATAATTATTACATATAAATTTTACGTTTTATTGGAAATACACCCCTTAATGAAATGGATGGGGCTGGTTTACTCCACCTCCCCAAGAAGAACATGTATCCATAAATAGAAACTACCTACTGGTACAAAGAACCTAGGGTTGGCCATCAAGTCTGTTCTTGTTCTCTGTTTCTAAGATGTAAGCTCTGAGGAGTGTTGTTCACATAACAAGTACATGGGAGTGAAAGGAGTTTGTTATAGTAATATCACTCAACTCTTTGGACTTCTGAGTTATATTCTGAAATCACATTTAAAAAAATATATATCTGCCAGCTGTCTTGACTGGATACTCTTTCAACTTTGTCAAAAGCCAGAAATCGGAAAAACGGTTTGCAAAACTATTAGCTTCTCCTAAGGATTCAAATCAGACTTTTTGGTAATTGGAGGGTTTCAATACCCCCAGGAATGTGAAGGTAAATTGGCTCCATGGAAAATAAAAGTCATGGGGGGGGGATATTTACTAAAAAAAGCTGTTTTGTAGGTTTTGCTCATTTCCTTGGTGTAAATATTTCCATAACCACAGAGCCAGTCTAAACAGGTCTCCTCCTATTTTTAATAAGATACTAAGTTGTTTTTCACAGATAACAGAACAAGGCTGGAAAAATCTTGATATTGGTCAGCAGACTCGTACACTAGAGAAAGAATTTACCCTAGAATAACCTTTCAACTCAAGGGGTCAACATCCAGGTATTCCCTAGCACTTATGGGTTAGGCTCTCATGCCCCCAGCACATGAGCACCGATCTCCTGTTGAGCCCTTCTATTCCTTAAAACACCTGATTATCCTTTGGAACAGCTGTGCCCCAAGGTGCCGTGTGCAGCCATTTCAAGATAAGTGATTGAGAGAAAAAAACACAGGCTGAGTTTGAAGGACCATGGCTCAAATCCTGCCTCCTGTAACTTGTAATGTTTGAGGACTGGGGCATATTGTTTAGCTCCCATTAGTCTCAGTTTTCTCCTATGAAACAGGAGACACCAACCTTCCAAGGCGGTAGGAAGTGGCAGGGGGTGTGTGTACAAGGCGGGCATCCCTCGATGCACTACAGGTGGATGTTACTATCTGAGTCCTCTTACTTAAGTTGAAGGGAAGAGACTCAGAGGGTTGATGCTTGGGGTGTCCATCCAAGGCAGAGACACGGGAGCCTTGTTACTTAGGGTGGTTGTTTTTTTCCTCCAGTTAGTGACTGCTTTGGTATCTAAAAATCCCCACTTCAAACAGAACTTTCAACTTGTTTTTCTCCTTTTGATGTAGTCTTTCATCTTATGGGCTGCAGGTAGAGGCTGGACTCTTCACCTGGTGTGGACAAGCACACCCAACAGCAACCATCTCTCTCTCCGGGAGTAGAGCCCAAGCCTGATCCAGCTTGGACCTAACTAACCAGGTTTAGTAAGGAAGAAGCAGAGGGCCTTCTCCTCAGGTGGTTTTATGTGTAAGGCAACCCCCTAGCCTGGTCTT
The DNA here is from genome assembly GCF_036850765.1 of Saccopteryx bilineata. Classification (NCBI taxonomy): domain Eukaryota; kingdom Metazoa; phylum Chordata; class Mammalia; order Chiroptera; family Emballonuridae; genus Saccopteryx; species Saccopteryx bilineata. The sequence goes on along the minus strand of NC_089500.1, from coordinate 10,214,591 downwards.
CTGGGCTCTGTTAGCACGAGGCTTCTGGTGGCTCTACTGGCTTGCTAAGAAGGCTCTTTAAAGTCTTGTTTAATGACGCTGGCAGAGCAAAGTCATGTCACCACATTATAAACAACTCTAGGGTGGACTTTATTATGCTTCATAGTATTACCTGGAGAGACAAGGAAAGTTTAATGGCAATGTGGCTTTTTCTGATAACACACACACAAGAGTGTCCTTATATTCAATGCTGGCCATCTAGAAACTTGTCTGATCTTAACTATCTAAATAAAATATGCTTACAATGTATGTGTGTGTGTACATGAAATGTTGCAGGATAGCCACTCCTGAAAAAGTATTAATCTTAAAAACAGCCACGGGAGGTAAAAGTGGAATCTGATAACAAAAACTTTTGATACGAAAACACTTTTTATATACTTTATTTCAAACAAAAATAATCCCAGTAACTCAAAACAAAGGCAAAACTTGGTTGAAAACTCAAGAAGACGGTATAATAAACACAACCACCAATACTTCCCAGAAAGAAATTTGATTGGCTATCACTCCTTCCAATGGTACCCTGGAGGGAACAATTTTATAAAATGAGCTGGCTTGGAAGGCCCACCGCAGACTCCCCACAAGGTTTAGGTATATGGCATTATTCAGTATCTACATCACAGTCATACTTAGTAACAGTCCCAGGATCTTTTGATTAAGCCTTTTCGTCTTACACAAGTGTTTTTATCTGCTGGGCTTACATTGGTACACAAAACAAACTCGTCCTCAACAGGATATTGGCTTTGAGTTGTTTTTCTGGGGTAGCCATGATGAATGGCTGCAGTACCATTCATTCTCCATCTGGTTTCCTTTGCGCCCAGTGGGATGCATATTTCATGGTTGTCCAAGGTCTGTCCTATGAGCACAGACACAGAATAGAATGATTCTTTGGGTAAGGACAAGGGACTGGTGCAATCTCTTATCCAACTGAGTTTCACATTGTTTTGTTTTTATTTTCTTTCTTTCTGTACTGTGCATAATAAATATTTAGAAACAGATATCCCTACCAACCAGAAGGTTTTCATTAAATATCCTATTGGTTAAAACTGCACATGTATTGTTTAAGTAGCCATTAGGCACAGCCAGGATTGAAACATATTACCCATTGCTGGAAAATGTTTAGAAGAGTTTGGTCTATCTGCACTGCCATACAGAGCTGAATTTTGAGTTATTCTGATGTCTCTAGAAACTAAACATATCACAGAACTTAAAAATGTTCCTCACTCATTGCATAAGGTCCTTTACAGAGGTATGACCTTGACTGCTAGTCAAGGTCACACTTGTTTCCATGTTATGCCCCACAGTCCTGGCTCTTCTGAAATCTCTACTTCCTGATCCAGTCTTGGAAATGTTTTGCTCATTTGAAAATTCCTCCCTCCCACCCCCGCAACAAATATCCTTTGTCCCATAATAATTTTTTTTTAAATCCCTGGAAGATCCAAATTGAATAACAATAAAGATCTGGTTGGAACCGTCATAAGCCTGACAATGCAGAATTGTATTTCTTAAAAAAAGTGTGCAACCACATTTGTCTGGGCAGCAAAAGATAGCCCAGAATAAAATCAGAATAGAGTTTCAACTGACTCCCGAATTTCCTTAGAATGGCTTATATTTCAAGCCTTTCCTGTTTCTCTCTGATAGACCAGGTATACATTACTAACTATGAGTGATAAGAAAGAATAAAAACACAGCCGCTGCCTTAAAAGTACAACTGAAATTAGAATTTAAGTTCACATTTGTAAATTAGTCTATTTAGCCTAAGTTTAATTGCCAGAGAGACTATTTGCAATTTTGTTCTGTCCATATAGGCCTTTAAATACGAAAATGTGATGGGGCTACCTTTACTTATTTATATTTAATCCTGGTTATTATAACTCCTCCTGATTTATCATCACTGCCTAATTTCCCACACTGGGCCAGGATTAGGTCTGTAAAATGATAAGCAATAAATATTTACTAGTGATATAAAAGTTGCATCCAAATACTACGCCACATCTGAATATGCAGAGATAAGTGGGCTGGGCAGAACACGCTTTCTCAGTGTTTGAACTAATGAAAGGTGCTTCCTTAATTCGAAATGTGACTTTCACCCAAATCTTAAGCATACAAGAATTTTCAGCTACTTTCAAAACCGAGATGGACTGTTCACTGTGGGACATGTCCACTGTTTTCATCTCTCCGAGTGCTTGTGCTGTGAGGGCTAGGCTGGGCCAAGGAGGTTCTTGGGTGGTTTCTCTTTGTGGTTCTTTTTAGAGCCCTTGACCTCAATTCGGAAAGTGCGTGTATTCTCTCTAACCCTGACGTTGGCCAACCCAGGCAACATACATCCGTGTGTGCGTCCCTTCTCAACAAAGAAACAAGTAGGATTGGTTCTCTGGTTGTCAGGCCACAAAATAATTGAGACAATGCAAAAAAAAAAAAAAAAAAAAAAAGGGGAGGAAAAAAATGACTAGTTGAGGCTTTTATGTACATTCATTGCTTCTAATATGTTTTTAACAACAAGAAAAATGCAACATAACTACTCTTAGAGTGAGTGCAGCCGCCATACTGTACAGTTTCAGGTCCAGGCGGCTGGGCACACTCACCATTAAAACCAGGTAACAAAACCCCACAGCCAAAGAAAACCAGCCAGAAGTTAACCCCTGTGAGTTTTTTCTTTTCTTTTTTTTTTAATATATATATACATTTTTAAAACTATTTTGCAAGTCCCAGTTTGAACAATAACAACAATAACAATAAAAGACAAACAGGTTTTATATTAAAAATGTCCACGTTCTTCATTGTTACTTCTAAAAGCAGCTTGGAGGATGTCGCCACTTGGAGTGTACTGCAAACTGACTCCATTAAGATGATCTTGGCAGAATAGCAGCACAGGGTTTGATATTCCATACTCATCACTTTTGACAATGTAAACCTTTCATAAAATAATATCTCTTAAAAATTAGAATCATTCAAAGGTCTGATCGTCCTGTTCCCTGAGGCCTGCCAGGGAGGTCTGGCTTCATACCATGGGGTTTCCTGCTTTCTCAGTGTGGGGCATTAAGTGCCACACTGCCTTTCAGGAAAAACCTGAAGAACAGCCAGGGAAAGGGCCCTGCAGAAGGAGGGCAGGAGCACACTCTAGATGAGTCTATGTGGAAACAGGCCATGCAACTCTCCAAAAGGTCAACCCATCAGAGCCAGAATTTTAACCCCCTAGTCACTTCCCATCTGGATTTTCAACTGAATGAACCTCATGGGTTGAACCAAACATGTATGCAAATCCTAAATAATGTGAGTTAAATTCGGACCTGCCCAGGGACAAATACACCCTCAAAGAACTAGGGCAAAGGGACAACAGCTCTATCCCTCAACAATAAACAATTGTGTCGTCACAGAAGCGCATATAGCTTGGCTGAAACAAAGTGTCTCCTCAGCTGATGGTTCTGGTAGCTCAGACCCAGGGCTTAGCTCATCTTCTCAGAAATGCTTTGAAAGAATTAAGAGACAATAATCTCAAATGGAAAACAAAAATGATCTTTTTTTTTTTGCTAACAAATTATGGAAAGGCCATAACTAAATACAATTAGAAAAAAATGCTGAGATGCATGTCATTCTTTTTTAAAAAGCAGCTTTCAAAATATCAACCACAGCATTAAACATTGAACATAGTACATTCCAAAGTTAATACAGATAAATGTATATAATGCAATAATGCCAGTTACTCCACATGTGTCTCAAGAATGTCTAAACTTGAAAAAATATTTCCTAATTTATTAGCTGAAGCTTACTTCTTTTGCTACTTTTCTAGAGATGTCCGCCACTATTTTTTTCTCTTTTTCTTTTTTAATGCCCCGGATGTACAGATAATCCTCACATTCCACACCTAGAAATTTCCCCCTCCCCCTATGTCAGGCTTTCAAATAAAACCAAACTACAATGACAAGATAATGTTTTACATCGTAATTCCAAGACATAGGTCAATTAATCCGTGACACCGAATCTCAACGCTTCCTTCAGGATTTACGACTCTCCTTCAAGTCCTCTAAAGCCTTGCTTTAAAAATGCAGACAGGTGGGTGGCCGCCCAGCCGCGCATGCACCGCGGTCAGGCTGTACACAGGCCGCACGTGTTTCCCTTCTTGGCGTTCCCTGGTTCCCTTTGGGCAAGGGGGCACCCCGGCCTTCACCACCTGCCACTGCTAGGAGAGCCGCGGTGCTGGCTTCCTTCCCTCCACAGTGACAAGCGCCTTACGGAGCGCTGCTTCCCAGGTCCCAGGTTCCACACTCCACGTGGAAAAGGGTTTTCCTGGAGGGCCCCACGGGACCAAGCCCAATCCTTCTCTTCTTTCTTGGCCTTGAATTCTGAGCTCCCTCCGTTTCCAGACATTGGACGAACCGCACTGCTCCGTTTAAAATCCCTCCAGCAGGCTAGCGGGTGCCAGGCCCAGTTCCACAGGGGGCCTCAGAGCTGGGGTGAGACGGGACTTCAGACCCTGGCCTCCTGCGGAAAAACAGGCACTTGCGGCTGCTTGATGATTCTGGGGAACTCAGCCTTCCTGATGCCCAAGATGCCACCGAAAACCCTTCACTTCCTCGCGTTCCAGAGGATTCTGTTTCATCCACAGGGCCAGTTTTTTGGAGGGGGGGGAGCGTATCCAAAATATATGAATATACGCATCAGGGCTTAAGGTACTGGATGATACTGTATAAATTGCTAAAATGCTTCTCGGCACAATTGGTAGCTTAAAAAAATACTTTCCTCTGGTTTAAGGGCATTTTTCCTAGCACGGTCCTTAGGTGTGGAAATCTCGGCAGATAACTGAGACCATCAGAAGTTCCCCAACTTTTTTTTTTTCCTTTTATCTTCCAACCGGGTCTGTGTATCATGCGAGCCATATATAAAGTGTCAGTTCTTCTGGCTGGGGCAAGAAAGCACTTCCCACCAAGCACCTCCCTCCAGTAAATTCACAGCCCCCAGGGGCAAATACAGGCAAGGAAAATGAACACCTTCTTCCAAACCGCCAGCAGCCAGCAGCCCGGCTTCCAGAAAAGCTGCGTCCTGGGTCAGCGTGTTGGCTCTTCAGAGAGCAAGTCCGGCCAGCAACAGGGGGAGCGAATTGTTGATAGGCACAGGAGATCCCGGGGGAGCCACACCCGCGGGGCTTGGCAACCTGTGGTAGGGTTTCCAAAGATAAGGATGCTTGATGGGACTGTCTTAAATAAATAAACCTTTTTTTTTTTTTTTTTTTTACTTTTTTTCTCAATAATGTAAAAAATAAATGGCATTTCCCTTTGGCAGTAAATAGCTGATTCGACGTTGAGCCTGAAAATGGTTTTTGTTGTGGTTGTGTGTGTGTGTGTGTATGTTTGCTTGTTTGTAAGAGACCATGGCCTCGTGTCATGGTACATTACTAGCAATGCATATATCTCTACTGCTTTAGTGAACCTTTTGCATATTTGTTTGGGGCAGGCCTGCTGATTTTACTTGTGGCCCAGATAGGCACCCAGGGTGATGCACGCGCCCACCAGGGCCAGGCTGAGCAGCGCCTTCAGAGACAGCCAGGAGAAGTCGAACAGAGGCCGCATGTTGGGGCCGTACAGTTCCACGAAGGCATCCTGCAGGGGAGAGGAGGGAAGAAAGAGAGCATTAGAGTCAGAGAGCAGACCCCTTCTTCTCGCTTTTGTTCAGGAAGTATGCATGGAGACCCTGCGGATGCGCTGGGCACCCCGGAGAAACAGCAGCGGACAATACAGATAGCAAGTTCCTGCCTCCCGGAGGGAGCTTTTATCTAAGTGAGTGGATGGACAATAAACAAAAGAAACATGTCATACAGTGTATTTGGGAATGGTAAGCGCCAAGGGGAAAAACAGCACTACAAGGGCAGCTGAAACACAGGAGGCTCTGCAAATTTCCCGAGCATGGCCATTCATGAGAATCATCAAAAACCAAAGCAACAATGACACTCCTTTATCAAATGCTTGCTGTCTGCCAGGCGCTTATAACGAATACCTGACATGCCTTACTTGATCCAGTCTTCCTACCCACCTTACAGAGTGGTTTTATTTATTCCTGTTCTGTAGAGGAAAACACCCTGAGACTCACAAAGGTGAAAGGATTTGTCTAATCAATGGTAGGGCTAAGATTGGAACCCAGATCCAAACCAGTGCCCTTCCCTCTGCTGATACCCTGACAGCAGCTCCGTGAGGGCTTGGACTGCCCAAGATGCTAATGTGGTAGACACAGCAAGGTGACCTATGCTGGTGGCATGCCTAGCTTCTGAGGTCAAGGACAGGGTGCTCCCCAGGAAAGGAAGACATCATAGGGTTTCTCCAGGGAGGGGGTGGCTAGGCCGGATGACCACAACTCCATGTTTAACTCACGTTGTGAACTTTACAGGCTTGCAGCCATTTATGGTCAGATTGTATCAATGGATGCACAGGTCCCTGAGCAAAGAAGATAGCTCTTTTTTCTCTACGGCGTTGCTTGGAAACCAGGCCTGCAGAATATTGTAGCAAAGGTCTCTGGGTTGCCTTGGCTTGAACTAACCGTTGCATGCTCATTTCTTAGCTTTGTTAGGGAAGATTAGTTTCTACATTTGGACCCAATTAGTATTTGGACAACTCTGTAAATCTATCTAAATATATAAATCAGTAAATGAAGTGCTTTTTTTCACGTAGTGTGATTTATCCAGGCACTCCAACAACCTGGAATCGGAGCCCACGATTTCATTACGGGAGACAGTACTGTGTGGAGACTTCTGGCATCACTGTGCGGAGGGGCTTCTGACAACCTTCACAGTGTTCCCATTTGTTTGGGGCAAGTATTGCAGTAAAGGGACCAGGTATCACCTTTGTTTCTCTGGTGCAACGTCTTGGTGCATGTAGTTGCTTAATAAACATTTGTTCAGCCCTGGCCGGTTGGCTCAGCGGTAGAGCGTCGGCCTAGCGTGCGGAGGACCCGGGTTCGATTTCCGGCCAGGGCACACAGGAGAAGCGCCCATTTGCTTCTCCACCCCTCCGCCGCGCTTTCCTCTCTGTCTCTCTCTTCCCCTCCCGCAGCCAAGGCTCCATTGGAGCAAAGATGGCCCGGGCGCTGGGGATGGCTCTGTGGCCTCTGCCCCAGGCGCTAGAGTGGCTCTGGTCGCAACATGGCGACGCCCAGGATGGGCAGAGCATCGCCCCCTGGTGGGCAGAGCGTCGCCCCTGGTGGGCGTGCCGGGTGGATCCCGGTCGGGCGCATGCGGGAGTCTGTCTGACTGTCTCTCCCTGTTTCCAGCTTCAGAAAAATGAGAAAAAAACAACAACAACAAAAAAAACATTTGTTCAATTAACAATGCAAGTGTTCTGAATTTAGTCCCTGGTTTGATCCTGTTTGGCCTAATATTTCATCCAGATGCTTATTCTGGCATTTGAAATGATTCTTCCACACACAACTGGCAATCTTGGAGTGACTTGGAGGTGAGAGACTAAGGCATCATTTAGGGGAACTTCCCACATTACTGAATATAGATTTACACAACTATTTTTTATGGCTGCATAGTATTCCACACACACATATATTTGGGTGGTCTTGCCTCCCAGGGGACATTTGGTGATATCTGGAAACATTTTTGCTAGTCATAATTTGGGTGGGGGTGCTGGCGGTATCTGTGGGTGAAGGCCGAGGGTGCTCTCCAATATCCTGCAATGCATAGGATGGCCCTCACCACAAAGATCATCCAACCCAAGGTTCCAATATGCCGAGGCTGAGAAACCAGTGAAGAAAGGTTTTGCGGAAACTCTGTGATCACGGACCACAGAAGACCCAATGGTCTATCTAGTATGTCAACAGCTTTGGTCAGTTTAGCACAGATTAGTTGGTTAGCCAATAAGAAGAAGAACTGAACCTTCAGATGTACTGGACTAATGTACCAGGAGAGGGCGCAAGGGTTTTCTTCTTTTTTAATCTATTGTTGAAATGTTCCAAATTTGAGCCTTAGCAAAGCCAGGCTCTAACAGACGTCGATGAAATATGTGCTTAGTGCTGTTAGCACAAAGATGAGGTAACAATTATCATTGCTTGTCAAGAAACATACCTTCTTTATATATAATCAGAGATAAACGAGGCAGGAAGGGGCCAGGACATATTTACCGGCAGGAGAAACTGCCTCTTGCAAAGTGCATTCTCGGATCCCGCAGACACAGCTGGGGACATCTAATAGCCCTCCTTCCACAGTGCTCTCTCTGAGGGAGGGGCAGTCTGGACCTCCAACAGCCCAGCCAAAGGACGCCCCCATAGCACTGACATCGGGCTGTAGGCAGTTGAGCTTGACACTGACAAAGACGCTCTGCTTTTCTTTAGCCACCAATGGAGTTTTCTCTGGCTGACCATGAAAAGGACTAAGACACTGGCCACCTGACTCTTCTGAACAAGAGGTCGTCCTGAGAAAGTAGAGGAAGGAGGGACCAACAGGCTGGCATTCCCTCCCCATTTGCCTGGTATACAGTCTCAGGGAGGGCAGAAGAAACGCCGGTCTAAACACCCTTCCTCTCTGGGGCTGGAATAATCCCCTCTCCCAACACCCATGGCCTCACAGAAATACTGCGTGTCTAATAAGCCACTTCTGATGGGCATTATTGAGAAACACAACATATGCAGGGTGGGATGAGCCAACGTAGCATCTCTTGACTTGAAGACTGAGCCCAGAGGTGCTGACGCAGCCCCCAGGGGTCTGGGAAGAGCTATGGACTTGGGGAGAAGGTCTAGGTGAAACCCCGGCCTTGACATTTTTTTGCTTATGACCTTGAACAAATTACCCAACCTTGAGCCTCCTTTATTTTACCTATAAAATTGGTTATTGTGAAGATTAACGAAGGTGGCTCAAAGCCATTTGTTAACGTGGCCCAGAACAGAAACTAGTGGAAATATTAACTTGTTCTCTGGTCAGCCCTCCTGCAACCTGCTGCCTGCCTCCTAACCCTGGCCTCCTGTCCAGAGGGGCCTCCTAAGGGAAGGGCAGGGTTTTACTGAAGAACTTTCCCAGCTCCCCCTAAAAATGCTTCGTGATTTCTGTAGAAATTACGAATCAAAACGCCCACCTGACATGTTCTGGTGGAAGGCAAGAAGGGGACTACCATGCCCGTCTACACTTCCTCATCAATTGCTAAGTCAGGCTGGAGGGCCGAGGGCGTCACCGACCCCCCTGAGATTGAATCCGGCCTCTGAGCCTCACCTGTCTGTGCTCCAAGGTGCCAAGCAGACCCCGCGGTTTCAGGCCGGAAGGTCCTAAAAGCTACTTTCGTACCATCTCCTGGCTTTTTCAAACATCCCGATTAGGGCGATTTCCGAAGTCTGTTTGAACAGTCTGTCATTATTTGTTTAAGTTTGAAAGCTGTATTAAATAAACACATGCTCATTTTATGTATTAGAAGCAACAGAGAGGGAAGAAGAAAACCTGAGCTCTCATCACGACTCAGACAAACCCCCAGCCTATGTGTGCCAGGACTGGCATGGGCCCTGCCCGATGGCAGGGGCCTGCAGAGCAGGCTCCCAGGGGAGGGTCCCCCTCCTTTCGCTGGCCCCTCTCATCACAGGGGAGACGGGCAGGGCCCCAGCTCTGTGCGCTCCTTTCGCAGACAGCTTCTCCGCAGACCTCAAGCTTGGAGGCCGCAGAGGGTACGAGTGAGTCCCACCCAGGGGCACACCAGGGGGGCAGGAGGCCCAGCTGCGGGGCTGGAAGCGAGCCAGGGAGGTGTGGACCAGAAAAGACCAGCCTCAGATGTCTCAGCTGCGGGGGAGGGGCAGGCAGCACCAGTGTCCTGTCCCTCCTGGCCTGGGGCCAGTCCTGGGGCTAGAACACCCCTCCCTCCCCACGGCCCCCACTTCCCAGGCCAGTCCTGGGGCTAGAACACCCCTCCCTCCCCACGGCCCCCACTTCCCTTAAGACAGCCCACCCTCTAGAATCTTCCTTTTCCCCTTAAGAATCCTTTAGAAGGTTTTTCACTCAAACATGGTTCCAAATAAAGTGAGATGTCAAGACCAACAAATCAGACGGGCAAAAACTGAGACAGATGCCGAGTTGTGCTGGAATCGACCGGGTGGGCTTGTGGGGTGGGACCCCCGGAGGCTCCCCCACAATCGCACTCCCAGGGAGAGGTGACTGCAGGGACCTTCCCGTGGTTGGCGATGTGTATCGAAAACTTGAAAAGTATTGTCCTTTTGCTAGTAATTCTCCTTCTAGTTATTTATCTTGAAAAAAGTAAGTCACAGGTTGAAATGCACAGGCTGATTATAATATAACTGCTCACAAAAATTAGGTATTTTATCGCTTCATATTCATTTTTGAAATATCCCCTAATTTTTGTGAGCAGTTATAGTTAAAACCTGGAAACAATGTAAATGTCTGAAAATAGGGTTGGGTAAATAATTTATGACATTCAAGGGAATATGGTTCAACCATTGAAAATTGTACCCTAGAGGCCCTGACTGGGTAGCTCAGTTGGTTAGAGCATTGTCCCCCGATACGCCAAGGTTGTGAGTTCAATCTCTGGTCAGGACAGAAACAAGAATCAACCAACCAATAAATGCATAAACAAGTGGAACAACAAATTGATATTTCTCTCTCTCTCTCCCTTAACCTCTCTCTAAAATCAATACATAAAAAAAAAAGAAAAGTGGACCCTAGATTTATTGGCAAGGAAAGTTATTCCCAACATAAGATTGGGTAAAACAGGGAACAGCTAAACCAGCGTCTGCAAGTTCAAGCCCTGGGCTCAGTGCTGGTTGTCAGCTCTCCTTACACTGTGGGGAAATTTAATCTGGCTTTGTTGTCTGTAAACAAATTAGAAATGCAACTTCATTCCACGGTCTTGGAGCTGACTGTGGATACAGGCATTATTTGATCATGGGAGATCACAAGGGGGGGAAGCCATGTTGCCCTCCAAGAACTCCCAATGCAGAGAGACAACTCCTCCGTGCCCAGCCCTGAGCCTGACGAAGCCCAGGTGAGCTGCCGTTCTGCCCCGGCCTGGAGGAGACCTGTCTGGTAAGAAGAGGACACAGGGAAAATGAGCTGGCGCCAACAGGAAATCAACCACTGCTACCAAAGGCTGCTGGTGTTTTCTACTCCCCGTGGCTTTAGTTTTAGCTCCACGGGAATCACCTCCCAACCATGAGATGGTTAGAGAGGGAAAGAAAAGAAAATGGCATGGCCGCACCAAAGTCACACAAGATTTTGAGCTGAAAGGACTTTCCAAGTAAGTTCAGCTCTCCCAGACCCCCTGTGACCACGGCTTAAATAAAGATATTAGCTCTTTCTCAACAGGTGAGGCAAAGAACTCTGGACAGGTAGAGTGAGTTACTCAGCAGGCACTAATGAGCAGCTCTTAGGTGGAGGAGGAGTGGAGGCCAGCTTGCTCTCCTGCCACCTGAGCTTACTGGCTTAGAACATCGGCCAGCAGTGGGCTCTCCTCTCTGCCTCGGTGCCTCCACCCCGCCTCCCCAAATGGGCCGCCTCCCATCCTTGACTGTCCTCGGTGCCCCAACCCCGAGCCTCCCCCAGGCAGCGTCCTCTGGCCTTCAGGTGTTGCTGAAGGTCGGACAACCATGCAGACCAGTGCGGCTCTCCATTCACGGCCTCCAGACTCAGCAAGTCCTTGAAACCACTTAACACGCCCCTCGCCTCGGTCAGGTGTTTTCTCTGTGCCTCTTCATGACCATCCCAAACAGCCACCACTGTTCTCACGTGTTCTCCCCTTTCTTCTCTGAGAAAGTCAGAGCCATGGGGTGAGGTTCATCGCACTTCCGCCCCCCGCCCCGCGCCCATGAGCTCCCACCTCCGCCTGCCCTCCCCTGGCCCTTTCCACCCCGCAGCCTCATTCCACTGTCTCCCGCTGAAGCTGGAACCTTCCTCCATCCATGGTCCCAGCCTGCAACTATAATGCCTCCCTCCCCCTCCCTTTGGTCCCTTTTTCCTTGGCATATAAACATTCCAGTTTCCTCATTAGAGGACACACCCTTCTGAGTTAATCGTTGAAGGAGCAGGGAGGTGCGGGTATTTCTCTACTGACAAAAATAAAATGAAATAGAAGAGTAAGTCCAGATGTCCTCAAAATGACCGTGCTGACGGTGTGTGCCACCCTAACCATCACCTTCTGTCTCCTTGCTGTAACGGACGAGATGCTAACGCACCCTCACTGGCTTCCTTCCCATCCTCACTTGAACCCAGTCTGGCTTCTTCCTCCACTGTGCCCCTGGGGCCACCACCCAGGCACCAGCCATGCCCTCCACGTGGCTCCACGCACTGGATGCCCTCCTGGAACATTTCTTCTTGGTCTCCCCGGGCGCCCCCTCCTCTGCCTGTCCCGACGGGTCCTTGAGGCTCCCTGGGCTTCCGTCTGGGCAGTCTTGTCTTTCTTTGGCTGATCTTCTTTACTCTCATGGTCTTCAATACCATCCCTGTGACGGTGTCTCCTAAATCTCTATATCTCTGGGCTCGCTTGATTTTCTGACTACCAGACTCTGATCCCAGTCACTTTCTAAGACATCCCACCAGAAGTTACGATGCAGCTCGTCCCAAACTGGAGTTTTCAGTAGCCTTGTCCAGCAAGCCTAGCTCCCTGCCCGCCTCCATGCTGTTAGGTAAACCCACACCCTGGGAGTCTCCCGGAAGGATGTTTTCCTCTTCCTCACCCTTCTCCCCCACCCTTCATTCACTGGCAAATCCATAGTCCAGGTGGGTTTTCTGCAGAAGCTGACCCTACGGCAAAGACTTGAGTGTAAGCAGTTGATTTGGGAGGTGACCCCAGGAACCCTAGTCGAGGATCAGGAAAGACCTCGCCAGCACTTTGCTCCTGCTGGTACCTAGAACTTCAGTCCTGCCGAGAAAGCTAGGGGCCAGTGCAGAACATGCACCTTTGTTCCACTGAGGGGCCAGGGAGCTGTGGTCCTTAGACACCAACTCTCTGCAGGCACTGGCCGAGGGCTGCTCCTATGGAGCCGTCAATACCCCAGTGGTTCTGCCCCATCGTGTGCACAGGCTGAGTGGGCTCGAGGGGCCAGAGGAAGCCATAAGGGAGCAAGATGAAGATGCTGTACCTCTTGTATCTAGATGTAAGCGAGAGAGCCCGATGGGAAGGGCAAGGGACGGGACAGGGCAGTGTATGCACCTCCGACTTCTCCATCCCGTTACCGTCTCTCCCCAGTGTCACTGCTGGTTTTTCCCACCTGGTCTTTCTGCCTCGGTCTGCGGCCTGCCCTTCGATACCCTCTCCAGAGTGCAACCGGGTCGCCCATCCAGAGGCCAAGCTGCCATGGCCACGTGTAAGTCCACCTTCTTCACCATGCCCACCCAGGCTCTGCTGTGCCTGTCCCCGCCTAGCCCTCCTGCTCAGCTCTGTCACTTGTCAGTGAAAGTCAGGTCACTCAGGGACCCCAGGCAATCATTTTCTGCAGGCGACAACACTCTCCAAGCCCCCAGCTTGAGTTAAGTCATCCTTCGCTATTCCCTGCTCACTGTATTGTCTGAAGATCACCCTGTTCACGTGTCTGTCTTCCCCAGTTAGCACCTGAAGGTGCAGGAGCCTCATTTTATTTATCATTGGGTCCTTGGAGCACGTGTCTGTCACATTAGACACTCAGCAAATGTCTGCAGACCTGAAATAAATGACTTTTACTATAGAACAGGTTTCCCAAACATATCTTAATAGATACTATTTTTTTAAACGGAGGTGTTCAAAGGACAAATAAGGGATGACAGGCTTAAAAATAACTCCATGTTTTTTTATGGCAGACTCTAGTCCCCTCTTGGGGGGGCTGATGCTGAGTCAGAGTGAACGGCAGTGTCAGATCTGATTGGTCAGATCTGCGCCATGCTGGTTGTTACATATCTTGAATAACATCCTACCTGCATGCCTGTGAGTCTCCAAGGGCCTGTTGCAAACTAATTGGACCATCTCTCCCTCTGTCAGGGAGGTTTCTGCTGGGTTATGAAGATGCACTTGCTCCAATGTTACAATGGAGGTAAACAGCAATAACCCTGGGCACTAATAGGAGAGCCAGCTCTGGTGCTGATGGTACAGGGCCGGGCGGAGGTGACCAGAGGTCCCAGGTTGTTTCTGGACGTCCTTGGGAACAGAGGCCCCCATGGTAGCTTGTCCTGCACTCTCCTACGGGTGTGAAGCTCAGACCCAAAGCCGTGACTGGTCCAGCCCACGGAGCCACCGACATGCACCTGCCAGGTGAGAGGCTACGTGGGGACAAAGAGGAAGAAGGCAGTGAAGGCAGGAGGGAGGTGACGACATGCGGCAGAGAGCAGCCCCCCCCCCCCAAGCCAGGGAAGCAGTAGTTCTCCGGACACCCACGTGCTTGGGATCAAAAGAGGAAGCGGGTGGCCAGGCTGCTGTGAGGGGCGGCCAGCAGAGCACACGCGAGGAAGTGAGGACTTTTTTCTACCTGAATAAAGCAGCTGGTGAGGAAGTGACTCCATTTCCCCCCTTATCATTGGCTGGGCAGGATTTCCTCTGCTGCGCTTTGTGCTGAGTGAGTCTTCAGGGCCCCGCCTGCAGGTCAGAGCCACGGTGGCGGTGGTGGCAGGCTTCTGTCCCCGCGCTCTTCCTCTCCCCCCTCCCTCCTTATTCCCAAAATATTGACTCCAGGTTTGAGGGAAAAGGAAAGGAGGTTTTAAAAAAAGCCCTCAAGTGTATAACCGAAGGACACACAGCTGCCTGGCCTGCACCAGCAGGCTTGCAGGACCACCCCGGAAGCCATCTCCAGTGACTGGGGCTGGATTCTGGAGGGTCTGGGCCCAGGGGAGGGGCTAGTGGAATCACAGGCCAATGACATAAAATGAAACCCAATCTAAGTGTCATCTGGATGTAACCAGAAACCTGCGAGACAAAAGGCAGGAGATGAAACACCCAAACAAAACAAAACACAAGGCTTGCCCGCCTACCTCGGTAGGCCCAGGGATAGTCGGTGTATTTTGTGATGCAAATTGAGCTGAGGATGCAAATTAGGCTGGGGGCCCTCTGGAGCTAGGGAGGGCATAAAATGAGAAGCCCATATGGTTCCTCCTTTTACCTGATTGGGGGGGCACAATCTGAAAATATTTTGTGGACAAGTGGGATGCTCTGGGGACCCCTGCAGCCAACGAGCTGGGTCAAAGGCCGCTGGCCTTGTCCACCTGCTAGAAGGAAGCTGAGTGCTGAGTTAGCCAGGGCTGGTGGTTCCCGGGGTGGAACTGCAGAGACAGCTCATCTCACTGCCTTCCAGGCCTGGGTAGGAGGTGCTGTCGGATGGAAGCCCACAGACAAATTCCCCGCTCTGCTAGCCACGCAAACACTGCAGGGAGACAGCACTTAGGCCCCTATGGGCTTAGGTCCCTCCTGCCAAGAGATGCCAACAACCCTGTGCTGCCAGAGACCCAGAGTAGAAATGGCAACGCACTGCATCTAGAGCAAAACATGCTAAAAACACGTTAATAATCCATGCAGCTTGGTTCATCGTGTGTATACAGTAAACTGAAGCAGGGGAGACTACAGGCCATGTCTATGCAAGACCTTGAAACCTCATCTTCCGGTCGCTTATTCCTTCAGGAATCAAGTATTTGTATAAGGTGCTGAGGAGTCTTAAAGCCAAAGGGAGAACAGGCCCTCTCCTCTAACTGCCAGGTAATAAGTCTCCTGCATTCACAGCAGCTTTGATGGGCCTGAGGGTTTTCTCAGTACATTCAAAGCACTGTGTGTGCATGTGCATGTGCGTGTGCGTGTGGAAAAGGAAAGGAGAATAAAAGCTTTGAGCATATACCTGAAAGACACACATTTACCTGCAAGGCTCTGGGGAAGAAAGAAGAGAGCTTGTTTTCAGGGTGCCTTCCGCAGGATCTCACGCGCACAGAGGCCTCAGTGACCTGCCCTGAGCGGTTTGGCTTTAAATCAAAGTTGTTCCATTTTTTTCCTTCCTTCCTTTCCTCATTCCACCACCTCCTTTTGGCTAGAAGCCTCTGGGTGCCCTGCAGCTGCTGGTGCTTGGCCTTTCCTTGCTTTGGGCTTACACTGTTGGCACGTTTTAGGGGAAATACCACTTTATGATATTGTACTGGGCATGGAAGTAGGCAGAGTGTAAAGAAAGTGTTATTATTACAATTCAACAACAAAAAGACAAGTAGCCCAATTCGGGCAAAGATCCGAATGGATGTTTCACCAAAGGAGATGCACAAATGGCCCAACAGGCTCAAGAAGAGACGCTCAATGTCATCAGCCACTAGGGGAATGCAAACCAGAACCACAGTGAGATCTCTCCTCGCATCCACCAGCATGGCTGCCATGTAAAAAATGGACAATACCAAGTGTTGACGAGAAGGAAGAGCAACTGGAGACCTCACACCTCGCCGGTGGGAATGGAAAATGGTACAGCCACTGTGGAAAACAATGGCGGTTTCTCAAAAATGAGAATACTTACCACACGACCCAACCATCCTGCTCCTAGATATACACCCAATGTCATTCAAACTGTGTGTTCACACAGAAACTTCACACAAATATTTACATCAGCATTATTGGTAACAGCCCAAAGGGAAACCGTCCCAATGTCTATCAACTAATGAAGAAATTAAACAAAATATGCTGCATCCATACAAGGGGATGTTATTTAGCCATAAAAAGGGAATGAAGTACTTATACCACATGGATGAACCTTGAAAACATTATGCTCAGTGAAAGAAGCCATTGTATGAGCCCATGTGTATATGATGTCTGAAATAAGCAAATCCATAGGAACAAGAGGGGTTTAGTGGTTGCCAGGGGCAGAGGAGAGAGGAGAATAGAGTGACTACTAAGGGATGTAGGGCTTTCTGGAGGGTGGGGTGAAGTAATAAAAAATAAGTTCTGGAAACAATGATGATAGCTGCACAACCTTGGGAACTACTAAACACCAATCACTCTAAGTTGAATTTCATGGTTATGTCAATTACTTTAAAGCAGTTACGTTTTTTACATTACACGAAGACGGGCACTACACTTATCTTCACAGCACATGGCATTCAACAGAAGGACCCTTGGGTTCTGTAATTCTCGCTCGTGGGTGTGGGAGACGGTGCTTCTTTGGTTAGAAAGTTAGTGCAATTGTTCTTTTAACAATTTTTTTTTTAAACAAAGAAGATGTCACGGTGGGTGAAAACTGCTCTGGGTGAGAAGCCACAATGGCTGAGTGTCCATCTGGGCGAGCAACGCCCTCCATCTCCCAGGCCTTCGAGTTCCCGCCGCTGAATACTTTATCGGTAGCTCGTTCCAAGGATTCTCTCTCCCATCTGCTGCCCAGGCTCACACAGTTAACGACCTTATTCTCCATCTTTTCTCCTGCATCTCTTAGGACGTAATAGGAAATATCCAGAGCATGCTAGAGACAGTGTCACCCCGATGATTATAAACTGATTGACGACCTGTTTCTGCCTCCTCTGGCTTCAAAGACCCTCCTATTCCCCAAATTCATACTTCTCCGCACTTCATCCTCTGGGCTTCTCTGTGAATTCCTCCTCTCGGCAGCATGGTGACCAGGCTGCCGTGGCCTCTGACATGCCCGAGTGCTTCCCATCTCTTTGTTTTTGTGACCATAACCCAGGCATTTGCCCCACAGAGCCCTCCGCCTCTCCCCCCAGTGCTAATGAGAACCGACGACCTCGGTGTGCCTCCGCGCAGGGATGAATGGGGGGGGGGGGTTGCTCTGCTGTCTTCAACATCAGGCGGGACTGTCTGTCTAGCAGTGTGAATGGGGGAGGGGTTGCTCTGGTTGTCTTCAACATCAGGCGGGACTGTCTGCCTAGCAGTGGTAGTCAACCTGGTCTCTATCGCCCACTAGTGGGCGTTCCAGCTGTCATGGTGGGTGGTAGCAGAGCAACCAAAGTATAAATAAAAAGATAGATTTAACTATAGTAAGTTGTTTTATAAAGATTTATCCTGCCAAACTTAGCGAAAATCCGACATAAAGTACTTGGTAAGTAATTATTATTATATGCTTTAACTTGCTGTAACTCTGCTTTATAAATTTTATAAAGTTACTTCCCTACTTTATAAATCACCATTAGTGTGGAACTGGTGGGCGGTTAGAAAATTTTACTAACAGAGATACAAAGTGGGCGGTAGGTATAAGAAGGTTGACTACCCCTGAGTGGGCCGGTAGGGCAGACTAGCATTTGGAATCTCTCCACCAACTATTCTTTCTTAGAGGCTGGAGTCACGGGTGTGGCTACCCTCTCTGCTCTGTCCCTGCCGCTGTCCTTGCGGTACCTCCCACAGTGCATGAGCGCATGACCTTCATCTGCGTGTGCCTCCCAGGAGGTCGCTGGCTGGGCCAAACCGGCTCACAGCGCTCCCTGTGGCTGCCACGTGGGCCGGGCTGGGATGGCATTGCCAAGGTGCTTAGCCCTCCCGCTGCTGCTGCAAGAGTTAATTCAAAAAATATGCCAGAAATGGGAACTGAAAGCAGATGCTCGTGGAGTCCTGCGGCTCGGCCCAATCACTGTCATCGGGAGGGCGGAGGGGTCCTTCGCTTATTGAACGTGGAGGGCCAGAGTTGGGGGCCAAACGTCTGATTCTTACTTGTTTAAATCAGCAAGTGTTGACTGAGGTGGGCAGTGGTGGGTAGTACAAAGGATCCGCGTTTCCTAATGGGAACTTGCTGAAAGTGGATCCGGACTGGGGCACGTCAGAACGAGAGCCGAGCAGAGAGCGCGCATGGGCAGCGCCGCACGGGAACCACCAGCCGCGGGTCATACCTGCTCTGATGCTCAAAGAAAGGCTGAGAAGTTGGCACGGGCGTCTTTTCTGGAAGCTCTAAGTCACAGTGGCTGCGGGGCCCTTGCCTTGATGACAGGCTTGGACATTTGCCCACAACCAGATTTGCCCCCCAATGGTGCTGACCCGGCGTTCTCAGTCTGCGGCAAATAAGTCACAAACCCTACTTAGATCCACTCCCCCCGTTGCTAACACCATGCTTAAAGTCACCCCGAGGTACAACAAGCCTTCCCAGCTCCCCAGTCCTGCAGCAGGCTAGGCACTGTGTTTGGGGTGACCCCCCCCAGCTGTCCCAAACCACGGAGCCGCCTCCGTAAGACCAGTGTCAGTCTGAGTTCTGCGCTGGGGGCCGGGCCCAGCGTGCTGGTGAACCCCTCCGCGGGCTCCAGATGGGCGAACGAAGAAAAATCTGCTTTCACTTTGTAGTTTATGATTTAGTTCAGTTCACCTGGAAAGACTCAACATGAATAAAAACAGATGCATTTCAAGGCGCACTGCCTGGCTCTTTGACAACCTTCTTCCTTCCACAGGAGATGGTCTTCCTGTGTCCAGAGAAGAGAGCAGAGCGCCCCAGCACAAGGGCAATGGGAAGTCAATGTCAAGGGCGGCAGCTGTCCTGCTGGGGCCTGCAAGCCCGGGCCAAGTCAGCACCCTGCTCTGGATTTGCGCTCCTGAGTACTGGATGCCAGTGGGCCGGTGTGGCCTCTCGTCTGCGTGTCTATTTCCTGCAAAGGACTTGTGACAGTGTGTGCTCTCTGTTGTTGCCAGAACACTGCAGGGCCATACACACAAACAAGGAGCGACAGAGAGAGAGAGAGAGACAGACAGACAGAGACAGAGATCCAGAAAACATTTGTGGATGAGCCTCAGGTGAATGAGGGGCTGACACATCTTCCATCAGCACAGCCTCCCGGGGGACAGGTGACGGCTGGCTGACCTGGTCCAAGGTCGCCCTCTCGCAGTAAAGCGAGCTTGCTCTGGACATCAACTAGGGCAGAAACCGACATGTGTGCCTTGAACAAAGGCTGTCAGAGTTGCTGGCAGTGGGCACTTGCAAGGAGCGAAGCTGTGCCACCTCTCCCCCAGAGCTCAACTTCCAAGGCAACTGTCATGTGCTCAGACACATCAGCAGCTGGCAGAGGGATCCTTGAGGTCCGCCTACAGATAGTGCTCAGGTGTTTGCTGGCTGGACCCAGCGGGATCTGTGAACCACGCTCTGGGGCCTGACTACACTGACTGTCCTCAGGGGAGGGGCAGGGCTGGAACTCCACAGGGGTCTGGCAGGTGGGCCTTCCCGCCCTTGCCTACGCAGATGGTCTTACAGCTCCCGCCGTCACTGAGACCCTGGAGAGGGCCAGTTCAAGTTGAATTCATGATGCACACATGCACCGCGCACCTGCTCTGGGCACAGTACTGTGCTCAGCGCCCAGGGGAAACGCAGGTGACCACAGCATCTGGATGACAATGAGCTCCTTGGACCCAACACAGTGCCTCACTGAGATCGAGGACTCAATAAATGCCCCTTCAATGGGACACTCAGAGATGGCAGGATCCCGCGGGAGACACCGTTCACTCTACCTGTGGTCACAGCAGCACATGTTTGGGTCGGCGAAGCCTTCAGGGTAGCCTTTGGGATGAGTGCGTTATTACCTCCACCCCTATGGTCACAGCAGTGCATGTTTGGGTCGGCGAAGCCTTCAGGGTAGCCTTTGGGATGAGTGCGTTATTACCTCCACCCCTATGGTCACAGCAGTGCATGTTTGGGTCGGCGAAGCCTTCAGGGTAGCCTTTGGGATGAGTGCGTTATTACCTCCACCCCTATGGTCACAGCAGTGCATGTTTGGGTCGGCGAAGCCTTCGGGGTAGCCTTTGGGATGAGTGCGTTATTACCTCCACCCCTATGGTCACAGCAGCGCATGTTTGGGTCGGTGAAGCCTTCGGGGTAGCCTTCTGGACAAGCGCGTTATTACCTCCACCCCTATGGTCACAGCAGCACATGTTTGGGCCGGCGAAGCCTTCGGGGTAGCCTTTGGGATGAGTGCGTTATTACCTCCACCCCTATGGTCACAGCAGCACATGTTTGGGCCGGCGAAGCCTTCAGGGTAGCCTTCTGGACGAGCACGTTATTACCTCCACCCCTATGGTCACAGCAGCACATGTTTGGGCCGGCGAAGCCTTTGGGGTAGCCTTCTGGACGAGCGCGTTATTACCTCCACCCCTATGGTCACAGCAGCACATGTTTGGGTCGGTGAAGCCTTCAGGGTAGCCTCTGGGATGAGCGCGTTATTACCTCCACCCCTATGGTCACAGCAGCACATGTTTGGGCCGGCGAAGCCTTCGGGGTAGCCTTTGGGACGAGTGCGTTATTACCTCCACCCCTATGGTCACAGCAGCACATGTTTGGGCCGGCGAAGCCTTCAGGGTAGCCTTCTGGACGAGCACGTTATTACCTCCACCCCTATGGTCACAGCAGCGCATGTTTGGGCCGGCGAAGCCTTCGGGGTAGCCTTCTGGACGAGCGCGTTATTACCTCCACCCCTATGGTCACAGCAGCGCATGTTTGGGGTCGGCGAAGCCTTCGGGGTAGCCTTCGGGATGAGCACATTATTACCTCCACCCCCGGCACTCCCGGGCCAAGCGCACGGAGCTGGGATCCATGTGCACCGTGCTCTTCATAATAAAACTGGTGCAAATTGTGGGTGGCTCTTGCTCACAATGCCTGTTGTGTGTGGCCTTGGTGCTCTTCCTTTGATCTCTCCTTTGGACATGTCTGAATGAAGTCATCTAACTGCCGTCAAAACACTTATGGAAGTATTTATTTAGTGTCTACTTTCTGGGATGAGGAGCGAGAACCGTTGTGCCAGATCCCATGAAGTGGCTTGTCTAAACCACACTATACGGAAGAGGCTGGGGTCAGAGAGGTTCCAGAGCTTGCTCAAGGTTGCACAGCCCGAGGGGCAAAGCTGCTACTGGAATCTAGGACTTCGCAGCCCCTAGGCATGAGTGTTTCCAACTGGACTTTGCTTCTTCTTCTTTTTTTTTAATAGTTTTTTTAAAATTTCTTTTTATTCATTTTAGAGAGGAGAAAGGGAGAGAGAGAGATAGAGAGGGAGAGAGAGAGGAGAGAGAGAGAGAGAGAGAGAGAGAGAGAGAGAAGGTGGGGAGGAGCAGGAAGCATCAACTCCCATATGTGCCTTGACCAGGAAAGCCCAGGGTTTCGAACCGGCGACCTCAGCATTTCCAGGTCGACGCTTTATGCACTGCGCCACCACAGGTCCACTTTGCTTCTTCTGTTGGAGACAGAAAAGAAGCATAAGGTCTCAGCGTCGGGGAGACGAGCCATGAGTGAGAAGTTCGGGAGGAAGTCCTGAGAGTGGTGGGAGGCTCAGGAAATGCACTGAGCGTCTTACAGATGGGTGGGGTGGGGGGGCTAGGTTAGCAGGAGCTGAGCCTAAAGGGTTTTGCATAAGGACAGAAAAGTGGGGATGACATTTCAGGGCACTGAATTCTGTGGCGTTGGCAGCTCTGTTGTGGCAGATTCTCAGCAGGGTTTGTATACGCAGGCCGAGTGAGCAGGGGTGTGGTAGAAGCTCCTGTGACCATGGAGAGAGCACGGGTCACAAGGACTCCTCCCCACACACACTCTCCCCGGGTGCTCTGGGACCCCTTAGCCTTGTGCTTTGGCCCTGGTGGGTGATACTGCACACACCACCTCAAGAGTATTTAAAAATGCCACGTGGGTAGAGACATGAGCAACTCCCCGCCCAGGATGCAGGAAAAGGCCTCTTTATTTACAGGGCTGCTTCCCGGGGAATTCTGGGGTGGCTAGGAGAGCAAAATGTCCTTGAGTCACAAACACAACCAACGTGAACCCTATTCAGAATATCAAACCAGGAGGAGAGACAAGATGGCGCTGGAGTAGGCGAACGTACCAGCATCTACCTCCCAGAACCAATGTGGATTACAAACTAATTTTATGAACTATCAACTGGAAAAACCAACTTTGGACTAAACTAAAAGGACTCTTCAACCCAGGAATGCTGAAGAAGCCACCCAGAGACTGGTAGGAAAAGCGGAAACGCGGAGAGGGCTGCCCAGCTTCTCGGAGCGAACGGCAGCAGGGAGAGACTCGCGTGGCGGGAAGTGAGTTTAGCAGAGGGGAAAGGGCCCTGAGCCCCAGGAACAAAGCCCCAGCCTGCAGCCCCAGAGCCCAGAAGAAGCATAAGGACAGTATTTAGCTTGAAACAAGTCAGGATACTGTTTGTGAGAGAGTCTGATTTCTCAGACCCAGGATCCTTCTTAAAGGGACCACGCAGAACATCTCTCTCACAAACACTCACCCGGGGCTCCTGGAGACGGAGGGAGAGGGGAGAGAACCACAGTATCAGGAAGAGAGTGCAATCTAGGAGGCATAGGGAGAAACATTTTTGGGAGATAGCCACTCTAACCCCTGGGACGAGTCACTCCCCAAAGCTGAAGTGAATATTTCCCCCGGAAACAGCAATACCAGCAAAGGGAAGCAGGAGAGCAGCCAAACAAGCCCCCCCCCGCGGCATTCAGAGCAGAGTCGCATAGAAGGAGGGAGCTTTCGGGTCTACGGTAGTGAGTCTTAGGGTCCGAGCTGCAACGCCCCCACCCACACGGCTGAGGGCGCACCGGAGAGCGGGCGGCAGCGGGAGACAAAAGCGCGGTTCTGCTGGCAGGGGCGGAAGCCGGCTGGCCACCAGTGGGCTCAGGTGTGAGCTCAATCTTGCCCGGCTAGGGAGAAGGGGGCGTGCAAAAGAGGCTAAGCTCAGCTGCCGGCAGCCTGTAATCCAGCCTCCGGGAGAAGGGCGGGAAACCCAGAAAGGGTAGAAACCAGCCCCGGAGCAAGGGCAGAGGAGCACATCCCTGCCCCACCCGTGCAACCCAGGCTTGCGGTCTGACTTGGTAGCAGGCTCCTCCCGTGGGGGTGGAGCCAAAAGCCCAGAAGAGGCAGAGTTCTGCTACGAAGCTGAGCTTGGGCACGCAGCCTTTCCTGGTGGTAGAGCCAAGGCTAGCAGCTGTTCCTTGAGTGGGATCATCCTGCAAAGGCAGGGTGAAAGCTCGGAAACAGGCGGAGACCCGCAGCTGAGCAAAGGTGCTCGCCAGTGCCCTCAGGACCGAGCATAACATCACACACGGGGGCGGGGCAAAGGCCAAGGCCACCAACCCTTGTGCACCCGAGCACGTGATCAAAGCCACTCTCGTGAAGAGAAAATGCGGAGGCAGAGAAATACAACACAAATAAACCAAGAGAAATCCCCAGAAAAGGACCTAAGTGAATCAGATATAACCAAATTACCAGATGCAGAGTTTAAAATAACGATTGTTAGGATGCTCAAAGATATTAGAACCACCATAGATGGCCATTACGAAAACCTAAATAAAGAGATAACAAATATAAAAAAGGACATTGAAATAATAAAAAAGAATCAGACAGAAATGACAAATACAATATCTGAAATAAAGAATACAATGGAAGGAATTAAAAGCAGGATGGATGAAGCAGAGAATCGAATCAGTGAGTTAGAGGACACAATAAATAAAGGCACGGAAGCAGAGCAGAAAAAAGAAAAGAGACTCAAAAAGTCTGAGGAAACTCTAAGAGAGCTCTGTGACAACATGAAGAGAAATAACATCCGCATCATAGGGGTTCCTGAAGAAGAAGAGAAAGAACAAGGGATAGAGACTTTGTTCAAACATATTATAGCGGAAAACTTCCCCCAATTAAGGCAGGAAAATATTTCACATGTTCAGGAAGCACAGAGAACTCCATTAAGGAGAAATCCAAAGAAACCAACACCAAGACACATCATAATTAAATTACCAAAGCTTAATGATAAAGAGAAAATATTAAAAGCTGCTAGAGAAAAAAAGACAATCACCTACAAAGGAACCCCCATAAGGATGACTTCTGACTTCTCAACAGAAACACTTGAGGCCAGAAGGGAATGGCAAGAAATATTCAAAGTAATGCAGAACAAGAACCTACAACCAAGACTACTTTATCCAGCAAGGCTATCATTTAAAATTGAAGGAGAAATAAAAAGCTTTACAGACAAAAAAAAACTAAAGGATTTCACTACAACCAAACCAAGGCTGCAAGAAATGCTAAGGGACCTGTTGTAAACAGATCAAAGGAAAAAAAGAATATAGCAAAAGAGAAAAACAGTTTTAAAGAAAAAAAATGACAATAAACAGTTACATATCAGTAATAACCTTAAATGTTAATGGATTAAATGATCCGATCAAGAGACATAGGGTAGCTGCGTGGATAAGAAAACAGGACCCATACATATGCTGTCTACAAGAGACACACCTTAAATCAAAAGATGCACACAGACTGAAGATAAAAGGATGGAAAAAAATATTTCACGCAAATGGAAATGAAAAAAAAGCTGGGGTAGCAATACTTATATCAGACAAAATGGACTTTAGAACAAAGACCATAGTTAGAGATAAAGAAGGTCACTACATAATGATAAAGGGAGCAATACAAAAGGAAGATATAACCATTATAAATATCTACGCACCTAATATAGGAGCACCTAAATATATAAAGCAGACTTTGATAGACTTAAAGGGCGAGATCAACAGCAATACTATAATAGTAGGAGATTTCAATACCCCATTAACATCATTAGATAGGTCCTCAAGAAAGAAAATTAACAAAGAAACAGCAGACTTAAAGGACATATTAGATGAACTCGATTTAATAGATATCTTCAGAACCTTTCACCCTAAAAGAGCAGAATATACATTCTTTTCAGGCGCTCATGGGACATTCTCTAGAATAGACCACATGTTAGGGCACAAAAGCGGGCTCAACAAATTTAAGAAGATTGAAATCATATCGAACACTTTCTCTGATCACAATGGCATTAAACTAGAAATCAACCACAATAGAAAAATTGAAAAACATTCAAACACTTGGAAACTAAATAGCACGTTATTAAACAATGAATGGGTTAACATTGAGATCAAAGAAGAAATTAAAAAATTCCTAGAAACAAACGATAATGAGCATACATCAACTCAAAATTTATGGGACACAGCAAAAGCAGTCCTGAGAGGGAAGTATATAGCATTACAGGCATACCTCAAGAAGCTAGAAAAAACTCAAATTAACAACTTAACCCTGCATCTAAAAGAACTAGAAAAAGAACAGCAAGTAAAGCCCAGAGCTAGTAGAAGGAAGGAAATAATAAAGATCAGAGCAGAAATAAGTGACATAGAGGCTAAAGAAACAATACAGAGGATCAATGAAACCAGGAGCTGGTTCTTTGAAAAGGTAAACAAGATCGATGAACCTTTAACAAGACTCACCAAGAAAAAAAGAGAGAGGACTCAAATAAATAAAATTAGAAACGAGAGT
The DNA here is from genome assembly GCF_036850765.1 of Saccopteryx bilineata. Classification (NCBI taxonomy): domain Eukaryota; kingdom Metazoa; phylum Chordata; class Mammalia; order Chiroptera; family Emballonuridae; genus Saccopteryx; species Saccopteryx bilineata. The sequence continues at coordinate 10,188,410 of NC_089500.1, read as the reverse complement.
GGAGAAATAACAACTGACACAACAGAAATACAAAATATTGTAAGAAAATACTATGAAGAACTGTACGCCAAAAAACTAGACAACCTAGATGAAATAGACAAATTCCTTGAATCATATAATCTTCCAAAAATCAATCTGGAAGAATCAGAAAACCTAAACAGACCAATTACAACAAATGAGATTGAAACAGCTATCAAAAAACTCCCAAAAAAGAAAAGTCCTGGGCCTGATGGCTTCACAAGTGAATTCTACCAAATATTCAAAGAAGAACTAACTCCTATCCTTCTCAAGCTATTTCAAAAAATTCAAGAGGAAGGAAGACTTCCAAACTCCTTTTATGAGGCGAGCATAATTCTGATTCCAAAACCAGGCAAAGACAACACAAAAAAAGAAAATTATAGGCCAATATCCCTGATGAACTTAGATGCAAAAATCCTCAATAAAATATTAGCGAACCGGATCCAGCAATATATGGAAAAAATCATACACCATGATCAAGTAGGATTTATTCTTGGGAGGCAAGGCTGGTACAATATTCGCAAATCAATCAATGTGATTCATCACATAAACAAAAGAAAGGAGAAAAACCACATGATAATTTCAATAGATGCAGAAAAAGCATTTGATAAAGTCCAGCACCCATTCATGATCAAAACTCTCAGCAAAGTGGGAATACAGGGAACATACCTCAACATGATAAAGGCCATCTATGACAAACCCATAGCCAACATAATACTCAATGGGCAAAAATTAAAAGCTATCCCCTTAAGATCAGGAACAAGGCAGGGTTGCCCCCTTTCACCACTCTTATTCAACATAGTTCTGGAAGTCCTCGCCACAGCAATCAGACAAGAAAAAGAAATAAAAGGCATCCAAATTGGAAAAGAAGAAGTAAAACTATCATTATTTGCAGATGACATGATATTGTATATAGAAAACCCTAAAGTTTCAGTCAAAAAACTACTAGACCTGATAAAAGAATTTGGCAAGGTGGCAGGATATAAAATCAATACTCAGAAATCAGAGGCATTTTTATACACTAATAATGAACTGTCAGAAAGAGAAATCAGGGAATCAATCCCCTTTACCATTGCAACCAAAAAAATAAAGTACCTAGGAATAAATCTAACCAAGGAGATTAAAGACTTGTACTCAGAAAATTATAAAACATTGATAAAAGAAATCAGGGAAGATACGAATAAGTGGAGGCATATACCATGCTCATGGTTAGGAAGAATAAACATCATTAAAATGTCTATATTACCCAAAGCAATTTATAAATTCAATGCAATACCAATGAAAATACCAATGACTTACTTCAAAGACATAGAACACATATTCCAAAAATTTATATGGAACCAAAAAAGAACACGAATAGCCTCAGCAATCCTGAAAAGGAAGAAAAAAGCGGGAGGTATCACACTTCCAGATATCAAGTTATATTATAAGGCCATTGTACTCAAAACAGCATGGTACTGGCATAAGAACAGGCACATAGATCAATGGAACAGAACAGAGAACTCAGAAATAAACCCACAGCTCTATGGACAACTGATATTTGACAAAGGAGGTAAGACAATACAATGGAGTAAAGACAGCCTCTTCAACAAATGGTGTTGGGAAAACTGGACAGCTACCTGCAAAAAAATGAAACTAGACCACCAACTTACACCACTCACAAAAATAAACTCAAAATGGATAAAAGACTTGAATGTAAGCCATGAAACCATAAGCATTTTAGAAGAAAACATAGGCAGTAAGCTCTCTGATATCTCTCGCAGCAATATATTTGCTGATTTGTCTCCACAGGCAAGTGAAATAAAAGACAGGATAAACAAATGGGACTTTATCAAACTAAAAAGCTTCTGCACAGCTAAAGACAATAAGAACAGAATAAAAAGACAAACTACACAATGGGAGAATATATTTGACATAGCGTCTGATAAGGGGTTAATAACCAAAATTTATAAAGAACTTGTAAAACTTAATACCAGGAAGACAAACAATCCAATCCAAAAATGGGCAAAAGAAATGAATAGACATTTCTCCAAAGAGGACACACAGATGGCCAATAGGCATATGAAAAAATGTTCAACATCATTAATGATTAGAGAAATGCAAATTAAAACCACAATGAGATATCACCTCACACCAGTCAGAATGGCGCTCATCAATAAAACAACACAGAATAAGTGCTGGCGAGGATGTGGAGAAAAGGGAACCCTCCTGCACTGCTGGTGGGAATGCAGACTGGTGCAGCCACTGTGGAAAACAGTATGGAGATACCTCAAGAAATTAAAAATCGAACTGCCTTTTGACCCAGCTATACCACTGTTAGGAATATACCCCAAGAACACCATAGCACTGTTTGAAAAGAAGAAATGCACCCCCATGTTTATGGCAGCATTGTTCACAATAGCAAAGATTTGGAAACAGCCCAAGTGTCCATCAGAGGATGAGTGGATTAAAAAGCTTTGGTATATATATACTATGGAATACTACTCAGCCATAAGAAATGATGACATAGGATCTTTTACAACAACATGGATGGGCCTTGATAACATTATACTGAGTGAAAGAAGTAAATCAGAAAAAACTAAGAACTATATGTTTCCACACATAGGTGGGACATAAAGATGAGACTCAGAGACATGAACAACAGTGTTGGGGTTACAGGGTGGGGGGAGGAGAGGGAGGGGGTTGGGGGAGGGGAGGGGCACAAAGATCATGGCTTTTCAGCATTGGCCATATTTCCCCCTTAATCTATAGACAGACAGCAAATATTTACGTATGGTGTTCCCACTATAAAGACTGCTGTCTTAGGGACAAATGCTGACAAACTATTTCAGCAGTTCCTCCTTCTTCAAAGACTTATATGTAAACATAGAGCTCCATGTTTCATAGGACATACTCAAGCTCACTCTATGCTTCCTGGTGCTTTAGCACAAGGGAATGCCCCCCCCCTTTTTTTTTGTGTATTTTTTCTTTTATTTATTTATTTTTTTGTATATTTCTGAGGATGGGGATGGGGAGGCAAGCAGACAGGCTCCTGCATGCGCCTGACTGGGATCCACCTGGCATGCCTACCGGGGGGAATGCTCTGCCCATCTGGGATGTTGCTCTGTTGCAACCGGAGTCATTCTGGCAACTGGGGCGGAGGCCATGGGGCCATCCTTAGTGCCCAGGGTGGATTTGCTCCGGTGGAGCCTTGGCTGTGGGCGGGAGGAGAGGGACCGGTAGGGGGGAGAGGGGGAGGGGTGGAGAGATAGATGGGCGCTTCTCCTGTGTGCTCTGGCTGGGAATCGAACCCGGGAATCCTGCACACCAGGCCAATGACTCCGATGGGTCTACCATATCATGCTTTTTACTTAAAAAAAAAAATTTACATTTCTTTTGAAAGCTGACGAACAGGAGACACCAAATCTACCTTCTTTATTAGATCTAGCTAATAACACTGTTCTGTCTTTTTTCCAAATAGCTCCAGATATATGGAAAAGATTTATATAGGCGGATGGGGATCCTCAAACCCCTCAGCGAGATCTTCTGAGAATGGCTTTTAAGATACCTAGAGGCAGAAAAAGCCCAATAGAGATCAGGGGGGAACTACCAGCTTTTAGGATACACCCTTAAAGGCTCCAGCACCACAAAGGGGTCTCATAGGATGCCATCTGGGTCCTGCTTCAATAGTGGAAAGGAAGGTCATTGAGCTAAAGCCTGCCAGGCTTACACACCTCTACTGTGAGGAAACAGGGACACTGGAAGGTGGGCTTCCCCCTCGCTCCTCTAAGGGAGGGTTCAGTCTCTTCCAGCCCTGCTCCAGCCACCTATGACCTAACCTTGCCCAGAATGCTGGGGTTTGCCACTGAAGGCTGAAGGTGCCCAGGGCCGTCGACCCCATCTACGACACTGTGGACGAGCCTAGGGTATTTCTTCCAAGAAGCAGGTAAACTGATCTCATTTGCACAAGGGCCACTTAACTATGTTTTGCCTGAATAGTCAGGTTCTTTATTCTTCCCTCAAAGATCTCTGTTGTGGGTGTTGATAGTCCTATTTTCTGCTGCTTTGCTTAATATATAGTGTTTCCTTTATTCCTCCTACCTCAATGCCCCACTCATATTTCAGGCTGGGACCTACTCTTAATTTAGAGCTCTCTTTCCTCCTTTTGCCAACTTGTATTATGAATTTACCTTTGCCACCCAGCTTAGTGTATCCCAAGGTTCTCTTTACCAGGCCACAGTCACAGAGCTCCAGGGAAAAGCAACCTGGTCTCAACTCTCCAGGCACTGAGGAGAACAGAAGCTCCATATCCACGCATGCTGCAAATGGCTTTTTCCAGTCTACCTGAATCATTACCAGCTAGAAGCAGCAGTCATTGGGACTTGGACATGAGCTGCAAAGTATAGAATGGTGACAACAATTCCAGTGCCATACAGACTTTTCCTGTGGGGAACGTTCCTGGACTCCTGCTCCCTGTGACAGCTCCTAACAGACTGAACTGTGGTTGGGTTGCATTTTTCAGGGATTTGGCATGGTGAGGGGGCCAACTTGGACTTGGGGAACATGTTAAGGACACTACTCATTTATGGATTCTTGCTGTATTGGCCAAGAGTTTGCTTAAAGGCTTTTAATTACTGTAAAAAAAATAGAGGACTAGATGAAGAAGATGGGGCACATATACACCATGGTATATTATTCAGCTAGGAGAAATGATGACATTGGATCACTTATAGCGGAATGGTGGAGTCTTGGTAGCATTGTGCGGAGTGAAATAAGCGAATCAGAAAAAAACAGGAACTGCAGGATTCCATACATTAGTGGGACATAAAAGCGAGACTGAGAGGCATGAACAGGAGTGTGGTGGCTATGGGGGGTGGGGGGAGGGAAGGAGGGAGAGGGGGAGGGGAGGGGGAGGGGTACAGAGAGAACTGGATGGAGGGTGGCAGAGGACGATCTCTCTTTGGGTGATGGGTATGCAACATAACTAAATGACAAGATAACCTGGAAATGTTTTCTTTGAATGTATGTACCCTGATTTATTGATGTCACCCCATTAAAATAAAAATTTATTTATATATTAAAAAATAAAATAAAATAAATAAAAAATAAAAAAAAAAAAAAAAAAAAAAAAAAAAAAAAAAAAAAAAAAAGAATATCAAACCAGGGGAACCGAACACCTCCCCGTGGCAGTGGGATTTGGATCCTTCCAAGGGATCCGTTCCCCGGTTCCTGATGAGTCCGAAGCAGCCATGGCCCTGCCAGGAGCAGAGGCAGCTCCCCACCACGGGCAGAGCTGCAGTCCGCACCCTGCCCGATGGCTTGCCCGATGGCCTGCCGCAGTCGGCACCCTGCCCGAGGGCTTGCCCGATGGCTTGCCCCAGTCCGCACCCTGCCCGACGGCTCGCCCGATGGCCTGCCGCAGTCCGCACCCTGCCCGACGGCTCGCCCGATGGCCTGCCGCAGTCCGCGCCCTCACGGTCCCCGCCCGCAGGCGCCACCCACTCCATCTCAGGACCGGTGACCATTTTCTCTGCTGACGTAAATCTGGGAAATGTTCATCTCTTAACAAAGCCAGGGACCTTTACATTCCTAGGAACTTGCCCACAGAGCATTTTGTGAGAACCTATCTGTTCACTGGGCATTTCAGCCTTTCCTGTTCCCCATGTTTCTGGAAGGCTGGCAGCGTGTGGGGACCAGTCTCTGCCGCATTCAGGCCGAACAAGTCTGGAGCACGCCCCTGACTGTTCAAAATTGTAACCGAGAGAGAAGAGGGTCAGGGCAATGCCTCCAAATGCTGAATCAAACAAAGAGGGAAGGCAGGGTCAGCCAGTCTGGCAGGAGCCCTGATGTCCTGCCCGGAGGGTTTACTGAGCGGTGGGGTGCAGGGGTGGACAGGGAGGGCTGGGCCTGAGTCAGTCCCTGGAGACCTCCCGACTCCACTATAACGCACACTGGACGCCTTTCTTACACCTCAAACCCCTCTCCCTCGAAATCCCTTTTCTGTTTCCCTCCTTTGTCTTTTTCTTTGCTTTCCTGTCCTCTCCTTGTCTTGCATTTTATCAGCTGCAGTGTGCTCCTCAGCTCCGGGTGCGTGCCTGCTCTCCCCCATCTGCCCTTGCCCAGGACGGGCTGTTCCGAGTTCTCAGGAAGATGGTGGTGTCTGCCCTCTGGGGCAGGTCAGGGAACAACTGAGGTCTCTGCAGCCACGGGAAGAGCAGGACCACAGTGGCCTGGGGACCCTTTGGCCCTTGTCCTGGTTACGGGACTCTGGTCGCGGGTGCTGATGGGAGACTCTGGCCTGAGCCTGACACCTGCAGGAGAGGATATGAGGTCATGAAGCCGGACAGGACGCCAGGCCTGCTGTCCTGCCTGAGGCCTGGGCCGCAGTTCTGCTCCACATGCCTCCATGACCCCTCGCAGGGCGATGAAGTGATGAGACAGTGCACAGGGGTATGTGTCGGACACACGAGCGCAGGAAAACATCTAAACACCAGTTCCTTGGCGAGTTTTCACCTCTGTCAAGTCCCTGAAATGCTTAAGTCTTACAACGTTATCTGCTGTTCATGTCCCTTTAAGCCAGGGGTCTCAAACTCAACTCAGCATGTGGGCCGCAGAGCAAGATCACAGCCGTTCGGCGGGCCGCACTAGGTCTACAAAAGGCAACTGTTACGCAACACTTTTCTCACTGCAGTTGAAAACAAAAAAAAATCAGTACAACAAGCACAATCGTACATGCAGTTTACTCAGTGTCACAAAACGACCAGAAACTGTAGTTGGCATCACAACTGCTGTTAACTAAGCTAATATCTAGCTAGGATGCTAGAGAAATGAAAAATACAAGTAGGCCCCTAGGCTTACTTAATTTTATCCAAAATATTTTGAACTTCGTGGATTAGTCTGCGGGCCGCACAAAATTGTTCGGCGGGCCACGAGTTTGAGACCCCTGCTTTAAGCCTAAACCATCACTTCAATGTTTTCAGAGGCGATTCTGAGCTACTAAAACAACCCCCCAAAGAACTGCAAAGAAAACATTAGGGTTATCCCACATGCACTCGCAGAGTTTTCAAGAGGTATTTGACCCCGGGCATGAATTCATGATTGACGGATTATAGACTTGAATAGGTAAGTTTTCCTAACTTGGAACATCAATGGAAAAGGTAATTTTATTAAGAGTAATCTTAAATGTTAAAATATTACAATTTCACTGCCATCATGGCTACAAGAAGATTGAATAAGAAAGTAAGAATTTTGAGTTGTAATATTTGACAATGGAACAGACCCTTTCCAAGCAGGAGTTGGAGCAGAGTGGGGCCTGGCTCAGAAGCCATCCCTGATGCTGTCCTGGTCACATCACAGTCCACAGAGTGGCCAGACTGTGGCATCTGGGTGCCAACTATACCTGGCTGCTGGGGGGGTTCCGCTCCAGCTTCCAAGAGCCTCGTTTGTAGCAAGAGGAGCAGCCCTGGTTCTAAGTTTTACATAACCTGTAGATTCCAGGGCTCTGTTTTGTTGTTTGTGCATCCAGAGAAGGAAAGATGGAAAGGGTTAAATAACTGGGAGACTGGGAGAAAACAGGCCACCAGTGCTTTTCGGGTTCTCTCCAGCATTGTCATTCCTGCTATTCTGGGTGCTAGTGGAAGCCCAGTCCCCAGAGCTGGTTTTACAAGAGGGAAGCTGGACTTCACTGCCCAAACCAGAGAAGCCAGGAATGTGCTTGAGATTCTAGACTTCAAAAGCAGAAGAGCCCAAGCCTTCAGGGTGCCAGAGACGAGAATCCCAGACAGGGTCCCTAAAGTCCCAGCTCTCCACACTCAGGAGCCCATGCCACAGCCAGTGGGGGTGGCGGGGCAAGGGGGCAGAGAGCCATGTTCCAATGATGTTATGAAAAAATTACGGTGATTTTATGAAAAATGAAGACGTGTCGCTCTTGGACAGGTCTTCCTTCACACTCATAAATAATAATCATTCATGGTAACTTTCTTTTTTTTTTTTTTGTATTTTTCTGAAGCTAGAAACAGGGAGAGACAGTCAGACAGACTCCCGCATGCGCCTGACCGGGATTCACCCGGCACGCCCACCAGGGGGCAACGCTCTGCCCACCAGGGGGCGATGCTCTGCCCCTCCCGGGCGTCGCTCTGTTGCGACCAGAGCCACTCTAGCGCCTGGGGCAGAGGCCAAGGAGCCATCCCCAGCGCCCGGGCCATCTTTGCTCCAATGGAGCTTCGGCTGCGGGAGGGGAAGAGAGGGACAGAGAGGAAGGAGTAGAGAAGCAGATGGGCACTTCTCCTGTGTGCCCTGGTCGGGAATCGAACCCGGGACTTCTGCACGCCAGGCCAACACTCTACCACTGAGCCAACCGGCCAGGGCAATGGTAACTTTCAATAATAAGTTAATACGTCAGAGGACTTTTATGGTGTTCTGATACTAGAATAGCATGTTACTCAGAACCACCATGGCATTCCTTTCTGGCCCCTCCAGCACTTCTTGGACCCCCTTGAACTGAAACTTTCCATCCTTAAGTCTTTCTCTGGAGTATTTCCTTGTCCTCCCACCCCCCACCCCCCACCACTCCCAATCTGGAAATTACTGAGAAAATCCCTTCCGTCATTTTCAGGTTCTCAGACTGTGAAAAATTTGTTTTTTAAAGATTGCTGAACTGCTTTTTCTTCTTTTTTTTTCATTTCAAACAACTCAAAAATGTCTGGACTCATGACATCAACCTTGGCTTGTATGAAGCATCAGGAATGAGGACTTGCCTTGTTTGGAACCGAAAGAGAGGGATATCCACTTTCTCTCTCTCTTTTCCATTTTTATTAAGACAGTATTTTTTCCTTTTAGCTGGATGATGTATACTTTTAACATTCCAGGAAAAAAGTGTCAGTGATGTGCGAGTCATAATAAAAGAAAATCAAAAGAAACGCAATTACAAGGAACGAGGGACTCCATCATTTTTAGCATGAAATGCCCAGAGGAAAATCTAATTTTAAAAATTACCAGCATTATATAAATGAGAAGAAAATATATGAAAAGATTGGTTATTTTTTTAAAAAAAATTAACTTAATCCTTCATCTTGCTGGCTCTTGGGCTTTCATCCTTATTTTTAAAAGCCAGAAAGAGTCCTGTGGTGCTGGGTGGGTAAGGGGCTCCGTCGCATGCGAATGCAGTATCACGCTAGGAAATGGCGACGGACCCTCCCGCTCTCTGGGCTGCTACGCAGACCGTTCGCAGGACACCAAAGCAACGTTAAATAGAGTGAACCAGATTGAGGATGAAACTAGAGTCTTCCCTGTCCCCTGATTATAAAGGTACTTTCGTAAACAAAAACAAATATTCATGTGACATACCATAGTTGATACAGGACTTTTACAGTTATCACCTGGGTCGACCCTCACGCCAACAGGTACGTTACGACTGCTGTTACTCCCCACTTTTCAGGGGACCAACAATAGGTAACTGTTCCAAACACGCACGGTTAACCAATGGTGGGACCAGGACTGAAACCTAGAACTCCGACATCCAATATCACACTTTTCCACACAGTCACAAGGCCTCCCCAAACATTGTTAGGACTCCCAGCCCAACGGGTTTCACAGAGCCAAGGTTCTAAGTTTGAAGACAGGGGTGACTTGCCTATTTCTAACAGCTCTGTCTCTCTGATGACGTTTAAATTACGAGAGGAAAAAAATCAAACTCAATTATACCGTAAAGGTTGGCTGACACTGGGGGGGGGGGCTTTGAGTTGTTTCTGATCGTGTTGCTAGTCTAACCCAGAGAGGTTTAATTCCACCACCCTTACCTCGTATTAAATGGAACTGGAATCATTCATCTACTTAGAGCGTGAGTCCTAATAATAATGCAATAACACAGCCTAACCTTTAAAAGCCTTTTCCTTTCAAATGGGGGAAAAAACCCACTGTTATTCTAGCCCGACAGAGGGTTAGAGTGAGGGAGAGAGAGTGATACCACTGGTGATATTGATTTCTAACCGCTGATCTAGATTTTGTTTGGAATCAAACATAGTCCTGAAACTAAATCCTGCTCACTACAGAAAGGGCTCTCCTGACTTCAGGCTCTTAGATTTGGGGAGAGGGTTTCCTTCCCTCCAGACGTGATTTTTCCCCACTCTGCTCATGCTAGCCTGAAAATGGAGGACCTGGTAGAAAGTGTGCTAGGTTCTCTCCACCTCCTTCAGCAGAACCACTTCAGGAATGGATCCTCAGGAAGCACTCTGGCTTCTCCTGCCTCTTCAGCAATAGCACTGAGCCCAGGGGGGCCCACAGAAAACCGGAGAATCATGTTTATGTCCACCGGGCATTACAATAATTTTTCTTCTTGTATTGCTATGCCTATCTACTCTTTTTTTTTTTCCTTCTCTCATCCCAGTTTGTCTTAGCATTTGTTTTTGTTCCCATAAACCTTCTCTGTAGTACCCCACAGCTGGGCTCAAATTCTAGAACCAGACTCTGCTCAGCCTTCTCATGAGCTGTTTTCGTTTGATGCACCAGGAGTCGCCATGAAGGGTCGGCACAGACTCAGGGCAGGAGTCCTCAAAACGCTGATGCTGAGCGAACACCTTTTGCACAACTTCCAGCAGGAGGAGTTCTGGGAATGTGGGATGGCAACCTTAAAATCTGACGCTCAGGAAGGGGTGATCTGGGTTTGGAGAGCAGGAGCTGACGTTCCCACCTCCCCTGGGTGACTCCTGACCTGCAGCTCCAGTTTGACAGGGACCCTTCTCAGAGGACTACCTTGCATTTCCCCCAAGAAGACCCACAAGGCCTCCCCACCCCACCCCCCGACTCCATGGAGCTCTCTCTGCAGCTTCAACCAATGAGCTGGTAACTCATCTGTGTTTCCTCTTCAGCCAGGCAGGGACATTCCCTGCCTCTCATCTCTCTCTGTCCTTGCTCGAAGGGAATTTTCTCCCTGTGCTTTTACTATCAGTCAGCCTGAGAGGCTGGAAAGTTCATCTGTGCAGATTTCCCCCCCAAATTCCCTTCCCCGCACCTTCTCCTCTGGCCCCCCCACCTCTCCCACCCCCTCTCTGCCGGACACCCCTCCAGGTCAAGGCCAGCCTGTGGGACGCCAGGAAGGGGCAGCCCAAGATGGGACACTCTAAATGGCAGAGCCTGTGACACAGACTCGCGGGCCACAAGGGTTCTAAGAAGGACAAGAGGGGATGGGCCAGTTCCTGCAGGCGAGGAGGCCGCCGTGGGCGCGGGGGTGGGGTGAGAGGGGACAGCCCCAGCTGGAGGTGCAGGGGAAATGTGTACACGGGGAATGCCTGCCCAAGTGGGTTTCAAAACAAAATCTCATGGAGGAGATGACTGAAATGAAAGTCAGAGCTGATTGAATTTCTGCAGGCCCAGTCCAATTTCTCATCCTTCCCAGTCATGTGGGTACATGCTAATTTCCTTGGCAGCCTCAGATACAGCTCCTAATGTTATCCGAGTCCCTCAGAGATTAGCACCATTATAAATATAAATGTTCAGGCACAAACAAGTTGAAAGCAAATGCCCCACAAACACCAGCGTGCTGTTGCGTGGAGGTTTTCAGTGGTGCATCGAGCCCTTGAATAAACGACCTAGAAAACAGAGTTCAGTGGGCCTGTCAGCTAATTCTCAGGGCCAGGATCCTTCTGGGGAAGAAAGGAGCTAAGTCACTGCTCTGTGTGTGTGTGTGTGTGATCTGTGGCAGCCAGCCTGCAGGACAGCTTTGGATGAGCGTCTGAGAATGACTACATCAGGACAGCAAGGAGGGGCTTAGGTAGTTGTACTGAGCCCCCCATCCAAACAGATCGCCTTTACAAGACAGCCAACCTGCAAAGCACCTCCCTCATGCATCCTAACTGCTCTGTGGCGCTTAGAGACTCACTAACAAATCGTTATAAATAGACATCAAGGAGTCTGTTTACATAACTAAGAGAAAACAGCCTTCAGGTTCTTTAGAAACGGTGCATTTGACCCCAAACCGATGCAAGCGCTTTGGGAGCAGAAACAGGGCGCTTGCTCTGAGCAGGGTGTTTTGATGTGGTCATTTTGCTAGGCAGAGCCGCCGCTTGGCAACAAACACATCGTGTGCCCAATGCTAGGTACTTGAAAATTTAAAAACATGCCACTTTCAAGAAAACTCTTAAGTGGAAGATTTTTTAAAAAAATTAGTTTGTAAATACTTTCCCCAAAGTTGGTCCAAATGCCCGAGACGTCAGTGTAAGGCAAACGAAAACAGGAGGGTCACGATGACCAAGTCTGTGCTCTCATGTTCTGGCATCTGTGCACAGGGATCTGGTCAAACTAACCAACCAGCCAATGTACAGAGGGCGACTCCTAAATGTTCTTACTACTAAATAACAAAGGGCAAAGTATTCCCAAGAGGCAAAACAACAAAACGAAGCAAAGAAATTCATGTATCTGTCTGTCCTCAGCACCTCCTAGAGGTTCCTCTCCTACTGACAGAGGTGGTTACTTGGGTTTGGTAAAATTTGCAGGATACCTGTTATAACAGGATGGGGGGCTGGGCAGGTGATCAGGTCTTACCATGTCTTCAATCTCAGTAGGCCCTGCCTATTTGACAGTGGCTCCTTCAGCAGGGAATACAAGAGGCTATCCCATCCATATCACTTCAGCTCAGACTTCAGACAGCATCCAATTCATTTGCATGAAGACCCAATGGCCTGCCCTCTCTCTCTCATCTGAGCAGACAACTGCCTCTGATTCTGCACCTCCACTTCCTACTCTCCAGAAGACAGCCTGGCGGAGGGCACGGGGCACAGACCTAGAGTAATAAGACAGAACTGGACTTGGACCTTGACTCTGCAAATTACTAGCTTTGCCAACAAGTTGGGTGAGTTCCTTACCTGTGCTCCTTTCTTTACCGGGAATGCTTAAATCCAACTCATGTTAGGTGAGATCTTCAACCTCTCCGAGTCCCAATTCCTTGATTTATAAAACAGGGAAATAAGACTCTATTCTTGAGTTGTCATCAGAATAAGCGACTTCTGTGTATGGCTCAGGGACTGACATGCGGTAATTGTGATTCCCTTCTGCTCTTCCCTCACCTTTCCATCTAACTGTCAGATACCTCGATTTCTCTTTCCTGGGGACCTTCTTCAGTACAAGGTGTGGTCAGGAAGGCACATATGAAAAGAAGAGTGTGAAAAGTTTGAAGTTGGCGAAGCTTTCTTTGTAGGTTTTGTAGTTTTTGGTTTCAGCATCTTATTTCTTAATACCATTAGTCAAAGTAAGTTCTGAAAATTAAAAAATTCAAACTAGAGTTCCTGGAATCGGTAGCAGTATTTCCTCCAGACCCCAGTGCAGAACAGCCAGCCTGGTCCTCATCAAGAAGGGATTTCCAATCCAACAGGAAGAACACCTGACCTTGTACCAAGTCATGAGGCCCGCAGGCTCTATGCAGAGATGGCTACTTCAAAAGCCAATGGCAAACCCTGGCCACTTGGCTCAGTGGTAGAGCGTCAGCCTGGCGTGTGGAAGTCCAGGGTTCAATGCCCGGCCAGGGTACACAGAAGAAGCGACCATCTGCTTCTCCATCCTTTCCCCTCTCCTTTCTCTCTGTTTCTCTCTTCTCCTCCTGCAGCCAAGGCTCCGTTGGAGCAGAGTTGGCCCAGGAACTGAGGATAGCTGCATGGCCTCCGCCTCCGGCGCTAGAATGGCTCTGGTTGCAACAGAGTAATGCCCCAGATGGGCAGAGCATCACCCCCTGGTGGGTGTGCCGGGTGGATCTAGTTCAGGCACATGAGGTAGTCTGTTTCTCTGCCTCCCCACTTCTCACTTCAGAAAAATACAAAAAAATAAAAATAAAAAAAACAATGGTAGGTCCAGAGAAAGACAGACAGCTAGCATAGAGGAGAGAGGACCTTCTATTAAACAATAATATTTAAAACTCAGGTGTGACTTGCAAATGGGAAACCGGATGGTGGGTGCTAGGGATAGTCATAAACTTCCAGCTCTGAGCCATTCTTGTCCATATAGGATAGGGAGTTCAACTCAAGACAATGCAGTACCATTGCACAAAGAGGGACAGATTGATGGAAACAGCCATCCCCAAGCAGGGAGGCCACCACTCATCTTTGCAGTCACCACCTGGCCTAGTGTTTTTAGGTTGATGGCTCCCAAGTTTTTTATGAGCCTTAAACCCTAATTTGGAACCAAATGTATCCACATATACAATATATCCCAAAGGAAACTCATTACACTTTCCCTAAAGTTCCCTCTAAAAGCCCAGTCAGCACCCCCTTGAGAGCCTACAACTTAGGCAGAAACTCAGAAAAGTGTTCCTCAATGTCACCCTCCCCACAGACACACCATCACTGTCATTTCTGCCCTGTGGCTGTCTCCTCACCCCAGTCCCACTGATGCCAGAGCCTACACTGAGCCTACTCCGCTGCACCGAGCCTGACCTCGCCTCAGGCCGCTCCCTCCAGCCTGCCCTCCACAGTGCTGCTAGGGGTTCCTCTTCAGCCACACAGCAATTGGGTCCTCCCGTCTGTTCAAATGTCCTGACGGGCTCCCTGGCATCCACAGGGTGAACGAACCCCCACCGCCAACCTCACCTCTCCCCCCATCCACCCCATGCCTTAAACTCTACGTGACGACTGGCAGCATCAGCCCCAGACTCTGTGTGTCCAGCTGACGCAGGCTCACACCATGTCCTCCTGCCTCTCGAGCCTCTGCTCACACATTCACCTCCTCCGTGAAGCTTTCCTTGACCAAGCCCTGTCACCTCTGCACCACGCCTGTTTCTCTCTCTGCTTCATCTCTGCGCACGACTGCACTCTGCTACATGCCCATCACCTTCTCCTCGAGGACAGCACCTGCGTGCCACTCATCTCTGTCCTCCCAGGTTCTAACCGTGCCTGGCACCTGGTGAAAGCTGTGTAAGTGCTCGCCCAGTGAGTACATAATGAATCAAAATTAGAAGTATTGAGACAGCACGATCCAGATATAGGGTGCTATGCTCAAGACAGATGGACCCGTTACACTTTGGTTACAGAGTCTCAGGACTGTCTGAATTGGGACAGCAATATGATGTTTGGAAGAATCTAGAATGGAGTTAAGATGTCTGAGTCTACCGCTTCATAGCGTGAAGGCCAAGACACCTAAGGCCTGAGTCTTCGTTTACTTGTCTATAAAGATGAGAGGTTGATAGCACCGGCTGCCAAGGCTTGGATGAGATGCTGAGATGATGCCCCCTGGGGAGGCACCGTGGGGCAGGCAGCAGACGGCCGTGTCCTCTCCATCAATCCATAGAACTGAGCTGACAATAACTCTGAAAGGCACTGTCCTGGCGCATGAGGGAGACAGCAGGGCCCAGAGCGGAGCCTGTGCCTCAGGGGACGGACAGTCCCAGGAAGACGCGGGCCCAGAGCGGAGCCTGTGCCTCAGTGGATGGACAGTCCCAGGAAGATGCGGGCCCAGAGCGGAGCCTGTGTCTCAGTGGATGGACAGTCCCAGGAAGACGCGGGCCCAGAGCGGAGCCTGTGCCTCCCTCAGTGGATGGACAGTCCCAGGAAGACGCGGGCCCAGAGCGGAGCCTGCGTCTCAGTGGACGGACAGTCCCAGGAAGACGCGGGCCCAGAGCGGAGCCTGTGCCTCAGTGGACAGACAGTCCCAGGAGGACGCGGGCCCAGAACGGAGCCTGTGCCTCAGTGGATGGACAGTCCCAGGAAGACGCGGGCCCAGAGCGGAGCCTGTGCCTCCCTCAGTGGATGGACAGTCCCAGGAAGACGCGGGCCCAGAGCGAAGCCTGTGCCTCCCTCAGTGGATGGACAGTCCCAGGAAGACGCGGGCCCAGAGCGGAGCCTGTGCCTCCCTCAGTGGATGGACAGTCCCAGGAGGACGCGGACCCAGAGCGGAGCCTGTGCCTCAGTGGATGGACAGTCCCAGGAAGACGCGGGCCCAGAGCGGAGCCTGTGCCTCCCTCAGTGGATGGACAGTCCCAGGAAGACGCGGGCCCAGAGCGGAGCCTGTGCCTCCCTCAGTGGATGGACAGTCCCAGGAGGACGCGGACCCAGAGCGGAGCCTGTGCCTCCCTCAGTGGATGGACAGTTCCAGGAGGACGCGGACCCAGAGCGGAGCCTGTGCCTCAGTGGACGGACAGTCCCAGGAGGACGCGGGCCCAGAGCGGAGCCTGTGCCTCAGTGGATGGACAGTCCCAGGAAGACGCGGGCCCAGAGCGGAGCCTGCGCCTCAGGGGACGGACAGTCCCAGGAAGACGCGGGCCCAGAGCGGAGCCTGTGCCTCAGTGGACGGACAGTCCCAGGAAGACGCGGGCCCAGAGCGGAGCCTGTGCCTCAGTGGACGGACAGTCCCAGGAGGACGCGGGCCCAGAGCGGAGCCTGTGCCTCCCTCAGTGGATGGACAGTCCCAGGAAGACGCGGGCCCAGAGCGGAGCCTGTGCCTCCCTCAGTGGATGGACAGTCCCAGGAAGACGCGGGCCCAGAGCGGAGCCTGTGCCTCCCTCAGTGGATGGACAGTCCCAGGAGGACGCGGGCCCAGAGCGGAGCCTGTGCCTCCCTCAGTGGATGGACAGTCCCAGGAAGACGCGGGCCCAGAGCGGAGCCTGTGCCTCAGTGGACGGACAGTCCCAGGAGGACGCGGGCCCAGAGCGGAGCCTGTGCCTCAGTGGACGGACAGTCCCAGGAAGACGCGGGCCCAGAGCGGAGCCTGTGCCTCCCTCAGTGGATGGACAGTCCCAGGAAGACGCGGGCCCAGAGCGGAGCCTGTGCCTCCCTCAGTGGATGGATAGTCCCAGGAAGACGCGGGCCCAGAGCGGAGCCTGTGTCTCAGTGGATGGACAGTCCCAGGAAGACGCGGGCCCAGAGCGGAGCCTGTGCCTCCCTCAGTGGATGGACAGTCCCAGGAAGACGTGGGCCCAGAGCGGAGCCTGCGCCTCAGGGAATGGACAGTCCCATGGAGACGCGGGCCCAGAGCAGAGCCTGTGCCTCCCTCAGGGGACGGACAGTCCCAGGAGGACGCGGGCCCAGAACGGAGCCTGTGCCTCAGTGGATGTACAGTCCCAGGAAGATGTGAGCCCAGAGCGGAGCCTGTGCCTCAGGGGACGGACAGTCTCAGGAAGACGCGGGCCCAGAGCGGAGCCTGCGCCTCTGTGGACGGACAGTCCCAGGAAGACGCGGGCCCAGAACGGAGCCTGTGCCTCAGTGGATGGACAGTCCCAGGAAGATGCGGGCCCAGAGCGGAGCCTGTGCCTCAGTGGATGGACAGTCCCAGGAAGACGCGGGCCCAGAGCGGAGCCTGTGCCTCAGTGGATGGATAGTCCCAGGAAGACGCGGGCCCAGAGCGGAGCCTGTGCCTCAGTGGATGGACAGTCCCAGGAAGACGCGGGCCCAGAGCGGAGCCTGTGCCTCCCTCAGGGGATGGACAGTCCCAGGAAGACGTGGGCCCAGAGTGGAGCCTGTGCCTCAGTGGATGGACAGTCCCAGGAAGACGCGGGCCCAGAGCGGAGCCTATGTCTCAGGGGACGGACAGTCCCAGGAAGACGCGGGCCCAGAGCGGAGCCTGTGCCTCAGTGGATGGACAGTCCCAGGAAGACGCAGGCCCAGAGCGGAGCCTGCGTCTCAGTGGACGGACAGTCCCAGGAAGACGTGGGCCCAGAGCGGAGCCTGTGTCTCAGGGGATGGACAGTCCCAGGAAGACGCGGGCCCAGAGCGGAGCCTGTGCCTCAGTGGACGGACAGTCCCAGGAGAACGCGGGCCCAGAACGGAGCCTGTGCCTCAGTGGATGGACAGTCCCAGGAAGACGCAGGCCCAGAGCGGAGCCTGTGCCTCAGTGGATGGACAGTCCCAGGAAGACGCGGGCCCAGAGCGGAGCCTGTGCCTCAGTGGATGGACAGTCCCAGGAGGACGCGGGTCCAGAGCGGAGCCTGTGCCTCCCTCAGTGGATGGACAGTCCCAGGAGGACGCGGGCCCAGAGCGGAGCCTGTGCCTCAGTGGATGGACAGTCCCAGGAAGACGCGGGCCCAGAGCGGAGCCTGCGTCTCAGTGGATGGACAGTCCCAGGAAGACGCGGGCCCAGAGCGGAGCCTGCGCCTCAGTGGACGGACAGTCCCAGGAAGACGCAACAGATACTCACCTGAAAAGCTGAGAAACCATCCAGCACGTCAGTAATATTGGCCCAATCCAACCCAGAGCCAGTTTGACGTGGAACGTGGGGTGCACTGAGTAGGAGAGCTCTCCTCTCTGAGGGATGAGGGTGGAGAGAGACTGGTAGAAGAGGGGGTGTCTCAGAGAGTCAACCCGCTGGAGAAGGGGGAGGCAGAGCGCTAGGTGAGGGGTTGTTCAGAGCTTGGGTGCATTGCTTTCAGACTTGGCTGCTGCTCTCCGCTGCCCCCTGTTGGGAAGAGGGAAGAGCCGATGGTGGCCGAGATGGAGGGGAAGGCAAGCAGGTGAGGAAGGGACAGAGAAATGCTGCCATGGGGGCAGGTGGTGGAGGTGGGAAAGACTGCTTGTCACCTTGTGTCCCCATGACCCCCACTTCTCTTTGCAGGTCTCCAGGTCATCCTCCGTCTCCCAGGATTCCTCTTTGGACCCCTGGTGTGACCGAGGTGAGCTGTAAGGTCAGAAACCATCCTAGCCCTGAACAGCACCCAGCTCCTAGTCCTAAGGTGTGTTGAGAAGGAAAAATGAAAGACAGAGGGACAGAGACATGAAGGGGAGAAGAATGAGCACAAAGCCTCATCCAGGAGCAAGTGGCAGTGCCTTGTTCCTTGGAATTGGGGCTGGGGGGACAGCAAATGACATTTCCCATTCACATCAGCTCCATGCTTTCCATCTACGAAATGTGACAAGGACTTAAATCAGGTGATACTATGAGGCTGATGATTCTTTGTTGAGGGAGAGCACCACAAGATGTTTAGCAGCACCCCTGGCCTCTACCACTAACAAACAAACACAGATGTCTCCAGACCTTGGCAACTGCCCCCTGCCGAGAAGCCCTGCCTGGGAGTATGGGAAGGCCCAGCCCAAATGCCCACGGGTGGACCTCCCCATCACGCTCTCACCCGAGCACTGCAGGAACCCCATGTCCACCTGCTCATCCACTGACACTCACAGAAACACAAGCAGAGGCTTCCTTCAGAGGCTCAGGAACTGCGGGTCCCCTCTCTGCTCAGTAACTGCAAACCAGTGGACTTTGGGGTCTCTGCGTGAAGACTTTCCGTTTCCCAGGGGACCAGAGGGGCAGCTCTGGGGGTGGAGGTGTAAACCTGGGAGACTATGCCCTGCCTTCCTCCCCTCATTCCCCCCCCCCCCCCCAGCTGGTGCACAGCAAGGAAAAACCACCATCGCAGCTACTCATGTGAACAGGAGCCTGGGGCCAACCCTTCCCACCTAGACAGCTGGTCCTGCAGCTAAGCAAGAAAACATTTGCACAAATAAACCATTAAGTTAATTGTGGGTCTGACCATTCTATCTTTTTCATGAGGAATTAAGTACCCCAATGGGGTTAGGCTCCCAGGCTGAGCCTCTCCCCAGAAAAAAACAGAATGCAGGAAAATGAAGGAAGAGGGTCCAAGTACCTTTATCTTTTAAGTGATGAAACCAAGTCCCAGACAAGGGACATTCCAGCCAGCGTGGAAACCAGGGGCAGACACATCATGATGCCTTGTCCAGAATCAAATTCCCATGGCTCCTCTCCACCAGATGGACAGCAAGAACATGCCCCCGGGAGGTGGCCCTGGAGGGCACCCACAGAACGCCACCACACAGGTCTGCACCCCAAGAGATGGCTCATTTCACAGAAACCCTTCGCATGCACTGGTTCAGAGAGCTACGCCAGAGGTAGCAGGGCAGGTCCCCTGAGGGGCGCCCAGCCTAGCCCTGTGGCATTGTTTTCAGTGAAAATGACTACTAGCTGTTTTCAGCTTTAACCTTAAACTGCAGCTGGCTTTATCTGCTCTCACTTATTATAACTGTAACGCGGTGTACATTATAAAGGTCACACCTGTGTTTATACACCATGTGCTATCAAAATACCGTGATGAGAACATTGTGTGGTCTCTACCAGAAGGTCAAGAAAAGACCGGGAGAGGCAGGCTTGGTTCCTCACCGGGGTCCAGGCCGTCCTGGAACTCTGGGCCCGGCTGGGGGCCCGGCTGGGGGCCCGGGATGGCCAGCGGTTGCCTCCCGGGCCCGTGCGCTGTTCATTGACAGAGAAACAAACAGGCACCTGCCCGGTTTCAGGATGACTGGGGAGTTTCCAGAGTGGACGTGAAAACAACTTTTACACTGTACCCAAACATTTTTTAAAGCCAAAATTAGAAAGAAAACAAACATATTCAGGGCACGACGTGGCACAAAAAAGAAACTCAAAGTCAAGACATTTCAGAAGAAGGGCTCCGACAGGGTCCGAACCGCCTGGTCAAGAATCTGGGGCTCTTTGGGGGGAGGTGGGCCCAGCTGCAGACCCTGGAGGCCCGGGAGAATGGCTGGGTGGGGGGGACAGCCCCACTGTTTCCCATGCTGCAGGGGTGCGTGGCGACTTGGGGAGTGAGGAGTCAGGGAGAAGGTGGCTAAAGGAGTATTTTTCTAGACTAACCTGGTTGAGCCTTGAGGTGCGTTTAATAAGTAACTGCCAAGAGCAGCTCCCGGGGCTCACATTTAGCCCACCTGACTCCCTCTGCCATCAAAAAGATAACCTGGTACCTTTACCTGGCCTCCGGGCCACCTGACCCCAGCAGGGACTTTGCTAATAATGAGCATAGTCCCGCCTCGCCCAGCCTTGGGACTGGCTGCCACACACTCTCCCACATTCCAACCATGGGTCCATCCTGGGCCCTCCGAGCCCGCAGGCAGCTGGCTGGTCATTCCTCAGATCAGCAAAATGCACCTTGCTCCAGGCAGCCCTTCTACCTGCGGGCCCCTCAGGCCCTGTCCACCTGGGGCAGGCACACCAGACACAAGCCTGTCACTGCATCAGAATCCAAGGCCCACCCTCCTCTTTCATAAGGCACGTCTGAAGCTCTGTGTGTGTGTGTGTGTGTGTGTGTGTGGGGAAGCTTCTCACTTTAAAATAAGCATGCACAAATACCAACTTGAAAAGAGGTCAGTCGGCTTCCATGAAGCCGGGCTGGAGCTGGAACTGACCGTGCACTGTAACACACAGTGTGCCAACAGCCAGCGACAGGGCCGCCCATCCACCCACCACTCGGGCAGGGGTGAGTCACTGGCCCACGAGAGAGTCGCCGGTCTGTAAAAGTACGGGGTAAGTTCATTATTTCAAATCACGTGAATGTAGGTTCATGCTCAGGTTATCTCCTCCTTACAAAAATATCTGTAGAGAGCACTTTTCTCCCAGGCCCTGCCAACCAAGTTCTCCACCCCAGCGTCCTCAGCCCCACGCCAGAGAGTGAGTGGGGACCAGGCCTAAGGAAACCAGCGGAACGGCTGGGCAGAGAGATTTGCACTAAAAACACAACTGAAAAGAACTATTCTTAAGAAGACTCATGTACCATAAAAGGGGAATTTCCAGAAACCTCTGATGTTAGCAATTCACCCTTCCATTCCCTTCCTCTCTAGTTTCAAGATGAGATGAAAAAAGAGACTGATTTGTCACACACACACACACACGCACACTCACACACTCACACACACACACACACGCACACTCACACACTCACACACTCACACACTACGAAACTCCATACAAACGTGGAAACTAACACAGTAGAACTTGTAGGAATTTCCACGCCTGTTCCTCTGATTTGCCACGAGGAGGAGGAAAGATGGAGGAGAGAAAAAAAGCAAGGGTACCTTTGCCCCACCCCACTGGCATGCAGACCTAACTAACCATGAGCTTGGTTTTCCTCCTCTGAAACAGTGATCACTGGGTACTGAGTATGCGTTTCATTCTCTTGCTTGGGCCAGCGCTAGTTTTCCAAAGTAAGAGTTCTGCCGTGGCTTTTTAGGAGCAGAGATAGCTGGGAAGTTTCTCAGAACGAGTGTAAGGATGGATGTTTCTCCCTCCACCTTCCATTTTTACATATGCCTGGAGGGCCAATGTGCCCTGGGTAATTTCAATAGAATGTTCCAGAGCGAAAGGTAGCGTTCCATCTTAGGGATGAGTAGATATTTATTGGGCATTCACTGTTTCCAGACCTGGGATATTAGGGACTGTGGCGGAGCTGTGTTCAGGAAATATAAGACAAAAATCCAATTGAACAGAGAAATGTGCCAAACAAAAATGGATATAAAGATGACAGAGGAAAAACACAAAAACAAAAACCCTGCAAAAACACTGACGTGTGCACATAACCAGCTGTCATTTCTATAAACTGGGCTGAATCTGCTCACCTTGCAAAGATTTCCTGTACAGTAGGGTAGGGACTGCCCACATATATTTCTTAGTTTCTGCTGGCCAACTTGAAAGTTTCTAAATCCTTTTTAATGGGGCCATTTACAACCTGTTTCCTTTTTATTTTTGCTAAACTCAAGCCACTTCATTTTTTTTTTTTTTAATTCTCATGGAAGTAAAATTTACATACTGCAAAACAAACGCGTTTCCTGGGTACACGTTGATGGATACTCACCAAAACATACACCCCTGAACCCACACCCCCACAAGATAGGGGGCATTCCCATCCTCCCAGAAAGAATGCTTGAAGCCACTTTGTTTTAAAATTATTGGCATCTGAACGTCTTTGCGTGGAGATTATCAAAGCCAAATGTGTGGAAGGGAGCCTACTCATTAATCATCTACGACAAACACAGGTACTGGAGGTTCTGGAGAGATGGGGCCTGAGCCTGCACAGACATGTCTGCGAGGATGGGCGTGCTCATTCAACGCCAACAGTCTTTCCAGGGACAGGCGCACCGGCTTCTCCGAGCAGCCCTGCCTGCTGGCTGGCTGGCGCTCGACCACGGGACGAAGACCGGGTGGGTTTCTTTTCTGGTTTCGTGCTTTAGGCATCAGGCAGGGTTCAGAAAGAGGGAAGTTGGGGCTGGATAGTCAAATCTACCCTAGTCTCAAAGGAGCAAATGTTCTTCGATGAAGAGGGTACAACCACTGCTCAGAGCACTGCTTTCCAAAATCCTGTTGCAACATTGCAAGAGGCGTTCACATGACCAGGCAAATTAGAAATTTTCTTAACATTTCCTGTTTCCCAAATTTTCTCCAGGATACCTCCAGGGAATGTCTGGCCCACAGTGGCACATCCAGGGTGGGGGGCAGTGTCTCCCTTTTGGAGTCACGTGACTCCCATGGTCTGTCAAAGTGGGGAGGGGTGGGACTGGGAGAGAAACTAAGGCCAAGTGCAGGTTTTTGGGGGGTGGAGGCACCCCTGCTCCAGTGAACTGAAATTCTGGCAGAGGGGACGAGGAGCTGGAGGCCAGATCGACTGGAAGCCAGCCCCTCTACACTCTTGGGCATGATTTTCCCCTCAGAGGTTGAGCTACTTCGTGGACCTTTGAATTTTGTGTGTTCGAAGCAGAAACAGAATGAAAAATAAAAGTCCCAAAATATTATTCAGGAAGTAGTTTTTTTGGTTTTGTTTTTAAACATCACTTTTCCAAAATGGTACCCTGAGGTAATCCTTTCTTAAATCTCTCAGCAATCAAAACAATGTGGTTGCAAAAGTTTACAACTTTAAAACCTTTCAAAGGTCACCTCCCTGCCTCACACCCTCTCACATTAAGAGCCTAACGGATATTTTGAGTCACATGCATTGTTCTTTGTTCATTTGCATTTGGTGAAATCCCTCCTTTGGACCAATTTAGTAAGCAGTGCCTTGGGCTTCCTTGTGATTGTTCTCTTGTCTGCTCTACATATGTATTTTTTTCTCTGTCAAAATAATTTGTTGGACTCCCAACGGGTACAATGGAAGTGCAAACGCTGCCATCTTGCTTTCTTTTTGCTCAGATGGTTTCACCATCTTGCTTGGGATGGAATTTCTTCTCCTTCGTGATGAACTAAGCCCTTCCAGGCTCAGCGGAAGTTCATAGACTCCCTGAAGCTCGGAGACCTCTCTCTCCTTAGCTCCTCCCTACCTGACCTCTGGTTGAACTGACATACTTCTCCATATTCCAGGCTCAGATGGGCTGGTCTCTACCACAACACTGTGCCATCAAAGGCCTTCATCAAGAGAAGTCTAATGCCAAACGGGAGGCCAAGAGAAACTGGCCAGATGGAAAATGTATCCTCCAGCGCCCAGTGCCCCAGGCCAGGAGTTCCCATTGATGGAGAGTCCCACCTCTAAAGAGAAAGCACAGCCCAGAGCTCGCAGGTGCGGGACCCCTTCCCGCCAGATGCGTGTGCCCACCAGCGGTCCCGGTCACGGAAGGCCTGAATGCTTTACAAGGCTGCCAGCTCACGCCCCCGGCTCCCTGTGTAAGCCAATGGTGCTGGCTTTTAGAAGCACATTTCTTTATGAGTAATTTAAAAAGTGACTCATGCTCAGCCTCACCAGCCAGTCCATGTGACCCACAGTGCTGCTTGAGTATATCTATAGATGTGTAAACCAAAGCAGTTCTTAGAACACAGATTCCCCCCTCCCACGTGCTGTTTTTCTGCCTGCACTTCACAGGGACTGAGCCACGATGCAGAGAGATGCGCGGCGGGGACTGCCTGAGCTCGCCCGAAACTGTGGGCCCACTGGAGCCAACAGGCGTCATCCCACCGGAGGGGACAGAGCGACCCGCGGAGACACGGGGCAGGCAGGCAACCTAATACATTTATTTTGCTTTAGTAGATTATCAAGGGGCTCTGAGAGAAAGCCAGAAAGAGCTAATACAGTGAAGATAAAGAAAAACTACACTGAGTTCTGTCTCTTCCTGTCCCAGTAGAAATTTAAATCCCAGAGAACACAGACACACAGACACACAGACACACAGACACACACCCCGCCCCACACCCCACCGCTTCTCTATTTCTAAAACACAAAACCATTCCTGGGATCTGCTGCGGTTTGACTTGCTAACTCACACATATGAAAAAATATATTTTTTTCATTTCTCCAACTGCCTTTATTCCTCCATCACCGAGGAAGGGATGAGGCCCAGCACGGATGCCACACCACCACGGCAGGAAGGACATCGTTGGCTGACAGCTGCCGAGGCTTCTAGATAGCGCTTCCTACCTCCTTCTCACTTCCTTTTTTTCTACTCAAGCAAATCTAAAAGCTCCTTTGCCTTCTTGGTGAAGACCTCCATAATCTCACCTGTCCCCCTCTATTTCCAGCACTGCCGATGTCAACTGTGCAATCTGTCCTTGGCTATGGCTGTGGTGGTGTCTTCCCTGCCCCTTCCCCCAGTCAGCTGAGTCATTCTCACCAGAGAGTTCCACTCGTTCCCTCCGAACCCCCGCCCAGCACCCCTTGTCACTCTCCACCTCTTCAACCTCATGGTGTCGTCCTGCCTTCATCGCCCGGCTTTTACCCCACTCCTCAAACTCTGCTCCTGGCCACCCAGGTAGTCCTAACATCTAGGTCTCCTAAACTTCTCTTATGCTCCGTCTGTTCGCCAGTTTTATTTTGCTACTTGACATCTGATCATCATATTTCTTCAGTTTGAGGGCGAGCTCTTCGAGGAGGGAGTCACACAACTTACTCCTCTGCGTCTCCACAGTATCTAGCCCCACAGTAGGTGAATTGAGCTTGCAGATGAAAGTAAACAATATTTTGGGGTTTCTCTCCCCAATAAAGTGTAATATGCGAGGTGTTTTCGAACTGTCAGCCCTCTGTTAAATCGGACTGCAGGTCAGCTGAAAGCTAACTTGACTACTCACTCACCTAGTGGGAGGAACACACGCCCAGAACGTTCAACAAAATGACAAACAGGCAACAGCCGGTGTTTACGTAGCGCTGTGTGTGAGCACTGACCTAAGCATTTAAGGAACAACGAGTCATCTGAACTTCATACTGACCCAGTGAAATAGGTATGATGATTATTACCTCTACTACCCCGAAGAGGAAACAGCAGAGCAGGGGACTTGTCCAAAGTCATATAGCTAGAAAGTGGCCAAGCTGGATTCAAACTCCAGCCAGTGTGGCTCCGGTCCATGTTCTTAGGCGCCATGCTATATTCCTGCCACAGGTATATCTTTTTAACAGTCTGCCTTCTACACGGATACCTTGTCGGTTATGAGTGTTGAGAACCGTCAACACTCAAGTCCAATGCAAGGATAACTGATGGTTAGATGTCGTCTTCCAGAGAAACTCAAAAAAGAAGCATGGCTGTGTGGGAGCTAAATAAATAGTATCTTTTTGAAATGTAGGGAATAAAAATCTGCCAGTTCATCATGGGGTCCCTGCAAAATGGCACTGCCCACATTCAATAGAAATAGCAAGTTTGAACCTGGGGCGACCGTGAGGTGGGATCCCCTTCAAGCCCAATGTTCCTACACACCCAAGAGAATCTTCCCAAATCCTTCATTTCTCAACATAAAGAAACTCCACAGAACCCAGATCCTAGCTGCACGTAGGTCTGCTTACTATATTTTAAATAGGATCTTGAAGGCCCGCACATGGCATGCTTGAGACTAAGTACAAGCAGCAAAACCTCATCCTGGTGGTCAAATCATGGCAGGAAATGATGCCACCCGCAATTATTCATGTATTAGCAGTCGCTTAAGTACCATAAGGCTTTTAGAGGAAAAGGCAGGGAGGCAGTGGTTGGAAATGAAGCCCCATTATTAACGTAGTCAAGCTACTCAGCTGGATTCAATAAAATAAAAAGCCCTGCCCAGACCAGTGTCTGTTGTAGAAGATGCTAAGAGCTGTTTTAAAAAATCTGGTTTTATTGAATCGAGGGCTTTAGACACAGCATTCCTTCTTCCTGCACGGCTGGAAAACCATCCCAAGCCTTTTAAACCATCAGAGAGGAAATGGGCTTAAGCTGTGTCAGGACAGCACAGTCCGATTTAAGGGAGACAACTTCATAATGTTCCAAGTGATCAAAACCTAGGATATACGGCCAAGAAAGGCTGGGAAATCCTCTTCTATCAGTTCAGTTCAGGTTCAAAGCCACTACTGAAATCCTGCACTAGGCTGGGCCGCATGCAGACTCGACTCAACGAACCCCTGACCGCACAGAGATGAACAAAATGCCACCGCCGCTCCTGGCTAGTTCACATCTAGGGGAAGAAGCCGGAGTTTGGGGCTGACTAGCAATGGAAGAGGTATTGTGGTTTGGACAAACACCATTTGGTTGAACTGCTTGTGTCTGTCCCTCTCCCCGGACTTGCCACCGCACCGTCACTGTGCATGTCTCTAGCTCTGTCCTCATTGTTTGGGAACTGTTCTGTCCCCACCCCCCAGGCCCCAAGCCTCAGACCTCCCTGAAGGAGGGAGCCACAGGCAATGTCTGTGTTCATCCCTACTGCCACATCCTAGGTGGGCTGCTGCTCCTGCCCTCTACCTGTTCAGTGGCCCAAACCAGCTGGCCAGGGAAGCTGGGGGACCTCTCTGTCCCAAATCTACCTCGTACTCCATGGCTTCACAACCTGAAAAGAAGCTGCAAAGAAATTAACACCTTGGGGAAAGGCATCAGGTCTACATGGTTCACATTCACCTGCTCAAACAAATACTGCCAAAATGCCAACAGCTAAGGTATGGGGAAGGGAGAAGGAGGATTAGGCAAGACTCTGACTGAAAGGCACTGGGCTAGGTGCTAAAACTACACAGTAGAATATGACTCATAAAGCTCACACTTCAGCCAGGAGACCAATCACTAATAAATTCTCATGCAACATGATAAGGTGCTACAAGGGAGATATGTGGACAATGCAATGGCCACGTGATGAAAGGTGGTATCTGCTCTGAACGGGGTTTAGAGGACTCCTCTGGCATATGGTTCTGTAATAACTGTTTCTCATATGTCTCATTACTAGGGGTTTGGCTGTCTCTAACAGTCACCTATTCACGTTCTCTCTCTCTCTCACACACATCTATTTATCTACCTTTATCTATCATCTATCTATCTATCTATCTATCTATCATCATCATCATCATCCTTTTATCTATATATCATCTCATCCATCTATCTAGAACACTTTCAATCACATAGCTTTCTAAGGCAGGTCCCTCTTCTTGTTGCAGAGACAGCCTTGCTACCAAAAATCATTCTGGCAAAGGAAAAGTTGACAAAGGGAGTCTGGAGTTGCTTCTCTGGAGGTCTCTACAAACAGGATTGTTCCCATCCGGCTGGCATGGTTGGGTGGTCTTGCCTGAAGGCAGCGGGACCGACCAGAGGGCGTTTCAAGGGCTCCTGCACATCCCTGTTCCCATCATTGCCAAGAACTTGTAAGTCCCCTTGGACCACGAGCAACTGCTACTCTTCCAGAATGGGGACTTGCTGCCCAGACCGAAAGCTGACGTGAGAACAGCAGCCCTGGGGGGCACATTTCCACCATCTTAGAGGTCACCGCTGTAGCTGGCTACAGTTCTAATGGAGACTGCCAACTCCGCACAGAGAGGTACAGCAGGGTTATAATCATCCATAACTGACATCAAGAGCCAAAAATCCATGAGATGTGTGGGCCTAGCATTTTCAAGTTGCTTGTATTTTCTAATGCCCTAAAGCTTCTGATCTGTTTCCAACTGGAGGGAAATGCAGACTGCTCTTCTCATTGGTAAATCTGGCCTCAGAAGCACAAAATTCCCAAGGTTCCCTGATTCTATTAGGTATACAGTCCTCCCAGAATGCCAGGGCATTTGAGGTGGCCTGTGTGTCCACGGGAAAAGAAAAGCCAGCTAGAAACCCTACTCACCGATGGTTACTGCACTTTCCCTACTGGGATCCAAACCACAGGGCCAGCCACCCTCGATAGCTGCACAGCAACACCACCATGTCCTACAGACAGAGCGGGCGCAGTGGTCACAAATCTTCATCTTGGAGCCTGACCTGTCTTTGAGGAGATCTGCTTATTGGCCTGATCACATTGAAACGAGAGCTGATTCTTAGGTTCTGCTTTACTTTCTTGGAGAAGCTCCAGCCCCTGAAGCTCAAAGCCTGACAAGGACTTCACAGGCACAAGGAGACACCCAGCAAGATCTGGTGCCATTCATTCCATCACTGAGTCCACGGAGGACCGCGGTGGGGCTGTCAGAAGCAAGCAGGCTTTGTTTCCTAATTGCATTTTCTGTTAGGGGAAGATGCAATGGCCACTGTCAAGGTAATTTCAGTCTGACTTCAAGTTTTATCTTCTGGGGGATCACAGGTGATCTGTTCATAGTCTTTTGCATTTCTCGATGTTTTCTTTGCAACTGTATCAAACTAATGTAATCAATCGCTATATCATGGTTCTAATCAGTGATCGGTACCGAAGAGGAAGCCTCGCATGATGACTGAAAGCAGAGATGCAGGTTTGATCCTGGCTCAGCAGTTTCCTGCTGCCTGATCTAACTGTCTCTGTGCCTCAGTTTCTTCAGCTGTGAAGTGGGGATAACAATAGTACCTACCTCATTAGGTCTAAACGAGTTATTATATGGAACAGATTTAAAGCAGTGCCAGGTATACTCTGTTAGCTATTGCTATTATTATTGATAGGAATGATTAAATCATGGAGCGAATTAATACCCAGCAGAAGAAGCAGTATCTAGGAAAATGGGTTTTAAACGGGATACAATGACATAGGAAAGAGCTTGGTGCATAGGACATGGTCAGTGTTAACAGGGCATACTTTGGGCACCTGGACTACACAAGCTCATATTTGAATTACTTACTTTGATAGCCTTGACTCAGTCCTCGCAGTGTTCTATGGTCCCACTTGACATGATGCTTCCTCTCTGCCCTCTTTGGGGATGCCCAGTCAGACTCCATCACATGACCAATAAGCTGGGTCCCATTGTGGAGCTCTTTCCTCTACTTCGCTGTCCTGATGCCTTCAAATCTTAGAGTCTTCTGCACCCTTTGAAACCCTCATTCACTTGCACTTCTATTTTGTACATAAGGAAACATCAGTACAAATGATAATGTGAAAAGAGGGCATACAATCAACTGGGCTAATCACAGAAGGTCACTGTCTACCCACAGATGCTGTGTCACATGTGTTGCTGTTGGAAGTGGCGGGACATCAATACCAAGAGAATTATGCCAATCGGGTGCCTTCTTCTAAAAACTTAGGACCCGAGAGAAGACAACCCTTTCATTAGGAATTCTTAGCAGATAGACTTTTTTGGAAAGATTGGAAAAGGATTCATTTACCTTTGAGATATTGTTAATAAACATATTATAAACTGGGTTTCTGTGAAATTTTCTCACTGTTTAAACTGATGTCTTCTGTTTTGAATTCGAAGTGCACTTTTTTAATATAAGCTTAAAAATCATGTTTTGTCTACGTATTCCTAGCCATGTGTGACGTGTGTTGACCACTCGCCAACGTCTAGTTTGCTGTGTACTTTTCAAGTTTCAGTCTCCGTGCCAGCCTAATGGATTCAAATAAAAAGACCACCTTCATTTCAAAGATCTGGACTTTTAATCTTTTAGGAAATGAAAGAACTTAAAGAGCCTGCTGATAAATTTTGTAGTGTCTACCATGCACTTCTATAAGCTGGGTGTGAATGAGCCGGATTCACTGCCGGGGTTAGGAAGGTTAGGAGATCCTGATAAATTCAGAGCAAGTGTAATGAAAATGCTTAGCAACTGGGGGCCCAGCAGGGCTGCGCAGGCTTGCACAGAAAAACACTTATAATCATGAGCTGAGGAGGGATGTTACTGACAGCAACGCAAAGGCTGACAGGGTCACGCGTGCTCGTAGCAGTCTACTCAAGTGCACTCACAAAAGAGCTCTGTGATGCAACGGGTGAGATGAAACAGGAAAGCCCTCTGGAAGAAAGCGAGTCCAATAGATATGGCAAAAATATGCTGCAGGTTATTGGAGTTCAACATAATAATACAACTAATAGAACAGAGGTTTCCACTCAGACACTGAGTGTCCCCACCGACCCCCACAATGCGGAGCACCAGACCCATTCACATCTCTGTAGTTAAACACTCAGTGAATGAATGAACACCTTCTCAAGACAGGTGAAGCACCTCCCTGTTCATCCTTTCGTTCCTTTACTCACTCAGTGAATTCCATTTCCTCGTTCACAAGTATTATCTGTTTATCGATCAGGAACAATGCAGACGTTAAAGACAGTGGGACGGGCCTGACCTGTGGTGGCACAGTGGATAAAGCATCGACCTGGAAATGCTGAGGTCACCGGTTGGAAACCCTGGGCTTGCCTGGTCAAGGCACATATGGGAGTTGATGCTTCCAGCTCCTCCCCCCTTCTCTCTCTCTGTCTCTCTCTCTCTGCTCTCTAAAAATGAATAAAGTTAAAAAAAAATTAAAGAGAGTGGGACGGCTCAGCCCTGAAGAACCAGTGAGATGAATCTTACTTTTTAATCAAAATAGAATTATTTTCCCACCTTGGTTGTTTGAGGTGTCAGGGGTCATGCTCTCAGAGTAGGGATCAAATGGGAAGCAACTGAACCTAAAAATTTTTCAAAGGCTCCTCCTATCAAATCACAAAGGCTGAAAAGTCAGTCTGTATAGTGTACAGATGACTCTTGTTTTTTCTTAGAGAGTCACCTCTTTATGGTGCCTGGGGATGATGGGATCATCTTTTTCTTCATTTACACCATTATCTGCATTTCCACTGTCTATAAATAGTAATTAAAAACTAGGACGGGGGGTGAAGACAGCATTTCGTTTAGCTTGAAATTACTTTTCAAAACAACCGAGAACTTTAGTTTCAATATACTAGGGCTTGTGATCAATTGCTCTCTGTTTTGCTCCTGAGAGAAACTGGCACATTCTAGATGAGGAAAAGTTCCGTTGCGGTGTGTGCCTTTCCTGGCTCCCTGTTAAAACACGCCAACACCAAAAACGTCCAGTGTACCTGAACACTCTGGGTGTTATTTGTTTAAACATGTTTGTTTTCTTAGTTAAGCTAAAAATGTTTTCCCTTGGTGTTTCCAAAGGGACATTTAGACTAAAATAAAAATGAAAATAAATGACCTGTTTAAAAAGTCACATTCATCCAGGGCTAGAACAGAGTGCAGAAAACGAACAGAGGAAGTGAATTTCAGGGCCCATGTAGTACTTTTCCTATTTTGCTTGCTTGCTCTAAATAGATGTGGAAAAACAAATTTGAAAGAGTAAAGTACATTGACACCCTGTACTAGTGAGGGATAAAGAACTAGTCCTCGTACCGAATTAAGCTTAGAAATGAATTAATAGATATCCGTGTCATAATCTTTCCTGTGATTCTACATCAAACCCCACTACTGTGAATGATAATACCTCCTTCTAGAAATGTTGATGGTCTGACATTTCATCTAACATGTCATGCTGAGTCACACATCACAGTGAAGGGAGAATCTTGACATTTGAAATAAGCCTGCCATCGTTTGTCAAAAGTCAACTTCTTCAACTATAATCTTCACTCAAAAGGTCGACACGAATCACTTTATAAGGTGCAGATATGCATGGGTCATTCCCTGGACCCTGGGGCAACCAAATCATTACCACTCATGAGAAAGAACTGGATAGAAATGTTGGAACCGAAGTAAAGCAGGCACGCTCCTGTCTTGAGCCTCAAAAGGTATGGGCTCCAATTTAAAGATCGTTCATTTATCAGCTAATAAAAAGATGTATGTAGGGAATATATAGTTTAGGTAAGATGTGGAGGTGATGACCACCCAAATGCCATGGTCAAAAACTACCTGAGGGTGGAGTATACTGTATACACACTCTTTTACATCAACCATCTCCTGGAGCCATACTCAAAACATTGAGCAAGCAGCATGGCGTGCTCCCACCCAATCAGAACAGCCGCAGCCGGCTATAATCCGCTGGCCCAGCTGTGCTGGGCCTCCAAGTACATTCCAGCCCTGGTCAGTTCACCTAAGGTCTCTGTTGGTGCTAACCCTGTTTTAAGCACCAATAGGTTTAAGAAGAAACCTAAGTTCAGAGAAGTTAAGAGGTGGCACGGACCCATCGGCTAGTCCATGGTAAAGATGAGGTTCATGTTGAAATCTGGGCCCCCTGCTCCAGCCTCTTACCACTATACAGGTGACCAAAAATGTTCTCCGGGAGCGAGGTTGCCAGAAGCCCCATGCCACATGGGACAGTGAAGCTATTGGGACCAGTCGGGAGATGACCTGTTCCGACACAGTTTTAGAGCCTGCGGGACAGGTGACCTCTACCCTAGAGCTTTCTGCGGCAGGCCTGAGGGGCAGATGTTGAGTTAGGAGCACCAGCTCAGCTGGAACCCTTGAAGCCTGGGGCGGGGAGGCACTCAGAGCAGGGACCTGACTTGGGATAACGCCGACAAAGTTGACTTGGGGCGGTGGAAAGGCAAGTGACACTGCGGATGGCATTTTCAAGCCAAGGAGAACTTCACAGTGACTTCAGCTCGACTACGGGCACCGTCCCGCAGCTCAGTCCTTCCCCAGACCCGCGTGTCAGTCTGCTCTGGTCAGCATTCTGCATGGTTCACTGACAAGATAACACTCTATAAGACCAGGGCTGGGATGGGAATGTGTGTTTTGAGAAACCTAGTGACAAAAATCACCTGCAGACTCATCAGTATTCTCCATAAAGGTTGAAACCCGGCCTGAGAAACTGGTCTGTCTCTTGTCTTCTCTCCTCATGTTTCTGACGCTAGGGACTCAGTGGGTATGAAGACAGCAGCTGAGGGGGCCAGTGTGGGTGGTCAGGCATGGGGGGAACTAGGGTTCTAAATTCTATCTGCTCATGGTGGGATGTTTGTCTGTCTAGCAGTGCCCAGGGCAGAGTGAGTGCTTGCTTGGGAAATGTTCATTGATTGAATGAGTGAGTTAGTAAAGGAAAGAATAAGTGAAGTAACGAATGAGTGAGCGACTGGTAGGCACGGGGTTAAATGGCCACGGGTAGTAATACTCAGCTCTCAGCCCCGTCCTGGAACCCCGTGGGCAGAACGTGCCACGCCTGCTTTTCCTGAGGGCAAGGAACGGGTCAAGCATTCAGCCACATCTTTGCACCTCCCACAAAATGAAGAACAAAATTAAGAAAACCAAAACCTAACCCAGGGCCTTTGATTGCAGGGACAGTCCCTACGATGATAATACGTCAGAGAGTCCCCTTATGTTTCTCTGCATGTCTACCCAGGGCTTCCCACAGTCATGCTGTTCACTCAGCTTGGAGAGCCCTTCCTTCTCCATCACTGCCCATCTCAGGATGCCAGGAAAACCTCATGTCGCCCAAGAGGCTCTCCTCCCCACACTCGTCCTTGCCCACCTCCCCTGGCATTGCTGGGCTGCCTTGGAATGGAGTCTCTGCTCACACTTTAAATTGGACCACAACTCCTCCCGATAGATATTTGACAATGGATGGTAAGTTAGACTTTTCCCTTCAAGTGTTTCAACTTTTACATTTCCAGGAACCCTCAGGAAACAGAGCCCAACCCCTCAGGTAAGACGTGGAGGCAAGCTCTCTGAGGGGCCCGAGGAGCAGGGTCACAGGCCGGGGAGACAGCACGGCGAGCCTCCACAGCAGCCCGTCTGCAGGCTGACGGTGCACCAGGAAGGGCTGGGTGCTGTCCGGGCAGCCCGCTCGCCCTCTCCAGGAAGGGGCAGTGGGGGAGGGCTTGCTCATCCCCCCTCCTCCAGAGCACAGCACCGGGTGCCAGCCTGCATGGTGTGTGTGGCGTCTGCACACCTCGCAATCCTCTGTGGCCATTATTTCCTCCCTGACGCCCTCAGGCCCAAGGTGCTGGGGGGGAGGTAGAATCGGTGCCTTTGGGGCTCAAGTCCTGAATGGTGTCCTTCCAGCAAAGGGCCTCCTGATACATCAACATGAGACTGAGCCCCTCAAGGGAGCTTGGTGGCATCAGCGACCACAAGTCGCAGTCTCTGCTACTTGGCTTAAAAATGGCATTGAGGAACGGTCTCTGCCAATTCTTCTTGGGGGATCATCTGCCACCTGGACGGGGCCAGCCACTCTGTAGGAAACCCGTTCTAAGATTCCAAGAGATTAAGAGGCTCCTTCTATTGTTTTGACATGCAAACGGGCCCTAAATTATAAGCAGGGATGGAAACGCATGGAGATGGAGGGAAGGACGTTCTGTAACCGGGTCTCTGGGCTGCTGGCCTCTTGGTCGCACGAGGAGAACGTGCAAGGTTTACAGACGCGGGTGAAGGTTCTCAGGGCGAGGATGTCCATGGCCATCAGAGATTAAATCGCGATTTGGGAAAACAATCACCTGCCCGGCATCCTGGGAAAGTAAAACTTCCTGGTTTGTCTGCCAGGAAGAGCGATTGTAAAACACGGGCTGAGAATCTCACAAACAAGATTTTAGAATTTTATCCAAACAGCTGCAGTTCACCTACAAGGAGCCCCAACTCACTTGGGTCTGACGGATGTTGCAACACCAAGTTTGAGGTCTCCCCAATCTGGTGCCAAGAACAGGCCCCACGGGACAAAGAGAGAACAGTTGCTCTCTTAATGGGAGCAGAAAACAAAACTACCCCCCCACCCCCAACCAACCTCCCTGCTTTGTTGTGAAATTGTCACTGTGCCTTTGAGGAGAGATTAAAATCCCAGCCATGTCAAATTTAAAGGGCAGGTTCCCAGGCACAGAAGGGAGAGGGGTTTGAGGAGCGGGAGAAAAGAAAAAAAAAAAAGCAACGTCATTTGCAGCAAATTTATGGAGGATTTGAGGTTCATAAACATCATGGGATTTGACTCAATTAAAAAGAATGGAAATCGCAAGCCCTCTATTTAAAAGTTGTAGTAAAATGGACGGGCGAGGATATTCTGGCTAGATCTCTCTGCTTCCATTCTGAGCCGTTTCCGGGAGCACAGCACAGGGGCCGGGCCAGCCTCTATTTTTGCCTACTTTCCTGCCCTTGACACACAGAAATTCTGCCATGAAGAGCGAGAATGCGTGGTCCACCTGTCGCTGAACATTTCCTGAGAGCCTGGGAGGTGCCCCGCAAAGTGGTCGGAGCGTGGGGGGGGGGTGGCAGAGGGGAGAAAACGTATCGGGTCCTCAAGGCACGGGGCATAAGAGACTCCAGAGCTGCCCACGGGCTGCAAGGAAGCGGCCTGGTTTGGCAGCCGCCAGACTCGCAGACGCACAGGACACCACGGCTTTCCAGAATGCAGCCCCCGATCCCCAGGGCCCCCGAGCCTCTCTCATCCAGTTCCAACGCTTTGGAAGTGACGGTGCCTGCCCTACATAGGAACCCCTCTGCGTGTTCTCTCCTGGCACCATTCGTCAAGATGAGGAAAGCTGGGGGTGGTAACCAAAGCAGTTCTAATCCCGTGGGTCTGGTTCCCAGAGAGCCACATACTGGGGAACTCCCACCTCCACCTTAGGGAGGGAGCCCATCCTAGCAAGGGGGCCCGGTCATTGCCCGGTATGAACGCTACCATCGCTGGATGGACAGTGGCGTGGAAAAAATACTTCTTCATTGCTCAAGTCAAGAGTTTTCTTCAAGTTGGCTCATCTTTCTTTCTAAAATGAAGACAATAACGTACCTCGCTCAGAAGGCAGGGCCCCTGTGAAGACGAAACAAGGTGACAAAGGTGATGCTTCAGGCGGGACCTGGCACCTCATAGGTAGGTAGGTAGATAGGTAGGTAGGTTGGCAGGTGCTCAAGAGATATGAGATCTCATTCTGGTACAAGGCCATCTTTTTCTGCTCATGATTCATTTGGCTTTCTGTTTCCTCACTCACTGAGATTTCTGTATTTCTTTGACACACATCATAAAGATACTTTGAGGAATGTTGCCTATCCCCCCTCATTACTGAAAGAACGTGGGGGTCCCTGGCTGAACGAGCCTGTGGCACTCTACGCTGGTCATCTCTCAAGTAAGCACAATTCCTCATACGATCACCAAGCCCAGCTCACGTTGCTGCCACATTCCATCCTTCCTTTCCCTTTTGCCCTCCTCCTTTCTGGATCGGAGTAGGTATTTCAATAACCCCTGACAAGTCATGGAAAACGAGTTTCAGTAATTCGAAGATAGATCTCACATATAAAGTTGCCTTTTTGGAATCAAACACCAGCACCCTGGCCAAATCGTGCAGAGCGGAGGAGGGGAGAAAGTGAAAACCCTGCCATAACACAGAGCCCTGGGTGTTGCTGGGGATTCTCGTCCTTAAGCAAAACCCGCAGCAGGGACGTCCTCTCCTCCTTGGGAATGAACCGCTTGCCGGATGCCTTGCCTTTGGGGCCCCCGGGCGGCGTGTGCGCCCCTGGAAAGAGCGGGGGCGGAGGCGGGCTGCCTGCCCACCCTGTAGTCCGTGCTTAAGTCTCCGTGGTGATTTCTCACTTTCCCGGGCCAGAGGGGCATCATGAATGCTGTGCTGCCAGCCGGCGGAGTGGAGGCTGGGATGAGAACTCTGCCCCCCGGGAGCAGCAGGAGAGGAGCTCGGTCGCCCATCTTTCCTCTGTGGACCCCCCTTCTGGGCTCCCGGGTCCTTGCAGCAGGGCCCCTACAGGAGCTGCTCTATGAGCAGACACATCCTTTTTCCTATTATAGTTACAACAAAAACAATGAGCAGTAAATCCACCAAGGGTCCTTGTCGGCTCCCACAGACCAACATTCTCACACAACCCAAGGAGACTTGTCAGTGCACTGACCCTCTCGTTCACTGTCATCCAAGGGGCTTCTCATGCCTTAAAAATAAATATTAGCACAGACAGGGTGCTTTGTTTCACTTTGACTCCCCTAGTCGACGGTCGAGGGCTCAGAATGAGGCACTCGCAGGGCGAGCACGGACAGAAAAGGGTATAAAAAGACTCACTTCTGCCTCTGCAAGTCAGAACCGAAAAGGTTTTTGCTGTGTTGGCTGGAGGCTTACTAATTTGGTGGATGCCGGTTTTAGAGTCCAGCTCACTTTGACTTGTAAATGAAAGGTGTAACCTCACCGAAATTATCCCTCTGTGCGCCTCTGTACCCCAACACACCTCACACACACCCCTGTTGTCTAGGCTGGGGTGGGGCAGACGCTCACTGAAATCATTAGAAAGCTCAGGAAACCAGGAGGTGAAAAGCAAGCAGCTCAGCTCAGTGAGAAGACAGAGGCAGGCCCTTCCCGCAGCCCGGGCCGCGGTCCTTCTCCCGTCCTTCTCCGGGCCGCGGTCCTTCTCCCGTCCTTCTCCCGGCCGCGGTCCTTCTCCCGTCCTTCTCCCGGGCCGCGGTCCTTCTCCCGTCCTTCTCCCGGGCCGCGGTCCTTCTCCCGGCCGCGGTCCTTCTCCCGTCCTTCTCCTGGCCGTGGTCCTTCTCCCGTTCTTCTCCTGGCCGTGGTCCTTCTCCCGGGCCGCGGTCCTTCTCCCGTTCTTCTCCTGGCCGTGGTCCTTCTCCCGGGCCGCGGTCCTTCTCCCGTCCTTCTCCCGGGCCGCGGTCCTTCTCCCGTCCTTCTCCCGGGCCGCGGTCCTTCTCCCGTCCTTCTCCCGGCCGCGGTCCTTCTCCCGTCCTTCTCCCGGCCGCGGTCCTTCTCCCGTCCTTCTCCCGGCCGCGGTCCTTCTCCCGTCCTTCTCCCGGCCGCGGTCCTTCTTCCGTCCTTCTCCTGGGCTGCGGCCCTTCTGTTGTTGAGGCTTGTGGAATGCCTGGCTGGTGCCCAACGTCACCGCCATCCCATCCCACCCACACTCCCACCTGCAGGTAGGATGGGACCTTTCTGTTGTGCGGATGAGGACCGAGATGCTCAGAGAGGTTCCAGTGAGCTCTGGGTTACCAGAGGCAGGGCTGCTCAGTGGTCTCCCCGAGGGGAAGAGCAGATGCAAGAGACCACAAGGGAGTTCCTGCTGTTCCTGGATTCCTCACAGTCACACAGCAGGGCTGGGCCACGGCCCTGCTTGGGGGAGGAGCACCAGCCACGTGCCAGTGGGACCTCTGCCCCCCACACACCCGGGCAGCCCACCCTGTCTTATCTTCTCCCCCACCATGCTCTCCTCTTCTCTTGCGTGGCCCTGACCCTTTCTCCTTTCCTGTAGACCAGTTACTCTCAGTCTGACCAACACGGTGACCTCACGCAGGGAGTCGGGGTCCACCCACCTGTACAGAGTCTGACTGCCTTTGTTGAGTTTGTCACCCAGGCATCAGGATGTTCAAATACTCCCGACTGATTCTAACGTGCAGTTCGGATGGAGCCCTGCCTTACTTAAACCAGCCAGACCCAGCCTGCAGAATCCAACTCTACCTGGACTTGATCAGTTGAAGAGGTGGCTGACCCCCAGGGTGGCCTTCAGTGACACCCCAGCCGTGTCAACTGAGAAACCACATGACCACGTTGAGTGGCGAAGCCAGCCCCTGGAAGGGCCAAGTGTGCCTTGGCTGGTCTCCGAAGAGGGATTCAGGGAAAACACATGTTCCCTTGGGTGCCAGGGGACGTCACGGGCAGGTGACAGAACAAGAACCTCCTAGCACAGTAAACAGCTCAAGACAAGGAGTGGCCGTGCCAACTGGGCTCTCCCGTGAGCTCAACCCACAAAGCAGACCATAAAGCTGGCTTCTTCGGCCCCTTTTGCAAACCAGCTCCCCAGTTTATGACACACATGTGCACACACCATGCAGGACAGACCACTTCACGATGAGCCCTGCTTTGCACCATTACTCTTCAGAAAGGCTGTAGCACGCCTCCTGTTTCAGACTGGAACATGCCTCCTGTTCCGACTTTGGATGTTTGCCTGGGGACAACACAAATCACGGCCAAGGGTTCCGTGCACAGTACAGACTGCCGTCCCAGAGGGATGTGCAGGCTGGACACAGAAGTCACGGCACCGCTGAGGAAGCAGGCCTTGTGTATGGAGCACTGGGCACAGAGCTGGTGCACACAGGTCACATGAGTGAGCCGATGCGTGTCATACTGAAAGTGGGGCTTCAACCCATGGCTGGCCACGAGGCAGGAAATGCTGGGGAAGGAGAGCAAGCGCGACACTTTCCTCCAGGCTGGTCAATCAGCATGGAGAGCGAGCCACGGCACCTCTCAGTGCAGGCCACTGGGGAGGCAAGAAGTGACCCCTCTGGACACCCCTCTCTTTGGCTGCAGACCAGGATCAAGGAAGAGAAGAGCAGAGGTGGGGTGTCTGCTCCCCCGGCCCCCGGGATAGCTGAATGGGCCTCCTGCGGAGCTGGAGTTGTGAGGCGCGCCCCAGATCCCAAGAGGCTGCACATTAGCAGAGACACAGCCGCAAGGGGTGTGGGGGCTCAGGGATGGTCAGAGACACAGGCTTCCCTCTGCTGGCTGGGACAGCTGCTCCTCCTGAGAGACAGCTGCAGAGGGGGGCCTTGCACTTGGCGGCCAGCTCGGCTGTGCCCATGGGCACCTCGGAGAGCTGAAGCAGCTTCAAAAGGAGAGGGGTTTCTAAGCGACCAAGAATTAAACCAACTCTGAGAAAGGGGGCTGAGGACAGAGGTGGCACTGGGAGGGTCAGTTACATGTACGGTAGGGGTTCAGGAAGGGGACATCATGACGTCGCCCCCTGTGTGCGGGGGGGCTAAAAATGTGTCTCAGAACTCTGTGTGGACATCTGTAGCCATGCACAGGAAGCAGCAGACACTCGGAGAAAATGTCTGCTCTCTTCTCTTCTCTGTCTCTTGTGCCCATGAAGTGGTGTAATTTATTTTAGCAAGAATAACTACTCCTCTCCCACTGCCTGACTTAGAGCTTCTTCTGAAGGAACCTTGCCTTGGAGGACAATGCTCTGGCCACCGTGCACAAAGCCTGCCCTGTGGCCCTGCCCCACCAGCACACACGATCCCAGGCCCACACAGGTGCAGACAAATGGCGGCCAGGACAGAAAAGAAAAAGGCATCTTAAAGCAACAGAATAGATCCAATCTGGAAATGTTTAAACTATAACCTGATGGGTGTGTACAGGGGCTGGCTCGGCCAATTTGAATAGAGACTTGTCAATTGTGGTCAGTGAGCTGGAGAGGCCAACACTGGCATTGCCCATGCCAACCTTGACCAGCGAACTGAGACAATCTTAGGAGTGAATACATGACATCACGTTGGTCTCATTATCTTGACACCAACCCAGTCTCCTAACTGCCTTTGTTCAGGTTTTGTGCTCGCCAAGCTTCCTCTGAAACCCACCTCTCTTCCCAGGAAAACCTGCCCTCAGAGAGTGTGAGGGCGGGGGCAGGAAAGCACGCACGTCTCATTGCAAAAGTACATCCTGGCATTCTGGTTTGAACACCTGGGGGGGGCAGGATGGACAAAGCAGGTCTCTCAGGTGCCGTGATGAGGTTCAGACCCTGGATCGGGTGAATTCAGAAAGGAACGCCACCCTTAGTGGTCTCTTGGAGGTCAGGCTTCCTTTCCCCCAGTGACAGCCCCAGAGACTGCTGAGTCTTCCATGGCCACTGACTGAATTTCTACACGTTTCCTTGAGCGAAGACAACAGGTACAGAAATGAGGGCCCAGGTGCCGTGCATGACTGCCACGGTGCCAGGGGCAGGGACGACCTCTGTCCCACTCCCTGATACACGGCCAAGTTCAATGTTGGTGTCAATTTTGACCTGTTGAATCCTTCAGCCATGCTTGATTCTGATATAATCAGACTGAAGACCGTCAAAGATTGACCGGAAGGTGTAAGATACTGGCTCTCAATGAACACAGGACTTGGGGATATGTCTCAAATATATATACATGAGGCCTTGGCCGTTGGCTCAGTGGTAGAGCATCGGCCTGGAGTGCAGAGGTCCCGGGTTCGATTCCCGGCCAGGGCACACAGGAAAAGCGCCCATCTGCTTCTCCAACCCTCCCCCCCTTCCTCTCTGTCTCTCTCTTCCCCTCCTGCAGCCA
Source organism: Saccopteryx bilineata (assembly GCF_036850765.1). Classification (NCBI taxonomy): domain Eukaryota; kingdom Metazoa; phylum Chordata; class Mammalia; order Chiroptera; family Emballonuridae; genus Saccopteryx; species Saccopteryx bilineata. The sequence continues at coordinate 10,146,656 of NC_089500.1, read as the reverse complement.
AGGCTCCATTGGAGCAAAGTTGGCCCGGGTGCTGGGGATGGCTTTGTGGCCTCTGCCTCAGGTGCTAGACTGGCTCTGGTTGCAACAGAGCGACGCCCCGAATGGGCAGAGCATTGCCCCCTGGTGGGCGTGCCGGGTGGATCCTGGCCGGACGCATGCGGGAGTCTGTCTGCCTGCCTCCCCATTTCCAGCTTCAGAAAAATGCAAAAAAAAAATATATATATATACACACACACACACACACACACACACACACACACACACACACACATGAAATGATCAAATATAGTCAAGATCACAAATAAAAATATACCCCAAACTGAAAAAAGAGTGGGCCAAAACTAGGTGAAGTTAATTCTGAAACCTCTTTCTGAAAGAATTTCTAAGGAAAAACTGTTTAGTATCACAATGAAAGGATGGGTCTTTTATTTCTTTCATTCTTTCTTTTTTGTCTTTGTGTGTGTGTGTGTGTGTGTGTGTGTGTGAGAGAGAGAGAGAGAGAGAGAGAGAGAGAGAGAGAGAGAAGTGAGAAGCATCAACTCATAGTTGGGTCATTTAGTAATTCATTGATTGTTTCTCATATGTGCCTTGACCTAAGGGTTCAAGGTAAGCTAGTGACCCCTTGCTCAAGCAAGTAACCTTGGATTCAAGCTAGCAACATTGGGGTTATGTTGATGATCTCATGCTCAAGTTGGCAACCTTGGGGTCTTGAACCTGGGACTTTAGCGTCCCAGACTGACGCTCCACCCACTGTGCCACCACCAGGCAGGCAAGTATAGGTCTTGAAGTAAAAAAGTCTTTGGTTCAAAGGTTTGACTGTGACCTCTAAAGGTGCCAACAAGGCTAAGCAGGGAGAAAACAAAGGGCCCGACACATGGGAAGTGGTCAAGAAATGGCCATTAAAAAGTATCTACACAGAAGAACAAGATGAGGTAAGAAATAAAGAAACTTTATACTTACTCTGCATCAGGCACAATCTAAATGCTTTATTATATTAACTCATCTCATTTCCACAGCAACCCTGTGACGTAAGTACTATTATTAACTCCATTTGCTGATGAGGAAAACAAGGCACAGAGAGGGGAAGTAGCTTGCCTAAGGTCAGCACAGAGCTGGGACTTGAATCCAGGCATTCTGTGCCCTGAGGTTGGAATGTTAACCAATTTACTGCCTTTTTCCATTACGTATGCCACACCGCATTATCTTTGAACCATGGTTACGACCAGACAAAATTGTCAAAGCAGCTTGGGTTTTTAGGAGGAATATTTAAAATATTATAAACCTCTTGCATGTAGGGGAGTGGTCATTTGATCCCTCAGTAATCTGTCCAAGATAGTGACGTGTACCAACTATTTTTGTCTCAGTTAATATACAGCACTTTATAAACACTGACTCAACTGCAGTGCCCGAACATAAATTATCACGAGCCCAAGTGCTAAATAGCAGTTGATTTCACTCTGCCCAAGCATGCTATCTATTTATACTTTGCTCACTTCTGTGGAGTTCAAAATGCTTTATGCACATTTCATCACCGCTATGCTTACGTCGATTTATCGTCTTTTTTTTTTTTTTTTTCATTTTTCTGAAGCTGGAAACAGGGAGAGACAGCCAGACAGACTCCCGCATGCGCCCGACCGGGATCCACCCGGCACGCCCACCAGGGGCGACGCTCTGCCCACCAGGGGGCGATGCTCTGCCCATCCTGGGCGTCGCCATGTTGCGACCAGAGCCACTCTAGCGCCTGGGGCAGAGGCCACAGAGCCATCCCCAGTGCCCGGGCCATCTTTGCTCCAACGGAGCCTTGGCTGTGGGAGGGGAAGAGAGAGACAGAGAGGGAAAGCGCGGCGGAGGGGTGGAGAAGCAAATGGGTGCTTCTCCTGTGTGCCCTGGCCGGAATCGAACCCGGGTCCTCCGCACGCTAGGCCGATGCTCTACCGCTGAGCCAACCGGCCAGGGCCGATTTATCGTCTTTATTATACACACGTGGCTAGTGTACCTCATAATGCTCAATATTTACTACAGGGTCCTCAGTTTTCCACTATGTCTTTATAACCTAAGTGATTTGCTGACTGCCTTTAATTTATACTTGGTGGAAATGTGTTGACTTCGAAAAAATGCATTTTACTATCTCTTTTAGCTAAATTCACTTCGTATTGATATGACCACTCTTGTCCCTGAATATTAACCATGTATAATTTGTGTGTGTGTGTGTGTGTGTGTGTGTGTGTGTGTGGCAGAGACAGAGAGAGTCAGAAAGAGGGACAGATAGGGACAGACAGACAGAAAGGGAGAGAGATGAAAAACATCAATTCTTCTTTGTGGCTCCTTAATTGTTTATTGATTGATTTCTCATATGTGCCTTGACTGGGGGGCTACTGCAGACCAAGTGATCCCTTGCTTGAGCCAGCAACCTTGGGCTCAAGCTGGTGAGCCTTGTTCAAACCAGATGATCCCACGCTCAAGCTGGCGACCTCAGGGTCTCAAACCTGGGTCCTACGCATACCAGTCCAACGCTTTATCCACTGAACCACTGCCTAGTCAGGCAACCATGTATAATTTTTTATCCTTTCCAATTCCATTTTATGGCTGACCTCAAACTAGACTAGATCTGTTGGTTTAAAACTGAGTCCAGTTGCCTGTTTTGACTTAGTTGACTTTTTGAAGTTCATTATATTTATTCTCCTCATTTTTTCAGGTTGATTCATGCCTAGGCTTTATATACATTTCCAAATTGGATTTTCACCTTTTCTGTCTTCATACACATGAGAAAAAAATAAACAAACAAATATATATATATATATGTATGTGTGTGTGTGTGTGTATTCCCCCCCCCTTAAGTGAGAAAGTGAGAAGCAGGGAGGCAGAGAGACAGACTCCCGCATGCACCCTGACTGGGATCCACTTGGCAAGCTCCCTATAGGGCAATGCTCTGCCCATCTGGGGCCGCTGCTCTGGTGCTAGGCATCCAAGCTACTCCAGCACCTGAGGCAGAGGCCATGGAGCCATCCTCAGTTCCCAGGATCAACTAGCTCCAACTGAGCCATCGCTACAGGAGAGGAAGAGAGAGACAGAGGGAAGGGAGAGGAGTAGGGGTGAAGAAGTAGATGGATGCTTCTCCTGTGTGTCTTGACCGGGAATCAAACCCAGGACATCTATCCACTGGGCCGATGCTCTACCACTGAGCAAACCAGCCAGGGCCATAAATAAATAAATTTGGATGATGAAACAGAGTAAGGAATAGAAGAAGTCCACAGAAACTAGCCCAAGGAGAGATGAGTGCCCAAACTATGTGGTACATGGAAATTCGGTTCAGGCGCGGTCAGGAGTTAACAGAACCATTTAGAAGCTGCCTTTGTGCTGGATGCATAAAGAAAAAGAAGGAAGAATTGTCATTTGATATTTCTGTCAGTGACAAATAAAAATAGCTCGATGCTTAGCCTGAGGCTGAGTGTTCTGTTTTCTTTTGTTCTCCCCTCTCTTGAATATCTATCTTTGTTATTGAAAACAGACACTTCAGCCTTAAGCATTTCCCTAAGTTTTTTTGTTTGTTTGTTTGTTTTTGCAAAGAGGACATTATTAGACCCACAGTCCCTTTTCAGAAACTGGCAGTTATAATTTCACTTGACATGCATTTTTGAAGGTTTCACCTTGCCCGGGTGTGTCCTCTGCCAGCATGAATGTGGGAAGATGAGACAGGTATGGCCAGAGACAGAAGAGCAGAGTCCTAAACACCCACAATATTGATCATGGTGTTGGAGGAGTGTTTGGAAACAAAGTCCCTTATTCTAGGAATGTCTGTGTGTCCTGGTCTTCCTGATGCGGTGAAGGTCAAGGACAGTCTGTAGTAAATATCCTCGTTCAGTAGAGAAGGTCACTTGGAGACTCCAAGCTGCACAGATGCCCCGAGTTCTCTTTTATCTCCGGGCTCTGCATGTTCGGTTCTCTCCTTCCCAAAGAACTGGCCATCACTATTATTTGCCTTTCAGGATGCAGGTTAGTTTCCATTTCCTCCTAAAAGCCTTTCCTAATGCTGGGTGGGATGCCTATTTTGTGGCCACTGTCTCCTATGCCCCCCCCCACTTAGCTTACCAGGTTGAAAATGCTGGGATCACCTTCAGATAAAGGCCATGTCTCAGGGAAGAGTTGAATGAAGACTGGGTGAAGGGTGGAGGTAAGCTAGAGGGGACATGGGGCACGGAAGGGGTTTCCCGTGACTGGTATTGTTATCCCACCTGGCCAGCCTGGGTGAAGCCCAAGGAACTGTGGAAATCTCTTAAATGGAGACCAGGAAACCAAGCCTAAAATGAGGTCAACTAAGAAAAATGACATTACTTGCATGTTTTCAAAAGCAGGTTTTGCTCTTTTATTTTCCTTCGTTCTTTATCTCAGGGAAATAAACCATGGTGCAGTATTCTCATCTGAAACTGGGTCCGACCCAAGGGCCGGAGCAGTGTTCCGATGGCACTGCTGACCCCGCGGCATCAGCATTGCCGAGAAGTTCCCGCAGAACCTAGCGGCCCGGTAGTCTCCAGTCGCTTTGTGAGTATATGTTCAAAGGTTCAGATGAATGAGAAGCACAGGACAAAAAGAAATTAATAACAATGGTGAGAAGCATGTGCTAGAATGCGAGAATAATAGCAAACAATGGAAGCATGTTTTCTGTTACAGCTCGTTTTAAAATTCTCTGTTGCAACAGCAAAACAGACTCTGTGGAGATTCTGTGCACCGGCGCTGTGGCTCTGGCAGAAAGACATGTGGAAATGGCATGGTCTTCAGAGTGAGACCGAGTTTGGGTGCCAGCTCCCAAAGCTCCTGGCTGGACCACTTTGCTAGTCACCGACCTGGGGGCAGCCTCTGTTTCCTCACTACCTTTCAGGCTTTTGTGAGGTTTAGAGAAGATACAAGTGCTGACCACTTCATGTTGGTTTAGTCAGTGACTGCTAGTGTGATCACCATTATCTTCAACACTGCTGGGGAAACAGTAAAAGCATCACTTTGGAAATGGTGAATGACCCTACGTGGGGACTGAAGTATAATTGTTCGTGTGATCCGCATCAAGGTCTGAATAAGCCAATTAGAATGCGCCTAGAAAATGGTTAACTAACGTAAAGAGAGCAAGCTTCTAAGTAATTTAATAATACTCGTTTAACGATAAACACTATGTTCATATCAACTTACCTTAGTGTGTCACAATTATTCACTTTAATTTAGAATTATTGAGTTCTATTATATTAACAGAACAGTGTATTGTGCATGCTCCCAGAAAGTCCTATGCACATACACACACACACAGATGTGTATTTAATTTTTTGGTCTCCGCTATGAGATACCCCTCTTCAAACAGAGTTCACCACTGGCCCTCGACAGTGATCTTGGGCATCTTTCTAAGTGAGTTCATATACATCCACAATGTTCTCTATCAGCGGTATTTCAGTCCATAGTGTCCATTTACCATTATTTAGCCTGTCCGCCACAGAGCTATTTCCTTTCCCTCTCAGTTTTGTTTGTTTGGGGTTTTTTTGTTTTTGTTTTGTTTTGTTTTTGCTTTTGCTGCAAAAACAAAATAAACAATGCTACAATGGATGTCCTTACATACATGTAGGAAAACCCCCCAGAAATGTAATTGCTGGGTCGAAGGTTATGTAAATTTTCAATATTAAGGTCAAACTGCCTTCCAAAAAATCTACTAGACTATACTCTTCCTCTAACAGTTATGAAAAAAAAAAACACCAAACGTTTGCACTTGCTTCTCCTAATCCTCTCTTTTTAGACGTGCCCCAGAGAAGTTATAATCAAGTTATAATAGCAACTTGTTTAAATACTTACCCTTTAATATTTACCCTTAATTCACGATAATTTCTCACAGTTCTTATCTGCAGACGCTTCAACGTTAAAAATATGAACAATGCAAAAGGACAAAAAGTTCCTGCCTGTCTGAGCTTCGGGATAGAAAGTTCTTCCAGCCGGAGTGGTGTAGGAAAAGCTGCCGATGCCCCCAAAGGAAAAAGCAACAATAAACCAAACCAATCACAGATCAACTCACTGAACTCACTTTGCGTGAATTCAATGTTCCTCTCCGTGAGGCTCAGAACTAGACACTCCACACACCTTATCTCACTTTAGGGTCTGTGTATTTGTTAGTATTTATAAGCCCCAATAAACCCCTCACAGATTGCCTGATGAGACCTGGGGAAATAAGAACTGTCCTTCACCTCTGATGGCCAGTGGTGATGATACACCCCTCCTCCTCCCACCCCTCCTCCTCCCACCCCTCCCCCGCAGCCGGCTATCAGCCCCCAGTCTCTCCTGACAGCGGCCATCTGAGATAACTGAAGCTCCCAATGACCCCAAGGCTTGGTGACATCCTCCCATACCTTCTGAATCATGAAAAGAGACACATACACATCTGGCATAGTTTTGATGTTAGGTATGTTTTTGTTGTACTTGAATTCCATAAAAGATTGGTCATAGAGAAGCAGTCTATTGAAACCTCTAGGTTAAAAAGAATTTTGAAAGAACCCAAACGCCTCACTCTTCTAGCGAACAGGAGAATTTACTGTACTTAAGATCAAGTGGTACTGACCGTATTACTCACTCCCGATCTCACCATCAAAAGTTTTTTTCTTCCCCACTTCTGTCACACAGAGAAAAAGTTTACCTTGACAGGTGATGCACTCCCACCAGGGTAAATATATAAATAAATAATAGTAATAATTTTTTTTTTTTTAAAACAGCTATTTCCCATCATTCCTCCTTGTCAGGATTCAACATAACTGTTAAATCCACCCTTAATAAGGACCTCCCCATTAACAGCTACATCACTGAATTAAAGCAAATAAGTAATTGGTCTGGAATGTAAAGCTTGACTTAATGATTTTATGCCCCACCATATTCTTTGTGATTTTCCAATAAAAAGGAAGTCCCTAATTTACATTAAAATTTTTTTTCTAAAAAGTTTTTCAAAGGTCAGTTTTGTGAAAGTTGATCTACATTTCCTCCCCCAAATTAATAAGGTTACACAGCCTCCCACCCTGCAGGTCCAAAGCCAGGTTCCATGAAGTGTCAGGAGTCAGACACCAGCAGTGCGGGGGGGGGGGGGGGGGTTCAGGCCCCCACTCACCCCTGGAGGGCACATCTCACTTTGAGGTGGCAGGACCACAACCCCAGCCCGGCCTCCTGCAAGGGAGGAAGGCCTTCTCGTGGCCCCCTTTCTGAAGGCCACGCCCGCCGGGAATCTTTGTTTTAGTCAATATAAATTCCCTTGCTGTCTGTCTATGACAGGCCAGGCTTCAGCTGAACTCCATTTCTTAGCCAGAAAAATTTTTGTGACATTCAGGAAGAGGTCATCTGTATTCCACAGTGTCACTGACCTACTCAAATGAAAAAGATGCCTTTTATGTGTGTGAAACACAACAAGCTTGAAGTCCCTGGAGGCGGGTTTCTGTGGAATCACTCACTGTGGGTCTCTACGCATGCAGAGAAGATACTCCATGAAGAAGTGAAACTGACCCGGAAGCTCAGGGCAAGCCCTGCAGCTCTCTGACCCGTCAAGTGGGGATTCTGAAATCACTGCAGGAGAGCAAGTAAGATTCTAGGACAGCGAGGCTTCTGACACTTCATGGAACATGGCTTTGTCCTTGGTGGTGCTGGTGTGGTGGGGGGTGACCTCATTAATTTGGGGAGGAAATGTAGATCAAGTTTCAAAAACCTGACTTTTGAAAAACTTTTGGAAAAAAAAATTTGAATGTAAATTAGAGGCTACCTTTCTATTAGCCAATCACAGAGAATATGGTGGGGTATAAAATCATTTGGTCATGCTGTTGGGCAGGTGGTTATATGTGATGAATTAATTATGCACCAATCAGAAGGTGCTAAATGTTGAGATGTGAAATATAAAATTACAAAAAACAAAAAACAAAAACAAAAAAAAATGTATTTTTTGCTCCAGAAGACGCACCCCCCCCCAAAAGTGGAGGGGAAAATGCCCGTGTGTCTTATGGAGTGAAAAATATGGTATTTTATTAAATATTTTAACACATCACTTGGTTCAGAATATCTTTTTTCTTATTTCCTCCTTAAAACCCTAGGTGTGTCTTATGGTCAGGTGCATGTTATGGAGCGAAAAATATGGTAATAGCTGTTTTTTATTTATTTTGCATTGTTAAAAAAAAAAAGCCCTAGCCAGGTGGTTCAGTGGATAGAGTGTCATCCTGTTGCGCAGAGGCCGTGGGTTCAGTCCCTGGTCAGGGTGCCGATGAGACGCACTCAATGAGTGTACAACTAAATGGAGCAGCTAAGTGGGACAACTAGTTGATGTTTCTCTCTCTCCTTTACCTCCTCTCTCACTCCCTCTCTCTTTCTCTCCAATCAATAGAAAGATTAAAAAAAATAAAACACCTGGAAATAAAGCTTGTGACACTGATGTCACCTACAATGTGGTGCCTCCGTCCTGCCTTTGACAGCTGCCCGTCCTGGTGCTCCGGGCGCGGGGGGTTGCTGTGGACAGTAAGACAGGCGCAGCTCTTGCTTTCAAGGGGCTGAAAGAAGAAACACACAAAGCACTGACGTATAATGTGACAATGTCCGAAGGACTAACGCAGGGTGACAGGAGAACTGGGTGGTCCCAGGGACCTCCTCTGGGGCATGACATTTGAGCAGAGACTTGAAAGACAAACAGGAGTGGCCCTGGACAATCGGGAGGAGTGCAATCCAGGCAGGTCACAGGTAGCACAAGGCCCCGAGAGGAGGACAAGTTTGCTACGTTAGAGGATCGGGAATTCAGCGCACGTGCAGCGAGTGCTGGACAAGGGTAAGAGGGGAGGCTTGAAGCTGTGCGAGGGCCAGGCTGGGTAGGACTCTGCACACCAGACCAAGGAGTTTGGAGACAAATCGACCACACCCCTCTGCCAAGACCCCAAACGTGAGAGATGACCAAAGCCAGTGGAGGTCAGGGGCACCTGAACTATACCCTTCTCCCGATGCCCCTCACTCAATCAGTGGGCCCCCGGGAAGCGTGGAGGGCAGCAGGGTTCCTGTAATGACATCAGAGTGTGAGACCACAGCCTCAGCACCTGCCGTTACAACAGCGTTTATTTGGTCAAGACCAAAGTCAGCAAAAGACCTGAGGCCTTGACCATACTCCAGCTCTCAGACTTGGTCCAGCCTTCCACTCCTCCCAGAAATACTGCCTGGGTCCACACCCTGTGTTTAGATATGCCACAGGGTTTAGCCCCCCAAGCACTGGCACATCCCATACTTCTCCTGTTAGCTAATTTTGGGGACATACAGGGAAACTCTCTTTCTGAAGTTCTTCTTTTTTTTTTCTTTTTTTTCTGAAGTTGGAAACGGGGAGGCAGTCAGACAGACTCCCGCATGTGCCTGACTAGGATCCACCCGGCACGCCCACCAGGGGGTGATGCTCTGCCCATCTGGGGCGTTGCTCTGTTGCAACCAGAGCCATTCTAGCGCCTGAGGCAGAGGCCAAGGAGCCATCCTCAGTGCCCGGGCAAACTTCGCTCCAGTGGAGCCTTGGCTGCGGGAGGGGAAGAGAGAGACAGAGAGGAAGGAGGGGGGGAGGGTGGAGAAGCAGATGGGCGCTTCTCCTGTGTGCCCTGGCCGGAAATTGAACCCGGGACTCCTGCACGCCAGGCCGACGCTCTACCACTGAGCCAACCAGCCAGGGCTTCTTTCTGAAGTTCTTGATGCATTTCCTCAAAGAAAAGGGGTTAACCAATTCTGCAGCCGTACATGGGCATGTTTCACGATATGAAAAGGAACTCCCGAATATCAGCACCCCGTGACGAATGTCATACTCAACCAGTAAAGACCTATTTTTAGCAAAGTCAACCACTAAGTGCTGAGCCAAATAAAAGGCCACGTGCTGTCTGAGAAGCACATGTTATTGTGGTCATCAAACAGCTAACTCCGTGTGAAGGTTTCCATGGAAGATGCTGGTTATGAAAGCAGAGTGTCCTATAGCCATTGCTATAGAAATTTAAATAAATTGGCATAAATGGCAAAGGGGGCATGGACTTAATAACTAAGTTTCAAATGACATTTCAAATGAGAGAATACACTCAACACAACATAGGGCAAAATTGCAGACATCCAATCAATGTCAGTCTACTTTTTCTTTAGTGTTCTGCTTCCACGGTATGCCACATTTTTAGCAAGCTTAGAGTTTTCATTTTTTTTTTTTGTACATTAACACCATCCAATGACATATAAGCAAAAGGGTTAAAATTTTTATCTATTCACAGCTGTCTCTTCGGCACCTAGAAAAGTGCCTGATTATGGTAGATGCTCAATGAATAATCATTGAATGAATGAATGGGAGGATCTAGTGACATGAGGTTGAGTTTGAAGGTAAATTATCTTGACAGCTGAATTGTCTGATATGTTTTGGGTGCACGAGACACATCCTGAAAGTGCATTCAGAGAGTCAATTTGTAGATGCAGCCATCTTACAAAGTAAATGACCAAAATCATCTATTAAAGAGTGCAGTGGTTCAACCACACCTTGTGGTCCTTCGACCTCCAATAAAGCACCAATGAGAAAATTCTGGTCCTAAGGGTTCTAGGATTAGCAGGAGACCAATGATTCGTAGGAAAGTGGGAATTGCCATAGGTAAGACTTGCCTTGAATTCAACCTCAGGCACGTTGAAGGCCAGCCCGAGGAGGTCCTGCGGCCTGCAAGCCACCTCCCAGTCTCCCCTCTCCGGGACAGGGGCTGCCCCAACACTGAGTAGTCGGGAATTAACCAGAGGGACTCCAGAACAGAAGGAACCCACCTTGGTCAGAAAGCTCTGCCACTAAGAAGCTGGGTGGCTTTGGGTCAGTCATTCAGTATATGGTCAAGTTGACCTTGGTTTCATCACATTTAAATGACCAACAATAGCCTATTTTATTTTATTTTTTATTTTTTGTATGTGTATATGACAGAGACAGAGAGAAGGAGACAGGGACAGACAGGAAGGGAGAGAGATGAGAAGCATCAACTCTTCACTACGGCACCTTAGTTGTTCATTGATTACTCTCTCATATGTGCCTTGATGAGGGAGGGGGGCTACAGCAGACAGAGTGACCCCTTGCTGAAGCCAGTGCCCCTGAGCTCAAGCCAGCAACCTCGGGCTTCAAGCCAGCGACCATGGGGTCATGTCTATGATCCCCCGTTCAAGCCAGTGACCCTGCGCTCAGGCTGGTGGGCCTACACTCAAGCTGGATGAGCCTGTGCTCAAGCCGGCAACCTCGGGGTTTCAAACCTGGGTCCTTTGTCTCCCAGTCCGACACTCTATCCACTGCACCACCACCTACCTGGTCAGGCAACAATAACCATAGCCTCTCTAAATTCAAAAGTCCCGTCTGCGCCTGGACGATGGTGGTTCCAGCTAGTACCCATCCACACGCTTCGCTGTAGTAAAAATCCATGGATGGAAACCACAGATGATAACAGGGGAAGAAAATAAGGAAGAAAAAGTCCTTCCTTCACCCTCTTTTCAAGAACGACGGCTCACAATTGCTCACATCTGGTATGCCTCAATGGTAACCATTTGCAAGGTTCAAAAACATTGAAGCTTGAAAGTGAAATAAGGAGCTTTATCTTCAAAAGGAAAATTAAAGGCCCGGAGCAGACCACTTGGGACCTTTTTATTATACCTGGATAATGGCAGGTATTATTACTCCATCCAGCAGTATGTTTTTTATGAATAGGCTAACACATAGCCTCAGGCTGTAAAATCGTGCTTTAGGATATAACATGTTGATTCAGAACCAAAATAAAATACTGTTTGTATGGTAGGTTTTTAATGAAAAGTCTAAAAACACACCTATTTAACAAACCTCTATTTTTATAGAGCCGGCCTAAAAATAAAATTAAAAAAAAGCCAGCTTAAAAAAAACAACAACTAACTATGGGTGGTCTGACACCTAGAAGTGGTACAAGAACCCTTTGTCAAACCAAGTGTCTTAATTTTTGGTATGGAAAATGTGGTCACCACATAATTATAAGCCAGAGAAAGTAAAGAGTTTTAAAACTCCCTGTGCAGGAGAGGAGTAATAATTCGTTAGCGTTCAATAAAACTGTAATTTAACCAGCTTTTAGGTATGTAATGATCAGCATTAAAATTAGAGCACTTGACAGTCTTCTATTTTACCTTATGCTATATTTCGAGTGCCTGAGTTTCTCCACAAGACTTAGGTTCTTTGAGAACCAACACCGTGTTCTCATGTCTCCGTGCCCCCCACTCATCCAACCCAGTCCATGGTTTGTTTTTTGTGTTCAATGAACCACAAAGAATGTTTCAGGGGGGAAAAAAAAGAAAATCAGGCGAGAAATAATTCAGGGTAAGAGGAAATCTATGCATAACTTGTTTCAAAGCTATTCTCCAAGGCTTGAAGACATTTCAACTACAGGCTTTCAAAGGCTCAGGTATGGGAAGAGGTCATTGGTACGGGGTTTGGCAATGGGACCGAGTCCAGAAAAGAGTCAATGCTAATTAAGTAGTGGTAAAGGAAGAGGAAAGAAATGTTTCCTCGTGTAACTTTTGTCACTGGGTTACTCAGATCTTTTTCCTCATGAAAGGCGTGGTGAGGGGTAGACCCCACGGAGGGGGCTACAGCACGATCGGCTCTGTTTGGTCTTCTGGGGCCTTGGAATGAAAAGATCAAAGCCAAATGTAGAAAATTAATCTGAGCTGAGCATTGCATACATTAATATGCTCAGTTAACTCAGGCAGCAAGACGGAGCTCCAGGGGTGCTTATCACAGGACAAAACACAAACGTCTTTGCAGAAGGCTGGGGCAGGGGCGGACCTGGTCTGCCACCCCATGGGGAGCATTAGAGCTCAGATTCTTCTCCGTTAGGATTGCCTCCATTTCTCGCATTTCTTAAGCTGCACATTGCCACCTACTTTTTCCTCTTGACCATTCATATTATCTATGCAATTGTTAATATGAATCCTAACATGTTAGCATCTAAACTCCATCTCCCAGACTATATCTCACACCCAGAAGTGGGGGAAGAAATAAAATGAAAAGAAACAATTCTTTCTATGTTTTGATCTCTTGAGACAGAAAATAAGATGATTATAATACAGGTGAGGCAAAGTACCACTTTCCTGAAATAGGTAGGATACTTCTGGCTTAGGGACACGCAGTTGCCGCGTTCCTGTGAGGTCAAAGGGAACCGATTGCGCCTGGGTTCTGAGGGTTGGCTTCTGTGAAGGACACCACAGTGATTGGGATCAGGAGGATGGACACAGTGGTTGTGATCGGGGAGGATGGACCAGGCTCCGACCCCACCCTGTCCCTTCAGAGCTGTGTCATTGTTGACAGGCCACACTCTCTCTGAGCCTCGGTTTCCTCGCCTGAAAACAGAAAAATGTGCATGCTGCCTGTGGTTTTCAGGACGTAGTGAGTGCCGGGCAAGCACTGAGCCTGTGTCCATCATGTGGTGAGAGCTCACTGCCTGATGGGTATTTCTGTCACCATCTTCTGCTGCAATCTGTCTTGCTAGAGCGGGGCAGGGTGCACAAGGAGCATGTCACACTGTGCCTGTGTTTTCTGTGAAGTTCGGCGGGGGGGGGGGGCTGCCTTGAAGGAACAGCGCCCAGGAGGTGAGGGGCCGCTGGGGAGGGAGAGAGGGAGAGAGGAAGAGGGGAAGGTAGGAAGGGAGGGAGAAAGGGAGGGAGAGGGGGAAGGAGAAGGGGAGGTAGAGAGGGAGGTAGGGAGGGAGGGAGGGAGGGAGGGAGGGAGGGAGGGAGGGAGGGAGGGAGGGAGGGAGGGATGGATCAGGGAGGAGAGCTTCCATAAGATAACATCGTATTCAATCTCTCATCCTCATTCTTCTCCAATCATCACCAAGTATTTTAAAATCAAATAGAAACCATAGCCAGCAGATATGGTGAGGTGAAACATGTAGTTGGTGAGACATGATTCTTCTATTGGCAAATGGGGTGGGGGGGAGCAGGGGGGGAGCAGAACAAACAGGCAAAAGACTCAAGTTAAATCAGCCCGTCTTCCTCAGTTTGCGGTGGGATCTCCTCCATGGAGAAGTTCGGTGCCTTGTCATACTGGGTCATGAGTGGGTTGTATTTGAGCTCTTCAGGTTATTTGGTTTTTATTTTGTAAGGAAGTATAGTAGTTACTTGCTTTAACAACAAAGCAAAGTGGTTTTAGGTTAAGGAAAAGAGGACTGAGATCCTGAAGGGAGAAGGTACAAACTGACAGTGTTACAGATCTGCACGGGCGCCAATGCACACGCAGACGTGGACTCAGAAGGCATGCCCACTGACATCCACACAGACAACCACACAGGGAGACTAACACGCACAGACACACACAGAGGCATGCCAACAGGCATACACAAACACAGAACATATGCCCACTGGCAGATGCAAAGACACACAGATCTACATACACATGCACAAATACACACAGATGATACACAGCGGCACACGTACACACATAGGCACACACAGACAGACACATACACTGAGACACACAAACGTACCCACACCCTACCCAGGTTTGACCCACTCCCCTGAGGCGTGGCTGGCAGTCTTATGAAAGTCCAGACATTTCCGACCACACACAGGGTAAATATGATAGTAAGAACCAAAACCAAAACAATAACAACCACTAACACAACCCCGAAAAGCACATTTTCAGGCAAGTAAGTGTCCAATGAAACTTTCAAGGCCCAGTTCAGGAACCTCGAGGGAGAGAGATGCACACATGTCCCTGTGTCAGCCCTGTGCCTGCGGGGTTTGCCTGCATGTATTTTTGTCTTTCTTCTGCAGGGCCTCACCGATATGACAGGGTGATTTAATTCTCCACAAACCTCGCCTCCTCTTGGTTCTTAGAATGTAGGTGGATACCACTACCGGTATTCTTAGAGCTACACAGCCTCCCACACCCGACAGAGAAGAGAACTACATTTCACTGAAATCCTGACTTTTAGCTATTTGCAGGTTTTTCTTGATGAAACAGGAAACCGAACTGGAGGCACTGTTGTAGATACTGATAAGGGGGCGTCCAGAGTGAATGTTCTCTGTGGCAGGCAAAACAGAAACTGATTTATATGTGAAAAGGCCAGTACCCATTCCCCCTTACACCTTGCAGAGCAGAGCAAGAGTGTAGGCACTTTGATCAGGTGTCCACATTTCCTTAGGACCACAGTCTGGTCTAAGGCGTCTGTGAAAAGAGTCCCCAAAGATTTTTCCTGTCATCTCCGGTGGCAAGACAGTCAACAACCAAAGAGGAGAGAGAACTGCCCGTGGGCCACGTGACGGGTGGAAGTTAAGCTGCGAAGGAAGGGGTGGTATTCACATGGGCCCCAGAACCATCAAGAGGGCGTTTAGGACGAGCCAGGCACCTGTCTCGGGGAGCGGGCAGTGAGCTGGCAGCACTTTGGGGGGACAGTAAAAGGTGTGGGACTCTCCCTGCATGACTTCTGCTCTGACTGCTGCATGGACATCCAATTCACCAGAGGGAAGCCTCTCAAACTCCAGGTGAATGTTCCCGACCAGGTATCTGTACCTTGAGTGTGTAACAAATAAAAAAAAGTCTAATTTTTCTATCCAGCACTGACATCAGACTTCCCATAAGATGGTCAAAATGTCTTGAAGTCCAGATTCCTGGAAGTCCTTCCAGAGACACTCACCACTCCATCTGTATCCATCCCCCACTCCTCTCCACCGTGATACAATGTCCCTGGGCTGATCTCCTAAGATCAGCATGAAAGAGAATAGAAGGTTCCACGTGACTTTACTGAACAAGTGGGGTTTTTTTACTAAGCTTCCTTCACAAGAAAGTTTAACTTATTCATTCATTCATTTATTATCGGCAATAAAATTCTATGACCATGAACTTTGCTAAGACTCAGAAAACCTGGATCTGTCGTTAACCAGGAAAACCACCTGGGACCATGTACCTAACCTTCCTAGCCTCCCTATGTCTCCATTTACTGGTCTCTAAAATAGAGAAGTCTGGGCAGGATGGTTTCTCAGGTGTCAACCTTAGCATTCAGGGATGGTAGATTTATGTGGATTTTACTCTATGAAAGACAGATACCCTGCTGGATGTCATGAAGGAGAAAAACATGCCAAGACATGGGCCCAACCTCATCCTGTTTACGGTGACATTGCCTGGCTGTTTCCAAACTTCCATCATAGGTTATGTTGATCGGGCATCAGATTGCTACCTCTATAAAGTTATGCCTGTCTTTGGTGCTGAGAGGTCCTCAGTCAAACGGGCCCGTTCCTGTGTGACCAGACGTCACCCAGCCTCCCGTTCCTCCTGCAGCCCACATCTCGTAGTACCAACCCCATCAGGAGCCTTTGCCAGGACTGCGTGGGCCTGAGCTGCCATGCTGGAAGGTGGGATGATTCCTGATCCATGCAGCCTTGCTCCCCAAAGTGGATCCTCGCTCATCCCTCAAGAATAAGTGTCCTGGCTCTCAGCCTGCAGCCCGGGGGACGAGAGACCTGTTTCAAAATCTGTGCTCCTCAACCCTGTCACCATCTGGGCTCAGGCAGCCAGGTTGCCCTTAGGCAGAACAGCTTTGCTAATCAATCATGCTTCAGGGAAGCGGGTGGTGGGCCTGCAGGCCCACCTTGCCGTGACCAAGCCCCTGTGAAACCCTCTGCCTGGGAATGGAAAAAAGAAGAAAAACAGTCTACTATCCATATCCACTGCAGGAAGGCCAAAACAAGGCTGTATTTAAAAATAACTCCTCTTTCCTAAAGGCTGGAAGCAAGCTAATGAGTGTAACAAGAATTCCTCTCCCAAGATTTCCTAGTGACTAAGATCAGGATACAGAGCTCTCAATTTGAATGATAACGTCACACGCAAAACAAGAGAAAACGTTAGGGATGTTCAAGTATTCAGAAATTACAAACGATTTCTATTTTTTTCCATAGAATCTCCTGAGAAGACATCACATGTGATTGTGAAGTATTATTGTGGCATTTAGCAAGCAGTGCTAACAGTTAATGCCATTTGAAAGTAAGATATAAGACACAAGTCCCTACCAATAAAATGCAGTTATGGGAAAAGGTCAAGTTTGTTGTCACAGGCTGAATATGCATCCTGGCTGTAACCTGCTAGTTGGGGAAAGTCATGAAACTTCTCTAAGTTTTTAACACACAGCCTGACCAGGTGGTGGCACAGTGGATAGAGCCTCAGAGTGAAACACGGGGAACCCAGGTTCGAAATCCCGAGGTTGCTGGCTTGAGCATGTGTTCCTCTGGCTTGAGAGTGTGGAGTCGCTGGCCTGAGCGTGGGATCATAGACGTGACCCCACGGTCACTGACTTGAGCTCAAAGGTTGCTGGCTGAAAGCCCCAGGTCACTGGCTTGAGGAAGGGGTCACTCACTCTACTGTAGCCCCCCGGTCAAGGCACATATGAGAAAGCAATCCATGAGCAACTAAGGTGCCACAATGAAGAGTTGATGCTTCTCATCTCTCTTCCTTCCTGTCTGTCTGTCCCTAACTGTCCCTATCTCTGTCTCTCTCTGTCTCTGTCACAAAATAAATAAATAAATAGAAGCACACAGACACAGCATATATATATTCAACCGTACATTCAAGATGTAGAATTGTTGTAAGAATTACGTCACACACTATGAACTATTTCTATTCTATAAATACAAGAGAAATGTAAAGAATCTTTATAACAGACATATTCAAATGTATGTTCCTTTATCCAAAATTATTTGACCTCTAGTGTTTTGTCTTTTGTGTTATTTTAGGAATGAGTTTCTAATTAATTCAGTTTAGATGCATTTCTTATCTAAACTCCTTACACATTTTCAAAGCCCCTGCACAAGTGACAGAGAACACAGCTTAAAAATAACCAAAGAAACAGCACCACGGGAATAGACCAGATGCAGAATTTTAAAAGCATTTAACCTTTCCTCAGCAATGCCCTTCTGGTCACTTATCTCGCTTACACAGGAACCGGCTACTGAACAAGGTTATCCATGGGAGTATTGTTTGCAATATCAAAAGACTGGAAATAGCCAGGTGTCCATCAACAGGGGTGGTTAATTAAACACGTGTTGGCAGATAGTTACACATTGACCCCCAATGAATGGCTCTGCCTGGTGTTTACTTTCTTGTGTGGATCCTTCCCACACTGACGCTGGGTTTGGCCCTGTGACCCAATTTAATATGAAACATCAGCCAACGTGATGCAAGCGGAGGCCCAACGGCCCTTTCAGAGTGGGCCATCCTTCTCTGCTCTTGGTGTCCAGTCACTACATGAAGAGACTCGGGCTAGTCTCCTGGAGATGCAAGCTCAAGCTGGCAGCCAGACTCTGCCCCTGACAAAGCCACTGTGGACCACCTGGCCCCAGCCACGCCGCCTAATAACCTTGCGGTAAGTCTGTGCAAAACCGCTAAGCTGACCCAAATAGCTCTCCTGTAGAATTGTGAACAAGTAAAACCATTATTGTTTTAAACCTCTAAGTAACGGAGCAATTTGTTATGCAGCAGTAAATAACCAATACACCATGATGTCCTCAAGCAATGAAATATTATGAAGGTAGTATCCCACCTATAAAAATAGAAGGATGCACTCTCTCTGTACTGACACACTCAGCTCTTCAACATAAACTGCTAAAGCAGGGGTCCCCAAACTTTTTACACAGGGGGCCAGTTCACCGTCCCTCAGACCGTTGGAGGGCCGGACTATAAAAAAAACTATGATCAAATCCCTATGCACACTGCACATATCTTATTTTAAAGTAAAAAAACAAAACAGGAAGAAATACAATATTTAAAATAACAAACAAGTAAATTTAAATCGACAAACTGACCAGTATTTCAGTGGGAACTATGCTCCTCCACTGACCACCTATGAAAGAGGTGCCCCTTCCAGAAGTGCGTCGGGGGCCAGATAAATGGCCTCAGGGGGCCGCATGTGGCCTGTGGGCCGTAGTTTGGGGACCCCTGTGCTAAATGAACAGGCCAACTGAAGAACAAGGCAAGTAGAATACTGCCTCTTGTGTAAAAAAAAAAAGAAAAGAGAAGAAGAAAACCATTATGTTTATTTTACATGAAGAAACACTGGATTTATGTACTCAAAAATTAACATACCTAGACCTGTTTCAATATGTAAGGGAGTAGTGAATTAGGTAGATGGGGACACAGGTGGGTATGAGAATATCAATATATATCAGTATATGAACCATGTGAGTATATTATCTCTTCATTTATAATATGTTTATATATTTTTTAAAAGTGAGAAGCCAGAATAATATAAAATAGTAACGACAAGGCTTTAAAAAGTTGAATTTTAATCTCATTTTCATCCCACCATGATGTTGAAATCATGTTACCTACTTTCTTATGGTCTTCCTTTGAACCAGAATAACCCCTTCTTCGCAATACATATGGTTATTTGCACACACCTCTTATCTCCCCTGTTAGATCATAAGTGCCTTGCAGGCAGGGACCACATTTCATGCATTTTTTTTTTTTTTTGCATCTGCAACTGACAAGCATAGTGAAGGGCACAGGACAAAGCCCCCTCAGATAAATGGTTGTTGAGTCAGACAAACAAATACCATTCTGACCTCACTAACTGTTGCCATGGATAACGCTGTTGAATTCAATAGAAACTTCCACAGCCTAACTTCTCTCCATCTGTGCACATACGCCACACACCACCTTGGAGGAAGACTTGGCAAGCACGTAGTACGATTTGGGTCTTGCGTCTCTCACCTGTGTACTTAGGTCTACTGGGCAGAGCATCGACAAAAGCTCAATTTGAATGCCAAGGAAGGGGGAAAAGCTAAGCAAACTCCCCTGTTTAGAAAAACAACAACAACACCCATGTGATTAGAGGAAGTCTAGAAAAAGAAAGATCTTGTATTATTTGTCTTAAGTAACAAATTTCACTTCTGTGGTTGAGTAAGCAGCAGCCTGTAGCAGATGCACATTGCACACAACCTGAGGGGCCCAGGTAGGGGGGCTGGGGGAACGGAAAGAGCCAGAGGCTCCCCATCTCACCCCCAGGTCTCCGGAGAGGTCCGCGCTTGGGCCACGGTGGAGCTGGTCTGTTGTGACTCTGGCATTTCTACGGAAGAGGAGACCATTTTGGGGTTTGGCCCTTCTCACTGGAAATCTTCACTTACTGAGCATCGGTCCTTTTCTCACTGTGCCCTGCCCACCTCCTCTTCCATTATAGTTCACTGCGTCGGTATCTGATCCCTCGGGAAGCTTACCCTCTTCCGGAACAAGTCTGGGAATCCTGCGCGGCTGTGGTGCCTTCCTCCCACCAGGATGTGCTCAGTCGGTGTGCAGCGCTGTCCCCACCCTCTGTGTGTCCTGGGCTGAGCCATCGGCCAGCAACACACTGCCTTGGCACTATGTCCAGGCTCCATGAACACAACACACAATAAGAGCCACAGGCAGTAACAAGGCCGAAGGTAAAGTACTGAGGTATTAGAGGATATGCATGAGGAAGAGTGGAAACAACGAAGGGTGTGGACACAGTGGTCTCAGCAGAGACAGGGCATCTAAACAGCCTTCTCCCTGTAAGCTCTCAAGGTCTTCGTCTCTCCCATAGCAGATGGTTTCAATTCCTCAGCCTCCAGCTGGATTTCCTCTCCCAATGGTTTTTTAATCTGCTCCGCTGTTCTCTACAATGCTGCACGCTCCTCCCACCCCACCCCCCAACAGCTATGACTGGGGACTCTATCACTGCAGGGGTCACCATTTGCAGGTTCTGCAAGGGAAAGGAATATAGAAAAGCTGAGGCTGACAGTATAAAATCTAGGCATGCTTTTGTCACAACACATAGCTGTAAGCATTGTCCGCATGCCTACTATGTGCAAGCAGCTGACCTGGAGACAGAAGACATCATCCTTGTCCCTTAACAAATGAGGCACCCCTAAGACGGGTTTAAAAAAGAGAGTGTCGGCTTGGATATGCAGAGCTCTTTGGAAGGGCTAAGGCAGGTGTGCGGCCACCGGGACCAGGTAGAACAGACACAGTGCGCATGGTGAAGGAGGGAACTGGTGGGCAGGTCAGAAGAAGCCCGGACACTTGATTCCTGGACACAGAGAAGAGGAGGCGGGTGGCCCAGGAGAAAGGGAGACAGCACAGCTCCCATCAGAGAAAGAGGGGGCATGCACGGGGAGCTGGCAGGCTCACTCATGGGGCGGGCTAAATTTTGGAGAAAACGGGGAAATTGAGTACTGAACAGTATAGGAAACTAGGATGCGAGATAGAGTTGTACAGGGGAAGCCATGAGGATAAATAGCTCTTCTGAAGAAGTGAGGGCATGGGGGAGAAGAGGTCAAAGGGATGACTCGGGGACATCCTCTCTGCTGGCCCGCTGAGCGCTGTGTGCTCAGCATTATGGCGGAGGGGACAGGCCTGGAGGGCGGCAGCGGCAGCACAGGGTGGGGCAGGGCTGCCGGAAGGGCAGGGCATGTCCCACTCACTTCTGTATACATTATGTAAATCATGCAACTGAGCGTGCTGGCCCTAGGGGGTGCCACAGAAATGCTTGTTCCTAAGTGTTTGCAGGGAACATGGAAATACAGTACTCAGAGAACTGGGGAGAAAACCAGTTACAGAGCCCTGTCACAGACGTCCAAGGAGAATTCCGATGGTGAAGGTCGCAGGCTGCGGGCAGAATCACGGTTTCCTCAAGGCTCAGGGTCACACGGAGGGTTCACACCGGCAGGGTCAACAGAGTGCCAGGCCGGTGACCCGTCACAGATGCTCTGCCTGGACCACAGAGCTGAATACAGAACCAGGGGAATGTTGCCCCATTTAGCTTTTTTTTTTTTAAATCCTCGGGATGTATCACATTTTTTTTTTTTTTTTTGCCTTTTTCAGAAGCTGGAAACAGGGAGAGACAGTCAGACAGACTCCCACATGCGCCCGACCGGGATCCACCCGGCACGCCCACCAGGGGGCGACGCTCTGCCCACCAGGGGGCGATGCTCTGCCCATCCTGGGCGTCGCCATGTTGCGACCCTCCTGGGTGTCGCCATGTTGCAACCAGAGCCACTCTAGCGCCTGGGGCAGAGGCCACAGAGCCATCCCCAGCGCCCGGGCCATCTTTGCTCCAATGGAGCCTTGGCTGCGGGAGGGGAAGAGAGAGACAGAGAGGAAGGCGTGGCGGAGGGGTGGAGAAGCAAATGGGCGCTTCTCCTATGTGCCCTGGCCGGGAATCGAATATCACATTTTTTATTTAATTTCAGTGCTGTTTTAATTTGGACTATGAGATTTGGAAACTTTGAATAAAAGTCTGAAAGGGAACTTGGACTCTTCATGCGTGCACAAACGTTGCTGTTATCTGGGATTCAGTTGCTGTTATACTAACCTCGACTTTGGGAAAAGGGGACATTGACATGGGAATGACTTTTTTTTTTTTTTGTATTTTTTCTGAAGTTGGAAATGGAGGCAGTCAGACAGACTCCTGCATGCACCCAACCGGGATCCACCCGGCATGCTGACCAGGGGGCGATGCTCTGCCCATCCAGGGCGTTGTTCTGTTGCAACCAGAGCCATTCTAGCGCCTGAGGCAGAGGTCATGGAGCCATCCTCAGCACCCAGGCCAACTTTGCTCCAATGGAGCCTTGGATGTGGGAGGGGAAGAGAGAGACAGAGAGGAAGGAGGGGGGAGGGGGTAGAGAAGCAGATGGGTGCTTCTCCTGTGTGCCCTGGCCGGGAATCGAACTAACTCGGGACTCCTGCACGCCAGGCCAATGCTCTACCACTGAGCCAACCGGCCAGGGCTTTTTTTTTTTAAAGAAAGACTATTCAAAGACACTGGAACTTGAGTTTATTTCCCACTGAGGGCAGGTACTTGACTACAGGGATTCTAGACAAGAAGAACTGACTGTCTAAGTCAATATCCCCATCTGCTCTGGGTCCCGCCACCAGGCCATTATTCCTTCTGTTCTGCGGGTAGGTGTCAGCCAACCAATTCTGTTTTATTTGTGCAAGTTGAGAGGCCACCTGTCGCGGAACAGACTCGTGCATTCAACAAAGTGAGCATTTCTTATTTCTCTGCTTCCCATATGATTTTCTTCAACACCAAGCACTCACTTTCACCTTCAGCAGATTTAAGAAATGCTGACTCTGAGGAACGGGCATAAACAAGGCAATCTTTTGTTTATGAAGATTGTTAATGACCCACTCCCAGAAGGAAACCCTCTTTTCCCCCAAGACTGGTGAATTAATCCATCCACACTTTTTTTTTCTCATTTCCCTGGCTGTTAGGGGCCAAAGTGGAGAAAAAACGATTTTATAAGGGGACACAATCTATTTGTGCTCAAGACAGGCACCATGCAACTCCACAAAAGGAGCCAGAAAGAAACGCCAGGTGCAGGGAAGAGCATGAGGGAAGGCAAAATCAAGAAGGAGAAGAGCGAGCCATTTTGGAGGACCACATGTCAAGGTGAGGACGGTGCAGGGTGGAGGACGGGTTGAAGGTTTGTAGCCAGGGAGGCTGGGAGAGAGGGGAAGGACCTTTGTGAGGATTTTAATGACCAGGCTAAGGAAGCCTGGCTTCTTCCTGAGAACTGGCACTGGGGAAGACAGAGGTCACAGAGGGAGGACAGCAAGTTCTCAGGAGGTCCCTGCAGCAGAGCGCAGCCCGCCCCATCCACTTGCACAAGGTGCCGCGGGAATGGACCCGCATGAGCTAAAGCTGTAGGGGTCACCTGACCTCCGTAAGCACCTGCTCTGACGGGGTGGCCCATGGTAACATGCGGAGTGTCAGTACAGAGCCAGTGCCCAGCAACCCCTAAAAGGTCTATTTCCTTTCCCCCAGGGCAGAGTCACCCTGGTAAAAAGCGGTCGGTCCCTTCGAGAAAAAGATTAACAATACAAATACCTGGCAGTGTAACAGGGTTCCTCCTCAAGGGGACCACTCCCTCATTCAAGGTGTCCTGTGTCTGTAAATTGGCTCACATCTGGGAATTGATTGAGGGGCCAGGACTCTCTGCTTTTAGGATTCAAGTTAGACTATGTTCACTTGGCTTACAACTCTTCTGCTTACACAAATCGAGTCAGAAATTAGTAGACACCCATCTAGTTCACGTGGAGGAACACCAGGAGGACAGAGTTTGGAATGATGGAGATGAGGTCTCTGTGTTTGGACATAGAAAAAGTGAGACGATGGAACCAGACATGACTGGGACATGGGGACCAGGATGAGGTGTCCCCATTACCAGACTCTGGGAGGGTTCGGTGTGGGGAAGGAAGAGGCATAGCCGAGTTCACTACACTGGTGGATTATCCCCATGGACGTCAGTGACCAACAGAGAGCTCAGAATATGGGACAAAGACAGGAGAGCTCTCAAGCCTGGAGGTGGGGCTTTTGGAACAACCTACTTCCAGTAAAAAAAGGTTTAGACAGACGGAGCCAAGGAGATCCCCAAGAGAGAGAAAACAGAGAGACAAGCCTCAGGCTTTCGCCAGGACAGATGTCTGGGCTGACCTTCTCTGGAGAAGAAAGACAAGCCAGCGTGCTGGACGGAGATGGGCTGGCTGGCAGGGTCGGAGGGAGAACCAGGCTGTGTAACAGAAGCATGGTCTAGTGTTTAAAGAGAGTTGTCTCCCCGGGTTCCAACTGCTGCAGGAAAGTAAACCAGCCTGGCTCTGGAGGTCCTCAGAAACTGGTGTGTAACCCCCTTATAAAACAGCTGTTTTATTAGATGGTAGAAACAGAAGGCCCACTGGCAGGGTAGGGGAGCCTGGGGAGTGAAGAAGTAGTTAGAGGGAGACTGCCTAGCGTTTAGGAAGCTTACCCACCTGGGGAGGGGGCATGAAGGTGGTCCAAAGGAACAGTGCAATTAAAAAGTGCCCAAGAGCACTTGTGAGCAGTGAAGGTTCTAGAAGGCAAGGGAAGGCTAGGGACCCCTGGAAGGCCTGAATTATTCCAGTGAGAAGAGGGAGAACGGACAGAATGTGGATGTGTGGGGGTGACTCATGGGGGCTTCAGCAGGGGAAGGCTTCAGGCCCAGGGAGGAATAATTTTTCATTCCTTGCGAAATAGTCCATGTAAGATTAGCATTCTTTAATATCTTATCCCTGGCTCCAAATTTCATTCCCATATTACACGTCCAAGTATGTTTGCTCAAAACTTCCTTAATGTACAATATCCTCATCAGCAGTGAGCTCCTAGCTACAGTTCTATGGTGAATAATATATTGGCTTCAATGCACATTGCTTTTTTGTGAATGAAATGCAAAGAAGCTGAACCTCTAATGAAAGACACAGGATTAAAAGATAATATTTTATCTGGGTTTCAGTTCAGTCATATGTCTCTGAATGAGCTTATCTTGCCCAGGGAGGCCTTCGATTTTCCTTTACAGCTCGTCTGCCCCCTCGGCCCCCGCCATTCATACAGCGGGGGGGGGGGTAGGTTTTCTATTTTCTTGCCATGCGCATTGGCAGGGCTCCACTAAATAAAGCTGGTGGCTTCGCCCCAGTCTCGAGGACAGGGCCCTCCCGTTCCTGCGGGGAACCCACAGGCTCTGTCCTCCCTCATGGTCGCCTTGTTTCTGACCCGGTTCCAGCTCCCCAGCCCTCTCCTTCCTGCATTCACCTCGCCCCAAACTTCAAAGTCATGCTCAAGCGTCGCTCTGTGCTCTCGGTGTCTAACACGCCACTCCACGGCCTCCATGTCCTCACATCTGTCTGTCGCAAGCCTTCAGAAAACTGCCTCTCGAGAGTGGCTGGTCTTGTTTTCTTTTGACTCAAACCTTCGTCTTGACTCATGCCCACAGGAATCTCTGTGTGGCATCCCTTATTTCCAGTTTTAAGCCATCTCTATCTTTTAAGTGGTCGCTGTTGATCCCGAACTAACATTCTCTCTTGATGGAGCACTGCAGTTTTATGTAACCCCTACTTTCTTCGTTTTATTTTAGGGAGTCTGGCCTTGCTCCGGTCCTTCGGCCGCGCGCAGTGAAACGGGTGCCCGGCAACATGGCATTTGGCGTGATGCTAACTTGGCTGCGTTCTCTGTCCCTATAGAGCTAAGGGTGCACGCCGCAAACAAGCTGGGCAAAGGCCCTTCTAGCAGAGGTCCGGGGTGAAGCTCTCCAATCATGACAATCTGGGGACACGTCATCTTTGACTGTTCTGTCCTCGCACAAGTTTTATCAGAATGCAATCAGGTTTGGGGTTTGTTTGTTTGTTTGTTTTTACCAGAAATGTAATCTGTTTGCTCTGGGTGGGGGTAGAGGGATTTTAATGAATGCATTTGTAGGATACGGCATTTCTAGTTGCTCCCAATTCTTGGGGACTGCTTCTCAGTGGCACTGAAAGTAGTGCACTTAATAGTTTTGGGAATTCTGAGTTTCTCCAAAGGAAAGGAAGAAAAAAACGAAAGTACAAGGCTTTTGATGCACACAGGAAGTAGAGTGTCCCATTTCAGAGATTAGAAAAGCCAGGCTAGAAAGGGATTCTCATGGTCATGGGTGGCAATAAGCCACAAGTGGGACCCAGGTATCTTTACCAAATATAGGTTGCCACCTTCCCACGGATGCGAAAGTGTAGGACGGAATCGCAGGAAGGGGCTGTGACAGGGAGGGAACAGAGAGAAATTCCGGGTCCCCTAATTTATACATTGCTCTTGATTGGAACTAAGTGAGCTGCGCTCTCACAAGCTGTGAGAGGAAAAGGCAGGTAAACCGATTCATGCTTTCCTGCCCCACACTATAAAGGTTGGTTTTCGATTATCAAATAGAAATATATGTAAAACCAGTAAAACAGGCAACTCTCTCAGTCCTGCAGCCCATTGGAGAGACTTGGGTGCTTTTCTTGGCAAATATCCAAATAGCACATGGCAGCATCACATGCTTAATACTATTTTAGTGAATGTGACTTGTGTTAAAGTCACCTGGAATGGGTGACTGTTTGATCTTACTATCACCAACAGGCCCTCACACAACACCCCTCGCTGCTGATGAGCTCACGAGAAAGTCTTTCGTTTAGGAAACTAGCATTTTTCTTAGAAAAGGGAAAAAAAAAGACAGGCAGTTCTCAGTAAAAGATAAACCACAGAGCTACTGTGTTCAGACAAGCTGCACATATTAAAACCACACACGAACAGTATCAAAATAATGCTGGGGCTGCATCGAATCCACACATGTGAGTCAATTCAGAATTAGAGAGCTACGGCCAGACTCCTTCTCACGACTTTCCCAGCAGTGGGCGTACAGTGAGAAAAGATGACACTACAGCCCAGACTCCCTGGCGGGCTCTCCACACAGCCTGGAGGACCCATGGGAATACCTCAGGGTTCTTCACCTGCTCAGACTCCACCAGCCAACATTCTGGCCCAGAACAGGCTGGCCACAGTTCTCTCTGAGATAGGATCTATTTCCACTTCAAAGGACAGGGAAGCCTCAGGCTCTTGGAGACTCAAGGTCCCTACAGGATGTCACATGAAAGAAAAAAAATTAGAGAGCCTATCAACAGAAAAGTTAGATATGAGTAGCTAAGACAGGGCACAGCCTTGAGGCTGCACCTGTGAGAATGTGGGAGGTGGGCTTGTGGCCCGCCCAGGGCAAGCTCAGTGTCTCCAAAGCCTCCTGGCGGAAAGCTGGGAAACACGGAGAAATGGAGAGGGGAGTAGAAGGGACAAGGAAGGGGCAGAGCGATAGGACGGGGGTCAGGGACGGGGCCAGGGTGTGGGTGGAAAGCACCAGGTGGCCTGTGACTTAGAGGGTGGGACTGTGCCGCCATCGTGGAGGAGGAGAGGTGAGACAAACATCCCTGCACAGCTCAGGAGACGGTCTGTAAGACCCAACCCGCCCCCCTGCCTCAGGACTTTCGCACATGCCACGTGGACAGTCATTTTAAAAGCACGTCAAGTAACCGCTCATGGGGATGCTCGGTCAGATCTCAACTCGACATCCATTCATCTGCGTAGTTTCATGGTTAACTCAAATGTACAGAAGTTGAGTGTGATGTTTTTTACTGAGTTCTGACAAGAACTGTAAAGAACACAAATGAAAGCCAAAAGGGAAATTTCTAGCTGCCACACTAACCAAATAATGTAAGGTCAAAAAAAAAATCATCCTAAAAATAAAATAACACTTCAGGCCAAGGGTTCATTTCTGTAAATATTACTTCCCCAGAACTCAACTCTTGTAAAGCGTGATATCCTCCTAATAAAGTCTCTCACAGCTACATTACCATGATGGTCTAGTTACGGCCCCATACTTGTCTGGATGTTTGAGATTTCAACGGGACCGATCCCATCCACCCCTGAAGTTTTTAAAGGCAGTGTAATAGTGTCACAGCCCCAAGGCAGGATGCGGACAAAGGTCCTTCCATACACTGCTATGGAGTAAAAAAACTGCTGACCCATTCATAAAGCGATCTGGAAATATCTACCCAAATTTTAAAATACCGTCCTTGATCAAGCGATCTCACACCCATCTGAGCCCTGGGATGTTCTCTACAGCATCATTTGTAGTAAAATCATTTATTAGCCACGCTACTGTCAACCTAGGAATAGCATGCAGGTGTGAAAAAGAAAATGCAGAAATTTCAATGGTGAACCACTATGTGAGAAAAAAAATCAAGACACAGATTAGGGACATATGATCTAATTTTGTATGAAACAATGACAAAAACACACCATGTAGGTGAATATCTGTCTGGATGTAAATGTTTGATATAATTATTTGAATGTGGAGTAAAGCATGGAAAGATACTCAAGGTTGGTAACCCTGGCAACATGGGGGAGAGGGATCACGGTGGAAGAAAGAAATAAGTGGAAATGAAAGGAGATGTCAACCATAAAAACCACACGGATGCTATGATCTCATTTATCAGAAATCGTGTGTGTTTACTTAGATGCACGTATATAAACATGATGTCGGGATGGCCAATAAAATGTCAGTGGTTTGTATCTCGGGGTATTGGGATGCTTTTAAATATAATTTCACTTTATTCCTGATATGTATTTTTTTAAATATTTACAACCACATGTATTATTTGTATAACTAGAAAAAAAAAGGCTCACTGAGGGGGGACAGGAAAAGCCCTATGCCAGGCATCACAGTCCCAGAGGGAGGCCAGCAGAGACCGGTGCTGCCCAGCCAGCTGGGGCCCGAGTGGGCGGTTGTCAGTGCTGGGCAGAGGCAAGAGGACAGCTGCAGGCTGGGTACCAACTCATGCACAGGTTGTTTTTCGGTTTTTCTCTGGTGGTGAATTACAAGTGATTGTTTTCCCCTTCTTTTTGATTTTTTTTCTCTATTTTCCAGGTTTTCTACAAAAACCAGACCTTGCTTTCATAATCATAACAAAGGTGTTACTTTTAAAATGATGCCACGAAGGCTCCTAAGTGGGAGGATGTAGTCATCAAGGTGACATTTTAGGATATTATGCAGTGGCCCCCAAAGACTGAGGCTAAAACCCTCATGTAGGAAGCCATGGCACCCATGTGAGTTGATATTGGCCCAAAATGAGGAAGAAATGGTGACAATGGAAGGGACGCAGTGGGGTCTCAGACGCTCTCTGAACAGAGGGAGGAACGGGCGGGGTGTGGCTGAGGGACAGATGCTAAGTCTCGGTGGCCTGCGCACGGTTTTCATGCAGGAACGCCTGCAAAGCACAGCCAGATGTCAGAGTCGGTTGACCTGAGCCCATGATTACAGAGAACTACTTTAGAAACTGTTACGTGTTTAATGCCAAAGTTCCAAATGCAGTTACCTAGCTCTCTTGGAAGCCATAGTTACAGGAAAGCTGCAATACGCAAGGAAAAAGACAAAGGGGTGGAAAACGTAGATGGCAAAGAGAAATCCCGGGCTAAGACAATGCTAAAAGCTTCCCTCCCCAAGAAAGGACTACATCATTGACAAGTACTGCATCGCCACCACCAACAAACAAACAAGAAAACCCCCCAAACCCTGGGACTTTGAAAATCAAATATAAATATTCCCAGGTAACTTGTGGCTCACATTCATTTTACACTACAGCCAACATGGCAAGTTTATGAGCAAGCCGTGATGGGAGAAAATAAACATTTCCATCTCATTATGGTTTGTCTTTTTTTTTTCTGAATGCTGGCAATTCTGAGAACTCTCCTTCATTAGAAGTAAGTATTCAGGAGGAGGGGGAAGCACCACGCTGAAGGGGTGGGGGCAGCAGAGGCCTCCAAGGAAGCTCCTAGCTTCAAGAGTCTCCAGCTCAAGACGAGACATGATGCCACCTGCCAAATCTTACACCTTCTCTCTCTCAGATGCTCCAGCGGAGGTCGTTTACTAAATAAGCTGTGTTTGTGTCTTGTGACGTTCCTGAAGCAGATGCCACATAACTGGAGGTGAACAATTTCAGTAATGCAATCCATGCATTGCCATCTAAACGTCGTGTAATCAAGCAACTGAGATGTTTACCCAATAATCAAAGACTTAGGCAGAGCCAGTGAGAGGCATTTTGTAAGACAAAGCACTGGCCAAGTGCTTCCAACAAAAGAATTTATGAAGTGTTATCCTAAAATAGCTCCTTGGAAAAAAGTCACTGTGACTTAGTTCCTAATCGCATAAAGGATGGCCCTGTTATTATTCCAAATAGTAAAAAAAAGATCAAGGACGTATTGGGTTGGTTTACAGAGAGACATGCTTCTTCTGATTGAGTTTCGGTTTAGAGTTAGGCTTGTTAGAATGTAAGCAACACCCTCCTCCAGGTGAGCCTCCCTTACCCCTCTCCACATTTCGTGTTTTTGTTGTTGTTGTTTTAAGTGAGAAGCAGGTAGGCAGAGAGCCAGACTCCCACATGCACCCAACCCAGATCCACCCGGCATGCCACCAGGGGGCGATGCTCTGCCCATCTGGGGCGTTCCTCTGATGCAACCAGAGCCATTCTACCTGATGTGGAGGCCATGGAGCCATCCTCAGTGCCCGAGCCAACTTTGCTCCCATGGAGCCCTGGCTGTGGGAGGGGAAGAGAGAGAGAGAGACAGAGAGGAAGGAGAGGGGGAAGGGTGGAGAAGCAGATGGGTGCTTCTCTTGTGTGCCCTGGCTGGGCATTGAACTTGGGACTTGCACACACCGGGCCGACGCTCTACCGCTGAGCCAACTGGCCAGGGCTCCAGATTTCTCCACATGCAAAACTCCCTCCAAGGTCGCGGGCATCCTTTTCTAGGTGCTGTTCCTGCCCCCTTGCCTTCTCTGCTCCACCTTCTGACCCAGTATGACTCCTTCATTGCCCCAATTCTCTTTCCCTCCAAGCTTGGCTCAAAGCTGTCCTCTGTCTGACACCAACAAATTCTGGTCTCTCGTTCTTCCTGAGTTCTCTCCTGCTTCATTCACTCCATTAACTTGCAAGCATTAGCAGGTCTGTTCACAGACACAGTCCCAGGTAATGACTCCCACCGGGTCCTCTAAAACCCTAAGTAGCTCCCCCTGTCACAGTGGATGGAGGAAAAGCTCCTTCCTCTCTTTCTTTTCTCTTCTTTCAATTTAGTGTTTATTGAGCACCTACTTTACATGAAGCACTGTTCAAGGGTTTTGGGGGGTTTCTTCCGCTCACATAGCTCACTCCTCCTCAGCCTCGACCCTGAGAAACTGCCAACTCTCCATCTCAGGTCTGGCTCCTCCGTTTGATTCCCCTGATTTATATCCTCTTCACCACTGGCCTCCTGTCTCCGCTCTCTCTGCCGCCAGGGTACCATTCTAACGCACGAGTTAGCTGACATCACTGCATGCATCCAAAACGGCCTGTGACCCCTGTTGTCCACATCACCCACAACTTGAGCTCCCTAGTTTCACATGAAACGGCCTCAGCCTTCCCCATCCCACCAGCCACGACAGCTTCCCTTCCCCTGCGGACTTGTTCTGGGGCTGGCAAGCATGCTCTCACAGGTGTTTGCTCGAGCAGATTCCCACGGCGTGCAGGGGCCTCCTCCCACCTCTGTCCAAGAGTAAAACCCTGCTTCTCCGAGCGAGGGCCAATGCCACCCAACTCCCCCCCACCCCCGGTCAAAACTGATCTTTCTTCTGAACTGCATTAGATTTGGTTGTTTACAGCTCTGGATCATAAAATCCTGGAGGGCAGAGATAGGATCTGTTTTCCTTCGCATTCCAACACCATGCCCCAACCACCCCATACGCCCTAAGTTCAGCTGAAACGAAGCTATGAGCACTGCAAAGTGAGTCTACTAGTCACTGTTATCTCCTCCCAAATGCTCCTTGGAGTTTCAAGCTCACAACTATTTATAAAGCACCTATTAGGTACAGACCACTCTGGTAGGAGCTGCAGGAGCCGTGTGCTAATGATGTAACTTTATACAGACCTACCTCAACTTTCTGTGTGCTAAGCCACCAAACACCATTATATGAAGACACACCCAGTCTTGTGGGTCAGCAATCTTTCACAGACTTTCTTCCCCATCGCTGGAATATACTAGGGGAAGGATCCCTATGTTTCAAAAAGGCCCCCCAAAAAGAAGGCCCAGAGCTCTGGAAATCAGGGCTGTTCTTCCCCCTCCAGGACGGAGAGTGGGTTCATATGGAAAATAAAGGCGTTCGTCTCTTAGCAGTATTCACTCTCAAACCCATAATTTACTTGAACTTCAGTTATAACGAGCACTTAAAGCCATGAAAATAGCTGAGAAAACACAATGTCTAGGAGAACGAAAAACTTGATTGTCTGTGAAGTCATGCTGGTGGATGGAAAAACTTTTGGAAGAGATGCTCTTTTTTTTTTATAACAGCTGTACAAATTTTTATGAAGAGCTCAAGGTGATCTATGACAGAAGGTGACCACATGTCCCAGCTTGTCAGGGAGAGTCCCGGTTTACACCTGTTGTCCCTGCAACATTATTAATAGTGCCCCCCCACTGTTGTAACTGCCCCAGTTTGAGTGATAAACTGCATGACCCTCCTTCTATGAGTGCAGTGTCCACACGAAGTAAGACGAGAGGCTCAGCTACCCCGGGCGGCGGACGCCAAGCAACGCGGCAGCACCAGGCTCCTGACACCAAGCCTGGGCTCTATCTCAGAGAACATGTTTCCTCTAAGTTGTTTCCTCATCAATTAATCAAGAAAACCACTTTTGGGAAACGGTCAAGATGGCATCGGCATAGGTTCTGCAGACTATCAGCACTTACAATGTCGCCGGGGAGATACACCACACATGCACTCAATAATTAAACAGGATCAGATCTATTCATCACAAGGTGCCACTTATGCGGTTAAATGATGACATCAGGGGGAGTTGAGGAAGGAGAAAACCCTCTAAGGGCTTCAGGCTCGAGGGAAGCTTTTGGGGAAAGATGGAAAGTTATCTGGGCTGGAAAGGGAGGAAAAGGAAGAACGAAGAGGGAAAGGTATTTTCCATTGAAAAAAACTAAAAGTAGAAATCTTGGACAGGAATAATAAACCACTTAAGTGATTCAACAAGCGTTATTACTTTATATTCCAGAAGATAAAAACAAGATAAAACAAACACATGCGGGCCACGTGGCTCTCCCGAAATCTCGCAGCGGCAAAGGCACAGCTCTCCTCCGGCCGGGTGCCCTGCAGCCAGACGCCCCAGCTGCCACGTGGCTGCGCCCATTCCTGTGGTGTGGTAAGAAGAAGAGTGGCCATGTTCTGAGTTCTAGCCCCAGCTCTGTCACTGACTGGCTGTGTGTCTGCAAGCGGTGGCTTCGTAGGTTTTGAGCCTTGGTTTCCTTAAATAAAACGCTGGATAAAGTGATCTCTAAGAACCTTTTTATTTCTGAAAAGCTGTGACCCTTTACAATTCATTCCAGGTTTTATCGAGCATGGTCTTGGTTTAGCTCAAAAGTGGACGTGAGTGTTCATTTCTAGCACAGTGACAAACACTGGGCTGATGGCATGGTTCTCTTCACTAGAATGATGTGACATTCTCAAGTGAAATGTCACAGAGCTGTGCTAGGAACGGGGGGGGGGGGCGGAGGGAGGATGGGCTCCAGGAATGAAAGCAAAAATTAAAGGCAGAGCTTTAATAAAATGTTGATGCCATGGTACACAAGAAAGTCTCAGACTTGTGCGAATGCCCCTGAGGATCGGAGGACGGTGGTTAAATTCTAATGCCCATGAGATGGGCAGGCAGGAAGAGCAGAATTGAACCCTGTTCATAAATCTCAAAGCCTTAAGAAGTCACCCTGCCCATGAAAAGAGGTCTAAAAGCACTCTGCCCACTTGCCCAAAGATGAAAAGCATCAAACAGCCTTCTAGCCAGAGCTCAGGACTCCTTTGAGAAATCAAAATCTAAATAAGAGCCACCCTCAGATGCAGGATTAGAATTTACACTATTTGTGTATTTGGGTATGGGAGCCCCGTGACAAGAAATGAACAAAAACACAATTCCAGGACCATTAAAACTCTTGAGAGCTCTAGAGGAACACCTATGTAGCCAGCAGGTAGAGGTAACTGCACAGCTCAGGACTCACAAGATTCCCATAGAAAATAAATCACTGTGAATGTGAACTTGCCAATACACACACACACACACACACACACACACACACACACACAAGGGAATAAGGTACCATGAGGGAAAGTCACAAAGGAACATTTTAAAAAAATTAAAATCCTAAGAGCTGGAACGATAACAAAAAGAAATACGGTTCTGAAAAAGAACAAAATAAAACTGCTGAAATGAACACAATGGAAAAGTTAGACAACAGAGTAACATAAATTTAGAATGAGTGAACTGGAAAACTAGATTTGAGGAAATCAGCCAAAATGCAACATAAGACCTCCAAGTACAAAACAAAGAATTGAATACCCCATAGCTATTACTGGTCTCACATGACACGTCATTAAAACTAGGAAAAGTAACCACTTAAAAAACATAAACCCACAGGATGAGGAGAACAAGCAAAGATATAACAGTAATATTAATTACTCTTCACCAGTACTATGACAGTACTTTTTCTGTTACAGGAGCAGATGGACAAGCAGTAATAGAACCAATAGACCTAAAGAAGCTGAATCCTAAATTAGGAATAAGAAAAGTTAGGACCCCACCAGCAGATGCTCAGCAGGAACAGGGGCAGAGAGCACTAGTTACCTCTGGAGCTGGGGAGAGAGGAGGAGGGAGGAGTGACTAAAACAAGGAGAATAGAAGCTGATTAAGGACCAGGTGTACCCACAGATCCCCACGTTCCTCCAACACTCCACCTCACTGAGCAGCAGCCTCTCCCCCGAGTGGCAAAACCAGAGGTTTGGCCTCTGGTGACACGGTTCCTGGATTAGGAGCTAGCACACACCAAACAAAATGGAATATTGCATACTGAATGCTGGCCCTTTCTGGTATTATTCCTCGCCTCATGTCACCCTCCAGGGGAGAGTTTGCACAGTGAGTGTTCCCTGAACAAATCTGACCATTCCCAGTTAGAGGCTGACATGAGAGTTCCCCAACAAACGGCATGAACACATTATTGTACAGTGATGCTCAACGTCGACAAGTCTAGGAGCCGGCTTTCAAGGACAGTCTCTAAACAAAAGCCAGGGTTCAAAAACAAACAGAAAAAGGCAACATGGAGGAAACAAGAGACCACGAAGGGAGAAAGAAATTTCAAGAGCATATAATTTATTTTTCAGAAAGCAAAGAGAGAGGCACACACGTAAAAACAGAACAGAATGCTTTGTTAAGAAAAAAAAACCCAACTATTTATAGATGAAAAGAGGAAATCTAAAACAATAACAGAAATGAAAACCCAACAGACAGGTTGGAAATTAATGCTGAAGAAATTGCCAAAAAAAAAAAAAAGTAGCAAAAGAGAAAGAGATGGAAAACAGGAGAGAAAACAGGAAGAAATGAGAGGACTGGTCTAGAATGTACAACATCCAAATAATAGGAGTCTGGAAAGAAAAACCAGAAGTCACAAGGAAGGCAAATGCCAGTGGGTGGAAAGGACAAGACGACTGCTCAGTACAGGAGGTGAAAACAGAGGCGTGGGGAAATTACCGTGAAATTGAGAATCCAGGGAGAAAGGAAAGAGTCTACAAGTCCCAGGGAGAAAGAAAGAGGAAAAAAAAAAAAAGGTCAGGTCCAAAACATGAAGAGTCAGAATAACGTAGCCTTCAAATGGCAACTGGAAGACGGCGTAAAGCGGAGCAATGTCTGCGAACTTCTAAAGAGGATTGGTTCAGGCCTCGATTTCCTTGTGCCGGACAGACAAGCCATCAAGAGAGAAGCCGGGATGAAGATCTTGATGGACATCCCAAGGGCACAAGAGAGCCACACACACACAGAATAAATAGATCAAAATGAGGGAGGAAAGGAAACCGTATGCGGGCCGGCACAGGGCTGGAGCGAAAGGATGATGTGGAGAAGGCGGCTGGCACCTGGGTCCTGGGCACCGTGCTCAGTCCTTCCAGACGGGACCAGGGCCAGGAGAACAACATC
Source organism: Saccopteryx bilineata (assembly GCF_036850765.1). Taxonomy (NCBI): domain Eukaryota; kingdom Metazoa; phylum Chordata; class Mammalia; order Chiroptera; family Emballonuridae; genus Saccopteryx; species Saccopteryx bilineata. The sequence goes on along the minus strand of NC_089500.1, from coordinate 10,110,289 downwards.
GCAAAGGCCACCACTGCACCGGGGGCTCATCTGGATGGCCTGCTGGAGGCTGTGCTCCCCCAAACAATGGAGTAAATCAGGACAAGGGGATCCAACTCAGGAGAAAGGCGAAAGAAAGTTCTAGAATGCTAAGGAAGAGATATCCCAGCAAGCCTAGAGGAAAGTCCAGATTAAAGGAGAATGGAAGTCGACAGGAAGCATGACAGCAAGAAAAGAGGTCAATTAAACAATCTGCTGATGCGATTAGCCCTGTGGAACGTGTAGGCGAGACTGTGACAGACCCAGGGGCAGTGGGTAGTGGGTACGAAGAACACTAAGGAAATGAAAAACAAGACCGATGTTTCATCAAAATAAAAAGTTCAGCTGTTCGTGCAATTTACATAGGCAAAATAGGGAAAACACAACTGCTCTAACCAAAAATGGCAATATAGGTCCTTACTGGGTAGCTCAGTGGATCAAGCATCATCCTGGCCCACCGAGGTCACCAGTTTGATCCCCAGTCAGGGCACGTACCAGCGGCAATTAATGGTGCACAACTAAATGGAAAAACTAAGTGGAACAATAGGTTGATACTTCTCTCTCTCTCTCGTTCCCCCACCCCCTCAAATAAAAAATTCTTTTAATTGCAATATAATTACATTGGGCAAAAAGGGGGAAAGCGGTGAATACAGTTATTAAGAAAGCTAAATCTTTATCTACTTTAATAGGAAGTTAAGACAACACAAATAAAGTTGATAAAACAAAAGGTAACAGTATGCACCCCATTTAGAAATGTGGAGATGTAGATATGCCAAAAGAAAAAGCCAATACCCAGAAAGTGGTTTCTTTGGGAAGCGGGACCAGAGAGGCAGGGCAGGTAGAATTTGCTCCCACAGAAATTAATGAACCAATGCACAGGTAAATCTGCAGAAGGACGTTTTTGTCTATAACGGTTGTGGAGACATAAAACTGAAAATAACCTAAACATTCACCAATGGAAGTGGAATAGCTGAATAAATTGTAGCACAACCACATCATGAAATGCACTCAGCTGTTTCATAAAAAATGAGTTAAGTTCACATTTACTTACCTTGAAGGATAGCCTCAATGCCCCCTTAAGAGAGAAAGACAAGTGGTAAAGTAATGCAAGCGGTACGAATGAATTATTTTGCAAGCAACACTAAAGCACTGTTACTTAATTTCTATGACTATATACATGTGCATGTATTTCCATGAATTCGGAGAAACACGTAGAAGGATGCATCTGAGACACTAACATTGATCACCTTAGGAGGGTAGGAAGGAAAAGGATAAGGAAAGTCAAGAAAGAGAGACCACAGGAAAATAGGGGCATGGGATAGACAAAAGTTAAGAGGCATGCAGAAGAGAAGAACAAGGTCTACACTACAGATAACAGAAGGGTGCGAGAGATATAACAGAGAGAGCTGGGGAGAGGCGACACTCGGAGTGTATGACTGAGAGTTTTTCAGAATTGATGAATACTGAAAATCCTCAGATTCAAGAGGTATACTGAATCCCAAACAGGAGTAGGGTGAAACTACAGATCATCAAAGACAAAAAGAAAAATATTTTCAAAGGAATTAGAAAAATATATATACCTCTAAATGAATGAATGACTTACACTAATGATACCTCATCCATAATAGATACCAGAAGGCAATGAAATAATACAGTACTTTCAAATGTCGAGGAATACTATCTAAGTAGAATTTTATACCTAGAAATGGATTATTCAACACCGAGGGAGAATGAAAGATATTTTCAGATGGAGACTGAGAGAAATAGTGAAAGACTCTCAAATCCTTGATGAAATAACTACTCAAGGATGTACTTCAGTAAGACGGAATCTGAACAGAGAAAGAAGGAGCAGAATCCAAGAAGCCACCCCAATAACATTTATTGAGGGCTTACTCTGTAATTGACACCAGGTACTATTCTAAGTGACTTGCAACTAAATTGGAATTCAGTTTGCTTCTGGAGATCATACTCTCACCCACAATGCAAATAAAATGGCATCTATTTTGATATACTTTAAAAAGTAGAGTTGTAAAAAAAAATTGGATGAGAACAAAAAAGAAATAATAGATGATAAAATATTCAATTGTGTCATCTCCAGAGAGAAAAGCTTGGTTAAAGGGTTCTAAGGAGTCTGTACTATATTATTTAGGAAGCAAATAGAGATACAGATAAACTTTAATTTTAGCCTTTGTTAATTCAAGCATAATTTGTAAGATTTAAGGGTAACAGCTAAAATAACAGAACAAAACTTATACGTTACAAATCAAGAGGAACACAGTAATGTATTTTTAAACAGCATGGCTAGATTTATTGTGCCTGGGAGGCAAGGTGAGGGAGGAATCTTAGCAGGAGGAAGGCGAGGTAAGTCTGGAGTCCCTGGAAAGAGGCAGGAAGCTCTCTGTGGAACCCACCACAAAATGAGAGAGGAGACTCTCAATACATCATTCCCTTTGTTTCTCTCCTGGGATGCTCAAGCTTCTCCGAGTTCTTCAGGATGATGTCATATAAGCTATCCATGGCCATCAGCCAAGGTCCTGGTCCTTCTGCCTCACCCAGCTTGCACACTAGCTCTCGATACTGCGCACACGTGGCTACTTGGCTCCACTGCCCCACGCAGAGGAAGCCCTGGAGACTGGGCATGGACACCTTCTAGCGCCGTGTGAAGGGTGGTCATCAGCTCGACCATCTTTGCTTCGCCTGCAGAGCCACTCCAAAACTGTTCCCATCCTCCCTCTAACGGAGCTGCAGCTGCAACTGTGTGATGGCCGGGCTGACATCTTGCCAGGGACACCTCGGGCCCCGGGCTGCAGCTGCTGCAGGACCTCAGTCCCCTCCAGGCTGCTCACTGGGCCACCAGGAAGGCCTCCTTCATCTGCCCCCAGCGTCTTTTCTCCCTTATCTTCCTTCTCCTGATTCTCCCAGTCTTCCTTCCCTTGCTGCTTGAGTGGGTCAGGCACCAGGACTTCGGATGGCTCAAGCCCAGAGCAGGTTCTCTGCCTTTTACACAGCTCTGCACCAAACACATGCACCTGGGCTTTTGGGCCTCCGGCTGGACCCCGAGTGTGGCCATGGACAGAGGAGCTGGGGCCACAGGAGAAGCCAAGAGTAGGCACAGGGAAGGGGAAGTGAAATCAGCTGGAAAACTCAAGTAATAGAATAGAATATAGAATAGAAAGAAGAATTATGACATATAGAAAATATTTGGATTCCTAGTGAATTCCAAATATATCACTATCATAATAAATATAAATGGCTTAAACCAATCTGTTAAAAGGCAGAAAGCCTCAAATCGAATTTTGTAAAACTTGAGTTGTTTGAAAGAAGCCTAAAACATAATGTCACAACCAGGATAAACATAAAATAATGTATTCAAATAATGTGTCCCTATAAGTCGGGGGTCTCAAACTCGCGGCCCGCCGAACAATTTTGTGCGGCCCGCAGACTAATCCACGGGCTTACTTAATTTTATCCAAAATATTTTGAACTTCGTGGATTAGTCTGCGGGCCGCACAAAATTGTTCGGCGGGCTATCCAAAATATTTTGAACTTCGTGGATTAGTCTGTGGGCCGCACAAAATTGTTCGGCGGGCTATCCAAAATATTTTGAACTTCGTGGATTAGTCTGCGGGCCGCACAAAATTGTTCGGCGGGCCGCGAGTTTGAGACCCCTGCTATAAGTAATAAATGTTCGATAAATATTTGTTTTAATAGAATGAATGAATTAATCTAATAAAATAGATTTTTAGATTTTACAGACAAAAATATTGTGCAGGATAAAGAGGGTCATTGCTTAATGATAAAAAGATATATTCACCAGGAATCCTTCCATGTATCAAACAGTACAGTGTCATATATATATATTACATGAAAGTAACAGATTCAAAATTGTAGTGAGAGATTTTAATATACATCTCTAAGAAATCAATAGGCCAAGATAAAAATAATAGACAAAAAATAGATTTAAATAATGCATATTACAAACTTCATCTAACTGACATAGAAAGAGAACCCTCTACCCAATAAACAAAGAATACGTGTGATATATTTACAGTAATTGGTCAGGTTCTAAGCCACAGAGCAAATCTGAACAAATTCCAAAGAACTACTAATATTTAGACCACATTAATCGACCAAAAGACAATAAAAGTCGAAATCAATAACAGCCCTCGTAACCCTGTACATTTTGAAAGTTCAAAAGCATACTACGAAGATGTTCATATGAAATCAAAATGAAAGTAACAAAACATTTAGAACTGAACAATAATCAAAACCCTAGATGTCAGTCAGAATGTTTAGCATTAAATACAATACCAGAAAACAAGAAAAATGTTAAACTAAGATCAAGAGCGATGGAGTAAACTCAAAGACAATAGAAAAAGTTTCCCACAAACAGATAAAATAGTAGGACAACAATAATAAAAGCAACAACAAATCTGTATGATAAAAACAAAGAAATAACATAGAGTAGGCACAAAATAAAAGTTGGGTCTTTAAAAAGACTAATAAAGTAAGTATTAAACAAGAATGAGCAAGAGAACTAAAAAAAAAAAGCACAAATACAATTAGGCATAAAGAGGAACCATAACTATGACTATAGCAAAGTTTTTCTTCTTTTTTAAGTATAAGAATTCTATTCTCTAAAGCAATAAATCTAAAAGCAGATGCTATGGAACATGTCCTAAATGTTACCAAAATTGACACACAAAAATAGAAAGACACAAAAGCTTCTGAGTGTATTTTTGTAAGTTCAGTCTAAAGCTAGATTTTAGGACTATGGTCATGCCCTGCACAACGACATGTCGGTCTATGACAGACCACACAGTACAGTGAAGCTGAAAAATTCCTATTGCCTAGTGCCATTGTCGCCATGACAATATCGTAGCACAACACATTACTCACACGTTTGTGGTGATGTAGGTATAAACAAATCTACTGTGCTTCCAGTTGCGTATAGTATTAGCACACACAATTATGAGCTGTACCTAACACTCGGTGAAATTCATAAACAACTGAGTCACTGGTTTACATACTTACAAATGCTATACTATTTATCGATATCCTAGAGTGTACTCTGCTTATACAGAAACAAACGTGCTGTATAAAACAGTATATCACCTTACACCAGCCAGCTGAAGCCTCTCATTTCTCGTGTTTACCACCTCTCTTGATGGCATCCTTTTCTCTTGTGCTTGATTTACCTGACATTGTTTGGTACCCTGACATGCAAATAGGCTGGTAGCTTAGGAGCAATAGACTAGCTAGACCAGTAATTTTTCAACCGTCGGTCCATCAGAAATGTTGTGCCGGGCCGCAAAAGAGTTAAAACCACTGAGCTTATGACCACAGAGCCTGGGTGAGTAACAGGCCACACGGGCGCAAAGAACACGTGCATGCTGTAGCACAGTCTGCAATGTCAAAAAGTTAGAAACAACCTAACTGTGCTTCCCTTGACAGAATACTACACAGCGGGGAACATGGGTGGAGCAGGGTACAGATACACCTTACAGGTACGATGCAGAACCCACACCCAATGATATTACTGAGATAATGCTTAAAAACATTTTCAAATACAGGACATGTAATCTATGGACACACATGTGTACAAGGTGAAATCGTGCATGGTAAGAAGAGGCATCACATTTAAGTTGATGCTGCAAAGCTCAGAGAAGGGGGAGGGACTGGGGGGAGTGCTTTATCTCTGGGTGTGGAGGTCTGAAGCAACCCTGGCATCAAGAGAAGGCAGAACAATGGGATACACACGTGCGTTCGCTACCTTTAGTCCCTGTATTTCCCATTTGCTTGAAATATTTCATAGTAAGAAATCACAGTGTTTTGCGCCATTGAAGAGGTCAGTGGATATGACCATTTGTTTCCCAAGCCCCTCCCTCCACGGTAGGTAGGGCAAGAGTCATTCCTATCACCTGTTGGATGGAAGTATGGGAGGAGTGGGCACACAGGTCAGGGTTCATTGTCCGAGGGCCTGAGGCCTCATTATTGAATTGCGATGCTCATTCCACTCATTCAGTAATTTATGTAACAGGAAACAGAAATTTGATTTCCTTAGGGTAGGCGGGGGTGGGGGGAAGCAGGGGGCGGAGAAGACAACTTCTTCCCTTCTGGAACAAACCGCAGCCAAGAAGAGCAATGACATAACTTGATTTAAAAAAAAAAAAAAGGGAAGAAGCCAAGCTGCCCCGGTCATCTGACCGCTTTTCAATGACTCTGTCATGGACTTGTGGAGGGGGCTGACCACTCACTGTGCACCTGCTGAGGAGGAAGAAGCGGCTGAGGAAGTGAGAAAAGTCACCTCAATTCTAGCATCCCTTTGCCTCAGAGCACAGCATTTTATGAAGGAGGGACAGGAGACTGCTGGCTTAGGGACATGAGGCCTGGGGTCCAGTCTGGGACCTGTCCGTTAGACGCTCTGGGGTGTAGGTCTTCCTATTGGAAACTGAGGAGGTGGACGGCCATTGGAGGGCCACTGAAATTTTAAAATCTATCTCCTTTTGCTTTTCCAGGATTCTTTTCATTTTCTTTCACAACCCCAAAGAGGAGCTTCGGTATTTAATATGTGCACGTGGTTTTGAAGCTCAGCCTTGGGCATGTCAGCTACACTCCCCTCTCCCAGCCCTGGTGACACACACAGAACGCTTAGTCCTAGCACCTCGTACCTGGGGCTGCAATAAATGCTACTCCTCTGCCCCACGCCCCAGCACGCTGCCCGCCCTTGGGGGCCCCAGGCTCTTCAGACACCAAGGTCACAGTGAGGGCAGCTTTAACTCAGCAGCAAGTAGCCGTTCCATCCTGCCCTCCAAGGAATATATGCTGCGGGGAGCTGGGGTGGTCCTGGTCAGTAGCAGACCCCCCAAAACAGCACCCTGAACTGGGAGGCACGTTTGAGACTGAAAGTAAGAGCTTCCTGCCTGCCTGAATTGCCACATTGTAGGGTGGGTAAGCCAGGGAGGTTGTGGAATCCCCTCTAGAGCTCCCCAAAAAGCCCTACTCACTCTCCTGTGTCTGAAATGGCGTTCTGCAACCCCGAGTACAGGCAGATGGACCTGCCTCTAGCCTCTCTGAGTCTTCTCCTCCGTATAGACTCCACAACCTGCCCCCTGCGAGGCCTCCCCTTCCCCTGCCCCCCCAGAAGCGCCCTCCCCACAGCCCCTGGGTTTGCTTTCACTCCCACCCGCCTCCTCACACCTTGCCCTGTTGTTTTATGAAAAGCGGGTCAAAGGTCAGAGTTGCCCAATTACCCACACATAGTTTCAAATACCCGGGCAAAGAACACAGCCAATGGTCCCTATGCCGGCCCCAACCCCGGAGCTGGCTGGACACACAGAAAATTAGCTGTTGCTAACAACCCGTTGTAAATGAAAATATGATCCCAGTAATTGATTTTAAATAGATTTTTTAAAAGAATCCTTGGCCGCATTTCATCAAGAATACAGAGTTTCAAGAGCGTGCCTTCCAGGGTTGGATTTTCTCTCTTTACTCCCCCCTCCCTCCTTGTTCTTCTGGCTTAAACCCCACATGGCCAAGATCCGAGTCTGAATAAACAGTGTGGGTGGTGACTGTTCCGTGAGGCCCAGTAGAGGATGCAATCACTTTCTTACTCGGTTCAGCATTAAATCATGTGAAACTCGCCTGATCGCTCCGCGTAACTTTCCCTCCGTAATGGAGGACAACAGAACATGTACTCTCCCGGCTTCCCAGGGAGGAGGAGGAGAAAGGAGAAGAAGAAGAGGAAAAAAAAACGAGTTCTAACTGCGAGTGTTTAATTATGTATAAAGTTCATTGACCTCACAGGCGGCTGTCAGATGATCCAGCCGAGGCCTGTGAAAGGCATCCCAGGAATGCAGTGATGTGGGCAGAAACGGAGTGGATTCATGCCACTGAATGCTGCGCACAGGACAGAGTCCGCGCCCTCCAGAAGGACTCCAGGGGAAGCACAACGCGCACAGCTCGGTCCCTTCCACGCACCTAAGCACTGCGAGGCCTGCACCCACCAGGGAGCGTTATAAAGGACAAACCCCGCGGGGACGGCCCCTCTGACTGCGGGGGACTGTCCCTGCTGGCTGGCTGGCTGGAAGCAGTCTCGGTCTCGTTCGCAATGTTTGTCCCTGGGTTAGGGGTGACACTTTCTGACAGCCCTGCCACCGACCTGAAAGGAAAACAAGGAAGCAATCCCATTCATAAATACACGTGGGGCTGGAAGGAGTGGTCCTGATAGAACACAGCACTCATGACGATGTGTAGGAAGGGACGGAGACCATTTGTCAGTAAAATGCCCCAAAGTGTGTGCTTCCTGCACATGGCTGGCTTTTCCTGCCCGGGCTGAGGGAGGGGAGGGCTGAGGACGGGCAAGGTGAGCTCCCTCCGGGAACACCAAACCCAGACCATGGAGACAGCACTGGGAGACAGGCTGGTTTGGGCTTCTAGGTCACCCCGAGGCCCGAGCCCTAGGGGTTCGGTCGGTAGCTAACTCTGGGGCCTCTCCTACTCAGAGGGAGGAAATGTGAAATATTTGGGCTTCGTGCTTCCTAAAATATTAAAGTGTCCTGCGGAGAGGGGCGGGGTGCTGGTTCAATATTATTCTCTTTCGGTAGCTTTCTCACCAAATATCCTCACTTTGTCAGTCAAAATATCCTTCCAGCGGTTAAAACTGCACAAGGGTGTTTTCTAAAGTGAAGCCTTGCCACAGTCGCTCTGGCATCTCATCTTTGTGTGAAGCTAGAGGACGGGATGGGCGGCTGGACGTCAGCCCACAGCTCCGACCCTCTGACGGGAGAGTCTCTCGTTTCGTTCCCAGACAAACCTGAAATTCTTGGGCCCTTTCCCAAAACCAGCCACCCACCCAGGTTTTGGATGCATAGTGTGGGTCCGCGATTCGATTCTCGTTCATTCCAGGGTTATTTAAGGAACGCACATAACGAGGTAGGCGCTGTTGGGGACACAGAAATAAAAATGCACGAACCCGCCCCCCACCCTCCAGCAGTTCACAGAGGAAGAAGCAGATATGAGTCCCAACCAGAGGGTTCAGAAAGCATCTTCCTGCAGGGGAAGGTGACCTTTGACCCCAACCTTTACTAACTGCTCCACTCACCCTGGTCCAGCTGTGGCATTCTGGAAAGAGGTATCGCTGACCCTGAGCCACGCCCCTTCAAGGCTCGCGTTCTACAACTTGGCCTCATTTTTAATCCATCTGATGTATCTGAGGGGTTTCCTGTCCGGATTCCTTTCCTGAGACCTATGCCACTGTCGACATAAGAAATGTCCTAACACGAAAGGGTTTATTGGAGCCAAACTTGAGGACATGGGCTGAGGAGCAAGATCTCCCAAAGGCTCCCGGGAACAAGAGTTCTGCCCTTTCTTTTACGGCGGCTGAAATGAAGGAGGGAGCGTAAGGAAGATTCCTGGAAGGTGTGCGGACGGGAAGGCCGGAGCCAGAGAACAGGACAGTTAGCAAGATGACGTGTTCTTTTTTTTATTTTTTTTGTATTTTTTCTGAAGCTGGAAATGGGGAGAGACAGACAGACTCCCGCATGCGCCCGACCAGGATCCACCCGGCACGCCCACCAGGGGCGACGCTCTGCCCACCAGGGGGCGATGCTCTGCCCCTCCGGGGCGTTGCTCTGCCGCGACCAGAGCCACTCTAGCGCCTGGGGCAGAGGCCAAGGAGCCATCCCCAGCGCCCGGGCCATCTTTGCTCCAATGGAGCCTTGGCTGCGGGAGGGGAAGAGAGAGACAGAGAGGAAGGGGGGGGGTGGAGAAGCAGATGGACGCTTCTCCTATGTGCCCTGGCTGGGAATCGAACCCGGGTCCCCCGCACGCCAGGCGATGCTCTACCGCTAAGCCAACCGGCCAGGGTGACGTGTTCTTTTGGGGGTAGTCACGATGTAGAAGGCGAGGCCTGAAAAAAAGGCATTTCAAGGGTGTGTTCACCTGCAGGGACCAAACCATGGGCAGAACTTGCTGGAGAGGAAGCTATCCCTTTTACTAAAAATGTGACACTCTGGGGCGTGGCGACCCACCATGACTCACCCATTTGGGAATTGATGATCAGATTACCCTGTGAGGTTCCTTTTCATCCAAACCCTCCCCCCACTTTTTTTTTTTTTTACCGTCCACAATATTTAATAATGACTTTGTTCTGTGAACAGCCAGTAAAACAGAAAAAGGAATTCCCTGTCTTCTCTGAAGTAGGAAGCTTCCTTCAAACCTCTAAAAAATTTTCTAGAAATATGATTACCTCTGTAGTTACAGGGGAAATAAGCTTTCTGATAAAGAAATCTGGATGCTAAGTAATATCCTAAATCACTTCCACCCTTTGGGTACTACAATTTATAAAATTCCATGAAGGAAATGACTCTTATTTCTTATGAAGTTCCCACTGGGAAATCATTGTGGGCCACAGTTATGAAAGTGATATCCTTTTTGCTCAGCCCAAATCCTTCCCTTTGTCACGGGCCTTGGCCATCTCTGCCTGGCGATTTGGCCATTTCTCGTCTGGGGTACATGGTATTGCCATCAGCCTCGTCAGATGGCAATTTGAGTACGTGACTTGTCTCTGTGACAGTACAAATTCTGGGACACGTCGAGACCGCTTTATTCATCTTGATATTCCCCAGAGTGTCACTAAAAGAACGAATAAATGAATGAGTAAATAAGTACAACGTCAATGCCTATGATGAGAGTGGGAAATTCCTGAGTAAAGAGTAGCTATTTTAAGGTACACGGACTCCATCACAACTACTCAGCTCTGCTGTTGTAACGGGAAAAGAGCCACAGACAGCCCATAAACTAACGGGCATGGCTATGTTCCAATAAAACTTTACTTAACAAAAACAAGTGGCAAGCCAGATCAGGCCCACGTGCCATTAGTTTTCCGACTTCCACATCAATGAGGTTTATCTCTGCCACAAATCTCAGTGTGTTCTTTAAATTTCCATATGGCACCTGCGCTTGTCCATAATTAGATAAAGTACAGAGTCTGTGAACATTCAAGAGCTGTTTTGGAACTTGACATAAATGAATTCACTAACATACACACATACTCACATACCAAACAGAAAAACACGTACAGAAATTAACTATTAATCCAAGTATATTTCACGGTCACATATTTTGTATATCATATGGCTTTAGAAGGAACACTTCTGATCTCCCCCGCAAATGAGGGTAGTCATTATGCCATTTACATTATTATTAAGTAAACTTCATACACGATCTCAGAGTTATTGGGAGAGGGAAGAGTCGTGCACTGGGGCACAGTGAACTTGACACTGAACTGGAAAAGGGGAGAGAATGCCCCGCCCAACCCGCTCCTGCTCTCCAACCAATCCTCCGGTCTCTGGTTTTACTGATAAATTCCTTCCGAGGGCTATGAGTGCAGAGCAGGGTACTCCTTTTTCCATGATGACCCCCTGGACACCATCTAGCGACAGAAAGCACAACAGACCCTCAGGAGCCTGGCAAACACACCGAGAACGAACGGGTCGCTAGGAGAACCGCAGGCAAACAAGACATCTCAGCCTGTCACCCTGACCCAACTGAAGCATGCCACGCCTGCCATTATACTTGCCCTCACTATCTGGCTCCCTTTTGTTTAAAATACAGGGGTTTTTTGTTTGTTGTTTGTTTCTTTTATAAGGGAGTTTGATTTGAATGGTGGTGGACACGCAAAGGATGCAGAGTCCTCAGGCTGGCTCACGTCTTGGCTTGGAAGTACGCAGTGCATCCCTTCTGAGGTCAGAAGAGAGGTACGGCCTGCGATGTCCACGCGGGCACCCAGGCTGACAGTGTTTTCTGAGATGGGCCCATCTAAGGTGAAGAGCTTCCAGCTGCACTCGTCAGCCCCAGGGGGGTCACGAAAGAGTTCTAGAGATTTCTTGTAAAAAAAAAAAAAAAAAAAGGAAAAGAAAAAATAAAGTATGAGCCTCCCCAATGTGCCAAGCTTCTCCTCAACACCCAGACGAGGTAGGAAAAACAAGAAGGACCCTATGCCTTCTGAAAATGGGAAACACTGAAGGTACCATTGGGGAGTCAAAAGTCCTGAGTTCAGATGCAGCACACTCAACCTCCGTGACTGGAGGCAGATTATCAGACTTCAGTGCAACATGCCTCGTATTTCACACCAGGCCAGGTGGAGCACTCTGGAAACCAGAGGGCATACTGTCCGTGGCCGAGTTTATTTCAACAAATGTTTGGAGCCTGTGAAGATGTCACAGACTCTGAGCACAAAAAGCAGGTGCTCGTTACAGACAGCTCATTATTTTTTCTCCCCAACACTAGTGCCCAGCCATCCGCAGTTCCTCCCTTCTGTGTACTGAATTTCCTCCCCCTCACCTTGTCACAATCCCTGATTATCACCCACTCCTCGTTGTCACAGTCCCTCCTCCGCGCTGTTCAGAGCCCCAGCGAACGACCACCTTGCACACGCAGTGACAGTATTGACGCAAATGTAATTCACAGCTGATAAAACTTTCACTTGGCTTAAAACCTACGTGGCAATGGAGCATAGGAATTGTACTGCCATCTTGGGTTGGGTGAGATGTATAAAAATAGACAAGAGGCCCTAGCTAGTTGGCTCAGAGGTAAAGCGTTGGCCTGGCCTATGGATGTCCTGGGTTCGATTCTTGGTCAGGGCACACAGGAGAAGCTTCTGGACCATCTGCTTCTCCACCCCTCTCCTTCTCCCTTCTTTCTCTCTATCTCTCTCTTATCCTACCACAGCCATGGCCCAGTTGGGGCAAGTTGGCCCCAGGCACTGAGCATGGCTCCATGGTCTCTGCCTCAGATGCTAAAATAGCTTGGTTGCCAGGCAACAGAACAACAGCCCCAGATGGGCAGAGCATTGCCCCATAGGCAGCTTGCTGGGTGGATCCTGGTCAGGGCATATGCAGCAGTCTATCTCTCTGCCTCCCGCTTCTCACTTAAGAAAAAGAAATACAGACAAGAGTTAAAAAGATGAGTCATGTGGAGCAGACAATGAGAGCAAAGGATAAAGCCAAGGAGTGCAATTTCCAGGAAGTTTGTTTGCAATCATTTAGGACCACTTCCTCCATCTCCATACAGTGGTCCTCAGGTGACAGGGATTAGGGTTGTTTACGTTCTTCAAGGGAAAAAACTCACTGACCTCAAAGTAGACGTGTTGGCATCCCACTGGGCACTTGGGTGAGGAGGACTCAAGAAAGGACACCTCCATGGAGAACACCTGATCTCTGTTTACTTTCAAAGAGCCCCTTGGGCTGTACCTACAGGATACAAACCAATGACGCCCGAGAAAAAATACTGCACAAGCCAAGGGATGTGTGTGGCACACACGAAGTCGAATCTGACGTCAGGAAAGATGCTCAGAATCGCTGTCAAGGCTCTGCGAGACCATTATCTGCTCCTTCCTTCTGGTCCCCAGCTTTTTCCATACCGGAAACGGCTACTTGAAATACATAATCTTTGAAGAGGTTTCGTTGTAGAGCAAAGAAGTACACGGGCTCATCTGGACCCATGTGTCTGGAACAATACTGGTAAAATGCCTCTTAAATCAATCCTTCTAAAGTTAGCGTCTATGGGATGCTATTTCAGCACCAGGACACGGGACCCTCGGAGTTTATTTCCTCAGCCCCTGGCAGCGTTCTGGGCACAGCGAACAGAAAGTCACGAGCACAGAGGAGCCTCCGGAGCCCGCCGCGGGCCCCCCGCATTCCTCTCTAAGCATTACAAGGCTGATCCCGTACCACAGATGCGGTGTTTGGATGTCAGATGCAGCAGATGTTTCTCCTTAAACCTGCTGTCTCTCTCAATCTGTTTATAACTGTTTCCCTTTTACTTGCACCTCAAGTTCTTCCTGCTTGCTCACTGCACATCCTAAAGGTTTCTTCTCTCCTCACACAAAGGGGCATTTTTTTCTGTCATTTGTTCCCTTTTCTATAAGGGATGCCCCCACTCACTCGGTAACACCTTCATCCATCCCTGGGGTGTTTTCTTCCTCAGCCAGCTTTAAGAAGTATTGCACTAAAAGTCTCCTATCGATTAAGTCCCCAAAGATAACAGAAAGTATTTTGTTTTTCTCAGAAGTAAATACTGAGGTCACGTGACTGGGATTAGCTTCTTTAATCAACTGGGTAGCAACGGCTGGGCTTCCAGGATGAGGTCAGGGCTATTACTTCACACCTGTGTTTCTCTGACCTGGGCTTGGAGGCACTCTCCATACAAGTCAGACCAAGGACCTTCACTGTGAGTCCATTCTGTAATCCGTGGAGCCAAACCAAGCAATCGCTTTTAGAGACGTAGACAACTGGAGGATGGAGTCAAACAGAATATGACCCAGGGTGACATCTGTGGCTATTTCTCATACATGAAAGTGCCACAGGACTAGGGGGTTTCCTGGTGGTGATGAAATAGTTCTGTAACCCAATGGCAGATTTTGCTCACCAAAAATTGTCCCAGGACTTCTCATGGTTCCTCCTTATCTTATAGGTCGGCAGCCAAAGCAACATTTCCTATGACACTCTGACTGCAACTCGTATGTCCCCTCCCCAGTTATGTGACATGACCCTTTTGTCTACCACCACCTTACTTCCTGGATGTCTTATCGTCTGTGTCTCTGCCTTCACATATGAGCTCATGAGCGGCTTGCCCCTGTTGACCAGTGAATCCCCAACACTGAGCACAGTGCAAGAACCGTTGACTGAGTGACTGGAGAAATGAATGAAACAGCTCCATGGCAATGGCCTATCATTAGACTGTGGCAATGCTCAAAGACACAGATCGTCATGAAATGACAGGTGTGTCAAGATCATTCTACATTTGGCTAAGGGAATACACATGACAAAAATCTGACCAGTGTCTGTAATGCAAGCAAGAGCTATTAGAATCCCAATGAAAAACCAAGATTCCTGTTGAATTTTCTGGGGTAGAAAGAGACCATCGGGTAAGTAGATAAATGGGAAGACAAGAATAAACATATGCCTCCAGATACACATACACACATCCATTTTCTCATCTCCAAAGACGTAACAAGATCTCAGTACTCCCTTGACCCTTATGAGTCATCCTGCAATGAATAGGAGTCCTCCATTGGTGCAGAGACAGAAAAGCACCCGGGGGACAGGTAGGATGGGCACAGGTAAGTGGAGAGAAGTGAGGAAGAGCCCTGTGTGAGGCTGAGTGTCTGGAATGATGTCATCACCGTCACTGTGTGGTTTCACAAAGGTTGAGAGGGGTCAGAATGAGGGCTGCCCTGTCCATCAGGTCACCCATCTGGAACGCGACGCAGGGCTTCTAAGATCTGACCCGGTGCTGACTGGTTCTTGAACCTGTTTTTTCCCAGCATCACAGACTCATCGGAGGTCAGATCTGGAAGTGCACTTAGCAATAATCATAAAGTGAAGGTCATCCCTGAAATGGGGTCACTGTTCCAAACAGGACGGGCTTGGGACAACCCACCCTGCCTCAGGTGTCAGAAGAGACCTCTTGGAGGGCTGTGCTTTTAGATGCACCGAAATGTTTTAAATAAATGGCTAACCGTACGTCTATCTGCTTTAGCGCAAGAAAATGAAAAGAAACTCCCCCAATAGGCCCCTTAAAACCCTGGGAATAAGACACAAGGAGGCCGATGACCCTTTGGCTTTAAAAGTAAACTCGGAGCCAAACAGCCTGAAGTTAGTCTTCTGATATGAAAATCAGCCTGTGCTCCCTCACTCCTTCATTTCACGCTTCTCTTAAAAGAAAACAGGCTGGACTGTTTCAGTAAATAACAAAAGGTCAAAGAAATGCTACTCACAACATGAGCAAAATAACGGCAGGACCTGCCAAAACGCTTCCTAAGGCCTCACAGGCGGGAAGGTCCTGTGGCGAAACAGCCCACAGATCCGACCGGCGGGAGGCAAGATCGTCCCAGGGAGATCGGCTCTATTCTATCAATGAGAAATTCACGTACAGCTTCCACCATCCCGGTTCAGCCAACACAGAACCATCACACGCCTTGTAAAGCAGTCGGCTGCCGACGTCCATGGTCTGTTTTATGGGGGGCTCCTCTCCTTCAGATTGTATTTTGAGTGTAGAGCCAAGTGTCACAGGGGCAGTGATATGATGATGTCCTCAATGCTAACGCTCATGGTCAGTTTTGTCAAACCCCCTCCTGAATGGAATTCCCCACTGGCTTCCCGCACTCCAACCCCCTGAGTCCGAGCACCGTGTGTTTATGGTGTTCACGGTACCTCCAGAATTTCCCTGCAGTGAACAGGATGCAGATGCCACAATAAGGGCTTCAGGGAGAGGCAGAGAGAAACACAGGCAAGGCAGAAACGGGTCTCCTCGCCCTGAGGATTCTGCCCCAGCTGATGCTGTGGGGGTGCTGGCTCCCTGGGCATCCCCGCTTTTAGCCAGGCAGACATCACACTCAAAGCCCGCTGCCAGACCTGTGGCAATGACCGATCTTATACCTCTTTGGCTGCACGGCCCCTTGCATGTGGTCAGCACTTTGGTACACTCACTGGGTTGAGGCAATGGTGTCCGTAACGTACGTACCACGTTCCTGATTTAAAACCCCAGAGCGGCATTTTGGCAAAAATAACACCCATGAAATACTAGTCTGGCAAGATGTTAACGCGGGTCCAATGTCATTCTGATTCCATGATGAAACATGCTTTGGATAAAGGCTAGTTCGTGCCATTGCTAGACTCGCCCATTCTGGAATCGCAATGCGCATGAAGGTAGGAGACAATCTGAGAAGGGCTGCAGGAAGGAAACCCACCAAAGTCAGCGTCTCCCGGGTGATTTCAGACACCTTTCCTCAGCAGACACCTGTTACCGCTCTCAGGCACTAAAGTTTGGCAGAGGACACATTCAGGGATGCTGCCTTGGAGGAATTTCTGATGCGTGGCTCATCATATCTGAGCTGTTGTTTATGTCCAATTTGTTCTTCCCTCACATGGTATAAACCAGGGGTTCCCAAACTACAGCCCGCGGGCCGCATGCGGCCCCCTGAGGCCATTTATCCGGCCCCCGCCGCACTTCCAGAAGGGGCACCTCTTTCATTGGTGGTCAGTGAGAGGAGCATCGTTCCCATTGAAATACCGGTCAGTTTGTTGATTTAAATTTACTTGTTCTTTATTTTAAATATTGTATTTGTTCCCGTTTTGTTTTTTCACTTTAAAATAAGATATGTGCAGTGTGCGTGGGGATTTGTTCATAGTTTTTTTTATAGTCCGGCCCTCCAACGGTCTGAGGGACAGTGAACTGGCCCCCTGTATAAAAAGTTTGGGGACCCCTGGTATAAACTGTGGTCAGTGCTGCCCATGTAACACCCTATTGTTAGTTTCTTACTCTTTAACCTATTGCTTCATCATATCCTAGGTTTCCAGAAGGTCAGACCAGAAGTGCTCTTAGGAATAACCCTTCCGGAAAGGCCAACCCTGACTTTAGCAGTTGTTCACCAAAATCCCGCAGTGAAGGGACTGGCCGAGACTACCACAACAGAAAACATCTGGCGGTCTGATAACAAGGTGTTCTCCAGCCGCCACGCACTGGCTCCCCACCCACACTGTGGACAGGGATTACAACCGTGGGCCCCTAGTGGGCAAGAGAAGGGGCGGCACGACAAGAGCAGCCACTGGAGCACCCACTGAAGGCCAGCCATGTGCACCCCCCACCCTCACACTTAACTCTTATACAACTCCGTGGGTTGGGTATTTGGAAGACAAGGAGGCTCAAGGCCACACAGTAAGCAAGTAGCTGAGCCAGGATTTGAGCCAAGAACAGTTTGATTCCAAAACACATATTCCTACTAGTGTATGATACTCCCTTCACCAAGAGGCCCTCAATAAAAGCAAGTCGAATTACATATTAAACCAGGAATTTGCATATCTGAACTTAGAGGCCGAGACTCCGGCCACGGAGGCGGCTGGGAGGAACCACACAAAGTGAGCCTTTGTTTCCCATCCAAACTGTCTATTGGCCATAAATGTGAAGAAGGCGGGGGGGGGGGGGGGGGGGGGCTTTGAGTCCACTGTCAACAAGGTGAACATTTTTAATTCATGAAAATGGAATCAAGTTAATCAAGCAATGAGAACAAAATTCCGGTATTGCTGACAATCTCAAATCACGTGGTTGCCCTGCTTCACACGACCGTTTCGGGTTGGAACTGACTGACTTCTCTCAAGCGTCGGCTCACTTGGTCATGTTCCATTAAATCTGCGATGGGCACAGGTCCAGTTAATATGATGATGATGATGGTGGTGGTGGTGAGGGGTATATTTGCATTTTAAATACAAAAAAACCCCATATACTATTCAAAACTGCTGTGGTCCTAATAGGGAAGGAAACGTTCTCCAGATTTAACCAACTGAAGAACTCTGACAGTGTTCTTTTTCATGTATTTTTCTTAATAATTAATGTGCAATTCAGCTTATGGATACCACGGAATTTCAACATTGGTAGAAAGGAAAATTTTTAATTTTAGTATGTAAAAAGTCACCCCTGGTACCCTGGCCGGGTAGCTCAGTTGGTTAGAGCATCGTCCTGATATGCCAAGGTTGCGGGTTCAATCCCCCGTCTCTGGGAAAATACAAGAATCAACCAATGAAGGCATTAGAAGGGGAACAACAAATTGATGTTTTTCTCTCACTCTTCCTCTCTCTCTCTTTCAACTCCCCCATCCACCTGTCAATTTTTTGAAAAGTCAATCATGGCTGTGCCACCTCATGAAAAAGCATGACTAACAGGGATATTTTGTATTTGAACATCATTTTTTAAGTCAGTTTTCAGTAGTGAACTTAAGCATTAGGTTTACCATCTGGAAATTAAAAACAAAAACAAGTCACAAGGGTGGGTTTATGTCTCCACCATTCTTTTATTTCTAAAATCAGAGTAAGGCCAGTTTTCCTAATACTTCCAAAAAGTCATCAGTAAAATCTTTGTTCATGGGGACAATTAGATATAGCAAAGTGAAAGTGGACAAGGAGACAGCTTGCTAAATCTTAATCACGCATGCCGCTTTCAAGTGAACTGAGGATTCCTCCTTGCTAGGCTCACTCCTTCATGGACGTTCCAAACTCCCTTCCGTCACTTGCTCTCTGAACATGTCCTATCTTAGTATTTCAGAAAAACAGTATTTTAGTCCCCCCATATATATATCCATGTATATTGATAGAGTCGGTTCTGCACAGGGTCCACAGAGAGAAAGCTATCGGATCTAGATCTGGAACCGAATAGGTAGCCACAGAAATGAAGAAGAAAGCGGAACTGGCAATTGATGGGCTTCCTAGGATCTGCTGTTCCAGACCTGATATTTTAAAAGTGAATGCACAGACAGCAGATACTGACTCCATAAATAAAAACCTATTTAAATGGTAAATGAAATGACTCCTGCGATGAAGTTAGAATTTCTCCCTTTTCCTCATTCTCAAAAATAACGGGTGTCACTGACGTAGTGTGTAGTGCGTGCCAAGCACCCATCTACGGACTTGATTCATGCTAACTCACGACAAGACATATGAGGAAGGTGCTTGGTCACTGGCACCTGCAGACAAGCAAGGGGAAGAAGCATCAAGAACCAGGTAGAAAAGGCAGAGATGAAGTGTCAATCAGACAGCCTGGCTTGGGTCCCCGTGGCTAAGACCCGACATTCTACTGACAGTTTAGGAAGAAGCTAGTGGGTTTACTATTCTGACATGCTTGGGTAAGAAGCGTATCCAAGGTAGTAATCGTTTTGCATATAAGAATGTATTTCAATGCTCAGAAAAGGGTTAAAATATTCTGGGATTCTACCATGATCATCACAGAACTGGAGAGACCTCCCGTGGAGCTTTCTGAGGGCTGTTTCAAAACATCAGTGACCAGGATAAATGCCTCCTTCAGCACATAATCCGTTTACAGCATAAATGGGGGGGGGGGGGTAGAAAACTATCTGAGGCAGACATTAGAGACTGGTGTAATTCTTTCTTTTACATTCTAGATATAAATAATTTAATTGCCGGACTTCAAGACTTGTCTGTTTTTTAGGAAAATGAGTTGTTTTTTTTTTAAATTTGGGATTCCCCAGTATATTAGAAAGATGACTCTTAGTATAATTGTGGGCAAGAAGGAAATAATATACATATTTGTGGCTATGAGCAACTAACCAGAAAAAAAAAAAAGGAAAGAAAGAAACTGTCTGGACTTGCACAGTTCCAAAAACGGCTGAATGTTTTCTTTTTATTTCCACACGAGTAAGCATTTCTTCCTTATCGAGGAGGATCCATTTCCCACCTGTGTCGTTTATGTTCTTGAAATGCATACAAAGTTAGTGTTTATTTTCCACCCACGGAAAGCTTAAGTTATTCTCTCTCTGGGTTTTACTTTCAGCAGTCACAATTTGCTTGGCAAGCGTCGGCGTGAGAGAAAGCATCCTTTTATGTACAAGCTCCTGACGATTTAGAATGTTTGTTTGGGAGTTACACGAATGCCTGGTGTTTTTCTGTTTTATAACAATTACCATGTACAACATGACCGGACAGAACCCAAAATGTGCTCACACTGAATTCCATCTTCCTGATGAGTACTCCTCACCATGGGAACCATGGTTATTGATGCCAGCTTTTTTTTTCAGTCCAATGTTATTGTTTGTATTATAAATTAATGCATATATTCCAAATATGGGTTATGGAAAAGATGCCGTCTGTAGCAGTCCAAACCTTTGAGTGTGCTGTTCTCATTCTTCACACTGAATGTTAGATTTATTTTTTTGCTTTTTTTTTTAAAGACTTTATTCGATCTTCAGAGAGGAGAGAGAAGGAAAGAGGGAGAGAGAGAGAGAAGGGGGAGAAGCAGGAAGCATCAACTCCCATATGTGCTTTGACCAGGCAAGCCTGGGGTTTCGAACCAGCGACCTCAGTGTTCCAAATCCACGCTTTATCCCACTGCACCACCACAGGTCAGGCAGATTTTTTTTTTTAATTTAAGTGAGAGGAGGGGAGATAGAGAGACAGACTCCCGCATGCATCCAGACCAGGACCCACCTGCAACACCCATCTGGGGCCGATGCTTTGCCCATCTAGGGCCCAAGCTTGTAATCGAGCTATTTTTAGTGCCTGAGGTGGGGGCTCTGCAGAGCCATCCTCAGTGTATGGGGCCAACACACACTTAAATCAATCGAGCCATGGCTGTGGGTGGGGAAGAGAGAGAGAGAGAGAAAGAGAAAGAAGAGGGGAGGGAAGGGGAGGGGAGAGGGGAGAAGCAGATGGTTGCTTCTCCTGTGTGCCCTGACCAGTAATCAAACCAAGGACACCCACACACTGGGCCAACTCTACCACTGAGTCAGCTGGCTAGGGCCCCAAGTGTTAGATTTTAAGTCAAATGAAGAGCACATCTTTAAGGGGATGGCCACAAGGCACCACCCTGATGGCACACATGTAGCATATGCGCTGTGTCACAGCAAAAACCGCTGATGGGTCTTCTGAAGGTCAAGGGGAAGTGGGACAACCATGAATATAGAAGGGGCAGAGTGCAGAGCTAAAGAACACAGGCCCTGCCAGGACCTGGAGCTGGCCGTGGTCCTCAGGTGGGGAGCCCCCACTGTGGAGGTGTGGCCCTAAGGAGCATTGGGTTGCAAGTCTGACTCCTCTTATGAGCATTTAGAAGAATCAAAGTACGGGGAAGGTCTGGTCTGATCCCTTGCCCTCAGGCAGGTAACATCATTGTCCCCATTCTACTGACAGCACAGCTGAGGTCAAGAGTTAATGACACAGAGCCAGAGTGGTGTAAGGCCAGCACCTTTTCCAACTCCATAAATTATAACCGTGTTATGTGTTTGGCTCGCCAATGAAATAGGGTGGCGCTGTGGACAGCTCTATCCCTATCCTTACTTCTAATAAGCAGCAAACTCAGTGATATGGCGGGTTCAGAGCCCCCTTCCTCCTCTACCAAAACGGGACTATGCCCCCGTGCATGACAGTCATCCCTCCCTCCATTTCTCGGAGCACTGAGACCTCGGAGGACACAGTTCTCTGTGCTCCTAACTGCCAAGCCATGCTTGATCCATTGGACCACTCAGTTCTTCAGAAACTGACGTGGCTTAGTGTGAATCCTAAAAGCCATGAATGGGAACCCAGAGAGATGCCACGTACGAGCCAGGAGAGGTGATGTGGTTTTAAGAGACTGGACTTCCTTTTCTCACTTTGTAACTCACTTGCTGGGTAAACTTGGGCTACTCACTTCTTAACCTTGGATTTCCCCTGTGTAAAAAAAACATGGGAACACAAAATCTAACTACCTCTCAAGGGTGCTTTGAAGATGACCCAATTAATGTGTTAAACCACATGATCCTAGGACAGCACCATGTGCTCTATATGACCATCCATGTGGTTTGTCCTTGCTGGACAGCATGGTGGGTTGGAGTGTCATCCCAATACATAAGGTTGCTGGTTTGATCCCCAGTCAGGGCACATACAGACCCCCCCCTCTCTCTCTCCCCCTAAAATCAATAAATAAAATTTAAAAAAATTTAAACCATCTGTGGTTGGTTATAGGCACATACACCAACATTTCTTACAAAAAAAAAGCGCAAGGAATTATTTCTGTTCTTATTTGGGAAGAATTTCACAAAATGTCATATTAAAACAATATCATTCTACAACCTAAATTCCATTGAATGTAGCAAAGGAATGTAGTAAAACTTAGTAAATGGTAATATTCCAATCTGCAAATTCTTCAAGGAGAGGAAGAACTTAACCAGATGGTTAATTAATCAAATCTATTTGATGGAACAAATATAGTCACTAATTTCATTCTGTTTTAAATTTAGTTTGAGAATACTGTAAAAACGCTGTCATCCTGCATCTGTTGAAATCTCAAGTGCCAGTTACTACCGTACCTCCCTTACAAAATAACTGTGGTAGAACACATATAGGTAGATACTGTTTTGAGAGCATGTTATTTAACTTTAAGAAATCAAGACAGAGTTAAGGGGTGACATAATCAAGGGCTACAGATACAAAGATGATAAATTTTAAAGTCTTTTTCTACCCAATACCCAGGATTTGTAAACTGGCTCAGTTAGCCTGGACTAGGAATACCTAGTGGGAGATAGGGTCTCTTACAGCTAGGAGGTCACAAAACTGGGTGACCAACCTTTCCACCCCACTCAGAGCCTGCCCCCCTGGTCTTGAGCCTTTCATTCCCAAGCTCTAATGAATCCACTTAACCAGCCGCAACTATGTGGCAAAATTAACAGATATACTTCACATCCATTAACACCAAACACATGTCCACTAGACAAGGTTGACCCAGGACACTCTTCCTCCAAGTCTGGAGAAAACATATACTTTCACCAGCATACACAAAATGGGATAAATCAGGGGAGGTCGTGAGTTTTCTTTTCAAGTTAAAATTTATTACATACTAAAATACGTAAGGTAATTTATTCTGACATTAAATTCTTCCTACCTTTTTTGGTGTTCAGGGTTCTTTATTTTACCAGTGAGAGTAAATAGTAGCTAATTTCTTAATCTTCCAACTTGGCAAAGTAAGAAGTTAGCATTTCTATATTGGTCCTTAAAATTAAAGAAAAGAAAGAAAAAAAAAAAACAGAAAAAAGCTCTGAATCCAAAAGTGTGACTAGCACTCCCTTAGAATGAGTTACCTGCTGTTAACCACTTATAAAGAATAAAGACCCACCACGTAGGTATTATTTCATGTAATCCAACATATCATAATAAGACACAAAGCTCTATTTCAATACGTAATGCAAAAGGATTTCAAATGCCGTACTAATAAAAAGAATTTCCAAACTGAGCTAGAAAAGCATGCCACCATCTAAAGTCAAACACAATGCAGATTCTAACGTCCTACACAAACATGCTATATTGTCCTTCTTCAAATGGTACAAAGCGTTTTAATTAAAACCCACAGGGCATACAAAGACAATATAATCCACCAGCCATCATCATAATAACAAAGAATGAAAAACACTGTTGACCGGTTTGCCACCTGTATGTCCTCTCTGTGGAAGCAACAGACAACTATCGCTTCTGTATCTGGGGACCGATGCTGAAGATGTGACCGTGCAGCTACCCAAAGGAACCTAGGTGTTATCAGCCTTGGCGCAAGCTGACAGAGCCTAGGAGGTGGTGGGGGCAGGGAGTCTGACAAGCTAATGCTGTCATTTTTTTAAACAAGTGATTAAGTGATGCTCTCTATGATGAATAGAATAAGAAATGCAATTGCAAGAATGTGTCCGAAATTTAAGCGATGTCCCTTAAGGGGAGGGGCTGAGAAGAGTATCACACCAGGGAGGGAAGGAGCTCAGAATAGATGTGGGGCTAACAACAGAGAGGAACTTTATTTGCAAAGCCACAGGCTCGTGAACTGAGAAATAGCGCTGTAATGGGTTAAAGTGCGCCCCCGCCCAGCAAAAAAAAGATAGATTCAAGTCCCTGACCCTGGTATCTGCAAATGTGACCTCTATGCAAATAAGGTCTTTGCTGATGTTGTTAAGATGAGGTCACTGAGGTGGGCTCTCATCCAGTGACGGGTGTCCTCCTAAGAAGCAGAAACGCTAGGTGATAACAGACACCCAGGGAGAATGGTGTGGGACGACAGAGACAAAGGGTGGCGAGATACAGCTGTGAGCCAAGAAGCCAAGGATGGACAGACGGACGGCCACCACCACGCGCTGGAAAAGGTCAGGTACGCATCTTCCCAGAGGCCGCGTGGCCCTGCCACACCTTGGTTTGGGACTGCAGCGCTCAGCACGGCAGGAGAATCCATTTCTATTCCGTTAAAGCCACCCAGTTCGCGGCCCGAACACCAGCTCCAACAGTCCACATGGACTATTTTAAGATGTGAAGGTCGTCACTCAAAGAACTTGACAAAAGGGTGGGAAGGTGGAAAAGATGTGGCCTCGGGGAGGTGGGCCGAAGGGGAGGGGAGGAGCATACAGAGGCCATTAAATTTTATTAAATGTCTTCAGAATCTTTGGCTTTTTAACCACACACGTGTTACTTTGATCTTAAAAACGTATAGCCTGACCTGTGGTGGCGCCGTGGATAAAGCGTCGACCTGGAAATGCTGAGGTCGCCAGTTCAAAACCCTGGGCTTGCCTGGTCAAGGCGCATAGGGGAGTTGATGCTTCCAGCTCCTCCCCCTTCTCTCTCTCTCTCTCTCTCTCCCCCCCCCTCTCTCTCCTCTCTAAAATGAATAAATAAAATAAAAATTAAAAAAAAAAAGATAGATTTAAAAAAAAAACAAAAAACATATAAATAAAACATCCACGAGATGTCATGGTCAGCTTTCTCCACGTCCCCCGGGCCTCGCCCCCACCCTCCAGTGGACACTTTCTGGACACTGTCCCCAGCTGTCTGCAGGGAGGGGCTAGGACGACCGGGAGAGTGGGGGAGGGAGCTGGGAAGCAAGGACATGTCTGAATGTCTGGGCCCCCGTGGGCTCACGGGCTGGCTGGGAACATCTGGGAACATCGCAAAATCAAACACAAAGTATTTGGGGACTTTCTGCGGGTTTGTATCATCGATGACGGTCATTTTTCCTATTGACTCTGGGAACGAAGAACCAAGTCTAATGAAAACAGAGAACATCCGAGAGCCTGTCCCTGGCGGCCTTGGCCGATAAAAGAGCCAATACACAACGCCTGACAGAGATGTCAGTGATTAGGCTATGCATTATCAGAGAAACCTCACCATAGGGCTTCCTCACCAACGTTTGCTCATCAAATTTTATTTAACCCACAAAAAGAAATAAATGCGCAGTGCTCCCCGTGACCTGGAGCAATACTCTTCGATCTGTGGCTAGGGCTGTGACTCTCCCAAGCCCTAAGAAATCCCGTGCCCTTTGCTCACATTTCTAAGAAGAAAGCTTGCATTGAGCCCAGCAGCCTGTGATGTTGTGGCAAAGCTGTGTTGTCACCTCCCACATGAACAGGCCTATTGATGACTGCGGGATCCAGAGCGAGGGCACCGGCCCCCGTCGCGGAAAGAGCAGGAAGCACGCTCGTGTTCCTAGCACGCCCTGTGAGAGAGAAACAGAAGGCAGTAAGCAAGCACGTGTGTGGGCACGGGGGGCCTCTGCGCAGGTCCGTCGGCATGCAGCCCCCCTCCCCGTTCCGGGGCAGCTGGGGAGCACCTTGCCATTTGTTGGCTGAAAACAATGACATGTCTAACAGCGATCACACAGATGAACATGCACCTGAGTGCAGTCGGTGCCCTACCTGATGGGAAACCATCTGCCTTCACTGTCAACCTGGCCTCCGGTTTCCATGGGTAACACCTCACAGCCACCCAGGGGGTTACCTTCCCTACCCACGAGGCGATCGGACACCCAGACATAGCAAAACTCTTCCCTTCCGTGTTGCAGGGGGCACGGTCAGCCAGGGTGAACTTCCAAAGACACGCGTGGATTGTGCCCGTGAGAGAAAGCACATCACAATCCACGAAGCCACTGCACGTGTGACTCTACATGGAACCCAGAGAACAGAACAGCTTGGTGTTCATGGTGACCTTGCGTGGGTCTCTCCCTCCAGCCCCGTAGACAGAGCAGACCATGGACTGACCTAGAACCGATACGTTCAGGTGCGCACACCTGCCTTCTAATCGTCTCAGTTACCGTTCTCCACAGCTGGCCTCTTTCTTGTCTGAGAGCATCACCTCTCCAGGTATCATGATAAAGACCAAACCCTTAGACTCAGATGTTCCAGGAACCTGATCTATTCGACGTGCTTGGATCACGTCTGGTTTACTCCTCATTGTTTTGCTGTTAGTCATATTAACATGGCTGTGAACACATTCTGTTTTTTTAGTTACGCTATAAACCGAACCAGTCGTTGCTAGCATGTAACAACGGACTACCTCATTTTCCTCATTCCGTACATAACACACACACGCACGCACAGAGCAATGCATCATCTGAGGACACAGGCCAAGTTCCCTAGCAACATCACTGAAAACATGCCAATACCCGGTAGATCTCCAAGTCCTGGATGTATCCTGTAAATTAAGAGGCACAGGAGTGAGGGTGTCACACCCCCGTTTCACTGGAAAGAGATTTCAGGAGCTCCTATTCCCTAGAACTTTCTCCTGTGGCAGGGCATAACTGTAAGGAGTGGCCCCGTTCTGGAGCCAAACTCACCTTGCTCAGCAGAAGGGGACGGTGGCAGCGACTCCAAAGGGACACCCAGGCCAGGATGGTCCCTCGGTCCCTAAGAATGAACATCGCCCACCTCCTTAGGGGTCCAATTTATAACAAATGAGGCTCCATATTACATAACAAACTCATGAGGGAAGAGGTGACTATTTCTAAGGATGTCTAGCCAACTGATTTTAGAAAGGGGGAAAGAAAAACTCCTGGACCAAGTGCCCCTAACTCCTCCTGTTCCCCTGGAGGGCGACAGTGGGGACTGACAAAGTGGGAAGAATAAGAGGAACAATAACTATGTAAATAAGAAAAAATAAAATGAAAAGGAAAATAAACATGAGGTGGGTCAGGAAAAAAAAAGGCAAAACAAGCAGAAATGATCTTTTGATAAGACCGGTATTGTGTAACACAGTGTTTAGAACACGGAAAGCAACTTTGCCCCACAAACCACTTTTCTACAAAGAATTAAGAGAGCAGAATGAACACAAAAATCAATTAAGGTCTAGAGAAGGGCTCCATCCCCCTTGAGAGCCTTGTGCTTATGCACACACTGACTAATGCAAGTACTGGCGGGCTACCTAGTGCAGGGGACCTTCTGTGACCATGTGAGCGTGTCGGCTCCAAGTGTCACTTCTCCCTGTTAGTTTGCAAGAAGGTTCAATAGGAAAAGTTGAATGTTCATCCACTTGGGAAATAATCCAATCCAC
This sequence comes from Saccopteryx bilineata, assembly GCF_036850765.1. Classification (NCBI taxonomy): domain Eukaryota; kingdom Metazoa; phylum Chordata; class Mammalia; order Chiroptera; family Emballonuridae; genus Saccopteryx; species Saccopteryx bilineata. Next base: position 10,082,444 of record NC_089500.1, on the reverse strand, counting down.
CCCAGTGTCTAAGGTCTGTGGGGCCTCCTATTGGTGCGTCCGCTTCCAAGGGGGGGGTCTCCTGTCTGCACCAAGGACCAAATGTTACCCCTCTCCCCAAAGGAGACCACAGCACCCCCATTCCAGCTGCTCACCGTCAGACACAAGGCAGACATGGAGCAAACCAGCCCGGAGCTTGGCCCACAGGGAGCAGAGAATAAATGTTCACTGAAGAAATCAGGGGCTAGAGACGTATTTCTGACACAAAGTGATTATTACACACCAGAGCCCACATTCCCCTTGTATGAGCCACACAGCCTGGCCTCACATGGGACAAATCAACACGCATGGGTTGAATGAATGAGATAGAGAGAAAGAGAGAGCTCTGAAACGTACACAGAAGCGTAAGCACTCTGGGGGGAGGAAATCATATTTTTATTATACTATCTATGCGATTTAAAGGAATGTGGTGACAAATTTTCTGAGAAGTCAGTTAAAACGTCCCGCTTTGTCTTGCGAAACCGAATTTGTATTATTGTATATTGGGTTTGCCTAAAGATGAGAGCACAGGTGTCTATTTTCAAAAAGCACAAGCACTCTGAGCAAGCATGATGCCGAGGAAGATGACCAGAGGGGCTTTAAGGTCAAGGGTGTTTTCGCAGTGAGTCGTTACCTATCTGGCTGCAGTGACCCGAGGACGTGCAAGGGGTCAGGGAAAAGACGACAGGAGAGGTAAGGAACTCCCACGGGGTTCCCTGCTGATCTCCTGTTTGGAGTACATGCCGGGCTTTTTGACCAAATTAGGCCTTTTTGGACCTCCAGGACAGCCCTTCTGCACTTCCAGGAAGGAGGTAGCAAAGTGGCTATTTTGGTCTGTCTGCCCATCTGGTCTCTGCATAGCTGGCCAAGTTCAGACGCTCCAGCGGATGAGGTGCTGCAGCTCTCACCACTCGGCAATCCCACCATGACACGGGGCACTCATCCCTGGAGACAGGAGACACCCGACAAGAAAGCCCCCCCGGGGGGGGCGGGAGGTGGGCACCTGCCCCTCACCTCCACACAGTGCGAATCCAGGTGGTGGGTCAGCAGCGCCATCCTCCTGCAGGAGGGACAAGGCCATCAGCACTCCACAGCGCTGTCCCCACAGAAAGCACTCACACCAAGAGGGAGTACAAAAATGTGGTTGAGGACTTCTGTTCTCAGACAGGCAGCACAAAGGGAGCCTGTGGCAGCAGGGAACAGAGTGACCCAATGTGCACAAAGCAGGGATTCTCCTGACGCACATGTTGTTTCCAAAACAAGACCACAGCGGGCTCTCCAGCCGGGGGAGAGACAGATGCACCTTCTGGAAGCAGAGGAGGAGATGAGTGCCATCTCTCCCAGACGGGCTGAAGTTCTTCCCGGAGAATGCCACGCTCTCCGTGCATGTCAGCACGTCAGGGGCACCCGGTGTGGACGGAGAGACGGTCTATGTGGAATGGGTCAGGGGTGGACGGTGGGGGCGTGGGGAGGCTGAGAGGTTTTTTTGAAAGTGACAGATTATTATGGTAAAATATCCTGGGAGTTCAGCATGTTTTTCAGTTTAACCCCTTGGGCCCAGGGTTCCGGTGAAGCCAAGCAGTTTCGCTTCCCCTGGGATTGCTGCCAGGAAGGAACAGGCAGCCCCTTCTTTATTACATATTTTAAAAACCTGTTTTGTTACCTGCAGGCAAGTCAGGTGGTAAGGAGACTTCTTTGATCAAGGTGGGGGCTGGGGCACCGGCCAGCTGGGTGGTGACCTTTCTCTCCCGAATGTCTGCTAGGCGATGGCCCTCAGGGCCAAAGCCTCAACCAGAGAAAGAAAACCCAAGGGGACCCATAGGTTCCTATTATTTTTATGTGGTTACTTTTACTTTTCCACTGGAAACAGTGACCCCCCCCCCTCCCCTGGACTGGAGTTAGGTTCCTGGAAGGCATTGCCATTTGGCCCAGGAGTCTGGGCTCCGAAACCAAGTTCACCACCTCCATCCGGCTCCACGGTCAGTATGGGACCAATGTCAAGTTCCCCAGCCTCTCTCCAACTCAGCTCCCTGACGCGCAGGGCGCCAGAATAAAGATGCCCCTCTTTCAGGACTGCTGCAAATACTAAATGCAAACGTGAGTCCAGGACTCAGCATGCAGGGGGGTCTGCCCGCGAGCACAGGGACTGGGGAGGACTCAGCTGTGTCCCCCATATCACTTCTCCCTCCGTAGGGCTCCTGTTCAGTTGAACAGGATAAAGAGACGTCTTACTGCCTCTGTTCCCTTTTCCCTCATATTCCGTCCTTTGCCCTTGCCTGGAACTCACTGCCCTAGCACGCTTCGGGTCCACCACGACTGACTTTGGATACACCCCACTGGGAAGCCCAACATTTGGACCGGAACATTATTTTATTGACAGCGAAGAGAGCGGCACAATTTGATAGACGATCCTCCTCCCTCGACGCCATCTCCGGCCGCTGGAACGACAGGGGCCATGGCTGACACGGAGGGTATGAGGGAAACACTTAAAGAGGCAAAGAAAAATTAAAGGGCGTGGCAGAGAGAAGAGTCGGGGTATCCAAGCCCAACTCCCGGCGTGGACACCAAAGGGCTGGAGTCTTTCAACAGCCTGCATAATAGCACACGTTCCTGAGGAGTGAGCCTCCACGACAACTAAAACCTGAGTCGATGTTCACAGAAAGGTGTAGGGTGATGGTCCACTAAAAGAGTTCCCACTTCGGATTTTAACCCTCCCACTCCTTCCCACGTGGCCGATGGGAACAGGACCGAGTCTAGCGGTGCACAGTTCTGACGGCCAGTCCCTTGGTCCCACGCCTCTTACTTCTCCCACACTCATCTGGTCCCCTGCCGCGTGGACTCTGCTACTCGTGAACGAGAAGCAGGAATGACAGTGAGGGACGGGAAGCGGCCTGCCCAGAAGCATGCCCAAAGGGCGGAAGGCGTGGAGGCAGGGGACCAACCCTATGGGCCAGGGCTGCAAGGCGATCAGAGGGAAGAGTGCAGACCCTCACTGATGACCCGCAAAACAGAAACAAAACTTCAAGGTGCTGGCAGAGCGCCAGGGTCCTCGAGGGGGCTGGGAACACAGCTGTGTGGCAGGTGAGCACTCCGGGGAACGTGGCCCTCCAGGTGGCTCCAGCCAGAACTCCAGCTTCTCCCTCTCAATCTCAAATCCACAAACACCGGGAGGCAATCAGTGTGACCACTCATGCGCTCCCAGAAGAGCCCACGCTAAGGTGGGCCAGGGGCTGCCGGGCAGCAAGAAGAACGCAGAAGGAAGAGAAGAATGAGTGTCTGTCCTGCAACAATTGCTGCATCTGCAGAGGAGCAATAAGACAGCAACAGCAGCTACTGGCAATTGAACACAAGACATTTCTCCCATTGTCGCATTTGATCCTCTTGGTAACCCTAGGCTCTAGACGCTAATAAACCGTTTAAACTTTTCGTCCAAGATTATAGAACCTGACAGACAGGGGTGAAGCCAAGGTGAAAAGTGAGCTTGGTCTGACTCCAGACTCTGTTTCCCAAGCTCTTCTAACTAAGGATTCCCTCAGAAGCAACTTCACACGCACACCCCTGCACGATTCCCTCGGACACAACTTCACACGCACACCCCTGCACGATTCCCTCGGAAGCAACTTCACACGCACACCCCTGCACGATTCCCTCAGACACAACTTCACACACACACCCCTGCATGGGGAGGAGGGTTTCTAGTCTAGGTGTGAGGGCAGGCCCCTCACACTATGATTCAAACCCCACAGGCTGTAAGAGAAAAAAGCTGATAAATGCGATTACATGAAAATAAAAAATATTCTGGCTAGTGGGGGAGGGAGAGAAGCTATAAACAAAGACAAATGACAAAGCCAAGAACTATTTGGAACATAAATCACAGACCAAAAAAAGCTAATTTCATTAATACATAAGGAATGTCTATAAATCAATAAGAAAAGATCCCACAAAGCCAAACGAACCATCCACTAATATAAAACAGAATCAGAATAGTTCACAAACACATAAAAAGATGCTGAACTTGACTCATTTAAGAGAAAGGAGGCTGAATGTATTAGGATCAGTAAATATCGGAATGTCTTCTTAAAACGCACTGGTGAGGGCACGAGAACAGAGGCATTCCCATAAATCACTAATGAGAAAATAAATGGATATATCCGCTCTGAAGACAATATGGCACTATCCATCAAAATTATAAATGTACTTACCCTCTGACCCCAAATTCCAATTCCAGGAATTTATCCTGCTGATAAAAACTCATGCGTGTGTAAAACGCTGCCCATAGGAAACCCATCTTTGTAGCCACGTTTGTGCTAGCCAAAGCTGGGGAACAATCTAAATGCCCAATGATAGGAGACTGATGAAATAAATTATGGCATCTCTCTTGAGAATGGCCTATTATGATTTAGCCAAAGGGAAGAGGAAGCTCTTCATGTATGCATAAGGAACAGCCATCTTCTGTTTCTCCTCTTGCACTTCCTCGCTGCCGTTTCTTAACTCACAACCTCATCATTTCTTCCTGAGATGCTGCAACAAGCAAACAAATGCAAATAGAGGAGGGCAAGCAGAATATACTATCACAGATGTAAAATCCATGCTGTAGTGTTTACCTGTATGCCTAGATGTAGCCCCTGGAAAGACACACAAAAGGTGGGTGGCCGAAGTTGCTACCAGGGAGAAGTGGGTGAGATGTAAGCTTAGGAGAAGACTTCCTAACCTTGGGTCTTCTGAATTTAATAATATGTGCTTTTATTATATAATATGTACATAATACACAATAATATGTGTACATAGTATATATGTGTGTATATAATTTACTTTTAATGTGTCACATATATACACACATACACAAACGTCTATGTATCAATATGTGCCACCTACAAATTACATATATACACACATATATAGGTACAGATATATGCCCCATACAAATAAAAATCAAGGTGTCAAACAGTGGTCAAAGCTTCTTCTCTCCCAGCCTTGCAGCCAGCAGGCCAGTGAGAGAAGCTACAAAACAGCATCCAGCACCCACCCCCAAAACCAGCCCAGATGAGGGGTTAGGACATTGGATCCAGAGGGGGCTCCCCTACTCACAGCTGTATGACCTTGGGCAAGGCACTGCACCACTCAAAGTCTCGGTCTCCTCACCCCTAAAATGGAGATAATAATCCTTCCCTCCTGCTGAGGTTTCAGGAGTAAATAAATGAAATATATATGTAAAGCCCTTAGGCCAGTGCCTGGCATTCAGTAAAAATATACAAGTGTTTATTAAATTAAGTTTACTTGGTTGGTTGGAGATGATGTCTCTGAAAGGTGCCATGTATGCCGAGATCAGAAAGATCAGCAGAAATTAGACAAGGAAAAGGGAAGCGGAGGAAAGCAGAATGTGCCACTTAGAAAGAATGGCATGTGCAAAGGTCTAGGGGTAGGAAATGCACTGGTGTCTCCAAGGACACAGGTGTAGCCTATGAGGATGGGACAGTGAGAGTCATGGCTAAAGGAGTAAGTATGGGCCAGTCAGGACAGTTTTCTCCATGGTGGGACAGGCTGCAAATGAAGTATTTCAGGCAGGGGAATTCCATGATTGAACAGGCTTTCTTAGAAAGAGTTCTTTGGTTACTGTCTGGAAGTCAGTTGGAGAGAGGCAAAAACTGAGAGGCAGAGAGGCCACCTGGAGATTGTTGCAGCATCTCAGGAAGAAATGATGAGGTTGTGAGCTAAGAAACAGCAGCAAGAAAGTACAAGAGGAGAAACTCGAAGGGGCTTGTTGATGGGAAGGGGGTGGGAGTGGGGTAATTCCCACAGTGATTGTCACCGGAAAGGGGACGGGGCCTGGAAAGGGTCTGCCTAAGGCTGGTGGTAGTGTGTGGGTTCTTGACTTTATGCGGGAAAGATTTCACAGCCCGAGTCCAGCTGATTTTGAGAGTCTGTTTATTAAAGCTGGGCACAGCAAAAGCAGGAAGAGCCCAGGATAGAAGCAACGGATTAGAGCCCAAGTGGGGCTGCCCTGGCTCACTGGGAAGTCTGAGAAAAAGAGACCTTGGGGCAGGTTCAGGGGGTCAGCCCAGGACAAGCTACCATTGCCCACTACTCCCCTGGTTGCAAGTCTTGTGGGGTCCCACAGAGTCTAGCAGATGCACGCCTTGGGGGAAGAAAGGGGAAGGGAAAGGTGTGGGCATGCTCCCAGGAGAAAGAGCACTGGTCAGGGTTTGTAAAGGCTGGGAGTTTAGGGGAGACCTCAATTGAATATTCATCAGCTTTTCCAGGTGAGCTTTTCAGGCTCACAGTTTCCAATGACGGGTCTGCGCCAGGGCAGGTCTAGCTACATGACCAGGATATGGCAGAGGAGGAAAGGCCACCCTGGGGGGAAGGAGGTCCAGCACCAGTTTTGCCTGTTGCTAGGCACCCAAGGCTTTCCACCCTGGTGACTCTCTGTATCTGGCTGGAAAGTGCTCGGCCAGTTTGTTCAGTTCTCTCAGTTTCCTCATTCCACGAGCCAGGGAACCTTCCCAGCTTCTTATTAACCTGCACCCTTAGGACTTGGTCAGCTTGGAGGCCTGTGATGCCACTCAATGAGATAAGGGGGGTCAGACACAGGAGCTGGCCAGGGAGGACGTAGACGGCAGGTCAAGCCCCTGACTGGCTGCGGTCCAAGTGTCTCATAGGTAATGCGCAGTTAGCTATAGGCGTCGGAATCTCAGATGAAGAACTGGCATTGGGGATCCAGTTTGGGGAAGTATCAGACGAATTTTTAACACTCTGGACCGTGGCTAAGACAGTGTGCATGAAATGGCAATGGTCCCTTTGATCTAAGTAAGAGTCTGAGAAGATACACCTCCTGTGATGCAGGTAAGACTGGTGCTCCCTTCCTCCCTCCCTCTCCTCTTCTCTCCTTCTCTTTCTCCCTTCTTACTTCCATTTCTCTCTCTTTTTCTTTCTTCCCCCCTGCCTTCCTTCCTTCCTAAAAACATAAGAGGTTTCCTTAAATGTCTCACATAAAACAACTTATTTAGGACCAGTCCCAGCTTATCGGTGGTGACACCATTATTGTTTTCCAATATTCCTGCTGTGAACCCTGAGGACTAAGAAGGGTTCCTGGTAGCTAACGAGACTAAAATCAAAACAAAAGAGACAAAACAAAAAGCAGAGCCCAGCAGCCATTTCTGTACAGGGGCCTCTCATGCAAACTGTCCTTGTGCAGAGCAGCCTCTGTGCGGACCCGCCTGGGCACTGAGAGGCCTGCCTGCACCATGCTCCAGCCATCTGGGCCAGCCCTTTTTAAAGGGGTTCCTGGAGTCCTATTTCAACTCATGGGACCCAAGCTCTTCCCATCCAATCAGAGCTGTGCAGCTCCAACCAATTGGAGAGGTTCCATTCTGACCAATCAGGGATTGGGGGTGGGGACTTCTGTCTATATACACCAGCTCCCCACAAGTTCTGGGAGCAGAGCTTCCACCAAAGACTGAAGACTGTTTTCCTGTCAGGTCTGAGCAGACCAGAGTGGGGCTGCCCAGATGAAGAGGGGCCTGGCCCGAGGCAGCCTCAAAACCATGCTATTTTCACAGCCATGCTGTTTGACCACTGAGCTGTTTCCACTGAATAAAGTTTCCTTCCTCACCACACCCCAAATTGGGAATTCCTGTTGGCGTCTGAATTGGCGTCAACAACCATCAGTTGACACTGCCTTCCTTTTGCTCCTCCCCACATAGCAGAAGTCATGAGAAAGTTGTCACCATCTTGTAGATCCAGCTCCATCCCATAGGGAGGAGAATCCCTGAAAACCTCATCTTCCCTTGTATCTGTCTCGACAGGTGTACTGTCTAGACCAGGGGTCCCCAAACTATGACCCGCGGGCTGCATGCGGTCCCCTGAGGCCATTTATCCGCCCCCGCCGCACTTCCGGAAGGGGCACCTCTTTCATTGGTGGTCAGTGAGAGGAGCATAGTTCCCATTGAAATACCGGTCAGTTTGTTGATTTAAATTTACTTGTTCTTTATTTTAAATATTGTATTTGTTCCCGTTTTGTTTTTTTACTTTAAAATAAGATATGTGCAGTATGCATAGGGATTTGTTCATAGTTTTTTTTTCTAGTCCGGCCCTTCAACGGTCTGAGGGACAGTGAACTGGCCCCTGTGTAAAAGGTTTGGGAACTCCTGGTCTAGACGCTTCTTAGAAAGGGTGGTCTGTGGTTCTCTCCTGCTGAGGGTCTTCAGCAAAACCTCCCTCCCTCCTAAGAGTCCACCTACCAAGGGCTTTACCAAGGGACATTAGAACTTACTTCTCAAAGAGCATACATTTTTCCAGTTAAAAAGTTTAAGCAAGATTTCTGGAACAATTTAGCCAGGTGAAGTCTAAGGCCAGTTTTCAAGAGTGCCAGTTTTGTTAACTCTCAAAAATGATCTTAAACTCTCACTTTCAGTCTCCTGATCTATAAAACTGGGATTCACTGCAGGGTCACCTCGAATCTCCTGCCGGCTCTCAAGTTTTATGAGTCTAGATTTGAGAGGAGATTGGAATTGGTTTCATGACAGAAATCTTTCAACAATTCAGAATGGCCATTAAACATTCAAGGCAACTTCATTTTTGAGGGCTGTTTGATTTCCTGCCTGGGCAACAGACATAGTTCCATTCATTATTCATCAAGTGTGTGCAGTGGCCAGTGTGTTTGTCCCAAAGGGAAATCCCTACAAAGACAGTGCAGCAGGTGCTCAGTTTTCAAATTTCATACTTTCCCAAAGAAGTCATCTCTGTTCATGGCCTGAGGAATCCACTGCTGGGACCCTCAGGGAAAGAAAAAAAAAGTGGCATTCCCACCATGGAATTATTCTTCAATCTGTACCCACATAAACGATCAGCCTGCTTTTTTCAAATCGAAAATAGGAAGTTCAATCTACCAAGAAATGGACACTATCTTTTCCTATTTGTACAGATGTATGTGACTTGTGTGAGAGCAAGGAAAAAATATAGACCAGGAGACCAAACGCTAATAACAGACTCCCGACTTCCCTCTCTGACAGAGGCCATGGGGTCATGCAGATGAATTCAGTTATGATAGCAAGGCAACTGCCATCAAAAACTATCATGAGCTCAGCACAAAGAAAAAAATCAAGGAGGGGTGGCCATTTTTTATCTAAAAAAGAAACCCTATTTTTTTTTATTATGTCTTTCAAAATGTGATTTTTTTTCCCTAGAATCTGTGTACTTTTAGTAAAAAGCAACATATGTCAGAGCTTAATTGACTTAAAATATTGTATCTTACAAGATATCATGTAATGCACCCTTACAAATCGAAGCCGGATTAGATTAGTTTGAAATACATTATTCTTAAAAATTTCAGCCAAAATCGGATTTCAGCAATATGCTTTTGGTAATTACATAAAGGAGAATATTAGGTACCTTCTAACACTGATAGCATGTTTACTGTTAATAATACAGCAATATGGAAATTAGATATCTAATTTACTAGAAACCAGATAGCATTTACTGGTGTTTGGAGAGGGTGGGGCAGGGGGGAAGCAAAAATAGGCTTCCATATTTAAAATTTGTATAGATATATATTTATCTTTCTCTTCAAATTTTTCTTTATACCCAACAGCACTCAAAATAAGGGAAAGGATAAATTAAACCAGATAGCTATTTTACCTGTTACTTTCACAAAGGTTAAAAAAAAAAGGCTGATGACTATTCACACTAGTGACTGCAAAGGGCAATTTGACAGAGTCAATCACAATGACAGGAACACTCACTCAGGGTGGCAGCAATTTCATTGCGAGAGTTTCTTTCCTATTGCTGCACAAAATAAAACAACACAAAGCAATTCCCTGCATCACTGTCTGTCCCGGAAAATATTAGAGACAGCCTGCACGTCTATCAGTAAGGGACTAGTTCATAAGCCTTAGTACTTTAATACAGTGTAGCCTTAAGAAAGAAAGAGGAAGCCAGCTCTTCACATTGATGTGCCTCCCTCTGTATAAAAAAAAAAGGAGGGAATGAATATATACAGATATGCACACTTACACATATGTATATATATACATGTATAGTGTGTGTGTGTATACATACATATATATATAAACACATTTTGAATTTTGAGCCCTGTGAACATGTTACCTGTTGAGAAATAAATTATCAAATGCAATGCTTATACTACATAAACATATACCGATATATACATGTTGAATTTTGAGTCTTGTGAACATGCAACCCATTGAGAAACTAACAACTGAAATTTTTAAGAATAATGTATTTCAAACTAATCTAATCCGGCTTTGATTTGTAAGGGTGCATTACATGATATCTTGTAAATAATAATAGATTGTTCACTGCAAAGCAATAAATACACACTTATATGTGTCGCTGCTTAACAAGGACTTAAGGACCACATTTTTTAAACACCCAAACATTGAGGCCAAGTTCGGTTTTTAAAAGAGCCATACGATTAAAGCTACAAAGAATAAAAATGAGGTGCTCTTTCTCTTTCCATTCTTATAAAATAATAAATGACATATAACAGTTTGGAGGAAAACCAATTAAAGGGACATAAATCATCATTAACCCTTCCCCAGATGAATGACAGAGAGACACATGTTCTAATTAACACTGAGCAGCACGGTGTTAAGAGCAGTTTGTAATGGAAATGAACAGATGGCAAACAAGCATATGAGGTATTGGGACGCAAGAAAGAAAACTTGATATGACACTGAAAACTTCAAGCCACCAGGAGAAATTGTACCTGAGTGAAAATCTCTCTAAAAATAAGGATGTGCTCCCCTATCCCACTCTCTCTAGTTGTTAGGCACATCTGGTTTTGCTGCTGGATTCGGTCTCCGTGAGGCAAAAGATACCCCACTCTGACATATGAAAACACTCCCACACACCAACCAGCCAGCCACCTTTTTACAACAGAAAGATTTCCTATCTCCAGGCCATGAATGGCTAAGTTATTTCAAACCAATCTAGCATTGCAGTTCAACAAAAGGTTCTGGACACCATTTTGGAGTTTGATGTAACAAGACGTGACCTGGAGGTTTATGCATTAACAACCAGCCCTTTTCTTTCCTTTGAAACAGATTTATGACAGAAGGCAGAGAGAGAGACAGACAGAGAGAGAGAGAGAGAGACAGAGACAGAGAGAGAGACAAAGATCCCTGGGTTGAAGAAACCCTCCTGGGGCCCATAGAGCAAGGACTAACGAGGTCACGCCTCCAACTTCTCTTTGCTTAAGTGCAGAAGGAAGGCATCCTCTCCTCCTGTTTTCAACTTCATCTCAGCCTTAGACTTGCATCTGGGAAACGAGGATGCCACAAGCAGTGGCAGTTTCGTGAGCTGAAGACTAGGCAAAGGACCCAGTGACCGACTCCACGTGGGAAACATCAGTGGAGCTGACAGATACTATTTCTCTCTGTCCCCACTGACACAGGCTTGGGGGGGGGGGTGGACTGCACATTGCAGGCAGGATGCTCTCCCAAAGGCGTGATGCAACCCTGAAAAGTAAATCTGTTCACGATCCAAAACCAGAATCTGGTTTCTGCGAATTCAGAAGGACAGACGCCAGTGGCCAACACACTGTCATTACAGAAAGTACATTGCATTTACACATATTTAACGATGACCGACACTTCATTGTCTTCTGTCTTACTTGCATATCATACTTTAAATGTACATACTGCAGTGGACAACAGTTAGATTAAAAAAAGATAAGACTTTGAGGAAATATCAGATACAGTTATTGCTCTCCATGCAAAAAGCAAAAAGGGTTTTTTTTTCTGTATGTGTGATTGGTTTGGGAACTCCAAATAACCGACCTAAAGAAAACAGGCAGATAGTGGGCTAATCAGATTATTCTTAGCTATATCAACAACACTGAAGGCTAAGAATTGTTAAGTACAAACAGTTCGTGCCATCTGAAATTCTTGACCTAAACCGACACTTTAATTCATGTTTTTGAGAAGAACAGACATATCATATACATATCTATACATACACAGCAGATATAGGCAGACATTTTATACAAAGCAGACAGTTCCCGCTGAACTATCATTTGAAGTACGTATTGGGATTCAAACTCAATTCCATTCTCTGTCTGAGACAACAGGCTCCTCTGGCTACAGAGGATATTTTTAAATATAAAAACTAATTACCCTATCTCACTGCCTATAAATTCAATTTCTATTTCTGAGGCTGCTCTGTTGTACGTCTCTTGGTAGCCCCATAGCCTGATGGCTTGTTTACAACCTAGTCTCAAATCACAGGAAAGACAAGGGTCAAATGAAAATACGCTTGCTAACCTTTTTGGGGGTTCTGGTGATGCAGCAACGTTTCCATAGTGTTAATCGATATATATAAAATCAAGTCCCTTTTCCATGAAAGGGTAGTCCCTTTTATGTGGCAGATTAGATAGATAAAACATAGAGACCCACTATTGGATGCATAAGGAATGAGGCTAATGTCGCTGTCAGAATGGTTTCTCTTGGTTAGATTTTCCCACAAAACCAACCCACCAATGCACGTGGAGAATGCACCATGCAAACAAACATTGCCAACCAGAGTCCGGGTTCTGTGTGGCATCAACCCTACTAAGAACGTCCAAGGCCATGCTCATTCGTGACAGAGTAGAGGTCCAATGAACAGCAAACACTCTCCCTCCTGAACCCTACCAACTCCTTAAAATGAGGGTCCTTCAAAAACACGTCAAGAAAAGCAGATGAACAACTACAATTTACGCTTACCAGCGGGGCTGGTGGAGGTCAAAAGCAAACCAATGATAAAGAATTAAAACAGCGTGTGATTATACATATATATAAAATCCTTCCTGTCTTTTCTGTTCTCTCAGTGTCGGGTACATGAGCCCAACTGAAGGACTGCAGAAAGGTCCTCGTCAAAAAGCTGCCCTTAGATTCTTAGCAAAACCACCAATTAGCTGTTCAACCACTGGCCATCTCTCTAATCCTTTAGACCGTACTTTTCTTATCTGTGAAATGAGGGTGTGAAACAAGATGACTCTGAGGTCCCTTTCAGCTCTGGCTGTCCATGGTTTATGATCAAAGGCTGTGGCCACCGCCTAATTCTGACCACCTTCCCCCTTGGTCCCCCCCAAAGCTTCGCCTGGCTCACTCCTCCGAAACTCCACCCACACACATGGGGTGCTCTGGGCCAGCAGTCCAGGCTGTGGACAAAGACAAGACCTTTTTCCAGACCTTCCTGATCAAGACGCTTTCTGTTCCTTCATTCTGTAAGCGTCTCAGATCAGGTGCACAGTAAAAAGGAGATGAGGATGGCCTGGGCCACCGAGGGGGTGCACCTCCAAAAGGAAGAGCACAGGGAGGAGGAAAAGGCCGTGTTTGGAGACTCTCTGACTTCCTTACTCCAGATGGGACCTAGAAGCCATTGCATCTGGTCCTTCCTCAGCCCTATCTTCCCATCTCCCCCAGGCTTGGGAAAGATGGGACGGGATTTCCTTTGCCTTCTGACTCAAGCAAAATTTGGACTATTCCTTCAATGCCTAGGATTTCACACCCCGACTTCTGAGATCCTGGTAGACCTTGATCAAGGCCCATCGGCCATGGGAACTGACCTTTTGTGAAGGTATTTGAAATAACACTTTCCCACACTGGAAAGGTCAATATTTGAATTATTCCCACCCTTAGTTTTTTTTTTGTTTGTTTTTGTTTTTTCATTTTTCTGAAGCTGGAAACAGGGAGAGACAGTCAGACAGACTCCCGCATGCGCCCGACCGGGATCCACCCGGCACGCCCACCAGGGGCGACGCTCTGCCCACCAGGGGGCGATGCTCTGCCCATCCTGGGCGTCGCCATGTTGCGACCAGAGCCACTCTAGCGCCTGAGGCAGAGGCCACAGAGCCATCCCCAGCGCCCGGGCCATCTTTGCTCCAATGGAGCCTTGGCTGCGGGAGGGGAAGAGAGAGACAGAGAGGAAAGCGCGGCGGAGGGGTGGAGAAGCAAATGGGCGCTTCTCCTGTGTGCCCTGGCCGGGAATCGAACCCGGGTCCTCCGCACGCTAGGCCGACGCTCTACCGCTGAGCCAACCGGCCAGGGCCCCACCCTTAGTTTTGAAGCAATAAAGTGTTCTTCAACCCGAGGCATATCAGCAAAGGCACTGGGTGTGAGGCCAGCCTCAGGCCCCACCTTCATACAAAGGAAGAAATGTTCTGGCACCTGGCTGAATCCAGGTTATCTGTCCACCTGTCTGATGAATAGAAATAAAAGTTTAATTACTGATATTTAAAAAAAAAAAAAAAAATTCCAAGCCCGGCTACACCCACGAGGTACAGAACGCTGTCCAGCTATAATGACATTCGGGGATGCAACCCTTCGGTCACCAGCACACTCAAGAACAGACATAGTCTGCCTTCCTAGTTCCATGTGGGCTCTCTGGGGAAGCAATTATTTGGCTACTATGGTGTACACAGGCACTACCTCGCTCCAGTGTCCTTTGATATTCAAAAACCTGGAAATAATGTTTGATGGCCTAAGTTGCGGGTGAACTGAAAACCACAGAGTTGCTGAGGTTGTGTTACATGATGTTAGATTTTGTTAAAACCCACACAACATCAATGATATCAGCTTCCACTCCTGCCACACCTTCTCCCACGCACAGCAAGGAGCCAGCAACACTACCCTTACCATCCCCCACCTCTGACAACCATGGACCCATCGGGAGCCACGGGATGGCAGGGAGTTTGGACCTGTCTTTCTATTCCGGTGCTGAGCAGGCTCTAGCCTGAGAGCTGTCTCTTAAACACACTTTGAGAGTGCCCGGAGTCCCAGGACTAAAGGACTCTCATTGTTGTTGGAAAATAAAGGATTTGCTTAAGTAGTTTCATGTGTAAACAGCCCAGCTCGGAGTAGCGTGCCCACTCCATTATGTGTCATTTTCTCTTTTATTGTTTGCAGTTTCCAGTTTAGGCTTTATCCAATTATCCATCTATTGTCTGGCAGGCCCGCGCGGGCATTCGAGTTACAGGAAATGCTTCTGTGATCGCAGGCCCAGAGCAAACCCCGGAGCAGATGGCGCCACCAACCGCCACGAGGGTGGGTGTGTGCCAGAGGCCTGGGCTCCGAGGGAGAAGCTGCCTGGCGAAACCGCCCAGAGTGAAGTTCAACTACAAAGCTCCTCAGGACCGCGGTGCACGGACCTGTTATTTACTGTAGGAAGGGGAGTGAAAGCGAGATGAGGGGTGTGTGTAAGGGTGGGGGAGGGACGCTGTTGAAACCTGCCTGGGTGACAACAGACTATACCTGCTCTTGTAAAGGGTTTGAGGCACAAAGGGCACCATGGGGGTGCCATGCTGCAGGGCACAGCAAGGCTCTGCTGAGATGCTCACAGAGGCCCTCTGAGGGGGGCCTTATATTTTAAATTCTCCCGCTCTGGGGCAGACAGATGGACGGACACCTAGGTGGGGAAGACTGAGTTCAGCTCAGTTCTGCAGATCTCTCTGGGGAACGATCTGGCTGGGAAACACAGAAACCTCAGTCTCCGTTTATGGTCAGGAGATGCTGACATCCGAAGTCAGATCCTTCGCTTCCCTGCTCATGACTGCCCCCGGGCTCCCCATCACACAGAAAACAAACTCCAGACCCTTAGCAGGAGCCCAACGGGCCCCACCGAATTCTCTGTGGGAACAGGACTGCCCCAGGGGCGGCTGGGAGAACCGCGGGATCCATGTCACGTGGTAACTGGGGGTCATTAGTGGCATTTAGAGCGTAGACAACCTGAAATGCATAGGATGGTCCAGCACAACCAAGAGATGTCCCATGACCCCCATGACTGTCCAAAGCCCACCAGACATTCCTTCAGGTGAAAAAAACTAACGTCATGTATAGCTCAACATAAAGTGTTTTCCCCGTGATTCTCAACAACGCCGCCTTTTTAGAAACGCAATGGGAATGATGTGCTCTGTTCTGTGCAGTACATTGCCAAGAAGCATTCACCTCTTCAGAACTATACTGCTCGCAAAAATGAGAGGATATTTCAAAATGAATAGGAAGCGATAAATAAAGAAGGATTTAATTCTTTAATTAAATAAGAACATCAGAAAAGCAAATGACAAGTCAAAGAAAGTTGTTCAATTATGCAAATGAGATACAAAACTACCTTTCATTTCAGTGGTGAAAATGCACTACACAAAAGGCTAAAAGTACTGGAGTATCTGCACATCCCCTGGTCCCCTAATTTTTGTGAGCAGTGTAGCACATCACCAAAGATGACACTGATGATGGTCACTGAGTCACCAATGTAACACACGTGCAGCCATCTTCCTTCATGGCTTCCATATCTGCAGTGATCCTATCTGGGGGTGTAAAACATGACCTCATACCTCATCGTCATGACTTCCAATTTCAACACTGATATGCTCAAATACTCATAACTTGACTATAACGGACTCTTTTTTTTGTAGTATTTCTTTTCTAGGACGGTTAAGGCATCATACTGATGGTCTGTAATGATGTAGGCAGGTTGGTTGTTATTTCCTACAAATTTCACTCCAGTAGAGAAAAACGAGTGCTACTAAATACCTGTTATAAGAAGCGAGGTTTGGGTCTGGCCAGAGCTACCTCCCTTCACCTGTTTCCCAGCACCTCCCTCTCACCCCAAGCCGCCCCTTGGCGAGTCTGGGAACGGCCCAGCCCCTGCGTGTCTCCCCGACTCCACACGGCCACCCTCCTCATCCCTTTCTGTCCCCTTGACCTCTTTCATCTTTCCACAGACTTGATCACCGCCTCAAATTAATTTTTCCATTAATTTTATTAAATTTATCAGGGAGACACCGGTTAATAGATTATATAAGTTTCAAGTGTACATGTCTATAATGCATCAAATGTATATGGCATGTATGCCCACCACCCAAAGTCAGGTTTCCTTCCATCCCCAAATATGTGACCCCCTCTACCCACTTATACCTCCCCCTACCTCTCTTCCTCTCTAGTAACCACCATACTGTTGTCTGTGTCTGTAAGTTTTTGTTTGTTTTCTCAACATTAAATTTTATATTTAATTGTTTATTGACTTTCTCTGCTACTAGAGTTAAGCTCTAGAAGACCAAGGACTTGTCTGTCCTGTTCCCTGGCACCAGGAAGAGTACCTGACACAAAGAAGGCACTTATTAACATCTGCTGACAAACAGAGGGACAAACAGATAGACAAACTGAAGTTTGATCCTAAAGGGCTCAGCTTCCCCACGAGTCAGCAAGTCTTTCATAGCCACTGCTGAAACACGTGCTCTTTCTTCCACCAATCATGTCTCTCACGCTGCCCCCCCCCCCAGCCTGGTGAACCAGCACTAAGAGGAAAAGGAGCCCATGAAAAGGAGGAGGGTGACCTGTTTTAAATAATCATCTTTTCAGGACAAGTTATTTTTCTGTAACGTGATAAACTGATCCTAAAACAGAAACCCAAAAGGCCAAACACAGCCAGGATATGTCTGAAGAAAAGAAGATGAGGCAAAGAACATATTCTACTGGATGTCAGGATGGCAAGACTTCTAAAGAAGTAAGACATTGTGTCACTTGCATAGGTGGAGGCAAACAGACCAGTGGAATACAATAGACAGCCCAAAATCAGATCCCACGGATACTGAACTTACTTTTGGAAAACTGTAGAGAGCATTAGAAAAAAATATGTCCTCCTCCAGGAAATGGGACTGAGTTGATTGGACATCTATATGGGAAAAAAGAAAACTTTGCCCATTCAGTTCAAAACATGCACATTTATAAGTAAATGCCAGGTGCATTATATAAATGTGAATGGCAAAAGAATAAAATTTTCAGACATTAACATTAGAGGATGTCTTCATAATGTTGGGACAGGAGACGTTTTCAAGCAAGACACAATAAGCACTAACATAAAGGGAGAGAGATAAGGAAGGCTACACTAAAATTCAGAACTTCTTTCTATCAAGATCATGAAAAGGCAAGTTACAGAGGATTTTTACAACTCATATGACTGGTGAAGAGTTCTCTATCCTGGATATACAAGAAGCCTTACAAGTCCAACAGAAAAAGATAGGCAATCTAGTTGAAAAGTGGGCAAGACACTAGCATGGGCATGTCACAAAAGAGGACAATTGTTAAATACGTGAAAAGCAATAGTAATCAATAATTGGTAATGACAGAAATGCACAACAAACAAACAAACAAAAAATCCTTAATGTCACACCACTATAAACACAGCAGAATGGCTAAATTAAAGAGACAAAATTCTAAGTTTAGAGTTTGGTGGTAAGAGTAAATCCATCCAACCATCTTTGGAAAACCGACCGGTTCCATCTACGACAACTGCACTAGTTGGGATGAGCCCAACAGAAATGGGGTATATGCATGCAGTGGAGTATTAGTCAGCTTTAAAAAGGAAGTTCTGATACACACAACAACATGGATAAACCCTTGAAGGCATTCCGCTGAGTGAAAGAAGCCAAACACAAGTATAATTCCACTTACATAAGGTCCCTAGAGTCATCAAATTCACAGAGACAGAAAGTAGAAGGGCAGTGGTCAGGGGCTAGGGAGGGGAGACTGCTGAGTTAGTGTTTAATGAGGAAGGAGTTGCTGTTTGGGAAAATGAAAAAAAAAGTTCTGGAAATGGGTTATTATGATGATTGCACAACAATGGGACTGTTCTTACTGTGATTAACTTGTACATTTAAAATATGGTTAAAATAGTAAAAATTTATGTTGTGTGTGTGTGTATGTGTATCAGAATTTTAAACACCACTTTAAAATAAAAATACATAAATGACAGCAATTGTTATTGTAAGGCACATCCACAAACCAGAGAGGTTTGTTTCAACGCTCGGAAGAGCAAAGGTGGCACCTATCACAGGGATGTGGCTGTCTGTCTGGTCGTTGATAGTTATTGTTTTTAATCACCCTAGCCAATACTCAGTTAACGGTTTCCCTAAGTTATCTCACTTTCCAACCTAACTACCAACAAGGATTTCTAATGATAAAGGGTAAACTCAAATTAGTCCATAGCAGTAACTAAGATGATCAGGTTTACTGTCAATATCATCTGAGTAGTCTATCTGCAGTTTGAGGTAGCCCACAGCTCTCATTAGATAAGATGAGCTTAATGCCGATCAGGTAAATTAAAGATTAGAGTTGATTAAAAGGGCATTAATAGTACCTGACGACTCATTTCACATAGGACTATTCTCCCCAGTCTTTGACATGTGTAATTAGGAGAGTTAAACTACAGGTCACCCCTTTGATGATGTGTAAGATGAAATTCTAATGATCTTTAAACTGAAATTCCAACCCATGAGCTACAGCCAGTAATTCTTTCCCTCGTGTGCCAAAAGGATCAGAATGGACCCTACAATTGTATCAAAAACTGCTTCCAATCTGCAGAAACCCAGATACGC
This sequence comes from Saccopteryx bilineata, assembly GCF_036850765.1. Lineage (NCBI taxonomy): Eukaryota > Metazoa > Chordata > Mammalia > Chiroptera > Emballonuridae > Saccopteryx > Saccopteryx bilineata. The sequence goes on along the minus strand of NC_089500.1, from coordinate 10,063,054 downwards.
ACACAACAGCCTGCCCTGACCTTGGAAAAGGATTGGCCCCAACACCCACGTTAGCCCCTGGTTGAAGCAATAAGAAAGTTGACTTCCTTTCCTTTCCTTTCTCTCCCCTCCCGAAGAAAGGTCCAATTTGGAAAGCATGCGAACAGAACGGCAACCTCCGTCTCGAGGTCAGCTTTACCAAACATCTACATAACATTTCAAGTGTCACGGCAGAAACACGAAGGCGGCATTCCGACCCACTCCATAATCCACTAATGACTTCTGTGAAAGGCACAGAATCTTTGTGATCATCCAGAGCAAGATCATGAATGTCAAAACACAGGCCCTGGCTAACAGAAAAATGCTTAATAAACGGCAGTTAAAAAAAATAGAGTTGAATGTGCACGGTCCGTGGAAGCCGCGTTATCCCATCTCAGCTGCACAGATTTTCGGAGAGCCAAAGATTCCGTTCCATTTCGTAAATTACCGAGCTGCACCAATTCAAAATTTCTTCTGAAACTCAATTCCCAGGCATTTGGCTTTTGTTCCTGGGATTTCCACTGCTTTTAGGGGATCCAGCTTTAATGGGCTCTTTCTGAGAAATCCTCCCTCGGTTCTGAGAAGTACTTTTATTGAACGCTCCATTTAACTTCATTTTGCAATTAATGAAACTTTCAAGACATATTTCTCCCTCCACGTTTTTCTTTTCTTTAATTCTAGTTCTTTTTTTTTCTTTTCTTTTCTTGCCTTTGGGTAATTAGGAGCAGAAAAGTACTCCCACTAGGAACTAAAGGCAATAAATATGACAACAAAAACACCCAATGCCAAAACAAATGTAATCTGCAAAGTTCTGAAAAGCCCATCTCTCTGAATTATTAAAAACATTCCGTGTCACTGCGTAAAGATCTTTGGTCGCTAGCTACCCAATGGGTCACTTTCTGACTTCAGCAAAATGCACCCAACAGCACAGCTTTTCAAAGGCTTTCAGTCTTCCTTGACAAAAATACTTAACCTTTTCCAGTCTGGAGGCTCAGCTCCTGCCCGCCCCATTCAACTAGTTTCATAATAAAACAAACCACAAATTTAGTTGTTTATTTTTTTAGCCTAAAAATGTTTGCGTGGTTAACTGATTGCAAATGTACTGAATCTGGTCTTCTCCTTTATAAGTTTTAAACAAATAATCATCGGGCGAATCAGCCAGGAATGATCTCCCCGCTGGTGAGATATGCATCCCAACCTCAAAACACGACCAACCAAAAAGGATGCCGTGTCCAGAGATCTGGGGTTTCTCCATGTCACTTATCCCTGCATCGTGGAAAATACATTTCAGTCACTTTCCCAGTCACCCAACACACGACCCCAGAATTTCCAGTTCAAGCATATCCCTAGGAAGTCACAGGGCCCCGTTGGTAATGGATAAAACCGTGAGGCTCGGTTCTAGGAAGCAAAGATGCATTCAAATGTGAGAATGAACTGCTCCCCCGGGAGTCTTTACACTTCCTAGTTTTAGGTAGATCAAGAGCACGTTTAAAATAAACTTGGCCTTTGTTTCCTATTCCAATGGAAAATCTGACTTCAGACTCTGCAGCGACAAAAAAAGAAGCCCGACTTTGCTGGGCAACCAGAATCCAGCTTTTGTCACTGTCACCGAAGCAGGCCAACAAAAGGGGTCCCCATGTGCCGCTGAATGCGCGGAAATGTGGTGTTGGCGGCCTTTGCCTGGGAGCACCTGGGGAGCTTTAAAAAATCCCGATTCCTGAGTTCTCCCCTTCACCCCCGGATATTCAGATTTAAATGGTCGGAGATGTGGCCTGGGTATTCAGGCTTTCAAACGTCCCCGTCCCCGGGGTGATGACCACAGACCGAGTTGAGAACCTCGTGCCATTGTCTGTTGGGGCTGGTAGAATAGGAGACCATAGGCTAGACTGCTTATAAACAAAAGAAACGTGTCACAGCTCGGGGGGGGGGGGGTCAAGACCAGGGAGCCCGCAGGTTCGGTGTCTGGGTTCCCAGAGAGCCATGTTCTGTGTCCTCTCATCTTTGGAGCTGCGAGGGGACACTCTGGGATCTGTTCTAAGGGCATTAATCCCCTGCAGGAGGGCTCCACCTTCAGGACCTAATCACCTCCAAATACCATCACCTGGCAGGTCAGGATTGAACGTATGGATTTGGGGCTGGGGAGGGGCACATTGCAGGGGTCCCCAAACTTTTTACACAGAGGGCCAGTTCACTGTCCCTCAGACGGTTGGAGGGCCGCCACATACAGTGCTCCTCTCACTGACCACCAATGAAAGAGGTGCCCCTTCTGGAAGTGCGGCAGGGGGGCCGGATAAATGGCCTCAGGGGGCCTCATGCGGCCCGGGGGCCGTAGTTTGGTTGCTATCATAGCAACCAAAAAGTTGGTCAAGATGCCCCTATTCCATTTCAAGGTAAGAGCCAGTGGGGGCTCCCTGTGGATGGGAATGTGTGAGATGAAGGAAGTCAGAGCCGAGCTGAAGGTACAGGTGCCCCTAGAAAGGCCCAGTGCCCAGCGGTCAGCCATGGCTTCCTCCCCACTAGGAAGCCTGAGAGTCCCCCACACAGGTAACTCGGCAGGAGCCCAAACGTCACACTGATCGCAGTCTCCCCTACTTGGAGACCCCAAAAGTAAATATTCCCAGGATCCGAGAGGTCCCAATGTTGTTCAGAGTCTTCACAAGGTCATTCTCAGGAAGGGGTTCTTGCCAGGAGGTCCTGGGTCAGCTGCTTCAACCGCGGCCTGGGCAGTGCTTGGAGCCCCCACTGCTCAACAGGGACTTTACACAAATTTGTTATTTTGAAATTTTAAATCCAAGAAAGGTGCCTTCAAATCCATGCCTCAAGAGCCCCAAAATTCAGAGCAGAGACCTCTGCTACCCTAGTCCATGGAGCAGCTTAATTTAAAATGGCCTGGGGGCATCTTGATGACATTGTTTGGTTGTGGTATACTTGGGGTTGAGGTGGGGGCGAAATGTGGGTTTTACGTAGAACCATCCTCCCTTGGGCCCACAGGCGTAGGCAGCTCTGGCTCCAGACTAGAGAATCCGGAAGGTCACAGGGCTGGCTCACAGCAGGCTCCACTCCGGCGAGTGCAGATGGCAGGAAAGGGGAAAGGTGTTGCTGGCAAGGGGCTGCTGAGCCTCTCCCAGGAGCAGGGCTGTACGGCGATCAGCGAGCCCTGTAAGAGACACGCCCGCCATTCCTCTCCCCGTCCTTACAGTGGCTGTGACCATGGAGGAACTAATGTCACTTGACTAATATGAACCGAGAGTCTGACACAGTTCTGGGGGGGGGGGGGTGTGACAGAGACCCAAATGAATAATTACAGTACCAAACCTATTGTACTTTATATAAACAGAGAGAGGACGTACACAAAGAAGAAGTTACTTCTAATTGAAGGGGAAACAGTATTTAACAAAGCGGACTTGAACACAGCTGGAGCTTGAGAGGGGGCAGAGGTGGTGGAGAAGGGTCAGGAAGTGGAGGAGAGAGTGGGAAGTGAGCTTGGTGCCAGCCAGGGGGTCCCTGTCCACCAAGTTAGAGTTAGATTTGGCTGACAATCAGGCCCAGACGCACTGATCAACTATCCTACAGCTGACCAATCAGTGGAGGCCATGACCCAGACGGACCACAACCCTAACTCCCTGAGTCACCATGACTAATGATTTTCCCCCTTTATAACCTGCCCATCCTCCGCTCAGACCTATTGGGAGCTAGGTCTTTATTAACTCACCTGTCACCTTACTTTCTTTGCTGAAAAAAAACAAGTTAGGGTTTGGAGAAATTTAGGACTGAGCGGTGGAATGTGAGAGAGGAGGCTGGCAATGGCACAGACTCATGGGAGGAGGGCCAACTTCCTTAGTACCAGCACCGGGCCAGGCACAGCGTCCTTCACGAAATCTTCAGGATAACCCACTGCACAGAGGCCCCTTATTCCCACGGTAGATCTGGGTCTCCTGACTCCCTTTCCCACGTGGAGACCATTCGAGGATAACCCTAGCAGTTCTAATGGAGATGAAGGAATGCAGTCTGGAGGGCACATTCCACAGCGGCTCTCATCCTAAACCTCCTTGGCAAACACCTCTTCCCCCCACTGCTTTTCCCTGGGGTGGCTGTTCTCACCTCTCCCTTTCTTCCTTCTCTCCCACCCCCATAGCTCCAGGGCACCCTCTTACAGCAACTTACAGCTTTTCTGGTTTCCCCATCAATCATTCAAATTAGCAAGACAAAGGGTCCTCTTCAGGAATCGCTCTTAGAAAGCATTAGAAATTCTTTAGGCCAATATTTTATAGTCTTGCCCACTCATACACTAACCAGGAAATGGAAACTCAGAGAAAGTAAGAATTTCTCCAGGTCGAGAACAGGTGTTTGAGGGAGTTATTACCGCACTGAGGAAGAGAAGGGACTGGGAGGGTTGGGAACAGGTGCTCAAAGAGAGGGTGACTAATTACAGGACATTTGAAAAGGGGGCAAAACTTCCATAAATGGAGAAGAATCAGAGGTCGTGGGGGGGGGGGGGCTAGTAACTGTTCTATGTCCTGATTACAGTGGTGGTGAGGGAGGGAGAAATGTAGGTTTTATGCATCTGTCAAAACTCACCACACGCTACACAATAAGTGAGTTTTACTGTATGTCAATTTAAAAATAAATTTCAAAAATAATGACGGAGACTGGCTGAGAGGTTATAGAATAGTCAAGAAGTAATGGGAAGCTGAGTTACAGCAGTAGAGATGTTAAAAGAGAGAGGTAGGGGACCTAGGAGCGAGCAGTTGCTGAGGTGCGAGTCCGACGTGTGGGGGATAGGTGAGGAAGGAACCCAGGACGGTAGACAGCAGATTGTCAGAGCCGGCAAGGATCTCCAGGGAACAGCCAGGAAAGTTCTGTCTCCCAGATGAGAAAACTGAGTTGAAGATGATTTCAGGGTTTGGGTTTTGTCTGGGTGGGTGGTGACATCACCAACCAGACAGAACAGACACGGAACAGCGGGCTCAGGGAGGAAGTTGATGAGTTCACTTTTTGGATATTTTGAATTTGGAACATTTATGTCACCAAGATTTCTTTTTTTAGGTTTCGGGAATTTGAAAACAAAATGGTTAGGTTTTGGCGTGGAAAGCTGTCTCTTTCCCCAAATACGGTTTTCACTGCAGTTATAATAGAGAAAAGAAACTCATGGCTGTCGAGTCCTAGGTGAAGATGGCACATGAGATTAGTCTCAATTTGTGTGCATGTGACCGACAGTCAGCCAAAAAATCACAAATCATGATACCAGTCCAATAAAGATTTCAGGCACATTCTTCATTAACGTGTGTGCCATTAACACTACTATATTTTCATGTAGCAAGTTTGTTCTTCCTTACCCATGACATACTAACCAAACTTAGAAAAACAGTTGCTTCCCATTCGTATTGGTACCAGTATTGTAACTCACTGCTGCTTGGTTTTGCTTTTGTTTGATCACAGATGGCAAATAACCCAAGGAAGATGAGCATCGACGCACTAGTCAACTGACAGCAGCCTAGCCAAGTGTCAGTGCTGCAGACAGGACTAAAATCAAGGAGACGTTTGTCACTCCTTCAGAGCAATTTGCAAAACAATTTGATGGAACAGTCAGGCAGGGGGAAGAAGGAGACTTTTCAACACCCTCACAGCCCCTGGGACATGTAACCAATTTTGAGAGCCAGATCTTCAAAGTTACAAGCCAGCAAGAAGGCATAATGTTCCTGGCTGTAGCGTTTAATCACAGAACAACAAAATAGAAAGTTAATAACATTTAAAAGAAGTGCTTCCTGCTTTTTCAAGAGCCCCCTAGGGTGAAGGCAAAGATGGTGAGTCTTAGGAAGAAGCTATTACGTGAGCGCCTCCAAGCAAAGACCTTTGTTTTACTCAGTGTTGTAGACAATGCACTGAATGCACTGTAGCAGGCTTTCAATATACAGCTGTTGAAAGAATGAATGAAGCTAGGAGAGAAGGGAAAAGTCAAAGCGAAAGATGATAAAGCCTCCTTTCTTCCTTCTTTTCTTCCTTCCTTCCCTCTCTTTCTCCCTGCCTCCTTCCTTCCTTCTTTCTTTTTGAAAATATCATTGAGTGATGACTAGTGCTAGACCGTTTTCAGGCATGGTGGTGGATATACTAACGCAGAAAACACAGCTCTGGGTCTCAACACATTTATAACTCGGAAGGGGAAGGGGAAAAAAGAATAGTAAACATTTGTGTATCAGAGCAATATCAGCGAGCATGTCAGAAAGCCTGGGACGGAGGCACAAGAAAAGGCTGGAAGGGCGGTAGAGGCTCAGAGATCAGGGGGTCACTCCCAATAGGGACACCTTCATTCAGGAGGTCTGAACCTTCAGGAATGAAGAATTCTGTAAAACTCAGATGGAAGCAGAATATTGTGGGGGGATAAAAACCATCTCCAGAGCAGAGAAGACAGGATGGGTCTCAGGAAAAGGAAATCTTGCTAAGGAGTAGCAGGGACCACTGGACTCTGAGCATTCCCAGCCAGAGGAGAACTTGAGCATAGGATCCCTTTGTCTTGTAGGAGAGGATACCCCCCCTTTAACCTGGAAAGAACTTTAATGAAAACTGCTATAAAGCATAAGGTAAACTGGAGTGAGGAGAAAGCAGAGAGGTTAATGACATCACCCAGGCAGGAATCAGTAAGGGGAGGCGGCAGGGAGATTGGCGGGGACTGAGGAATAGTGGGGCTTGGACTCCTGGCACAGGAAGCAAGCAGAAACGGTCCAAGTGCATCCTACGTTTCGAGCCCGGGTGATCAGGAGAATGGTGGTGACGCGAAGACAAACTGTTGAGTCCAGGAAAGGTTCTGGAGGGCTAGTGATGAGTTTAGTCCTGAGAGAACTGTTTAGATCACGGGTTAAACTGGAGCTGCCAACAGGAAATCCAGGTGGAAAGGTGGGCTCATCAGGAAACAGTCTAGAAGCAGGACGGGAGCTGGCAGGAATACCCACTGGAGAATCTGCTGCATAAAGGAGATGCTGCCACTGTAGGGGCAGAGGAGGACCAGAGAGAGAGGGAGAGAGAGAGAGGGAGAGAGAGAGAGGGAGAGAGAGGGAGAGAGAGGGAGAGGGAGAGAGAGGGAGAGAGAGGGAGAGGGGGAGAGAGAGAGAGGGAGAGAGAGAGAGAGAGAGAGGGAGAGAGAGAGAGGGAGAGAGAGGGAGAGAGAGGGAGAGGGAGAGAAAGGGAGAGAGAGGGAGAGGGGGAGAGAGAGAGAGGGAGAGAGAGAGAGAGAGGGAGAGAGAGAGAGGGAGAGAGAGGGAGAGGGAGAGAGAGAGGGAGAGAGAGAGAGAGGGAGAGAGAGAGAGGGAGAGGGAGAGAGGGAGAGGGAGAGAGAGAGAGAGGGAGAGAGAGAGGGAGAGAGAGGGAGAGGGAGAGAGAGGGAGAGGGAGAGAGAGAGAGAGGGAGAGAGAGAGAGAGGGAGAGAGAAGGAGAGGGAGAGAGAGAGAGGGAGAGAGAGAAGGGAGAGAGAGGGAGAGGGAGAGAGAGGGAGAGGGAGAGAGAGGGAGAGGGAGAGAGAGAGGGAGAGAGAGAGAGAGGGAGAGAGAGGGAGAGGGAGAGAGAGAGAGGGAGAGAGAGAGGGAGAGAGGGAGAGGGAGAGAGAGAGAGAGAGAGAGAGAGAGAGAAAGGTCAAGGTAAACAGTAAGTCTTAAAGGACATTATAAAGCCATTTACTCAACGTATCCCCCAGAACACATTTTTCAAAGCAAAAGAGAATTCCTAAAACTGGTTTTTAATTTGAAATAAAGAAAACTCCTCATTCAGAAGGAGGGTAATAGCAGTAATTCTTTTCAACAAAGCTCAACTAAACCTCCACCTCACCTGCCCCCCACTCCTGCCACATTTGGAATTCCACTGGAGAGAAACAGCAAGCAGGAGGGGTTGGAAATGCACCCATTGCTTGGAAGACTCCTCTTTCTCAGGCTTAATCCGTGCTTCCCTCAGCAGGGAGGGAAATAATTGGGGGCTTATACAGGTAGGTACTCCTGTTTGGTAGAAGGCAGTGGAAAGGAACAACCCAGTTCACATAACCTTCAGCCACAAACAGATGCAAAAACAAGGGGAGATATGAACAACTGTGTAGGATGAGTGTTCCTTTCTTACTCCCACCGCCATCCTGCCTGTCTCTTTCCCAGGTCTTTATCAACGCCTCTCAAGAGCCTCTGAGATGTTGATAAAGCGGCTCCTTGTATCTGCCGACTCCTCCACAGAAGAGAGACGCAGTCTGGGGACCGCACCTTCCCACCTCTGCGTGGGACAAAAGCCCGGCTTCTGCCCCCGCTCCCCCCCCGGCACCCACAGCTGTTTTCCACAAAGAGAAAAGAACCCCACCGACTCAGCTGCCTCTTTGAAGGTAGCTATCCTTTTCCTGTGGCCTAATTTAGCTGCAGATTGAGAAGCGCCAAAAAAGCAAAAAGTGGATAAGGTTTTCGAAAGAGTTACTTTTAGTCAAGATGAAGCTGGTTTGGTGCCAAGGTCAAATGCTCGAGGTGTGGATGCTTTGGTTTCCGTTCCTTTTTTATTTGTGGGAGGAATCTCTAAATGATTCCCAACATGTATTATTACATGACTATATATATATTCTACATTTTAAAAAAAAGTCAACACCCTGCTTATCAAAGACTCACGAGACAGTGTTGATGGGGACGGGCCCTATCTGGACCACTGCTGCCTCCTACAGCCGGGTGCTCCTTAATAGATCATTGCTCACATGGGAACCAAGACTCATCCAGGGGCCCCAGTCCTGCGCAGGAACATCACTGACAGACAGTCACACACACAGAGCTCCCACCCTCCTGGCGATTGCAATGTAAACCAAGGAGGCTGACCCCAACCTGTGCCAGCGCTGGAGAGAGCAGACACGGCCGCAGACAGGTGAGCAAGAGACCGCTGAATACGACTTCGTTCACTGGAAACCCTTCCGCACACCATCAAACGAGGTACTCACAGGCATTCTTTTTTTCTTTTTGTCTTCAACCATTTTTTTTTCAAATGCTGAAAGAACTTTTTAGATGCATCCCTTTCTCATGGAGGAGAAGCAGAAGGCCCACTTACAAACACAATTAAGACACAGAATTGAGCTCAGGGCTCTTCATCCTATTCTTAGACTCTTAGACAAAGAAACAAATTTCTAAACGATTAGACTCCTGTGAGAAGGAAGTCTAATGAGAGCCTAAGGCTAGAAGCCAGCACGCAGCAGTGCGGGGCCGCAGGACGGGAAAGGACAGTGCGGCTGCATCGTGAGGGCGAAATCCACGGAGTCTGGCTAGGACCTCCACAGAGAGAGACGGACAGGCCAATTCGGGTAGTTCTAGTGCAGGGGTCGGGATCCTATGGCTCATGAGCCAGATGTGGCTCTTTTGATGGCTGCATTTGGCTCGCAGACAAATCTTTAATAAAAAAATAATAATGTTAAAAATATAAAACAGTCTCATGTATTACAATCCATTCATTTCCTACCGTTCATGTTCATGGTTGCGACACCAAATTTTTATTGGATAATGAGTAACGTACACAGGTCGTTGTATGGCTCTCGCGGAATTACATTTTAAAATATGTGGCGTTTAAGGCTCTCTCGGCCAAAATGGTTCCCGACCCCTGTTCTTTTTTTGTTCTTTTTTTTTTTTTCATTTTTCTGAAGCTGGAAACAGGGAGGCAGTCAGACAGACTCCTGCATGCACCTGACCAGGATCCACCCGGCATGCCCACCAGGGGGTGATGCTCTGCCCATCTGGGGCGTCGCTCTGTTGCGACCAGAGCCAATCTAGCACCTGAGGCAGAGGCCACAGAGCCATCCTCAGCGCCCGGGCCAACTTTGCTCCACTGGAGCCTTGGTGCGGGAGGGGAAGAGAGAGACAGAGAGGAAGGAGAGGGGGAGGGGTGGAGAAGCAGATGGGCGCCTCTCCTGTGTGCCCTGGCCGGGAATCAAAACCGAGACTCCTGCATGCCAGGCCGACGCTCTACCACTGAGCCAACTGGCCAGGGCTCCGACCCCTGTTCTAGTGCATACGTGGGGAAGGTGCTTTGTAAGGGCACAGAGACCTATAAAAAAGCTCATTCAGTTTTCACAAAAATGCAGAAAGGACTCGGCACAAAAACAAAGATTAATAATAATAATTAATAATATTAAGCATGCCCAATCCCAAGAGGGTAAGATGAGTACGTCCAGGATCATTACTGCAGGTGCCAGCTTGCCTGGGGCCAGCCCTGTGTACCCCGAGGAGCCAATGGGACAAACAGTCACACGGCTTTTCACTTTCACCAGTATCCTCAGCTCGGAGGATGGATTCTACGGTCCTCCTAGAGAGGAGAGAACGAGGAGCTACTACTACGCGCAGGTGAACATTGCAACACGACACCGGAGTCTAGAAAGGCACTATTATCTGAACTGTGCAATATGGTTAATAAGTAACCCAGACTCTGTGAGTCTGTGTACCGCGCTGACACACATAGTTCTTGGGAGGGGGGCTTTCTGACCCAAAGCGTGGGGCCCGCGCCGGGGAGAGGGTTCCGGTGTGGCCCCAGGAAGTGGCTCGTCACCGGGCAGCCGACAACATGGTCTCTGAGAGAAGGCAGTGGCAGAACGAGTTCCACCCATGTCTTGAACGAATGGTGCTTCAGCCACAAGACACAACACTGAGGAATGGCTTACAAGGCCCTTTGATTCTCTGGTACAGCAGGTGTGCGTGTAGGTGGGGGGAGGGGCCATCAGAAGAGGCCCCAGATGCGGAAGGTTCCACCAAGCAAGAGAAGCACTCTCCACAGCATGAACTAGGCAAGAAAAGCGAAGTCCCTACTGCGTGCAGTGGGCAAACAGACCCAAAGGCAAGTTTGCACGGTCTGGGCACCTTCCTCCTGTTGCAGGTGACAGGTAATAGCAGCGGTGGCTCTCGTACCACGACCTGGTGGCTGTGGTAGCCTCCCTTTGGTTGGAGGTATGCTTTGATGAGAGAAGCCCAAAAGAGTCCAGCTGGGCTTTAAGCTACCTGTGAACATGGGTCGTATGCATCAGATGACCACAGCTCCCAAGGACCAGCTCCCTCCTCCAAGCCAAGCCAAGCCAGGCCCTCAACAACTGTCCCCCTTCCCCTGCCCCTATCCCGCCAGCAGGAATGGGGAAAGGAGGTTTAATCACATGAAATCAGAATACTCCAGGTGGCTTTGCCCAGAATGAAATGCTCTCCGATCCACTGAACATTTTATACCAAAACATGCTCAAACCCTGAACATGAGCCATGCTTGTACTTCTCTTTTTCGGGGGACTGTTCAGGGAGGGAAAGGTGCTGCACCGAATAACAATGTTCAGCCTAGGAAAACCCCCAACACGCAGGCAGACACCTGCTTCATGCACTATCCGCCTAACCCAGCGAAATCCTCACAGACAGTTCCTGATGAAGGTCCTCCCCAGTTCAGAGACAGGAGTGACCAGGAAGAAAATGTGCATGTGTGCAGGTGGTGTGTGTGAGTGTGGGTTGTGAAGGGAGTATATTCCTGGAGAGGGGAGAACAGGCCCAAAGGAATGGCTGCATGAGATAGCACGTCACAGTGGGACAGCATGGCAGCATGGAACAGCATGATAGCATGGAACAACACAACAGCATGGAACAGCACAGCAACACGGAACAGCAGGGCAACATGGCATGTCTGGAGGACCCTGGACATGTGGAATACACACAAGTTTGTGTTTGTTCAGGGTCTGGGGGAGAATAAGTACATACAGAAATCACTGTGACCGCTTTTCTGGTCCATCCACCAAGGACAATGGAATCCAATCATAGCAGGCAACTTGAAAAGTCCTATTCCTAAATTTAAACTAACATTTCAAAATAGAAAATGCTTTAACAGGTCAGATACATTTAGGGAAACACTTCCTCACCCGGCTCCTTGATCACCTACAGGTACCAAGTATGCAACAGTTCGTCTTTAGGCCTTTGTTAAGGACGAGCTGCCCACCAGAGTTTCACTTCTACATTTTCTCTTTCAAACCTAGCATCTCCTTTCCGTGGGATACTATGATGCTTAGAGTTGGCAGAGCAAATGCCTGTCATTCTTAAAGCACAAAGAAAATAATTTGGCGCCTTTTTTTGTGTGTGTGATCACAGAGAATGCAATTAATACTCCGGCTGCCTTGGTATGTAGACCAAACCTTCTGCCACAGTGTTCTGCAGGGCTGTTGTCTAGGGAAACTCTGTCAATCTTTTCATTCCAACAGAAACGATGCCAGCTTTCTTGGGGCTGAGCAAGATGCATGAGGCTGAAGCAGGGGCTGGAGCTCTCGGCGGGGGGGGGGGGTGTTCCTGGGTGTTTCTCTACAAAACACGAGACTATCTCGGCATCCGAGGGCTTCTGTCTCCCCACACCTACCCCACGCAATGGAAACGGAGACTTCACAAAGGAAAAGTCGTTACAATTTTAAGTCACTCATCTATGGCCCAGACATGTTTTGTTGTTGTTGTTGTTGTTGTAGCTTTTTAATTTTTAGGAGGAATAAGGCAGAGAAAATAATTGTAGACAGAGAACAAGCAGTGACTTACACAAGCATATGATCAACACAGGGGAATTGCTACCTTCATAACTCTAGACTCTGAAGATATAAAAGAAGAAATAATTATAACTTGCAGAAAGTATAGGGATAGGGACAGAGAGAACCAGGGAAGACCAAGAAGTCTGAATGTGCTTAGATATTAAACCTCAATACCTGTAAGGTAATCCTAGACCTAGCCCGTCTCACCCAGGACCAACCGAATGGTCCAGACCAATGTCGTATCTACCATGAATCTCAGTGCTCCCCAAAGTATATCAGAAGAAAGAACAGCAGTAAGAACCAAACCCCTGTGCTGTCATTGGTACCTTATTAATAGTATTCTTGCCAACTCTCTAGCCTTCCAAACTCATAGAATCACAAATATTTTCCTACGAGAGACCCCCTAACCCAACTCCCTTGTTTGTAGCTGAAGAAATAGAAGCTCAGAAGTGTGTGATGTGCCCCACACAGCGAGTTCCTGGGAGGGCAAGGAGGATCCAACCCAAGCCCGTGGCCCTGTGTGCCCTCAAGATTGTGCTGATCTCACCTGCCATGCCCAACTCCTATCCTTGACCTTGACAGCTTCTCTCATCTTCCCCAGAAGAGTCTGTATTGGGTGATACTGTGAAATAATAAGAAAAATACATCTGATCTTCACCTCTGATTCCTGGCACGGAGCTCCTAAAACCCTTGTCATTTCCTGAGCAACAGGAATGAGAAGAGCATTTTTTGCTATATTTGGTCTTGGTTGCCAGTTTCTAACGTGAGAGCTTCTAAGACATTAGAAGGCTCCAGAGTGGCGAGTGTCTTCTGTATGCCAATGAGATGACTAGTGACTGGGCATGACTAGATAGCCCCAGGATGGGGGCTGGTCACCAGAAAGGCCATGGCATGATTGGAGGACTGGAACTTTTGACCCCACCCCCCAATCTCCAGGAAGAGGAGAGGGCCTGGAGAGGTGGTCACCACTGGCCAATGATTTAATCAATTGTGCCTAGGTTATGAAACCTCCATTAAAACCCCTGCACTATGGGGTTCAGAGAGTTCTCTCGTGGATGAACAAGATCAAGGTGATGGTAAGACGACAAGCTCCATGCCCCTTCTTCCAGGCCTTGCTTTGGGCACGACTCTTCCAGGTGGCTGTTTCTGATCTGCGTCCTTTATAACAAACCAGTCATAGTTCCATAAGCATTTCCCTGAGTCCTGTGAACCGTCCTAACAAATGATCAAACATGAGGAGGGGGTCATAGAAACCCAGGCTGTATAGTCAGTCGGTGAGCAGTCTGAGTGGCCCAGACTTCTGACTGCTGTGTGAAGTGAAGGAAGTCCTGTGGGACTGAGCCCTCCACTTGTGGCATCAGATGCTACCCAGGTAGTGTCAAAATTCAATTAAACTGCAGGACTTCTGGTTGATGTCCAGAGATTTGGCGAATTGGTTACTGGTGTAGCACTTTTGGTGTCAGAAGTATTGTGAATAGAATAGCCCAGAGGTGACTCCCTGGATCTGATCCCTTGCCTCTTTGGTCCAGGGTACTTGCCTTGTCCATCCATCCCATGGGTGACTAACTTCGATCTCAGGCCTTCTGACAGGTAAGATCCACCAACCCTGCTTCATGCTGCCAGGAATTTGACACGACAATAACTGGCTCCCAAAAGAAGAAATATCCTTGTCATGGCAACATGACTACCACCCAAACCCTGCCTTGACCTGGTGGGTCGAAAATTTCAACATGAGTCACACCTTTCCACTGCACACTGGCAACAGCTTTCGACTAATGTGTCACATTAGCCAGCTGCAAGACATGCTTGTCTCCATTTTATACATAAACACACATAAATATTTACTTCTAAAGAGGACTTTGTTCCATTATCTTTTGTATAGAAACATAAGCAAACAGTCCCATGGGTAATTATTAGTATATTTCTAACAGGAGTCGGACTAGAAGTCACAACTCTGAAATTCTACTCTCAGGTCTAACTTGGAGAGCAGGTGGGTAAGCTCCCTTCCAATACCTCAGCACACGCACCTGCACATGTGTGGCTAGGCCTTCCTCGCCTACCTTGGTGGACCAACAATGCCATCAACAAGAATTTGGATGAGAACGCGCTCTGTCAAGAGTGACATGGTATGCTGTGGAACTGTCTAAACTCTACCCAATCCGCGCGAAAAAGAAAGGTCTCTCTACCCTCCTATATAATAATATCCAAATATAGGAATGAAAAGGTGACCACACTATGCAATAAATGGTCAGCAGTCTAGACTAGTTCTGCCCAACAGAACTACCATGTGGGCCACATATGTAATTTTAAATTTGCTCGTGGCCACACTCATTTTATTTAAACCAATATATGCAAGAGACCATTTCTTCCTCATGCAATTAGCAAAATATACTAATAGATATTTACATTCATCTTTTCATACTAAGTCTTTAAAATCTGGTCTGTATGTTACATCCCAATCATGCTCCATTTGGAATAGCTATATATCATGTGCCCAATGGCCTCATGGGGACAGTGCAAATTTTAGACACAGCCTACAGCTCCACACTTGGATGGCACACGTGACTTTTCTTCAGTGCCTAGGACAATGCCTCGCAGTGAGTCGAGGCCCAATCAGTGTGTGTGGGATGCTGAAATGTCGGCTATAGCCTGTCCCATGGCACATCTTTGGGATGAGAAGAGAAATAAAGAACTTCAAAAAGCATCAGGTCTGGTGGACCTTTTCCTGTTCTCAAACCACAGAGGTCTCATCTTGCAGGCTGCCGAAAGTCAAGTTGCTGGTCACAAAGGAATTTTAGGAGTGGAGTCTACTGGTACCAGACCATCTCTTCCCAAACCGTCTGTAACCTGCCTCACCGGGACTTGCCCTCACCTCTAAAGTGGCCGTTGCTAAAGCCCAAGGAAACCGAGACAAAAACAGATGAGCACTTGTCCCTGGGTCCCCTGCTACTGCAAAGTCATTTGCATGCTATTCAGAGAATTTGCATAAGATTGGAGCCAAGAGATCTTGGCAGGGTTTCCAGACCTCACGCCTTCTGTGTGCTGCTATGGCCACCAGTGTTTATCACCCTTTACGAGGGTGGTGGAGCAAGACAGACCCCCCAATTAGAATCAGCATAAAAATGGAATCCCTTCCCCAGGCTGACATGAAAATCAGTGTCCTCCGGGGCAAACGCAGATGTAATCTGGCGGCCAGCATCCTTTGTTATGACACGAGTTTATTTTATACGACTCTGACCTATGGCAGGAAAACACAGCTTTGGTTGGGGCTGTAATGATCCATGACTGCACACACACCTGAACGCCTCAGAGCTCGGGCGGCAGCCACGGGCCACCTGGGAGAACTAACTCACCACCCTTCATTCCAGAAAGCCATAGTCCTCCATCCTAATGGTGGCCCCAAAGGACCCCTTGACCTCCTGATCAGATACGGGGAGGGGCAAACTCAAAGTGAAGTGCGCCTGGCTCTCGGTGCACACGCATGTGCGCGCGCACATACACACACACACACACACACACACACACCCCTCTCTTCCTTTGGGTCCGAGGGGCCCAACCTCCAGAGAGCAAGTGCACAAAAGACATGACGCGACAGGGAAGGTAAGGGTGGAAGAAAACATGCAGAGCACACAATGTGATACTGGTTTACATTTTGTTATTTTTATCTCAACGGCCTATCTCTTTCTAGGACTCTTTCCCAGAGAAATTCCATTTTCATTACAAAACGGGTGTCTTGCGCCAGGGTAAAGATGGCTGGGGCTGGCCGTATCACCATTGTTATTTCTGCGGAGGTCACCTCGGATGGTATGTCTGTGTGAGATAAATGGTTTCCTAAACAGGCTTCTCTGCATCCTGCCGCTGGTCCTGTGAGCCTGGAGTCATCACTTCTGGGCCTTGATCAGAGCAGCTTCCTGGAAACTCCAGAAGCAGAGAGGCGACAGAGCCTTGTGATCAAGAGCACCAAGCACCCCATGGACGCCTAGGTTCGAATCCCAGCTCAACCACTGAAGCGACCATAATCAGTCACCTCTCCCAGCCTCATCTGCAGGGCAACAAAACTGTGCCCGCCTCTCCAGACTGTTGTAAGAAGAAAATGCATTCAAGTAGATAGCACGCTTAGAAAGTGTCTGGCACAGAGCGCACACCCATGAACAAGCAAAAGTCTAGCAAAATGACTGTCCACGCATTCAGTCAGTCGGTACCTATTGCTCGCCCTGAGCTAAGCGCTGAGGACCCAGTGATGATCCAATCACACCCGTGGTCCCCAACTCCTGTGATCAGCTCTGCTGACTCCATCTGTGAAATGTCTTTCCGGGCCACGCCATCGCTGGGGGGCAGGTGCGGCAGCTCAGCCCATCCCGAGATGGACATCCACCCCATCAGGCCTCCGGCTGCCTCCTCTGCCACCAACAAGAACCCCTAGCCTGCTGGATACTTTCACTGGCTCTCCCCTGCATGAACGATCAAGTCCAAGTTCCTTGAGGAGACCCTCAGGGCCCTGGGGAGTCAGTCTCAACTACACCCCAGCTTCATGTCATCCCATTCACCCCAGGTACCTGTACTCTGGTCATGCCGACCTTTGTATCATCTTTGTTAAGCCCTTCTTATTACACTGCGTATTTGTACAAGGTACCTTTTCCCACTCTCCACGGGGCAAGCTCCTACGCATCCATCTGGACACCGGCCAAACGGCACCTCTTCTGGGAAGCCCCCCTGCCACTTTCTCAGGAAAAACTCCCTGGATCGAAATCCTTGTTTGTGTGTCTGTTTCCCCAGGAGACTGCCCTCCGCGAGGCCAGAGAACACATCTAGAAACCTCGCAGGCACAGAGATTGCTAAACGAACAAATGAGAACATTTTACTGTACAAAGGTTTCGGACTGGAGCCACGGGGCAGATGTTCAGCGTTAAGGCAGCTCCTACGTGTCCAGCAGCAGGACACACTGGTGACTCTAACTATATGAACAGTGCAGCCCTGCCCGGGGAGGTAGTTCAGAGGCAGCAATGCGGCAGAATCTCCCCCAGAAATGACACTGTCCCTCTCCACTGGGTCACATTCCTACAAATTCTCTCCTCGGGAGGGAAAAGGGAGGCAGGAGAAGGAACCAAACAGGTAAGCAGGGACCACTGAAAGTCCCGTCAGCCTCTTTTTACCTTACTTTATTTATTCTTTTTACACCACAATTGCTTTGCTTCCTCTTTTCACCAGATTCTGGAACGAATCATTCCACCCAAGTGGATTTTTTTTCAGATGACTGAAGCTGAAACTTTTTAAAAATTTTAAGCATTTGGAACAGAGGTATTTCTGAAATGTATAAACGCTCTCTCCCTGAACTCTTTAAGCCTCCTTAGCAAAAGTCACCCTGCCTCGCTGACCCGGCTGCATCAGCAGCACTAAGGAAGATGGTCCCATGCCACACCCAGGGGTGACCATAAGGACTGGTGACATCTTCCTCCCTGTCTGCTCCACACAGAGGAGCCTCCGGTGGCTCTGTTTCTTAGTCCTAAACTGCTTGTAATAGCATTTTTTAAAATCTTGTGCTTTATAATCAGACTCTTGAGATAATGCTTCTAATAATGCGCAGGCCTCTACCCCCAACTCAGTACTAGTTTACTGAATTTAGTGTTTCCATTAACTGGGGAAAAGTGATAACCAATTTTGTGAGAAACTATTTATATATTTTTTAACAAATTGGATGGAAAATGATTCAGTCTTAACAGAAATGAAATTCTGACACATGCTACGACAGCAAATGAAACTCGAGGACATGATGGTAAGTGAAGGAAGCCAGACACAAAAGGCCAAGTCCTGTGTGATTCCCCTTCCATGAGGCACGTCGAGTCATCAAGTTCATAAAGACAGAAAGTAGAAGAGTGGTTACCAGGGACTGCGGGGAGGAGGGGACAGGGTGTGACCGTGTAGTGGCACAGTTTCAGTTTGGGATGATAAGAAAATTCTGGAGATGGACAATGGCGACGGCTGCTCGACTACTGAATGTCCCTAATGCCACTGAACTGTGCACTTAAAAGTGGTTAAAACGGTAAATGTTGTGCTATGTCTATTTTAGCACTGTCTTATAAAGCGAGCCTGTTAAGAAGGATGTGCAAGCTCTTATGGGTAATGGGTGTGACCTTTAGCATGTGAACTTTTGTGACATCTTTCTGCCTACGTTGCTTCCCAGTTCCAAGTGTGTTTAAGATCATCATAATTGCTAAACAGAGATCTCGAAGGTGTTAATGGGCTTGGCAGCCATAAAGGCCTTTTCTTCCCCGATTACGACACAGGTGACACACAGGTGCTGTCCACTTCCACGCGGACATGATGTACCATCTCTGGGAGAACGGAGGTAGAGAAGGGGTGGCCCTTTCTCCTCCCTGCACTGGAAGCCAGGGAACCCATCGGGCATGGATTCTCCAGGGCAGGGAATCGGCGTCTCCCCTTCTGTCCTGAGATCCGTCCCTGTCACTGAGAGGTCACATGGAAAGCCGTTACCGAACAAAGATCCTAATTATCAGAAGTCATTAGGATTTCAAGGATTTCTAAAAACACATCAAGTAGCCTTTTAAATATTATACTGTTGAGTTATAGAGTATAAATTAGACATTTCAGATTATATTGAACCAACATTTTTAAAGCAATCTGGTGCATAAACAAGAGAAGCAGCAGCTGGGGGCATGTCCAGTTCCACCCAGGGTTTGGGGAACCTGGTGTTGACTCCGTCTCGCTTAGGAAAGGTTACTATTGTCCCTCGGCCTGAATAATAACTTCCCTTCCTTACAAAATACCATGAAGTTCTAACTCCAAACATTATAACATGCTGTGCCTGGGAGACATGTTCTAACTTTTTATTTATACTTGCTTTATTAAACAAAGCCCTGAAAACAGTTCCTTTTCTTCTGAATCTGAGCTCCTTATGCAACCTATGAACTTCAAATTTGGTAAACATTCCATCTATCTCTGTGTAATAACAGAGAGATACTTAAGTGAATGAGAAAGCAGGAAAGAAAAATAGAGAGGTTTAATAAGGAATCTAGTAAGACTTTCCTATCTTGTCAGAAGTTCATGTTTAACGTTCTTTAAGAAAGTACAATAGTTTCCTGGCCGGTGGTGAAACTCCCTGGGCCCTGCAGATCAAGGCAGCAGCATCCTGTTGAAATGTTATTATGGAAACACTGTGCTGTTCTAAGCCAAACGTATCCAAATGAAACTGAGGGGATGGAAATAACTCTCTCTTGATACACCCGGGTTGCTAAAGGTGGGTTTGTTTATAAGAAGAATAAAATTGACAGCTAGATGTAAAAACAGATACATCATCATCTTGTAAACGGGAGTAACATATCATTCCACTTCTGGACCCTGGGGAAAAACCACTCAGGTCATGCCTAAAATAAGCAGGACGGAAAGCTGAGGGTCACACCCTAGGTAAAACCGCCGACTGCCCACCTCTTGGTAAAAGGCATGCGGCTTATTACAGTTACAATTGGACGGTGAGATCATTTCTCCTGAACCAGGAGCACACTGTGGGTTTGTTATTCACACACACACAGACACACACACGAACACGTACACATGCACACATACACACTGAGCCCAGGAGAGCTTCTGAATCAATCAGGTGTCTAGCCTTGGTGTGAAGCATTTTTCACCACTTATTTCTCAAAGGCTATTTATGCAGACTCTCGGAGCCAAAGAGAAAGACAGAAACAAAATGTTTCTCTGTCTTCTTTTAAACTATGGAAACTTAAAAATAAAACAAACCTACCTCCTACTTACTAAAGACAGCTAATTGGCTTTCTAAAAGATAGAAAAGTAACCCCAAAGTGACCCACACTAAACTGTTTTACTTGATAAGTGTCTGCTTAAATATTTTTACATTTCTTTAAGTTGCAGAGGACATCCATTACCACTCAGAGTGCCTCAAAGGGGATCTGGCTTTGCCTCTCAAGAGGCAAAGTTATTTGACTTTGCAGAACCCCTGTTTCCTCATCTGTAATTCCATTTCCTACCCTCAGGAGAGGTTATCGAGTTAAATAATGTTCTGTCCATAAAAGTGTTACACCCAGAGTCTGGCACATATTGGGGTTCAAACATGCTGTTAGTTTCCTTCCTTCCTCCTGACTTGCAGTGGCTGTGGCCCATGACCAATGTCGTGATTAATGAAAACGGGAAAGGTGACGGGATGTGTAGGGGTAAGGAAAGAGGACTCCACACATTCTAGCCAAAAATAGAAGCTTTGCATTCTCCCTTGCGCGCGGCAACCTGTCTTAAACTGATTGATGTACAGGCTGGATTAGACTGATACATGTATTAGTTTTAAGGTGGAGCCCTATGTTTTCAGTTGGTAATCTTGCAGGCAGGACCAGAAGAAGCTCAAAGACTAACTCAAGAAGATAAGTTGACCCATGAGCACCCTGCACCCATTTGTCCTGTCTTTGTTACACTTCAGTTCTCGTGGTATATTGTTAATCACTTGCCTGTCTACTCTTCTGACTTCCACCCAATGCTGGGTTCATAAATGGTACCTAGGCCCCGGCTGTCATTTTCTGTGATGGCTTCAGAGCTGTTATAAATATTTGTTCACTAAATAAGAAGTTGAATCACATGCCCTCCAGACACTGGGATCCCACTGATGGAGGCGTCTCCCTGTTCTATATACAATGAGCACTTCACTCGCCAAATTTATATTGGTTACCAAGTGGAGGGGAGCCCAATTTTAAAAGTAAATTAAAAAGTGGGTCGCTAGTTAGATACTAACCATCAAAAATGATCGACTGTGTTCATGGAACTCCGCCTGCCCCTAGTGAAAGGGCTGTTTCCCAGAACTCTGACATGGAGCGTTAGAGCACACTTGTCCCCCCACACACACTGCTGTCCCTTAAGGGAGCATCACAGGTCAGGTCCACCACCGCCCCCTCCCACCCACACCCATGGGGTCTTGACCAGTGACTGTATGAGCAGGAAACGACAGCAGGTGGGGACCCTTCTGCAGCAGTAAACATGAAACATACCTGGAAAGCTGAATCAGAGAAGGCAAAAGAACTGGGAAGAAAAAGGCTACATTTTCATTTTCTAAACATTTTTTAGATACAAAGCAGGAGAGCATAATTATTACTTTTTTTTTTTTTTTTTTTTTTTTTTTTTGTCCCTGGAGATACTTGATTTAGTTTCTGTATCGGAAACCTGGTGTCGTGAGAACACGCCAAAAGGGTTTCGTTACAGGGTAAGGGGACAGCTACGGGGCTCCAGCCTGGGGACGGCCACCAGCTCTGCCGGACTTACTGGCTCTGAGGGGAGCTTCGTCAGGCAAAATTTTCTCTCCCTGTGGGAATCCACAAACAACAATAAGCGTGTGGGGAGAGGAAGGCAGAGAGAAAAGGGAATATAATACCTGCCTTGCCCGGGGTTTGCCCTGAAGATCAAATGGACCAGTCCATATGAAATTCCTTTGGAAACCTGAAAATCCTCCCTGAGGGCAAGAAAACATTGTTGTAATTTTTTCACCTAGAAGGACAATTCTATGAAAACAGGGTTCTCCATAACTGAATTCCTTCCGATACACTTTTCTCAACTGGTTGCTAATGAAGATGGAATACAATGTAAGTTCAGAGTTTTTATCAACCAGGCGGTGTTACTTTAAGAGAATGGGAAATAGGGGTGGGGAGGGTGCTCATCTATAGCCACAACAACAGCCATATTCTTTCTGAAAGGATTATAGCAGAAGACTACCGAACTGGAAGAAGTGAGCCATGGTTTGAAGCACTCAATCGATCACTGCATCCTCCCCCAAACCTCTCCATTCTGGTACGAATCTTTGCCCAAAGCTCTCAAGTTCTCGCTGCCCCTGGCATCCCTCCAGGTCGGGCATGCTGCTGTCTTACTGGGCCAGCCCCCTCACTGTCCCTGGTTTCTCCTCAGTCTCCTTAACTGGATGATGACCCCTCTGGAGCAAAGCTCTCCTAGGAGGTCCCTCTCCAGCATGACCGTTCTGCCGAGCCTCCGCACTCAGCCCGGGCCAGCCCCAGGTCCGTGGCCGGCCACCCTGTGGTCCTCCTTCCCGCTCCTCCTTCTGGTTCCTCCAGGTTCACTCAGCTCGGCCTTTAGGCTCCAGCCCCCTTCGCTGGGGAAGACTAAACACCCCAACTGTGGCTGCATTTCTTCCCTCCCAGCTCTACCCTTGCCTGACTGTACCTGCTGTTTAACGATCCTCACCCCCCCACCCCAGACTATAAGCCGGGTCTATCCAGTTCCCACCGCCCACTTCCCCAGCGTCTGGCCTACAGCACACACTCAATTAAACAAAAAACAAACAGACAAAAAAATGTGGGGGATAAATGAATAACCAATCGCCTGTTGTGTCTGCTTAATTTATGATCCAGCCCCCAAAACAATCATTCTCTAGAAAACAGAGGTGCAAGTGGGTCCATAAGAGGAAGGAGAATGTCCTTTTTAATGCCATACTGAGCCCAGCAGGTAGAGAAGTTTGAAGGCAGAGTAAAGCTCCTATTAAATTTCCCCAAAGCCTCCACATTTCCAAACCGCGAATTTCCTCATCGGCCATGCCCTTTCGATATCCCTTCCAGAAGGTATTTTCAAATCTCATGCGACACGCACTCTCATCAGTTAATTTTTAATTGAGCCAAATATTAAATGTTCACACTAACCAGACAAAGCGTGTTTAGCTTACTGATCTGCAGTGACAGCCTGTGCTATTCTCACACAGGCCAAGCATGAACTAGAAAACTAATAACCCCTTAAGTGTATTCTCAAAGTATCATTTATGGGAAAGAAAACTACATTCAAAGGAAACTTGTGCAATGGCTGTCATTTTTTTTTCCTCCCTGAGCCGCAAGCTGTTACAAAGCAGGGAAGCTCATTTTCTCACGGATACGGACAAGCTCAAGAATCCCACTGTCACTGGATGTATTCATTAAGATGGAATCTGGCACCAGCGCAGGGGACAGATACTTTGGAAAACAGGCCAATTATCTGGGTGTCCTTTATAATTTGAAGTTTCTGAATTCACTCCTAGATAAGCCACTGCAAGAGGGTCTGGCAGTGGTAACAGCGTGCAGATGGTCACTGAAGAAATGACAGGGAGGAAAAGAGGACGGGGGAGAAGAGAACATTTCCTTGTGGTTTCATTCATGGGGACAAATCTGTAAGCTGACACATCCCTCTTTTTAAAAAGTCCCTAGAGCAGTATGGTCAAGCTTCATTACAAGTAAACAAATCATACCATCTTTCTCCAACAGATGACAACTGGTGAGTAATAATGCTTTGAGTTTGCTTCACGCCCGGGAACGGGGAGTCTCAAAATACAAATTCCACCAGTTGGTAAAACCGCAGAAAGGCCATAATGCTTGCATCAAGGAGAACAGAGAACTTGGCCCAAAGCTGCATAGCTAGTGGTTTCATCCCTGACACCCCTGGTGGTCCTCTTGTTGGTCTGTGTCTGGGGGAATGAAATCGTAGGTTCTCTTACCTCCGGGGACACTGAGCTGTACTGACTTCCACCTTCGATTGGCTGCTTGTTTTCACGGGAACCGAAGGACCATTTATTCCCACAACTTTCATGCTGTGGTTCTTTTATATCTGAGCCACAATGCCGGGCAAAGGGAAAGCCCCACCTAGCTCCCCCTGGGAGGACCTTAGGCCAGCCCTGGTTTCTTGAATAATACGGTGGTGAATAATCTCAGACGTCAACACTTTCACAGTCTGGATGGGGCTTGTCGTATGAAACACAAGGACTAACAGCACCTATCCACAGGTATGCGGATTGTATTGATGTATTCTCTGTGCAAACAGGACATAAGGTGACCGTCCATAGGCTCATGTCTAACATTAGCATTATGGACTAATAAAAGTTGAATATTCAATATAAAGCAAAACCTAGATGATTTCTTTTCATGTATAAACAACATACTTCTCCATTCCCTGGTGAAGGATGAAATCGGAAGAGTTAATATGTATTTTTCTTTTTTTGTTTCTATATACATGAACAGATCTGTGGGATGGGACATTTGGAACACACACACACACACACACACACACACACACACCCCATAATAAGGTGAACGAGAAAACATCGTGGGGTTAGGATGAGTTAACTGCCCCAAATGCCTCTACCATAATCATTTTATTAATTCATTAACTCAGTAAACAATCCATGTGTGCACCCATACCTACTGTGCTAGGTGCCAGGATAAATTTAATGGGAGAAAAATTTTATTAAATGAGGAAATCCCAGCAAAGAAGAACACCTTGATTTTACAAGCCCTCCACAAATAGAGGGTACTATTAGGATATGGGAACAACACTATTTTCACTCAAGTTATTTTTTAAGTAGGTAAACTGGGAGTGGGAAGCCAACCTTTGAACAGTAAAACTCAAAGTTAATCACCTTAATCCAATCCATACACGCCTACAGAGAACTTTTGGGAACAGGCAGTGTGGGAACAGCAGTAATAAAAGAAGGCAGAACCAGTAAGCAGCAGCTAGGACCACTTTGCAACTTGCAAGAGAAAATGGGAAATCTAAATGGCTCTGGGGGAAAGGCATATTGTATTCTAGCTCTAACTTTTCTCTTGGGCTCCAGATCCTTAAGGACAACTTCTCCTGGGCATTTCCACGTGGATAGCCTACTGGATGCTCAAGCTAAAAATGTCCCGAATTAACTTGGTCACATTTACCCAACAAAATAGTAATGCTTCTTATCTTGCCCTTCTCTCTGGAGAACATATCATTGTTTGAACCAGCTGGGTTTCGAACTTGAGTCCTTGGCTTTTTCCCATCCCTCATTCCTCACATTTCAGCTGTTGTCGGCCCTTTGGTTTGACTTGACCACCCCTCACATTGGTCCTGTCTTTTCCATTCCCCACTCGACCGCCATCGCAGAAATCTCCTACTCGGTCTCCCACTGTTCAGCATGTAGTCATTGCCAATCTTCAGCAAGCCCGCAGATGTCTCAGAACCCTTTCAATATCCTTTGAACAGCTACCAAATTAAAGGCAAACCTCTGGACTTAGGACCCAGTCTTATCTAATAAGAATTCTCTATGCCCCCAGCGGGTCCCCCTCTTTGCAGTTCCCCAAGCATGCCTCATGCATTCTGGCTTGCTTGGGCTTCTCTGGTCGATCTGGTTACTCGAAATGCCCTCTGCCCATATTTCCTACCTGTCTTCTCTGGCAGAAGCGCTTCCAGATCCCCTTCCAACAAGACCTCTCATTCACTAAATAGCCCATCTTATCTTAGTCTCACCACTGGTTGGTAAGTTCCTTAAAGGCAAAGTTTATCTTACACATTTTTTTACTCAAGTAAAACTCCTGGCATAAAGCTTTGCACATAGTAGGCTCTCAAAAAGGCTTTCCAGTGAAAAAAGTGCGCATGCTTTCTAAAATAACAAGATCGGTGCAAGTCCTTCCATTTCCATCACTGTCCTGGTGACAGAGAATTCAGGGTTCAGTTTTACTCACTTTCCTTGATTAACAACAGTTCTTCAAATTTTTTCTTCTTGGACTGTCTTTTTAATAGTTAGTAAGAGGCTCTGCCTCACTGTACTTATAATTTTGTTATGAAATAGCTCAAAACCACCTCTAAAAGTTTTCAGTGTCAAAATTTTTTTTTAAATGAGAGAGAGAGAGAGAGAGAGAGATCCTGGCCAGAATTCATCATGGAAACAGCTAGGAGACAGTCTTGACATTTTAGATTCGCAAGTGCCAACTGGCATCCTTTACAAGCTTGCTTCATTTCTTTCATAAAGATAAAAAAAATCAATACCTAAAGCTGATGATATAATTTGTAATTAATTTTATTCCTATCCTAATTGCAAGAAGGTAATCTATGTCACAAAGAGGCGACAATGAACAGCTCTAAATATTTGTCCCATATTCTCTTCGAAAATTCTCATGCCACTCGCTGAGTGGACTATTTGGCTGCAACTCAGCTGCAGAGCTAATACGTAGACGTAACATTCATCATGTTATTAAGCAGAAGAAATCTTAGTATTGCTTAAGGAGAGTTGGAAAACGTCAAGAAAAGCTAACCAGCAACATCGATCCCTTGTTGTTTGGTGCTCCAAGCATTAACTCTCTGCTGTCTTTTGAAGCTTAAGAAAAGACAGTTAAAAATAGAGAAACAGAGTCATCGGAACTGTCACAAGAAAGAGGTGTTGGTTTCAATGGTAAAACCTCCCCTGAACATGTGAAGCTTCACTTGACAACAGTGGGTCCTGGGTTGTTTTCAGAAGAGAGCGAAAGGGAGAACGAAGTCGGTCATAAGCTTCTGAGTCATTAGGGTGAAAGCCCAGAGAGCTGGAGAGCTGATTATTGACCGGATACGAAAAACAGCTCTATTCCTGAAATTCTGAAGGCAAAACCAGGAGAAGCGTGGAGATGCCAATTTTCCAAATAAAAGGTTTCCCGGTGAAGGGTGCATTCCGCGTGTCAGAGAGGTCGACCGGAGAGCGAACCTTCTGGTAGAACCCATCAGCCACCCAAGTGGCTCTTAGCATATGGCTACAAATGGCCACACCTGGGCGTGTCGGGGAGATTCTGTTTGGGGAAGTGTCTTGGGCAGAAGCTATTTCAGTTGAGTTTAGTAAGTGCAAGCTTAGCTGAGGCTGCAGGACAACCCTCCACCCCACTCTCACCTGGCAGACAGCAGAACCAGGAAGAAACGCTGCCAACAGATTCTATCTTTTCCCTGCACAGGGTTAGAATCTATGGTCCCTGGAGGGAACACATCCTCTCTGTGGACAATCTCCTTGCCCTGCTACCTCTAGCAAGATTGGAGCGGGGTTCATTCTCACTTGGGTCCTTTCCTGCTGCCTCTGGCTGGTCTGCAGGCATAATGCCCCTTCTTCAGGCCAACGCTCCCTTTCACCGGCTGCCACACCTAGGAGGCCTGCCTGTGGTAGGACCCTGGGCAGGTAGAGGACAGTCACGGGGCATGGGGTGGGGTCCCTGTGAGAAAGCCCAAATGGCTTTGGAGAGAGAGAGAAATAATCACTCAACCATTGTTCTCACCGAAGGACAGCTGGTTTTATCTATTGTCTGGCAAACAGAGCTGAGAAATAATGTCAGCGGTACCAAATCAGAATGCGAGGCAACCCACAAAAATACTTTTAAAACATGCAAATGGCTTTGTTGTTGTTTCAAAAGTTTTACAATCTCCATTTAAAGAGAGAGGACCAGGAGGGCAAGAAGTTAGATGGCGAACACCTGCTCTTTCGGAACACAAATGCTACTGCGGGTGAAGAATTGCTGTAAACAGCGTCTTGGAAGAGAAGCCTCTGGATACACAGAACAGCACTACAACCTAAAACCAAACCAAAACAAAAGACTTTCTTCCCCTCTCCCCGAGGGAGAGCCCCTGCTCTGCTTCAAAATCGACTGTTCTTTTCTGCTTGCAAAAATAATTTAAGGAGGACAGCTCTTCAAATGGAGCTCTTCTCCTCATTCTAATCAGAGCCTTGATTGTCTTTCACTTAAAAAGAACTAATGAAATACTTTCAGAATGGCAGACTAATGTTTATTAAATCTTTTTCATGTGCAGAAGGAGCGCTTAATGGGTAAATATTTAACAAGGGAACTCCCCCTACATTTCAGTTCTCTTAAGTCTATGTTATATAGGATTTCAAAATGTATCTGCACTCTTCCTCCTATTTAAATCAGGACTAATGCACTCATGAACTAGAAACAACTTACTTAGACAAAGCTCAATGTGTATCCAAAATAACAAACACATAGTTTTCTTCTTCTCCCTCTAAAGTCTAAGATCATGCCCATCAGGCTGCATGGTAACTATGAGTTTACTAAGACACCTAGCACTAGCCTGTGAGGTCACCCAGGAGAGGGGGAAGGTTTTCCTCCCTCTGCTCCCAAACTGACCCAGGGCACAGAGAAGACTGGAGATCACATCTGTCTCTGCTGTGGGCTGATTCTCACTGTCAATGCCCTTTGGACATCAAACACAAATTTTGTTTGAGTCAAACCAAGAGGGATGAAAGGGGCAGCTTCCCAGTGAAGTAAATTCACTGAGTGGTCTCTGTATGGAGCCAGGGTAAAGGGTGACCAACTTTCGAGGTTACTGCTAGACCTGAATAAGGTGCTATTAAATTACCTTAAAAAGGTTTAACGGAACCTTTGAACCTCAAATACAATATATCTCTGGGGAGAAAAAAAAACCTTTCTACCTGTACACTACAAAGGCAGTGTTGTTTTTCGAGCACGAATGCACGTCTGCTAAAATCCTGCTTTGCTGAACGAGTGTGAAGTCACGATGAGTGACCTCAGCAATGGGTGTGGCGTGCCGAGTGGAAGAGACCACTATGAATAACAGCACCCACACACCTGCTTTATGGCTGGTTTATCAGTCCTCCAAAGAGCTGGCTAGGACTGGGAGTAGAGATAAGGAAGAATGTGAGAGTTGGGCTTAAAGAAAGCAAAAAAAAAAAAAAATCTGCAGCTTTCAGTTACCTGATGTTTGTGTGGCCTAATGACTGGTAAGCAATCTGAACCAGCTCAACCAAGGATCACTAGAAAGATCAATCGGTTCTCACTAGAAACCACAGCTAAAAGTCACAGGAGGCGTAAAAAGACAGCCACGTTTTCGGCAGACATAACATAGCCCCCAAAGCCCTAGAACAGAAAAGAGAACTGAGTGAACTATAAAAATTTTACGAAGGTCTAGAAATATAATTACTCAACAGCACATGACTGCAAAACCCTAGGAGCCATAATGTATTTTCCCCCTGAAAAATGAATTATTGAAAGGGGTCATGTGGTTCTTAGCAGGCAGAGAGATGCACTTTCCCAAGGAAAGTTCATCATTAAATATATTATTTAAGACAAGATCGTCTTCAGGCTATTTTTAATCTTATCGTTTTGCTGCCAAAATTGGCCATTAGCCGGTGATACTCAGCCACTGGGAAAACGGTGCGTTTTCACGCACTTTGTACACAGGCATGAGAACGGCCCTGCTTTCCAGTTAATCCAATGTTTTTGCTAGATGGAGACCAGATCCAGAAAAGGGAAACTGCTTGTTGACCAACTAGTAAAAAGGAAGCTACCTTTACTGGATGTGGAGAAGTCCGTTTCTGTCTTCCAAAACCACAGAGACCAAAAAAAAAAAGGACGGACCACCATCTCATCAACAGAAGCCAGAGCCCTGTTTGAAAACCATCTCTTTCTTTTAGTAATCCACATCTCATGCTCTCCTAAGACATAAAACTAAGTATCACATTTCTCTGTTTGGAGGCTGCTACCCGTATATACACTCACCATAACCTCACCCTTATCTCAATCCTTCGCTTCCAAGAGTCCCTTCGTCCTCAACAGTGTCAGGGCCCCTAAACCCATCTACAGAATGTAAACTGTGTTGTTACAAGGGGATAAAATAATAATACCTAACAGAGCTGTTAAAAGAGCAAGATCTCCTGCCTTTCATCAGAGCAGAAAAGCTATCTTACTCTAATTTAGGGTGATGCCAATACAAACTGTAGAGCGACCATGACAAACACTCTGGAGAAGACGGAGCGTATCCTCATTGATCTCTTTCCTACCTCTGTCATTCCAACCTTTCCCTCCCAAGGGTCAGATCACTCCAGTGGACATCTGGGAAAGACTCCACATCCCAGGTAATACCATGGATGTGTGAAGTCACACTGGAAAGGGACACTGAAGGATCCATCCCACATTGTCCTTCATTGTAAAAGATGCCCCCGGGAATGGGAGACGAAGACAGCCAGCATCTCTAACTTTTTCCTGCCCGCAAACACCTGTAGATCGTGTGGAGCACAGATTCTGACGCCATAGCTCAGGGGTGGGAGCCGAGATTCCAAATCTCTGAGAAGCTCCCCGGTGACACCCACGCCGCTGTCCCGTGAAGCAGACTTGGACCAGCAGGGCCTTAGACATTCCATAGCACTGCTGCAGTCCCTCGCTTCCTCTCCTGCCTCTCTCTGGGTGCTACACAATGCCTCATTCAGACTTAGGCATAAAGCCACGTCCCACTCTACACCCAGTTTCTTCTTTAGTCTTTATTTAATCAGCAGGATTCCGAGACCATCTCTCAAACGCCTTTCATTCCCAGGCCCTGCTTTCTCCGAGTTATGGAACACGGAATGCAAACACTTTCTCTGCCTCGAGAGGTTCGGATTCTGCAGCAGCAGCAGCAGCAGCAGCAGCAAAAAGAAAAACAGTGACTTTGAGTCTAAAGCCCTATTAGTGCATATTCAGTAGACAAGCTGATCCACTGAGTCCTGGTTCCACAGAGCAAGCCACTGTCAAATGTCAAAAGAATGTGCTAGCTCTCTTCTGAGACTTTATTATAACTGTTATTAAGAGTGCCTCACCACACTATAAGATAGAATATATTATTAGAGATGCAACCCCAACAGATGCAAATTTGGAGGAATATCTGTCAGTATGGCAGATGCCTACAACAAAAAATGTAGATTAATCATGCCCATTTGAATGATGGGTAAATCATTTCCAGCATGTTTTTTCCAACTTGTCCACTTATGATGGTATTTCCTGGCAAATACTTTTTTTTTATTCTTGACAAATTCCTTTGTTTTCCTATATAGTCATCCATCTAAATGTTTTTCTGAAAACTACACATTTTACCATCAGCCATTTGTGCTCCTGACTTATTTTTATTATAAGAGGTTTTTGTCAAAATCTTTTTTTTATCATGTTCTATGGTATGTCATTGTGGTTTGGCATCATAAAATACAGCCTCCACATTTATTAACCTCAGATACCTGTTGACCACAAAGATTGGTTCTACAACAAAAACTCTATTCTGAAAGGAGGGAAAGTGAGCCTTCACTTAAAAAGAACACTCAATTGCGTGCGATTACTATAACTCAACAACAAAGAGCAAGGTTATATCTTAATTTCGATCACAAACATATGTCTCTGATTCCCATCTTTATTAAATTACTTGATAGATGACAGTTACCACTTTGACTTTCTTTCAACTAGAAAGACAATTTTTAGGTATTTTAATTTTCATTAAAAAAATGTGAAATAGTAAAGCTGTTAAATCAGTTTTACTTTGGTCTTAAAATGATCCTTTCGGAGCCTGAAAGTTCCTACTTCTTTGGTTATGGTAGTTAAAAATAAAACCACCTATCTAACCAAACAATTAAAAATATTCTTTCCAACTTTTGGAAAATTCTTCCAAAATTACTAAAGATCTGATAATATAGGACCTAAAAAAAAAAAAGTTTACAAGGAGCATTTAGATTGCAGAGATTTAAATGGGTTGGGGGATACTTTAGTTCATTTTATTTTTAAACATTGAAGAGTGTCATCGATATTTTGTCAACTTTGGTCAAACAGGATCAGATGTTGACGTCAGCCACGTACTTTTCTTGGCCTTTTCTCTTTTTGGCTCCCCCCTTACTATGAGCACACTTTTTAAACTGCAGTAAAATACGCAACATGCTTCTTGAAATCAAATCCACTGGTAATCATTTCTGGGCCTTTTTTGCTCCTGTTAGGTCCCATAAAATAATAACACTAGTAATTCTCCCTAGAGACTATAAAAGGAAGCACTGCATTGATTCCTCTTCAGATTACAACAAAAAGTCCGAAGAAAAAAATTCCGACAATAATTATTCCCCTTTTACTGTTTCATAAATTAGTTATTTTAGATATAAGGTGTGATCTCAATTACAGCTCTCCCCCCTGCCCCAAAGAATCACATGCACGAAAAGGACTTTATGGTCACATGATAGAAGCTCTATCTAACACAGTACCAGGGGAAAAATCATCTCACAGATGTTCTTCAAAATTACAGACATCAATCACTTCAACTAAAGTCAGAGCACGAGAGAATTCACAGCTAAGAATCAATTCGTCTATGCTTCAGGCAGATACCATAGAACAAGTATGTTCATTAAAGGGACCAGATGAGGTGGATTCTAGGTGGTGAAAACTAAGTTACTAGAGTTCCAGGACACTTTAAAATCGTACACTAGTTATAGAAATAGAACACAAAGTTCACAGCCAATGCAAATTCTGTCTCTGATGAGACAAAGTTAAGCATCCACAGTCAAAATGTTCTTCCAGTCACTTGGTCACGCCCACAGGGAATGTGGCACACCCTGTAGGTTGGGGGTCCCCGGGCTTCTGGAAAGTCAACTTACTTTGTCACAAACAGAGCTAAGCTTTCCAGGGATAGGGGCTACACTGGCTTTCTTTTTTAGGTAGATTTTACCAAGTAAGTCAGAAAAGGCTTGCCCTTTGGTCCTCCGGTGCAGTCTGTTATTCCAGTTGGGTGGTTCTCAAATTTTAGTACAAAAGAAGAAATCCCGAGGGGAGTTAGTGTAGGTAGGACAACGACTGCCAGGACACAACCTCTGGGGTCTCCCATTTCAACAAGCTACTCAGGCCAGGTAACTGTGGTGCTGGAGATCTCTGGACTCCCTCCCAGTCTGCGGAACCCTGGAGGGACACCATTTCTCCCAAGATCATTACTACATAGCAATGCTTGATCTTTGAACCTCCACAGCTGGCAAGCAAGGACTCCATTTTGGGTGGGAAGGAAATGATCACAGTAGAGTTGGCAGGGCTAGTTTTGTACAAGGTTAGAGGGTGGGAAGCACAGCCTAATTTTACTTCACTGGGTCATCCGCTGGCCCGCGGCCCAGGCGCCCACCCACACTCCAACCACCGCGTCTCAGACCTGAGACTTCCATCCCCGACTCACATGCCACAAGATATGCACCTACCCAGCCTCCGTTATCCTGGATCCAGGTGTGCAGGTGCCGGTTCAGGTACTCAGTCATCCACAAGGCGATGTTGTCCACCAGGGGCGACATCTCCCGGTTGACGCTTTCCACACACATGACCCCACCGAATTCAAAGAAGGCCACAATCCTCCCCCAGTTCACCCCATCCCTGAAGAGCTCCTCCACCACCGTGGCAAAGCGTCCCCTCGCGGTGAAGGGTGTCAGGTGCAGCTGGCTGGACATTTCGGCGAAATCGCGGCGGTACCGACGGGAAAAGTCATCACCGGCCTGGCGCAGGGTCAGGTGGACCACAGGTGGCACTGGGCTGAGCGTAGGCCCCGCGGCTGCGGCGAGGGCGGCCGGGGGCGGCGGCGGCGAGGTCCTGGCGGGCGTAGGGGTGCGCCCGGGCTGGGAGGAGAAGATGCCTGGCGCGAGGGTGGCCCCCGGGGGCGCGGCACCCGCGTCTCCGGCATCCCACTCGTAGCCCCTCTGCGACAGCTTATAGTGGATGTACTTCATCACTATCTCCCGGTTATCATACCCTGTTCGCCCAGCGTGCGCCATCCTTCCCCCGAGGAAAAAACAGGAAAAGCAACCGGGTACCAACAGCACCTCTCGCTCCCGCTCCCGCCCCACGGCCCCGAAAGAAAGAATAATAGTTATAATCCAGCTATTTTATTGGATGTGCTTTGCATTCTTGGATGAGGGGGTGTCTTCAGCCACGCGGAACACTTGATTCTACTGTTTCCCTCTTGGCGTGAGATGCAGGAAATTTTAATTTCAATTCCTTTCGGATTCTTACTTCATGAGGCACATTGTTATTAATGGTCAGTGTCAGTCTATTCCCTCCGTGATCCTGAAAAGTTAAAAAAAAAAGACCTATAAGTGAAAATCAGGTGCATTTTCCTTTACAGTCTGGGTGAAAGCAAGGTATATACACTACAATTACACGGCTAAAAAGAATGTATTAAGCTGCGTGTTAATTACACTTACACGAATGCATTTAAAGTTAAAATCTTAAATGATTCCATTAGAAGTTACATTAAACCAATTTCCTGTGCGAAAGAACTTACTTGTATTTTTTAAGGACAGCATGATCCTCTGTCAAGTTTCCTTTTTTGTGAAAACAAAACAAATGCATAAGGCAAAGACCCCATCGATCTTCCGAACTCCCCGGTGATAGCTGCCGCGCAACTTCCAAATGAATCAGGAGTTGGGGGTGCGTGGGGCAGTGGTAAAAATGAAAAGACTTGTCAGATGGATTCCCAGACTTCTTCACAGAAATGTCAATCCGCAGGAATCCCAACCGGAGATCTCAAGAGCACGAGAAAAAAAAAAAAGGCAGCAGCGGCGGCGGATGAATTACAATATTCAGTCCAGTATTTCCATAAGTCCTGTGATATTCCCCCTCTCGGCAATTTACACGCGCGCACTCACGCGCGGGCACAGGCATGGACCCCTAACCGCGGGACCGCTTCACGCTCCTCGAGGGAGAGACAGGGACCGGGGCCCGTGGACGCGCCGGGGCACGGGGGCAGGAATCCTCTTCTGATTAAACTCCGAACGGCAAATGCATTTTCCGAAAAGCTGCTTGATAAATGAAGGCAGGACGCGCCCGGGCCGCCGGTGCAGAGCCGAGAAGCCCGCGCTGTGTGTGGTGCGACGAGGGGTGGGGAGAAGGAGATGGTGGGGGAGGGTTTTATTTTTTCCCTCTTTTCCTAAAAAGGATGACTGCTACGAAGTTCTCCCCCCTGGACCCCCTCTTCCGCTGCACCCCACCGGCGCACCCCGCCTCCGGGCTGCGCACCCTTTCTCCTCCTCCTGCTCTTGCGCCGCGGCGGCCGTGTCCCCGCGCTCCCGCCGCGCACCCGCTCCGGGCGATGACGGCCACGCCGGCGGGGAGAGCCCGGCGCCCGGCACCTTCGCTGGCAGCGGCGGCGGCGGCGGCTCAGCCCGGAGACCGAGAGCGGCGGGCGGGCGGGCGGGCCAGCGGGCGCGCGGCGGGCGGGGGCGGGGAGGAAGGGGGCGGGCGCGGGGCGGGGGGGCCTGGCCTCTTACTTCATTCTCTGCTCGAACCGACTGGTTTCCTGTACGTACGTCACGGTTCATTCAAAAAAAGAAGAAAGAAAGAGCCCTCCTCTGAGCGGCCCCGCCACCCCCTCCGCCCTGCTCCCTTTCCCGGGTTAAAGGAGCCGCGGCCGGGCCGGGAGCGGCGCGCCCCGCCGGGGACACATGGCGCGCAGGGCCGAGGCTGGGGAGGGCGCGCCTGGGACGGCCCCCGCCCGCCCTCTGGGCCCGCTCCGCCTGGCCAGTGGGTGGCGCGGGCGGCGAAGGCCTCCCGCGCGGCCGCGGCGCGGTGGGTGTGCAGGGGCCTCCTTGGGCCTGCGGCTTGCTCCGGCGCCCGCGAGGGACCGGGCCGCCCGGGGAATTGCACGCGGGCGGCTGGGTGGGTGGCTGCGCCCAGAAAACAAGCGCTGGAAAGGCGCAGGGAATCGCTGCGACTCTTCCTAGCCGAGTGAGTGTGAGTGTGTGAGTGTTGAGTGTGTGTGTGTGTGTGTGTGTGTGTGCGCGCGCGCGCGTGCGTGCGCGCGCGCGCCCAGCGTATTACCAGCGATCGGCCGCCGGGGCCGATCTGACCTCGAACCGGGGACCTCAGCGCTGCCCAGCCGTGAAGAGAGGCGAGGCTGCACATTCATTAGTGAGGGAAGCCCCGAGCATCTTGTTTACTTGTAGGATGCTTCCTAGGTGTCCACGCAAAACACTCTAGAGAAGCACCCTCCCTGATCCAAGCCCGACAGAACTCAGCGGGTCATCAGAGGGGCGAGTGCAGGGTAGCAGGGGCTTTGAAATGGTTCTGTGAATGCTTGTCCTCCACTCCTGACAATTTCGGCCCTGGGTTAGAGCCAGGTTCTGATGTCTTACATGGTAACTTTCAGGCCCACAGTCCCAACACCACGGTGGGTGGGTTTCTAAAGGCCTCTACGGTCGCCTAGCAGCCAATCCCAGATGGCCACACCTCTCAAGTTAGCTACACATACACACACACACACACGCACACGCACACACACGCAAGCACATACATTTTTTAATTCATCAGCATGAACAGCCCCTCAGAGAAAAGCCCAACACAGCAATCAAGTCGCATGTGCTTAACTATTTTACCTCAAAGAGTCTTTGCAAATAAAACCCGGAAGGGGGAAATGTTTACTAAAAGTACAGCCGCTTACTTATTAGGGCTCAAATACAAATACATAGGAACACTGGATTAATTATTGTGGTCATAGAAACATGGCGAGAACAAGGCATTTGTGCGAATATGTTGAGACTCTACCTTTATTTTGTCTTGTTCCTCATCTAAAATCAAAGCATTTATTCCTAAGCAAAATAAGCACAGCAAATTATGTTTCTTTCCACGTTATTCCTAATCAGCCCACATGCCAAACCCTTGCATGTGGCAATGGGTGCCTGGTCCAATTCTCTGCCCTATCTTCTGATGGCTGAGTCCACTTTTACCTATGACGATGGCCCGGAGGTGTTCTGGCCTGGAGGTGAATACTGAGTATAGATTGACCTGAGATATGTGTTCCCACAGAATTAGGAGAAATTCATGTAATGCCATAGCATTCTGGTTGGGGGAATCTTCTCCAAACCTTGTCATAAGCCTCCAAAATTGCTTAAGAGGAATTGAAAGCCTTGGGGCTTCGTTTGAGTGAGGAAATGAGAAGACAGAGCTGAAAAAGAGATTGCACTTCTGCAAAGGGGCAGCCAGAACAAAACGTAGCTCATTCCCAGAGAAGGAAAAGCTTCCTTTATTCGGTCGCTCCTTTGCTGCATAGAACCTCACTTTACAGATGGTCCCTGGACTGATTCCTTATGTGGCATGCTGACCATAAGCAAACATTCTCCGGACTGGTCTGCATGAATGACAGTCCTTGACTAAGGAGTATATTCCCTGGGACTTTGAATGGGAAGAGTGAAACCCTTCCTCCATTTATATATGGGTTTCATGTATAATATATTAGACTTCACTTTAAAGAGTGAGGTCAGGTATTCCTCAGAAGTGTGTGCATTGATGCCCCGTCTCTGTCTCTGGGCATTGATGAGGTGGCAGGATAGAGCACTGTCCTGAGTTAGGAGTCCTGGGTTTGAATCTCACTGGGAAGGAGACCTCTGATCAACCTTCCAAATGTATGTGCTCTGAATGTTTTGTTTCTCAGAATGCCTTCCACTTTTAAGAGCCAGTGGACGAGCCATTTGTCCATCTTGCCTGGCTGGATTCTAAAGGAAGGTAGTACCAGGAAGAGAAAGAATAAGACGCAGGGAGTGGAGACTGAATCCAGAGTCTGAAAGGCCTATGTTTTCCTTCTTTATTCTCCAGCCTGCCAAACAAAAAGCTTTATATTGCCAGTTTTTGCCACCTACTGGTGGATGTGAAACAGTGTCATTCAGAAAGTTCTCTTCGTTCATTTATTGCCAATGTGTTTCCAAAGCTTATGATGTTCAAAAAGAGCATTATTCTAATCTGAACATACTGTACCACTGTTTAATATAGATATGCATAAAATCTTCCTAAAAGACATATTAGTTAAAATGAAGATAGAAAGACACCACTAACTTAGAGGGAATTGACAATAGGTAGGATGAAAGTTAAAAATATAAAGCATGATGACCCCCAACCATTTAGGCAAATTGAAGTAGAAATAAACCCACACACCAAACAAACTGACCAGAGAGAGTAAAATCAAGTAGTCCATATAGTCTTTACAAAAGAAAAAAATGAACAGCTTAAAAAATAACATTTCACAGACCTAAACAATCCAAAACACTAATGTCCAATTTTGAGTACCTTGTAAATTGTTTCCAGCTTTATTGAGATATCTGTTGGAATTAGTATCTTATGCATTATACACTTTTATGCTAAATAGTGCCACACTCTTTCAAGTGGTTTGTATACTTTGTTGGCGAACACTGTAATGATGTTACTAATTAGTTATAAGATTAATACTAACAAGAACACTGTTCCCAATCCATTTGTGCTCCAGTGTCTTCTGTTGTAAGAGTGATCACATCTAAGTCGTCTGCTCCATGCTCTGAAACCATCCTTGCTGTCAGCAGGGAACTCTTGCCAAATGTAAACCAACAAGCCTTGGTTTAATTGAGAAACCCACCAAACTTTGACGGGTCCTAAACCTCCAAAACTGTTGAGTAATTAACCAACAACCTTTGAAATTAGGCTATGAAAAGCCAATCAAGCCTTCTTGTGCAAGTTTCATAGCAGGCAAATAACATTTGGTTTATAAAGGAAAGTGCCAGAAATTCACTCGTAAATTTTTTTCCTTTCAAATGAATGACTTTGTTTTTAAAGTGAAATAAGAGAAAGGAAGAAACATACTTTTCAAATGTGTACTGATTTCATTGGATTGAAACTGCACTAATAGAACCAAACAACATGAAATACCATGGTATGGAGGGGTTTAACAAAGAATTTACATTCTTAATGGGCAAACACTAACTTTTATTCTCTCATGCTAGTTAGCACAGAGCAGTATCTCCCAGATATTCCCGACGAATATATGTAGAAAAATCAGGGGTAATGTGTTTGATTCCTAAGGCTGGTGTGACAAAATATCCCAACTTAGGGAGGATAAACCAAAATGTATTCTCCCACAGTTCTGGAGGCTTGAAATCCAAAACCAAGGTGTCGGCAGGGCCATACTGCCTTTGAAGGCTCCAGGGAAAACGACTTTCTTGCCTTTCCTCCCATCCTCTGGTGGTGGCTGTCAGCCCCTGGCTTGTAGCTGCATCACTCCAATCTCTGCCTCTGTCATCACATGGCATTCTCCCGGTGTGATGACAGATCTCACTCCTGTGCATGGCATGCCGTGGGCCTGAGCCCGCCACCTTGGCACCCTTCCACCTTCCTTTCTTCTTGCAGCTGTTACCTTTGTGTGCTTTCTGGAACATGCCAAGATCCCTCATGTCTTTTGCCTCTGCTCATCTGCTCCTCTCCCTGAAACGTACCCAACCTTCTCATGGCAAATTCATACTCGTTCCTCAACTTTCATCTCCCCTTTGAGACCATCCCTGACTTTCCTGGGAAGTCCTAGGATTCCACCTGTGCCGTTAGTACAGAAGCTGGGAGATTAGAAGTAAAAAAACAGGGACTTGAAACCTTGTTCTACTGCTTGATAGGTACGACCTTGGCAAGTTATATCACCTCTCTGTGCCCTCATTCGTAAGATGGGGATATCAGTGGTACCATAGTTATCTCTCCACTCCTCCTCCCCGTCCTCAGCTTCACCTTACCTGTCAACCAAGGTCCAAAAAAATTAAATGGAAAGTTCCAGAAGGAAGCTATTCCTAAGTTTTACATTGCACACCATTCTGATTATGGAGGTGAAGTCTCTCACCACCCCTCTCTGTCCCATGTGGGAGATGAACCATCCCCTTTTCCACGCTGTGGATGCTCCCAACATGTTCGTCACTCAGTAGCTGTCTCAATCATCAGCTCTCAGATAGACAGTCTGGGTGTCACACTGCTTGTGTTCAAGTCATTTGATTTTACTTAATAATGCCACACTTGTGTAACTTCTATAACAGCACATTGTTATAACTGTTGTATATTTATTACTAATTATTGTTAATTTCTTACTGTGCTTAATTTATAATGTCAACTTGGTCATATGGTATAGGAAAACCATAGTATCTATTCTATCTGTGGTTTCAGGCATCCCTTGGGGGTCTTGCAACAGAACCCTCGGGAATAAGGGGAGACTGTGTGTTCAGAAGGTTAAAGTATAAGTTAAATGATTTCAACATACAGTACTGACTGACAACAGTAACTAGTACTGGTTATGTCGTCAACATTAGTTATTTACATCATAGTCATAGCTATTGTTGGAGCGACAGTGTTAATTTCTGGCATATTTTTTCCTGTAGATTATAAACTTCTTGAGAGCAGGGACCGTATTTTTCCTTTGAGCATTCCAAGCCTAGAATAGTGCCTGGCATTCAAATATTTGAGGCCCCAAGCTGAAGAAAGGAATGGGGAGTGGTCCTCTTTCCCCAGGAAGACTTGAAAGAACCCTCAGAGGGTGAAGGAGGGGGCGGGCCAGAAGCAAGAAATGTCCTCACCGAGGGAGGGGCAAGTTGTTTATGCAGAGTTATGTCCATGATGCCTGGATACTGAGCTCATCATAGGCACTCAACAAATATACGTTGAATCAGAGAAAATGGAAGTTATAAAATCAGAAGTGGAACAGAAGAAACATTTTGTAAAGGTCCAAAAATAAAAATTATAGAAGTGATACTATATGCTGTTTATACAAACTGCTCAGATTTAAGGAGAGGTGAAGTCTGAAAACCAAGCTGTCTAAGGAATCTCTTTGCAATGTGACCCAAATTTTTCTATTGAAAGACTGAGAAATATTAAGGTGTGTTCTTTTACCTATCTGTATTTTATACCCTTCAGAATCTAGGAGATATTTCATTATTAAAACATGAAGGTTTAATGCTTGCTTGGGCAGCACATGTACTAGAATATAAAGGTTTAAAGTATGGGAAATAAATTTATTTGTATACAAAACATAATTACTTAAGAAAATTTACTAAATTCCACATTACTCATGGCTTTACTCATATATCCCACACCAGAGTCACAGAAATGCATAACATATTTGAAACAAACACTCATTATATCAAGTACTTAATCTGAAAAATTACCTCCTTACACTCCTTACAAAAGGATAAAAAACCAAGCCTCATCAAGTGGTTAAATGCAAGGTAAAGAAACTTTACGGAAAAGGTTTGTTTTGCTTGTGTCTCTTTTTAAAAAAAACACCACCACAAATTTCTAGAAAAGTAAGTTTTCAAATCTGCAAAGCTGATTCCCCATTTATTTTTTGTTGTGATTCAGAAATACAGGGTATGAAACTTAGGTTATAATTCTGTCATAAAATCTTCCAAAGTAGCAAGTGCAAGTTCTCAGGTACATCAAAATAGTCACGTTCACTCTAACGGGTTTAAAAATGTCTTTAGAGTTGTGACATCAAGCAAATGTAAAATATAATAGCTATTATCTCCTCTTCAAAATATCAAATCTGCCATCATTAAATGAGATTTAGTCCAGAATATAGAAGGTTACAGTCAGTAGTTACTTTTAAAAGCTGAATTACTAAGATCTAAAAGAAATAAGATACAAAGCATCTTAAGTCAAAAAGTATGAATATCTAAGTGTCCTTGAGCAAGACAAGTTTAAATTAGAATATGATATAATAAAATTAAATCTGTTCTAGTGAGTAAAATATATATATATGGTATTGCCTTCTTCTAGGTAGACAAAAACATACAATTCTTTGAATTGAAGCAACTATTACCAGATTTTTTTCATCCAAATATTGGAAACACTCTCTCAAAGTTTCACTTCAATACATGGTTCAACAGAATCAAACAAAGATTTATATTTATGATGTAAAGAGGCCATCATTAACAGCATTTTTTTTTTTCTGAAGCTGGAAACGGGGAGACAGACAGACTCCCGCATGCGCCCAACCGGGATCCACCCGGCACGCCCACCAGGGGCGAAGCTCTGCCCACCAGGGGGCGATGCTCTGCCCCTCCGGGGCGTCGCTCTGCCGTGACCAGAGCCACTCTAGCGCCTGGGGCAGAGGCCAAGGAGCCATCCCCAGTGCCCAGGCCATCTTTGCTCCAATGGAGCCTTGGCTGCGGGAGGGGAAGAGAGAGACAGAGAGGAAGGAGGGGAGGGGGGTGGAGAAGCAAATGGGCGCTTCTCCTATGTGCCCTGGCCGGGAATCAAACCCGGGTCCCCCGCACGCCAGGCCGACGCTCTACCACTGAGCCAACTGGCCAGGGCCCATTAACAGCATTTTTAATTTCTTCTCTTTTCTGCTGTGAAAACTAAAATTTTTTTTTTCTTTTTCTGAAGCTGGAAACGGGGAGAGACAGACTCCCACATGCGCCCGACTGGGATCCACCCAGCACGCCCACCAGGGGCAATGCTCTGCCCCTCTGGGGCGTCGCTCTGCCACGACCAGAGCCACTCTAGCACCTAGGGCAGAGGCCAAGGAGCCATCCCCAGCACCCGGGCCATCTTTGCTCCAATGGAGCCTTGGCTGCGGGAGGGGAAGAGAGAGACAGAGAGGAAGGGGGGGCTGGAGAAGCAAATGGGCGCTTCTCCTATGTGCCCTGGCCGGGACTCGAACCCCGGTCCCCCCACATGCCAGGCCGACGCTCTACCGCTGAGCCAACCGGCCAGGGCCATGAAAACCAAATTTAAAAAAATATAGAAAATAGCCTGACCAGGTGGTGGCGCAGTAGATAGAGCGTCGGGTTGGGATGCAGAGGACCCAGGTTCGAGACCCTGAGGTCACCAGCTTGAGCGTGGGCTCATCTGCTTTGAGCAAAAGCTCACCAGCTTCAACCCAAGGTTGCTGGCTTGAGCAAGGGGTTACTCAGTCTGCTGAAGACTCATGGTCAAGGCCCATATGAGAAAGCAATCAATGAACAACTAAGGTGTTGCAACACACAACAAAAAACTAATGATTGATGCTTCTCATCTCTCCGTTCTTGTCTGTCTGTCCCTGTCTATCCCTCTCTCTGACTCTCTGTCTCTGTAAAAAAAAAAAAAAAAAAAAATATATATATATATATATATATATATATATATATATATATACACACACACACACACACACATAGAGAGAGAGAGAGAAAATAAAAATTCCCTTGACTTTTTTCTTGTGAAAATAAATGGGGGCCCTGGCCAGTTGGCTCAGTGGTAGAGCGTCGGCCTGGCATGCGGGGGACCCGGGTTCGATTCCCGGCCAGGGCACATAGGAGAAGCGCCCATTTGCTTCTCCACCCCCCCCCCCGTCCTCTCTGTCTCTCTCTTCCCCTCCCGCAGCCAAGGCTCCATTGGAGCAAAGATGGCCCGGGCGCAGGGGATGGCTCCTTGGCCTCTGCCCCAGGCGCTAGAGTGGCTCTGGTCACAACAGAGCTTCGCCCCTGGTGGGCGTGCTGGGTGGATCCCGGTCGGGCGCATGCGGGAGTCTGACTGTCTCTCCCC
This sequence comes from Saccopteryx bilineata, assembly GCF_036850765.1. NCBI lineage: Eukaryota > Metazoa > Chordata > Mammalia > Chiroptera > Emballonuridae > Saccopteryx > Saccopteryx bilineata. The sequence continues at coordinate 10,019,695 of NC_089500.1, read as the reverse complement.
GTTTCCAGCTTCAGAAAAATACAAAAAAAAAAAAAAAAAGAAATGGGTATTTTTATACTTTTTCTCAATTCTGAAGGGTCCTTGAACACATTTTGGAACATCTGTGGCTGCATGATATTAAACATTTTAAAATAAATATACTTATAAATACATTATAATAAAACAGTACAACCCAACTTAGCAGAGGCAGGTACTTTCAGAACTGAAACTCGCCTCCTGAGCTGCTGCTGGTCACAGAGAACCAACATTCCGACAGTTATGACTCCCTCTGCCACAGGTACGACTTATCCGCTTCCAGGTACAATACCAGGCGTTGAGTCAATGTGGTGTTTTAAAAAGAAAAAAAATCCACTAATTTCCCTAACAATTTGACTCAGGGGTTTTATTTTCCTTCTCCTAAGAAAAAAGTGAGCATAAAAAATTAAAAAGTTGTACAAGAATTGAGCCCAAAAAATGAAAACTAGAATTCGCCTTGTGATATTTTCCTGTTTTTGGTGAAGTCTGATTTTTGTGTGATGATACCTGAAGGTCTACAATCCCTTTATCCAAAAACTTTTACCCAGATGTGTTATCGAATTTACAATTCTTTGCATTTTGAACAGGAAATATGGGGGCACAGGTGGGATGTTATGAAACACTTCCACAGAATCTGGGGCGAGATCTAGAATCCTACCCATCTGTAGTTCTTCAGGTGGAACGATCGGATGGTTCATGAAATGGCATGAATAAAAACTATAATCATCTCATGTTGGTTCACATTGGATTTTGCTGGCAAATGGATAATGGCACCAAATTTATAAATTAAAAACAAAAAAGCACCTTAATTTTTAAAGCTTTTTGGACAAGGAATTGTGGCCCTCTGACCTAACGAGCCCACTCCCTGAGATGGTGACCGCCACACATCAGCTCTCGTGCCTGGGCCGCAGTGGGGCTGGGGGCATCATCTCCCACCACAGAACAGTGGTCTTCCATTTGTTCGGGGCAGTAGATTCTATACAGTCACAGTACTGTCTATGAGGACACCTTGAGAAATGAATATTGAACTATTGTTAATTACTTTTATTAAATGAGACACCATCTTGGACTAGATTTCCATATACCCGCAGAAAGTGCAAACATTCAAGGGACATTTATGAGAAAGGAATATGGTTGGGAAAATCCAGATATAAACGCAACTGCTTTCTGCGAATTAGAAAAACATAGCTCACTCCATTTTCGAGGCCACACAATACGACACCACAGAGTTTGCAGACGCTGGCTACCTAAGGCTAATAATGTTCATGACACGTTCAGAAAAATACAAAAAAAAAAAAATGTTCACGACATGGGAGGGCGTCACCCCCCCGCCATCCACGACACTGAAATCACCCCAAGCAGCTTAGATATTAACTAGTAATTTCTCCTGTCTTTGATAGTGTTTAACTATGCCATTCTCAGATCTTCATTAATAAGACCCCATGGATGAAAGCCATTAAACATCTTACTTTCAAAAAATTAAGTCATTTTAAAGTGAAGAGGTTCAAAAACTCAAGAGCAAAAAAAGAAAAAAAAATGACTTTGCCACCATTTTTCGGTCTTTAATCTTTTGTAGAGTTTTTTCTTTCTTTTATAACAATAAAAAACTTTCTTCTTCAAAAGCAGTGGTCTGTTCTCACCCAGGTGAGGTGGAGTAGGCTACTGAAGACACACACTGACCTTGCAAGGAGGGGCAGCACCCTGCCACGGAGGTGGCTGTCCTTACAGAGGGTACGATGGTGGGGTGGAGCAGGTCACATTGGCTAAAACTCGTCATAGGCACTTACTGTGGAAATCCATTCAATGAACAACAAAACACAGTCTGGAAACTGCACCCACCGGGCCACGAGGTTTCCAGAGAGCTACGCCAAGAGAATGCTGGCTGCACTTCCTTAACATGCGGTTCAAGATCGCTCTTGGGGTCACGGGAAGCGTCACAGAGAGACGGGGCGGTCCTTTTATTTCAAAACAAGTACCTTCAAATTCGGCTTTGCTGTCCCAACTTTTTTTTTTTTATCTTAATGAGTGAAATTTAAATATGCTATGCCAGCCTTTTCTAAAAGCTACACATATACTACGAGAAGAATGTCACATTTCTTCATTTTTTTTTGTTTTCATTAATTCATGGATGAATTGAAAAAAGTCAAGTCCAAAATTTTTAACTGGTCTTTTTTTTTTTCTTTCTTTTTTTACAAAAATATGACAGTAGTATAAGCAAAACTGGAAGGAAGAGAAGAGACTAAAGCCAGATGGAATGAGACTTTGGCTCTTGTGGCTAGTGAAGAAATTGTAAACGTGTAAGTTTCTAAGATTTTATTTCTCTTCAAAGAAACATTTTAGGAGGCTGCGTCTCCCCCAGGAGTGAGAAATGAGACGTATCCTAAGTATTTGAACCTAGAGGAGTCAAGAACGCAGTGTTTTTCCTCCGGGAAAATACCGACCTCCTTCCTGTCTCTGCCTGGCTCTCTCCCATCCCCCGGGGGCATTTGGGATCAAAGAGGGAGAGCCTCTCGCCAGTGCCCACCAGCACGCAGCACAGTGAGCCCCGCACATTAGTATTCGGACTCACCAGGACATGTAAAACTCATCGTGAATAAAATAACACCAATTTAAAGAGAGAAAGAAAAAAAAAAAGGCCCCAGAAACTCACAAACTGCCTTTCATGGAAGGTTTTAAAAAGTCTTCACATCGTCACTTGTGTCATAAAGTACATTTCTGGACTTGATCTATATTGGGCGGAGGGGAGATTAACAAGAAAAAATGCAAGTGATCACACTGGAATCCTGTCCTTGACCCTACTTACACCTGTCAGTTCCCACACCGTAGTCACCTCCCCACCCAGGGGTCGGCTGCGCTCCTGGTCCATGTTTGCATAGTATTGATAATTTGATAATATGGTTTGGAGTTGACCTCCACTCCCTCGCTCGCAGCCAGGTTGCAGAAGACCTCTGGTCCCATCTGACATATTCAAAAGCAATACACAAGTGTCTGTGGGCCGAAAACTGGGTCCCATCCAGCAGCAAGCTGCTCGCACTCCTTAGAAACACTCTTTTCCCATGGTTTAGGCGGTTTTGTCTGCAGTTACATATTTTGCTCTTTCTACCATGCAGCGACGGATTATGTTGTCAAAACTCCCAAGGTAAAACAAAGAGAGCATACGGAAGAGGCCCATGGTGACCACCTGTAAGATAAAGACAGACCCGTGAGCTCGGCCAAGAGTACAATACAATAGCTCGTTTCAAGAGATTCTAGGATATGTCTCTAATAAATGGTTTCTGAGCCACGTCTTCTAATCTGCTGCAAGGGTAAGTATAATGAAAACTTTGTCAGTGTCAGTGAAACACTGAGGACAGAAGCTGTCTGCTCTGAATGAGACCCTGATTCGTGCTGGATACGTAACAAAAGAATATAAGCCCAGTTAATAAATGTTAATGAAACAAAGAATGAAATGGGTATTCCTAGTAGTCCTGGGTTCTGAGAGTGAGGGAAAATCCACTCCCACATCTCAATCATCCAAACTACAATCAAGGCTCCTTGGTTTAAGATTTGTGGTCTGGCCTGACCTATGGTGGCGCAGTTGATAAAGCATCGACCTGGAATGCTGAGGTCGCTGGTTCAAAACTCTGAGCTTGCCTGGTCAAGGCACATATGGGCATTGATGTGTCCTACTCCTCCCCATCTTCTCTCTCTCTTTTTAAAAATGAATAAATAAAAATATAATATATATTTATACATATAATTACAAGTGCACAACTATGTGAATTGTGCACTTAAAAAAAAAAAGATTTGTGGTCTGATCACAGAATTGGACCCTACACCAGGCGCTGAGAACAGTTGCAGGCCAGGCCTCCGGGAGCTTACTCCCTAACTGGAAAAACAATCAATGGGAGAAAGACAACTATCATTTGAAAGATATTGTGTGGACCGTTAATGACATGGGCCTGTGACTTCAAGACAAATTGGCAGTTTTTGTGGCCAGTGTAAAAATTCTGCTTTCCATGAGACTGTCAGCTAGCTTCCCAATAGGTGAAGGCTTTGATAAGGGGCTGGAAAGCTATTCTGTATGACATCGTAATGGTGGATACATGTCACTGAAGGCCATGGTTTACATTTGGGCTCACTCTGTTTTATGCATCCGTCCTCTGGGCTTACCTGCTGGAGCCCTTCGGTAATAGAAGTGACAGGCGCCATTCCACAGGTCAGGGACGAGAGCATGTACCCATCCGAGCCAATGGAGCTGTTGAAATTTCCTTGCTATGTAGACGGACGAGAAAAGAGAGAGGCAATTGTGGTTACCACAAAGGGAATCCACTCAACGTTTCAGAAACAGGGAAGTGTGCCCGTTCCCTTTTACGCAGAACGAGAGGTTAGCAGATCACAAACCGCGACTTGGAAGTGAACGTGGCCCCTGCAGAGAGGCTGAGTGGCTTGATGGAAGGTTCTCAAACTGTGGGTCGGTCCACGGAGCCTGGGTGTCCCTTGGGGGTGGGGGAGGGGTCCACGTGGACAAAACGGTGGTCATAATAACATAAAAGCAATAATGGGCGCTGGCCAGTTGGCTCAGTGGAAGAGCGTCGGCCTGGCGTGCAGGAGTCCCAGGTTCGATTCCTGATCAGGGCACACAGGAGAGGCGCCCATCTGCTTCTCCACCCCTCCCCCTCTCCTTCCTCTCTGTCTCTCTCTTCCCCTCCCGCAGCCAAGGCTCCATTGGAGCAAAGTTGGCCCGGGAGCTGAAGATGGCTCTGTGGCCTCTGCCTCAGGTGCTAGAATGGCTCTGGTTGCAACAGAACGACGCCTCAGGTGGGCAGAGCATCACCCCCTGGTGGGCATGCTGGGTGGATCCTGGTCGGGCGCATGCGGAGTCTGTCTGCCTGCCTCCCCGTTTCCAACTTCAGAAAAAAGAAAAAAAAAAGCAATAATGGACTTTTTCACCCAGTGATATTTGTGAAATGCTGCCGGCACAGTAGCACTAACCACAGCAGTGGCCCCTCCGTGGCCATACACGCCAGCCGTAGTGAACATACAAAGAGATCAGAAATGTTAACAAACCCTGTAAAGTTTTAAAATGTCAGTTTTTGCTTTAAAATGCCCTTGATAAGGCAGTCATATGAATTGTTTGGTTCAATCTTCTCCCTTGGGGATATGTCTTCTTAATATTCTGTACGACAGAAAGAAAAGTGTGCACCCACACTGTTGCCGGCTGTGCACCCACCTCACGGGGCTGCGCCCGGAAGAGAAGCCCCCACCTGCGGTGTAACCCATGAAATGCTGCTTTCCTCACGGAGCGCCGTTTTGACCCAAAGCAACCATGAACGGCCAGCCTACGGTCTCACGCTCAGGTATTTGAAAGATATTGTGCGGACCGTTAATGACATGGGCCTGTCATTTCAAGACAAATTGGCAGTTTTTGTGGTCAGTTTTAAAATCCAAGCTTTCTGTGAGATTGTCAGCTTTCCAATAGGTGAAGCCTTTTATAATTGAATTATAACTATATAATTGTTATATAATCAAACACATTTCTATTATTTTAAATTATATACAAAACATAATTGTAATTAAAATTTGTAATTGCAACTTTTTGGATAACTCAAATGTCATTGGATAACTCGGCGAACCCATATTTTCCAAATGCCTAATGCATGACGTTACAAAATCATGAATGGGTGCAAAACATTCAAAGTGCAAAGACCATTGGGATTTTAATGCGACAGAGAACAAAAAGTTTATTAATGGAGTTCCCAATGCCACACTGCAACTAACCTTTAAGAAACTACTATTCATCCAGTTTAATACTAAAAAAGAATGCCCAGAGTGATCTAAAAAGCCTGTAAAATGCCCCTCCCTTTTCTAACTACATATCTGGGTAAGGGCAGATTTTCTTTATATTCTTTATTTTTTTAAGATTTTTATTTATTCATTTTAGAGACAGAGAGACAGACAGACAGACAGAGAAGGGAAAGAGATGGGAGGAGGAGCAGGAAGCATCAATTCCCATATGTGCCTTTACTGGGCAAGCCCGGGGTTTTGAACCAGCAACCTCAGTGTTTCCGGTCAACACTTTATCCACTGCATCACCACAGGTCAGGCCTATCTGCTTCATTCAAAACCACATATGAGAGCAGACTGAACTGAGAAGCAGCTCCGAGAACCCAGCTGCATCCCAGAGCACAGACACTGAAGAGACGACTGCAGCATCAAACAACGCCCCTTGTCTCACCCACGGTTTGTTCTAAAAAAGGATGGTTGCAAAAATATTACATTACAAGGTAATGGGTTTATTATGGCTATTATAAGTGAATTAATAAATATTTTTAAAAATTGGTTTCCATTTCTAATATGGCAAATATAACCCATGGGAACAAAAGCTCTCTGGGGCTGTCAAGCATTTAGAATAGAAAGCGGTTAAGAGGTGAAGACGTTAGAACGGCACCCGACTAAAGGAATCCGGACAAATGCAAAGAGCTGTTTCAGATCATTAAGAACACCAAGTATGTTTGCTTTCATCGAGATAAGCAGGAAAAAGAAAGTCCGCCTCGTCCATGGGGGCCGCCTTTCTATGCCTTCAAACACAGCCGGACAGAGTTCGTCCAACGTCTGCATATGTTTTTATCGAGTTCCGATACTTCTCGCATTCTGCCCAGGTTGGCCTCAGACACAGTGGCCTGACGCTTCTTGTCCCAATGGTCCCCAAATTTCCTAAGTTCAATGTGGGCCTCAGGTCTACAGACAGCCCTCGTAACTGGCTATTTCTCTGTGCTTGGGTTAAAAGGAATGTTGTCAGAAGTCTGGGGCACATGCGTTGTTCTATCAAATGGCATGTGTCTTCCTAAGGTGCTGTTGTGGGCCCCAAATAAACTCAGTAGCCCAGAAGCACATTAGCTGGGGTTGACGGGGGGATGACCCAGTAGGCTGGGTGCACTTGCCTCTTAGTGAACATTTGGGAAAATGATCCCGGGAAGCAGGAAGGTGAAAGAGAAACCTATGAGTCTGGCAACGAGGTACCTAAAAAAATCTACACCTGCAAGTCCTGTGGGCAAGAGAAGGAAGGCCGCAGGCCACCTACTGTGCACAGAACACCCTTCTGACCCATCACAGAGATGTCTCCTTTTCCTTCTTTTTTTTTTTTGCATTTTTCTGAAGCTGGAAACGGGGAGGCAGTCAGACAGACTCCCGCATGCGCCTGACCGGGATCCACCCGGCATGCCCACCAGGGGGCGATGCTCTGCCCATCTGGGGTGTTGCTCTGTTGCAACCAGGGCCATTCTAGCACCTGAGGCAGAGGGCATAGAGCCATCCTCAGTGCCCGGGCCATCTTTTTGCTCCAATGGAGCCTCGGCTGCGGGAGGGGAAGAGAGAGACAGAGAGGAAGGAGAGGGGGAGGGGTGGAGAAGCAGATGGGCGCTTCTCCTGTGTGCCCTGGCTGGGAATCGAACCCGGGACTCCTGCACGCCAGGCTGATGCTCTACCACTGAGCCAACCAGCCAGGGCCTCCTTTTCCTTCTTAAAGAGCTAGCGTTCCCAGACACCCCCACTGATCAATGTGTTCCTAAGGTTAAGATACAGAATTCGTTTCCAGAAGGCCACTAATTAACATAATATGGAACTCAGGGAAGAAAAGTCCCATATTAGATATGATAAACCTGACTGGCCAAAAAAAAAAAAAAAAAAAGAAAAGAAAGAGATAGAATAATTTATGTTTGGAAATAGACCTTGGGACAAATATTTTTTCCAAAATACAGAACTAGAGCTATTAATAGAGAAAGCCAGGACTGAACTTACTATGGCATCTTTAACGATCTGTTTGGCCACTTGCTCTGGTGTACAAATAGACGAGGTCTCTGATATCAGCCGGGTTTCCAAAGGCTGCAGTGGAGAAACAGACATGTCAGCACCATGCAATTAAAGAAATTGGTAATTCTTACAGCATTTCCCACTCCCCCCCCATACACTCCCGGTTTATAAATAATTACAGTTTTATACCTTTGAGTAGATTCTTATTTTTTTGGAAGTAGGTCCATCTGGATTCTAAATCAGTGTCTACCTGGTCACCATGTAAAACTCAGCCCTGTAGCTGACCCCAGACAAGGAGGCACTGGCCACACTCTCTGTAGGACTCTGGGTCTCAGCTCCAGTGGGGACCATCAGAGCTTGAATAAGAATAGTCACTGTTACATGACCAGAAACATCCTTCCTTGCTGGCCCAACACCTGACATATGGTGTTTACGCAGAGCCCAGCCTGGGCACCCTGGGCTGTGTGCTGTGCCGCCTGCATCTCTGGGCCTCCTGGTCTCCCAGGCCAGCGGAGGGCTGAGACCTGACCTCCAGACAGAGTGCAGGTCCCAGGCAGGCAGAGCCGCGGCTCTGTTCTGCGCTGCAGCTGTTTCTTAAAGGACCTGCGGAGGAGGTGACCAGGAGACGGGAAGAGCTAATACTGAGTGGTCCCTCCCATGGCTGTATGCTTGTTACTGGGTTGGGGCACCAGAACCCCAAATCTGAGCCTTTGTTGAAGGTCCATCTCAGTTATCACCAAGATGAAAAAGCCTTGCGTGAATTCTTAACAGGCAGTAATTTCTCTTCTCATCTTTGAACATTTCTACTTTAATATTTATGATAACTACTTAGGTGTTTACAATTTACCTCCTAAGTTCTTTGTGAACAGGGTCTTCTTTTTTCCCCCTTTTCTTTCTTCTTCTTCTTTTTTTTAATAATCATTGTGGCAACATGCTCACAAATGCTCAAAAATTCTTTAAAAGGGGATTTCAGAAGGGTCAAAACTGAAGCCTTCACCTGCATGAAACTGTAAATTGTATTTACCACGAAGGCTTAAAAGCATTAAAATTAAAACCAGAAATATCTTCTTAAAATAGAAAAGCACTTCAGAAACGTCCGGTTTTTCTCGATAAGCCTGAATAAAGAGGAAGGAGCCAACATCCACTCTCTCAGACCGCCAGGCTGTGTAACCACAAGTGACCAGTTGCTCATTAGACTTAAAAGCACTATGGCGCCCCCTAAAGGGCTCACAGACCAATGTAGGATCTGATGTGCCCCAAGAAGTAGGAAAAGCCTGACCAGGCGGTGGCGCAGTGGATAGAGCATCGGACTGGGATGCAGAGGACCCAGGTTCGAGACCGGGCCCGACATCACCAGCTTGAGCGCGGGCTCATCTGGTTTGAGCAAAATCCCACCAGCTTGAGACCAAGGTCACTGGCTCCAGCAAGGGGTTATTCGGTCTGCTGAAGGCCCACGGTCAAGGCACATATGAGAAAGCAATCGATGAACAACTAAGGTGTTACAACACGCAATGAAAAACTAATGATTGATGTTTCTCATCTCTCTCCATTCCTGTCTGTCTGTCCCTGTCTATCCCTCTCTCTGACTCACTCTCTGTCTCTGTAAAAAATAAATAAATTAAAAAAAAAAAAAAAAGAAGTAGGAAAGAAAACCAATGTTAACATCAAAATAAAAATCTTCCCAGGGATATCTCCACCCTTCGTCAGCACTGGCATCAAGCTAAAGGATGGCTTACCAAACGCTGCAAATCTGCTTAGCAGATTCCCCGCTTATTCTGGGACAGACATTGGGCTCACATTTACTTCTCTGAAATAGTAGTAATTTTACAAAGAGAGAACCAAAGAGAAATGAATAGGAAAAAAGGCTTCTATTGAATAAATCATGAACATCTTTTTTGCAACTACACTGTCTACGGAGCATCGGTGCCCATTTTCGAGCTATGAAGAGTCACATTAAGAATTATAAGACTCCTTTGCTCAGAGCGTGAGTGACTACTGCACACCCAGGCACAGAGGGGCTCCTCTGAACAAAATGTGAAGCTTGCCTTCAGCTCAGGACCACCGCCAGCAGTCGCGGTCTATAACGGAAATGTCCAGTGGTGGGAAGCCCTGGTAAAAAGCAAAGCCAGAGGATTGTGAATGCCTGGGGTAGGGGTGCTCCCAGAGATACAGGGGGTCAATGACCTCTGAACAAAAATGGGAAGAAACAAAGGAGTAAGCCACTCAAACATCCAGAGGGGACAGCAAAGCGAAACTCACAGGTGATGACAGGCCTGAACATCAGAGGAGGAGGAAATGCCGTGGGCAGGGATGTGGCCAAGGTCCAGACACCGCGGGGCCTCATTAGCCACAAGATCTCAGGAGCCGCTAGAGCCACAGTCCCCAGTACGGAGCTACCACCAACACGAGCGCAATATTTCACTTTAACTGTGAATCGGTTATCATGAAGTAAAATTAAAAACCCATTTTCTCAATCTCACTCACCACAGTTTGGGTACTCAAGAGCCACAATGTGACTACCATAGTAGAGAGACCGTGAAAGACACATTTCCATCATTCCAGAACATTCTATCAGACTGTGCTGCCCAGGAGGTGTTTGGCCTATTGGATTTCCTTTTTTTCTTTTTCTTTTTTTGCCACAATAGGGGTTTTTGTTTTGTTTGTTTTTGTTTTTAGGTGAGAAGAGGGGAGATAGTGAGGCAGACTCCCACATCCCACATGCACCCTGGCTGGGATCCACCCAGCAAACCCGTCTAGGGCCAATGCTTGAGTACTGAGCTATTTTTAGCACCTGAGGCTGATGTACTCGAATCCAAGTTATCATCAGTGCCTGAGGCAAGGCTCGAACCAATCCATCCACTGGCTGCAGGAGGGGAAGAGGGAGAGAAAGGGAGAAGGTGGGGAGAGAAGCAGATGGTCGCTTCTCCTGTGTGCCCTGACCAGGAATTGAACCTGAGACATCCACACACCAAGTTGATGCTCTATCCATTGAGCACCGGCCAGGGCCACAATAGGATTTTAAACAGGGGAGTGACAAGACCTGACTTCAGCTTTAAAAGGATGACAAGCAACTCTAAGAACAGACCCCAAATGAGAGGAGGGGAAGCAGGCAGACCAGTTTTGAAGGCTAGTAAAGTTGTATGGGCAAAAATATCAGTGGTTGTCACTGCTGGAATGATAGTGACATGTGCAGTTAAAAAAAAATGAATTACCACAAGGGAGGATCAAGCTGGCTCCTCCGTTCCCCCGTTCCCAGGTAATGAGATGAAAATAATGAGGGGAACGGGAGGGAATCAAAGGCTCCATTTCGGAAACATGAAGTCGGAGGTGCCCATTAGACCTCCCCAGGGAGACAGCAGAACAGCAACCGGGGAGAGAAGATGCGTTTTGGACACTATCATCTCTTTAGTTAAAAATACAGGCTGCACCTCTCCGTCATAAAGAAAATACCTGACTCACTCCACAAGGCTTCAAAAGGTCATTAGCCAGACTCTTGGCATTTGAAAATATGGCTGTGTTCTCGAAGGTTTCAAATGAAAGTGTTCCAGAAAGTTCAGAGGCCTCTAGCTCGCACATTAAATGGAAAGGAACTCAATTTTCTGACTGATGGAAAGGCCCGCGGGCTGGAGGGTGGAGAGAGAAAAATCAGGAAAGAGGCTTCTGGTGTCAACACGGGGCACAGAGGAGAATTTACCTTTGTTTTGTTTTCTTCTGCAAACCCAGGTGTGTCTGTGTCGGGCGGGTAGGCAACGGTGACATAGACGTTGTATGGCTTCACCTGTGTTTCAGAAACAAAAGTTACCCCTTCAGGAGTCAAGACACTGCTCCGCGTCCTCCTCACCGGCCCGCACTGGGTGCCAGGCATTCACACGGAATAAACACTGCCCAGGTTCCCTCCAAAGCGGCCAGGACCCGCAGGAGATCCTGTTGGAGCAGAACCACCACTGCTGAGGTGGGAAATGCCTTTCATGAAGATCACTTAGAGATAAAGACAAAACACCCTGATGTCTGCTCCAGAAGACAGCTGGTCCCAAGGTATGGCCACTCACCCCCTTCTTAGTTTCTTCCCTTCTGCTGCTGCAAGTGAGAGAAATGACAAAGGGACAATGCTAAAAGGAGTCCCCTTCATCTCCCCGCCCTCCGCACGCCCTTCCGGCTCTGGGTTCAAGGCTACGGCCCAGGTCTGCTGCCTTGCGTCTGCCATCAGACTGCAAGTCTGTGTTCCTCTCACTGCTTTTGGGGATCCTGGGAAGCTGGTTTCATCTACAAAATATTTTGGGGTCACTCCTTAGCCTTGCCTGTGTCCTTCTCATGACACCAATCCAGGGATGGCATGCCCCCAAGAAGTTACTTGTTCAGGGATCCTCTGTGCAGCCAGCCCTGCCTGTGAGGGGCTCAGGAGGCACTGCCCCCATCTCAAAACTGGCCAGCAGGAATCTTCCCGAAGGTGGAACCCCATGGACAGCCCATCCCTCATGTATGTACAGAAACGCCTTCCAGCTTCTCTTCACAGCCCCTCCCCTATGTGAACTCCACCTCGCCTCTGGGTGGTATGCAAAGAGACGTCCTCGGGTGGTGTGCAAAAAGATATCCTCCGGTGGTGTGTGGTGTGCAAAGAGACATCCTCAGGTGGTGTGCAAAGAGACATCCTCGGGTGGTGTGCAAAGAGACATCCTCAGGCTTGTTTACCTCACACTTAAAGCCAGGCCTCCACACTTAAACTTCCCTGCTCATAAACAGCCTCGCCAATTCCAGAAGATTCCCTGCTGGTTGGGTGGGATACACCCTTTCCCAGGCCCTGCTCTACCCTGACTGTTCAGGACTCTATGGGCCACAGTTCATACCATCAAAGTCTCTGCCATGGCTTTTGTTTGCCATTGGCTCACTATTTGGTCTCCATGAGAGGGACGTGGACAGACAGCTGGTAGGAATGTCAGCCACTGTGCTCTCAAGGAGACTGACAAAGCACAACAGGACTGCCTAACGCCCCGCCCTCCCCTCGGAGACCGTCCCAGGGTCCCTGTTCATGTATTGCCTTCTTCTCCCTGGGTCCCCCGTGGGGACGATGCTGAAGCCTGTGGGAGGAGCTCTAGGGGCCCGAGGAACCTGCAGACAGAAGGTCCCAGCAGCCAGCCGGGGAAGAGCAACAGGAAAGGTGCCGTCTGTCGGTTGGGCTCGCCCGCGACCAGGGCGTGAGAGCTCATGCACTCTGCTGCACGGAAGGGCATGTCGCTTCAGGGCCCGGCTATGCTCGTAAATCGCGCTGGACCCCAGCCAGGCAGCGAGGGCAGAGAGCAAGCAAGTTCCCTGCTACTTGTTTCCGAGACAGTGACTTTACAAACTGTCTCCCCTGGCCTTACCCTCCGCTGCGCACAGACCAAGAGACTCACGTGTGGGACAGGAAACTGAAAGTAACGAGTAAACAAGACAAGCAAACAAAAGCTCATAGACACAGACGACAGGATGGTGGTGACCAGAAGGAAAAGGGGCATGAGACAACGAACGGTAAAGGCGGCCAAGTATATGGCAGCAAATGATAAGCTGATTCTGGGTGTGGGCACACGATGCAAAATACATATCATATATCATATGAAACCTATATAATTTCATTAACCAATGTCACCCCGATAAATCTAATAAAAAAGATTTTTTAAAAAGCCAACAGGGGACTTCTCAGAACTGGACCTTCTGAAGCCTGATGTGGACCTCTCAGACAGTCACTTCTGCACTGCTTCCCCCACCAGTAAGGGTGTGGCACATAGTCAACGTAAGACAGCATGTCGAGGCAGTGTTTCTCAAAGCCAGGGTGATGGCTGAGCCTCCACATAATTAAAACAGGGTTTCAGAACTGCTTTCTCCCTGGGTGGGCAGAGACGGCCAGGGCTGGGAGAGACCAGTCCCAACCCTTTTCCGCTGAAGTGTCCTCTCGGTAATCACCAAGCCAGAGGACACTCTCCCCTCTGGCTGGATACCTCCGCCAGCCAGTTAGCTAACTGTTTCATGTATTCATCCAACAAGCGCTTACTGAGTTACGACTCTGTGTTGGCCTTGTTCTAAGAATGAGGCACACGGGATGTGAAGATAACTCTAAAACAGAGTCCCTGCTCTCACGGAGCATACAGTCTCCTGAAATTCTTGGTCCAGTAATTTGCTAAAATCCAAATACTACGTTAAACTAATAGCTATCCTTTCCTTTAATTGGTGGCTAATCCCACCACCCCAGCAGAAAAGGAAAGGAGGTTAGTCTGGCTTCGCCTGTTCTTGCTAAGACAATGCTGACTCCAGAAATCACACCTTCTCCTAAGAATGGACAAGGCAGGACGTCACTAACTGATTCCCCGCTCACCCAGCCGCTGTCTGCTTCTCCTGGTCCCCCCCGCCCCCCGCCCCTCTGCTGCACTTCCTCAATATCTATCACTTCTGCGCTAGTGCCCGGACTCGGTCTCAACAGAAAGACAACCGCCTGCTCAGGAACTGATTGGTTATCAGAACAGTCCCACCTACAACATGTTACTCCTAATGCCACCCAAGCAAAGACGTGGGGGCTGGAAAGAAGGTGGGAGCTGGCGGCAAAGCACAGACGTGAACTTGGGCTTCCTTTCAGGCCATGTGGGGACAGGTGGAGTCCGTGGGGGCGAGCAGGATATCGGGACAAGAGAAGGAAAGAAGGACCCCTCGTTTTCTTTTCTTTGGTCTCTGTTCCCCCCCATAAAAAATTAACTTTCAAAATCTTTAAATGATGTATTTATTTACCCAAAAGACTGACTTTTTAAAAAGAAAAACTACTGCAACCAAGCATTCTTTTCAGAATTACTTATCGTTTATAAAACTTTTTTAGGGTCTGACTTTAGTTTTGGGGCGGGGGGGGGGGGCGGGAAACAGGAAGACTTAAGAGTTGAACCAAAAATGATTCTCTCAAGTACTTAATGTTTGAGCAGTTCTTTAAAGGTGTGTCTCACCACCACCTTGGCCAAAGAGACTCCATTACCCAGGTTTCAAAAACACAACACCGGAAGTTTGTATAGAAATATTTGTCCTGCCTGACCAGGCAGTGGCGCAGTGGATAGATTGTCAGACTGGGATGCGGAGGACCCGGGTTCAAGACCCCGAGGTCTCCAGCTTGAGCGCGGGTTCATCAGGTTTGAGCAAGGCTCACCAGCTTGAGCCCAAGGTTGCTGGCTCAAGCAAGGGGTCACTCGGTCTGCTGTAGCCCCCCCACCCCCTGGTCAAGGCACATATGAGAAATCAATCAATGGACAACTAAGGAACCACAACAAAGAATTGATGTTTCTCATCTCTTTCCCTTCCTGTCTATCTGTCCCTATCTGTCCCTCTCTCTGACTCTCTCTGTCTCTGCCACAAAAAAAATAAAAAATTTAAAAAAATTAAAAAAAAAAGTAATATTTGTCCTGATGCAAATTCCACAATGAACAAACTAGATCTGAATTACTGAGTTCACTTCCCCCCAAACCTACTCTTCATGGTACGGGTACTTTATTTTACCTCTTGTTTACAAGAGGACGTTGTAATGGAGTCGGGACATGAACAGAAGTCAGGCTGACTGGCAGGGCTAAGCTGGCGACTTGCAGCGTGTGAACCCCGCTGGTCACAAAGAGGCCGCAGGGGCTCTGCATTCGCTGCTTGCATTCTGGTCCATCTTCTTTACTAACATCTCCGTTTTACCTCAGGGGAAGCCAGGCCACACTCATTGTACATGTTGCCCTAAATGAGGGAATCCTCAGGTGAGCTCTCCGAGACAAGACGTGGGGACGGAAAGCCCTAACAAGTGCATTTTGTCATTTCCAAAACACCCCTTCCTCTATTAGGCTTCTAAGACTAAAGCCAAAGGCAAAGGCAACCAGCCAGACAAATCGGGCCACTTCTGACCTGATTTACAGACACATCTGCCGCTGCAGGAGCCTGAAAGTGTGGGCTGTGTTACTATTTCGGTCGCCAAGTCACCATGTGGCTATGAGCAACTCAATGAACTTCTTGAGAAAACTCAGTCTTCTGATCTATAAGGGTAACCTCATCTGCCTCACATATTTCACAGAACTGTAAACATAAATAAAACAGTTATTCACAAAGGAAAACTTTCTTTTTTTTTTTCTTTTGTATTTTTCTGAAGCTAGGAACCAGGAGAGACAGTCAGACAGACTCCCGCATGCGCCCGACCGGGATCCACCCGGAATGCCCACCAGGGGGCGACGCTCTGCCCACCAGGGGGCGATGCTCTGCCCCTCCGGGGTGTCGCTCTGCCGTGACCAGAGCCACTCTAGCGCCTGGGGCAGAGGCCAAGGAGCCATCCCCAGCGCCCAAGCCATCTTTGCTCCAATGGAGCCTCGCTGCGGGAGGGGAAGAGAGAGACAGAGAGGAAGGAGAGGGGAAGGGGTGGAGAAGCAAATGGGCACTTCTCCTGTGTGCCCTGGCCGGGAATCGAACCCGGGACTTCCACACGCCAGGCCGACGCTCTACCACTGAGCCAACCGGCCAGGGCCGGAAAACTTTCAAAGTAAAAAGTGCAAAAGAAATACCAGTATTCTTGTTTGCAATTTTACAGTTGCCTGTGTCCTCTTGGCTAATCATATAACAACATATTATTGATTCAGAGTATTAAACAAGTTGATGAAAATGGCACTTGGGGCTGGTTCTTTTCAGAGGACAATGGTATGGTCTATCAATCCCTAACTGGCACCTCAGGATTCTGTCCCTGACCAGACAACTCATCCAGGGCAATGCTTGTCCAATACCTAAGCAGTATGGCCTCTGTCACATTCCGTGGAGGCCAATACCTAAGCAGTATGGCCTCTGTCACATTCCGTGGAGGGCTCTTCTAGGGTTTTCTAAGTCAGGGTCAGCAATCTATGGTCTGAGGGCCAAATCTGACACTCCACCTGTTCTTGTAAATAAAGTTTTATTAAAACACAGCCATACGCATTCATTTACGTCCTGCCCAGGCTGCTTTCCTGCATCACGGAGACTGGAGGAGTTAGGCCAGATACCAACCAGTCCCTAAAGGCCAAAAAAAAAAAAGATTTTTCCAACCCTTGAACTAAGTCATTAAATGAGATTTATAAAATCAGGTCGTAACTATTATATAAGAGGGTTGGCCACAATGAATTCTCTTCTGGGTTTCTAACATCATGATCTGGTGTTATATTTCTGCACATACTGCGATAGGAAAACTCTACCTTACCTTTTCTGTATGTGACTTTGCATAAATATGTGTGATGCTCTCTAAGCATCCCCATGTGACAATAATGCAGAGGTCTACTTCACACAGCTTAGGGGTGAGGCGGTCACACCAGGAAAAGCACTTACTTGGACACTAATCCTAACCTCACCCTTCTTCCACCAAATGTTCTATCAACTGTAAAAATAAAAAGCAACCATTTTTTTTATCAATACTCCTTTATGAAATTAAAATATTAGGATTAGGAGAGCCAAACGATTTTGTTTTAGCCCAACTTTCTCATTTTACAGGTAAGCAAACTGAGACCAACTTTGACGATGTCTCTAAAAGCAGAGAGCTAAGACAGCTTCAGCTCTCCCCTCGAACACATGAACACATGCTAATTGTATCATTCAGTCAGAAAGGACAGAGCTTTCTGCTAAAGGAACATCTCTAGAGAATAAAACATTTGGTTAGCCCTATTACTCACACTCACACAGTATTAGACCAATAATGCAATGAAGACATTAGTTGTACTCTGTGTATTAAAATTTAGCAAGCAAAATCCTTACAACCATTTTGCTTGTCACAACAATCAACATTTTATGCAACAACAAAAAAAAGTTAGCCTTTTAATTGCAACGTTCAGGCGCTGCGCCAGCTCTCATTCCCTAAGGTCAGATCGACACATCTGTAACCCAGTGTAGTAGCACATGTCAAGAAGCTACAAACCATAGGGGACCACTGGCCGAGCTGAGAGGAAACTACGAACCCGGTGACAGCGTTTACCTCCATCTGCAGGGCTTCGGCCAAGCCCCTGACGGCGAACTTGGACGAAGAGTAGGCTGTGTAACCGTAGAGTCCCACCTGTCCCGCCTGGGAAGAGAGAAAGACGATCCTGCCCACCCGGCGCTCCTTCATGGTGGCGATGACGGCTCGGCTGGGGTACACGCTGCCCAGGTAGTTCACGCTCATCAGCTTCTGCAGGGGGACAAAGAGGCCATGAGGAATGAGGAAGGTCAAGGCCCCCAGGCGGCCCGCGCCCTGCCCCAGGGGAATTCCGTCTGCTCTCCGATGGCAGCTCCACAGGAGCCCCTGACTGGGGAACTCGGTGGATTTGCTGAAGGAGCGAATGATAAAATGACCCTGTCATGAAATCTGTTTCAACCTGGCCTTGCGTTCTCACAGTGACCACAGTTTTAACAGGTCAAAGCTCGTTTCCTCCTGGAGGGTAATACTCTCTGTGCTCCTGACTCAGATTTATTACAGTGAACGGACACAAACACAGTCAGCCAGGCCGAAAGGCGCCAGGGCAGAGTCCACAGGACACCAGGTGCGGTTTCCGGAGCCCGCTGCCCGCAGTCCACACGGTGTGCTTACACCCCTCCCCTGGCAAGGAATTCGGACCTGAGAAGTACTGTGCACAGGCACTTCGTGCGCATGTGAACTTCAATAAAATTAAAACTAAAAACAAGGGGCCAAACAAAAGTAACAGAGATAGAATTTCTTTTGAATAAAAATGAACACTTAGCTTCAGAAAATGCATTGAAGGGGATAGTGTGAGTTCTAACAGGGCTCACCAAGGAAAGGCCCACTCCTGGACCTGACAGGACAAGGCACATGTGACCAAGCCCGAGGGGAGCGATCAGAGGGCCCTGGAAGGTGACAGTTCCCTGCGGCCTCCACGCAGGGCAGGGGAGGAAGAATCTTCCCATAGAGGGACTATGGACAGAGAGGGCCTCCTGGTGTGAGGCCTGGGGCTAGAATAAAGATTCCCAGGCACGGGGTTCTTGGGGTTAACAGGCCTTCCTTTTCAGAAGGCTAGATCGCACCAGGGTGGAGCTACTTCCAACATCCCCCTATCTGCCGCTTGAGTCCATTATCTGACCTGTCTCCCTCCTGCCCCCCACCCTCTATGGTCATCCAACACTCTACCTCCATCCATTTCCTAACATCACCATTTCTTCCCTTAGTGATCCCAAAAGCTCCTTAAAATCTCCCAGACCCAGAGAGAGACCCTTTAAGAACTGAAATGCAGACGCCGCCTCTGCCTCACCTAGCGTAAGACTCCTGAGAGGCTTAGATGAAAATCCACACTGCTCAGGGTGGCCCTCAAGGCCACTGCAGACCTGGGCCCTGCCACTCAGCCCACACAGGCCTGATCCTCGTTCATTCCTGGGGTTCTCTAAGCCCCTCCCACCTCGGGGCCCTGGCAGCAACTGGCTCTTCCTCCTGAGGTCCCTTTGTCCCCACTCTCCAGGTCTCAGACTGCCCCCGCCCCAGGCTGGGTCTTCGTCCACACCACCTAATGGCGTCCCTGGGCCCTTTCCCTTACCACTTCCCCACCGCACGCACCACAGGCTGAAGTCACACTGTGCTCTGCCTGCTCTTGAGGGGCCTGCCCCAGCCCCCCAGAGACTAGACTTTCCTTCCTTCCTCACTCCGCATCCCCAGGACTCAGCACCAGGCCAGACACCCGAAAGGCCTTCTCCGGTATCTGTGGTCGGATGAGTGCGAGGGAAGGAACAGCGCCTTTACTCAGCAGCCACTGCCATGGGCTGAGGGCCGTGCGTGCGTATGGTGCTGGCTCCTCACAGCCTTGGAAGCAGTCTGTCCAGTCTACAGAGAGGGGGGCTGGGGCAGGACAGAGCGAGAAGGGGCTGCCTGGGGCTACACGGTCAGCAAACGGGCAGACCAGACACCAGCAGACCTAGGAGCTAAACCTGCTTTGGCTGGATGCCCAAGTCCACCTTTTTCCCTGCTGCACCTGCCGGGATGGAGAGCAACGAAGAGTTACGTTATGTAGGTGGCTGCGGGGGGGGGGGGGGGGGGGGGGGGGGGGCGGGGGATGCTAGGGGCATGGGAAAGGGTGACTGGTTTGCTTTGGTTTTTTCAAACAAAAGAGAGAAATGGAAGGAAGGAAGGGAGGGAGGGAGGGAGGGAGGGAGGGAGGGAGGGAGGGAGGAAGGAAGGAAGGGAGGAAGGAAGGAAGGAAGGAAGGAAGGAAGGAAGGAAGGAAGGAAGGGGAAAGGAAGGGAGGGAGGGAGGGAGGGAGGGGAAAGGGAGGGAGGGAGGAAGGGAGGGAGGGAGGGAAGGGAAAAAAACAGTGTAAATGGGAGACTGAAGGTTGAGAGTAAAGTGAGTTTTTAAGAAAGATTAGAATTATGTAATTTTTAATGTTTCACGAGCTTCACGTTATTGTTATTGTCCTTTTCCCTTCCTCTCACCTGCTCCACACTGTCCCCTTGTCACTGACACCCACACACAGGCATCCCCTGGTGTGCCAGGCACTTAGTTTCTTCTATTCTTGTTCACAGTTACCCCGCAGCACACTCACTCGGTTATCTTCCTACGTCCTTCAGCCACACACACACACACACACACACACACACACACACACACACACCGGCCTGACTCCTCTGTCCCCCAGCAGACACACCCTGATTCCCAAAGTCTTCGGCTTTACAACTGAGCATTCATTGATGACCACCCTGCAACTAACAACACCTTGGTCTTCTCTACCCTCTGGACTCTGTGTAGGAGAGTCCACTGATTGTCCCTCCACACCGTCTTTCACACACAGATGCACACTCACTCACATACGTGAACACCACCTACCCCTTTTTCACTGACCATCTCTGGAGTCCCTCCCTCATTTCCTGCTGAGATCACTACTTTCCACAGCTGCTGAACTAATCTTCAGAACCCCCCTTTGATTACACACAGATACAGGTGTACGGGTCAGCTACCTTCACGCCTGGTTGATAAAGGAGCCCGAAGACTTTCGGGCCCCAGGTAAGGCAGTGTTCTGCTTATATTACCTCTGGACTCTCCTAACTTGACCTCAAACCCCCAAGTTCATGGCACTTTTGCACCGACCACCAGAAGCACGACATCTGAACAACTGCTCCAACAGTCTCCTTTTCTAAAGGGGACGCAATGTCACTTGGCAGAGGAAAGCACTCCAGACCCATTACGTACTATGGCGAAAGACCAAGAGAACGCTAAGAAAAAGATGGCTGATACAATGATAATAAAGAAACCGTTCGGGATATAAAGATTTCAGGTCTGACACCTATTTCCTGAGGGCTGAAATACAGAACTGAGGGAGGTTCCATGGCCAACTGGTATAAACATATAATCACGCCGATGACACATTAGCTTTTCATCTGGCTGGAGCACTCCTGCAGGGTCTGCTTCTCAGCTTTCTCGTGTCTACATGTTAAAGTGACCGACAGCTTGACACGAAAATCCTGCCCGTCTCGGCTTACACAGAGCTCTCTTAAAGAGATCGCCTCAGTGACCTGTCATTGTCAGCTATGTCAGGTCCGAGGGTCCATTCCCATTTCACAGCTGGGGAAACAGAGCTCAAGGGACTCGTCTAAACCCTTGAGGCTGGATGGTCACAGCCCTTGCTCCTACCTAAAGCTTCTGTGACATCTGGACACACTTCCTCTCTGCATCTGGAAAGCCGTCACCCAGGGCCTTGTTCTACTTCCGTGCATGGGCTACCCCCATGAGCAAAGAACAGATTTTTACTCACTTCAAAGGTACTGACTTCAAGATCTTCAAATTTCCCTGCAAGTGACATCCCTGCACAGTTTACAAGCATGTCCACTGGGCCCAGCTTCTCCTGTGCCTGGAAAGACATATCAGAGCAGGCATTAAGGATGAGGATTCACTTAGTAGCAAATCAATGCCAATAAATATAATCTGTAAAACTTCTAAACCTGAGGAAGATTAACTCATTTCAAACCACACAGCAAAATGGGAAGACCCAAATATCAGGCAACATGAATTAGTTCCAGTTAGCTCAACCTCTTACTTGTTTAATGACATTCTCTACTTGGCTGTAGTCTTGGGATACGTCGACCGATATACAAAGCACCACCTGTGAGAAAGAGAAGATAATGATCAAAGCGATGCAGACACCTGAAACTATTTTTAAAAGCATTTCTTTTTTAAAAAGGCATTTATTTCCAAAGATAAGGAGTCCAATCTTGGATGTACCAACTGCATTGTTTGGAATCTGTTGACAACGCAAATAGCAAGGTTAATTTACATGTCAGTTTTCGAAAAACACAATTTTGAGCAAATTCAAAAGAAGTGTTGGTCACAAGGTACAAAATTCCAGGTACAAGATGAGTAAGTCCTGGGGGTCAAAGGCATAGCGTGAAGACTGTCTTTATGAACACCGAATCTACTGTGTACTTGACATTGGCTGAGAAAGTTGATCGCAAGTTTCTCCCTCTCACACACACACACAAAGAAATAACTATGAGAGGTGATGAATGTGTTAATCAACTTGACTGTGCTCATCAGTTCACAATGTAAATGTTTATTAAGTCGTTGCATTGTATACTCTAAATATGTATACTTTTTATTTGTCAATTATACCTCATTAAGACTGGAGATAGAGAAAAGAAAAAGAAATGTTAAAAATGCTCCTCTTGAAAGGCCACTAATCTGCAGTGACAGAAAGCAAGTAGAGGACCACCAGCAGCCCGGAGCGGAGGACTGGACTGCAAGAGGTGGGGCCAATTCGGAAGGCGGGGCCAATTCAGGGGGCGGGGTGCTGGGAACATGTAGTATCCGGGTTTCAGTGGTGTTTCCACACGTGTAGACATCTCTAAATGAGTTTGGTTTATTGCATATAAATTCCAACTCCAGTTGTTATTGGAAAGAATACATAAATTATATAAAGAATACACAAGTTCTACATCAATGATGTCTCAGGTTGTTGATAATTTAAACTGTTAAAAATACCAATAAACTTAATATACTGCTCACAAAATTTTAGAGCATATTTTGAAATGAATATGAAGTGATAAAATATCCCCTAATTTTTGTAAGCCGTGTAAATAAGGTGGAAGAAGGCTCCCCTTGGAGCAGTATCAGAGCTGTGACCGCCCTGTTGGGACTTCATACCGGCAGGTGGAACAAAGGACAAGCGAACAGAGCCTGGCAGCAGCAGCCACCTCTGGGTTGGCCACGGCTGGAGGCTGAGCCACAGGATGGGTGGCCGAGGGTCAACCTGGGCCTGCGGGCGCAGAGTGGGGGGTCAGGTCACACCTGGTTCCCTCTGAGGGTTGCTCAAGATCCCTGGCTCCAGACTGCCAGCCACTCAACAGGTTCCCTCGACTAGGGGTCAGCGAGCCCAGTGCCAGAGCGACTGGGGGTGCACAGCCCACAGGGACGCGGGGAGGGCTCAGCCTATGCTTACCTCCAAAGCATTTAGTCTTTCAAAAGGAAAGGGGGGAGGAAAAAAGGGGGGATTTCATATTTCAGTGCTTACTTTGATAGAAATGGATGAAACAGAAATTAAGAATACTAATAGGGCCCTGGCCGGTTGGCTCAGCGGTAGAGCGTCGGCCTAGCGTGAGGGGGATCCGGTTCGATTCCCGGCCAGGGCACATAGGAGAAGCGCCCATTTGCTTCTCCACCCCCCCCTTCCTCTCTGTCTCTCTCTTCCCCTCCCGCAGTCAAGGCTCCATTGGAGCAAAGATGGTCTGGGCGCTGGGGATGGCTCCTTGGCCTCTGCCCCAGGCGGCAGAGCATCGCCCCCCTGGTGGGCAGAGCGTTGCCCCTGGTGGGCGTGCCGGGTGGATCCCGGTCGGGCGCATGCTGGAGTCTGACTGTCTCTCCCCGTTTCCAGCTTCAGAAGAAAAAAAAAAAAAAAGAATACTAATAGGGACAATGAGCTTTTTGTTTAATCAGCCTTTTTGTGTAATGTTTTTGAAGCAGAGCTTAGACCCCTGATATAGGAATGTTCTACGTTCCCAGGGTGGCCGCTCAGGGAAGCAGGAAGATGTCCTTAGTTTCTCACTCTTTCCATAATGTCTCCTGCACTGAGACTGGCCACGATACTGGGGGCAGACAGACGTGCTGGGGGGGGGGGGCATGTAAGGACGTCAACCACACGCACCCCCGTGTAGTGGGTGTGAGGCAGGGGAAGGAACTCACATGCACTAAGGAAGCCTGGGTTCCGGTCCTTTATCAACCAGCTGACAGCACCTGGAAGGTGGCAGTGACCTCATCTGTACAATAAGGGCATCAGACACCAGTGAAGACCAAGGTTTTCCCCACCAGCTCAAAGAAACACAGAGACCCATGGCCATAGGGTCTCCAAGCTGGAAGTTTCACTCATTGCAAGGAACCCCAGCCAAATGACCTAAATGCCTAAGAAGAGGAAACGCTCCCCTTCACAAATGTTACCCGGCACGTTCCAGACGTGAGGGGTTGGCCTTGAATTTTATCCTTATGTCATCACACAATGATGTGGGTTTTTTTGTATTTTTCTGAAGCTGGAAACGAGGAGAGACAGTCAGACAGACTCCCACATGCGACCGACCGGGATCCACCCGGCACGCCCACCAGGGGGCGACACTCTGCCCACCAGGGGGCGATGCTCTGCCCCTCCGGGGCGTCGCTCTTCCGCGACCAGAGCCACTCTAGTGCCTGGGGCAGAGGCCAAGGAGCCATCCCCAGCGCCCGGGCCATCTTTGCTCCAATGGAGCCTTGGCTGCGGGAGGGGAAGAGAGAGATAGAGAGGAAGGAGAGGGGGAGGGGTGGAGAAGCAGATGGGCGCTTCTCCTGTGTGCCCTGGCCGGGAATCAAACCCGGGACTTCTGCACACCAGGCCGACGCTCTACCACTAAGCCAACTGGCCAGGGTCACACAACGATGTTTTAAAAAAAGAGTAGGAATCACAAGATTCATTTTTAAACATGTCCTTTTATGTGTTAGATCATTTACTGTAAATCAAACCTATGAAATTAAAAAAAAAATACCCACAAAAAACAGTTAACAAGTTATCAGGAAAAAGATGCCCACAAGGCACTGTTTATACTAAGTGGCTGTGCTGTATCTCACAAAGGTCCAGCTACCCCTTGCCCACCCCAGCCCTCATATCTTCCCTTCCCCTGACATGGGAGTCAAGAACTGTCTACACAGCTCTTGACGAGGCGGCGGGAGTACGATGAAGTCTGGAGCTGAGACTCCATGAGGGTAGCAGGCGAGACTGGCCCTCAGCCGTGAGCCCCCAACTAACTCCACGGTTTGAGACGGTACTGCCTTCTCTATCAGAAGTGACATGAACAAGGGGGGAAAATGGGTAGGTCTGTTGAGCTGGCCGCTTTCCAACACTTGTGGGCTTCAGAGAAGGGAGAAGAGGCAGAGGCCATGACACTAGAGGAAAACTCACATGTGTGCACAAAGAGACATGGATGAGGATTTCCACCTGTAGCAATGAATGCAACAGCACAAGAAATGAACACGCCAACAGCCCAGCCACAGGGCACAGCTGAACAAACTCTGGGGCATCCAGCGCGTGCCACAGCAGTTTAAAAAGAAGAGACTGGTTTATTCTTACGGACCTGGAAAGATCTCTAATATGTCCTGGTGGGGAAAAGGAGACCATGAAAATGACGATGAAATACCATCTAAAACCTATTGAAAAAAGCAAAAATTAGAAAGTCGGCCAATACCAAGTGTTGGCAGAGATGCAGGACTACAGAAGCCAGCAACCACACCGGTAGGAGTGTGACTGCTTGGCTGAGGTTGAAGACACACATATGCTCAACTCAGCAATTCCATTTCTAGGCATAGTCCATTCTTGCCCTTATGCACAAACAGCCAAACTTCAGTAAGTGCAAGAAGCAAAACTAACAAAGAAATAGAAACAAGCTAAACACCCACCAACAGCAGAACAGATAAACAAAAGGTTGCCTGTGCATACAAGAGAATACTAATGCATTTTTTTCATTTATCATGTGTGTGTATACGTGCATGTGTGTCAGAGTCTACATGGGTTTTTTTGTAATAATCTGACATTCTAGACAATTTGTACAATTTCACTTTTTTAAAAAACAATTGTCTAATATGTATGCTGATTAGGAAAATCTTAATATCTTTTGACAAACTATTCCGAGTTGAGGTAACCCTTTCTTCCCTTTGTGTGCCTGTGCTGATTCAGAGAAAGAAGGCACCTGCGGACAGGGATTTTACCTGTTTGTCATTAATAGAGTGCTTTTCAATTTCCTTCTTTGCCTGCAGCAGCCGGTCCTGTAAGCAAGAGAGAACAATCAGCCCGGTGATTGACTATTTCTCTGCTCACTTGTTTAACAAAAGAGAAAAAGTAATTATTTGTGTGAGTAGTTATGACATTCTAGAAAACACACGAGACAGCACCTGTGTTGTGCAGCGATGGGCCGCGGTCGACAAAAGAAAGAAGCTGTCGAGGATGTTAAGTGATGGCTAAGTGACAGCAAATTTTAAAATTCATTGCGTAGGAAGGTAACAGAATAGTAAATGAACATCAAAACCCCAATTCAGCCCTGGCCGGTTGGTTCAGTGGTAGAGCGTCGGCCTGGCGTGCAGAAGTCCCGGGTTCAATTCTCGGCCAGGGCACACAGGAGAAGTGCCAATCTGCTTCTCCACCCCTCCCCCTTTCCTTCCTCTCTGTCTCTCTCTTCTCCTCCTGCAGCCAGGCTCCATTGGAGCAAAGTTGGCCTGGGCGCTGGGTATGGCTCCATGGCCTCTGCCTCAGGTGCTAGAGTGGTTCTGGTCGCAACAGAGCGACGCCCCGGATGGGCAGAGCATCGCCCCCTGGTGGGCATGCTGGGTTGATCCCGGTCGGGCGCATGCGGGAGTCTGTCTGACTGCCTCCCCGTTTCCAGCTTCGGAAAAATACAAAAAAAAAAAACAACCCAAAAAAACCCCCACAAACACCAATTCATGGTATTAATTGCTGATGGTTACCCTGTCGGTTCTCATCAATGCTCTGATGTGACACGATTCAGTTGATATTAAACAAGAACAACCCGATGGCTAAGCCATCAGGGTCCAGGTGATGCCACATCAAGAGACCGCCCAGTATTTTCCTCCTCTGCTTTAACAGAAAATGCAGTTAAGATCACTCTGTAGGTAGACTGGGTGAATCTACCCTTGGCTGCTCTTAAAAGGACACCTAAGCAAAGCTCCCCATGTGACTGAGTCATTCTCCCACGGTCTCAACTTTGCTTGTTTCTCTCATTTTCAGGAAAACAGTGGCCACGGTGTCTTCACTTGCTGTGAAAGGTGTAAAGGAAACACGGCGTGATGGTGGAAAAAGCATGAGACGGAAGGCAACCCTTCAGAAGACCCAGGTTCCCTCAACAGGAACACGCCTAGAATAAAATCACACTGCACCAGTAATGAAGGGACACACAACTTGACTTTGCCTACATCGTAATAAAAAACTGCATTGGGAAATAAAGAGCTTCTCCACACCAGAAGGCGCATCTTCGCGTCCACCTCCACCATGCGAGGACCACACGATGAACTTCTGCTTCTGAGCACCTGCCACGTGTCCCCCCACCTCCTTTCTCATTTGCCGCATGTCAAATCCAGGCATTGTTTAAACCCCACAAGATGCCCCTTTGGTAAAGATGTCTTTGCATTCCCACAAAGTGGCTCACTGCCAAAGCAAATGTATTGTTAGAGAAGTCAGGGTATAAATAACTGTTAGCTAATTCTGCTTTTTCTGATTTTAAAAATAAATTATGGACGTCCAAGCCTAATTCTGTGTCATTATTTGAATGTTTCCCCCAGAGACCCCCCCCCATGGCCGGACATTCCCACTGGGCCTTGATCATCTGAGCACCCCCTATTTGAGCTGTCACCATACTCCTGCCTTCCTTCTGCGCTGGGACATCCAAGACCCCAAGCACTGATGCCACGCTGCCGTTCCCACTCCCTCCATCACCCCCAACCCCTCTATGGGCCAGCTATGACAGCAGTGAACAAGACAACCCTGATCACTCCCCTGGCTGCAAGGAGCAAGGGGACTCCATGAACGCTCACGTGAATCCAGTGTCCCTGCTTCACAGGGCGACAGAACCAAGTTTAGCAAGAACAAGACCTTGAATAAAAAGAATAACAGATCTTGTGTCAGCTGGACACAGAAAAACCTAAGTTTGGCGAAACTGTGGGGGAGGAGCGAGACTCCCCTGTGGGAACTTGAGTCTAGATGCGTATCACGTCCTAAGCAAACCAGAAACGCTGGTGCATCCTTCAGGATGCAGGTGTCAGCGCCATCGCCTCTGCCGGCACTCCAGTGGGTGGAGGGCCCCCCGGGGTTTCCTACGGCCAGGTGTGCCATCTAACTTCCTCTTGGCCTCTCCCATCTCAAGATCAGCAGCATGGATGGTGTTGCCTAAGAGTTGCTGGCGCTAAATAAACATACATAGAGCTTATCTGACTGCAACCAAGAAATAGCCCTGACTAAGAGAAATAACCAGCGATTGAGGAATTGCATCTCAAACCAGAGATTTCCAGCACAGGTGTCAACACCGGGACGTTTGTACAGCCTCTCTGACTGATATGGTCCAGTTGGGTGAGTTAGGAGTCAAGTACCTGAGAAGACTTACCTCATTTCGCGCGACCAGGGTTATAAACGCTCCTTGCTTGTAGCACTCAATAGCGATGCACTTTCCGATGCCGCTGGAGCCTCCCGTGACCTAGGGGTAACAGTAACAAGTCTTCTTAGCACTTGGCATTTCCCATCTGGGAGGAGTTTATTTCAAAGAAGTAGGATAGAGCCCTGGCCGGGTAGCTCAGTTGGTTAGAGGGTCGTACCGATACACCAAGGTTGTGGGTTCATTCCCATCTCAGCTCAAACATCACCTCCTCAGGAAAGCTTTCCCTGACTGCCCAGCACCCCTCCTCTCACGTTTCCACACTACGACCCTGTTTCCCTTTAGTTTGTGGGCGCTCACAGAATCCGAGCCTTGCATTGACTTGCATGATTGTTTAACTCACAACCGTCTCTCACTTGCGTGATTATTTAACTCACAACTGTCTCTCCCTCTCACCGCCCTGTAAACTCCATTAAAAATACCAACTCTATTTTTGCTTCCCACTATATCCCTAGCACTTAGCCTGGCATATAGGAAGAACTCAATAGGTACTTATCATAATAAGCCAAATGCAGTTTATTCTTTGTAGTCATTTTCCCTATACATATCTGATCCCATGGGCCAGGGGAGTGGGGTAAGGAGGCTCCGGGCTATCAGGGGAAGGGGAAGGGAAGTGTCAGCATGCATCTGTCCTAACAGGGTACTGTATCCTTATTAAAAAATAATTGTGTCATGATATCTTCTGTCAAAAAACTAAAAGGCGGCCCTGGCCAGTTGGCTCAGTGGTAGAGTGTCGGCCTGGCGTGCAGGAGTCCCGGGTTTGATTCCCGGCCAGGGCACACAGGAGAAGCGCCCATCTGCTTCTCCACCCCTCCCCCTCTCCTTCCTCTCTGTCTCTCTCTTCCCCTCCTGCAGCCAAGGCTCCACTGGAGCAAAGATGGCCCGGGTGCTGAGGATGGCTCCATGGCCTCTGCCTCAGGCTCTAGAATGGCTCTGATTGCGGCAGAGCAACGCCCCAGATGGGCAGAGCATCGCCCCCTGGTGGGTGTGCCGGGTGGATCCCGGTTGGGCGCATGCGGGAATCTGTCTGATTGCCTCCCCGTTTCCAGCTTTGGAAAAATACAAAAAAAACCCCAAAAAACAAAAACTAAAAGGCTTCACAATATTGCATTCATAGCTCTATCAAAACTTAGTGAACCAGTCGGCCTGGCGTGTGGGGGACCCGGGTTCGATTCCCCGCCAGGGCACATAGGAGAAGCGCCCATTTGCTTCTCCACCCCCAACCCTTCCTTCCTCTCTGTCTCTCTCTTCCCCTCCCGCAGCCAAGGCTCCATTGGAGCAAAGATGGCCCGGGCGCTGGGGATGGCTCCTTGGCCTCTGCCCCAGGCGCTAGAGTGGCTCTGGTCACGGCAGAGCGATGCCCCAGAGGGGCAGAGCATCACCCCCTGGTGGGCAGAGCATCGCCCCTGGTGGGCGTGCCGGGTTGGTCCCGGTTGGGCGCATGCGGGAGTCTGTCTGACTGTCTCTCCCCGTCTCCAGCTTCAGAAAAATACAAAAAAAAAAAAAACAAAAAAAAAAAACAACTTAGTGAACCATTTCCCCATAGTCCGACACTTGGATTATTTCGAATATTTTACTGTTAGATCTTAGCCGCGCTATAAGGAACATCTCTGACTCCCTCGCATGATTTTAAATCCTCCTGAAGCCCCTCCTACATCATGTACCAATCTGTGTGCGACTACTGGGCATCCGTTCCTTCTCTTTAGCCTCATCTCTCCACCAGCGATGAGATTCCTTTGGTGCCTCGTTAACCAACGACCTACAGAAGGTTATTCTAAAACTCGACCTGCTGCCTAGGGGAACAGGCACCTCCGAGAAAGTCTCTGCTATGGAGCTATTTCACAGGTGGCGTGGGTTTATTACTTTGCACCAGACCTTCCAATTCCATAGCAATTAGCAGGATGCCTAAAAATGTCCTGGCGGTTTTATGATGTTCCTACTGCCTGCCTGTCCACCTCATAACCCCTCCTACTCTCAGTTCCAACTATGCCCATCTTGCAGGGGTGGGGGGCCCATGCCCCTCCCCCAAGCAGCTCTTCCTGTCACTCAGACCCATCCTTCAGCTGTCACTCCCGACTGCAAGCCCCTTGAGGATGCGTACCCAGTCCAATGTACCTTCCTCACTCCTAGCCCAGCGCCTTGCATTGGGCCACTGCGGAATAAACACTCACCTACATTAATCTGCAGAGTGGCATATGGTGCCCTTTCTCTGAAAGATACGATGACAAGAACACCCGTCAGTGAAATTTCCCTAATGGTTAGCTAATGAACTGATGGGAGCTGAAGTTATAAGGTTACAGAGAAAATGTATATGCTGTAAAGCTGTTGTTATTACCGCTGTCTTCTTCTGGACTGTAATACACAAAGCTAGCTGTGTGAAATTACCACCCAGTGAATAACTGTTCCAACTGATCACTTCTAAGTTTTTCTCCAAAAGAACAAGAGTAAGACTTCAACTTTTGGGTAGAGGTACATGGGAAACTAACCTCCCAGTCACATCAGCCAATTCTTAGACGGCATCTAAGAATAAGCCACATCTAGGCTATGTTCGTTTGAAAGTTATAAGCAAATTTAAGAAATTTTCATAGTGGCTGAGAAAAACAGTAAATATGTATTGACCTGTTAGACAATTAGTAAAATGAGCTGGGATGTAGGCCACTAAAGATAACAGTTTATTTTCCTTCCTCTATCACTCTCTGTTACTATTCATTGGAAATACTGTTTAAATGTTACTAACTCTTTAATCACACCCTACACCTCTTATTGAGGGTGGGGGTGGGGTGGAGGTGGGTGTTGCATGGAGAGTTGCTCCCAGCCATCTCCAAAAAAGAACTTGATTTTCCAGTATGCAAGTCAATTAAACAGCATTTTAAAAAATCAGCTGATTTAAATGAGTACATATCCTGTAAGACTTCTGCACAGTCATTAGGGAGTTAACACCAGTATATAAGAATTGTTCAAAAAATGAAACAATAAATAGTTATGACCTAGTCTACTCATGCTTCCTCATAATAAGCAGACATTCTAAATCTCACCCCCTCCCCTAGTACCACCTGGTTTAGTCCTAACACATCTCAAGAAAAATAACTGTTTTCACTCCTCTTAGGACATTAAAAAAAAAGCACAGATGGTTACATTACATAAATTATTCATGTTATCCTCACATTATTTGTAAGAGCGTATTAAAACTAAACTAGGCCTAGCGTGCGGAGGACCCGGGTTCAATTCCCGGCCAGGGCACATAGGAGAAGCGCCCATTTGCTTCTCCACCCCTCCGCCGCGCTTTCCCTCTCTGTCTCTCTCTTCCCCTCCCGCAGCCAAGGCTCCATTGGAGCAAAGATGGCCCTGGGCACTGGGGATGGCTCTGTGGCCTCTGCCCCAGGCGCTGGAGTGGCTCTGGTCGCAACATGGCGACGCCCAGGATGGGCAGAGCATCGCCCCTGGTGGGCAGAGCGTCGCCCCTGGTGGGCGTGCAGGGTGGATCCCCGGTCGGGCGCATGCGGGAGTCTGTCTGACTGTCTCTCCCTATTTCCAGCTTCAGAAAAATAGGAAAAAAAACCTAAACTAGATGGTGAACCGCTGGCCAGCAGGTCAGTTGGTTAGAGTGCCCTACCAATATGCCAAAGTGGTGGATTCCACCCCTGATCAGAATCAACCAGTCAATGCACAAACTGAGGTTTCCCTCTCTCCTTCTCTCTCTTCCCCTTTTTCTCGCTCTTAAAAAAAAAAAGAAAGAAAGAAAAAAGGAAACCCTTAGATGGTGACAATAAGAAATCCTCTTGGTCTATCCCAGACCTGTGTATCTTCTTACCTGCCTGCAGCCTGGTGGGGCTGGAAGGACTAGAGTCAGGCAGGTTTATTAACTCTCTTAATAAACGCTGACTCAACATCTTCATCGCTACTTTTGTTTTTACCTTTTTTCAAGTTAGGCTCTGCAAACATAGTTCTAAGAATCCAAATTTTAAAGCCATGCTTTTGTGACAGAAGTTGTCCTGTGAATGCATGTGACACCTTCAAAATTTAGCATGATTGTAAAGTTTTCTCTCTCTCTCTCTCTCCTCCTCCTCCTCCTCCTCCCCTCCTCCCCCCCTCGCTCTGGGAACTTACACTTACCTCCTCATCTATTTTCCACATCAGGAACAGCCAGAGTTAGAAATTCACTAAGTTTTACAAAGGAGAAATTATTCACAAAGCCTGCCCCGATTTAAAGCACCCTACAAGAAAGGACTATCCTGAGCTATCACAGCTCCGTGGGGAGACTCAAATATGTCACCTCGGGCACCAGGAGGATTTGTGCCAACAGCTTAGTAACGAGATGTCCCCGCTCATAACCTCCCGCCTCCGGGTGCCTGCAGCTAGGGACATCGGAAGCCCTCGCAAATGGCGAGGTGTAGGCGCAGGCAAGGAAGCACTCTCGCTCAGTTTAAGACAGGTGCTCCACCTGCAGAAAGGGGATCTTGGAAGACATGAGCTTCCAGTAATAAATAAACCAAACCCCATCCGCAGCCTCTTCGTTCCTACAGCACCAGCCAGGTGCAGGAGCTCCCGCACGGGATCGCACACCGTAACCGCCATCAGCCGAGCCCAGGCTGAGCTCCGGCAGAGGCCAGCAGTGTAGACCCGGCAGAAGCGTCCCACCCGGCGCCTCCATGCAGCCAGAGCCATCGGCCCGCCGGGCTCGCAGCCACGGGCCCCCGTGCAAGTCACTCCCTTGATGCCGTCGGAACTGCTCTGTCCGCCCCTCGCACAAGCCATCTCCCGGCTCGGTCCCGGCGGCGGGGACAGCTCTCCCTGCCCTCCCGCGCCGCGCCGCCCCCGACTGCGGTGTCCTTGACGAAGTTTCTCAGCCCCTCTGATGCTCAGTTGATTCGCAGAAACACCGAGCACAGGAACAGCCACGCCCCGGGATGAGCGGGGGATGCCCGAGCGGCTCCCGCGCCCCCGGAGCGCCGGAGCCGGCCGCCGCGGAGGGCCAGTCCTCGAGGCCCCGCGCAGGGCAGAGCCGGTCGCCGGCGGCAGGGACCCTCGGTCTGGAGAAGGGGCGGCGGCCCAGCGGCCACGGGGCGGGCTCGGGGCGGCGGGTGGCGGGCGCGCAGCCCGGGAGGTCACTCACCACCACATGCGCGCCGGGCAGGGCGAGGGGTTTGGGGCTGATGAGTGGAGACAGCATGTAGAGCAGCAGCACGAACGCCACGAGGAAGGTGGCCACAAGCAGCAGCATCGCTCGGCGGGCCGGGCCGGGGATGGGGACCCGGCGTGCGGCGCAGGCGATCACGCGCGTCCGCGCAGCAGGAGTCGGTGTTTGGGCTCAAGGCGGGCGGCGGCGGAGGGGAAGAGGCGGAGCCGACGGAGACCGCGGCCGGGCGGGGCGGGGCCTCGGGTTTGCCCAGCAGTCGGGCGTCCTGGCCGGGCCCGCAGCCCGCGCTCGGGGACCCCAGCAGTTCCCCCCTCACCCCCGGCGGCGCCACCCGCGAGCGCCGCTGCGTGGACGCGGTGACACCGCGCGTTTGTGTCGCCGGTGCTTCTAAGGACCGCGGAGAGCTAGCTGGTCTCCAGACCTCCCGGATCGCGGCGGGGCCCCGCTCGGGTCGTACGGTTCCGCTGCGTCGCCGATTGTCGCCGCACCCCGCGACCCGCCGGGCAGGAGGCGGTTCGGCGCGATCCAGTCTCGGGCTGGTGGGGTCGTGGACACAGCCGGGGCCTGGAAGCCCCGGGAACAAGCCCTGAAATCCCGGCCTCCATTTCATAGTTTCTGGGCGTCCTTAGAAAATGGTCCCAGCCACTGTCGCTTTTCAGAGGAAGCGAAACCCTGAACGTGGTGTAAACACTCGGAAAATTCAATTTCGTTAAACTGAGTTCATTTTTTTTAAACAAAGCAGAGTTTAAAAAAAAAAAAAAACTTGAGATCTAATTCACATTCCTATTGACGCGTAATAAATAGATTTTAGCATACTGTCAGTTGTACAATCCTCACCATAATCAATTTTAGGATATTTCATTACATCCCCCCGCCTCCCAAATAAAAACCCTGCACCCATTAGCAGTCATTATCCATTCCCTCTTAGCGCTAGGCGATCTCCAGTCTTTCTGTCTATAGAACTTGCTTATTGTGAATATATCATACAAATAGAATCATACACTATGTAGCCTGTGGGGTCTGATTTCTCTCAGCATAGTGTTTCCAAGGTTTTTTCATGTTGTACATGTATCAGTACTTTGTTTTTATCACCAAATTATATTCCATTGTGTGGATATACCACATTTCATTTATCCAGCCCTTAATTGATGGACATTTAGGTTGTTTCCACGTTGGGGCTTTTACAAATAATGCTGCTGTGAACAGTTCACACACAAGTCATTTACCTTGGATATGAGAGCTAGGAGTGGAACTGCTGGACCTTGTGCACAGGAAAAGGGGTTCTATGGAAAATAACCTCACAGGGTGATCTGGTCATAGGTTCCTAAAACTGGGCAGGTCATGGTGTATAGTCACGCTCCAGGAACTTGTTTAGTAAAAAGTGTATCTTTGCCTCAAGCAAGCCCTGTCTTGTTTTTGTGCATCCAGGTTTCTACACCTTTATCTCTCCCACACTCAGGTAATCTTTCTTACTTCCTTCTTTAATTCTAAATGCACAAAAGTTGCAAACTGTAATTTCTTGGAAGCATTTATCTCAGTGTGTTGAGATCTTGTTTCCAGGATTATTCTGTTTGACCTAATAAATTTTTATTATCACTGTCTACAGCAGGGGTAGTCAACCTTTTTATACCTACCGCCCACTTTTGTATCTCTGTTAGTAGTAAAATTTTCTAACTGCCCACCAGTTCCACAGTAATGGTGATTTATAAAGTAGGGAAGTAACTTTACTTTATAAAATTTATAAAGCAGAATTACAGCAAGTTAAAGCATATAATAATAGTTACTTACCAAGTACTTTATGTCGGATTTTTGCTAAGTTTGGCAGATTAAATCTTTATAAAACAACTTACTATAGTTAAATCTATCTTTTTATTTATACGTTGGTCACTCCATTACCGCCCACCATGAAAGCTGAAACGCCCAGTAGTGGGTGGTAGGGACCAGGTTGACTACCACTGGTCTACAGGTTTGACTGTTCCTACATTGATGATCTTTTTTAAAAAAAAAAATTTTTATTGAATTTATTGGCATGATCCTGCTTAATTAACAAAATTATACAAGCTTCATGTGCACAGTTCTATAACACATCATCTGTATGTTGACCTCCCCAAGTCAAGTCTCCCTCCCTCACCTATCTCCCCTCTACCCTCCTCCCCCTCCCCCAACCCTTTCCCTCCTGCAATCCCCCCACTGTTGTCTGTGTCTATAAATTTTTTTCTTTGCTTAATCCCTTCACATTTTTCATCCAGCCACCCCACCCAACCCCAATCTCCTCTGACAGCTGTCAGTCTCTTCTCCATATCTATGAGACTCTTTCTATATTGTGTGTTATTTTGTTCATTAGATTGAACATACAAGTGAAATCCTACGGTACTTATCTTTCTCTGACTGGCTTATTTCACTTAGCATAATAATCTCCAGGTTCATCCATGCTGTTGCAAAAGATTTCCTTCTTTTCTTTTTCTTTAAACAGATACTTTATTACATCCACAGGTGATAAAATTCCAGAGCTACTGTTAGGCCCATAAATGCAGACCCTGCTAAATATCCAACTCATCAAGCTTCTGTGACTTGAAGATGGCTTTGAGGCCAGCATCCTCAGGATCTCTCTTCCTGTCTGGGTGACAGCTGGACCCTGCTGGGCATGCAGGGCCACCAAACTGTTTCTGTCCTCACTTACAGCCGTTTCTTTACGTTTCAGGAGTACCACTCCTGCACTCTGCTCTTTTCTAGACTGAAGTCCAATTCAGTATCTGTTTGGCATTTGATCACATCTTCCATTACTTGTTTTAACTGATGTAGTTCAACTTTTACTTTCTCATTTTCTGCTCTGAGGGCTGAACATTCACTCTTCCCCGAAATGAGCATATAATGGAAACTGTTTCATCAGGACTGCTGTATGATTTCTAAACAGGCAGCTCCATCTTACCTCCCCACCAACAATGGATGAGGGTTCCACTTTATATCCTCAGCAATGCTTATCGTCTTTCCTTTCTTTTTTAATTTTTAAAATATTTTATTTATTGATTTTTTTTAGAATAGGGAGAGAAAGAGAAAAAGGGGGGAGAAACAGGAAGCATTAATTTGTAGTAGTTGCTTCTTGTATGTGCCTTGACCAGGCAAGCCCAGGGACTCGAACCAGCAACCTCAGCATTCCAGGTTGACACTTCATTCACTGCACACCGTAGATCAGGTGCTTATCATCTTTTTAATTATAATCTTCCTACTGGGAGTGACATGACATTTCTTTGTGATTTTGACTTGCATAACACATATTTTTGTTTGCTTGCTGGTTTTTCCTTTTTATTGTTATTTTTAGAAATACTAAGGTGCTCAGGAGCAAAAGATCTGTTTTCTTTTTTATTAACTTATTGCCAAGATTTAGTCAAATTACAAGGCTCAAGGTCACAGGCCCCAAGACTTCTGACACTAAGTACAAGTTTGGGGTGGTGTTCCCAAACCACCTTGTTTAGACAAGTCTCTAGAAGGACTCACCGAACTTACTGAGAACTGATCCACTCATGGTTATGGTTTTCGACAAAATCAGCTAAGAAAAATGTGCACAAGGCAAAGTCTGGGGGCCTCCAAATGCAAAGCTTCTGCCGCCATCCCCCATGGAGCAGGATGTGACATTGCAGATGACAGTAAGCAAGGAGCATGCCAACAAGAGAAGCTCATCTATCTAGTGCCCAGAGGTTGCTTTGGGGCTTCATTATGTAGGTGTGATTGATTGATTGCCACATAGCTGAGCTCAGTCTCCAGGTCGACTGATAACGCATGATACTAAGCTTCCACCTACAGCGCATGGTTGACCTTCCTGGCACAGCCAGCCCTCAGCTGGAAATCCAGTTTGGCCAGCTCTCACCTGAGAAAAGACACTTCTATCAGGTATGGCATAGACTGCTTCCCAGAAGCCAAAGACAAAGGCCAGACCTTCTCTTTGGAGGTCAAATTCTTTTTTTTTTTTTTTTTTTTTTTTACAGAGACAGTGAGAGAGAGAGACAGAGAGAGAGAGAGTCAGAGAGAGGGATAGACAGACAGTAACGGGGAGATGAGAAGCATTAATTATTAGTTTTTTGTTGCGCGTTGCGACACCTTAGTTGTGTCGCTTTCTCATATGTGCCTTGACCGCAGGTCTTCAGCAGACTGAGTAACCCCTTGCTCGAGCCAGTGACCTTGAGTCCAAGCTGGTGAGCTTTGCTCAAACCAGATGAGCCCGCGCTCAAGCTGGCGACCTCAGAGTCTCGAACCTGGGTCCTTCGACATCTCAGTCAGAAGCTCTATCCACTGCGCCACCGCCTGGTCAGGCTGGAGGTCAAATTCTTGACTACAGAGGCCACCACTTGTCTTTGTTCAAAGCTCTCCTACAGATAAACAGACTGATGCTGAATATTTGGAGGAGACAGTGCGGCATGAGAGGCTCTACACTCAATTTCCCTATAGATTTGACCATCAATATCAGCATTGCAATCTCACTAATAAGAAACGGCGATACATACGGGCATCCTCCGCCATCCCTTCTCCTCCTGAATAGTGGGGGAAGCCATCTAATGGAGAACCTCCTGGTCCCTCCTCTCAGTGTGAGCACACAGTCAGCAAGGCATGTACGTCAACCCTTCCTGCCTTTATCTTCCCCTCTCCCATTCCAATCGCCCATTTCATTTCTCCACTAGACTTTTACTCCGAGGATGATATGTAACGTGCTACATCTATTTGACATGAACATTGTCAGACACTATGGGCTGTACAACATTCTTCCAAATCTGAAAAAACGTAACTTGTAGGTCCACATTAATACAAATATCTTTTGACTCAGTCCTTTCATAGTATTCTGAGCATGGCATTTACCTCTGGGCATGGGAAGCCCCGTCCAGAGTCTGTCTATCCCAGTCAAGACCCATTTGCAACCTTCCAGGGCTAGGAGGCCCATCTACCGCCAGGTGTGCGGCACACCTGCCCTCTGAGGAGTCTGCCCCATAGCCATGGCAGCCTCTGTCATTCTTGTTGTCACAGAAAAGTTCTCACTGGTATTTTGCCCCCCACGGGGAATAAGAGGACTATGTCTAGATTCACCCCATCTCTGTGTTGCTGCAACCCCCACATCTATACCTTTTATGGACCCTGGTGGCCACCTCCAGTGAGCAAACCGGGATATCTTCCTGCTGGTTCCGGCTCCCTTCCCATTTTAGAAGGAGGTTCTGATGAGCAGCAACATGCCCTATGTTAATATACCCCTTGAGTTTCCATAGTGATTTCCATAAGGCCGTACCCCCTACAGGCATCCCTTTCATGGCCAGTTCTCCATCGCCCTTCTACCTAACCACATGGCCGGGCCATCAGCCAGGGTCCTGGAGTTGGTTCAACACCCAAACATTGGGACTGACAGTACAAAACCCAGCCGGCTGAGCAGACTTCTTTCTACCTTCCTCAGTCGGAGGGGCAGCCTTCCAGACAGGATGCTGTCCATTCGCCTTGAAAAATGACATCCGTAAGCCAAGCATCTTTTCTTCTTTTTTTTTTCTCCTTAATTTTATGTATTGATTATAGAGAAAGGAAGGTAGAGAGAGAAATAGCAATTTATTTTCCCACTCATTTATGCAACCATTGGTTGAGTCTTCTAGGTGCCCTGTCTGGGGATCAAACTTTGGTGTATCAGGACAATGCTCTAGAGTCTAGCCAACTCTGCTACCCGACCAGGGCAGCTCCTCTTTTGGTCAACAGAGAGCTGTGTATATAGGACACTGCCCAGGTGACCCAAGTGGCTACAGGCCCAGCACTTCCTCAAGTGGTTCCAAAGTCAGCCCTCGAATCTATGTGCTGTGAGCACAGTTCACCACTTAGCATTTCCTGGTAGCATGTTCCTGCCAAACCAGTTCCATCTTACTATAAAACTCTGCCGGACACTGCCTTCCCCATTACAGTGTTTTTCTAATGTCACCAAAGGTGACATATCTTCTATTGATTCTGTCTCTCTGGCAAACCCTGACTAACAAAAGAAGGGATCGCAGGCTTAAATACACAACTATGACACCTTTAGAAAAGGCATCAAATTTTTAAAACAATAAAGACTTTGGTGAGTGGAAAAAAAAATCAGGTCACTTATTTATTTAAAAAAGAAATCAGGCCAGTTTCAGATCGCTCCACAGTAACACTCAACATGAGAAAAGAATGCTGTGACTACGGTTCTCTCAGTTACATCCAGCTAATCTGCACACCACCCATTGGAACGTGCAATGAGGAAATGTTTTTCCTACCAGTGTTTCTTGAGGAAAGGAGTAAGGCTATTATCTTAGTCTGTTTGGGCTGCTCTCACAGAATGCCATAGAGTGGGTGGTTCAGAAACAACGGAAACTGATGTCCCACAGTTCTGGGGACTGGGAAGCCCAAGATCAAGGTATTGGCAGATGTGAAGACATAGCAGCAAGAAGGCAGTTTCTGAAAACTGGCAACAGAAGCCTCGCTGAAAACCAAATCTGCTGGCAGCTGGATCTTGAATGTCCAGCCTCCAGAACTGTCAGGTGGTGGCGCAGTGGATAGAGTATTGGCCTGGGACACTGAGGACCCAAGTTTGAAACCCCGAGCTTGCTGGCTTGAGTGCAGGCTCACCAGCTTGAGCGTGGGGTCACTGGCTTGAGCATAGGATCATAGACATGACCCCATGGTCGCTGGTTTGAACCCAAAGGTTGTTGGCTTGAAGCCCAATGTCGCTGGCTTAAGTAAGGGGTCACTCAGTCTGCTGTAGCCCCCCAGTCAAGGCACATATGAGAAAGCAATCAATGAACAACTAAGGTGCCGCAACGAAAAATTGATGCTTCTCATTTCTCTCCCTTCCTGTCTGTCTGTCTGTCTGTCTGACTGTCTCTTTCTTGCAAGACAACAACATAAAATAAATTTCTGTTGTTTAAGCTACCCACTCTATTATGTTTTGTCATGGCTGCCCAAACTGACTAGGACATCATGCCATGGAGTCATTTAAAATTTAAGTTATAAACGGTGTGGAACTCACACATTTTTATTACTTCACTAAGCCTGATTTTCATAGCAAGAAGGGAGCAGTGCACTGATTCACATCCTGACACAAGCTCCTTATCAAAGTAACTGCCCAGCACTCTGCCCAGATAGGGCAGCCGTGCTGTGAGAACACATTCCCTCGGAAACCCAAAACATGAAGCGATATTTGTTGACCAAGGAAATCTTCCTAGTTTTATACAGCCCCCAGTCAGCTGTGTTTGGCCGCAAGGAAACTGGAGATAAAGAACTTTCCTTTCCTCTTGTCGTGTTAAAATTGCATGTATCCTAAAAGAATTGCCCTGTCGACAATGTCTGTGCACCCATGAAGTGGCAATAAAGGTACTCAGCTAGTTTGACCTGTTCTGCGAATTGGTGTCCAGTTCCTGATTATGTGGTTCTCTGGAAGATGGTCCTTTGGCTACCTCCTCTAGTGCAGATTCACCGAACATGCCCACCTGACCTCTGATGCTGTCCTTCATTGCTGTCTCAGCAAATGCATGTGGACTTCTAGTTTTAGCAAACAGGCTACTTTATTTAAAAGTCTGCAAAGCCCTAATATTCACGTGGGCCTGTATTGGTTGGCTGAATAATTCAACCTTAAGTTCTTTTAGCTTTGAATTTATTTCTTCATCGTTTGAGGTAAATGTCACTTAAGTTTTGTCAGTTGCATTGTTTCATGAATCAGTACATTTCACTATCAGTTATGACTATAAGCCAAATCACATTTCAAAAAAAATTGAATACCAATATTTTGGTGTTTAATTTCTTCATAATCACTCCATTATCATTTTTAGGTTCCATTTCTCACATTCAGGAATAGTGTTTTGTTTTACAGAAAAAACAATCAGTTAAAATCATATTACGGCCCTTGCTGGTGGCTCAGTGGATAGAGCACCAATCCAGGGTATGGACAGCCCGGGACTGGTTCCCAGTTAGGGCACACAAGAGAAGTGACCATCTGCCTTTCCTCCCTTCCTTTCCCCCTTCTATCCCTCTTCCCCTCCTGCAGCCAGTGGCTCAGTTGGTCTGAGTGTCAGCCTCAGGCACTAAAAATAGTTTGATCGATTGAAGCATCATCCCCAGACAGGCATTGCTAGGTGGATCCCGGTCAGTGTGCATGTGGGAGTCTGTCTCACTATCTTCCCTCTTCTCACTTAAAAAAAAAAAAAAAAAATATTCATATTACTTCATAAATTAAGATGAAAAACAATAACACAGATTTTACTTCTGCAGTTTAGCTTATAACGTTAAACTCTAAGTTAAAAATAAACAACAACAAGAAACAACTTGAAACTGTGAGAGAGGGCAACTCTTTACAAGGAGAATTTCAACTAATAAACGTTACAGGAATGAGAAGAGTTGAAAGCCACCATTAGAATATCAAGTAGTAATTGCTGCTATAGGCAAGATCAACAGTGTGGGTGAAAAATCAAGGACAAAGAGAACAAGGCATAGCCTCAATGGATCTTTCCCCAGAGTTATCATACTGTGTGACTTTAACATATGCCCACAAATTCTTTGCTTCTCTCTCTCTGAGGTGTAGCTTAATTTTCTTCCTCTGTCCTCCAAGGCTGGACTTCGTAACTAGCTTCTGAAGAACAGTGCATAAAGGAAAAATTTAACTTTAGAGTGAAAAAACCCACCAGACATCATCTGAAGCACATGGCTGCAGTTAAAGAGCATCACCGAGAACAAGATATCATATCCCCCTGATCTGACAGGACAGTAGGACACATCACTTATGTGGTAGTGTCCCCCCAAACCTTAGTCTAACTAAGGGAAGACATCACATAAACCTAAACTGAGAAATGTTCTTCAAAATACCTGGCCAAAACTCTTCAAAAGGTGTCTCAAGTTCACCAAACACAAGAAAAGACTGAGGGGATGCCGCCGATGAAAGGAGATATGAAGGCTAAATGCCATCTTGGATTGGATCCTGAAACAGCAAAAGGACAGTAGTGGAAAATTTGGTGAGATCAAAATAAACGTGTGGTTTGGTTAATGGTCCTGGTAACGTTAATTTCTTGGTTTGCTTGCACCTCGGTTATATAAGATGTGAATCAGGAGAAGATTGTGAAGTTTACACAGGAGCTCTCTATATTAATTTTAACTTCCTCTTCTGCCCAGTTCTGCTTCCTGCCCCTTCCATTCATGGGTGTTGATCTGTAATAACTATCTTGGCCCCCCAACCCCACCTCTTGTTGGCCTCTGGAGAACCCAACTTGTAACACCTATCCCCCAACACATCCAACAACTTCACCTTAGGTATTCTGAAATCCAGATGTTAAATTTGTCCTTTTGCATTTTCCTTATACAAAAGGTGAAAGAAACCTGGCTAGATTTTATACCTAATTACAGAAAAGCTTACTTGCAGAGTTAAGTCAAGGATCATTTAGGAAATCCCCAGAGATGACTCATGTTGCTCCTCACACTGGTCACTAGCCTGTCCGGCACATCTGGGGGAGCTCTTTTCTCAGAAGCTGTGTTTAAGATGCTCTTCAAGGCCCTGGCCGGTGGGCTCAGTGGTAGAGCGTTGGCCTGGCGTGTGGGAGTCCCAGGTTTGATTCCCGGCCAGGGCACACAGGAGAAGCGCCCATCTGCTTCTCCACCCCTCCCCCTCTCCTTCCTCTCTGTCTCTCTCTTCCCCTTCCACAGCCAAGGCTCCATTGGAGCAGAGTTTGCCGGGCGCTGAGGATGGCTCTGTGGCCTCTGCCTCAGGAGCTAGAATGGCTCTGGTTGCAACAGAGGGACACCCCAGATGGGCAGAGCATCGCTCCCTGGTGGGCATACTGGGTGGATCCCGGTTAGGTGCATATGGGAGTCTGACTGCCTCCAGTTTCCAACTTCAGAAAAATACAAAAAAAAAAAAAAAAAAAAAAGATGCTCTTTATTTGGTAGGTTTAGCAAAAAGGAGCCCTAGTCAAGTAAATCTGACCTTATTTTCTAACTCCAACTGTGCTTCCGTCTACAAACATTGCAGGATGAGACTGGGGAAGGGACCAAGGCACTTACTCAAGTACAAAGTTTAAGGAGAGGCCAAAAAAAAACAGCAATTAAGACAATATTTTCAAAACAACAAAATTAAGGCAAAAAAAGAGAAATCTTTGTAGAATAAAAACTGTTGTAAATATTGTCTTAATATGACTGAGTGAACAGCAGAGGTTTGTAATGGGGATACATCCCACTGCCATCACCCTAAAGCAGGTTACCTCATTCTTGGTCTATATAAATGGTGATGACATTTTCCCCCTAATTTTAAAAATGACAAATGTGCACCCTTATTTCCGGGCCCTGGCCTTTGAAGGCCTTGAAGCTTCTCTTTTTGGCCTCTTGGGATTAAACTACCAGGTAAAGACATTCAGCCAGGCCGTCCCAGGTAGAGACCCCATGAGTGAAGCCACCCTGGTCTTCAGCTCTGGTCAATGACCGTAACCAACAGCAGGTGGGGCGGAGGCACACCCACTCCACACAGCTCTGTAATGCTGGACACAACAGTGGTCTAAGCCACTAGGATTCTGAAGTTATGCAGGAAACGATCTCACGCAGATTCCGTCCGCCGTGTCCGTTAGGACTGGCGCACCTTTCTTTGTGGTAATTTTGCACCTCTTGCAGATTTTTTGTGGTATTTGATGCTACTATAATCAGTATTGTTTTCATAATTCCAATTTCTAACTGTTGCTAGAATATAGAACACAGTAATTTTTATTAACCTTGTGCCCTGTAACTTTATTAAGTTCAGATTTTACATGTATATCAACCTCAATTTTCTGTA
The DNA here is from genome assembly GCF_036850765.1 of Saccopteryx bilineata. NCBI lineage: Eukaryota > Metazoa > Chordata > Mammalia > Chiroptera > Emballonuridae > Saccopteryx > Saccopteryx bilineata. Next base: position 9,975,341 of record NC_089500.1, on the reverse strand, counting down.
TACACAATCATGTCATTGGAAAAAGACCATCTTGGTTCTTGCCTTTTAATTTCTGAACTTTAAAATTTTTTTAGATTTGATTTGGAGATAACTATTTGTTGTTCCACTCATTTATGCATTCATTGGGTGATTCTGGTATGTGTCCTGACCAGGGATCAAACCCATAACCTTGCCATTTCATTATGATCCTCTGTCCAACTGAGCGGCCCAGCCAAGGCCTTAGTCCCTGAGCTTTTCTTTTTCTTGCACCACTAGCCTCTCCTACGCAGACGAGAAGGAGTGGTGAGAGCAGGCATCTTTGTCTTTCTCCTGACCTCTGGGGAGTCGAGTTTTCAATACAGCTAGTGCTCCACTTACGACCGATTGGTTCCGATAGACCGGTAGTAACACGATTTGGTTGTAAGTTGAGTAGGCTATATGTACAGTACTGTGAAATGATGTTATAAAAATCTTTGTCATATTTTATCATAATTTTCTTTCATTGTTATATATCATAATTTTCTTTGTTCATTTTATGCCATTTGTATCATCTCTACACCATTTTGTTTCTTATTTTTACATTCGTCAGGTTTAAGTAAAACACTGCATTACCAGTACAACTGGTTTAATATTTGCAAAGACAATTTCCTCTTGGTAGACATCTTGGGAGGGGTTTGATGAAAAATATCCAAGACACAAAACACAAATTGCTGCACCGAGTCTGGGCAGAGCAGTTGTGGCTAGTGACTGTGGTTGTAAAGTTGAATGGTCATAAGTCGAATATTTGTAACTAACAACTAAGCATGATATTTGCTACGGCTGCTTCGCTGTTTTGTAGATGCTGCTTTCTGACTCTTTAAAGATAATGTAACTGTTCTCACTTCTGTAAATGCAGGAAATAATATTACTTTTTCTATTTTAAACTATAGACAGTCCTTGCTTCGTCTGGCACTATGTTAACTGAAACTTGTGAACTTCTAGGGCAGGGGTCCCCAAAGTACGGCCCGCGGGCCACATGCGGCCCCCTGAGGCTATTTATCTGGCCCCCTCCGCACTTCTGGAAGGGGCACCTCTTTCATAGGTGGTCAGTGGAGGAGCGTAGTTCCCATTGAAATACTGGTCAGTTTGTTGATTTAAATTTACTTGTTTGTTATTTTAAATACTGTATTTGTTCCCATTTTGTTTTTTTACTTTAAAATAAGATATGTGCAGTGTGCATAGGGATTTGCTCATAGTTTTTTTTGCAGTCCGGCCCTCCAACGGTCTGAGGGACAGTGAACTGGCCCCCTGTGTAAAAAGTTTGGGGACCCCTGTTCTAGGGTGTAAATACCCCCCCCCCCCCCCCCGCAGAGTTCCAGCGACCATTATGAGTCACTGAACTCACAGGGAGATGTGCACAGCTGGTTCTCAGAGCCAGGAGCAGCTCTGGCTACAGGTGACAGGGGTACTGAGAAACAGCTCTCAAAGCACATGTAAAAACTGATACATTCTCCACGTGTCATCAACCACATACTTCCTTAAGACCCCCCAGATAAAGAAGCATACACAGAATAGAGACAACAGTAGGTTCTATCACTTTACTTCATGTAAGAACATGTTTCAGGCCTAGGATTTCCATTTCATATCAACAAAAACAATCTATACAGAAACCCTAAGGCAACCATGTAGCATAACATGTAAACGTGCAAATATACTTTAAAACGCGAGTCATTCCCTAGGATCTGCAGGTAGAGCTCTATAGAGACTAAGGGGTCTACCTCACTTGAGCTAACTTAATACTCCTTGGCATGGCTAGCCAACGCAAAAGTACAAGGCACAACTTAGTGTTGGGGCCAGTGTACAATATACACCGCCCAATTTTTTATTTGAAAATATTAAAATAAGTGTCACATTTGTACTTTATTATTGAATGGGACATCAGCTTGTTTCTAAAGCTTCACGAAGCATCACACTGATAACAGTTTGTGGGGACAGGACACCATGTTCCCTGAACTTAAAAGGTAAAAGACCCTTGCTACCCTATACTAAAAAAATTATATATAAGTATGTACACAGACACACCCACATCATACACAAGACACTTCCCACAATCCAAAGGGAGGCCATTCTTTTTAACAAAGGTTCCCATTATTTCATGGCAGAATTATTTAAAAAAGACTATTTATTTACTATCGGTTTGGGTCAATCTTGCTATAAAAGACACATTTGAAATAGATAATTTTCTCCTTCAAGATAAAGACAATGCCTAATTTACAAAGTCTTTCTCTTGAGATTGCACAGTGAAAGGTATTATTTAAATACAAAAACTTGCAGCTTTTAACGAAATTATTTATGTCTACATGGAGAAAAATGTCAACCTATCAAAAACCCAGAGCCCTGGCTAAACCCAATTCAAAATCTTTCAAGCCCAATCACAGTGGTCTTTGCTGTTTTATTACCCATCCCTGAGAATAAAGATTCTATCATTTTTAACTTTAATAAAGTAAATAAATTTATGCTGATGAAAATGATGCTTAAGAAATTTTACAAAATATAAAATAAGCCCTATTTCATTTTAGTAAAAAAGAGAAAAGATAAACATTCTTTACAAAGACCATTATTCATAACAATTTAAAATATTTTTATCTCAATCAATTTTAGTCCTCTTTTTGCTGGGTAATTTCTGGTTCTTGCCATTCATGTATCACTCATCCCTTCCGAACCCAATATAATTTTTGTTAATAAGAACATTTAATTGGTAACTGAGCAAAAATACATACAAAACTTAGAGGAATGCTAAAGTGAGATCTATAGCTCCCAGTGGTAAGTGCTTCACTGGAAATAATCTGAATGCCATCCAAGAGGCAAAAATACCGATGAAAGAAAGAACACACGTGGTCAACGTCTTCCTTGTTGTCTTTGGTTTAGCCTTCTTGCCCAAAATCTTCCGAAAACTTCTTTAATTTCAACAAGTCATGTTCGTTGACCGTGGGTTTTGTGTTAGCTAGTGATCGTAACATATCCGACTGTCGGGAAAGAGGAAAGTGTTAGTAACAGGGTAGATGCTGCATTAGCGTCCCTGTTACTGACTTTTAACTAGGGTTAGATCTGAATATTTGCAGTATACCATAAGCTTCTGCTAATCAACTCCTGTTCCTCTAAAGGACAGCTCTGACCATGTTTTTCCTGTGCCCAGACTTTCCATTGCTTGTCTTTTTTTTTTTTTTTTTTTTTTTTTTTTCATTTTTCTGAAGCTGGAAACAGGGAGAGACAGTCAGACAGACTCCCGCATGCGCCCGACCGGGATCCTCCCGGCACGCCCACCAGGGGCGATGCTCTGCCCACCAGGGGGCGATGCTCTGCCTATCCTGGGCGTTGCCATATTGCGACCAGAGCCACTCTAGCGCCTGGGGCAGAGGCCACAGAGCCATCCCCAGCGCCCGGGCCATCTTTGCTCCAATGGAGCCTTGGCTGCGGGAGGGGAAGAGAGAGACAGAGAGGGAAAGCGCGGCGGAGGGGTAGAGAAGCAAATGGGCGCTTCTCCTGTGTGCCCTGGCCGGGAATCGAACCCGGGTCCTCTGCACGCTAGGCCGACGCTCTACCACTGAGCCAACCGGCCAGGGCTCCATTGCTTGTTTTGATCTTAACCTTCAGTAACTCCTCCCTTCCCATCAGAGGCAGGCAGTCCCCTCAGCCTGAGGATCAGGACTCTCCAAAATATGACCTCTTCTCTGGTCTCACATGTTCTTTTCTTAAACGAGAGTGGTTTATCAAGGGCAACTCAACAGGAATATAATAATTCACTTATACTTACGTAAAATAGAATATTATGTGATCAAAATTAATCAGAATTTTTAACTATTAGATAAAAGAGAAAAATGGTAAGAAAATAGGCTAATACTAGGGATTCATTAACAAAATAAGTTTTAGACTATGGCTGTATTTCCTGTAAAATAGTACAGAAATAGTCAAAAGAACCAAAACTAATAAATAAATTAAGGGCTGCAACAAAAACAGGGTTTCTGAATAAACTTCTCAGGTAAGCATTATGGTTAGTTACAACACATATACCTGCATGTGTGTATGTCCACACTCACATGATGAGTCTACAAACTCATCATGTTTGTAGACACATGTATGTTTACACACACCTTTACATCTAGGTCTATACATATCATGTCAAAGCTGGTCCCCTGGGGCTGACCTGTGGTGGCGCAGTGGATAAAGCGTCGACCTGGAAATGCTGAGGTCGCCGGTTCGAAACCCTGGGCTTGCCTGGTCAAGGCACATATGGGAGTTGATGCTTCCAGCTCCTCCCCCCCTTCTCTCTCTCTGTCTCTCCTCTCTCTCTCTGTCTCTCCCTCTCCTCTCTAAAAAATAAATAAATAAATAAAATTAAAAAAAAAAAAGTCGCAACGCACAACGAGAAACTGATGATTGATGCTTCTCATCTCTCTCCGTTCCTGTCTGTCTGTCCCTGTCTATCCCTCTCTCTGACTCACTCTCTGTCTCTGTAAAATAAATAAATAAATAAAAAGCTGGTCCCCTGGAAGGTACTGCTCATTCTGACATAAAGCTCTTTGAAAATCTGTATCTGAAGCAGAAGACTTAAAAAATGAGCGCTTATCAATAAGCAAACATAAACAGAACAAATGTGCCTTTTCAGTCACAGTAAGTTCCCTAAAAAAATTAGGTCTTACAAAATAAAGCCTTATGGGCCCTGGCCGGTTGGCTCAGTGGTAGAGCGTCGGCCTGGCATGCGGGAGTCCCAGGTTTGATTCCTGGCCAGGGCACACAGGAGAAGCACCCATCTGCTTCTCCACCCCTCCCCCTCTCCTTCCTCTCTGTCTCTCTCTTCCTCTCCCGCAGCCAAGGCTCCATTGGAGCAAAGTTTGCCTGGGCACTGAGGATGGCTCTGTGGTCTCTGCCTCAAGCGCCAGAGTGGCTCTGATTGCGGCAGAGCGATGCCCCAGATGGGCAGAGCATCGCCCCCTGGTGGGCATGCTGGGTGGATCCCGGTCAGGCACATGCGGGAGTCTGTCTGCCTCCCAGTTTCCAACTTAAGAAAAATACAAAAAAAATAAAATAAAAAAAAATAAAGCCTTATGAATTATTTTAACTCCTTCAATATAATAGAAATATAATATTTTTATAACAAAATTATTTCAGAATTTTAGGACTGCATTATTTAAACTTTCTCCCAAGCGTTGAGAAGTAAAATAGACACCATTATGAATCCATGCGTTACGAGATTCTGCATATTTTTCACTAATCTTACTTTTTTCATAAGTCTTGACAATAACTTATGCAATATATATGAACATGTTGGTAATAATTCCCAACATTAAGACCTATAAGGCCAGGAACCTGTGTTTTTTAAAAATAGCTTAGTCGGGCCCTGGCCGGTTGGCTCAGTGGTAGAGCGTCGGCCTAGCGTGCGGAGGACCCGGGTTCGATTCCCGGCCAGGGCACATAGGAGAAGCGCCCATTTGCTTCTCCACCCCTCCGCCGCGCTTTCCTCTCTGTCTCTCTCTTCCCCTCCCGCAGCCAAGGCTCCATTGGAGCAAAGATGGCCCGGGCGCTGGGCATGGCTCTGTGGCCTCTGCCTCAGGCGCTAGAGTGGCTCTGGTTGCAATATGGCGACGCCCAGGATGGGCAGAGCACCGTCCCTGGTGGGCGTGCCGGGTGGATCCCGGTCGGGCGCATGCGGGAGTCTGTCTGACTGTCTCTCCCTGTTTCCAGCTTCAGAAAAATGAAAAAAAAAAAAAAAAAAAATAGCTTAGTCGCTTAACATTAAATTTTCCTCAAAGCCTAAGAAGAGATTTTAACTGATTTTCTTTCAAGTTCAATTAATTTTTATAACTTTCTAAATGTCCAGATAGTATAAATAAGCATGCCTAATAATGCTAATATTTTCTAGCTAGTCTTATATAACTGAAAATTCTTATCTTTGACAAATTATACAGTACAATGCTTTAAAATTTCCCTTAAAATAAAACAGAATATCACACCATGGAAACAATTGGCTCCAAAAGTTTGTCTCCAGGGACATCCACCCAGGTCATTTCGATGGCACCAGCGTCCCCTGGAGAACAGGGCGTTAACAGGTCATCCACCGTGTTGTTAGGGTCAGCCCGGGAAGGTCCTTGAACCTGGAGTAGAGAATAATCTACAGTATTTATTCAAACAAATTAAATAAATGTTAAGATTCAGGCCATCTTTAGGATATTTGAAAATACACTACTATTTCATGTTTCATTAAAATGTTTACTTCTGAAAATAAATAGAATATACAACAAAAAGTGGTTATGTCTGGGAGATGGGATAGATTTTGCTTGATTAATGCTTTTCTATATTTTAAATTTTCCTGCAATGATCACAGGAAAAAAGAGTTAAGATTGAAAAAAATAAGCAGTTACCTGCCACTAAGATTTCTCTTTTTCTCTCTAATGTTTATGAAGGGGTAATAATCCCAAGACCAAAAACAGAATCAAGTATTCTCACTTTACTGTCTCTTTCCCCACAAGTAATTCAGCTGCAGGCGTTTTGTTTCTGTTGTGCCTAATGACCTCCCTCTGGGCCAGCCCAGTACTTTAGGTATCTGACAGACACACAGGCAAACCTGTTCTTGGCAACTGAGGGCCGGGGAAAAGAACAGAGCCATGGAGAGGTACGACTGCTGAGGGTACGACAGGTCTAGTGTGCGAAGTGACCGGGCAGCTTGTCCTTTGTTCCTGATAAGGGCCGGCGTCAGGTTTACTGAAGCTGTCCCCAAGAGTAGGCACTGCAGAGAGCGGGGTGGACAGCTCTGGGGGGAAGGGACGGCAGCGTCGGGCAGAGGAAGCATTAATAAAACGGCCCGGCACTGCCTGAGCCTCGGCCCACACCATTTCCCGCGGCACAGACACGGCTGGGAGCAGGGGTGAGTAACATCCCCGGGCTCTTGGGCACCACGAGAGGTGTTCTATGAATGTGACTTTATTTCACGCTCATGGCAGCACTCAAGTAGCATGACCATCCCGATTAGAGATGATAAAAGTGCACCTTCAATAGATAATGTAGCAATCTGCTCAAGAAGATACAATTAATTGTGGAGTCAGCCTTCTAATTCAGGTTTTAACTCAAGATCATCATTACAAACACTTCCACTGTGGTATAGAAGACACACATGTGCATCAGTCATGCTGTATGAGGCCTGTCATGCAACACTGGGTAATGTGTGCCCACAGCTTTTCCGGATTCTCCCATCTGTGTTGGTAACACTGGACACTGCTGTCCGCAGCAGGAGGGCGGTAAGCAGTACCTACTCCACTGTGCCTTCAATGGGGATCCCAAGACTGGGGTCGTTCTGCCCAATCTAATCAGCCATCTACGCTGAGCTAGTCTAGGCAGACAGACAGGGCACGGGAGGGGCAGGAGGGCAGCCGGGCTAGGACTCCACACTCAGTGCACCTCCCTGGGGAACCGCAGCTGTCAGCTCCAGCCGTGCCCTACATACTCTGTAACCCTCAAGTCCCAGCTTAAGCTCACACTCACGCCTGAGCTTAACTGTCTAAAGGAGGCCCATGCTCCTCTTGCCTTGTGTGTGGGACCCAAGGACACAGGAAAAGAACCCAGTGCCAGGCACGTCAATATTCAAACGTTAGCTATTACTATTTTTACATTGTTAATGTGGTACAAATGCACCCGATTCTGCTCTAGGATACTCTAGTTACATAGATGTAACTATACATTTCAGTTTCTACACTTTCATCAAAATAGGAAATACTTCAAAATTCACTGCATAGAAAATTTAAAGCCACTTTAGGTCTATTAATAATGGCTCACCAATATATAAACTCTACAGAAAAACTCTTTTTGCTGTATATTTGTAGAAATGTCATTATAGAGGTGACACGAGTAACCCGATTATGTACATGTCCCTGTGCAGGTCTGCAGCGCTGTCTGCCTGTCTGCGTGAGGCCGTGTGCTCAGCACCCACTCAGGTCTCCTGAGTACTTCCCTTCAATGAAACGGAGGTGTGTTTATGATGGAAATCCATATATTTATTATGCTAAACTAACACCTTCCTAAAACTGAACACAAACCAATGATGGTCTTGAAATCCAAGTTTAAAAGCACAGGAGAGGCTGGTCGAGCGCCTGTCACCTTTCTGAAGTGCGTGGCCGACTGCACTTTCCTGACCGGCTGCATCAGGGCGTCGCGCACAATGATGCTGATGTCCGCACCGGAGTAACCCTCGGTCTTCTTCCCCAGGTCCCGGAAGTCGGTCTCCGTCAGGCTGTTCTGCGTGGTCCCCAAGTGCAGCTTAAACATTGCGGCTCGGGCATGGGCCTCCGGCAGAGGAATATAAATTCGTTTCTCAAATCTTCAAGTGGAAACAAATTACGTCAGGAGTATTACTATATATACTTCATTTCAATTGAAAATTAGTGTATTTTCCAGAAGACACAAGATATTAGAAAGTCTTATTTCTAGATAGTTGGTAAGTTAAGTGGACCCATATGTGTCAGAGCTGAACACATATATGGGTTAATACAGGGAAAATATCCAGAACACAAACAAATAAAACAAAACAGCAGGGGCCAGTCGGGAGTGGTGGTCTTTCTCACATGATTTGTGGGTGACCCTGGCCACAGTGTTTACATAGCTGGAGTTCATGGCCCACCATGTCCCCCAGGGTTACAGAATGATACTCTGAACTCCTGATCAGAAGACTAATACGATCAACAATATGAAGAGATGACAAAATAATTCTCTAAATTCAAAATAGTAAATGTACTTAAAATCTTTTAGAACATATATGTATTACACAAAATGCCAACTTTATTATAATGGGTATCATAAATAAACACCGTATTTTAGTAGCAATAACTTTGCTCGCCTTGTTAGAATTTCAATATTTGGAGATAAGGAGAAAGCAATGAGGAAAAACTTAAGTGGTTTGTGAAGATGTGTTTTGTTTTTTTCTCTCCAGGTAATTCTTTGAGGCAGTGAGAACAATCTAAAAATTTTCCATTATCTCTAAAGATGGGTTCAGAATTAAGCCATCTTCAAAAATAGCCCATTTCCTTTCTTGGTACCGGGTGGTAAACCAGCATCCTGGAAAACCACCAAGTGGTGGGATAAGAGCGGCAAAAACGGAAGCGTTCATGTTTACCCTGCAAATGGAATACCGGGAATAGAGAACTGTGCAGCAGTAAAAATTCATCAGAGTGGATATCTCCTATAGCTCAAGTTTCACATGCAGTTTAGAAATTACAGGCATACATTTTTAATTGAAAATATATCTCATTATCCTTCAACTTGTATGACTGTCATTTTGCTGAAGTTTTACATAAAGGTTCTTCATTGAAATATCTAACTATATTTGTAAATTTCTGAAGCATCTACTAAGCTTACTAAGCTTGAGCAAAACGAAAGGTCAGTGTTAGATATTATCTTTTCCAACATGAAAGATTTCAGTGTGTGAAAATCTTGTATCTTCAATATAACAGACAGACAGACAGAGAGATGCTTGCCTCTCTTCCCCCAAGGCAGAGGGACAACAGGGTGGGGCACATTAAAAAAGATTCTGACTCCTCACCAGACAATGGGAACTCTCACTAACTTGTTACATCTGTAGTTAGAAATAAGATATTCACTGTAGCTCATACCTTCGCCTGATGGCAGAATCCAGAACCCAGGGTATATTTGTAGCTCCCAGAACCAAAATTCCGTCATTGTCCACACCAACCCCTGAATGACAATAGACATTGTTTTAATAATTTGTTTTAGTGGTCGTTAAACCTCAGCTCTACACTCTGTTAACAATGTGATGCTTCAATGTCAAAGTACATCAACTCGAGAGTCTCTCTCTGAAAAAAAACTATACAGAATCAAATATTAAATTACTAAAATATGATGCAAAAATATTCCCAAGAACTGAACCTCCTGGACTGTGAACAATTATTAATAGTTTTTTCAAAATGTTCCGAGAGACTCCATTGGAAGTCTCTGTGCTCCTTTTGCCGACACTGCCTGTACCAGCAAGTCCTGCAAGGTGATTACGGCGGGCGGCGGCCCATCAGTGAGCAGTCTGTGGGCACCAACAACTTCTGCGTGAGCTGGTCCACATCTGTTTTAACAATGGCCGTGCAATAAACAGAAAGCGCTTCAGAACCAGTGACTCCACCTTGCATCTGAACTAGGAACTCTGTCTTAATCCTCCTCGCCGCTTCACTTTCGTTTTCACTGCGTGAACCACACAGAGAATCGATTTCATCGATGAAGATAATGGAAGGTTTATTCTCTCTGGCAAGTTGGAATAAGTTCTTAACTAGCCTAAAAATAAAGAAAAGCTTTCAGTTCCTGAAAAACAGCAGACGATACACATACAAGGAAAAGATGAGAACAAAGCAATAACAACACATGAATTCTGCAGATTAAAAAGCCTCACCATGTTTTGGTCCAGAAAATAAGAATGCTACAATTGGATAATTTATTTCACGATTTACTGAACTGTACATATGTTATCTTTTCCTTGCAAAATAGGGATTAATTTGAACACCTACATTACATCACCTCTCTGAATGTCTACTAGTGATATAGGAAACCAATTACTTTATAGAGTGATACTTAGTGACTACCAGGCAAAGAAAAAAATTTTAAAAATCAGTTTATTACTCACTTTTCACTCTCACCTAGCCACTTAGAAACAAGGTGGGAGGAGTGTATAGAAAAAAATGTTGAGTTGTTTGCTTCTGTCGCTACAGCTTTGGCTAAATAGGACTTTCCTGTTCCAGGTGGCCCAAATAACAGGATTCCCCTCCAAGGTGTTCTCTTGCCTAAAATGTGCATGAGAAAAACAACATGAGAATTTCAAGACTGTTGATTTCAGTTTTCACAGACATCATCCATCCTGAAGAATACTGCAAAGAGGTTTTCAGTCTAAAGCAATCAATAAAAACATTTTTTAATAAATCAAAGGTAAGCCTTAAATGTATTTTATTTGCTCTTTTTAAAGGCCATTTTGTCAAAAGTGTGTTTACATGAACATAAGCCTAACAGAAGTTCATTTGCTTGCTTGCTCATTCATTCAACCACTAAGACAATGTGCAGACAGAGAGCTATGAATACAAAAGGAACTCTGCCCTCCACCGGCTCACACTCTGGTGGGGAAAAACTGTACAGTTAAAAGGCACTCTGATCATGTACTGTGTGCACTGCTTGTTAACAGAATAGTCGGAGAAACTACAGATATCCCCAGGGGGGAAAGCAGCTGAACATGTTTTCTTTTAAAAATGTACGACTTTTAGAGGAATGAAACTAACACAGTTTGTTGTTGTTGTTGTTTTTACAGAGACAGAGAGAGGGATAGACAGGGACGGACAGACAGGAACGGAGAGATGAGAAGCACCAATCATTAGTTTTTCATTGCGCGTTGCAACACCTTAGTTGTTCATTGATTGCTTTCTCATATGTGTCTTGACCGCGGGCCTTCAACAGACTGAGTAACCCCTTGCTTGAGCCAGCGACCTTGGGTCCAAGCTGGTGAGCTTTGCTCAAACCAGATGAGCCCGTGCTCAAGCTGGCAACCTCGGAGTCTCGAACCTGGGTCTTCCACATCCCAGTCCGATGTTCTATCCACTGCGCCACCACCTGGTCAGGCAAAACTAACACAGTTTGGTTGACCCCTTGAGAAGTTCTGCTCAATTCTTGATTCCTTAAGGAAGCATGGGTTATTATTACTGGTAGCACACTCTCATTCAAACCACTGGGTAATGATAAGGGGACTCTACCTTAAACCCAAGTTCTTCTAACTTAACATGTATACAAACCAACTGTCTCTGCATCTCAATTTTGCTAACGAGAACTTACCATGCTGCCTAAATAAATCAGGCTGGGTTACACCTGGCAATAAAATACTAAGTCTACACTGAAAAAACTGCTGAGTGCCCACTGCACATGGGTACACAGTGTCTGCAGAAGAATGACAGGCAGATAACTAACAGCAAAACTAAATATTCTTATAGTTTTGTTTCAAAAGCTTCAACTCTTACTTGAATTCTATTTTCCTATTTCAGATGTCTGCAATTATAAGTCGGTGTTCCTTAAGGATGTTAAATATACCACTGGTTGTACGTAAAGTGCTTTTAGGGAGTATATATATACTTCTTATTTAAATAACTATCTTTTTCATGTATATTAGAAAAATACTAATTTTTTCATTTATAGTAAACACAGTCTTAAATGTTACTAAGTGAAGTGAGATGGAAAAGTTCATGGTCACCTGGGGAGGAAAGAGGCAGAAGGATTCTAGGTTACTAGGGGCGTTTTGTGGCCTGGTTGATGACTGTGCAGGCGTGCAGTCAAAAAAAGTAAAAAATCGGCCCTGGCCGGTTGGCTCAAGGGTAGAGCGTCGGCCTGGTATGCAGGAGTCCTGGGTTTGATTCCCAGCCAGGGTACACAGGAGAGGCGCCCATCTGCTTCTCCACCCCTCCCTCTCTCCTTCCTCTCTGTCTCTCTCTTCCCCTCCCACAGCCAAGGCTCCATTGGAGCAAAGATGGCCCGGGTGCTGAGGATGGCTCTATGGCTTCTGCCTCAGGCGCTAGAATGGCTCTGGTTGCAACGGAGTGGCGCCCCCGATGGGCAGAGCATCACCCCCTGGTGGGCACACTGGGTGGATCCCAGTCGGGCGCATGCAGGAGTCTGACTGCCTCTCTGTTTCCAACTTCAGAAAAATACAAAAAAAAAAAAAAAAAAAGTAAAAAATCACCCATCTTATTTATGTCAATCTGTTTACACATACTTCTTAGCATATGCATTGACTTAACAAACACGGAATCATACCATACACATTTTAGAACTTGCTTTTGGATCTTTCATTTTTCCATTGATTTCTTGGGGGGGGGGTGAGAGGGAGAAGAAAAGGGAGAGAGAGAGAAGCATCAACTCGTTCTTCCACTTAGCTGCTCCATTTAGTTGTGTGCTCATTGATTGCTACTCATACATACCGTGACTGGGGACAGAACCTGTGACCTCTGGAGTGCTGGGGTGACGCTTTACCCACTGGACTACCCAGCCAGGGCAGCTCTTTCGTCTTTATCATACCCGTGGCCATTCTCCCATGTTGATTACAATGCAGTTCTATGCTTCTGAATGTAGATGTGCACTCTGTTTAACGAGTGCGCAGCCTTCCACTGCGTGGTGATTTGCCCCACATCCAACTGGTTGACAATTAGACTGTTTTGCAGTATGTATAGTGAAAATATGTATGTGCACATGAAATAATTATCTTTGTGTAAAGACATGACACAGTCTTAGAATTTATTCAAGGTAATAACTCATGATATGGTGATAAGAATTCACAATGCTCAACCTCAGTCATCTATGTGGTTTTGGAAAATCATCAAAAAAAAAAAGTAATTTAAAAGCCGTCTCACCCGTAAAAAGATGAGGAAATTTAATCGGCAGTATCACAGCCTCCTTAAGTGCTTCTTTGGCTCCTTCCAGGCCCGCGACATCGCTCCATTTCACGTTGGGTCGCTCCATTATAATGGCTCCTGCAAAAAATGATGTCAGCTTTAAGTTTAGGAGAACTACTTCATCAAAGTTAGAAAACAACAGGAAATAAGGATATTAAAGAAATATAAAATGTCTGGAAGAATGTTATGTACTAAAAACGTTTCTGAAGAAGTGTGATGAGAAAATAGTTGGGAATAGGGAGTAGTCCGTAGGAGTCAGGAACCCGGGCTGGATGGCTAGATGACCCAGGGTTAGTCACTGTCCTATGACTGCTTCCTCACTGTGGGATGAAAACACTATCAGCCCGAACTACTCACACAGGTTAGTGTAAGGGTCAAATGACATCATAAATATTAGAGTGGTTGGAAAAGCACCAAACATTACCTACAGCACTAATTTTGGGAAATCAAATGTGCTCATTCAATGGGGGTTGCTCTACTATTTCTCCTTTTAACCAAACAACAAAACTGGTGACCGAATTCTTTCCTTTCACCACCAAAAGAAAAGATACTTAACACATTTAACTGAAGACAGATAGAGGGATAGATAGATAAAAATGAGGGACGGTAGGGGAAGGGTGTAAGGGAAGAGGATGATAGAAGAGAGAGAAAACATACTCCTGTAGATTTGTAACACTTTCTGAGATTTGCCAGATTTTCTGTTTGGGTTCTATACAGACCTATTTACAAGTTTTGTACATTAACAAAGTTATTTAAATAATTTAGTTTTTGAACACTATATACTTAAAGGCCATAGCAATTATTGGAGTAAGATTTCTTTTAATATAACTACTGGCAAAACTCTTTAGCTTATCTTTCATCAAAAGCTTTTCCAATTTTCCAGTATATAGAAATTGCTCTGCTACAAACTACTAAGCAGTCTGTTCCAAGGTGGCATGTGATTAAGTATAAAATACCACCACTTACACCATCTACCAGTTACCTACGAAATCAGTGTTATGGGTATTTCTTCTCATAAGGAAATACCATCTATTATTCTAAAGTCGTTATACTCTGCAACTTCCCTAAATTATGAAAACCTTTAGCTATGACTGCAATGAAGGAAAACCATAGCCCCTTTCACATGCTGAAAGTTCAGACTAAAAGCCCACTCACTCTCTCCTATGTCCCCTTCAGATCAGTAACCTTACATGAGAAAGTAATTTGTCATAGACAGGATTTGTGTTAGTAAAAATAAGTAAATTTACTTTATATATAAGTATCATCTGGTCAACTAAAGTTTTTAAATTTATTTATTTATTTTAGAAAGGAGAGGGGGGGGGAGAGACAGAAGGGGGGAAGGAACAGGAAGCATCAACTCCCATATGTGCCTTGACCAGGCAAGCCCAGGGTTTCGAACCAGCAACCTCAAGTTTTTAACTATAAATTTTCTAAATATGCCATAAATAATCTTCATGTTAACTAATAATTTTTTTCCTTCAAATTTAAAGGTGATTTTGGAATGTTTAGTGATAAAAAATTATGTAAATAAAAGTAATATTAATTACTAGACATTGCTTAATGGTTTGTAAAATTAAAAGTGGGAAGGATATTATCGGAAAATAAAGGCCAAATAATTCAACCGTTTCCAATTACATAAATTTACCCTGTCTTTGATTATAGTACTTAGTATAATAATTTTGTTTAATTTCATTTAGCTAACAGAAAACTCCTATCATGAACTCTAATATTTTTAAACATTTTATTTATTGATTTGAGAGAGAGAGAGAGAAACACTGATCTGCTGTTCCACTTACTTCTGTAGTCACTGGTAATGCTTGTATGTGCCCTGACCTGAGACTGAGTCTCCAACCTCGCTCTATCAGGACACCACCACCCAACTGAGCTGCCTGGCCAGGGTCATAAACTCTTTAATCTTAATAATCAAATACTACAGTTGATGTCGTAACCTAAAACAGAAGTAAAAAACTTAAATTTCAGGAAAATAACAAAAGAGTAAAAATATATTACACAATATTTTATTATACATCATATTATACAAATCCATCAGCAAACCATTAAATAATTAAGATGGTAAAAAGGGTTCTCAGATATGAAAGACTGGGACTCGTTTTATATTCTACTTCCTCCTAAAATTCCAAATAGATTTCCTCATTTAAATGTCTTAAGCATTTCTATTTTTTATATACCGCTAGTTTTTTAAAAAAAATCTTTCTACTTAAAAACTGAGCTGTATCATTTTCAAAATTAAAGATACAATTGAATTTCCACCTGGAGTGGGTGAGCTAGTCTGGAGAGAAAGGAAACAAATCAACTCAGAAAGAACAGAGAGAGAAGCGTTCTGCCTTTTTTTTTTTTTTTTTTTTGGCATTTTTCTGAAGCTGGAAACGGGGAGGCAGTCAGACAGACTCCCGCATGTGCCTGACTGGGATCCACCCGGCACGCCCACCAGGGGACGATGCTCCGCCCATCCGGGGCATCGCTCTGTTGAGGTGACCAGAGCCACTCTAGCGCCTGAGGCAGAGGTCACAGAGCCATCCCCAGCGCCCGGGCCAACTTTGCTCCAATGGAGCCTCGGCTGCAGGAGGGTAAGAGAGTGACAGAGAGGAAGGAGAGGGGGAGGGGTGGAGAAGCAGATGGGCGCTTCTCCTGTGTGTCCTGGCCGGGAATCGAACCCAGGACCTCCGAACGCCAGGCCGACCGGCCAGGGCCAGCGTTTTGTCTTCTACCTGAAATAAGGCCGCTTGACATGAACCACTGGGCTGCTCACCCAAACCCCCTGAGGACCAAGTGTGTGTCCCCACTGCCCTAGGCGTGTGTGGCAGTGAGAACTCAGTTCTGTCCTTGGACTACATCCACCACTGAAGTTCTAGGTATACAAAAATACCTTCATTAACTGTAGTGTTTTTAAGATACTATCCTTATAGTATTCTCCTACACGTCTCTGTGGCACTGGAGAGACAAATATAATATCACCAAGATGAAGAGACGAGTGCAGCAAGGCTAAACGTCTGCCAAACTAGGTCTATTCACCCTTCACTAACCAAGCTGAGCCTACATAATGGACAGCTGTCCCGTTGTGCATTCTATCTGGCAAGACTCAAATGAACAAAATACATAAACTTCAACTTGAAAATAATTTAGCTAACATACTAAAAAGCAATCCAATCTCAGTCACTAAAGCAGCCAGCAATTAAGATTACTTTTTAGATACACAGAACCACCATTTATTGAGTTCCCAGGATTTGTTAAATATAATACTAGGCAACTTTTACATTGTCAGAAAACTTTTACTAGCCCTGGACAGAAATTATTATTAATTTGCATTTTAGAGCTAGGGTGTCAGACTCTGAGATGTTAGGGAACCTGTCCAAGATTGAAGTAGCCGACCTGGGGGAGAATCCAGATCTGAAAGGAGCCTAACCCTGCGGCCCCTCCACTACGCCACTAGGCTCCAGTCAAGGAGAATGAAAGGGTCCCTTCTGTGGGGAAGGTAACAACAGAGTGGAAAGAGATGAACACAGAGGGCAGGGCTGAGACAGAGTAAGAAAGTAGATGAGGAAGAGCAGGCAGGCAACATGAAAAAACCCATCAATAAAGAAGCTACAGCAATAGCAATAAAAACCAACAGTAAATCCTAAGTCATTCTGTTCCTCTAACCGGAAATTTTAAACTACCTCAGATTTGGTAGTGTGGTGTTATTCTCAGTGTTACCGTCTCTAAAAAGGGGCAAATAAGACAAAATGAAAGAGAATTAGTCAACTCACAGGCTTTTTCAGGCAGATAAAAAACTAAGCACTATTTTTACTGCATGGGAGAACCCCAAACTCATCAGAGATCCTACAGAGAAAATCCTATGAAAACCAGCATGTGACCACAAGGAATTAAAGCTAGCTCTTAAACCTCATTTAAATAAAGGAAGGGGGTGGGAGTGGGGAGCAATTCAAATAGACAATTCACTATGAGATTAAAAAAAAATAAGATAGTAAATTGAAAAAGGAAATCTAAAGCAACCTTGCAGTTGATTCTGTAGTTTCCTTGTTTCAGGGTCATCAGATTCTCCTTCCCCATCACTGTCATTCCTAATAAAAAGAATTTAATATATTCAAACGACCACTCAGTGCTATCAAAATAAGGCAAAAATGCAGGAAAAAATAACTTGAAATATTTGTTTAAATGGTAAAATAAGATATTCACATTAAAAGATACACTTTTTAAAACTACTTTTAAGAATGCATTCAGTAAACTACTAAGCAGGCATATTACCCATCAGTATGGAATAATGAACAAGGGGCAAAAAGACCAGAATGAGGTCAGGAACAAATTCCCACGACATACTATGTATTACTATGTATGTGTCAATGCACAGATGCATGCCCCACACCTCACCCCACGGAAGATGGAAGATGAATCACAGGAGAGTTGTAAACAACAACAAAAACACCAGAAGCAGACAAACAATATATCAGAACAAGAAGCCATAACTAGGAGGAAAACCCCAACATTCTTTATTTAAGGTATAAAGATCTGTAACCCTTAGTCTGGGGTTTCCAAGGAATAAATGAAGCTTCTGATGAAAATGAACGAGCCCAACGAACAAGACATCTCATACTGAGAATTTATTCTGAGGAAATCATTTAAACTGAGTCCAAGGATTTGGCCACAGGGATAACATGCCCACACTGTTCACAATAGGGAAATCAGAAAGATGTATGTTCAATTACATACATATGTAATTGTATGATAGAACACACTGCAATCTTAATAAAAATGATGTAAAAATAGTTTATTGAAGATGATCATGATACATGTTGCAAGAAAAAGTAGCAAAAAAAAAAAAAAAAAGAGCACTGCATCATTTTTTGAATATAAGACATAAAGTCTGGTAAAAAAAAAAAAAAAAAAAAAAGTCTGACACGTTTTAACCCAAAATGAGATTGCCTTGGTTGTCACAGGATGGTGGGGGCAATGGGCGAGGTAGAGATTGTAAACTGGTTCCCTTGACACTCACACCAACTTCCTTCTACCTCCTTCTACCACGCTTTTCTGTACAGTAAAAACCACACCAACAACTCTGCCCTTCCTAGACTCCCTTGCAGCTAGGGCTCAATGAGACTAAAGTTTCTGCAAGAAAGAAGCAAGTAACTGAGGCAGGACCTGCATGCAGGATCAACCCACAGCGAAAAGCCCTGCTCTGCTGAGGGGGCTGTGGCAGACCTCCGACAGCCCACTCCCTAGCACTGAGTGACTGGCAGGGGAGCTGGCAGCAGTGGGCCCCTGCCACAAGGACCCCATTGGAGCTGGGCATTCCTCCTAGCGATACGGAATCCCAGCCGGATTCCCTGGCTTCCAGACTCTGGAAGGTGATCCACCATCATGAATCCCTTTTAGCTTACACTGGCCAAAGTGGCACTGCTGGTCAATTCAGAACAGGCATCCCTTTGCTAGGCAGCCCCTCAGCGAAGAGCAGCACAGTGTCTTCACGCCAGACCAAGAGCCTCGACTCTCGGAGAACACTTCTGCTGGCCAGGGAGCCTGGGGGGGGGGAGGTCGAGGGCCTAGGTTTCACCCCAACAGTTTCACCCCAAGTTTGGAGTCCCAGTCTTCTAATGCCCCACATTTGCTATGACAGTGCTGCAGTTACAGAAGGTAACATGTCTTCTATGGCACAGAAGATCCCCAGCTCACTGAACAGAGAATATAAAACCTTCAGCTTATAATTTTCTTTGCTCCCCCGTGCAGCCGGAAGCAGCCAGTTAACTCTAGCTCTTACATTACTCATGTCCCTCAAACTGTTCTATGGTAGTAGCCACCAAGTCCCCAAAGCACTGCCTTCAAGGTGTTCCATCCCTGGTGACCACAGGGGATTGGCTAAGTGGCCTGTGACCCTGCATGCCATGAACTACGAGTATCACATCCTCCAAAGCTAACAGGAGCGTCCTGACTTCACACCCGACTGGCCAAACCCCATCCCAGAAGCTCATTTTCTTAGTGCGTTGTCATCTGGAACCTCGCCCGGCACCAATTAGCAGACTGGTCAGTGGGCCTGCACGGAGTACGATCCCACCGCTGAGCCCAGTTCGGCATGAACACACGATACTGAACAACGCACTCTGCATCTCGAAGTCACACCCCTCCTACCCGGGAGATATTCCAAAACTGGCTTTTAATGTTTATAAATTATGCTGTGTTGCTTTACAATGATAAAATAAAAGCATATCTAAAGCAAATCCATGTTAAAAAACTTTACATAAGAGATCCAAAATTGTTCTTTATTGGAGTCCTTTTCCATTTTGTCTATGTGGTTAGTGCGGACTGAGTCAATACTACTAACCAAAGATTTAATTCACAGATCACTCCTACAATTTTAAATCCAGTGTTACATCATGGCCGGAGGGACGTGGACTGAGGACCAGTCCCACCACTGTTTTCTCCTATTACTCCCAAGTGGGCACAGAGGGTCATCTGAGGTGTGTCTCCCCTTAAGCTTGATAAAACAGGGGCTGGGCCACTTCCTCTGTAATAACCAGAGAGTAAACGTTTTAGGTTTTGTGGGTCACACAGTCTGCTGCAACTTCTCAACCTTGTTGGAACAGCCAGAGAGCAGCCATAGAAAGCAGGTACAGGAGTGGGGAGGCTCTGTCCCAGTAATACTTCATTTACAAAAACAGGCTGCAGGTCAGCCACACCTAGTTTAAACAACAGAGATTTATTTCACAAATAAATCTTCTCACACTTAATCTTTTCATTAGATACAATAGAATCTACACTCTGAAATACATACCCCTTCTCCTCAGCCAGACCCGGCTGGCCCTCCTTCACTGGCTTCTGTGGTTGCTTCTCCTTCTTCTTCAGGTATTCCTTTAGCTTCTCTGCTCTGTCCAGATATTCCGTACACTTTGCCCTGATACTCTGCTTGGCCTTCTCACCCTGTGCTTCATCTGTTAAAGCGAAACAAGAGAGATTTTTTCCATTAGTGTTTCATCTAGACACTTCCAAACCAAGCTCTCAGAAACACTTTCAAACAAGAAAGATCTATTTGGGGGGAGGAAGGTCATCTCCAACTCATGGTAACCAAGGATTTTCAATTCCTTTCTATTCCTTCTCTGCAGGGTTGGACGAGGTATGAGGTATGAAGAGGTATGAGCAAGGCACTAGGATATTTTAAGTTAATGTTGGCTCATAAGAAATTATTTAATAATCTGTGGGTTTCATATTCTTCATTTTGTGCAGAGTTGGAAGCTGCTTCTCACATAAAACCAATTATAAGACAAACAGAAGTAAAACAATATTCACCATTTTCAGATTATAAACAGCGATAGAAATCCCACCTATGTGTACACTGAATAAACGAATTTCACCACATATAGGCAGGCCTCTGTGAGAGCTGTCTGAAGAGTGGGTTTTAGCAATATACACAATGCATGGGATTAGCCCCACGTCTTATATGTTAGGATTTGTTCTTACTTTGAAAATGCTGAATTATCCAATTGCTAAAATATTATATTTAAAAATAACTTAAGTTGATCAGAAAGACGTCTTTTCTAACATCTTATTTCACCCGTGTTCAGCATTAGGCTGAAGCTGTACGGAGGAAGCAGTTTTTACCCACTTCCCTCATGGCTGTATCCTGGTGCCTGGCACACAGTGCCCGGCACATGGTAAACACCCAATTCAGGACATATATTAAAAAAAGTTTCCCAACCTATTTTGACAATGGGATTTTCAAAAAGATACTTAGAAAATGAGTAGATTCACAGTACAAAGTCTGGGTAAAATAAGAACTTATTTCCACTGACTCGGTGATATTTTCATCCGCTCATTAGCTGTGTCCATTTGAGAGCTCAGTACCTAACCCACCCAGATGTGCATGACAATGCTGGGGGAACCCTGTTTTACAAGTTGATGGTTAGAGTTTTCGCCCATTGTATGGCAGTTTTCATAAATGAAATAGAATGAATTTTTCTTTTTTGTGTTTAAAAACAAACAAGCAAGCAAACCAACCAACCCGGCCTTACATTTAACCACGTGGAGAAAATACTGCACCGCATGTTGGTAGAGCTGAAGGGCTTCCTCATAGTTCCCGGCTTTGTCTTCCTGGGCAGCTTTGCCAGCAAGATCTATCGCTTTCTGCGGGAAGAGAAGCAAAACCATACCATCAAAATCAGAGCGTAAGTGGAAGGCGGAAGTAAATAACTGACTTGGAAGTAGTTGTGTGCTTTTTAAAATAAAAACAAAACAAATTTATCATTTTTCTAAATCACAATAACATTTTATTCTAAATTATGATCAATTATAAAATGTAAATTAAATTTGTTATCTGGGTAAATGCTATCTGAATATAGGTTGATCTAGTACCAATCACTAAAATTTTCCTAAGTTTCACTTAATAAAAGTCAAGCTTAGGGCTAGTATTGGATAGTCAAATAATCTGAAAATTCAAGTTAAAAAGCATTTAGGGAAATTCTCAAAGTCAAATGCTGCTTTATCTAAAGCATGTAACGGTCAAACATAACTGAGGTAAAGTCCGTTCAGTGGCAATGGGGCAACGAAGCACCAAGAATCAAAAAAATATCCACATATTTTAACTCACTAATTAACTAAAAGGTACTAAGGGCAAAGACAGTAACCATAAGGTCTTTCAAAAAAGCAAAAACAAACCTTGGTAACTTAAATAGCAAAAAGATGCCACACATTGGGAAATTATGGAATTGTTAAAATAATATTAAGAAACACTTGTAATAACATGGAATATATTTATAATTAAAAAGTTTTTGGAAATATACAATTTTTACATGTAGCACAAGTTCAACTATATATATATATTTTTTTAAAAAGAAACAACCAAAGCACAGGGAAGAAATGGGAAGGAAATGTAACTTATCTTTGATAAGACTTAACTTTTTTCATTTTTACTTTTACATTTTCTAAAAATGTTCACAATGCACATGGACTACTTTTGAAGTATTACTTTTTAAACTCCATATGGCCAACTGATTGACAACAATGCAGAAGCAAGTAAATGGCAGAACAGGCTTTTAAGAAACGGTGTGAGAGCAACTGCATCCCCTTCAGCTGAGAGAGAGAGAGAGAGAGAGAGAGAGAGAGAACGAGAACTTCAACCTAACCCCACACTTGGTACAAAAATTAACTCCAAATGGATTATAGACTTAAATATAAATATAAAACTGCATATAAAATTTCAGTTCTTAGACTTGACACCAAAAGCACAACATATAAAAGGAAAAAAGAAATACATTTTTTCATCAAACTTAAAAACTTTCGGTTAGGATGAGAAGACACTGGGTGAAATACTTGCAAACCACATACCCAGCAAAAGACTAGTATCTGGAACATACAATATAATGAACTCAAAACTCAACAGTTAAAAAAAGAATCCAAGTAGAAAATGGGCTAAAGACACAAACAGACATTTCACTGGAGGATATACAGATATAGGCACAAGAAAAGATGTTCAACATCACTAGCCATTAGAGAAATGCAAATTAAGACCACAATGAGATGTCACTACATAGTTATCAGAATAGCTAAAATAAAAATTAGTGACAATACCAAATGGTGGTGAGCATACAGAGCAACTAACCACTCACATACATATATATATTACAGGTAGGGTGTAAAATGATACAGCTACTCAGAAACTGGGTTGCTTTTTCCAAATCTAAACATGCAACTACCACATGAACCAGCATATGCACTCTTGGGCATTAATTCCAGAGGAATGGAGACTTATGCTCACACAGAAACTTGTATGAATGTACCAGATGTCCATCAACAACGACATGGTAAACAAACTCTGGTACATCCATCCCATAGAGTATTAGTACCAAAAAGAAAGGAACTTTTGCCACAGGGATGCTATGGGGGCGGGGAGAAAGAGGTAATTGTGGTTGTCAGGAGGAGTCCTTGTGGATAGAAGTATTCTGTATCATGACTGTAGTGGTGGATACATGAACCTACATGTGACAGAACTCTACACACACACACACACACACACACACACACACACACACACACAAATACACAGAAGTACAAGTAAAGCTGAGGAAATCTGAACGCCACTGCTGGTGTTATTGGTGTGACCATCCTGGCTGTGATGCTGCACTACACTTTTTCAAGATGCCACCACGTGAGGCAACAAGGTAAAGAGTACATAGGTGCTCTGTGATTTCTCACAACTGAGTTTGAATCTATAATTACATCAAGGTAAAATTGTTATTAAACAACTATCTTTAATTTTTAAAATCTCTCTCACACACATGCACACACAAGAAAAGAACAACACAGTTTATTAAAACATCCCAACCTGATTAATTTAGGTATAAAACTATTCAACAGAAACCAGTGCTAGTAGGGAAAAAATGATCATGCTTATACAGTGGTATTTTGACACATGAGTTTAATTCGTTTCATGGCCAAGCTTATGACTCAGTTTGCTTGTATGTCAAATCGAATTTCCCCATTAAATTAATGGGAATGCAATTAATCTGTTCCGGCTCCCAAAAACCACACGAATATTTTGTTTTATAAGCTTTTAAATAAGAAAATGTACTTTATAAATAACACACACACATACACACACACACACAATAAGAATGTAAAGAAATAAACTGGTTTATGAAGTGTATTTACCTTCCAGGTCAGGTGAAGATGCTGGCAGAAGGAGGAGCCATTAGCATAACAATGGCCCTTCCCAAGCAGGAAGGTAATTAGAAATTTCACAGACAGCTGCCCAGTGCCATTTTTAACAATAAAAGTGAGCAAACTCAGAAAACACAAATTTTACAAATTCATTTGCCCAAAAATCATCATTTTCTTCACTGACTTTTGGCTTTTTCACCGCACTTTCCAGTTAGAAGCTGTTTCAACAAAAACCTTTCCATGGATGTTTGTTTCTTCTTCCCTTTCAGATCGTTCTGCAGGCCATCCAGTGGAGGGTGGCAGAAGCTCGTGATTCAAATAGCCTCTTGTGACTTAAAGCAAAAACCCCTGCGAGTGACTGCTAGTCTCTCAAATTGCTCGTGATTTAAAGTGCTTGTGTGTCAAGGTACCACTGTACTATGTTAAAAATAAGCATATAATTAAGATGAGAAAGAATTATTCATGCACCCCTCCACAAACCAATCACATGTGAAACACTGTACTGCGAAGCAGCTGCCCTCGGCCTGCATGGAGGAGGAGAGCTGTGAATGGGCAGGAGGGCTTCCCTGGGGCATCTGAGATCCTGGTTTGGAGCAGGAGGGGAAACATGTATCACATGATTTAGTACTGACAAAATGTAGAAGAGACAAGTTTCAAAGGTCAACTAGCCTGAACTTAAAGCTTAATTTTCAAAAGTTGGTAAACTAGGCAGGATGGAAAGTTTAGAGTCATAGTACGTGGTCCCCTGGTGTGTCAGTGTGCCGGGTTAATAGAAAACACATCTGGAAGGCTCAGTGGCTAAGCCACACCGCAGAAATAAGCTTTCTTATTCTGGCTATAATTTTCTTTCTGTATTATTCTGAATCAATGTGCCACTCACCAGTTAGCCACATGATCTTTGTATTTCCTCATTTTATAACTCTCTGATGCCTACAACTTGTTACCACCTGTATGCTAGGCACTCCCAAATCCTCATTTCCCCAGCTCTGCCTCTCTCTCTGGTTCTACACATATGCATCCACTGCTCACTGGACATTTCTTCTCCATTGTCCCCACGTGCATTCCAAACTCAAGACAGACCACCCTGGTCCCAAATGACCCTCGTCTTATAATCCCAGAACCAATTCCTACCCACATAGATATCCAATCCAGGAACCTGGTAGAAAACCCAGACTCCCTCCCTTCTCTCACTTTCTGAATGCAGATACAAGCTGGACCATTCTTCCTCTTCAGTTGGTGTCTCATCAATCCTTTCTCCTTTATTCTAATAGGGACTAGACTCCTTTGGGCCTCACCATCTCCCATCACACAGAACCCTGCCTAACTGGTCTCCCTGCTCCAGGCCTGCTACCAGCCAAGTTGTTCCCTGTACATTCTAAATCAAAAACCTGAGCATTTACAGTTTATGATTCCCCATCTAGACCTGGATGAAGATGGATCAGTCATCTCCATGTGGCCTGCCCAGATTTATCCTCCTACCCGCATACTCAGCTCCCGTCATACCAATCTACGAGGACAATCGGACAACTCAGACTTCGTGCCTCAGTGTACTCTCCCCTGGGGACACCCGGTCCTACTGTCTGCCTGAAGCTCTGGCTTCTCCGGAACACAGCTCAGTCACATTTGTCCTGCTGGAAAGCCCTTCTCAGCACCCTCAGGTGGCCTACTCCTGTGCCTCTTCTACATTCCCACTGCCTCCTGGACACGCTTCCCACGATCAGACAGCACCCTATTAGTCACTTTCCACATAAGTCCCTGGAAGTCAAGAATGATGTTTTGCATTTATGATTCCCCAAGAAGTACACTCCAAAAAACATTCAGGTCTGAGTCAACGTTTAGTTCTATGCAGACTACATTACTTGCAACTTCTCCCAACCCTCTTCAAGGTTTATTACACTTCTAGACTGAAGATATACTATTTTTTTCTCCCTCACTGAATCCACTTTCTTGTCCAAGAATGCATAATCTTGTAGTGGAAAAGGCACAAACTTGTAAGCAGAGAGACCTGGTTTCAAAACGATCTTCATCATTAACTAACTGCGTGTCTTTGGGAAAATCAGCTTTAGTAAACTTTGGTTTCTTATACTGCAAAATTGGAATAATATTCACTGTGAAGAGCTGTTTGTAGGATTAAATGAGGTCACAACAAACACCAGGTAGACAATTAGTGCCAGTACCTTTCACTTCAAGCTCACGATCACCTCCTCTAAAATATTTCTCATCTGTCCAGGAAGAGTTAGAGGTGCCTCTCCTTTCTGCCCTCTCAACCTAACCTCTAATTCTACTGTAGCAGTTACAGGAGTCTTTTATAATTTTCATTTATAGCTATCTGCATACCTCCATTAGATTATAAGCATCTGGCTACAGGGATTTTTGCCTTGTTTGGTGGGAAAGTTATTTGTTACTTGAGTAAGTTTCATCCATATATCCTAGGTTAGAAAGTTGAAAAGGTTGAATGAGAAAGTAGATCTGTGAACCAACCTCTAATAGAATTCTAACTCAGTATCTCTCCTGTTTACCACCAGCAGCTATGCTTTTCACGTGGGTCACTTTCTAGCTGACTCACTTGAGGACATCCAACAACCTAACGCAAACATAATAGAAACTGATTATAGAATTAAACTGCAAACTTTCCAAAAGAAAAACAACATCAATAAATGAGTTAAAATCATGTTGTAGAACACCCAGATCACATGCAGTGTGACCAATGAAGAGCTGGTGGAGCCTGACCAGGTGGTGGTGCAGTGGATAGAGTGTCAAACTGGGATGTGGAGGACCCAGGTTCGAGACCCCAAGGTCACCAGCTTGAGTGCAGGCTCATCTGGTTTGAGCGAAGCTCACCAGCTTGGACCCAAGGTCGCTGGCCTGAGCAAGGGGTTACTCGGTCTGCTGAAGGCCCACGGTCAAGGCACATATGAGAAAGCAATCAATGAACAACTAAGGTGTCGCAACGGAAAACTGATGATTGATGCTTCTCATCTCTCTTCATTCTTGTCTGTCTGTCCCTATCTATCCTTCTCTCTGACTCTCTCTGTCTCTGTAAAAAAAAAAAAAAAAAAAAAAAGCTGGTGGAATAACACTAGTTAACTGACAAACCAAAAAGGATGATGACAGAATGAAAATCACCTTTGATACTCAAAGGAACAATACTTTTATCCAATGACCAATACTTTTTTCCAAGTACATTCATTTACCAAAAGACACTTTCTGAATGGGGCTACAAAAACTATCCTTAATTGAAGACCACTGCATGTGAGTTTCATGCAATCTTGTTGGAAAAGATACATGAATAAGTACATATGTGATTTTTTCTCTGTTCTAAGAAAAAAGTCACAGTTGCAATTTTAATATTTTATGAAAGATATATTCATTTTCATAATCTTTTGGATCCACTGTCAAGATAAATTAAGTCCCAAGCAAGCTCCTTCCTCCTCCGCTCTTTTCTGTGAAATGTTGGTCTCCATTTAAATGACTTTACTTTCAGAGGTCTTTCTTCAGGATCAGTGATCCTGAGTTAACTAAGTCCTCCATTACCCTTGGTGCCTGAACCAGGCGCTCAATAAATGCCCCTTCAACCAATTACTGCTAAGACCACGACAAGGATTCACTATAGGTATTCACTATACCTATGGATTCACTCTACTCTTCTGTCCCGAACTGGGCGACCTGGAGGCCAAATCACATGCTAAATAAACCCCACTGAAGCCCAGGTCTCTTCTGAAGATGGGAGGCACTTTTCAGAAATGTCTCAATCAATGTCCACCCACAGCGGTCTAGCGATTCAGTCTACGATCGTGTGATTCCATGATTTGTGTACAAAATACCGTGATCGCCGCGGTGGGGGGTGGGGAGATAGCGCCCCAAATGAAGTAACGTTCCCTAACCTTACATACTACACACTGGAGCCACAGAGGAGTTCCCTGAGCACACAAACACATGGGTTCAGTGACCCCACGGATTCTTCCGAGCCCAAGGCTGTCCTCACGTTTCTACTGACCTGACAGCTCGCAGGCAAAGAGGGGCTCGGGGCGGGGCGGGGCGGGGCGGCTCCCTCCTTCTCCTCCTCCCCGCCTTCCCCCCCTCCCCCCCGCCCCGCGGCCCCGGCGCTCCTGGGGGAGGGAGGCGATACCTGGAGGTTGGGCGAGGACGCCATGGCGGAGGTCCGAGGCGGGTCCCTGGGGAGGTACGAGGGCACAGGACTAGACCAACAGCGGCTGCGTCGAGTCGCGCGCGGGGCAGCACCAAGCGTGCGCTGGCGGGTGGCTCTGGCAGCGGCCTCCCTCCCGGAACCTGTCCCCTAAACAACCCACAGCCGCCAGACCCTCCTCAAAACACTTCCGCAATCCCAAGCCCCCACCGGGCTCTCGTCCCGCCTCCGGCAGGGCACTTCCGTTTTCGTCATCAGCATGCGCGCGCGCACGGCCGAGCTCTCAATCATTGGCTCTCGCCGCAGGCTGGGGCCTCGCGAGGCTGGGGGCGGCATCCCTGAGACCTGACGTGGGTGGGCGGAAGTCGCGCAGAGCGGGGGCGCCGTGCGGTGGTACGGCGGCCACCTGTAGCTTTTCCAGCAGTTTTTATACTTTAAGATGAGTTATTGGCTCTGGCTCCTTTCACTCCACATCACGGGGCATGCTCTGTCGCTCTAAAGCGTTGAGTTGAAAAATGTCATCCCTTTTGTGAGACCCGCCGGTTGTGACCTTGGGGCCCCTTTACCTGCCTCACTTATTCGGTCTCCTCCTCGGTCAACTGGAGGGCGGTGATTATAGGGCCCCCCTCAGGGGTGTGCAGGCTGCGGGTCTGCTCAGTAACATTTCTCGCGCTTCACTCTTCCCCGAGCGTTATTCAGGGGGTTGTTGCTGCCGCTCTGCAGACCTTGAGGTCATTAGTGTCTGGGTAGCCGCTGCCCACGGGAGCTGCAGTCTCCTGGATGCAAGTCTTGTGAAACTGGCAGCTGAGAGCTACTTAGAGAACAACAGGGTTAATAGCATGAGAGGCTAAGGGTTTCACAGAAGAGCGCATAAGTGAGGGGTTAGGCAGAGCTGAAATAAGACCTTTCCTCGCCTTGCTGCTGTTTGCAGTCACAGCCTTCTTGTTTGAGCTAAAGGCCACCTAAGTCACAGGCTCACGAGAAACCTCTGAGAAACCCTCTGCCCTTCCCTTAATTATCTGGAAGAACTTGAATTAGGCACCTGGCCTATAATGAACAATTATCACAGATAACATCTTTTGACCTACCTATAAGGCAGAGCAAACTTATTTACTAAGTGTGTCCCCCCAATTTAAAAATATTTTATTTATTCGTTTTAGAGAGGAGAGAGAGAAAGAGGTGAGGGGAGCAGGAAGCATCAACTCCCGTATGTGCCTTGACCGGGCAAGCCCAGGGATTCAAACCCATGATCTCAGCATTCCAGGTCGACACGTCTTTATTCACTATGTCACCACAGGTCAGGTGCACCTGCTCTTCTTATCATCCTACCATGTTCCTTTGAGTCCCTCTAGACACCTCATCTCATTCCTAGCTCAGGATGTCTTATGTCTTCATGTTCCCTCTCCAGCTCTGAACCCCTGTGCAAGGGGATGGGGAGTGGGGTTCTCAGACTATCTCATATGCAGGATTTCCATACATGTGTATATATAGAATTTGGTGATTTTCTCTTGTTAACCTCAGTTCCCTTCCAGTTACAGATGAAATACTGACTCCAGCCCTTAGAGTGGTAATGTATAATAGGCACTTAAATATTAAACCATTTAACTGAGCTGTTTAAAATAAGTTGCTGGTTCCTTATTGACTATCAAATAAACTTGGTTTTGCCTGGAGATACAATCAGACTCCGATTTACCTTTTAGTCCAATCCCTAAGTATTCACCGAACACCCATGGAACCACAAGTCTACTAGACATTAGAAAACTGTAAAGATGAATAAGTTGCGGCCTTTGCCAATTACGAGTTTACTGTTTTGTGGAAGACACACACACACACACTCGTGAAAATAGAGTTCATTGAGATATTGAATGCCACCATGTGCCAGGCTGTTTTAAATGCCAAATATGAACCAAACAATAAAAAATCCCTCTTTTATCACCTATAATGAATCATACTGGTATCATGTACCCCCAATACACCATGAGAAGGGTAAGCAGCCTGGTAGGGGGCATCTGTGGATTTAGTTTGCAACGGGGTCTCAAATCCAGCTTGTCCAGGACCAAATCCATCTCACTCAAACCATTTTAAAGGAAATGCATAATATGAAAACCCTCACAGTATGCCAACCACTGTGCCCACCCAGGAGTCAGGTGTCTGCTGTTGAGTCACCAGCTCTGAGCTGGAACAGAACCATGAGGAAGGCAACACTCTGACCATGCTGATCCTGTGAAGGAAGTGACTCAGGCTGTTCTCAGGCAAGAAAGCTGTTCATATGAGGCAGCACAGATTTCTGGACATGCGCAGTAACCCAGAAGGCCCAGCCCTTTCTCCCTTATTGCAGTTTGTTATTGCTTTGAAGCCAAGGAGAGCTTCTGGACCGATGAGCAGGTTGAGAACTGATGCATCAACCATCCATCAGCCACGTGGAGGAGAGCGTACTGCCCTGGACCGCGCTGCTCCTAATACGACGGGACCGGGAGGACTCTTCAAAATGCCTGGCAGTATCCGAGTGCCCCATAGCCCCAGTTTGCTTTATTATATAGCCATATGCAAATCAAGGACCTTGATACAAAGTTGCACATCCAAGGCTAAGATAGGAACTCTCCCAAGGCAAAAACAGGATACATTAGTGAAATCTACCAACATCTGAAACAAACAGAGTCAGAGAAAGGGCATGCATATTGCTTCCAGCAACCCAAGGAAGCAAGTGGAGTGGGTGCAAATACTCAGCATCATAGCCAATATAGAGGTGGAGGGGGGAGAACTTAGCCTTTTGCTAAGCCTCGAATCTAAAATGGCTTTTTGCCATTTATGGTCCACAACATATCCCCCTTTTCTTTTTTATTTATTTACTTTTATTTATTTATTTATTTTTGTATTTTTCTGAAGTTGGAAATGGGGAGGCAGTCAGACAGACTCCCGCATGCGCCCGACTGGGATCCACCCGGCATGCCCACCAGGGGACGATGTTCTGCCCATCTGGGGCATAGCTCCACCGTGACCAGAACCATTCTAGCGCCTGAGGCAGAGGCCACAGAGCCATCCTCAGGGCCCGGGCCATTTTTGCTCCAATGGAGCCTCGGCTGCGGGAAGGGAAGAGAGAGACAGAGAGGAAGGAGAGGGGGAGGGGTGGAGAAGCAGATGGGCGCCTCTCCTGTGTGCCCTGGCCAGGAAT
This sequence comes from Saccopteryx bilineata, assembly GCF_036850765.1. Classification (NCBI taxonomy): domain Eukaryota; kingdom Metazoa; phylum Chordata; class Mammalia; order Chiroptera; family Emballonuridae; genus Saccopteryx; species Saccopteryx bilineata. The sequence goes on along the minus strand of NC_089500.1, from coordinate 9,943,936 downwards.
CGAGCCCAGGACTCCCACACGCCAGGCTGACGCTCTACCACTGAGCCAACTGGCCAGGGCCTTTCTTTTTTATTTTTAATTTGTGTGCTGAGATTTGCACTCATCTGATTTTCTAGTTTCCTAGATTCTAATTTGGAGGCAGACTGAAAAAATACAGAACAAACACAAAATTAGTATAGCCAATGCTAACAGATACCCAAACAAACATTCTAATACATTACAGTTATTAAAGCCTTTAAGCAAATTCTTAGCCAATATAACAAGAATCTATAAAAGAGTAATAATGTCCTTAGCATGTTCACCAAGTCCAAGTTGGCAACAACACCATTCCAAATTTCTGCAAATGCAACCCAACCCCAGTTCAGTCCATCAAAAGCTGTCACAGGAGCAGGAGTCCAGGAAACAAATCCAGGAAAAGTCCACATGGCACTGGAATTGCTGTCACACTTCTATACTTTGCAGCTCACGTCCAAGTCCCAAAGACTGCTGCTTCTAGCTGGTGATGACCCAGGTAGACTGGAAAAGCCATCTGCAGCACAAATGAAGATGGAGCTTTTGTTTTCTTTAAACTAGAAAGATGAACCCAGGGGGCCTTATACTGGAGCTTTACAGCCATGGGGTGGTAAGGAGAACCTTGGGATACACTAAGCTGGGTGGCAGAGGTAAATTTGTAAGTTGGCAAAAAAAAAAGGAAAAAAGGAGCTCTAAATTAGGAGTAGGTCCTAGCCTAAAATATGGGTGGGGCATTGAGGCAGGAGGAATAAAGGAAAGACTATATATTAAACAAAGCAGCAGAAAATAGGACTATCAACACCCACAACAGAGATCTTCGAGGGAAGAATTAAAAACCGGAATATTCAGGCAAGACATAGTTAAGTGGCCCTTGTGTAAATGAGATCAGTTTACCTGCTACTTGGAAGAAAGACCCTAGGCTCGTCCACAGTGTCGTAGATGGGGCCAACGGCCCTGGGCACCTTCAGCCTTCAGTGGCAAATACCAGTATTCTGGGTAAGGTTAGGGCACAAGTAGCTGGAGCAGGGCTGGAAGAGACTGAACCCTCCCTTAGAGGAGCGAAGGGGAAGCCTACCTTCCAGTGTCCCTGTTTCCTCACAGCAAAGGCATGTAAGCCTGGCACATTGATTATTAAGCCTGCTATTCCTGAGCTAGACCCATTAGTAAAGACTGTAGGTGCTTCAGGAATGGGCTCATTAACAATTGTTTTAGGAAAAACAAATGTAGTAATTAATGAAAATTGAACTATTTTATCAGCTGGGTAGTGAGAATCAATTTGGCCTGTAAAATTTGCAAAAGCAATTTGCCATTCAGTGGAAGTTTCCCAGAGCCATTGTTGTTAATCCTTTGAAAAAAGGAACAATAATTTGAGGCTCAAAACCTATAAACTGTAAGAGTTGCCTACATCCCTTGAAATCAAGGAGGCGACAAGATCAAAATATGGAGACAAAACTTTCTTAGGAGTAACAGCTAGATGAATCCATTCAATAGGACCTGAAGCTTACCACAATAGTCCTGTTGGAGTGTTGTGGGACACTCCACTCGAGGGACAAATTAGTAAGGCAATTGATTCTTCAGGATTTATGCATTTTAGTTGTGCTTGTTGCAAGGCTTTTTCTACAAGCTTTAAAGCTTGCTGTCCTGCAGCTGTAAGTAGCCAAGGAGAAGCTGGTTTAGCCAAGCCTCTAAGACTATCAAAAAGTGGCTTCAGTTCCCCGGTAGTTAATTTCAAGGATGGTCTTGTGATATCTTAGGACAAGCGGTGCAGGCCACCAGCCATGAAAACTGAGTACATCCAGTACATGGTTGGAGGAAAAAAGATAAACAACCATTAGAAATGTAGCAATATTTTCCACTGAACTCTATGTACCCAGATCAAGGAAGCCCCTACCCTAGAGACTTAGCCAAGAATGAGGTCAGCTAACCGCACCCTCCCACCCTTGTAAGCATTGCTTGCTTGCTTCAGCCTAGATAGCCACCCTATAAAAAGAGCCATTTTAGAAGCTCAGGGCTGCAGTGTTCTCTTGCATGGGTTACCTGCAGTCCCTGCGCAGGTTTGCAATAAAACTTATAAAATTCACTTTGGGTTTGCTGTGGTCTGTCTCCTGGGATGTAACATATGGAGGCCCCAGCGAGATTGGCTGTGTAAGACCCCTCCTCACGTAGTGGGCTGCAGCAGACGTTGGTAGCTGGCCAGCCTCCGGCAGTTGCTATTTGGAAACTGAATTTGGCTGATTCGAAACATTTGGAGTCTCGAGACTGTTTGGTAAGGAAGCTTCCTCTTTGAATATTTGGAAACAGAGCTCTGGTTAGAAAAGGGTGTAGTGGAGCAGGCAGGACGCCACCTGATTTCTCCCCACTCTGTCAGTCGGGGAATGCAGGACGCTGCCTTCTCCCTTTGGTTTTAGTTTAAAAGTTTTGTTTGTTTTGTGTGCATATTTAGTTTGTTTGTCTGCTTCGCCCATTGCTTCCTCACAGGATTTTTTCAAGAGTCAAGGGCCATGTGTCAGGAGCAATCTACTGCCCTAACGCCTCTTCAGTGCTTGCTTGATAACTTTTCTGATTTCTCTCACAGGGCATGGGACTATGGGACACCTGTTGATTCCGCCACGTTGCAGACTCTTTGTGAACTGGAATGGCCAACCTTTGGTGTAGGGTGGCCCTCGGAGGGCACTTTCAATTTACCCACACTCTTTGCTGTCAGGGCAAATGTCTATCGGGTCCCGCACCCTGACCAGATGCCATATATAGATGTGTAGATTTACATAGCCACGGGAAGACCAGGTTATATTAAGAAATTTTTTAAGAACTAAATTAAGGGAGATAAAGTTTGGGCAGGAGGAAAAGCTGTCCTATTGGCAACCCCAAACAAAGGCAAAGGGAGGCTTCCCTCCCCAAAACAAGAAACTCTGAGAGAACAGCCACAGCCTGCCCACAGACTTTATCCAGTAATACAAGAAGATCCAGGGGCCGCTGAGTCCTCACTAGATCCCATTCCTCCTCCGTATCCAGAGCAAGCTGAGGACCCGCCTAAAGCAGTGGGGCTACCCCCCCCCCCCCGCAGCAAACCCACAACCTGGATTGGCCCCCTCCTGGGAAAGCCCACCCCATACCCGACCGGGGCCAATTATGGTCATCCTAGTATGCCACCAGCTCCAAAGCCGGCACGTTTGCTTCCCTTCCGAGAAGCTGCAGGTGGGGGATCCTAGGGGCCCAGCTAGATTAATTTATGGCCCCTTCTCTACTAGTGATTTATATAATTAGAAACATCAGAACCCCTCATTTTCAGAGAAACCCCAGAGTCTAATTTCTCTCCTTGAAACCATTTTCCGTACTCATCGTCCTACTTGGGATGATTGTCAACAGGTTCTTTATACTCTCTCTTCACTTCTGAGGAAAGGGAAAGAATCTACCAAGAGGCTGCTAAAGCAGCATTAGGGGATGGAGGTCTACATAGCCTTAGTCGAAGGCAAGAATTAGAGGAAGTTCTCCCTTCGACCCCCCCTGACTGGGACCCCAACACTTCTAGGAGACAGGAGGCTTTACGCAAGTATCATGATTTCCTGCTCAGGGGTCTCCGGGCAGCAGCAAGGAAGCCAACTAATTTTAGCAAAGTCAGCGAAATCATCCAGGGAAAGGATGAATCTCCTTCGGCTTTCCTTGGAAGGCTTTTAGAAGCCGATAGAACATATACTCCATTAGACCTGGATGCCCCAGAGAACAGGAGGCTCACAAACATAGCCGTTGTCTCCCAAGCAGCCCCAGACATTAGAAAGAAGTTACAAAAGTTAGAAGGATTTAAAGGAGAAAATAGAAGCAAGCTTTTAGAAGTTAGTCAGAAAGTTTATATGAACAGGGAGGATCCAGAGATACGAGGTGTGGAAAAGGTGGCAAAAATACTAATCACAGCCCAACAAAAGAAACCCACTAAAGGAAAGCCACAAAGGAAAGGGCAGAATAGTAGACTGCTCTAGACAAGAATCAATGTGCTTATTGCAAGGAGACCGGGCATTGGAAAAATGAGTGTCCTAAGCTAAAGGAGAAGAAAGGACAGGTCCTCTTCAAGGATCAAGACTGAAGGGGTCGGGGTTCCATACCGTTAGGCCCCCAGGAACCCATAGTAACACTGTCCATTGATAGGAAGCCCACAAATTATAGGAACTAACTAAAGACCTAAGAGAGTACTAGAGGAAGTATAGAGTAGAAACTAGTTTCAGATATTCAGATATTCACCTACTGACCCAAAGAAATTTTACCCATTTAGAAAATAAAGGGTAAGAATTAATATTAAGAAGATACATTGAGGCCCTGGCCGGTTGGCTCAGTGGTGGAGCGTTGGCCTGGAGTGCGGGAGTCCCGGGTTCGATTCCTGGCCGGGGCACACAGGGGAAGCGCCCATCTGCTTCTCCACCCCTCCCCCTCTCTTTCCTTTCTGTCTCTCTTTTCCCCTCCTGCAGCCGGGGCTCCATTAGAGCAGAGTTGGCCCGGGCACTGAGGATGGCTCCGTGGCCTCTGCCTCGGGCGCTAGAGTGGCTTTGGTTGCGAAAGAGCAACGCCCCAGATGGGCAGAGCATTGCCCCCTGGTGGGCATGCCGGGTGGATCCCGGTCGGGCGCATGCGGGAATCTGTCTGACTGCCTCCCCGTTTCCAACGTCAGGAAAAAATAAAAATAAAAAAATAAATAAAAATTAAAAAAAGAAGATACATTGAGAACTCTCTGTAAATTAAAATAGCCAACTTAAGAGCAGACTGGCCAAACCAAGGATTGCTAGACCCATAGAAAACAGAGAGTTAGCGTACTATCACCAGCACCCACCCGCAGGCAGGTGGCATGGTCAGTATGCAGCCCAGTACGGCAGCAGAGGTAGAGAAAGAAAAGGCAGCCAGGCTGCAGCTGGCTGCAGGAGAAGTGGCAGAGAAAAAAGAAGCGGCAGGCTCTCCTCACAGTTATAGTGTATATAACAAAGAAACCTCTTTCTTAGCTCAAGGGCTGAGCCACTGCTTGGTCAGGCAAAAGATAACAGTGCAGTAAGCTAGAGGCTATCATCACCTTGCTACAGCCCCTAGCCCTCCTCTGCTTTGGCTCCGAGGAATCCCCGCCTCCTACCTAGAGCCAGACTCGAGGAGAAGATTAGGGAATACGGCCCCCTCTAAGCTATAATAGTCAAGAATTATAAGAAAAGGGTCCTCAGGGGAATTATAGGGTTACTATGTCTCTGAGGAAATTGAGGACTTTAAGTAAACTAGAATACCCCACTGTTAAGAAAATAAGTTTATAAAATTGTGTGTTTTTTTAGTTTGCTACCCCGACCCTTATAATGACTTAATGTTGTAAAGCTCTATAGGTAAAAAAGAGGGTTAGCATCTCTTTGCCAGCTAGGAAGCCACAAAATAGTAACTACATTTTGACCATTCCTTATTTTTCTCTGAAAATCAGTAGTTCATTAGGGATAGTAGTTTATAATCTCTTATTGTGAATTGTACTAAATTTGTACTACTAATAAAGCATATAGAATTGTATAGTCTGTCAAATACAAAGACTTCCTTTTTGTACCAAGGATCTATTATTGTAAAAAAAAACAAAAACATTTTCTATGTTAGAAACGTATATGTTATTTCAACAGTCTTTTGTTAATTTTCCTTTTCATTTGCTATTTCATAGCCTGTAATGTTAAATTTTTAGTTTAAATATTAGGAGATATGTAATAATTCAGTAATTGTTAATTGTTCAATGTTAGGTCACAAAATCCAGAGTGACAAATATTACTATTGATTAGCTTTTTTTTTTTTATTTATTTATTTTTTTATTATTTTTTTTTTATTTATTCATTTTAGAGAGGAGAGAGAGAGGGAGAGAGAGAGAGAGAGAGAGAGAGAGAGAGAGAGAAGGGGGGAGGAGCTGGAAGCATCAACTCCCATATGTGCCTTGACCAGGCAAGCCCAGGGTTTCGAACCGGCGACCTCAGCATTCCAGGTCGATGCTTTATCCACTGCGCCACCACAGGTCAGGCTGATTAGCTTAATAGAAGAATTCTTAACATAATAAGTAGAAAAGAGAACTCTAGAGACATAATCCTGAACCTCCACCTGATTTACCACCCTATCAAACAGCAATTGTTAATCAGCTAAGTAAATAAGTACATTAGGAAAAGTGCAGAGGTGAAACTGCTCGGGTTTTACTTAGTATTTCCTATAGAAATGTCATAGATTAGAGCCCTCATAGTTCCAACCGAATTAAAGGGCAGGGTGCTGATTTAAGGTAGCATAAGAACAATAGTTCAATTACAGCTGATAGTCAAGGAAAGAGAAAATAAGAAATAGTTTAAATTCTTTTTTCCAAGTAGCCTACAGAATTAGAAAGCTCAGAACCCCCTTTTCTCAGAGGAGCCTCAAGCCTGAACAGGACTGTTAGAAATCTGTACTGTACATAGGCTGCCCCACTTACAACAACTGAGACCACCTTGAGAAAATGTTTCTAATTGCCTGGCCTAAGCGGGACCCCACCACCCAAGCAAGTGAAGAAATTTTTAGACACTTTCACCAGTTTCTGTTAGCCTAGATCAGAGAAGATACTCAGAAAAACAACCATAAGTTTAAGGTGTCAGAAGTTATTCAGATCCTCAGAAGACCCCCACAGCTTTCTTAGACTATAGAAAGCTTACAGAGTCTATACACCCCTAGACTTAGAGGAGCCAGAAGATACTAAGGCAGTCAACTTAGCATTTACATAGCATTCAGCTCTAGGAATTAGAAAAGAAATATAAGTTTTTCATTGGGTAGAAGAATCAGCTGCTAAAACTAGCATTTTAGAAGGGACGTTGCTCCTCCCTCACTCTCATGGCCATAAATAACTCTGGCCCCTAAGATGGCTGGTTAGCCAAAGACGGGTAAGATTCCTGAAGGCAGGAACACCATAAGACAGGCACAGTCAAAGACGGGCCATCAGGAGAAGGCGTAAGAACGAGCAAAGGTGAGGCTCAAATCCTCACCCCGGAGAATATAGGAGACTGTTCTCCTGAAGTAGTGGTCATCATCCACTGTCCAGGCCACCTAGAGAGGAGGACTCCGTAGAAACTCTCATGAAAAACCAAGCAAGCAGCTGATGATACTACCAATAAGGTAGCCCTAAAACCAGTGGGGTTTTAGGAAATTTTAGTAACTTTTCTAGAACCCAGGTTGCCAAAGGTTTTTTTTTTTTTTTTTTACAACCAATTAGAAAAGTCAGACTTAGAATCTAATAGAGAAAGCATAATTTCTAAGTGTTCAGTCTGTACCCAAATAAATATTAAGCAAAGTAAAGAAATTATAAAGAGAAACAGAGAGAGAACTTTCCCAGGTAAACGTTTAGAAATAGATTTTACTAAAGTAATTGACAGGTAGGAAACATGAATCGAATCTTAAAGGAAACTTTAGACTTGTTTTAAACCGGAAGAAAGTAGCCCACCTTACTCCCCTTAGCCCTCCTTAGGGCAAGGTACACCCCCTACAGGGAAGAATTCACTCCTTTTGAGATAATGTTTAGGAGACTCCCTCCCTTCCTACCGAAACTCAGAGAGGAAATAAAACAACTAAGTTAAATAACCACTCCTTCCTTAAGTACTTACAGCAGGTGTTCCCAAACTATGGCCACCTGAGGCCATTCATCTGGCCCCTGCCACACTTCCGGAAGGGGCACCTCTTTCATTAGTAGTCAATGTACTAGAGTACTGTATGTAGTGGCCCTCCAACGGTCTGAGGGACAGTGAACTGGCCTCCTGTGTAAAAAGTTTAGGGACCCCTGAGTCTTACAGGGTCTACAGATTACTCAGCAGGCTGTCCAAAAGACTGTCCGAGAGGTGATTCCAGCACTGCCATAAGACCTAATACATCCCTTCCAGCTGGCAAACTCAGTCTAGGTAAAGAAGTGCACCCCCCAAGGACTGACTCCCACATGGATGGGTCCACACACCATGATCCTGACCACTCCCACTACTGCCAAGGTAGAAGGCATACCCGCGTGGGTCCACCACAGCCGGCTGAAGCTTGCAGTCCCAGCAGAGACACCCTTGTAGACAGTGGAGACGGACCCCGCCAACCCTTGTAAGCTGACCCTGAGAAGGACAGCATGCCCTGCTTCAGCCACAAACCAGAAGTTGACTAGTCCACGCATGGCTAATGCTTAGAGAAACTCACTAAGGACCTCCTTTTAATTAGACTTTGGGAAGGGAGGGGAACTAAGGTCAAAGGAAAGCTAGAACAAGTTGTCTTAAAAGTTAATACATGTACTACTATAAGTCCCTTAGTTAGAAGGGAAGCTACAAGGTAGTGAAAAAAATATGTGTACTTACACTTAACCTATAAATACTAGCTACTTAGAGGGAGGACACCTCCAAGAGGAAGTATACTTTAAAGAAAATTACTTATTACCAGCTTAGTTGTCACTAAAGGTAAAGGTTAAGATTTTTAAAATTAAGAGTTCCAACTAAAAGGAAATTGTAGTTTCGGTAATAAAAGGTATAAGGTATAGAAATACTTTAGAATGAAAAAGGGAGAAAGTAAGTTATAAAGCCAGTTATTTCTGAATAGATAAGAAAGTTCATAAAAATTAAAGGTTTATGTAGTAAGTTGCAGAAGGATTGTGCAAGTTGTAAGAAGTTAGTACAGAGAAGAAAAATACAAGGCAGAAAGAAATTAGTATGAGAATTTATTCTCTTCATCCCCTTAGCTCACTATGTTACTTACTGCTCTTACCGAACTGGACCCCTCATTTTGCTTATAGTAGGGGGGGGGTCACCATTGGTTCGTGTATTATCAACTGCCTCATGCAGTATGTACAAAAGAGAATTCAAGCCGCAAAGCTTGTAGTACTAAGGGCACACTATCAGCGTGTCAGCACATACTAGGGAGGACCCCTGACCCAATTAGCTTATAGCTATAGCTAAAGTAGAAAATTCTCATGAGCCTCAGCAAATCTAATCTTGCTAGCAAAGGCAGAATACGTTCCTTGTGTATCAGCCCTGCAGATATTGCAGGAAAGTAGTTTATTATCTTAGAACAGTGTGTACTTGTGTGCTTTTGCAAAGATATTGTACAAACCTGCTGAAAACATTGTAACCTTGTAGGTTTCGCCTATAAATACCCTCTCCCCTTGAGCTCATCGCTGATCATTGTGAGAGGCATAGTAGGCTGATCACTAGCCAGTGTATAAAACCCAAATTGATTGCATCAATTTAGGGTCCAGTTCGTTTGTTGCGGTTGCACCACAGCCTTTGTTCGAGAAAGAATAGATACTGTAAGACTTATGGTCTTAGCTCAGCCCTACCAGATTATACCAAGTTCGGATGAGCAATACCAAAGTTCAATGATTTGAACTCGTAAGAAGAAAATGGGGGAATGTGACATCTTAGGACAAGCAGTGCAGGCCACCAGCCATGAAAACTGAGTACATCCAGTACATGGCTGGACGAAAAAAGATAATAACTGTTAGAAATGTAGCAATATTTTCCACTGAACTCTATGTACCCAGATCAAGGAAGCCCCTACCCTAGAGACTTAGCCAAGAATGAGGTCAGCTAACAGCACCCCTCCCGCCCTTGTAAGCGCTGCTTGCTTGCTCAGCCTAGATAGCCACCCTATAAAAAGGAGCCATTTTAGAAGCTCGGGGCTGCAGTGTTCTCTTGCATGGGTTACCTACAGTCCCTGTGCAGGTTTGCAATAAAACTTATAAAATTCACTTTGGGTTTGCTGTGGTCTGTCTCCTGGGATATAACAAGTCTAAGCCAATTAATGTCTCCTAATAATTTATGAAAATCATTTCAAGTTTGCAAATGATCTGTATTCGTAATTTCTGTGGACAAATTTGTTGTCCCTCAATAATTTGTCCTAAATAAGAAAAAGGTAAAGATTGCTGTACTTTTTCAGGAGCTATATAAAGTCCTGATTCTTTCAAAGAATATTCTAGTTGTTGCAAAATGGTCAACACAGTGTCTTTATCTGGATGAGCAATAAAAATATCATCCATATAATGAATTATGTACTCCTTAGGGTGCTGCCTTCATACTGGAGAGATGGCTTGAGCAACATATTTTTGGCACAAGGTAGGACTGTTAGCTATACCTTGAGGCAAAACTCTCCACTGGTATCGCTCCATTGGAGCCTGGATATTAAGTGAAGGAACACTGAATGGAAAACGCTTGCAATCATGAGGTCTTAAAGGAATAGTAAAAAAAAGCAATCCTTCAAATCAATAATTACAAGGTGATAATTCCATGGAATGGCAGTAGAAGAAGGAAGTTCTAGCAGAAGAGGACCCATAATTTCCATAGTCTTATTTATTGTTCTCAAATCTTGTAGTAGTCTCCAGTTTCCTGATTTCTTTTTAATGACAAATATAGGTGTATTCCATGGACTATTAGATGGTTCAATGTGCCCAAGCTGTAACTGCTCTTGTACCAATTGAGCAGCTGCCCTAAGTTTCTCCTGAGAAAGGGGCCATTGGTCTACCCATACAGGATTATCTGATTTCCAAGCAATTGGGTCTGCACAATGCACCATTGGGGTAGCAGGAGCCACCAAGGCCTCCATGACAAATTTTAATATCCTAATCCACACTTTCTGGTATTGGGTGCCACTTCTATGGGGGTGAGAATTCCCCGCTGTTTTTTCCCTAACCCCTTAGTGGGCAAAAATCCCTGATCAAGCATTTGAGTGCTGACTAAACTATTAGGACTGACAAGTAATGCTCCCGTATTTTTCAAAACATCTCTTCCCCACAAATTAACTGGCAATCCAGGCAGCACTTAAGGCTTAAAAGAATCCAGAATGACCTTCTTTATCTTCCCATTATAAAAACTAGAGCTTTTTGGCCCTGGCCGGTTAGCTCAGTGGTAGAGCGTCGGCCTGGTGTGCAGAAGTCCCAGGTTCGATTCCCAGCCAGGGCACACAGGGGAGGCGCCCATCTGCTTCTCCACCCCTCCCCCTCTCCTTCCTCTCTGTCTCTCTCTTCCCCTCCCACAGCCAAAGCTCCATTGGAGCAAAGATGGCCCGGGCGCTGGGGATGGCTCCATGGCCTATGCCCCAGGTGCTAGAGTGGCTCTGGTCGCAACAGAGCGATGCCCTGGATGAGCAGAGCATTGCCCCCTGGTGGGCGTGCCAGGTGGATCCTGGTCGGGTGCATGCGGGAGTCTGTCTGACTGCCTCCCCGTTTTCAGCTTCAGAAAAAAAAAACCCCAAAAAACCCAGAGCTTTTTGATTGAGCGGGTTTATAATTCTGTGGCTGCTGCATGAGTGGGCCAGGAAGGAGGCCAATGTAGCTTAGCAATAACAGATACATCAGCCCCAGTATCTAAAAGTCCTTTAAATTTATGCCCTTGTATTGTTAGTTCCATTTCAGGGCGTTCCTGACCTATTTTTTGAATCCAATTGGCAAAATCAGAGGAGCCAAATCACCAATTTCCTTGGGGCCCCTTTTGCAGGATGTGGCCTGAGAAGCAGAATTAGCACCCTTATACTATTCTTCTAAATGCCTGAATTAGCTGTGAGACAAATTCTTGAAATGACTTATTAGGGCCCTGCTTAATTTTGCTCAATTCCTTTGTTTTGCCTAACTGAGTATAACCTTACACATAAAGAAGACAATTTATGCACAAGAAACACAAGTATAACATATAACTTTGATTAATCCTAAAACTTGAATTGCTATTTGGCTCCTAACTCTGAACACACCTCACAATGCACTAACCAGATCAGTAAGTCTTAAGGATCTATATTCTATTCTATTTAAATTTAAATGAGCGCTCCTTACAAGTTCTAAAAACATTTTATTTTTTCTAAATATTAGAGCCAGCATTTCCAATTTTTGCATGCAAAAAAAACCTTAATTCAGGCCTTAAAAACAGACACATTTTGACAACATTAAACGAAGACTAAACAGAAACAAGAATTAGATGAACCAGACAAACCAGCGAGAAACCCGGGATTTCAGAGCACATCCAGATTAGAAAGATGCCTGTTTGATATTAGTCAGGACATTTTCTGACAGAGGGACTGAAGAATGTGACTAAAAATCTCCCTGAGAAAACTTGCTCTCAGCAGCTGCTGGGATATTTTCCACAGTCAGATCCAACACAGGTCCCCCACCTCAATCTCCAGGCAAAGAATAAGAAAGAAACAAAATGATAGTTCAGAAGATTGTAGTTAAAATATTAAAGAAAATCAGATCATGACAGGAAAAGCTGTAACTTGCCTAATTCCTGAATCTCCTATCCATTCTCAAATTCTATATTCGCTGTAACTGGAGGCTCAGATTGACTATGCTGAGATTTTTCTCCTACCTCAACAGCCCCTTCATGAAAGTCCAACTTCCACAGCAAATAATCACCCCCAGAGAGCCAAGCACAAGCAATCACCTTCCAGTCATTTGGGGGAAGAGCCTTTGCCCTAATAGTATCTAATAAACCAAGTGAAAAGGGGGCAGTAGGCCCATATTGAACACAAGCAAGTTTAAGCTCTTTCAGAGTTCTAAAAGGTACAGGTTCATGTTCTCACACTAGTCTCCCTGTATCATCCTGTCTTTCTACAACAGGAAAATGAGTAAAGCCATCATTTATTGTTTCCCCTACATTTCGAGCCTGGTCTATAGATTGTTGGAGAGAGGATTTCCCAGATTTTGAGCTATAGACTCTGTAATCAGCCCAGTAAGGGAACGGAGGAGCAGAGGGTTGAATGTAAGAAGGAGCTGAGGACAGTGGAGGCCCCGGGGCTAAGGCAGCCATAGCCATGGATTTTTCATCCCCCCTGTCATCCTCAGACTCCAAGTTATCCTTGTATTCACATCCCTCTGTTTCCAGCTCACCCTGATACTCTTCAGACAACGATTTGTCTTCATACAGAAACATTTCTACATAAAGCTCCCTTATCTTTGACCCTATCTGTCCCATAATCTTTTACTCCCGACTACACTTTCCCCAAAAACTTTCTTTACTCACTGTGCACACTTCACTTTGGGGAGTTCCATCACCTTCTTTCAGTTTTAGTTTCCTCATACTCATACTCAAGTCGTCTGTTTGGGCGCCACTTGCCGAGGACCAGCACAGCTCCTAAAAATGGTGCGGAATTAAGGAAACACACTTATCAAAACAAAAACGACGGAACTGGGAGGACTCTTCAAAATGCCTGGCAGTATCCGAGTACCCCATAGCCCCAGTTTGCTTTATTATGTAGCCATATGCAAATCAAGGACCTTGATACAAAGTTGCACATCCAAGGCTAAGACAGGAACTCTCCCAAGACAAAAACAGGATACATTAGTGAAATCTACCAACATCTGAAACAAACAAAGAGTCAGAGGAAGGGCATGTATATTGCTTCCAGCAACCCAAGGAAGCAAGTAGAGTGGGTGCAAATACTCAGCATCATAACCAATATGGAGGTGGAGGGGGGAGAACTTAGCCTTTTGCTAAGCCTCGAATCTAAAATGGGCTTTTTGCCATTTATGGTCCACAACAGAGTACTGACTAAAGCAGCCATCGCCCACTATTGATGCCCTCTGAGCAAATATGATGTATGTCATTAGTGTGGAGGAAAAAGTGAGGTCCCTGCCCTTGAGACGTAGGCAGTCTAACCCCAGCATCCATCCCTGAGACTGTGAACACCAGAAGAAGGCACTTAACACCAGTCAATTTCAAACGCCTTTCCCAACTCCTGCCCAACCCAAGTCTTTTCCTTTTTAGCTGCATGGACTTATGTCTGCAAACATTTTCAAAAAGTTATCATGTCAGAAAAAAAAAAGTTGGTTGTGGTTTTATGTAGTACACATAATTTAATGACTAGCTATACATTTAGCGAATTGGCTCTATGTTGAATTTCTAAGTTACAGAAGAGGCTCAGAGTCTGGGAAGAGAGCGTTGTGGAGACAGGACCTGGGAGCCCTGAGTTAAAGGGCGACGGGACCACCTTCAGATTGAATTTCAGCTGGCAACTTTCTCATGTACACTTACAGGCTTCCCTATTTAGTATTTAGAAACAGATTAGAAAATAATACATTTCCATGGTGAAATGAAAAAACACAAATCGCCAAACCAAATGAAGCACTTAATACTCTCATCCCTACTCTCTTTGTTGGACTTTGGAATCAAAGCAAGTGGGATGGAATTCCTATTTATATGTGTAAATAGATACGAACCCTGGGATTCTAAGCAGAGACAATAGAATTGGTGACACATTTCTGCTGGAATTAATCAATACAGACATGGCTTGCTTTACTGTTTTATTTTTATTTTATTTATTTACTTATTTTACATATTGAAGGCAAGATCCTCCACCAGCCAAAAGATTCTACTTGCTTTATTGTGACCCTCACTGTATTGCAGTGGTCTGGAATGGATCCCGCAATATCTCTGAAGCCTGCCTGGTGCTGCTTGAGCTCCGGTTAGGTATGTAGCCCCTGACTCTGATGTTTAAAAGTATCCATATGAGAAGTCAGACATGGCTCCTTCTCCAAGAACTATCACAGTTGGAGAAATCAAGCAGGTACAAACAGAAAGCTACACCTGGAACCCCTATGATTTTTTTAGCCAGTGTCACCCCAATAAATTCAATAAAAAAAAATAAAAAGCAAGTGGTGAGAAATGTTGGCTACAGTGATCATGGAAAAGGTTGGGGCTGCATTGTACTTAAAGAGGAAACTTTACATACACCAAAGGAACTCCCATATGTTTGTGTAAGGACACTCTGTGCTACTGAGGAGAGTCGTCCTTTCATATTATTCAAATTATAATTACAAAATGGAAGTCCTGAAAGCTCAAGTGTGTATTCATAATCTTGGCCAAAGTCCACCTTGGAAGATGAAGGATAGGTTAAACTCCACAGCCAATTCAATTATTTAATTTCACTGTATTAAAGCTCAAAGTTGCCAAATGATCTCATTACCAAATTGTATCCTAAGGTCATGCTGAGAAAATAGGCCATTCTATGCCAGACAGACTACTCCCAAGGGCAACTCCTGGCCAATGATATTTTTGAAGTTGCAAAATAGCTGTGTTTTTCATTGGAAAATTCCATCATCCACCCCTGGTACTCTTGGAGAGTTCCTTGGCTTTACCTAACTCAGTGCAACCAAGCAGCGGGCCAAACACTTATCATGTAAGGCATTTAGTAACCTGTGGATGACAACTAGTAACAGTTTCAAAAGCAAGTCTGTAATAAATTTTATAAAGAGGCCACTTGAGTCTATAAAAATCATGTTGGAGGAGGCAGCAAATTATGGTATAAATGACAAGAACCTTCCATGTATCATGATCAGGGGGTTCACTGGTTGTTAAAACACTATAATAAGAAATGTCATGCTTGGGGAAATTATAAATAAAGACGTGCACAGACTGAAATGCTTAGCTTTCCTTCTTCATGTTTTAAGGCCTGTTTTTGTTTTTTTTTTAAATGGTGGAACTTGGTAGATGCGAAAGATTCAGGTTCCCTCTTAAAAGAGAAAGTATAGTACCCCTATCAAGGGAAGGAATACCCCCAAAGAAAGTGGTTTTATTGTGCCAAGGAGAAATTCCAGGAAAAAGATATTATAAAAGCCCCTAAGGGGTGGATTTAGGTCAGGGAAATATATACCTTGGAGAGAGACAGAGACATTAACTTATTTAGAAGTTGGCTCTCTTCAAAGATCCCAGACTATAAAGTATCATGTAAGCGATCCAAGTGGACAATGTGTCAATTAACAAATCTAAATTGAATTAACTATTATGCGAAAGACATCTACCCTCCAAGCTCCTTCTAAATTTCCCGAATGAGAAAGGCCAGCATTGTGCATTGATTGTCTAACTAAAGGGTATTACAAACAAAATGTATTTTAGAAGTGCCAACAGTGCTGTGTCTGCATGTTGTAGTGAGGTAGAGAGGGCTCTCTTTGGGCTTGGCGTCTTGACGTCCTAGGTTCCAGTCCTAACTCTCTCACTCACTGGCTTCCTTTTAAGAGTTAAGGGAGGAATTTTGATAAAATGCTGAGTGATGTAATCAGGAGACCCTCGTTCTATACTCAAGCTATGCAGCTGCCTTGCTTTTTCAACCCTAGGAAGGTCACTAGATGCTCTTGTCTGTAGGTTGCCTGTTTAGGAAAGGAATGAGCTAGGTCATCTCTGACATCTCTTGCTGCTTCAAACCAATGCCTTGCAGAAAAGCATAATTATATTACTTAAATTGACTGTGGATACTTCCGTTACATTTCTGTTTTCCTGCCAGGTTGTCGAGGCTCCACTGTAGAGCAGAACTTAGTAGAGACGTTGGAATGAGACACAAGGACAGGCACTTACCTGCTCTGAAACTTAGTTTTATCTTTAAAACTGGACGGATAATTTCCTACTTTACAACCTGACCCCAAAGATGAGAGATAGGGAACTATGATGTCTGGCCCATAGTGGGCATTCAATAAACGGTGGTGCTTTTTTATTTTTCCCTCTGTGGACGACCTGATGCCGAGGCATAGCATTATTCCTTTGGGAGAATAAGAGAGACTTCATAACAATCTACAGTTTCTAAGGCGTCACCAGGGCAGGCACCGCGTAATGCTACCTTTTGTCAGGTAGATAGTGATCAGGTCTGAAATTTTAGGGAGACTTACTCATGGACTCCAGTGGGAGTCCATTACTTCACACAGGTATTGGCTGTTCTCTTTGTAATGCCTTGTTCTCCGATCTTAGAGTTAAGTCTGACACTGAGCCCACGGGCTTGCCCAGGTAGTCAGGCCAGCTCTGCAGACCCTGCGCCCACTGGAGGAGCAGCAGTACAGACTGAAGGAAACATCTCAGCGTGGCATTGTCCTCAACCATCCCTTGCGGGATCCCCCTTATCCCCACCATCCCTGGCACGGCCTGTCCCCACTGTCCCACGCTTCTGCATTTTCTGCCACACTCTAGAGCAGGGGTCCCCAAACTACAGGCCCGCGGGCCACATGCAGCCCCCTGAGGCCATTTATCCGGCCCCCGCTGCACTTCCAGAAGGGTCACCTCTTTCACTGGTGGTCAATGAAAGGAGCACATTGACCATCTCATTAGCCAAAAGCAGGCCCATAGTTCCCATTGAAATACTGGTCAGTTTCTTGATTTAAATTTACTTGTTTTTATTTTATTTTATTTTTTTAAATTTTTTATTTTTATTTTATTTATTCATTTTTTTTAGAGAGGAGAGAGGGAGAGAGAGAGACAGAGAGAGAGAGAGAGAGAGAGAGAGAGAGGGGAGAGAGAAACAGTGGGGAGGAGCTGGAAGCATCAACTCCCATATGTGCCTTGACCAGGCAAGCCTAGGGTTTTGAACAGGCGACCTCAGCATTTCCAGGTCGACGCTTTATCCACTGCGCCACCACAGGTCAGGCTTTGTTTTTATTTTAAATATTGTATTTGTTCCCGTTTTTTTTACTTTAAAATAAGATATGTGCAGTGTGCATAGGGATTTGTTCATAGTTTTTTTATAGTCCGGCCCTCCAACGGTCTGAGGGACAGTGAACTGGCCCCCTGTGTAAAAAGTTTGGGGACCCTGCTCTAGAGGCTGCTGGGCGCTTCCTCTTTCTCTCAGCAGAGTGCAGACCAGCATGCAGGGTTCTGCCCCCTGTGGCCACTTCCTTCCCTTCTTGGTTGGCACCAACAGTGACCACCAGATAGTGCCAAGTTAGAAACCCTTTGACATTGTACACTGCCATGCTTGATTCTGGGATCAACTTCGAATTCATCTGTTTATCCCGTCGACTGCCCTGGGACCTGGGACTCCTTTTGTGCGCTCACAGGTGTGCATTGAGTTGCACTGTGTCAGGTTGCTGGCCTCCCTCAGAGAGTTCAGAGAGGGGTTCCGATAGGACACTGTGTGACTGAGTCAGGAGACCCCAGTCCTACACTCGCTGTGCAGTTAGCTGCCTTGCTTTTTGACCCTGAGAAGGTCACTAGCTGCTCTTGTCTTGAGTTTGCATGTCTAGGGTGGGGACGAGCGAGGCCACCTCTCATAGCTCTTGCGGCTTTAAGCCCAAAAGTGCTTTGACCGTTTGGCTGGCCGCTGCCTGGATAAGGCACGATCCCCAACCTCAGAGAGTGGACAACCCATTCCTGTTTGGAGAGAGGAGCCGAGAGGATCGGTAGACGCTCCTGGTGATTGGTAGACACGTGTGAGATGAGTGTGCAGCAGATGCTGTGGGAGAAGGCATTGCTGTGCACTGCGCTGGCCGCTAAGAGCAAGGGCAGCCGAGCTGGTGGAAGGAGAGGCGGGGGCGGCGTGCTGCCCACCTCGTGCTCCGTGAAGTCTCTGTGGAGAGCTTTCACAGACCGTTCTTCCTTCCCAATCGGTTCGTAAGCTTATCTCTGCTATGCATCTCCTACTGGATGCAAGAACTTGGCGAGACCACGTGGCCACGTTAAGTCCAGTTACCACCAATCTCGAGAGTTACTGTGTTTGACAGTTGGAACTCATGTTATTGGGAGGGAGCAGCCCGTTGAGAAATGTGAGCTGCCACCTCTCCATCTGCTCCGTGTACATATGACAGGTGGGATGGGGTCCTGTTTATCTCTATGGTTCATGGATTTTATATAAGAATTTATTCACATAGTAATTCACACATTTATGTGAATAAAACCAAATGTATAAAAAGAAAGAAAAACAAAACAAAAAACCAAATGTAGTCAAACCGTATGGTTCCTAATGCTTTATTATTTCTGAAGTATTTATGTGATAGATTGAAAGAGTATGCAAAAGGTAATTTGAAAGAAATCTTGTCAAATGTATCAGCACAGAAAGAGGTAGATCGTGTCTGGGGTATTTGGTGGGCCAGCTCCCAAACCACCGTTTCTTGTTTAGGGCATCTCCAGGGTTGTAGTTTCCTGGGGTTGCTGTAACCAAGCCTCACAGACCTGTCAAGCAGCAGAAATGTATTCTCCCGCAATCCTGGAGGCTGTAAGTCCTCAGTCCAAAGTGTTGGAAGGCTATGCTCCCTCTGAAGGCTCTAGGGGCGGGTTGAGGGGGAGGCACTCTCTCTTGCCTCTCCTCCTAGTTTCTGGTGGTTGCCTGGAACCCTAGGTGTCCTTCAGTTTGTAGATGAATGATTCCAGTCTCTGCCTCCACGGTCATCCCCGCGTCCTCCTCGTGTCTGAGCCTTTGTACACAATTTCCCATTTTCTTATAATGACACCAGCCATCTTGGATGTAGGGCTCACCCAAATGCAATATGATCTCATCTTAATTTCATCTTCATCAAGATATAATGATATATATTGCTCACAAAAATTAGGGGATATTCAAAATGAATATGAAGCTATAAAATATCCCCTAATTTTTGTGAGCAGTGTATAACATTTTATTAGTTTGAGGAGTGCAACACAATGATTGAGTGTGTGTCTATGTTGTGAAATGATCATCTCAGTAAGTATAATTAACATCCATTGGTCCTGGCCGGTTGGCTCAGTGGTAGAGCGTCGGCCTGGTGTGCAGAAGTCCCGGGTTCGATTTCCGGCCAGGGCACACAGGAGAAGCGCCCATCTGTTTC
Source organism: Saccopteryx bilineata (assembly GCF_036850765.1). Classification (NCBI taxonomy): domain Eukaryota; kingdom Metazoa; phylum Chordata; class Mammalia; order Chiroptera; family Emballonuridae; genus Saccopteryx; species Saccopteryx bilineata. The sequence continues at coordinate 9,924,423 of NC_089500.1, read as the reverse complement.
TCCACCCCTCCCCCCCTCCTTCCTCTCTGTCTTTCTCTTCCCATCCCACAGCTGAGGCTCCATTGGAGCAAAGATGGCCTGGGCGCTGGGGATGGTTCCTTGGCCTCTGCCCCAGGCGCTAGAGTGGCTCTGGTTGCGGCAGAGCGACGCCCCGGAGGGGCAGAGCATCGCTCTCTGGTGGGCAGAGCGTCGCCCCTGATGGGCGTGCTGGGTGGATCCCGGTCGGGCGCATGCGGGAGTCTGTCTGTCTCTCCCCGTTTCCAGCTTCAGAGAAATACAAAACCCCCCCCCAAAACAACAACAACAACAACAACAACAAAAAACAACAACATCCATCACCACTCACAGTTACAATTTTCTCTCCTTTGTATACCTTATACCTCATCCTGATTCAGTTAAATGCAAAGACTCTATTTCCAAGGAAGGTCCCATTCACGGGTCCGGGCGGGAAGGACTTGAACCATCTGTTTTTGGAGGACACAATGGAACCACAGCACCCAGATTGTCCAAGTAGAGAAGGGAGACAGAACCCCCAGTGTGGAGCCTGGGGGGTGGGGGGGCAGTCTCCCTGGTGCAGAGGGCACCCACTCACAACCTCAGCTCAGGTGTTCTTGTCTGAGCTTTTGAATCCTGAGCAAGTGGCACAGAGTTTTAGGGAGAGCGTGGACGCCGTCACCTGGCCCTGTGTATGGAGGGGACACGTGGGTAGCTGAGTGGGGGACATTTCTGCCCTCCTGTGGTTCCTGCTTGATTCCTGAACTTAATTCTCTGGCCTCCCTTCAATTCTTTCAACTAATTCCCTCTCCTTTGTGTAAATTAGACAACATCAGTTTTTCTTGTTTGCAAGCAAAAGCCCTGAGTAATGACAATATCAAATTAAACAAATTCGTTATACAAGTATTACCAGAAGTTTCCAAAGACCAGCAGAACCTGGGGACAATGAGCTCAGAGGAGTAACTTCCATTAAGAACATTAATTATGACAGGACATTAAATATTGACTACCAAGTTACCTGTCATTGTAAATATTTTATATCATGACAAAAGAGAAAAGCTCCTTTATAAAGTAGTTAGTTACATTAGAAAATTTGGAAATTTTACTCTTTAGTACCTAAAAGTCCCAAAGGGGAATTCAAATTATTTTAAAATTTTTAACTAAAAGAGTTTTTTTTGGGGAAAAAAAGGTGGAATTCAAATGTTGTTTCTCCTTTTAAATATTTTTTTGGCTAGTGAAGTGGTTCCCAAATATCAGGTCCATCTCTAATTTTAAAGGAATTCTTTGGTCAATGTAAATTAATTTTCTTATTTCAATCAATCTTTCTGTTAATCAATATGTTTATAGTCTTAGTATGAATTATTTTTCAGCCCTAAGTGGGGTAAGGGTTCCCTCTCCTGGCTGATTACAGAAACTACAGTCCTTTACCAATGCAGCTGTTTACCAGGGATTCAAAAATAAGCCGTGAATCTTTTGTTGCCTCCCCCACCCCCTTGCAAGTTGTCAGAGCAGGCGTGGTCTCAGGGTAGGAACCAGAAGACACGCAGTTTGGAAAGCCAGCTATGAAGTAACATGGACCTACAGCTCTCTCGAATAGAGCTCTTTATAGAAACACGCCTCCCTATAGAATAATGCTGTTCAGTCAAGAAAATAATGCAAGGGACACGTGTGTGCCACAAATATAATCTTAAATTTCCCAGTTGGCCATGTTAAAATAACTAAAACAAAAACAGGCAGAATTAATCTCAAGCATTCATCCTTGTTTAACCTACTACACCCAACACAATATCACTTCAGCATGTAATCAATATGAACACGTTCTATCCTGGCACTAAGTGTTTGGCATCCGGGGTGTACATTCCACTTGCTGCGACTCCCAATTCAGACTAGTCGCGTTTCAGGTGCCCAGTGCCCCCCTCCTTCGATGCAAGCGGTTGTCAATTAAATGCCTGGCACCAGAGCAAACTCCAAGGCAAAGAGAGGAGCAGGAGGGGTATGCGTGAGCCGTTTCGTCATTTACAATTCGTACAGCGCTCAAGGTAGCGTCTCACCATGGTATCAAGTCCATTTAGAAAAGGACCATTGGCCTGACCTGTGGTGGCGCAGTGGGATAAAGCGTCGACCTGGAACACTGAGGTCGCCGGTTCGAAACCTTGGGCTTGCCTGGTCAAGGCACATAGGGGAGTTGATGCTTCCTGCTCCTCCCCCTTCTCTCTCTCTCTCTCTCACTCCTCTCTCTCTAAAAAAATCAATAAAATATTAAAAAAAAAAAAAAAGAAAAGGACCATTAAACATTAATCAATTGGCTGGCAGGAGGATAGAGGTTTACGGTTTTTTGCATCGTTGGTGGAGCGTAACTTGGCACAGCGTTTTCGGAAGGTGGGTTGACTTTACGTACAAGGACTTCAAACATGCAGACCTTCTGGGACAGTTACACTTAGGGGGACGGCAGCCCGGGAATCTGGGCCCGAGTCTGGTTTGGGACGCTCCAGAGTCTGGCTTGGGACGCCAAGCTCCCATTGGACAGTCGATAACGGCTCTTCATCTCTCCGCCCAATTCCGGCAAGTCTGTCAGCTCTCAGGGTGGCTGCAGCCCTGCGCTGCAGGGCCGAACCCGGGGCCCACGGGCCTGGCCAGAGGTGGTGAGCGGCGGCTCTGCCCGGAGCTCAGGAATGGCTGACACACCTGGCGCTTGCGGTCATACTCTTTGCTTGGCTTTCCTTCCCCTCCCCCGTGGGGTCTGAGGCTGGGGGGTGGGGGTGGGGACTAGTTACACATAAGATGCACACGTAAAATTAAACTAGTGAATGAACATATACAATTTAACTAATTAAAGTAAGTGTATAATTAGACCAATTAAAGTTATTTTCGATCACGAAGGTCTTTATCCTCAAGCATTTTTATTGAATCTAATCAGAAGGAGTCGTCGTGGAAGGCCATAGAGCCCACTGGCTTCTGCCCCAGAATGGGAATCTACCCGGGACGGGTCATCAGAGATGCTACCACCACCCAGGGGCGCAGCTCTTCCACAGGATGGTGCTTTATCCGGGAAAGAGAGAAACAGCTCAATACGCAGCAACAGGAGATTGCTTATCAATATGACATCTCCATATGGTGGCTATTATGCAGCTTTCAGAGTAAGGTTTCAATGGCCGCTTTTTCTTTTTATGTTTAGTTTTGCCAGTGATACCCGAGAGTTTTACGGGGTTTGCTATGGAAAGCATCACCCCCCTTCTTATATTTTTCCTCTTCCCAGAGGCCCCCTCTTTTGCTTCTTTGGAACTTGTCATTTTATTATTTATTTTTTAATTTTACTTTTTTTTAGTGAGAGAGACAGAGAGACAGATAGGAACAGACAAACAGGAAGGGAGAGAGATGAGAAGCATCAATTCTTCATTGCAGCTCCTTAGTTGTTCATTGATTGCTTTCTCATATGGGCCTTGACCGGGGACTACAGCAGAGTCAGTGACCCCTTGTTCAAGTCAGCAACCTTGGACTCTAGCCAGTGACCATGGGGTCATGTCTACGATCCCATGCTCAAACTGGCAACCCTGCGCTCAAGCCAGCGACCTTGGGGTTTTGAACCTGGGTCCTCAGCGTCCCAGGCTGATGCTCTATCCACTGTGCCACTGTCTGGTCAGGCAGAATTGGTCATTTTAGAACGGACATCCAATTCTCCGAGAGTACATATGTATTTCTACTTCTGGATTTATTTGCGTTGGTCGTTATCTATTGCCTATTCACAATGTGAGGACTTGGTTATTTTCTTTCCCATCTGCCATGAATGTCTTCACCCTTCCCATTCCTAACCCTTTTTCTCTGTGGGAGTGTCACCCCTCCCCAGGTTGGGCTGCTGTCCCCAGCTTACCCCATGCATTGCTTTGTCTATCTCTGGTACCACATTAGATTGTCATCATTTGTTTACTTGTTTCATCACTTGACTGGGAATCTTCGAGGATGTTGTCTATGCCTCTCTACTTTGTGTCGTGGGTGTATGATACATTCCAGACAATGTTTGGGAAACTCATGATTACACCTGTCAAGTGAGAGCCCATGGGTTGTTAAGAAGGGGATGGAATACCTGTGGGAATTAATACCACCCCACAAGGAATTCATTAGGCAAGGGACTTCCATTTCTCCATACTGGTTACCATACCTTCACCAGCATCCCACCCACCCTCCCGAGATTTCACTTCTGTGTGGAGGTAACTCTCAGTTCTCCCTCCCTGTATTAGTCAACTTTGTCTCCAAGTCTGTCCAGGATTGGGAAAACTAAAAGCAAATTATCAAGGTCATTTAAAATGTGTATCCTCACTGAATTAGCCCAAGTGGAACTGACTTTTCTTCTTAATAAGATAGAATAAAGGACAGGAACAGAAGGGCTATGTCATTTGCTGTTTCATAATTTACAATTCATACATAGCCCAAGGTAGCATCGCATGTATAAAATCCAGTTAGAAAAGGACCACTTAATATTAATAAATTGGCTTACAGGAGTCTAGAGGTTCATGATTTTTTTTTTTTTTGTATCATTGTTGGTGGACCTGGCTTGCACCAGGAAGTAGCAACAGTAGTTATGGGAGTTGAGGGGAACTGAGTCCAGGGAGTGTCGTGGGAACAGAGGTGAAGGAATTCACAGACAGAACTGAATTTACGTTCTGGAAGCCATTCATCATGTGGTTCTAAAGAAACCTCAAATTACTTTTAAAAATTTATTCATTATGATTGGAAACAAGATTGCTTATTTTATTCCTTGGGCATTAAAACTTACTTTTTCTTCTTTTTGACTTTGAGTAAATGCCTAGATGTTTGGAAATGCAATAAATTAAAAGCATATGGTAGCTTATAGAAATATTACTCTCCCCCCACCCCCCCGCCCCAAACACACCCAGTGTCTCAGTAGGTCAAGCCGAGTGTCGTTGCAAAATGTACTTTCTGAATGAGGCAGTGATGATGTCACTCCTTGGCAGTAAAATCAAGGTGGGGGTGCTCCTTGGCAGTAAACTCAAGGTGGGGGTGCTGACAGGAAGCTAGAAGGACAGATCTCCAGGGATACAATTTGCTCTGCTTCTAGTTCCTTTGGATATAAAGATGTCTCTGCAAATGCACACACACGTGTGATTTCCCATCACCCAATGAAAATGTATCCCTAAGGCAGAGTGAAGGTGGTAGGTTGGTGTGCTCAGCACTCACTGCTCCAAGTTTCAGGTCAGGAGCCCCACTCCTGGGGTGACCGAGGACCTGAAATATGATCCTTTCTTTAAGTGTTCCCCAAATTCCTTCCCGCCCTTCCTCAAAGGGAGTTCATTGTGTTGAGCCAAGGTACAGTGAAGACAGGACTTGCCCCGTGCCCTGATGCAATGCTCTTATCAAATGTGTAACAGAATCCATTCATTTCTAGAAACTGGAATCTGGTGATTGTCTTGTAGTGGCCTGTTCGGCTGGGCATTCCTCCCTTGGAACATACTCCACTGGGAACTGGGCCCAGACCTCAGCCGAGAAGCGACCCAATCACATTTGCATCCTAAAGCCACAGAGCTCATCCTCTGAGGCAGGATTGAGGGCTGCCGGAAGATTCATAGGAGCAGCAGAGGGCTGGGTTCCACAGAGGCCATGGAAAAAGGCAGGAACAGGGCCTGGAGAGCTGAGAATGGTTTAGGGTTATTAGGAGAAGTCTGAATTTGGATAGGGGAAAATTCTGAATTATGAAATACTTGAAACATAATTTGTTACTTTGAAATATGATGTGTCGTAAACAAAAATGCCTATGGTTATTAGTCAACTATATGAAAAGTCTAATTTTTAATCCTCTATCATATATCAATGTACATAAAAAAAGCCATGTTATTGTGAACTTTTAAGCAAATACAAGTCACAGTGTATGGCAGGAGAATACCATACACTAATTGCAAATTACTAAAGTCAAACTCAATGGAGACATTTGACTTAATACTAGTATTAACCATTTGAATAGTGAGTTTTTTTCATGCTTGCTGACCCCCAGGAGTGAGTTATTTTTTAAAAAAAATGAAATCAGCTCCAGTTCCAGTTTTATTAACTTAAAATCATGTGTGTTTGATAACCAATTTATGGAAACAAGAAGAACATACATTTGCCTTTTTTTAATGTTGCCTTACACATTTTAAAAATAAATTGATCATAGTCTGGATGGTCAGGAGGCATGAGGACGTGTATGAACGTTCGTATGACTCAAAGAGTTAAAGTAATTATTGTCCGACCATTAAAATGAGAACTGCTCTGAAGTCTCCGAAAGGTCGTGTGAGGGCTGTTCCCCTTCCCACTGAACAGCCTGAATCTGAAGAACTGATATCTGTTGATATCAGACTGGAGACAGACCTGTGCGTGGAGCCAAGACAATCAGGACGCTTCCCTGAGAGGTTTTTGAGTGGAGTTGGCAGGAAAGGCCCTGTGTTCTCTGGTGATGATGCGTTACTACCTGTGGCTGAAGTGGCCGGGCCGGTGTCCCCTTGCCTGGGGGAAGCCCACCTGCAGGGGAGGTGAGACCAGCAGGCAGAGAGAAGCAGAGGTGAGGTGCATGGGAAACAGTTCTGCGGAGGTTTAACCCTGGTCCATGCCTGCCCTACCCACCACTTGGTTACATGGGCCTATACTGTCCCCAGCTTAATTAAGTTTTTAGGCAAGTTTGCTTTTCTATCACTTGCAACCGAAGGGACTTGCCTGATCTAATAACACTCTTTAGCATTAGCTCGCTGGTAGAGGCAGGGGGAATGAAATATCCCAGGTGCACCAGCAGAAATGACATAAAAGCAAAAAATAAAATAAAATAAATGGTTTATTCAGGGAACAGGACATTCCCTTTGGTCAAAATAGGGGCTCTAGGTCAACTTGCAAAAAGCCAATATATGGCAGGCTCAATTCACTGAAAAAAATATTCTTGAATGAATTAAATAAATATGTGCATATATATGTGTGTATGTCTTTGTGTGTATACTAGTATATATGCATGTAATTGTGTGTTTATGTGTATGTATCCATGTATATGCAATTCTAATGGCTACATTAGTGAATATATTCTTCTTAAATATGTTATTTTTATGTTTTCTCTCTGCTTGAGTTGGAGATGGGAAGAAGTTCAAAAGAGGTAAGGGAAGGTGAGGAAACGTAATATATTATTAACTCACATTCCTTCCTAATTGAATTGGTATCTGTGTCTCCTACATAATCTTTCATGTTGAAATGTGATAATTAAATTTGTTTAGGAATGCCCTCATTCTGAACAGAGATTTTGGGTCATCTATCATACAGTTTGTCCTTTATAATCAAATGATAAAAGTGAAGGAAGTCTATAGAGTAATGTTCAATCTGCAGATATTTGAAGATATAAAAAAAGATCATGAGCTCTGGCCGGGTAGCTCAGTTGGTTAAAGTGTCCTCCCCACATGCCAATGTTGCAGGTTCGATCCCTGGTCAGGGTACATATAAGACTCAACCAATGAATGCAAAAATAAGTAGAACAACAAATCAATGTTTCTGTGTCTTTTAAAATTTAATTAAAAAGTTAAAAAAAAGATTTTTAAAAATCATCTCTTCTGGGGGTGGGGCTCAGAGAACTACTTTTTCAATCAGAATTTGGAAATATTAGTTATACTCCTCTCTCCTGGTCTTGAGTTTTAGTATACATTCTAATTATCTGGGAAAATTATTAAAAGTGGGGACTTGGGGGCTCCTCCCAGAAATTCTGACCCAATTGGCATAGGGCGGGGTCCTGCCCTGGAATTCTCATTTTATAACCAACCCTGGTGGTTCTGTTGAAACCGATTCCTAGACTGCAATTGGAGAACATGCCCTGTTGCTATTTCGGATTGCCCTGGAGGATTTCAAAAATACTGATGCCTGGGCGCCAGCTCAGAGCTATTACACTAGGATTTCTGGGGGTAGACCTTGGCAGCTGTCTTTGTTAAGTGCTCCCAGGTGACTCTGACATGCGGCTTGAGAGAGTAGAACTCATGCTAGACAACTGACTGTTTTAGAGTGAAGTTGACATTGGATTGCACATGTGCGTAACAGTGTTTACTTACCATTTAAGATGTTCATTTAAGCTTCACAGTGAGTTTGGTGTAATTTTATAGATATATAAACTGAGGCTCAAAAAAGTTGTACAATTAATCTGAGGATATAGAGTCTATGAATGTTAGAACTAGCATTGGATTCTGGGGTCAAGGTCCTAATATATATCCTTCCATAGAGAGACGCTAGGGAAAAACAGAAAATGGGATTCAATTTTGGAATTCAAATGAACTGATGGTCAAAATGCCTTTATATGAGACATACATAATATTTTATAAGCCTAGATAGGTCACATGCATATAAGATGATGAATGATTAAGCAATTGGACACAGGCTGGTCAGTTTGTGGCTTGCAGGATTAAGCTGGCTAGGTTCCTCCCAGACAGGGCAGCTGCCACTTGTTTCTCTGCGTTCAATAGTCGTTTTGAAGCTCAGTTGAACATTAATTCACATATAAAAATGGAAAGAGAATACTTCCTCTTTCATTCCCTCACTTACAGGGTTTCATCTCTGATCTGACACAGCTTCGATACACGGGTGTGACCACCGCAGTGATCTGTCCTCGCTACCTAGCCTGTGAGGTCACTGGCTGCCAGACTAATGGGTATGGCCTTGACTTTGGCACTCTTGCTTACTCACTGAGAACTCCCGGTAGCCAGGGGCTGTTTGAACACTGCCATTAACTGCCTCACCCATGTCTCTATTAACTCACTCATTTAGGAGGGGGTCCTCTGTACGGTATTTCAGTGAAATATAGTAATCTCAGGCTTTCTACATAAGGTTTGATCAGGTGTATTTTTTCTCTTGTGAATTACAACACGAAAACTTCGATGTTGAAGGTAGATTTTGAGTTTACAAGAGAGACTAATAGTCTAGGTTTTAGATTTTTCAGGAATGCTCAGGAATGACACCTAGAATGTCACTGAGACGTGTTACTTTCGTATATATACGTAATTGCAAAAACAAGCCACGCCCCAAGGTAGCTGCCTGACCCCTTCAGTCTGCGCCTGCGCTCACTCACTCCGCCCATTCCATCTTCTGGTGATGGTCTCCAGCCACGCCTCCATCATTTCTTACCTTCTTTCCAAGCTTCTAGAACAGCCCTCATTCTGTCAAGAAGCCTCCAGAAAAACATGACGTTCTCCTAACCTGCGGCTGGCTGACTTCTAGTAGTTACGTGTTTGGGAGAGTTCTATTTAAGTAACAGCTTTACTGAAAGATAATTCACGTGCCATGAAATCCACTCACTTCAAGTCTACAATTCAGTGGTTTTTTGTTGTTGTTGTTGTTGTATAATCACAGAGTTGTGCCACCATCCCTTCTAGCTAATTGTAGACATTTTCATCGCCCCTAAAATAAATCTAGTCCCCATTAACCGTCACCCCCCCACACTAGGAAACCACTAATCTGTGTTTCCTTTCCATAGATTTGCTTTTTTTCCCCCTGGGTTTTCCGTATAAATAGAATCATACACGATGTGGTCGTCTGTGTCTGGCTTCTTTCACTGAGCAAATTTTCGAGGTCCATGCATGGTGTGGCGTGGATCAGAGCTTTATTTCTTTTTATGGCTCAATCATATGCATTGTATGACTAGACCACATTTTATCCATCTATTCATCAGCTGGTGGACATCTGGGTTGTCTTAAGTTTTTTTTTTTTTTTTTTTTTTTTTTTGCTGTTATGCATAATACTGCTATGGACATGCATGTGCACATACGTTTTCATTTTGGGGGCACACACTGAGGGGCGAGGTTGTTGGGTCTCGTCTTTAGCATTTTAGGGACTGTCAGACTGTTTCCCAAAGCAGCTGTGGTGATTTCATTCCAACCAGAAATGCACACGGGTTCCAATTCCTCTACATCTTCAACAACAGTTTTCTCCCCGTCCCTTTGTTCCTCCTCCTTCTCTTCCTCCTCCTCCTCCTCCTCCTCCTCCTCCTCCTCCTCCTCCTCCTCCTCCTCCTACTCCTCCTCCTCCTCCTCTGTCTTTCTCCTTCTCCTTCTTCTCCTTCACCTTCTCCTCCTCCTCCTCCTTCTTTCCATCTTAGTGAGTGTGAGGTTGGATCTTGTGGTTTTTACTTGCATTTCTTTAATCACTAGTGATGTTGAGCAATCTTCCATATGTTCACTGGCCATGACTGAGTACAGCTTCCTTGGAAAAACATCTATTCAAATCCTTAACTCATTTAAAAAAATTGGGTTGTCTTTTTATTGTGGAGAGATAAGAATTCTTTATATATTCTGGATCCAAGTCCTTTTTCTGATTTGCAAATGTTTACTCCCATTCTGTGGTATAAATATTATATATTTTTGTCTTTTTACTTTCTTGTCCTTTGCATCACAAAAGTTTTAGTTGTAATAAAGTCTAATTTATCTATTGATGTCATTGTTGCTTGTGAGTTGATGTCATTTTTAAAAAAATCCATTGTTTAATTCAAGATCACAAAGATTTACTCCTATATTTTTTCCTAAGAGTTTTATAGCATTTGTTCTAATATTTAGGTTCAAGGAGCATATTTAGCTAATTTTTGGAAGTGGTGTGAGCTGGGAGTCCAAGTTTATTGTTTTGCACGTCTGTACTCAGCTCTCCCAGGACCATTTGTTAGAGACTATTTTTTCTCCCACTGAATTGTCTTAGTACCTGTACTAATCAGCTTGGGCTGCCATTACGAAATGTCACAGGCTGGCTGATATAGACAACAGAAATGTGTATCTCTCAGTTCTGGAGGCTGGGAAATCCAAGATAAGGTGCTCATCAATTTGGTTCCTGGTAAAACCTATCTTCCTGGCTTTTAGACAGATGCCTTTTTGCTGAAAGAGAGAGAGAGAGAGAGAGAGAGAGAGAGAAAGATATTGAGAAAGAGATTCAACCTATAAATCCGGGGAGATCACAAACAATCCATAGCATTTTTCCCTTAGCTCTTCAAAATGTCATGTTCTTCATGCATGCAAATTATATTTACTCCATCCCCGTAGCTCCAAAAATCTTAACTTGTTCCATCCCTGATTTTAAAGTCTAGAGACCAAAGTTTCATTTAAGTAAAACAGATATAGTGAGACGAGGTATCATTAATCCTGAGGAAGAATTTCTCTCCAGCTGTGAATCTGTGAAACAAGATGAGTTATGTGCTTGCAAGACATCATGGCCAGGCCTAGGATAGAAGTTCTCATCCCAAAAGGAAGAAATAGGGAAGAAGAAAAGGTGATGGGTTCTGAGCAAGCTCAAAACCTAGGAAGGTGAACTTCATCAGATTTTAAGATTTATAAATAACAAAAAGTTATTTTTTTTCACTGTTTTGGAGTCTGGAAGTTCAAGATCAAGGCACTTGCAGGTTCATTGTGTGGTGAGGGCCTGATTTTTGGTTCATAGATGTCTATCTTTTGACTGTCTCTTCACATGGTGGAGGGGGCTAGGGAGCTCTGTGGGATCTCTTATATAACGTAGTAATTCCACTCAGGAAGGCTCCATACTCATGACCTAAGCCCCTCATAATCCATCACATTGAGCATTAGGTTTTAACATACAAATTGGGGGGTGGTGGCATTTATATTCAGCCTTTGCCAACTGGTTCACTCAAGTGCTTCTGTGTGTGACAGACAGTTCTGATACGTACAGTGCTTTTCTTCATTGTTCCAGGATTTTCTTTCACAATGAAATGTTTTCTAGCACTATGAATTGCTATATATAATTGGCTGTAGGTGAAATTATCCAATGGCACCACACCCCTTACGTGAAAATCACAGCTTGGGCAGATGGGATTTTAGATGTTGTCAAACACGCTCTGCATCAGAAGAGATATTGAGAATCTTCAAGTAATCACTGCAGCTGCCCATTCCTTTCTTTCTATGTGCTGACAGCTGATTTACGACATCAATCCCTCTTTCACAACGGTTGAACATTCTAACCATCTCTCTGTGAAAGACAAGACCTCGATTCCGTTTCACTTATGTGTGCAACTCAATGTATAATCTTTTGTGTTTGTCTCAGAGGACTCTGGAAAAATTGATTTTCATCAATTTTGGTGCATGTTTTTATTGTTTAAAAAAATTTGCTTAGCCTGACCAGGCAGTGGTGCAGTGGATGGAGCGTCGGACTGGGATGCAGAGGACCCAGGTTCGAGACCCTGGGGTTGCCGGCTTGGGCACGGGCTCATCTGGTTTGAGCACAGCTCACCCGGTTGGGCCTGAGGCCGCTGGTTTGAACAAGGGGTCACTTGCTTGGCTGCAGCGCCCCGTCAAGGCACATGTGAGAGAGCGGTCGATGAACAACTAAGGTGCTGCAGCAAAGAATTGATGCTTCTCATCTCTCTCCCTTCTTAAAATAAATAAATAAATAAAAAATAAATAAGATAAAAAAATTTGCTTAGTAGTATTTCTTTGCATGGATATTATGAAATTTGTTTATTTAACTAGTGATGGACATTTGGGTTGTTTCTTTTTGTTTTTGTTTGTTTATGGTTTGTCTTATTTTGCTATTACAAATAAAGCTGTTATAAATATTTTTGTACATGTCTTTGTGTGGATAAACGTTTTTGGATCTCTTGGGTGCAATTTCTGGATCATATGTGAGTGTATATTTTTCTTTATAAGAAATAGCCAAATTGCTTTTCAGAGTAATGATTCCATTTTACTTCCCATGGGCAATATCTGAGAGGTCCAGTTCCTCCACATTTTTGCCAACATTGGTGTTCCTAGTCATTGTAAGTTTAGCAATCTTATAGATGTACAGTGGTATCTCATTAGGGTTTTAATTTATATTCCCCTGATAATGATGTTGACTAGCAACTGATTTGCTTTTAAAGCCTATCTTCAAAATTAATTCATTATGTCTAGCAGTCTCCCCTGCTTCTTGTGTCAAGAAGCTATATATTTCCCCTTGTTTTAATTTTTAAATTATCTCTTTCTTTATGTTAGCAAATACCTCTAATTGAGGAGGGTTAAAAAATATTGTAACCCTGATATCAGAATCACACCTGAAAAAAATGATATGTGACTTAAAATCAACAAAATTCAATTAGTGTTTAAATCTCCTCGGTTATGTCATTATTATTTTTATTTATAATTTGTATGAGGCACGATGTAAATCATTGCGATTATTTATGTCCCATAAATCTCTTTGAATGAAGAGGTACCTCCTGGAACTCTTTCGGTTTCTTCATTTTAATTGTAAAGAAAAGAGATCATATGTTTGCAGAGTTTCATGTATTCTGGATTTTGCCAACTGAACCTTTATAGTATACCGTTAAGTTCTCTGTTCCTTATATTCCCTGAAATTTGTAGTTAACTCTAGCAGCTTTATTATACCCAGGTCTGATTTTTTTGGATAGACTACTTCAGAGATGATGTTGTCAACTTACATCAAGAAATACACAATGTGCCCTGACCAGGCAGTAGTGCAGTGGATAGAGTGTTGGACTGGGATGTGGAGGACCCAGGTTTGAGACCTTGAGGTCGCCAACTTAAGTGCGGGCTCATCTGGTTTGAGCAAAGCTCACCAGCTTGGACCCAAGGTCACTGACTTCAGCATGGGGTCACTCGGTCTGCTGTAGGCTTACGGTCGAGGCACATATGAGAAAGCAATCAATGAACAACTAAAGTGCCACAACAAAAAATTGATGATTGATGCTTCTCATCTCTCTTTGTTCTTGTCTGTCTGTCCCTATCTATCCCTCTCTCTGACTCTCTCTCTGTCTCTGTAAAACAACAACAACAAAAACCCCCACAATGTCCAATTGTCTTTTTGTGATGATGTCATCCATTGATGATCATAGCTCAGAGCAGTTAATTAATTAGGGCTTATCAAGTGGTGTTCTAAGCCTATCATTCCTTCCTCCTTCTTTGTATTCATTAGCTGGGATATATCTATACAGATAAGTGTGTTTATGAACTAATGCAGTGGTCCCCAACCCCCGGGCTGTGGACCGGTACTGGTCCACGGGCCATTTGATACCAGTCTGCAGAGAAAGAATAAATAACTTACATTATTTCTGTTTTATTTATATTTAAGTCTGAACAATGTTTTATTTTTAAAAAATGACCAGATTCCCTCTGTTACATCCGTCTAAGGCTCACTCTTGACGCTTGTCTCGGTCACGTGATACATTTATCCATCCCACCCTAAAGGCCGGTCTGTGAAAATATTTTCTGACATTAAACCGGTCTGTGGCCCAAAAAAGGTTGGGGACCACTGAACTAATGTACATATTTGGTTGTCAGAGATTTTCACAGGAAAGAAAACATTTATTTTGGATTCTTTTCCTTTTACATTCATTTTCAAAAACAATAGATTGTTTAGGAGAGGAGGAGACTGCTTCTACAGACTATGTTGGCTCATTTGCCAAGAATTAACCATACAGACTCTTGGCATAGTCTCTTCTTCAGTTTTCCTGCAGAATGTGCCAAGGCAAACGGGAAATTTGGCATCTTTTTGCCAGACAACAAGCACAAAAATAATGGGGCACTTTTTATCTTCAAAGCCTTTCAGGCCTAATTATTTCTCCCATTGCCCCAAGAAGTAGGTGTTATTAATCTCATTTTGAAGATAAGAAAATGGAGACTTCAGGAAGATATGACAGCCACTTGCCCCAAGCTAAGAGGACGTCACCATGAAAGAGGAGGATATAATTTATGTATGGCTTACTATTAAATTTCATGCTGAGGAATAGAGATGTAGGGAAAGCCAGGGAAAAGAGGGTTTCAGGACCACTTACTCAATCCTGACACTACAGCTGTTCAGTGTGCCGAGACTGGAGGGCACTCTGGGCCACCGTGGCTCACAACGAAGGATTTGATCTTGTAGTGCCTGACATGGTACGTGACGAGCACCTGCTTGTCAGCTGTCTAGAAGCAATTAATCTGCCACGTTTTGCTACTACAGATGTCCCTATGATATGACAAGGACAGAAAACTTTCTGCTAGATTGTACACCAGACGGTTGGAAGATGACTGTCCTTTCTCTCTCTCTCACTCTCTCTCTCTCTCTAACTTAGAACTATTTAGTGTGTGCTAAAGCAAAGACAGTGTTTCTATTCAGGTTTGAGCATGTTCGGTGCATGCTGACAAGCCACACGTAAGTGTGAGTCTGATTCAAACAGGAGATGATGCAATCTTGGCACTCAGTCTTCTCAACTTTGGGGTTGGCGCTTGGATTTTTCTTTGGAGAGAGATGCTGCAGTTAAAATAATCCCAACACTTTGGGGCCAGGACATACGCCACTGGTGTTCTGCGCCCAGACTCACTGCCCCAGCAGGCTCTCATTGCTAGGTGCTGGGGAAGGTGGTCTCATCGGGGCACGAACCCTGCTGTCTGTGGTGCGAGGGCGAGGGGAGAAGCAAGCTAAACTACGGGGATTTTCAAAAGGAAAAAACCCAGAAGCCTTTTTTTTCTGACATTAGATTTGTCTTACTAGTCACCTAACAACACTCCTAACCTATAACCCACCTGGTAAGCTTTATAATGGGCTAGTCGTTTAGCTCTAACTTGCAAAAAAGTACTGATACCTTCTATGTTTCTGATTCAGGAATTAAATGCTACGTGTTTTATTTATTGGGCGAGAAATCTGTTTAATTTGTATCTTCTGTTTCTTCTTTCTATTCACTTCTCAACTTATGCGCCCATAAAACTATTTATTGACTTTTATTTTTTTCTTTTAGGAGCTGCATACCTTTTTAGCTTCTCTCCTTCCTGACTTAGAGCTAGCTTTGATGTTCTGGGAGCCTGGCTATTTAAAGGCATCTTTGTGATCTCTTGGCCAGGTAAAGAAGAAGGAGGGACCTGGCCGTTCTCACACAACCTCCCCCTTCTCCAAATGCACTCAGACTTGCTCCACTGTGTGGTCCGGCGCCACCCTCTCTGGTTTGTGATCTCTCCCTGTGAAGTCGTGGCTGGTGGCAGGAGGTGAACACCAGTTTGCTTATCCACTCCGGGAACACAAAGACCTAGAAAGAAAGTAGTTTGAAGACAAATACCAAAGAGGCACGATTTTGCACAAGAGTGATTCCATCACCTTTGCAATACTAACAAGTGTTGGAGCTGACAATCTAGTTTGGTTTAAGGGTATGTAAACACATGGCTCCATAACAGAGAGACGTGTGGGGAACACACGTAGCAGAGGGCAGCCATGACTGCCGGCCAGTGACGGGCAGCGGGCACAGGAGACAGAGTTCGACTCTAACCAGGCGAGTCAGGATAGTGGTCCGGCTCTGTGGGGAGTATTGCTTCCAAATCTCTTTTGAACAGAAAACTGATAACTAATGTCAGGGGAATTATGTTTGATTAATTTGTTATCTTCCATTCTTGAGCTATATTCAAGACTCTGTACTTATTTGTTGACTTAAAAATTTATTTAACTTGTTTTCTAAGCAGTGGAAGGTGGGTGCTGTTTGTACAGGGCTCTGGGTTTGGAGTCGGAGTTCTGGGTGTGAGTGTGGTTCTGTCTCTTCCCAGCAACCCCTTATGTTTTCAAGATCACTTTCCTCATTTGTGGAATTGGAATCCTAATACATAACTGACTTGAGAGAGAAGATATACGTAAAATTGCTTTGGGGGCAAGGCTGGGTATGCAATTAAAACTTATAAATTGCGTTATAAGTTGTCATAATGGTAGTAATGGTGTATCAATTAGTTAATATATTTAATACACGTCTCTCTTCAAAGTCTTCATCTCCCTCTTTTACTACTTGTAAATTCTACTTTCATTCTTGCTGTAGGGTCAGTAAGTGGCAAAGCTGAGCACCAGCCTGTCTCATGCCAGAACCGGCACTAACCACTGGACAGCCCGTGTCACTGTGGAACCTGCAGGAAACCTGTGATTGTGCAAGTGTGGCCTGTGAACCACCAGATCAGAACCCTTGGAAAGAATTTCTATCCTGGGGCCTGGACAAATGGCCTCACATCTCTGGAGATTGGGGCCTGGGAGGTGTGCAGTGTAATTGTACTTCCTTTCCCCTCTGGGCTGACTCCACCTTTAATGTCCTGATGCACCATGGTGTTGAAGAGCCAGGGGCACGAGCAGTTTGATATAGTTTGATAATAAAGAAAACTTTGATTTACTTCAAGAATCTATCATGTGGTTCTTGATGTTTTCCGTTTGACTTATTTCGCTTAGCATGATATTCTCAAGATCCACCTGTGTTGTTACAAATGGTGGTATTTCATCTTTTCTTATGACTTACTACAATTTTTAATTCTTTCTATTTCCAAATATTAAAATAGCAACTCTCTTTCTTAGAAGTGGACACCAGTTGCTTTCTTAACAGTCATTGTTTGTACCTGCTGTTGCTACAAATACTGCTTTCTACTACTGGATATCTGATCATGTGTTCTTTTACACATTTCAGATGTGTTTATTTGAAGTGTAGCGTGCAAAGCACCGTGTGAGCTCCGGGAGGAAGAGCAGTGATGCACAGATAATGCGAGTGGTCCCTGCTCGCCAGGTGGCTTAGCGCCTCAGGAGGGATGGGGCTGAATGGGCGCAAGTGCAGATGGGGCTCAGTGAAGAAATGTCAGTCTCAAGTGTCCACGGGGGAAGGGGGGGCTTGGAGCGACAACAAGCCAACCCCAAAGCCCTCCAGGTCTGAGGAAGACAAAGACTCTGGATAGAAGTACCCTTTAGACTTTCCTTGAGGAGGTAGAGACCAGAATCCAGAGCTCTCGTCTGAAGATCCTGGCCTGGTGCCTTTCGTGCACAGCTACTGGTAACCCATCCATTTCTCTCTCTCCTCCCAAATATCTTGGAAACTTCTGGAAACTGTCCTCCCTTTCCAAGTGAAGCCAGTTGACTCTACGTTTCTGAGATGTGGACTGTCCCACATCCCTTCTCTCACGAGTCCAGTCATCACAGAACCCATATTAGAAGAGGAAGAAGCACTTCTGACATTGCACACAGTGCGCTCGGTCACCCCACCCAACAGGTGCGCACACTCTCAGATGAAGCACAGCAGAATGGTGCTGGATAGATACGGGGGAGCGGTATATTCGTCAAGAGCAGCACCCGGATTAAATATGGAGTCTGGTTCCCCCATTATCCACCTCAGGACCTGGGGGGAGCCGCTCATAAGCCCTGCGCTCTGTAATTACTTCCTTTTCATGTATAAAACGGAATAAAAATAGAACTTACGGAAAATGGTTATTATAAGTCACGTACTAAAAGGTCTTAGGTCACTTTTCACAATGCGAACCGAAGGCCTTGGGGCTCAAGTCTTACTTGATTGAAGGGACTTGGACTCGGTGCTGGCCAAGTTTCCTTCCGAGCCCAGCCTCCCTTCTTGATGCAGGGTGGCTGGACTGTGGGGTGGAGCCCGGCAGAGATCAAGGCCTCCATGGGGTCAGCGCGTAAGCTGGTGCTGAAGTGGAGGCGGGAGGAGGAGGGAAGGGTCAGGCTTGTTCCCGCTTGTACCGCCCTCCTGGGGCGGGGATCCTCCGGGAAGGGCTGGTGGCCGCCAGTACTCGCCCCAACTCCTGTCCTCCTGGGCCTGGCTCATTGCAGGAGGGCTGTGGGCTGATGGCTGTCTCGGGTGTGACCCCAGCTTCTGCTGGGCATCTCTGAGCTCCTAGACCTCATCAAGGGGACACTCTGGAATTTCTACATCTTAAGACACAGAGCTTTTTAAAAGCTAGGTAGCCCTTTAAGAGCTACTAAAATAGCAGGTATTCGTTGTACATTGCAGTCAGTATTTGCCTAAACTGGAGACTTGTCAAGAGACAGAAATTTCTAATCATCAGAAGCAATATATGATAATTATAAGAAAATTTGGAAGATACAGGGCACAGCAGAAAAAAAAATTAACATCACCTTTAATTTTACCAGCCAAAAATAACTACTGTTAAAACGACTTTGGTCTCAGCTGGGTAGCTCATTTGTTAAAGCGGCATTGGAACATGCTGAGGTTGCAGGCTCAGTTCAGGTCAGGGCACATACAACATACAAGTGATGGCATGTATAAGTGGGACGACAAATCGAGGAACCCTTAGTGCCTTACAGCAAGAGACGAAGGTCCCTAAATATGAATATATATATGTATATATTTCTTAACCTAATGTTATACAACTTGATCTTGTGAGCATTACTCTTTCCTCATCGTTTTTTTAAATTGTCTTATTATTTTTTTTATTGCCCCATTCAGTTTGTGTCTTAGTGGAAAATTACATGTAAATTATTTTCCATAACAGGCTATCATTTACTATAAAATTCCTTCTAGACAGAATCTTGGGCTTCTTAAATACTAGAAGTTGATGAGACCAAGAGCATAAGATGTTAGGCTGTTGGATTCTTGAAATGAATGTAGTTAGGGTAAAAGATGATCAATCTGAGGTTTTGAAAAAATATTTTTTTTTCTGTCTCTGAAACGCTAAGGTAAAGTTGCCGACCTTTCCTGACTCAGTTTCTTCACATGTGAGGAGACAGTTCTCAACATTGAGATGGGGGCCTTTGTTGTATCACTTCTGTGCATTGCTGGAGACATGCGAGATTCTGTTATTCCTCCGCGCTACTGGGACCTGTCATCTACGCTGGAGGGACTCATAGAGATCAGTGGGAAAAAACACTTGATTATTTGTACGTGTCTGGGGAAGGTGCTCAAGAATTCCTGGCTGGAATTTATCTTCTTGGGGAGTGAGGGGGAGGAGAAAAAGAATGAACATGAATGACTCTAAGCGTGCTGTAACAGAGTTCCTTTGAGCTGTTCCTGGGCATGGCTGGGTGTGGCAAGCCATTCCTCAGCCTGAATGCTGAGTAATCAAGCTATAATGTGTGCGACATTTCAACCTGTAGGTGAGAAAAAGCACCAGCTAAACAGTCTCCTAGGTTATTAAATATTTGAACTGCTGATAACTTTTGTTGAACTAGAGAAAATTACTGTTTGGTAAAGTTGTATGATGAATGAATGGACAAGTCATTCATTAAGCTGTATGTTTTTCCTCAAAAAAAAAAAAAAAGAACAAAAAGAAAACCAAAAATTATTCTTTTTAATGCATAGTCAGTAAAATGTTTTTTATGGCAACTGAAAGAGAGAAGAAAATTGGAGCTTATTTTTGGAAGTATAGAGCAAATGTTTCTTCCTACAAACAGGCATATAATTTTCGACTAAATATTTTTAAAGAAACGTTTCTTTCCAACTGTCAGAATTAGGTTTGGGATTCCTTGGATATTGCTGAATTACTGTCGCTGGAAGTGCTTCTGTCTGGAAGCGCTGGAGTGCTAAGGAGGGAATTCAGCCATCAAAAGGGAGAATGGACACAGCTCTCTGACATAAGTACAAGTCTCTTAAAATTTTGGGGTCACTATAGTATGCATGCTGCAGTTTAATAAGTGATTTTATTTATTTTAAAATTTATTTATTATTTTTAGAGAGAGGGGAAGGGAAAAAGAGACACAAAGAAACAGATCTGTTCCTATATGTGACCTGACTGGGGCTCAAACTCACAACCCTTGCATATTGAGAAGACACTTTCTAACTAACAGGTTATGCAGCCAAAGTAATAGATGATTTTAGTGACTTAGATGTGCATATCCTGCATCAGCTTTTTGGCCATTTTGGTACTCCCTGGGGCTGTGCCTGTCTGAGGAATAGTCCAAGTGGAGGCGATCACCACCACTATTGGGGAGCACATCTGTGTGCCACATACATTATGTGAATTGTCTCTTCATATATATATGTGTCTTATTTACAGATGAGCAAACTGAGGCTCGAGAGGATAAGCGCTTTGTCTAAGATTTATCATGCAATAAGTGGTAGAGTCAGTTTTCAGATTTACCACCTGGCCCCTAACCCCACTTTCCCCACTACTGCTGGATAGTGCGATTTTTGAAAGGTATCCTGACCACATCACTCTCTTATGATCTTCCTGCCTCTAGTTGCTCCACTGATGCCTGAGTTAAACTTGGAGTTTAACTCATTTAGTTTATGACCTTGATCCCGGTTAATAATAAAATACCTGGAGCCCAGGGGAGAAAGGAAAACTATTAGTCAATCTTAGGTTAGCAAAACGAGTTGTCGTCATTTGTTTAGTCAACAAGCCTTTATTGACTGCATACTGTCTCCCAAATCCCTACCAAGGGCTGATGTTACAAAAATGAATGGGTCTTGGTCTTTGCCTCTCAGAGTCCTGCGTTCAGGTAGAGGAGATCGTACAATAAATAGTTATGAAACAGTGTGGTAAATGAACAACAGGGAGTATTCGGTGAGCAGGACAGAGAAGGAATTGGCTCAGTTTGAGGTCCTCTCCTGGGCCAGATTCGGCAGAAAGGGAGGGGGAGGTTCCACCGAATGATGGGGTTTCAGGGGGCCAGGACAGCCGGTGTCGAAGCAAAAAGCAGGCTCCACAGAGAGATTTCAGGGCAGAGGTGTGTGAACCAAATCACCACACCATATCGATGACCCCATCAAACAATTTCTCTGATCAATTTGGTATTCCATATGTTGCCTGGTCTAATTTATTTGACACACTCCTTTTTCTCTTCTGTGACTGCCTTTTTATTTACTAGATAGCTACTACCTCTTTGGCATCTGACAGAATGAGCAACTGCAATTCACAGGGAAAGGACAGAGGTTAGGGTCCTCTTTGTGGAACTTTAATTCATATTGGAGAAGTATGAATTATTTCCAATCATCACATATGCCTGCTATTCCATATAATATTTCACCTTCCGGTCCCATGTAGGCGACTAGGGTTGCCCTTATATATGTATTATGTGTGTATGTTTTACACCCAAGGCAGGATTTATGACAGCACCTTCCTGCCCGAGCCTGTCCCGGGCCTTTGGAAGCAGTGCAGGCAACTGCAACTTCAGTCTGAGTGATTTTTTCAGTCCTGGAGAAGCTGCCAAGAGACGTGAGTAAGAGCTGAGTGGCAGAAGTGGGAGGGGCGCAGAGTGTGGGCGGAGTGGGGCGGGGCCTTGCGGGAGTGGCCTCGGGGTCCAGGTGAGCAAGCCTGCGGCTCTGACCCTCAGAGTTGCTTCCGCGTCCAGGTCCTTCTGAGCCTCGCTTTCCTTTGCCTTGTCGTGTTGTTTCCCAGGATAACTGTAACTCCAGGTGAGCCAAAAGCGGGTAGCAGGGCTGGTGATGGTCCCTTCTTAGGGCAATTCTTAAAACAAAAGAGGTGTTTGAGCTGATGCCAGATAGTGAACAAAGTCGACATAATGGGTTATTTTCAAAGAGAGGCTGTGGGCTTCAGTACTGTTGCCCATCACCTCCCACCAGGGAGGCGTCTCCAGCTCTGAATCCCCAACAAGGATGCCGTGTAGGGAGAGAAGTCACTTAGCCATTACAAGGTAAAGAAATGAAGACCTAACTTGGCTGGGAGGTTTTGTGGTTATAGTGGTGGGGCCACAGCAGTGACTGGGGACGGGGGAGAAGGTATTTCTGAGTGCACCTGTAGCCCAATCTTGGAATTAAGAATGATTTTTTCAGCGCTTACTTGAGAAAGGGTGTGGTACTCAAACCCTAGAGAAAGTGGAAACGCATTTGAGTGACTGGCTCACTTTCCCGGTTGGCTTTGGGTGGTTGAGATTCAGACTTCAAAACTGCTCTCTGTATTTTGACATGTTGAAGCGTCTAGTCAGCGTCCACTTCCTTGAAACTGTATTTATCTAGGCAGAAAAAATATTCTCCTCCCTCCCTACCCTCCTGTTTTTTTTCTGGGTTTCAGGATACTTGAAACAAGTTACAGATTTCAAATATGAATTCTTGGGCAACTTTCAAATAGGTTGGCTCACAGTTTCTTTTTTTATAGATGCTACTGTGTTCATGGCTTCATTTAAGTGTATCGTAGGAAAGGTCAATGGACCCACCGGGCTGTTCTGTTGACTCAGATTCAGAGCTGAGACCAGGGAAGTGCTACATCTTGGCCCCTCACTTCCGTAGCCAAGGGGCAGAGGCTCACAGAAGTGACTTGATGTTCTAAGTCACACAGCTTGTAAGTGGCAAGATCAGTAGAATTCAGGCCTTCCAACTCACAGGTCTTGGACGTGTTTCCACGACATCACAGGAATTCTTACCAGCCTTCTCACCCCCTCCGTCACTTAAAAGGTTTTGACTAGAATGAGGTGGGTCTCCAACCTCAGAGTCCGTGCCAAGAGGGGCAAGGACTAGCTGGGTTTCTTGGTGGGTGGAGAGGTAGAAGCTTGCCTGAAGACAGGATTCCGGCAGAAAGTGACTCAGCAGTTTTATGTCTTCGCTTCCTAACGCCTTGAATTCTGCCACTTCAGTCCCTCTGGGTTCTGGGTTGACTTTGAGGGCTGCATCCTCAGCGGTTTTGGTCATTCCAGTGTGGCCAGTCTGGGCCCTCATTGACTGTCAGGCAGCAGTGGAATGGCACAGTGGTCAATGCCTAGCTTCTAAACAAACAGGAGCAGATAGGACATCTCACAATACCGGAGCAAAGCCGAGGCTCTCTTGCCCTTGGAAATTAGGTACTAACTTTATTACTAATAGCTGCATTGTCCTTTCCTGCTAACAGAGACCTTTCTATATGTGTTTACACCTCCTGTCACTTCATTTAGTTCTCCTGATATGCGTTCACAATGCAGAAGCTGCAAGACCTCCGATTTTCTTCATCTGGCCCTGGCTGATTGGTTTGTTTTCCTCTGCAAGTTAGAACACAGACAGCAGAGGCTGTGTTTTCAGGCTATCCGGGATAGTTATTCTAACAAGCAAGGTCTCTCAAGGCCCGACTACACCATAATTCTTAGGAGGTTTTTTTTGTCTGCATTTTTCGTCATCTGTGATAGGAGGCATTATCTCACCCAAGTGGTCTACAGGCAACAAGTTTGAGGAGCATGGGCTTAGTTACATGAAGGACTTTGGATATCTTCATGCAGGGGCCAGTGACCAGCTGTGTCTAGAGAAGCAGGTACGCCAGGTCCTCCTCACATTCCAGTAGTGCATGCCCCTCCGTTCATTAGGGATGGCATGCAGTTTCTTCTGGGCACACATTTTTTGGAATAGCCAACTCCTACTTGTCTTTAGGACTCACCTGTAGTGTGACTTAATTTATATGACATGGTCTCTCAAGAGACCTCACTGAGATTTCTACTATAAAGTGAGCTCTCACTTCTAAGGGTTCCCATGGCAACTCATGCCCCCCTCCCATGAAAATGCCCACGACTCATTACACACATCCTGCCACTAAGCTGACAGCTCCTTAGAGGCAGGACCCATGTTGGGTTCACCTTCGATTTCTTAATACTTAACTCAGTGCCTGACATGCATTCAGCACTCAGTTAATACTTATTAAATGAAAGTACTAAAGCATTAATAATTTGCAACGTATATGGCCTAGAGCAGTGGTACCTAACCCCCAGGCTGCAGACCGATACCAGAATGTGGCCATTTGGTACTGGTCCACAGAGAAAGAATAAATAACTTACATTATTTCTGTTTTATTTATATTTAAGTCTGAACAATGTTTTATTTTTAAATAATGACCAGATTCCCTCTGTTACATCCATCTGACTCACTCTTGATGCTTGTCTCGGTCACGTGATACATTTATCCGTCCCACCCTAAAGGCTGGTCTGTGAAAATATTTTCTGACATTAAACCGGTCTGTGGCCCAAAAAATGTTGGGGACCACTGGCCTAGAGAGGAGAAGGGGTTCTTCAAGGAGGAAAATGAGGGGGGAAATGTTTGTGTTGATTAAAGGAAACATGCGAAGTATCTTGGTACCTCCAAAGGGGTAATTTAGGACATGTGGGAGTTTTGGAACTCTCAAGACTTGCGAAGGAACAAAGGTCAGCTGAGTTACCACGTGTAGTTACGTAGGACGACTGGGGAGGGTGTGGCCGGACATACTGCGCGTGCGCGGCAGGACTGGTTTCTCTGCTCTCGCTCACTGCGTGGGTGGCCTGGGGAATCCCTTCGTCTCTGTCTGCCTCACTTTTCTCATCTGTTGAATGAAGAAGTGGACCCAGATGAGACCCACGCCAAGATCTTGTCCCACTTTAAAGGTTTATGATTTTAGGACACGTTACAAAAAATTTAAAAAGGCAACTTAGTGATACATTCTTGCTCTTCGTTTTTTATTTGTTGCATTTGTATTGCTACTTAAATCTCCATTCCACTTTTTTCTGGTTAAAAAAAAAGTGTCGTTTAAACTTTTAAGGGACAAGTGCCCCCCCCCCCCCAAAACAAACAAACCAACAAAAAATGCTGTGTTTTCTGTTGGAGCTGTGAATGAAATTCTCTTTATTTGTTATAATCATTCAAAAGGTTTCATGAAGACCAAAGAAGTTATCTCTGTAACAAAGGGACAATCAAATGAAAAAAAGATTTTAGCTCTGTAAACAGAAGTCTCTAGACTTGTAAATTTCCACTGTAGGTCTTCCTCATCTCCACTCTTGTACCCTTAGTTTTTATATCATTTGCTCTGTAGAGCAGTCTGTGCAGAAGCCTGGTGCATTCCCCTGTGTGTGCCGCTCATGTTGCTAAAGTCTGTTTGAATGCTCTGACCGCCCGGCCGAACAGTGAGGTGACCACTGGCTGTGGCCTGAGGCATCCCTGGGCCACCTTGGCCTAGGTCAGCTTTACAGTATTTTTAGGTCACTAAAGACCAATCACCAAACATCTGATCAGATTTATTATGCAGTATCTGCCGATGACTTTATTGGTGATTGTTTCTGGAGCAGTTTCCACGTCCAGACCTTTTCTGATTCCTTTGTCAAGCATCCAGCAACATTGCTGGTGCTGGGACCTCAGGTATTAAAGGCTGCATGGCCTTGCTCAACCTGAAGGAGAATGGAATTTTCTGGGAAAGGAGATATATGGTCAGCACATGGATGGGACAGCAGGCATTTAGAACTCAAGCATTGAGGACTCCATGCAAAAGAAAGAACTCTTTGAAAGGAGTGTCTACTACGCATGAGGAATCCTCAGACTTCAGCAGTGAGCTCATTGACATTCTCCAACAGGGACCTGAGTCTAAGCCTTGAATTGCAACAGTGGTAACTATGTTGTGTAATTAATTGTATTGAAAGCCTCCATGAGCTTGTACTTCCTTAGAGCTACTTAGACTAAGTGCATCTCAAAATGGTACAATGAATGAGTGAATAATGCTTTGGTGAAACCAAATGGTAACAGGAACATTTCCTTGACTTTTGATACAGTTTGAGATGTTGACAGTTACACTTCCTCAGCAGACCACTCTGAGGTCTTCAAGGCAGGTTTTCCACACAGAGGAAGTCAAATTTTAAAAGTAAAGTTTGTTACAGATTATGCAGATTTATTTGAATTGCTCTTCTTGGAGAGTAGTAAATACTTCTGGGAAGAACTTGTGTTTATTAAAGCACAATTGGTATGTTTTCATATTATCATTAATGTGCACGGGCTTCAAATGGTTGAAAGTTTGAGAAGTTTGCAGGAATCTGGGTTGAGGCTTCTCTTTAGTAAAACAACAGCAAAAACAAAGCAGCTCATTTAGGCTTCTCGATTTGGTGGAGAAATGGCTCATGTTGAATTTTAGCTGTAGACATACTCGGCATTATCAACATTCAGTTTGTGGCTGGAGAAAGTACTCCCCATATCTTTCGTGAATTTCCTTTTTATTTCCTGGTGGTGCACATACTGGTCAAAACACTGGGCATGCTTCCATTTCTGTCTCACTGTCCTCTGTACACACAGTGCTGGTCCCTGTGACTAGGGGTGTAAAGTCATCCCTCAATCCCTGCTTCCATCCCAAAAGAAAGAATGGGATTGTGGGCCTTCACAAAGTGTGAGATGCCCACCGGGACTTTAGAATACCTTGTTGTAGGTTTGTCATGACATCAGTGACCCGAGTTCACTTAGCTCCGCTTGTTGGGGACATAAAGTGAAGGAGCAAGAAGTCACTGGACATGACCAGTGAGCATGAACTGGTCGACAAAATATTTTTGTTAATGAACTTGCTTTTCCAGATGCCAAGATGTTTTATAATCTTATGAGTCCATCCTATATACAAGCCACCTATCCCGTAAAAGAAAGAGCCCTGAAGAAATATTTGAAGACTAAGTGCCCATTCCTTGATCTTATTTTCATGTCTCCACATTTTGAATTTCTTTTCAAGTATAAGGTGCAAAATTGAGGTCCTACTAGTGCATTTGACTCTTACACCTCGTTGGGTCCTGCATGAGGGAAGTCCTCTGTCCTGGAGGCTTTGACTGATGCCAGGAGACATGTCCTACATGATAACCTGCAATGTCACAACTTTGAAGATGTTTTTGTCCACATCTGTGCACGTGACTGCGCAGCACCTGGACACTTTGGGGGAAAACTGCAGGCTTTCATCTATGCACTAGTCTCTCAGGGGTATTACTATTGATCTGCGTTTCTTAGGAACACGCTGTCCTGAGGTCAGGTGGAGCCCAGAGAGTCCGTGTAGCTCATCTCGACCTTTAGGAAGAGCTTTGCCCTGACTGCTTGACTTTTCCCAGCACCTTCAGACCTGATCAGTAACTACAGGACTAGACAGATAGAACTTCCATCCGAAAAGCAGTTCTCAAACTTTACATCTTAGGACCCCTTTATATACTTCAAATTACTGAGGCTCTGGTTTTCTTTTCCTTTTTATAAATGTTGGTAATATCTATCAGTATTTATCAAATTAGAAATTAAAACTGGAGAACGTTTGAAATATTTATTGACTAATTCATTAACATAATAGTGTTGCCGTTACACATTAACATGGATAACATTTTTTAATGAAAAAATAACTGTTTTCTAAAGCAATACAATGTAGGGAGGAGAGTAGCACTTTTCCCATTTCTACAGATCTCTTTAATATTCAATTTAATAGAAGACACATTGATTTCTGCTGAAAAACTCCACTGCATATTTGTGAGAGATTGAGTGTGAAAAGGCAAATAGTGCACAAGTATTATTATGAAAATAGTTCTGACTCCACGGAGCCCCTGAAAGGGTCGTAGGGACTGCCAGGGGTCAGCGGGTACCACTCACAGGACCTCAGCACGAGAAGAAGAGAGTTCTCGGGCAAGGTGGAGGCCCACCTGCTGCTGCTCCCACTTAACCAGGTTCCCTGTTTTTCGCTGAAGCTGCCCTCTCTTCCCTTTAACTCCACAGTACTCATTATACCACTCACATGGCATTAGGAAGCTTTGCACTTCATTTATTTTCTACATATCTGACCAAAGGGATTGTGAACTCAGAGAAGAAAGGACTCAGTTGATCCTTATAATACTATGTACAGGGGTTTTCAGAATGTATCAACGTTAAAAACAATAACAAGGCCCTGGCCGGTTGGCTCAGCGGTAGAGCGTCGGCCTAGCGTGCGGAGGACCCGGGTTCGATTCCTGGCCAGGGCACACAGGAGAAGCGCCCATTTGCTTCTCCACCCCTCCGCCGCGCTTTCCTCTCTGTCTCTCTCTTCCCCTCCCGCAGCCAAGGCTCCATTGGAGCAAAGATGGCCCGGGCGCTGGGGATGGCTCTGTGGCCTCTGCCCCAGGCGCTAGAGTGGCTCTGGTCGCAACATGGCGACGCCCAGGATGGGCAGATTATCGCCCCCTGGTGGGCAGAGCGTCGCCCCTGGTGGGCGTGCCGGGTGGATCCCGGTCGGGCGCATGCGGGAGTCTGTCTGACTGTCTCTCCCCATTTCCAGCTTCAGAAAAAATGAAAAAAAACAAACAAAAAAAAAACCAATAACAAGTTCTGTATATGAAATACTGCTATGTGCTGGGTGCCCCACCAGAGACATTCCTTACTATGGGACTTCGATGCATCTTTTTGGGTGATCCATTCATATCACTTACTCGTTATGAGACTGAACCGCACAAAACTGCTGTGATTTAACTGTTTTTGATTTACAAAAATGTCAGTTTTGTATGCTTTAACCTAAAGCCTAAAAAAAGCAGTATGGCTAAATAAAGCCGACTGGTTCTAACCAGTGTCGTCAGCTGTTCTGACCACGCGCTAAGGGACAGCTGTGATCTCTGGGCTCCTGCCAGTGGCCACTGTGGTTGAGTGGAAGACTCACTGTCTGAATCGGAAGATTCCATATACAGAAGGCAGCTCTCTTGCTGGACTTGTTCAGACCTCAAGGCATTTGCCCAGAAGTTTCTTTCCCACTAGCTTTTTAAAGACCCCCTAGTGAAAAGTTCCTTCCTCTCTCCTACTCAAAACCATTACTTTCTTCAGTGGGATTCTGACTGGGTCAGCAGAACGCAGGCGAGATGACTTTAAAGGCCCTTGTCCTTTGTTCCAGACCCACAATGGACGCCCTGCAGCTGGCAAACTCGGCTTTTGCAGTTGACCTCTTCAAAGAGCTGTGTGAGAATGAGCCCACCGGCAATGTCCTCTTCTCTCCAGTCTGTCTCTCCACCTCCCTGTCGCTAGCTCAAGTAGGAGCCAAAGGTGACACAGCCAATGAAATTGGCCAGGTAAGCCCCCCACCTTGTTTCTGTTCTGAGTGGGAATGGCGTTGTTAGAACACTTGGGCAGTGCCCGGGGAAGAACGAACACGGCTCTGTGGTCAGAGTCGCTCAGGACTGAGCGCTGTGCCCCTTCTAACACACTCTTAGTCTGTTTGTAAGTGTGAAGGGAAATTTGTTGACCTGTGTACAACCTGTGAGGAAGAACCTGAGGGTCTGCTAGGCGATCACTAGTTCTTCATTAAAGAGTGGCCGTTAGCAAGTCACCAACGTCTTTCTACATGCTCTATAGTAAGACTCCATCAGGATGGTGCTTATGAAATGATCTGCTGCAGCTGCCCCAACCAGAAAGAGTAGGAGTCTCTGTCCTTGTCTTATGCACAGTATTTATCTACAGAATCATGCTTTATTACTATTTTCTGTTGAGGTATAGTGGACATCAACACTATGTTAGTTTCAGGTACACAGCGTAATGATGTGATAGTTGCGTATAACTGCAGAATGATCACCACAGGTCTAGTTCCCATCCATCATCCACTTTTTCTTGGGATGAGAAATTTTAAGCTCTACTCTCTTTTAACTTTCAAATGTACAGTAGAGTAGTATTCACTGTTGTCACCGTGTGCATGTTGCATCCCTTGCCTATTTCACGATAGAAGTTTATACCTTTCACCCCTCCCCCACTTCTCTTACACCCCTCCCCCCACTTCTCTACGCCCCCTCCCCCATTTACTTTTCGATAGTATGTGAAAGCCCTTCTCACTCCATCGCATTATTATTCTCGTGTTGATCATCCTAGATTCAACAGAATCTCTCTTTCTGTGAGCTCATAGCATTCAAAAAGGGAACATCCTCTTGTATCTGTAAATCCCCAGAAAGTATGACCCATGAAGTGTTTTCCGGGTTGTGATAAGTGAAAAATTTACACTTGTAACTGAGTGCACCTGAACAAGAACCTTCATCTGTGGGCGGAGGAGCTGTCTTCTCACCTGTCCTGTCCCCTCCACCCCTTGTTCCCCATTTCCCACCTCCCGCCAGAGGAGGGACAGGAGGGACAACTTCCTGGCAGTGGGTCTGTTCCTCAGTGATAATAATAAGGCTCAAGCACATGCAGTTGTTCCCCCAGCAGTTATTACCTGGGCTTTTAAATTTTCTGGTTCTTTTACCTGTCACCGTGAGGGTTACGTGTGGCCTTAGACCCTGCGATACTAAGGCTGCATGACTCACTGGCGCCTGTGCCCATCTAGCGATGTTGCCTGAGCTGTGGCATCCAGGCACAGTTCTGATGAGTTAGGAGTGAGGAGAGAATCACCTTCCACTGACAGCACGTTCTGAGGCACCACGGGGCAGAGGAGATGCTAAGCGGTTGACCATAACACTAGAAAAGTTCAGAACAAAGGAGAAGGACTTAAGCCTTCCAGAAGATGACATCCATCTTGATATTAAATGGCTTAGAATATTACTGTAAGCCTAATTATTAACATTTTGAATTGATATGATACTCTGGGTGTTTTATATATGATGTCTATAATCCTCATGACAAGTCAGAAAAGTAGGCATTCCCTGCCCAGTTTACAGAGGGAAGAGGGGAACTTTGCAGAGTCGGGCTAGCTTACATTTCTAGAAGACACAGGCTGGGTACCAAAGGCCAGGTTGTCTGACATCAGCTCAGCCAGCACGACCCCCCGCTGGTGGTAAATGCCCATCAAAAATTACACATCAGCCCGTTGGGCACTTGTTAGAGAAACTAACAGGAGTATGCAGACCCTGGCTAGAGACACCTCCCTCCTGGAATCGGTGCCTGCCTAGATGATTGTCTCCTTTGCCATTAATCTCTCTCTTCTTGTGTCTAAATTGGATGGCAGATATAACCCACCTTCTCTCTTTTCCAAGTTTGGAAAGCCTTTGTATGTGCACGACAGACATCATTCTGAAGAAAGGGCAAATTTTCCCCGTAGTTAAATCCAGAGGATTGTCTCTGGGCCGTACTTCTCAATGGGGACAGTTCCCACCCTCCCACCCCCTGGGGACCTTTGGCAGTACTGAGGCTGTATGACTCACTGGTGCAGTATGCCCATGTAGTGACCTAACCTGAGGTGTGGCATCCAGAGACATTTTGGGTTGTCAGAAATGGTACCTATCGGTCAGAGATGCTGCTAAACATCCTGAAACACCCAGGTGCCCAGCACAGCACCCCCACCTCCAGCCACAAAAAAATCCTGCCTGAAATCTCAGCAACACTAAGGTTGAGAAGGCGTGCTTCGTGGGATGACGGAGCAGGGAGATATGGCACCCCCCCAAGGAGGGTGACAGTGACCACTGCAGTGGGGAGACACCAGGCTTCGTGGGTCATGGATTTTTTTTCCTCTTCCCAGGTCTTTCATTTTGAAAATGTCAAAGATGTGCCCTTTGGATTTCAAACAGTAACGTCGGATGTGAACAAACTTAGTTCCTTCTACTCGCTGAAACTAATCAAACGGCTTTATGTAGACAAATCTCTGAATCCTTCCACAGTAAGTGGTTCAATGCCATTAAAAGGTTCAACTCTCTCCCAGGAGTCACATGGTCACGTGGTCAGACTCACAGCCTCCCCCCACCCCAGTAAAACTTACTTCTAGTATGCTCATTGATGACTGAGACTGATTAAAATAAATCAGCCCCAGCAGAGAGGTTGAATATAGTGGGATTCAATCACAGTCACATCTTCCATCTCAAAACACTAAGAAGCTTGTGAGTCTCCCTGTTCCCTCTCAAACACTCGTAAATCCTACCCTTCCTCTTAGCTTCCTCAATCAGAGGAATGGAGAACGGAGTTGCTAGTAATGTGTCTATCTCCAGAGATGTAGGACAGCTCACAATTTACACCAGCGGTTCTCAACCTGTGGGTTGCGACATCGGAGATACATATTTTATTTAAAAATGTATAATAAATATGTATTTTCCGATGGCTTTAGGCGACCCCTGTGTTTTGGTCGTTCGACCCCCGCCGGGGCCGTGACCCATAGGTTGAGAACCGCTGATTTACACTGTTCTTTTTAAACAGCAAGGCCCCTGGCCTGGAACAACATTTTAAATTCTCCACCTCATTGCTTATGCATGCAATGTTCTGATTTTCTCAGAAATCAATGAGAAAAATAATAACTGTATGAATCAACAGTTTTCAACAGTCACCACTTGTTTTTGTTTGTTTTATGAGACTGGCCATGAGGGTGTCTATGCAATTCGTTCTGGGTGTTTGATTGCGGGCATGTCTTGAAGAAATCATACAAATGAGAACTCTGTGGTATCCTTACCTTTGATCCCAGAGGATCACATAACATTTAAAAAAATATGTATTTGAAACACATAGCTAACATCCTAGGCTACAAGGAAGTTTATTCTCTGCATTAGTAATATAGAATGATTCAATTTGTATTTGGATGGTTGGAATTTTAACCTTAAAAGGTAGACTACCAGTTAGATATCTTACCAAAGTTTTATTACTTTCTTCAGTAGCTATTCGTTTTTCTGGTTGAGACATTTTGAGAACATTGGTCACTAGACATCGTTATGAGTTTACTCTTCTTGTTTGAAGACACGTTCACACACTTATTTTTATTACAACAATCTGAAGACACATATACCTATTTTTCTCCCAACAGTCACCCCGGGAATTAAAATAAAATACTGAGATGTGAGTGGGGGTCTGGGTAGAGAAGATATTTCAGAGCTCCTAGGTGGTCCCTAAGGAGGGACTTAATACATTTGTTGCTGGCAGTGAGAATGGTGGAGGCCACTCACTCTGCTGCTGCTCCGATGCTCTTAGGTGGCCCTGCTCTCTCAGCCAAGTGCAACACTTAGTCCCAGGATTGGGTTGCAATGAACAGAATCAAACTGGCCAAGGCCGTAGTTGCTCTGAAGAAATTGAAGAAGCCCTGTGTTAGGATATTTAATCAGCTAGGCTTAGTTTGGTTGAACTTCTATTCCACATTTTGAACTGTTTCAACCAAGCCAGAAGTGGGAAGGCATTTTATTTGAAGGCTGCTTCCATGGCTCCTGTTGGTTGTATAGCACCTGCAAATTTTCTGGTAACAGTACAAACAGGTGTGGTATGAGGACGTTCCACCTGCAGGAGAACTACCTGGGCGTTTGAAGTGCAAGTTCCTGGCCTTAGATCAATCACTTGAATCAAAATCAATCAATGAAATGCAAAAGCTTTGCATTTCCACAAGCATCAGAATTAGAGTCACTGCTATGTCCCATTCCCCATGGCACTGTTTCAAGCTTAATGCTCAGACGAGTCACCCTGGTGTCTTGATAAAATGCACGTTCTGATTCAGTAGGTCTGGGGGCCTCTGAGATTCTGCACTTCCAACAAGGTCCCAGGTGATGTTAGAGCTTTTGGTCCTTGGACCACACTTTGAGTGACAAGAGTCTATAGAGTATTTATTTCAGTGAGAATAAGAGTTTTCTGCTCGTAAATTTTTTATTTCGGTACATTTCTTCTATTGTAAGACACATATACATCCATACACTTAAACGTTTCTGCAATCAGATTATAACTGTTATGTACATTTAGCATGGTGTTTCTTTTTTTACCAAAGTTGATGCCAAATTGATGAATGCATTTAATAATTGATAGTCTTCGAATTGAAGAAACGAAACATTCAATACAAAGAAAATTTATCGATTTCTATGTGAGGTTTCAATTTGCCTAATAGTTCAGATTTTGAAAGTGTATCCACAGTCATAGACATTTAAAATTCCTTTGGTTAGAACCAGGGAACAATGTGATGGTTTGGCTACAGACTGTGAGTACTTTGTGGTTTTGTAAACGGGCTGCTTTGCAGGAGTTCGTCAGCTCTACGAAGAGACCCTACGCCAAGGAAATGGAAACTGTTGACTTCAAAGACAAACTGGGAGAAACGAAAAGTCAGATCAACAACTCAATTAAGGATCTCACGGATGGCAAGTATCTCTACTTATTCTGCTAGAAATCGCTCCCCACCTTCTCATGACTCTTTCTGCTAAGCCAACACGTCGAACACCTGGAGGATTCCCGAGATGTTTTCAGTACAGAAGCTCAATTCCTGCCCATCAACCCATCTCAGCAAACTTGGGTTCCTGAGCCTTTCCTCCATCATCTCACCACTTGGTGGAAATTGCTGGTGTTCCCATTTTAATCTCCTTGCCTTGCTCTCCACTGAGTGGCCCATGCCCTCCTGCAGCCTCAGCAGTGCCCCTTACAACATATGGTTTTGGGCATGTCACAGGCCCAGTTTTTCACTCCAGAAGCGGAGGGCAAGGATGATAACTTGGTGATCCCTGAGGCCACTTTTAGCTCAAGCATTCTACAAATTTATTTAAAAAAAAAAAGGCATAGAGAGTCTTGGGCAATCACATATACATATAGAAGAAAAAACAAAACAAAACAAATTGTACCAGATGGAAACATGTCTTTAGTCCCATGATGCCCCCACCCAGTTGGCCCTCTGATAGCCTCTGGCTGCAGCATCTACACGGTCCTGCCTCTGGCTCAGGACCTCCCTCAGCACTCCTCATCCCTTTTCCTGAATCTTCCCTCCATTAAAATGCTCCTTGAGTCTTCCTTGCTGGAAAGGAATTGGAAGTGAGATGACTTCTGAGTGCTGATCAGCATCCACGCCCCCTTTCCCGGGACCATGTTTACATTTACACAGGGAGGAACCTAATTGTGAAAGGTTTTGCAGGCGTCATTGCAGTCTGGGGAGGGACATGCTTCTGGGGCCAGGGACACGCACTTCCTGTCTGAAAGGCCAGAGCCACCGTGGTGCTATGAGGGCACAGAGATCGTAAGGTTCATGCCATAGCTGCAGAGTGAGGACACAAAGAAAAACATGGCCTTGGAGTCTTCAAGACCTCAGCTTCAAGTCCAGACATAGCCACTCATTAACTGAAGTATTTAGTCACAGAGCCTCAGTTTACTGACCTGTGAAATGGGGCATGTGTTATCTAATGTTTACATGTTTGTTGTCTGGCTTGCAGTCTGGCACAGGCTGAGCATTTCGTAGCTTGTGCTTTTCCTCTTCCTCCCCTCCCATCCCTCCCCTTCCCTCCCCTTCTCTTCTCCCTCCTCCTTAGATGTCTTTGGTGAGCCCAGTTGTGGTGAGGGGAAAGCAGAGAAAGGAGTCCTGGAATGAGGTGGTCCGGCTCTCAGACCTGCCTGGTGCGGTGCTAGCGAGTGTGAACCGCCCAGCGAGTGGACAGGCGTGGGGAGGGCAGTGCGGCTGGGAAGAATAACCCTGTGCCACTGTGGTTTCCTAAAATTGTCTCACAGGCCACTTTGAGAACATTTTATCCAACAACAGCGTAAATGACCAGACCCAAATCCTCGTGGTTAATGCTGCCTACTTTGTCGGAAAGTGGATGAAGAAATTTCCCGAGTCGGAAACCAAAGAATGCCCTTTCCGGGTCAACAAGGTAGGTGGGGCAGTGTGTCAGAGGGTCCTGATTATCGGTCTGAACAATTGTAGCCACAGAAGGAACCTGAGGGGTTCACTCCAATGAGGGAAGTTAAGGCACAGGGCTGGTGTGCCTTCCATCATAAAAAAAAGGACCACCATCCAGAGACTGTTCCCCAGAATGCTCGCTGAGCCTGAGCTGAGTGAGAGCTTACAGAGCATCCAGTCCAGGGGGTAAAGCTACGTCACCTTCTGGAAAGTGGATACAAATATTTGGGACCATTAGCAAGAAAGGCAAAGAGACAAACCAAATCTTAACATTAGAGTCCTTTGAATCATCCTGAAACCTGGGCCGTTGGAGAATCTGGTTCCAGGTTAATAAACTCCCCAGTGACCTGTTTCTCCTCTGTTCATACTGAAGTAGATGATTCTGGCAGGAAAAAGTACAGCCTCCTGGCCTGTCGCTCTGGGAGTCGTTACAGGGCCGAATGAGGAACCCGTTTCGCAGGGAAGTCTCATTAATACTGCTGAGTGAACGAGGAGGCGTACCCTATGTGAACAAGGGACGGAGTGCCCTTCTGTACAGGAATCCAGAGAACTGTGGCTGGGAACTGGACTCCTCTCATCTCTCATGAGAGGGCCTGGGAACCCACAGAAGCCTGTCTGTGATGGTGATGAGATTTGGTCTCATTTGATGAGATCTGACTCGTGCTAAGAACACAGATGGACGAACCCCAAGCCCCAGGTAGCACACTGAGGGTCGTGGACTCACCTTGCAGCTCCCAGGCACTCGTTCTAGTTCTCAGGTTTCTCTCAGCACCTTGAGTGCTGCGCACGGATCGTTTTTGTTTTTGCAAGGCAATGTAACTGCACTTCCTAGTGCTAAACCTCAGGAAGAAAAGACCTCAAAGGTACAGTTTATGCCTGGGTTAGCTGGACAGGTTTTTGGTACTTTTCTTTGTACCCACAGAATTTTCTTTTCTCTGCCACTTCCCTGCCCTTCCCCAAGTTTCACTTTCCATAGTGAACTCTGATTACTTGTTTACTTAGCCAGATTCCTCTTGTGCACACAGGTTTTGGAAAGGCAGGGAGGATGCCTTTTTCATCTCAGTTTCTAGAATTCCTGGCCCAGACCCTGGTACAGTAGTAGGTGCTCAGCAAATGTTTGTTGAATGGATGAGCCATCCCTAAAAGTCAGTTTGAATAAACAGTCTGTAGCAGACAAAACCTGACGGGCCTTTGGGACCACCATGATCCCTCTACAAGATCCACTGGGCAGGTACCCTGCTGAGAGTCCTGCCACCTCCCGGAAATATCCGCACGGCCCAGGGAAGGAGGTGGGCCCTCCCTCCGCTTCCTCTTCCTAACTCACCTCCCAGGAGTTCTCAGTTTTCTCAAAGCCGCCAGCGAGGGGCAGGACTGACCCTGCACACAGGGGCAGGTCTCAGATGGCAGCCATGATATATAACTCTACAGCAGTGGTAGTCAACCTGGTCCCTACTGCCCACTAGTGGGCGGTCCAGCTTTCATGGTGGGCAGTAGCGGAGCAACCAAACAGCGCGACGATTACATACTAATCGACTAACTGTTGACCAGTCAAGATCAGGACAGCGGTCAGACTCTGTTACAGGGCATTTGTATTGGGACCACACCCGACCTCTTTCACGACCACCTGGCCCGCATCCGTGAGTGGCCAGGTACCTGACCCTGGTTCCACACCCACCACCCGATCTGGCAGGCAGTTTATGACTGCTATTGTCGCCCCAAAACTAGCAGTTCGTTGTTTTATTACTCCATAGACAAAGAACTCCATGGTTCGACACTTTTTCTATGACAGAAACTGCTGGACAATGGAGACACCAATTAACTCATATTTTCGTCTCAATTCCTGGATTTTAGGGTAACAGGGTGACATTCTAGGAACCCCCCTTGGACTGCCCAAACTAGCCGATGTCTCGCTACTTTGCCCCGATCGCAAAGAAGTGATGCCATTGGCCAACACCTGCCACATAAAATTTTATAAAATGCACCACTACAGATACTCACTAACTTAGTCTCAACAAACTCTCGCTCAACCATGACACTTGTAACATCGTGACCACGCAACAGACTTCAAGCGCATAAGTTTTGTTCACGTTATGTAAGTGAAGCTAAATCGTTATATAATCAAAACTAAAGTCAGTACGTAGTTAGATTTCTGAGAGCAAGCATGTGCTTACAGCTTCAAACAAAATATTGTGAAATATTGTGAGCTCATGTCTCAAAAAAAAAAAAAATACACACATGGATATTCGCCAGAGTATCTGAAGATGGGTTTCATAGAATCTGTTGCAAATAAACAACATCCAGTGTATTTATTGTGCCATAAAACATTATCCAATGAGTCAATGAAACCAAGTCGATTACGAGAACATCTTTCTACAAAGCATCCAAATAACAAGGACAAGCTTATTGAATATTTTCAGGAAATATATAAAAAATTTCAAAATCGTTCAACTATCGTTGCTTCATTTAAGAAACAACATACAACGGACGAAGAAGGATTAATTGCCACTTATCGCATTTCACAAATAATTGAAAAAAGTGGTAAAAGCTATAATATTGGAAAAACTGTAATAATACCCTCTATAAAAGAATTTATCTCAACAGTAATGCATCAGGATATACCTCAAAATTTAAAAACATTGCCCCTAAGTGATAGCACAATAAAGCGACAAATTGAAGAAATGGCAGTTAATGTTGAAAACAAACTTATTGAATATAAGTATTCTCCAAAACTCTTCATTTTCCATGCAATTGGACGAATCTACCATTGCAGATAATGATGCTTTATTGATGGCATATGTATGCTATTTTGATGAAAAGAATATATTACGAGAAGAAATGCTTTTCGCAATAAATCTCATCACAGATACAGAAGGATTATCTATATTTAATACTGTGAGAACATATTTTACAAAAAGTAATATTCCTTTGAATAATATTGTTGCATGCACTACTGATGGAGCACCATCAATGGTAGGTCACTATCGTGTATTTGTTGCTTATTTGAAGTAAGAAGTGCCAAATGTTTTATGTATTCATTGTGTGGTGCACAGACAACATCTTGTAGGAAAACATCTAAGTACAAGTCTCCATTCATCATTAACTATAATAACTCGAGCTATAAACAAGATCAAATCCAATGCAAAGAATGATAGAATGTTTCGGCAGCTTTGCCAGGACAATAATGAAGATTTTATTGTTACTTTTGCACACAGAAGTTCGGTGGCTGTCAAAGGGTACATCTTTGGCTAGATTTGTAGCATTATATGATAGTGTCACACAATTTTTTGAAAGTAATAATGAGACCAATCTGTGTCAACAGTTAAAAACAGTAAAGAATAATGCCTTTTTACTTGGCAGATATTTTCAAGAGATTTAACGATGTCAATTTGCAGCTTTAAGGAGCTAATAAAACTCTTATAGGTTGCCAAAGCATTGCGCTATTTATTTATATATTTATTTATTATTTTTTTAAAAAAATTTATTTATTTTTTTATTTATTCATTTTTAAAGAGGAGAGAGAGAGGGAGATAGAGAGACAGAGAGAGAGAGAAGGGGGGGAGGAGCTGGAAGCATCAACTCCCATATGTGCCTTGACCAGACAAGCCCAGGGTTTTGAACCGGTGACCTCAGCATTTCCAGGTCAACGCTTTATCCATTGCGCCACACAGGTCAGGCGTGCTATTATTTATTGACAAACTTGAACTACTTCGTCATAATCTATTGAAGAGAAAATTTCATCAGTTTCCTCAATTATCATCTATAAAAGATGATGTAACTCCAGAGGATATTGACAGATTCAGCAGCCACCTCAATGAACTTAAATTGGACATGGAAAAAGGATTTGAAGATATTTTGAAATTGAAGGTATATGACTGGATGAAAAATCCTTTTACCGCAAATATTGAAGAGGCTGATACAAT
The DNA here is from genome assembly GCF_036850765.1 of Saccopteryx bilineata. Lineage (NCBI taxonomy): Eukaryota > Metazoa > Chordata > Mammalia > Chiroptera > Emballonuridae > Saccopteryx > Saccopteryx bilineata. The sequence goes on along the minus strand of NC_089500.1, from coordinate 9,884,642 downwards.
TTGCAAAGAAGAACTGTTAGAAATTAGATATGATGAAGAAAGTAAACATAAATTCGACAGTGGTGGATATGAAAACCTATGGCAAAATAAAAAAATGCCGGTCTTATATCCAAATATGTGGAAAATGGTATTCAGTTTATTGATACCTTTTCCTACCTCTTATCTTGTGGAATCAGGATTTAGTGTAATCATATTATGACAAAAGAAAGAAACCGCTTGAATATTTCTGAAAGGGGAGACCTTCATTTGTTCCTCACAAAAATTGAACTGGATATTCAATATTTAGTTTACCAGCATCAGCCTCAGGGAACCCACTAATAATTCAATTAACTAATGTAATTTCTATGTATGCAAATTATAAATAAATATATTTAACTATAGTAAGTTGTTTTATAAAGATTTATTCTGCCAAACAGTGAAAATTCAACATAAAGTACTTGGTAAGTAATTATTATTATATGCTTTAACTGGCTGAAACTCTGCTTTATAAATTTTATAAAGTAAAGTTACTTCCCTACTTTATAAATCATCATTACTGTGGAACCGGTGGGCGGTTAGAAAATTGTACTACTAACAGAGATACAAAGTGGGCGGTAGGTATAAAAAGGTTGACTACCCCTGCTCTATAGGCTACATTTCTCCCCTATAGGTCCTTGGGTTTCAAACGTGGCTTTGAAGGGTCAGTGCTCTCAGTGAGCGCTTCACCAAAAAAAACAATAAAACATGACTCAAAGCAGCCTGCGGACACACCATCTTTTCGAATGCAGAGGTCATTACTTTTCCTTTGTTTCCTTTGAATGGCATTTGTCAGCCTCTGAACTTCCAAGTGACATCACTGAGCCTTTCCTCATGCCCTGTGGTGTCTCCTTTAAAGGCTAGACTAAACTGATGAAGTTATGTTATTAAAAGTTTAGTATAGTGCCTATTCATACAAAGGTAAATGCACACACATGAATTTACGTACCACTTACCTAAAAATAAAAAGGCCTAATTAGTTAATGCCCCCCTCTTACAAAGAGAGAGGACACCTATTGGAGGTGTTTCATGGAATTAAAACAAGAGCAAATTAATGTCTGTATACATGTATGTCTAGATATGTGTGCATCTACATGTGCAGATATGTGTATATGTATGTGCACATATACAAGCATAAATTACTGTCTTTTATGGAGGAAAATGAAAAAAGTGTATAGGAAATAAAATATATATCTACATATACACTTGAGAGAATTAAAAATTTCTTCTCCTGTTACAGACGGACACCAAGCCAGTGCAGATGATGAATATGGAAGCCACGTTCTGCACGGGCAACATTGACAGCATCAACTGTAAGGTCATAGAGCTCCCCTTTCAAAACAAGCACCTCAGCATGCTCATCCTGCTACCCAAGGACGTGGAGGACGAGTCCACGGGCCTGGAGAAGGTGAGGAGGGAGGTGGCGGGCGTACCCAGGTGCCACCTGCTGAGGCACCTGGAGCAGTGGGGATGGCGCTGGGCGGGGCTGTGCAAGGGGCCGCAGTGCTGCCCCATGTGTCACCTGTTCTGCTGTCTCTGAGGGTCTGTGGTTCTTTCTGGGCCTTCCTTCCTAGTGTTCAAAGCAGTCAACACTAATGGGCACTTACAGTGTGCCCAGAACTGTCCCTCCGTGCACTGTCTCATGTAACTCTCCCCAGAAGCCTAGGACTTAGAAACGGTTCAAGGGCTCATTCTTAAAAGAATTTACCTTAGCTTTAATTTGAGTTATTAAATTTGATGTCATATTAATACTAGAGTATTTTGGGTTTCCTAGTAGAGAAATCACAATAAAGCATTCAGGAAATATTATGTAAGAAAAACCTCCTAATTTTATATTTATCTCGCTAGTATTTATGCAACACCCTAACCCATGCATTTGTTTCTATAAAGCTACTCTGTAGCTTAACAGAGCTGCACTTAACAGAGAGCTCCATCTTTTCTTCTTCTGCAGCCATGACTCGGTTGGAGCAAGTTGACCTGGGGCACTGAGGATGGCTCCATGGCCCCCTGAGGAGCTAAGAAGAGCTCAGTTGCTAAGCAACAGAGCAATGGCCTCAGATGGGCAGAGCATTGCCCCTTAGTGGGGTTGCCGGGTGGATCCCGGTTGAGGTGCATGCGGGACTCTGTCTCTCTGCCTCCCTTCCTCTCACTGAACAATAAATAAATAAATAAAAATCTACTCCTGTATGTGCTCTGACTGGGGCTCAAACCCGCAACCTCTGTGCTTTGGGACAACTCACCGACCATCTGAGCTATCTGACTATTTTTCATCAAGCAGAATCTTTTACAGTTGAAAATAAAAATAATAATAATTTCCTCTCCTTTTTGCCCTTCAGGTTGAAAAACAACTCAACTCAGAGACCCTCTTGCAGTGGACCAATCCCAGCACTATGGCCAATGCCAAAGTCAAACTCTCCATTCCAAAATTCAAGGTGGAAAAGATGATTGAGCCCAAGGCTAGTCTGGAAGCCCTTGGGCTGAAAAACACCTTCAATGGGAATACAGCTGACTTCTCGGGGATGTCAGAGACCAAGGGAGTGGCGCTCTCGACTGTCATTCACAGGGTGCGGTTAGAGATAACCGAGGACGGTGGGGATTCCATCGAGGTCCCGGGCTCGCGGATCCTGCAACACAAAGATGAATTCAATGCCGACCACCCCTTTGTCTACATCATCAGGCACAACAAAACTCGCAACATCATTTTCTTTGGCAGGTTCTGTTCTCCTTAAGTGGCAGAGCCTAGCCTGAGTCCCACCTGGCTTTTCTGTAAACTGCATCCAGAGAATCCCTTTCTGAATATGATAAATTGTTAATGTTGCTGGTTGAGGAAGGCCTTGGTACTTGTCCCTCACACTAATATGCCCTTTCCCCCCATCTTTTCTTTCAGGCCCTTTTCCTGTCCATCAAACACCATACTTTGAACGAAAAGGAAATATGTATCCATTATTTATCACACTGTCTAGGGTGATGGGCAGGAATATAGTCTTTCACAAGGAAAATTCCTGTGAGGAGGAGCTGTAGGATTTTATTCCCAGAGCTTTGCCTTCTTTCCCTGGGATAACAGAATATTCCAGATGTCCTCACTTACTTGAAAGACTAAAAGAATTGTGGTTCACGGAATTGCCAACCTTTCCTGGCTCCGGTGATACTTGGCCACAAGTTCAGGCTACTGTAGGTTCCTAGCTCCTTGTACTAAACCCTGTGGGACAAAGGTTTGCTTCATACTCTGTTTTTGGGGGGCTTTTGGAAAGATGATCTGTTGCATGAACTGTATGTTACGGTGGTCCACTGAAAGAGTCTGAAATAACACCCTGTCCAAGTTGATACCTTGATATTTCCGCTGTGAAATGTAAACTATTCACACACAATGGATCAGGTCTGTAAGGTGCCCATATGTGTCAGGCTTTGCTGACGAGTGCATATGCCATTAGCTTGCAAACAAGCTGTTTTCAGAACTTTTTGAGATTTTTGGAATGCTGGGTAAGGAATTGCAGACCTATTGTAGTTGGTACGCAGCCCGTCAAGGGGAAGCTCAGATCTCATAAAAAAATTCACTTTTGCTTTTGATAGAAGGATCACCTGGTCAGTTGGTTGGGGACAGACCGCTGGCTTGGACTTCTAACTGACTCAACATGGTTTTGGATGTTTGACAACCAGGGCCTTAAAAAAGCACAAGGACTCTCATGGTAGAGAGAATAAAAGAATTTTATGAGTGTCGAAGGAACTTGTCTCTTTGTCTCTAATGTGACACTGGGGAAGGCAACGGGACTTACACCTTTAGAAAATATAAAACTTTTGAAGTGTTCATGCTGCTTTGATGCATATTTTTTTCCCAAGCCTTTGGGTTTAGTTATCATAGAGAGTAACTGGCATTCATAGTACTTTTTATTTTTTATTTTATTTTATTTTTTTATAATTTTATTTTTTTAATGGGGTGACATCAATAAATCAGGATACATATATTCAAAGATAACAAGTCCAGGTTATCTTGTCGTTCAATTATGTTGCATACCCATCACCCAAAGTCAGATTGTCCTCCGTCACCCTCTATCTTGTTCTCTCTGTGCCCCTCCCCCTCCCCCTTTCCCTCCCCCATTCCCCCCTCCCCCCCGTAACCACCACACTCTTATCAATGTCTCTTAGTTTCACTATTATGTCCCACCTACGTATGGAATAATACAGTTCCTGTTTTTTTCTGATTTACTTATTTCGCTTCGTATCATGTTATCAAGATCCCACCATTTTGCTGTAAATGTTCCGATGTCATCATTTCTTATGGCTGAGTAGTATTCCATAGTGTATATGTGCCACATCTTCTTTATCCAGTCATCTATTGATGGGCTTTTTGGTTGTTTCCATGTCCTGGCCACTGTGAACAATGCTGCAATAAACATGGGGCTGCATGTGTCTTTACGTATCAATGTTTCTGAGTTTTGGGGATATATGCCCAGTAGAGGAATTGCTGGGTCATAAGGTAGTTCTATTTTCAGTTTTTTGAGGAACCACCATACTTTCTTCCATAATGGTTGTACTACTTTACATTCCCACCAACAGTGGATGAGGGTTCCTTTTTCTCCACAGCCTCTCCAACATTTGCTATTACCTGACTTGCTAATAACAGCTAATCGAACAGGTGTGAGGTGGTATCTCATTGCAGTTTTGATTTGCATTTCTCTAATAGCTAAAGAAGATGAGCATCTTTTCATATATCTGTTGGCCATTTGTATTTCTTCCTGGGAGAAGTGTCTATTCATATCCTCTTCCCATTTTTTTATTGGATTGTTTGTTTGTTTGTTGTTGAGTTTTATGAGTTCTTTGTATATTTTGGATATTAAGCCCTTATCTGAGCTGTTGTTTGAAAATATCATTTCCCATTTAGTTGGCTTTCTGTTTATTTTGTTATCAGTTTCTCTTGCTGAGCCAAAACTTCTTAGTCTGATGTAGTCCCATTCATTAATTTTTGCCTTCACTTCTCTTGCCATTGGAGTCAAATTCATAAAATGCTCTTTAAAACCCAGGTCCATGAGTTGAGTACCTATGCCTTCTTCTATGTACTTAATTGTTTCAGGTCTTATGTTTAGATCTTTGATCCATTTTGAGTTAATTTTTGTACAGGGGGAGAGACTGTAGTCCAGTTTCATTCTTTTGCATGTGGCTTTCCAGTTTTCCCAGCACCATTTATTGAAGAGGCTTTCTTTTCTCCATTGTGTGTTGTTGGCCCCTTTATCAAAAATTATTTGACTATATATATGTGGTTTTATTTCTGGACTTTCTATTCTGTTCCATTGGTCTGAGTGTCTATTTTTCTGCCAATACCATGCTGTTTTGATTGTCGTGGCCCTATAATAGAGTTTGAAGTCAGGTATTGTTATGCCCCCAGCTTCATTCTTTTTCTTTAGGATTGCTTTGGCTATTCGGGGTTTTTTATAGTTCCATATAAATCTGATGATTTTTTGCTCTATTTCTTTAAAAAATGTCATTGGAAGTTTGATGGGAATTGCATTAAATTTGTATATTGCTTTGGGTAATATAGCCATCTTGATTATATTTATTCTTCCTAGCCAAGAACAAGGTATATTCTTCCATCTCATTATATCTTTTTCAATTTCCCTTAACAATGGTTTATAGTTTTCATTATATAAGTCCTTTACATTCTTTGTTATGTTTATTCCTAAGTATTTTATTTTTTTTGTTGCAATCGTGAAGGGGATTATTCTTTTGAGTTCCTTCTCAGTTGTTTCATTGTTGGCATATAGAAAGGCTATTGACTTCTGTATGTTAATTTTGTATCCTGCGACCTTACTGTATTGGCTTATTGTTTCTAGTAGTCTTTTTGTGGATTCTTGGGGTTTTCGATGTATAGGATCATATCATCTGCAAAAAGTGATACCTTTACTTCTTCTTTTCCGATATGGATGCCTTTTATTTCTTTGTCTTGTCTGATTGCTGTGGCGAGAACCTCTAGTACCACATTAAATAAGAGTGGAGAGAGTGGACAACCCTGTCTTGTTCCTGATTTAAGGGGGAAAGCCTTCAGTTTAGTGCCATTTAATATGATGTTAGCTGATGGTTTATCATATACGGCCTTTATCATGTTGAGATATTTTCCTTCTATACCCATTTTGTTGAGAGTCTTAAACATAAAATTGTGTTGTATTTTATCGAAAGCCTTTTCTGCATCTATTGATAAGATCATGTGGTTTTTGTTCTTTGTTTTGTTGATATGGTGTATTACATTAACCGTTTTACGTATGTTGAACCATCCTTGAGATTCTGGGATGAATCCCACTTGATCATGATGTATTATTTTTTTAATATGTTGTTGTATTCGATTTGCTAGTATTTTGTTTAGTATTTTAGCATCTGTATTCATTAGAGATATTGGTCTGTAGTTTTCTTTTTTTGTGCCATCCTTGCCTGGTTTTGGTATGAGGGTTATGTTGGCCTCATAAAATGTGTTTGGAAGTATTGCTTCTTCTTCAATTTTTTGGAAGACTTTGAGTAGAATAGGAACCAAGTCTTCTTTGAATGTTTGATAAAATTCGCTGGTATAGCCGTCAGGGCCTGGACTTTTATTTTTGGGGAGGTTTTTAATGGTTTTTTCTATTTCTTCTCTACTGATAGGTCTGTTTAGGCTTTCTGCTTCTTCTTGACTCAGTCTAGGAAGGTTGTATTGTTCTAGGAATTTATCCATTTCTTCTAGGTTGTTGAATTTAGTGGCATAAAGTTTTTCATAGTATTCTACAATAATTCTTTGTATATCTACGGTGTCCGTGGTGATTTCTCCTCTTTCATTTTGGATTTTGTTTATATGAGTTCTTTCTCTTTTTTCCTTGGTAAGTCTTGCCAAGGGTTTGTCAATTTTGTTGATCTTTTCAAAGAACCAGCTCCTTGTTCTATTAATTTTTTCTATAGTTTTTCTGTTCTCTAATTCATTTATTTCTGCTCTGATTTTTATTATCTCCTTTCTTCGGCTGGTTTTGGGTTGTCTTTGTTCTTCTTTTTCTAGTTCCTTAAGGTGAGAAGTTAAGTGGTTCACTTGGGCTCTCTCTTGTTTGTTCATATATGCCTGAAGTGATATGAACTTCCCTCTTATCACTGCTTTTGCTGCATCCCATAGATTCTGATATGTCGTATTGTCATTTTCATTAGTCTGTATATATCTTTTGATCTCTGCACTTATTTCTTCTTTGACCCATTCATTTTTTAAAAGTATGTTGTTTAGTTTCCACATTTTTGTGGGATTTTTTTCCTCTTTTTTGCAGTTGAATTCTAGTTTCAAGGCTTTATGATCAGAAAATATGCTTGGTACAACTTCAATTTTTCTGAATTTGCTGATGTTGTTTTTGTGGCCCAACATATGGTCAATTCTTGAGAATGATCCATGTACACTGGAGAAAAATGTATACTCAGTCACTTTGGGATGAAATGTCCTGTAGATGTCTATCATATCCAGGTGCTCTAGTGTTTTGTTTAAGGCCACTATGTCTTTGTTGATTCTCTGTTTGGATGACCGATCTAGAGCCGTCAGCGGTGTATTGAGGTCTCCAAGTATGATTGTATTTTTGTCAGTTTTTGTTTTAAGATCAATAAGTAGCTGTCTTATATATTTTGGTGCTCCTTGGTTTGGTGCATATATATTAAGAATTGTTATGTCTTCTTGATTCAGTGTCCCCTTAGCCATTATGAAATGGCCATTTTTGTCTCTGAGTACTTTTCCTGTCTTGTAGTCAGCATTATCCGATATGAGTATTGCTACACCTGCTTTTTTTTGGATGTTATTTGCTTGGAGTATTGTTTTCCAGCCTTTCACTTTGAATTTGTTTTTATCCTTGTTACTTAGATGAGTTTCCTGTAGGCAGCATACAGTTGGATTTTCTTTTTTAATCCATTCTGCTACTCTGTGCCTTTCTATTGGTGAGTTTAATCCGTTTACATTTAGTGTAATTATTGATACTTGTGAGTTCCCTATTGCCATTTTATATCTTGCTTTCTGTTAGTTTTGTGTCTTGTTTGATCCTTCTCTTTCGTTTTTCTATCTTTTGTTTTTATTTGGTTGTATTCCATACATCTTTCCTCTGTTGCTATCTTTTTTATCTCATGTGCTTCTGTGGTGGTTTTTTCAATGGTGGTTACCTTTGAGTAATGAAAAGGGTCCCTACCCTGTTCATTGTAGCACACTATTTTGTGAGTACTTTTGCACTCCATCGTCCTTTGCTACTGTTAATCTCCATCTTCTCCCCCTCTTTCTTTTTGTTGTTGTCACAGTTTAAATTTGGTTTTATTGTGTTCTTCTTGGAGCTTTTACTTGTGGCTCTGTTTTTTTTTTGTTCTTTGTATCTGATTGGAGAACCCCCTTTAGTAATTCCTGGAATGGGGGTTTTCTGATGATAAATTCCCTCATCTTTTCTGTATCTGTGAATGTTTTTATTTCTCCTTCGTATTTGAAGGATAGCTTTGATGGGTATAGTATTCGTGGCTGAAAGTTTCTCTCTCTTTCAGGACTTTAAATATTGGGGTCCACTCTCTTCTAGCTTGTAGAGTTTCTGCTGAGAAATCTGATGATAATCTAATGGGCCTTCCTTTATATGTTGTATTCTTCTTTTCCCTGGCTGCCTTGAGAATTTTTTCTTTGCTGTTTGTTTGTGTCAATTTCATTATGATATGCCTTGGAGTAGGTTTGTTGGGGTTAAGAAAACTCGGTGTTCTGTTTGCTTCTTGAACTTGAGGCTTTAGTTCTTTCCACAGGCTTGGGAAGTTCTCATCTATTATTTGTTTGAGTATGTTCTCCATTCCATTTTCTCTCTCTTCTCCCTCTGATATACCTATTATTCTTATGTTATTCTTTTTGATGGAGTCAGATAATTCTTGTAGGGCTATCTCATTTTTTTAAATTTTTGAGTCTCTTTCTTCTTCTCTCTGTTGTGCCTCAAGTTGCTTGTCTTCTATTTCACTAATCCTCTCTTCTATCTGACCTGTTCTATTAGCTAAGCTTGTTATTTCATTTTTCAGCTCGTGAATTGAGTTTTTCATCTCTGTTTGATTTGTTTTTATAGTTTCAATTTCCTTGGACATATATTCTTTGTGTTCATTGAGTTGTTTTCTGAGCTCCCTAAATTGCCTTTCTGTGTTTTCTTGTATATCTCGGAGGATTTTTAGGATTTCTATCTTGAATTCTCTGTCATTTAGCTCCAAGGTTTCCAATATATTAAATTTTTTCTCCATAGATTTTTCCTCATCTAGCTGTGTTACCTCTCTTTCTTTTGTATCCATGATATTCAATTTTCTCTTCCTTAATGGCTTCTGAGGGTGGTTTTGTTGATAGTATTAATGAGATTTAATAAAGAATAAAAAGTTAAAAAAAATAACAATAAAAAAATAAAAAATCGAAAAGAGTTGTTTTTTTTTTTTAAAAAAAATTAATAATGAAATAAAGAAAAATAAAATAAAAATTAAAAAAAAGGAAATTATTCCCCCCCTCCTTTTTTCCTCTCCTCTCCTCTCCCCTCTTTTTTGAGAAAATCTTGTGGTGGACTGTGAATTATAACAAACAATGCCTGTGATGGAGGGCCTGAATTGGGGAAAAGTAATAAAGGGGCAAAAAAAAAAAAAAAAAAAAGGAAAAAAAAAAAAAAAAAGGAAAGAAAAAAGAAAAAAAAAGAGCGTATGGACCCACAAAAAGCAAATAAGGAACAAATTTGGGTCAAGAATGAAATGATTTGCTTTTAGGTGTTGGTTGTCTAAGAGTTATGATGAGAGGAATAAGAGGAAAACGGAAAAATGGGGGGACAAATTAAAAAATTACTATTGTATTTAGTGGAACAAGAACTAGATAATATGGAGAGCCAGGGATGAGAGCACTGCTAGTGAGTTAAAAAGGTGAAGTAAAAACCCCCCAAAATGCCACAAACATAGGTTTGAGTCCCAGATAAGATAATTTGTTATTGAGGTTTGAATGAGAGGAGATGTAAAGGAGAAAGGAAGAAACTAATATAGAGGGAGAAAAGAAAGAGAGAGAAAAAAAGAGGTAACCACTAAAAGAAGAAAAAAGAAAGGAGAGAGAGAGAGAGAGTTAAGGGTTTTAGAGTGCAACCCTCATAGAGAGAAAGGAAGAGAAGAGAAAAGATAATGGGAGATGTAACACTTATGGGTAGTGTAGTTCAAGGAGAGGAGAGAGTAAGACCAGTAGAGAGTTAATCGGCCAAATTGGAGGAGGAAAAAAAAGTATCAAGAATGAAGATAAGAGAAACAAACGAACAAATATAATAAAATGGGATAGGTTATAAAGTCTGCAGATTATTCTTGATTTTGAGAGGTTATCTTCTTGCTTTTTCTTTTCTCTCCCTCTTCCTGGTCGGTGACTCTGTACCCCGGGTTCTGCCCCTTTGGCAGGCTCAGGTAGAGGCTTGCAGTTGATAAGTCTCTATGGCAATGTCATGTATTGTGCTTTAGTCTCGTTGGCAGTCGAAGCTCAATAGCATTTATAGGCTCCGACAGTGAGAGAGTCCGTGTTCCTGGAGCCTTTCTCCTAGTCTTTCCTTCCTTAATTAGTAGCCTGATAATCCAGCTATGGGGTTGCTGCTGCCTCTGCCTGGATAGTAAGAGGCTCAAAGAGCTGGCAACTCCCCACTCTATTTCCACTCAGCACAGGGCTCTGGGTAAGGCTCAGTCAGTCAGAGCTGCTAGCATAATCAGGCGGGCTTTCTGCCCACTCAAAGACCTCTGGCTCTGCCACTCTGTCCGGTAACACAAGCGGGCGCCCACTTCCGGGGCGCTTGGAGGAAACTCTCACTCACTGTCTGCGACCAGGATATCCGGCCAGCAGTCTCACGCTCTGAGTGAAACCCCCAACCGCAGGGAAAAGTTGTAGCGTTGGAATTGAGTCTCACTCCGTCCCCGTGCGCGGCTTTTGCAAGGCGCTGGGGCGGCTCGAGATTCCACTTTGGCCCACACAAAGGCCCCTGACTCTGCCCCTCTGTGCGATAACACGGGCGCGCACTGCTGAGGCACTCGGAGGAATCGCTCACTCCTTATCTGCGTGCGCAAACCAGGATATGAGGCCGGCCGCGGTTCCCTCCGAGTGAAACACCCTCCAGCACGGAAAATCTCCACCATTGGAATTGAGTCTCACTCCGTCCCCGTGCGCGGCTTTTGCAAGGCGCTGGGGCGGCTCGAGATTCCGCTTTGGCCCACACAAAGGCCCCTGACTCTGCCCCTCTGTGCGGTAACACGGGCGCGCACTGCCGAGGCACTCGGAGGAATTGCTCACTCCTTGTCTACGCGCGCAAACCAGGATATGAGGCCGGCCGCGGTTCCCTCTGAGTGAAACACCCTCCAGCACGGAAAATCTCCACCGTTGGAATTAGTTCTCACTCTCTCCCGTGCGTGGCTTTCCCAGGAAGAAATTCTCACCCACTAACTGCGCACCGACCAGGAGACCGGGTAAAATGGCCGCTCTGCTTTTCTTTCTTTGTTTGGGTTTGGCGCAAGTGTTAGCTTGTATTGCCCGGGTTGCCATAGGATCAGATTTTCCTCGGCTTGGATCTCTGTGCCATAGCCTGGTTCGGCCGTTTGTGCTGCGGCGGCCTGGATCTATTCACCCTCTTTGCCCGCCTCAGTTTCTATATTCACAGTTACCAGAGAAAGCTGCCCTGTTTAGGTTAGTGAGGAAGGAGGAGCATTTCTTACTCCCTATTTCCTTCGGGGTTTGGTTATATATTTAGCCAATTTTTCACTCAATCATACCTTTGGGTGTATTGCGAAGCATCTGGAAGCTCCAAGTATAGGTTTTTCTGTTTCTGGTTGAAGATCTTGTTGAGTTTTGGGGGAGATTTATCGGTATCGCTTCCTACCCCGCCATTACTCTGACGTCATCCTCCCATAGTACTTTTTAAAGCTGGTCTGGTAAGTTATCTATGTTACAAGTTGATGTATTAATTCATTATCAACAGAGAACATTTTCTGAAGATGTTGTGACAATCCTTCCTTACCTCTTCTCTGGTATTCCTTATAAATAGGTTCAACTTTCTTGTGGCTCCAAAGGATCAATATTAAATTTTTTTTTAGGCTATGGACAATAAAATATTAGTAAACTACATGTCTTGTTTTTTATCTCCCATAGAGTTAGATGAACTACTTTGGGATAGAACCAAGCCATCTATTTATAAAAGCATTTCTGTACATACATCTTTTTGGGGGGTGGAGGAGGGATTGATGTAGAATGAGAAGAAATAAGACTAGTTACTGCCCCTGTTCCCTTGTCTTCCTTTCTCTCTGCCTACAACCTCTTGCTTTCACTTCTCATCCCCTTTTCTCCTGGGGCATGCCCAGAGGAGTCTAGAAGGACTTTCAGTCACATACAGGTAGATCATGAAATGGAGGCCTTTGGGCTCAGCCACAAAATGTAATTTTTTAAAAATGTTTTCAGTGAGAGGAGGGGAGATAGACTCCTGCACGTGCCCCAACTGGGATTCACTTGGCAACACTTGTCTGGGGATGATGCTTTAATCAACCCAGCTATCCTCAGTGCCTGAGGCCAACATTCGAACCAATCAAACCACTGGCTGCAGGAAGGGAAGAGAGAGAGAGAGAGAAGGGAGAGAAGGAGGGAAAGAGAAGCAGATGGTCACTTCTCCTGTGTGTCCAGACTGATGATCGAACCTGGGACATCCACATGCCAGGTCGATGCTCTATCCACTGAGCCAACTGGCCAGGGCCACAAAATGTAATTTTATCAAATAAGCTGTATAGACCGAAAATGTTTTCTCATTAAGCAATTTTTTCCTTGATGTCATCTATATTTGTTTTAAATGATTTACAGTGTTTCTGAACCTAATATTCAACATAGCCCTTTTCCTGTCCCCACAGTGTGCCCAAATAAACGTCCCCCCTTGCAATAAATGTCAAGTATCCAAAGTGACAAATATTCTGCATTCTAAAAAAAAGAAAGACCACTTGTGCCCGATGGCTGGGAGTGACCCAAACCAGGGTATCCCGCTCTGGGCTCCTTATCCTCCTCTTGAGGCTGTGAAATAGGAAGTAGAGGAGCTGGACAAGCTTGGTAAGTATTACAGGAGGGGAGATTAGTGCCTCTGTAAGCCAAGTGGTCATGGAGCCTAAAGATTCTTCTGGAGTTTAGAAAGCACTCAAATTTGTTATTAGTTCTTCCTTGGGTTAGTGATCCAGTGGTTTTCAACCAAGGCAAATTCTGCCCCCTAGCGGACATTTGGAAATGTCTGGGGACATTTTTGTAACAGGTAGGGGAGGGTGCTACTGACATCTAGGAGGTAGAAGCAAAGAATTTTGTTCAACACCCGACAATGCCCAGAGCAGGAATAATCACATGGTACTAACTGCTAACTGCAGGAGGCTGAGAGGGACTCTACAGCCATAAAGGACAGGCGCTGATTGGAGGAAGCCCCAAAACAGAGCAAGGAGAAAAGCCCAGAGAGGGCAGGTCCCTGATTACTGTCACCACAGTGAGATGTGGGGACAGCCAGGCTTGGTGATTCTGAGTCTGCTCAAAAGACCTGCCCAGGGAGCATGCAGAGTCTCTGAGGACCCACCAAGAACACCCGTGAAGAGGAGTTAATGTCGGGTGCCTCTCGTACGGGACACTGGATTCTGATCGCACCAGTCGAGTAAGGTCCTTACCTCCTCGCCTCCCTTCCCTGGCCGCACACGTCGGGTGCTGTGGCGGGGAGGGGAGAGGAAGAGCCAGGAGGGCACATGGTGAGGAAGCCACCTCTACTTCTGTCCCCACCCCCCCGTCGGGTCGTGAGCCCTACCCAGACCCCAGCTGTGGTGGATGGAGAGGCTCTCAATCAGAAGAATGCTGCTCTGATGGAAGAGAATTCTGGGCTTTTTCATTTCTGAAAATGTCTTTGTTGTTACAGGACAGTGACTGGAGGTATGGATTTGGTCCAGAGGGTGGAGAGGGATGTAGTGGGCTTGAATGGGCACTGCAAACAAAGAATTCTGCTGCATTTTCCTGCTGTCTGCCAGTCCAGTTACAAGTATATTGTCTTACTTACTCATCACGACAAATATATAAGGGGAAACACAACCTGTTTTCTAAGTGAGGCATCTGAAACACAGAACAGATATATGATCAGCTCAAGGTCACAGAGCTAATGCAAGATGGTGGCTAGATTTGACCCGAAGCTGACTGAGCCCAGAGCTAGAGCTCTAACCTGTGTACTGGATGCCACCACCCTCCAGCCAGCACTGCCCGTGAGGGGTGGCTACCGAATGCCCCAGAGGAATTCCTTTCCTCTGTAACTTGTCTACTTTGACAGGCGGGGATATTCACCACTCTACTAAAGAAGATGAGCTGTTACCTTTTGTATTTTGGAATTCCCAAAGATTTTGTCTCATTTTGGCAGTCTTTTTTGTCCACCAAAGTGCCTTCAATGTAACTGGCCCAATTAGATCCGTTTACGGAGCTTCTTTTGTGGGCCAGGTGTTGTCTGCAAAGGTGCGATAGGATGTTACTCCATTTGCCCATTCTCACAATAACCTTAGAATTAGGGGCTATTTAATTCACTCATCTATTTCATGAGGACATACAGGCTCAGAAAGGTTGAAAAGGATCCAAGCTGGTAACCAGCATGGTCTGGCCGCAGCTGTCTGACCCCAGGGCCCACAGTCCCTGCACCATGACTTGGCCTCTGGACCATGCGATGGAGCAGCCTCCTTTGAATGGCTTTGCTGAAACGCATCTATCACACGGCCCCCTGGCCACCCAATGTTGCCAGAGCAATCAGTCTGTCCCTGGACTTCAGGACAATAAGAAACAAAACTTCTCAGCCCTGCATTGGTCCCTAGCAGGACACCGGGAGCAGCAGGACCTCTCCCCACCCTGAGGGAGTGCTCAGGCTACCTGGCGGACATTGGACTTCTGCCTCAGGTGGCCGGGCCGAGGGCCGGAGGAGGAAGTGGGATTTGAGAAGGGCCTGGTAGTCAGTCTGAGGTAGACTCACCGAGAGGGGGCAGGACCCCGAGGGAGGGCGTGGGTGCGTTGGTTACGGGAGGATGGAAGGAAAGCGAGGTGATGTACCGGAGACTCAGAGTGCTTGTGGAACATGCTGGACAGAGCAGGAGCTCAGACTGAAACTGGGATCGAGTGAGGGGCGCTAGGGTCCAGATGGCCCGATGGCAGCAGTGTATAGTGGCCTGGGCTGCGGTGTATACTGTCAGGGCTGCCTGGCAATGGCCCTATCAATCAGAAAGGGAGATATAAAATATAACATCTGTCTGTCTGTTTATCTACCTATCTGTCTGTCTATACATCTCACACACACACACACACACACACACACACACATCAGAGTGGGATTACTGAGTCACATATAATGCAAATATTCAGCTTTTTTTTTTTTTAATAAATTTTTATTAATGGTAATGGGATGACATTAATAAATCAGGGTACATATATTCAAAGAAAACATGTCTAGGTTATTTTGTCATTAAATTATGTTGCATACCCCTTGCTCAAAGTCAGATTGTCCTCCGCCACCCTCTATCTAGTTCTCTGTGCCCCTCCCCCTCCCCCTAACTCTCTCCCTCCCTCCTTCCCATGTCCTCCCTCCCCCCACCCCTGGTAACCACCACACTCTTGTCCATGTCTCTTAGTCTCGTTTTTATGTTCCACCAATGTATGGAATCATGTAGGTCTTGTTTTTTTCTGATTTACTTATTTCACTCCTTATAATGTTATCAAGATCCAACCATTTTGCTGTAAATGATCTGATGTCATCATTTCTTATGGCTGAGTAGTATTCCATAGTGTATATGTGCCACATCTTCTTTATCCAGTCTTCTATTGAAGGGCTTTTTGGTTGATTCCATGTCTTGGCCACTGTGAACAGTGCTGCAATGAACATGGGGCTACATGTGTCTTCACGTATCAATGTTTCTGAGGTTTTGGGGTATATACCCAGTAGAGGGATTGCTGGGTCATAAGGTAGTTCTATTTGCAGTTTTTTGAGGAACCACCATACTTTCCTCCATAATGGTTGTACTACTTTACAGTCCCACCAACAGTGAATGAGGGTTCCTTTTTCTCCACAGCCTCTCCAACATTTGCTATTACCTGTCTTGTTGATAATAGCTAATCTAACAGGGGTGAGGTGGTATCTCATTGTAGTTTTGATTTGCATTTCTCTGATAACTAATGAAGCTGAGCATCTTTTCATATATCTGTTGGCCATTTGTATCTCTTCCTGGGAGAAGTGTCTGTTCATGTCCTCTTCCTATTTTTTTATTGGATTGTTTGTTGTTGAGTTTTATGAGTTCTTTGTAAATTTTAGATATTAGGCCCTTATCTGAGCTATTGTTTGAAAATATCATTTCCCATTTAGTTGGCTATCTGTTTATTTTGATATGTTTCTCTTGCTGAGCAAAAACTTTTTATTCTGATGTAGTCCCATTCATTTATCTTTGCCTTCACTTCTCTTGCCATTGGAGTCAAGTTCATAAAATGTTCTTTAAAACCCAGGTCCATGATTTTAGTACCTATGTCTTCTTCTATGTACTTTATTGTTTCAGGTCTTATATTTAGGTCTTTGATCCATTTTGAATTAATTTTAGTACACGGGGACAGGCTGTAGTTGAGTTTCATTCTTTTGCATGTGGCTTTCCAGTTTTCCCAACACCATTTGTTGAAGAGGCTTTCTTTTCTCCATTGTGTGTTGTTGGCCCCTTTATCAAAGATTATTTGACCATATATATGTGGTTTTATTTCTGGGCTTTCTATTCTGTTCCATTGGTCTGAGTGTCTATTTTTCTGCCAATACCATGCTGTTTTGATTATCGTGGCCCTATAATATAGTTTAAAGTCAGGTATTGTAATGCCCCCAGCTTCATTCTTTTTCCTTAGGATTGTTTTGGCTATTCGGGGTTTTTTATAGTTCCATATAAATCTGATGATTTTTTGTTCCATTTCTTTAAAAAATCTCATAGGAATTTTGATGGGAATTGCATTAAATTTGTATATTGCTTTGGGTAATATGGCCATTTTGATTATATTTATTCTTCCTATCCAAGAACAAGGAATATTTTTCCATCTCATTGTATCTTTTTCAATTTCCCTTAACAATGCTTTGTAATTTTCATTATATAGGTCCTTTACATTCTTTGTTATGTTTATTCCTAGGTATTTTATTTTTTTTGTTGCAATCGTGAAGGGGATTATTTTTTTGAGTTCATTTTCTAATATTTCATTGTTGGCATATAGAAAGGCTATGGACTTTTGTATGTTAATTTTGTATCCTGCGACCTTACTGTATTGGTTTATTGTTTCTAATAATCTTTTTGTGGAGTCCTTCGGGTTTTCGATGTATAGGATCATATCATCAGCAAAAAGTGATACCTTTACTTCTTCTTTTCCGATATGGATGCCTTTTATTTCTTTGTCTTGTCTGATTGCTCTGGCCAGAACTTCTAGCACCACGTTAAATAAGAGTGGAGAGAGTGGACAACCCTGTCTTGTTCCTGATTTAAGGTAGAAAGTCCTCAGTTTTATGCCGTTTAATATGATGTTGGCTGATGGTTTATCATATATGGCCTTTATCGTGTTGAGATATTTTCCTTCTATACCCATTTTGTTGAGAGTCTTTTTTTTTTTTTTTTTTTTTTTGCATTTTTCTGAAGCTGGAAACAGGGAGAGATAGTCAGACAGACTCCCGCATGCGCCCGACCGGGATCCACCTGGCACGCCCACCAGGGGCGATGCTCTGCCCACCAGGGGGCGATGCTTTGCCCATCCTGGGCGTCGCCATGTTGCGACCAGAGCAACTCTAGCGCCTGAGGCAGAGGCCAAGGAGCCATCCCCAGCGCCCGGGCCATCTTTGCTCCAATGGAACCCTGGCTGCGGGAGGGGAAGAGAGAGACAGAGAGGAAGGCGCGGCGGAGGGGTGGAGAAGCAAATGGGCGCTTCTCCTGTGTGCCCTGGCCGGGAATCGAACCCGGGTCCTCCGCACGCTAGGCCGACGCTCTACCGCTGAGCCAACCGGCCAGGGCCTGTTGAGAGTCTTAAACATAAAATTGTGTTGTATTTTATCAAAAGCCTTTTCTGCATCTATTGATAAGATCATGTGGTTTTTGTTCTTTGTTTTGTTGATATGGTGTATTACGTTAACCGTTTTGCGTATGTTGAACCATCCTTGAGATTCTGGGATGAATCCTACTTGATCATGATGTATTATTTTTTTAATATGTTGTTGTGTTCGGTTTGCCAGTATTTTGTTTAGTATTTTAGCATCTGTATTCATTAGAGATATAGGTCTGTAGTTTTCTTTCTTTGTGCCATCCTTGCCAGGTTTTGGTATGAGGGTTATGTTGGCCTCATAAAATGTGTTTGGAAATATTGCTTCTTCTTCAATTTTTTGGAAGACTTTGAGTAGAATAGGAACCAAGTCTTCTTTGAATGTTTGATAGAATTCATTAGTATAACCGTCTGGGCCTGGACTTTTATTTTTGGGGAGGTTTTTAATAGTTTTTTCTATTTCCTCCTTGCTGATTGGTCTGTTTAGGCTTTCTGCTTCTTCATGACTCAGTCTAGGAAGGTTGTATTGTTCTAGGAATTTATCCATTTCTTCTAGATTGTTGTATTTGGTGGCATATAATTTTTCATAGTATTCTACAATAATTCTTTGTATATCTATGATGTCTGTGGTGATCTCTCCTCTCTCATTTTGGATTTTATTTATTTGAGTCCTGTGCCTTTTTTCCTTGGTGAGTCTTGCCAAGGGTTTGTCAATTTTGTTGATCTTTTCAAAGAACCAGCTCCTTGTTTTATTGATTTTTTCTATAGTTTTTCTGTTCTCTATTTCATTTATTTCTGCTCTGATTTTTATTATCTCCTTTCTTCAGCTGGTTTTGGGTTGTCTTTGTTCTTCTTTTTCTAGTTCCTTAAGGTGTGAAGTTAAGTGGTTTACTTGGGCTCTCTCTTGTTTGTTCATATAGGCCTGAAGTGATATGAACTTTCCTCTTATTACTGCTTTTGCTGCATCCCAGAGATTCTGATATGTCGTATTGTCATTTTCATTTGTCTGTATATATCTTTTGATCTCTGTGCTTTTTTCTTCTTTGACCTGTTCATTTTTTAGAAGTATGTTGTTTAGTTTCCACATTTTTGTGGGATATTTTTCCTCTTTTTTGCAGTTGAATTCTAGTTTCAAGGCTTTATGATCAGAAAATATGCTTGGTACAATTTCAATTTTTCTAAATTTGCTGATATTGTCTTTGTGGCCCAACATATGGTCAATTCTTGAGAATGTTCCATGTACACTGGAGAAAAATGTATACTCTGTCGCTTTGGGATGAAGTGTCCTGTAGATGTCTATCATATCCAGGTGTTCTAGTATTTCGTTTAAGGCCACTATATCTTTATTGATTCTCTGTTTGGATGACCGATCTAGAGCCATCAGCGGTGTATTGAGGTCTCCAAGTATGATTGTATTTTTGTTAGTTTTTGTTTTAAGGTCAATAAGTAGCTGTCTTATATATTTTGGTGCTCCTTGGTTTGGTGCATATATATTAAGGATTGTTATGTCTTCTTGATTCAACTTCCCCTTAATCATTATGAAATGACCATTTTTGTCTCTGAGTACTTTTTCTGTCTTGTAGTCAGCATTATTAGATATGAGTATTGCTACACCTGCTTTTTTTTGGGTGTTGTTTGCTTGGAGTATTGTTTTCCAGCCTTTCACTTTGAATTTGTTTTTATCCTTGTTGCTTAGATGTGTTTCTTGTAGGCAGCATATAGTTGGATTTTCTTTTTTAATCCATTCTGCTACTCTGTGTCTTTTTATTGGTAAGTTTAATCCATTTACATTTAGTGTAATTATTGACACTTGTGGGTTCCCTACTGCCATTTTATAAATTGCTTTCTGTTAGTTTTGTATCTAGTTTGATTCTTCTCTTTTGTTTTTCTATCATTTATTTTTGTTTGTTTGTGTTCCATACTTCTTTCCTCTGTTGCTACCTTTTTTATGTCAAGTGTTTTTGTGGTGGTTTTTTCAAGGGTGGTTACCATTAAGTAATGAAAAGGGTACCTATCATATTCATTGTAGTACCCTATCTTATGAGTATTTCTGCACTTCATTGTCCTTTGCTACTGTTAATCTCCATCCTCTCCCCCCTTTTTTTCCTTTGTTGTCACAGTTTAAGTTTGGTTTTATTGTGTTCTTGGTGGAGCTGTTACTTGTGGTGTTGTTTTCTTTTGTTCTTTGAATCTGGTTGGAAAACCCCCTTTAGTATTTCCTGGAGTGGGGGCTTTCTGTTGATAAATTCTCTCATCGTTTCTGTATTTGTGAATGTTTTTATATCTCCTTCATACTTGAAGGATAGCTTTGATGGGTATAGTATTCTTGGCTGAAAGTTCCTCTCTTTCAGGGCTTTAAATATTGGGGTCCACTCTCTTCTAGCTTGTAGAGTTTCTGCTGAGAAATCTAATATGCCTTCCTTTATATGTTGTACTCTTCTTTTCCCTGGCTGCCTTGAGAATTTTTTCTTTGTCATTGGTTTGTGTCATCTTTATTATGATGTGCCTTGGAGTGGGTTTGTTGGGGTTAAGAAAACTCGGTGTTCTGTTTGCTTCTTGAATTTGAGGCTTTAGTTCTTTCCACAGGCTTGGGAAGTTCTCGTCTATTATTTGTTTGAGTATATTCTCCATTCCATTTTCTTTCTCTTCTCCCTCTGATATACCTATTATTCTTATGTTATTCTTTCTGATGGAGTCAGACAATTCCTGTAGGGCTTTCTCATTTTTTATTATTTTTGAGTCTCTTTCTTCTTCTCTCTGTTGTGCCTCAAGTTGTTTGTCTTCTATTTCACTAATCTTATCTTCAATCTGGGCTGTTCTGTTAGCTAAGCTTGTTACCTCGTTTTTCAGCTCGTGAATTGAGGTTTTCATTTCTGTTTGATTTGTTTTTATAGTTTCAATTTCCTTGGTAATATATTCTTTGTGTTCATTGAGTTGTTTTCTGATCTCCCTATATTGCCTTTCTGTGTTTTCTTGTATATCTCTGAGTATTTTTAAGATTTCTATTTTAAATTCTCTGTCATTTAGCTCCAAGGCTTCCATTATGTTAAGTCTTTTCTCCATAGATTTTTCCACATCTATTTGTGTTACCTCTCTTTCTTTTGTATCCATAATATTCGATTTCCTCTTTCTTATTGGCATCTGAGGGTGGTCTTGTTGATAGCACTAATTAGAATTAATAAAGAGTAAAAAGTAAAAAAAAAAAAAAAAAAAGGTAAAACACCCCACAAAAAAAAACAGTAATAATTTATTATTTTCCCCTTTTTTCTTTCTTCTCTTTCCCTCCTCTCCCCTCCTCAGGGAAATATCGTGATGACCTGTGAATTATATTATGCTAAATGGAACAAAAACTGCCTATAATGGAGGGCCTGATTTGGGGTGAAGAGTTTAAGGGGCAAAAAAAGGGAGTAGGGACCTACTAAATGCAAAAAAAAAAAAAAAAAGGAAGAAAATCTTAGACAAGCATAAGATGATTTGCTTGTAAGTGATGGTCAACTAAGAGATATAATGAGAGGGATAAGAGGGAACCAGAAAAAAGGAGGAAAAAAAAGAATAATAAAGAAGAAAAAGATAAAAATAATAAGTAAAAATCTGTTGTATTAAGTGGAGCGAAGACTAAATACAATGGAGACCTTGGGTTGGGAGGAATGCTAGTGAGTTAAAAAGCAACGTAAAAAGTACCCAAAATGCCACAAAAATAAACAAACAAACAAGAAAAAAACAAAAACAAAAGCGAAAAAGAAAAATAAAGCCAAAAAAAAAAACCCTTGAGTCCCAAATTAACTAATTTGTTCGTGATTGAGGATTAAATGGGAGGAAAGTAAAACGAGAAAAGAAAAAACGAATAGAAAGGAAAAAATAAGAAAAAGAGAAAAACGAAGGAAGAAAAAAAAAGGAAGAGAAAAAAACAAAATAAAGCAAAACAAAAAAAAAACAAAAGAGGAGAGAGTGAGAGTTAAGTGTTTTGGAGTATAACCTTAAAGGAGGGTGAGGATGAAGAAGAGAAATAAAATGTAACACTCATGGGTAGTGTAGTTCAAGAAAAGGGAAGCATAAGATGGGCAGAGAATAGAAGGACCGAGGTGGAGGAAATAGAAATAATAATAATAAAGGCAATAAGATAGAAGAAACAAACAACAACAACAAAAAAATTAGTGGAACAAGTTGTAAAGTCTGTGGATTTTTCTTGATTTTGAGAGGTTAACTTCTTCCTTTTTCTTTTCTCTCCCTCTTCCTGGTCGGTGACTCTGTACCCCAGGCTCTGCTCCTGTGTCACACTTAGGTAGGGATTTGCGTTGATGGGATTCTATGGCAATGTCATATAATTGGGTTTAGTCTTGCTGGTAGTCAAGGCTTGTTGGCGTTTGCAGGGTCCAATGATGAGAGAGTTTGCTTTCCTGGAGTCTCTCTCCTAGTCCCCCCTTCCTGAATTAGCAGCCTGGTGATCCAGCTATAAGACTGCAACTGCTTCTGCCTGGGGAGTAAGAGGCTCAAAGAGCTGGGAAATCCCCACTCTATCCCCACTCAGCGCAAGGCTTTGGGAAAGGCTCTGGCAGTCAGAGTCTCCAGTGTAGTCAGGCGAGGGTGGGAGTCAATTGTTGTCAAGGTGACTGTTCAGCGCCTAGCATTCAGTTGGACCACTCAACCCAGGCTTTCCACACTTTGTAGCCTGTTTTGGCTGGGAAGAAGAGGCACTAGTCTCTGCTTGCGACTAGTGTAGTATAGATCTTATTATCTGCCAAGTCCCTCTTGTTAGCGTTTATCCCTGAATATGGAGGCTCTATCAATCAGAAGTTGCCCCTGCCCCTTTAGTGAGAGGCACTAAAAAATATCACGCCTCTTGTCTTGGATCGCTGAACTGAGAGAGATCTTATCAATTAGAACCCATGGGTGCGCAGATTTCATGGGTTAAGCTAATTTCAGTGATTGGGTCTGCAGCTGTGCTCCCGAAGGTATTTCAGGCTGTCTGCGCGCCCCTCCCCCAACGCTTGATTGCTAGCTTGAATGGCTGGGTGAGGTGCCCCGCCCACGGACAGAATTTCCCAAGTAGGGAAGACCGCCCTGGCGCCTCTCCCGCTTGCCCCGCTGCTGGCGGCTGGGGCGCACCGGTTGCAGGATAATGGGGCACCCTGGGTGTGCGGGCCAGTAGGGCACTCTGGGCGCGTGGAATGCCCAGGGCACGCGCACGAATGGGGTGCTCCAGGCACTGGTGGCTGGAGACTCTCACTCGCAGTGCGCAGGCCACTGGGAACGTTAGCGGTGCTCGCTCTGCAACCGGACCAGGCGCGCGCCGGCGGCTGCTCCCTGCTCCCGAGTGTGGGCTGACTCACCACAGGCACACTCCCTCCGCGGCTTGAATGAATGTCCTTGCGGTAGCTTCCTCCACACCCTCGTCTCTCAGATTAAGTGATAACAGTCTTTTCGCTTTCAGTTTGTGTGGAACTCCGGAATGCTCCGAGGATAAATTTTTCTGTTTCTAGTTGATAAATTTGTTGTGATTTTGGGGAGATCTGTAGGATGCGCTGCTCACGGCGCCATTTCCGTGACGTCACCAATATTCAGCTTTGATAGATACTGCCAAAGAGTTTTACAAAGTGGTTTTCCTTAATTATTGTTATTATTTTATTATACTTATCATTGATTATTATTTATTTTCTTATCATTTATCTTTAAATAATATTAATTTAAAAATTAATATTATTTAATAATAATTACCTAAAATATTATTTTAAAGTAATTTTTCTGACTGTTGGTCTTACTGACCCACTGCCAATAACAAGCAGGGCGCGACTTGCGTCGTACATTCAGCTTCCGCGACAGTCCTCCCAGGACCTGAGGTGAAAGGCACTGAGCCGGGAGACACACAGTCACCTGCTAGGCACATGTGGCTGTGGTCGGGATTTGCCCCCCCCCCCGGGGGCTTCAGAGTCCCCACTTTTAAGTTCTTACATATTTTATTACATTGACAATTTTTATTTGGTGAATTAAGCCATTTACCTACATGAGTAGATTTTCATCTCTTTTCATTGAAAATGAAATATCATGTTAAATACAAGACCGTGAATGTAAACAGAGATAACCCCCAGCTAAACATTTATGTAATAAGCCAACTTTCCTGGAATGTTTACTTTTCAAACATTTCCGGTGAAGTCACACGCATTATTTTCAGTGAACTGTATGCCGTTCGCTAGTCTCGCCAGATGTGGAAGGCTCCCCTTCCCCAGCTGTAGGACTCTGACCTGAAACCGCCTCTCCAACATTCCTGCCCTCCACCTCACCCCACGGAAGTGAAAGATTTAGTGGGGGCGCCTCCCTGTTCAAAGGCTCCTTCCTGGTCACTGTCCTCCGCCCGGACAGCCACAGCTGCCCCAGTTTGGGAGGGCTTTCAAGTGAGGGGGTCCAAGTGTCCTACTGACAGCTAATGACTGTTCTTGACCCAAGTCCTAGAACAGAAAACGTAGATGACCTGATTCGTCTTCCAGGCTTTTCTTTTTTAGGCGTGTGTCCTTGGAACGTCACGCCACCTTGGAGGCCTCGTTCCAGACCCACGTGGCCTGGATGGAGCCCTTCTCGTCTGTCCGCACGCTCACAGAGCAGAGAGTCGTACGGGAGTTGCCAGGGGCTGGGGGGGGAGGTCGATGTTCAATGGATAGAAAGTTTCAGTTCTAGAAATCTGCTGTACAACTTTGTGCCTCTAGTAATCGAGACAGTATTGTGCAATTAAAAATGTGTTGAAAGGGTAGATCTTTTGTTAAGATTTCTTACCATCATTAAAATAGAAGTGGATAGAATTTAGGAGCCAATAAGCAGAGGAGAAATAAAGCCACGCCTGTGAAGACATAACTACTCAGGGGGCGGGCTCGTGAGCAGGGACTCTCTGCATCGATACTGAGCACCTGTAACCGCCTGGATTGTTGCGATATGCATCCTGCTTGCTGTGACAACAAGCTGAGACCTGACCTGATGCCTTGATTTCACCCTTACCTCCTCCTCAGTCCACCTGCAGTCCAAAACCAGTCATTCCCACACCACCTCTAGTTCCCTCACTTCTTAAGGAGGGCGCGCGGGTGAAGGGAGTTTTATGCCGACTGATCAAAGCTTGGACAGGGCGGGAGCAGAACACTGATCCTGCGCTGGAATAAGCAGGCCTTCTTTCCTTTCGCAAGAGGCTGGTGTCCATGGCAACGTTTGGTCAAAGACTGCAGGCAGGTTGTGGGTGCTGGGATGAGCTGTTTTCCCTTGCCCTTAATTCCCCTGTTTGCTGACTTGGGGCGGGGGGAAGCAGGAACTAAGTGGGTAGTAATTAGGTCAAGGCTTTCGGGTGGAGAACAGGTTTCCCATCCTCTGGGAGGCTGCACCACCACGCTGGTGGCCAGGGAGTCGGCCTGTCTAAGCTGCTGGGTGTGAGCCCATTCTGAGTGTTGTTCCTGTTGCCACAACGTTCATCCACGTGGGGACACGAGCGCCAATAATGGAGTCACCAATAACGGAGTCACAATAGGAGGCGAAGGAACTTCACAGTTCTGTTTTCGATCACCTTAAACGCCTCAGGCTTATATATATAATGAATCATTTCTTCATTAAAGTTATATTGAACATCCAATAGGCCAAACGCTCTTTGCCCACCTAACTATGAAACGGCCTAACTGGACTCTCATTTCCTATCTCTGTCCTGTTCACAAAGTCATCGAGAAACTTTTTTTCATCAACCCAATCTTTAAGGTATTCATAAATTCATCGGATGAACGTTTGTTGGGTTAGACACAGCCAAATTGTGGGGAGATGAAACACATGAATTAGACACCGAGGCCGTGGCCCTTCGACAAAGGAGCAGAAATCAGCTATGGTGAGATAATTGGAGTGCACAGAGGGAGGGTCCTTATCTCAGTCTGAGGGATCCTCCAGCATATGGACTGAATCTTAAAGGACCACAGGCAGTAATTAGGTGAAGAAGCAGGGAGAGCCAGTATATGCAAAGCAGAGAGGCTCAGGGGTAGGCCTGGTTGTTGGTTGGAGGGCGTATGAGGGAGTCAAGAGAATGAAAGCTGCTTGTTTCACTTAGCGCAATGCCCTCCAGGTCCATCCATGCCAACAAAGGCAAGGGTTCCTTCTTTTCATGGCTGAATAGTATCCCACTATTATAATAGTATAGAGAGCCGAGAGATAACCACAGGAAGAGGGACTTCCACACAGCACTCTGGGAAGCATCATTTTTCGTTGATATCCTGAGACATTTTTATGAATTAATTAACTCGTTTTCAATTCCAAGGTGTTTATTTTTGTTTTGTTTTGTTTTGTTTTTTGTGCAGAGACCAAGTGAAGTAATCGTGATAGATGTGTTGGTTCTTTTAGAAGAAGCATGTCCCAGACAGTTGAAACGTCAGCTTTAGGTCACCATCATGAGCTGCTTCAAAAGGAAAATCATTTATGCTAATTTCAATAATGGTTTCCTTTTTCTTTTGTCTGGTTTATAAAGCTTTTGGGATTTCAATCCACCAAATAAAAAACATCTGACATTGTTGTGAATTCCAATAGTTAATTTGGTTATAAGATTTATTATTAAAGATAAAATTATTTGTACAGCAATAACATAAATAGACACTTTGGTGTCTTCAATCATTTTGTTCACCCTCAGTTGAAAGTGTTCAATTAAAGCATTTAAGGAACAGGGCACCTTAAAAATCTCAGCTTTTGGTGTTCTTAGCTTTCAATTGGCAACTACTAAAAACAAAACTCACATACAGGAAGACATTTAAATTGATTACTGAAAAAGAAAGGGGGAAACTGAATAAATTGAAGAACAGGAGTTACTCAAATTTGCATAAAATTTGAATGTGAAATTCTATAACTGCACTTTAGAATATCTCAACTTGTGGGAAGAGTCTTCTGATAGATCTTGGCAGGGTAGTTCAGTCACTTAGAGCATTGTCCCGATATACCAAAGTTGCAGGTTCAATCTCTAGTTAGTACACATAGAAGAATCAGCCCATGAATGCATAAATAAGTGCAACAAAAATTTGATGTTTCTCTCTCTCAGATCAATAGAATAAAAAGAGAATCTTCTTATAGAATTTATTTTTTAAAATTAGATAACATTAATATTTCTTACCAGAATAGAATAAAACTAAGGCCCTTATTTTTGCACAATCTAATTGTGGCAAAATGTTCAAAAGATTCATGAATAGAGGGAACTTTTTGACAAAAACTGGGTTGTTGAAGAAATGTTCCCTGAATAGAGGCTGTGACACTATCGAAGCTGGCTTAGTGAAGTATGGAAGTACAGAAACTTTGACTTGAGAATGACCTCCATGTGGGAGGAATTTGCTCAGTTTACCAGATTCTTCAGCACCTCTAGAGGGAGACTATTTATTTAATAGTTTCAACTTTAAAACGCAACTTTAAAGACAATTTCTGGCAGTTTTATGAAAGAATTAAAAATAATGCATTGTATTACAAAACTATGTTCTTCAGAAAAATGCTGATGATGGCTCAGAGACCAGTACTAAAACTGTTTAAATTATGCAACTACAATTATTCTGTTCATGTTTACTATATTTTTAATGCTTGATCCATTCAGGGAAGCTCCCCCCCCTTTTCTATGTTTTGCTCAATGTGCACAAACATATGCTATTTTTAAAAGAGAATTTTAGTTTTGAAAAAATTTTTTGTATGGAACTATTTT
This sequence comes from Saccopteryx bilineata, assembly GCF_036850765.1. Taxonomy (NCBI): domain Eukaryota; kingdom Metazoa; phylum Chordata; class Mammalia; order Chiroptera; family Emballonuridae; genus Saccopteryx; species Saccopteryx bilineata. Next base: position 9,856,899 of record NC_089500.1, on the reverse strand, counting down.
AAAGGTCTACATATGAAATAGAACCAGTTTGCTAGTCAAGATGTCATATACCTCTATTATCCATTTCTAGATCTATTTATGCCATTTCATAACTACATGTTTACTTATTTTTGGTGCCCTTTTCACTTTCAAAGGTATCCTGGTTTGGAAGCCTCATTATATGGTCACATTCTTTATAAAAGACAAGGTGAAAAAAGAAAAAAATGGGTTTCTCCCTGCAAATGTTAGAGAAGAAAAGAGGAGAGAAACCCATGCAGTCTGGTGGGACAGTTAAAATACTGTCAAGGGAAGGGCCTTTTAATGTCAAGTTCTCCCCCACCCCCACGTCGGCCTCCGGTGAGGTGTGTTCGGTGGTCTCGACCTGGTGGCATGGGAAGGGTTTGGGCCACGCTGGGGCGGACGCTCAGGCTGAGACAAAGAAGCAGCACTAAGGTGTGCGGGACTCCACAGAGGCCTCGGGGAGATGCTGGACATCCCGCAAGGCAGGGAATAAGGATTTGATCTGAACCCTGGGCAGGACCTAAGGAACAGGGCGACCCCAGGGACAGACACCTCGGTCATAAGGTCCGGGGGGTCTGAGGGGTTTCCTTGCTCTATGGCCCCCTTGGCTGCAGTACAGGGTAATGGGGCTTGGGAGCTGACTGGCCGGTGCTGGTCCATCACTGTCACCGAAGAACTGGCATGACTTGCGGGGAAATCAGACTTCGTCCTAGTGGCTCATTATATTCGCTGCAGCGTCTCGAGCTGATTTCCAAGTCAAGAAAATCGGCTTCTCTCCTCTGTTCATCCAGCGGCCCGCTAGATGGCGCTGTTCATCACATGATAGCCGTGGGGTTCCCGGTCCTCAACTTGAAGACAGAATTTGGCACTCACTGCCTTAAGACCTCTTACCCTGCTTTTCTGGGGGTGTTCTTAAAGCGCTTTCCTCCCCTGCTGCCGAGACAAAACATTCTGCAACTCACCTGCTGGCACCTTAAATATGAACATTCCTTCACGTTCTATTCTGGACCTCCCTTTTGTGATTGGTGCAATTCTCTGGCTTCAGTGACTACTAGCTCAATGCTGACCGCTCTCAAATCTTTATCTCCCAAGTCTCCCTTCTGCGTTCCAGCCACATAGTCACTTACCCAACCAACTGCCCAGGGGAAACCTGCATGTGACACAGGCACCCCATGCGGAATTCACCTGCCCCTATTTTCCTGTCCCCTTCCTTGGTTTATGGCCACATTGTCTGCTCAGAGCTCCAAGTAGGATTTGCATCATTTCCCACAGTGGTTTCCCTTCTTCACCCTGCACAACATCCCGATATCTCTCAAAATCACCCACATCTCTGTTGCTGCTGTCCCGATCCAAATCCCATGGTCTCTTCTCTGCATAAAGACTTCTAAGTAGTTGCTTCCTGTGTTTTCTTCCATCTGTTCTCATACTGTAGACACACACACACACACACACACACACACATTATTAGCATACACATGTGCATAGTGTAAACACATATTCTTGCAGGAAGAGAAAAATAGAAATACTTGTTTATGTATATAGTATCTGCTCCTCACCCCATTGTAAGGTCCCCGAGGGCAGAGATCTTGTGCTTCTGTTGTGTGCCGTGTTGCAGAGCCGTCCACAGTGCCTGACACATAGGGCTCAGCAAGTATTTGTGGAATGGTGAGCTCACTGTTGAACTACTAATTGTGGCTGGAGGAATGCTGTGTATTGGATCCCTTAGATGTTGGTTGTGTACACTACTTAGGAGGTGGTGGGGAGGAGGTGCTCTGAGAGACATCATGGACTTTTGCTTTGCACCCTCCTCACTCTGAAAACAAATATTCAGTGTGTGCTTTGTAATGTTATGTAAGGTAGGTGTTCATCCCTGTCGGGAGTGATCCCACAGTTGAGCTGAGGACACTCAGAGTCTGTTTATCATCCACGTCTTTTTCTGGCCCCGTGCCGTGTCTTCCAGTAGTTGCGCCATTCCTCATGGGACTTCTGGGATGTGAAGTTAATTTTAAAGCATTATCTAATGGGAGAGGCAGCCTGTGAGCTAGAAGATACATCGGCCGGGGCGGGTTTATTTGATTATTTCATTATCACTCCCTGCTATCGTGAAGATGCTCGTTTGGATGAGGGTGTGTGTATAATGAACTTGACTAGGCTGGGGGAGTGTGGGAATGCTGGGCATTTGGAAGTTTTTCAGGATCCTTGAAAATTAGGACATCGTTTCTGAGAATAGGTGAAGCAGAGAAGAAAGCCTTCTGTTTTGTACGTTTGCTTGGGTCTGGCTCTGCTCCTCAGACAGGGCTTTCAGAATCTGTGGACCCATATACTTCATCGGTTCTGGGCATCTCTCAGCAACTGTCTCTTTTCTCTCATTCATTTTCTGCTCCTTATATCTTTATACTTCATTTTCACTTACTTCTTTTATGTCTATCTTTTATCTCACTAATTCTTTCTTCAGCTATATCTAATCTGTTTAACACTTTATTTGATTTCTAATTTCAATACTTATATATTTAATCTTTAAAATTTCTACTTGGTTCTTTTTCAGATATTCTTGGTCATATATGATGGTCTTACTGCTTGTCCATTTTTGGAGACTGTTAAACTAAAAAACAAACAAACAAAAACATTTCACACATGGTTATTTTATAGTCTAAATGTGATATTCCAACAGCTGAACATCTTGGGTTTTAAAATTGTTGTTTTGGTTTCTGCGGGCCTCCTTTCATGATGTCTTATTTTCTTGTATGTCTGGTGATACTTTATAGTTGGTTGATATTAATCTGGGGGAATGCTGGAGGCATTTATTCTCAAATGATTTGCATTTTCCTTTGCTGAGAGCCAGGAGGTGCTACTGATCTGTAATTGATTCATAATCCTTGCTGTGCCCAGAGATTTATGTAGAAATTTAGAGGTCAGATTTTTCACATTTTGAGTTTGATTAGCCTTTAAGAACTCAGATTTCAGCTCACAAGTTATTTATTTTTTAAAAAACAGAGGCTGAAACTGTGCATATGTGCTGAGTAATTTAAGCATTTCCAGAGACCAAAGGCCACAGGTAGCTAGTGGCCGCTGCATCGAGCAGCAGAGATATAGAATGTGATCATCCTTGCAGACATTTCTGTCGGACAATGCTGTTCTTGGACATCATGGGAGTCGAACAATGTGTTAAAAAGCATACTTTATAGAAGTGAGCTGTTTTGTAGAGGGAGAAATCTTCCCACCAGAGATGTAAGACAAAAATATCTCATGCATCTTTCTCTGACATGAGTGCTATAAACAATGGAGAAAACAGTAGAGACTTTTGATAGGCGACAGGGTATGACTGTCTCGTTTATTAAGAAGAATTACCGAGACAGCACTGTAGCAAATATATCAGAGGGGGAGAGACGAGAAGCAGGAAACGCAGCCAGGAGGGTACTGCCATGTTTCCAGTGAGAAATGTTGAGGACTTGGACTAAGTCAGTGGGAGTGGAGGCAGGGAGGACAGAAGAGACCTAGTATTTAAAGGAGAGTTCACATTGACAAAGGCTTGGGTGGGTGAGAAAGAGGAAGAGGAGTGGAGTGGATTACGAGTCGGGTTTCTTGTTGAGTCAGTGGCCAGGAGGTGATGCTCTTAATCAGAGTAAGCACTGCAGGAGAAGGGACACATTTAGGGGAGAAGTTGAGCTCAGTGTGGGACGTTTGTATTCAAGGCACGCAGCCCTGAATGGTGGTGTTTGAGGTACTCTTAGAGAGACCTGCGGGTCACCCTGTGCCGAGCTAAGGGAGCGCAGCCCACAAGTAGTGCACATGTGGAGCCCCTACTCTGAGCCCCCTGCTGTGATATTTGAGCCCCTTGGCACTGAAGAAAGCTGGGACGGCTGCAGGACCCACTCTGGGTGAACCCCATCATCGCTTGCCTTCTGTGCTCATTCACCCAGATCTCACCGGTCCATCACTTTCGGTCTTTCTGGGCCTCATATTGCATCTCGTGTTCCTCTGCTTTCCCCACATAGTTCGGGGTGAGGAGACCAGAATATCTGGTTGAGTGGCCTGCAATGGCCAGGGTGCTGGGCTTTAGTGTGTAGGAGCGACTCTGGGCCCAGGAACACCCCCTATGTGCGTGAGGTGAGCATCATCTACAGGTGAGACCAGTGAGCTCTGCCCCCTGTGGGCATGGCTCTGTAAGCACCAGGTGTGGGCTGAGGATGGTGCTCATGTGCCGGGGCTCCCGTAGGACCTTGTCCAGGTTTAGCACGGCGCACATGGAAGGACCTCGGTGGAAACAACCCTGAGACGGCTGACGTCTGTTGAGAATCTGCTTTGTCCCAGGCGTGTGCCAGCTGCTGCTTACTGTTTATTCGCAGCACAGAACCCTGTCTGGTAGAGAGCGGTACCTGGAGCCTCGCTTTGCTCTATGGACTTTCGCTCCTTTGCTCCTCGCTTCCTCCTCAGCCCCAGGTCTGCCGTCCCTTTCAACCTGTCATACCACATGACCGCCATCCCAGCTTTGTTCCGAGATGCCAGCCCCTTTCGCTGCATTATCAAGACTCACTAGTGCAAATCCTGAGTCTCTACGTCAGGGAACTGCATTTTCTGGGTGGAATCCCGTGAAAGACTGGTTGTTGGTGGGCTTGTCTTAATTTGCTGCCATGAGATGCCTTATCACTCATTCTAGAAATTCTAGAAGATTTAGTGCATGAAAATCTCCCGGGAGTCTTGCTAAAATGCAGATTCCAAGGCCCTGTCTCCATTGGTTCTGATGTGTTATCTAAGGCGGGCTCAAGAATAAGCATTCTGAAACAAGTAGCACAGGTGCATCTGTGGAAGCAGCTTTTGGAGCTCCCATGTTGAGAAGCTGGGCTTCCCCCACGGGGTGGCGCACCCTTACAGACCCGGTCTCTGTGAGAGGTACTCAGCTCCCAGCCCCCCCCCCCCCCCCCCCCCCCCGCCAGGAGACTGTCTCCGGGCCCTGGGGACCTCCTGTCGTCCAGGCCACGTGAACTTGTCTTTCTGCCTTCCGGTTCTAGGGGCTCCTCAGTGTGAAGCCCCGAGACCCTCATATTTCAGGAGAGACCTGCCCCTCTGCTCAGAGGAGGGCTTGGCCTCCCCCTCAGTGCAGGCTCAGGGGAGGTAAAAGGCTTTATTGTGGAACAGTCACAGCACCTGGGTTGCCAGGAGGGGACAACTGAGACAGAAGGGTGCTCCTCGCAGCCCAGGAGGGTGACTGGGGTTCCCTGGCATCTTCAATGTGGGGTGGGAGCTATTTCTGGCCCAGGAAAGCAAGCCCAGCGAGAGGGCCAGGTATATCTGGGCGCAGAGGAGCATGTGTGAGGGAGGGTGTGGAATGAGGCCACCGAAGAGGGGTGGCCCTAGAAAGGAAGGACCTGGACAGCCGGCTGCTGGCGCTGGAGGTACCAGTGCAGATCAGCGTAAGAGAAAAAGGGAGAGACAGGCTGAAATGGGGGTGCTCAGTAAAAGAGCGCTATCAGAGGCTGTCACAATAGCACAGAGGAAAGATAAAAAGGCTCACACCAGGGGGCAGTGTGGAGGGAAAACCAGCTGGGAGGGAATGATTAGATTCAGTTTTGGGTGTGGACAGTGTCTACTGGCCTGACATCAGCACTGTAAGATACAATCATAAGTTGGAATATTTTTGTCATAAGCATCAACATGGGTAAACACACACAACCGCACAATGGACCAAGTGCTGTGCGTGTGTGTGTGTGTGTGGGGGGGGTTAGGGGAGAGGGCTTGGGGTGGGCAGTGATGTCCAAATCAGTGAAGGCACAATCAGGCAGTTAAAATAAAATAATTTATCATTCTGAAACTTGGGTCTTGTTCATCAGTTTGGAGCACAAAATTAGGATCCCCCCCCATTTAAATTAAATGACTTTGGCCTGGCCAGATGGTGGCGCAGTGGATAGAGCATTGGACTGGGATGCGGAGGACCCAGGTTCGAGACCCCGAGGTCGCCAGCTTGAGTGTGGGCTCATCTGGTTTGAGCAAAGCTCACCAGCTTGGACCCAAGGTCGTTGGTTTGAGCAAGGGGTTGCTCGGTCTGATGAAGGCACATATGAGAAAGCAATCAATGAACAACTAAGGTGTCGCAACAAAAAACTGATGACTGATGCTTCTCATCTCTCTTCGTTCCTGTCGTCTGTCCCAATCTATTCCTCTCTCTGACTATCTCTCTGTCTCAATAAAAAACAAACAATAAATAAAAAACCAGCTAAATGACTTTATTATTAGTCATCTTACTTATTAGATGAATGTCTTTCTTGCTTCTTCAGGTGCTCCCTCCCATGATGATTCTAAAACCTGCAGAATGGCTCTGGCCGGTTGGCTCAGTGGTAGAGCGTCGGCCTGGCGTGCAGAAGTCCCAGATTCGATTCCCGGCCAGAGCACACAGGAGAAGCGCCCATCTGCTTCTCCACCTCTCCTCCTCTCTTTCCTCTCTGTCTCTCTCTTCCCCTCCCACAGCGAGGCTCCATTGGAGCAAAGATGGCCCGGGTGCTGGGGATGGCTCCTTGGCCTCTGCCCCAGGTGCTAGAGTGGCTCTGGTCTTGGTAGAACGACGCCCCGGAGGGGCAGAGCATTGCTCCCTGGTGGGCGTGCCGGGTGGATCCCGGTCGGGCGCATGCGGGAGTCTGTCTGACTGTCTCTCCCCGTTTCCAGCTTCAAAAAAATACAAAAAAAATAAATAAAATAAATAAATAAATAAATAAAATCTGCAGAATGCTTAGGAATCATTGCTGATGACTATACTATTAAGAGGGGAAATGAAAAAGCCATCTGAGTTTGCAGAGGGGTCCCATTCTACCACCATGGTCACTGTCCTGATTGAAATACAGACATCTTGGCTGCCCAGTGCTGTTGGGGACCTGGGTGTGGAAAGCATGGACCAGGTACCCTGCAGGATCGATTATCCCTGTCCACTGAAGCAAAGCTTTTTGGTGGCCTAAGGCTGCAGCCCTTGCTGCTGGGCGACCGCGTGTGGGGGACAGGGTGGCAATGCCTGTGCCCCACTGTTCTTCCCAGCTGTGCGGGCCACACCACCGCGTCTTGACTCTCCAGTCACATTGCCATCCTGTGCTACTGTTGTTGTCTGTTGTTCATTTGTATATACATGCTCATGGCCAATTTTCTAAGAGATGCTGCCGGAGAGCCAGGTCTGGACCTGCCCTTATCCCCCAACTTCCACGTCTCAGCCTTTATAGCAGAGGGTGACCCTCCTTCCCTTGGATTTAGAGCTTGGTTTTGTTTCTTGTCCTAGGATGAAAGATATTTCTCTACTCTGCTTGTCAGATATCAATCAAGAGAATGTTGGTAAAAGTCAGAAATTGCTGTCACACTGCTGCCTTCAAAATATGCCTTACCGTCCAGGAGTGGCCCTCCGACCCTGGCGCTAAGTTCTGTCAGTCGACATAATTAATCATCAGTATTTCTCAGGCTCCAGGTTACATAACTCCCGGTGCTCCTGGCATGGGCCTTCCCTCGGGGATTCACAGGTGACAAGTATGTAGTTAAAGGTAGTATGTCCTCAGGAGAGCAATAATTAGAACAATATTTTTAAATGGGAGGGGTGGGTTAGAGATAGGGCAGATGAATTGGTAAAGCCTTAGGTAGATTCTGAACAGTTCAGAAATTCAGATCATATTTAATAAATACTTACTGCTTACCTGCCTTAATGAGAGCCAGTCACATCTTCATGCACTATTTTTGTTGTAAGAAATAGAATTCAAAAGAAAGAAAGAAAGAAATAGAATTTTTCTCTCGGTACACGTTGCATGTCAGAGAGAAACGATACTTCTTTAAAATCAACAGGGTTCCCCAGGGCACTCTGCACCTGTCTTCTATTACCCACTGTGGTCTGGAGACTACCCTCACTTGCCCCAATGTGTGCAGGTCTGCCAGGGTGGCAGCTGGGCTGTGCCAAGCCCCAGTTCTTGAAATTTCGCTCAGCGATTGTTGATAATAAATCTATGCACACTAAGAGATTTAAGAGTGTTTCCGCAAGGCCTTTAATTTTCTCCCAGCTTCCTCCTGAATTCTGGGATCTTTAAGCTTGAATTCCTGAAGACTTCTTAAATTCTAGTTAACATAGGCATTAATAATTTGGGCCAACTTCACAAGAGGGTAAAAAAATTGCCACAGATAGATGCCAATTCTGTGGTTTTCAAACTTGTTAGGGTTGGATCACGGTATAGTTTTTACCATAGTTTTAAATTCAAAATTAAAAAATTTTTTTTGGACAAAAACACAGGCATGTAGTTTTGGAGGTAGATTTCTGAGTTAGAAAGGTGTGGGTTTGAATCACACTATTTAGTGTTCAGTGACCTTGGGCAATTCACTTGACCTCTCAGAGATTCCATTTCCTAACATGTAACATATATATAATATTCCCTATTTCTTCTTGAAGGTCAACTGAAATAAACTAAGGATATACAGAGTTTAATGCCTAATTCAACATATATTTGTTACTTCTATCTTTTTCTTTCTTCTAAGTTAAATGCCATCTTGTCCCTATTTCTAAAATAGATAACTTGCAACAAATGTCAAAGGTTTAAAAAATTGTTGATGTTGAAATAATCATATCTGTGCCTATTTCATTTCTGTGACCCGAAGAAATGTTATTGAACTATAGTTGAGGAACATTTTAATCCAAACTGTGGCACCGAGGACATGGAGACCTCCAGCTGGTACGGGTTAGGAGTGGTGCTGCTCCATGTGACATGGTAGCCCTGGGGTCACTTCCTTTTCACTGATTTAGAAGGTTATTTTTGAGATCTTGGGAACAGTATCATTGTAACTAATACAAATCTATTATACAGTTCCTGAGGCCAACGGGACACTAGCTCACGCTTTTGCCCTCTTACTGCTTATATTTCACTGGGTACGACAGAAGACATCCTGCTGGTGGGAGATGTCTTGTCCTACACAGACGCAAGACTCAATCATACATTTTAGTTAAGAGACACAGTGGCAGCTTTTCTACAGCCTTTACTTACAGTTTGTCAAAGCTCTGACAGCTTGTGTCATGAGTTTGAAAATGATCTCCACTGATATGTCAATGTGGTCATCAAGGCGAGGGTGGGGGTACGGGGGTGTAAGGGTGCGGGTCTAGGGGTATGAGGGTGGGAGTCTGGGGGGTGAGGGAGAGGAGTTGGGGACATTTAGAGAAGGCCACCTTTACTGTAGGAAACATTCCACTTAGCACAACTTTATCAGATCAGCGGACACACCTTTCATTTCAAAGGGAATAATGAACAGGTTCATTTCTCCTTGGGACCTGAACATTGGGCATTTGGGACTCAGCAAGAGAATGCTGATTAAGGAAATGCATACTACCAGGTAGCATCCTGGGCTAAGTGTCCCCAGGAGCAGTAGGGATATTGGAGGTGGAAAGTCTTGGAGGAAGTTTGCCTACTCTACAGTTTTGTTTCTCACCCCTCCCTGTACTCACCCTGAAGATCAGGGTTGTTTGAGATGAAAGAGATTGTCTCCACAGTAAATACAAATGATTCTTAAAGCCCAGTATGACAGAGTGTTGCTATTATGAAGAACACCTCTAAGGGTGTGTCTGCGAATCAGGTGGCATTAAGTCTGGTCTCTGAGTGATGTTTGAAAATGAGAATGATTGGAAACCAGGGAAAGAACAATGGCCACAGCAGCAGCAGCAACAACTAACCCATCACCATTCTGGCTTGTTCAGGACCAGGTCCTGTTTGTAGTGTTTCCATCAACTTTCTTGAGCCTCATAAAGTTGACCTTGGGAGCAATAGAATCTCCTTATAACACAAATCCTTTGTACACAGTAAGCACTCAGACCTGACACTCACCATTTTATCTTCCAAGTTTAGAAGCCTCAATATCACCATATAAAATAAAAAAACTACATTAAAATAACAAAAGGCAACAATAACAAAGATAAAACACTAGAAATTTGTTTTTAAAACTTGTAATCTATTAATTGAATGAATTAAAATCTAAATCCTTATGGTTGAGGTTGTGTAAGGTTGCATCATGAATGTGGTGTTTAATGAAGACTTCCAACCTTGACTTCTTGCTCAAGACACCAGTCCATCCAGTTGTCTTCCCATTCAATTATTCTCTGAACAAATATGGTACCCATTGTATACCTCACACCAAGTCAGAAATTACAGAATGTCAGAACAGAGAGTTCCTTTTGTCTAACCCCGTAATTTTCACAGATAGTGACACAGAGGTAGAGTTTTAATCCCTTTGGAAACATGATAATCCTCATGACTCTAATGAATAGGTGCTGATCTTCACTGCTGACCCAGAGCTCAGCTTTTAGGGAACAGTTTATACAACTCTGTCCATAATAATGGCGTACTTGTAACCTTGGCAGCCTCCCACCTCCCCTTTTTGTGAACCCTCCCAACTTTTGAATTGCCATGGCCAACCATATATATATAAATATCTACAAGGGTAGAATGGTAGAAATCTGTCTAGAAACACTCTAAAAAGATAAAAACTATTTCAAAAAAAGAAAAAAGAAAGAATGCACAAAATGCTAACAGTTCTTCCACAAAGCAGAGTCAGCAGTAGGGGGCGTTGTGTGCCCCAAAGTGTTTCTACCATCTCCAGAAACCTGGAGAGAGGTGGGAAGAGAGGGCTGCAGGAAGCGACGTGGGAGTCTTTGCTTCCTTGCCTGGCCGTGGCAAGGATAAATTACCAGTAAACTCCTGTCATTCCGTTTGGGTACTCACAATGATGTCTGATGCAGGGTTTTGCTTAAGTGCATTACCTCCCCCAAGCACATGGGGATCCAGATGGTGGTGAGGTGACTGCTGTCCCAGAAACCCTTCTGGTAGAAGGCACAACAAGATGGGCATTAGCCGGGTTGACTTGCCCCATGGATAACCTCTATATGCACTGTTTTATTTTAGTCTCATTTTATGCATGAGCGTAACAGATGAATGAAGTGTTTGAGGACTGTCTTCTAAGAATTGCGGTGGCATCTCACGCCAAAGTCATTGCTGGGTGCCACCGGAGAAATGGGTGCCCAGACGTGGAGATTTGCATCAGGATGAGAGAACCCCAGGGAACAATACAAGGCGGGTAGGCTGCAACCTGTCCGTGGTGTTTGTTCCCTTAAGAAAACTAGTAACATTAGGAGGTCACACCCTGTCCCCACCCCACAGTGAGAGACTGGATGAAGAATGTCCAAAACCTGACTAGAAAAAAACACAGATGGTCTAAGTTGTGCAAAGTAGAGATTTATGTTAGAGAAGGTGAAAAAAGTGCCGATCTTTTTCATTCCTCCTTCTTAGGAGAGAGGTTTGGTTGCCAGGTCGTAGGGGAGGAAAAACAGTCGGTATGTAACAGTGGAAAGGCAGCGCCTTCCAATTACTGCTGGTAGGGAGAACATCGGACATGATGTATGTAGTCAAACATAAAAGCGCTTACACATTTTATCCATTAATTCAGCACCGAGATGTCTACACCAAGACCATCTGAGTCTTGGATAAACAGGCTCAGCACAAGGGTTTCTATTTATTTATTTATTTATTTATTTATTTATTTATTTATTTAATTTTTCTGAAGTGAGAAGCGGGGAAGCAGTTAGACTACCGCAGGCACCCAACCGCGATCCACCTGGCATGCCCACCAGGGGACGATGCTCTGCCCATCTGGGGTGTTGCCCCATTGCTGCAGGAGCCATTCTAGCACCTGAGACAGAGGCCATGAAAGCATCCTCAGAGCCCAGGCCAACTTTATTCCAATGGAGCCTTGGCTGCGGGAGGGGAGGAGAGAGACAGAGAGGAAGAAGAGGGGGAAGGGAGGAGAAGCAGATGGGCGCTTCTCCTGTGTGCTCTGGCTGGGAATAGAACCCTAGACTTCCACACACATTGCTGACACTCTACCGCTGAGCCAACCTGCCAGGGCAACACAAGTGCTTTTAATAGCATTATTCATATGAATTGGAAACCACCTAAATGCTTAATTAATAAGGGAATCTATGAGTAATTTATGGCATATTCTTCACATAGTCATTGAAAGTAATTCTTATAAACAGAATTTTTAAATATAGAGAAATATTTAGGTTGAGATGTTAAATAAAAAAAAAGCAGGACACAAAAGTTCAAATGTCGTGGGAGCTCCCCAGCATAAAATAGAATGTGTAGAAAAAGAGGAAATTGTGAATTTTGATGGATTATCTTGATTTTTAAGTTGTATTATGAATATATATTATTATATTATATATTGTGGATTATCTTGATTTTTAAGTTATATTACTAATTCATTTTTATTTTTCTCAAATGACACAACATTATCTAAAATTCATTTCTAGTCGACTGCTCCAAATTTTCAACCATCTCCTTATTCAAAACTTCTATTGCTTTTACTGTTAGTTCTTGGTTATATTATTGTATTATTCTGTGGGTTAAATCTGACTTATGGAAAGTTAATTTCATTGTTGCAATTTATATGCTAATTTAAGGTCTTGTAGATTTTCTGATTCTCTGGTTTATAGGTTAGGGGTTCACAACTGTAGCATTGCACAGAAGTTTAGGGGCTCTTTTTCTGGTGGGTTACAGCCTGCATTTTTGACATAAATCCAGACAGAATGTGCTCCTCCAATCATGATCCCCACCGAGTCATGGCCCCGGGTTGGGTTTCCACAGAATGTCAAGCAAACCATCCTGAAATGACACAAAGAGCAAGAGACTGTGGAAATTCAATGGCACAGCTTTGTCTTAAGGCTGCATGCAGGATGAACTAAACGGCCTCTAAATGTCTCAGAAACCCTCCAAGGACGCATTATTTTCTTTCACAGCACACAAGGTGTGTTTCAAGAAGGAGCCAAGGTTGTTCTATGATAAGGCAGATCTTGTGAGTTTTGCAGGTGAATTCACTCCTCTAAAACAACCGAGGGCGGGGAGGGGGGGATGGGGAAATGGGCGAGGTGGGACCACAGGACAGGACATGAGGAGATGAGGAGACAGAGAGAAGGAGAAGGAACTTGGAAGAGAGGGGAAGTGGGGAGAGAATTTGTCCCATGCTAGGTTTTGTCTGAGATGCTGAGAGACAACCTAACAACCTCTGAGGTCGCAAAGGGCCTGGCCCCAGCAGCCACGATTAGTAAGTCAGTTGTGGAGGCACACACAACTGTCTGCAATACCTGCTCCATTTTGCTTCATACTTGGCTCCGACCCCGGAGTTCTGTCACCATTCTGTACCTTTGCTGGGAGTGGATTGGGACACGCTATGGAAATGATTCCTCTGGGTTTTGTGTATTTCACTTACAAATGATGACTCACAGGGTTTCACAGTGCTGGAAGGGATCAGCGAATTGTTTAGGGGGATCAGGAGCCGAGATGGGACACCAGGGACCTTCCAGCAGCCCTTTATAAAGACTCCCGCTGTAGCCGGCTCCAGCAGCAGGCTGAGGACGGCTTGTGACAGAAGGCTGTGCTCGTATGCTGCAGTCTAAGAGAGATTCCACAGACTCAGAGATAACTAATTTAAAAGGCACTGAGTCAGTGACCATAAATATATACCCCCCCATCTTATAGTTCATTTTCTGATTCATGACCCTTATTGAAAAGTCACAGAATTTCTTGCTCAGCACCTACATCTCCTTTCTGGTTTCTACAGGTTGTAAGACCCGGCCGCTCCCTCCTCTGCGTGACATTGGGTTGTCTTCATCAGAGCACAGACCTTAGCTGGGGACAGTCTGCACTGATTTCCAGGTATGTGCTGGAAGGTGGGCAGGCTGTTGTTGGTTTGGGTGCTTTTGGGGACCAGTTGTCCTGGTATGAAGCAAGCTGTGTGTCAGGTCTTTATTCTTGGGAGCTGTGAGGTTATCTTCCTGCTGTTTAACATTGTGGGTCTGAGCAACTGGACTGTCTGAGTCCCTGTTTTCTCCTGCGGGATAATAATGTGTCTCTGACTCATTGGAAGGACGGAAGGAGATAATGGCTATGGAAGGGTCTGTTTTATACTGCTCACAAACATTAAGGGATATTTAAAAGATGAATATAAAGCGATAAAATATCCCCTAATGTTTGTGAGCAGTTTATGTTAGGGCCACCCTAAATGTTTATTATATCTGGATGCTGGGTTGTGGGCTCTTACTGCGCCAGGTGTCATGAATGTAGGGACAATTCCGTACTTATCCAATGCCTGGCACATGGTAGACACTCAATACCCACAAAATGAACATCTGGGCTATTATTTTACTGGCATACTCAAGGGGCTTAAAGTTTTCTCTGGGGTTAAGACCAAACCAAAATGCATATTTTTAATTTAAGAAACTATTTCTTATAAGTGTATTTTAACATTAGTTTTACGAAAGGAGAAGTTATATGTCTAAGGATGTAAAAACTTCATAGGCTCTAAGTATTATTGTTTCATCATTTAAAGCAAGGATAAGCACACTTTTCAGTAAAGGTGAAAGGAATTAAGAAGTGTACACTGCCAGTTATAGAACAGTGTGGGATGTAAATACAGCACGGGGAATATCGTCAATAACATTGTAACAACTATGTGTGGTCTTAGGTGGGTACTAGACTTACTGGGGTGATTGCTTTGTAAGTTAAATAAATGTCTAATCATTGTGTTGTATACATGAAACTAATATAACATGTCAACTTTAATAAAAAATAAATTTAAAAAATTAAAAATTATTATGTTTTATTATTTAAAACAAGGGCCAGAAAACTTTTCAATAAAGGAAAAGAACCAGACGGTAAATATTTTTGGCTTCACGAGCCATATGGCCTCTTCACAACGACTCAGCTCTGCTGTTGTCAAGTGAGTGCAGCCTGGGATCCTGGTGAATGACTGTGTATCAATAAAATTTTGAAAAGCAGGCATTGGTCTAGGTTTGGCCTGCAGGCTACAGTTTGCGAACCCTGATTTGAAGGATGAAGCCCTCAGTACAATTACAGAAGAAAGAGACATGTGTCTACAGATTTGTCTGAGAAATGAAAAAGAGTTTATGCAGTACTAATTCTATGTAATTATAATAATAATACTAACATTTGTATAACACATTAGAGTGTGCAAAGCCATAGTTATTATTTCTATTGTTTTATAAGTGAGAAAATTGAAGTTCAAGAGGAATCTGCTCCAGGTCACAGACTAGTAAGAGTCACTCTGGGATCTGGGTCCTCTGACTGCAAACGCACTGCTGTCCCTGCCATGTCCTCTCTGCCTCCTCAAAGCTACACCTCTCTTTGGTCCCTCTGTCTCGGTCACACAGGGTAAGGCAGTTGGCATCATTTCTGGTTCCGGAGGCTTCTGTTTTGGATCTGAGAGAACTGAAGGGTTTTTTTTTTCTTAAGATTTTATTTATTCACTATAGAGAGGAGAGAGAGGGAGAGAGAGAGAGAGAGAGAAAAGGGGGGAGGAGCAGGAAGCATCAATTCCCACATATGCCTTGACCAGGCAAGCCCAGGGTTTCGAACCGGCAACCTCAGTGTTTCCAGGTTGATGCTTTATCCACTGCGCCACCACAGGTCAGGCTAGAACTGAAGGTTTTTTATGGAAAGGGTAATTGCTATCTTAAGGGTGAGCGTAAGTTTTCAAACAAGTTTATTGTGGTTTAGTCTTTGTTATTTTCCCTTTTTGTCAGTCACTTTAATGGAGTTTTTTTCTTTTTCTGGATTTTATACATTGTAACCAAGGCTTGACAGTGTGGAGGATAAAATCATGTCTGTCAGCTCAGCTGTCTACTTTAGATGAAAGGTACATTTGTCATCGGATCAGCAGTCTCCCTGCTGATATTTTCCCCGTAAACACGTTTTGGTTCCTTAGCACGGTGGTGTAAAATGAGATGAAACAGAGCCTTCTACAGTATCTCAGAAACACTGCCTTGACCACACAGGGGAACTGTAATCATATCATTTTGCAGCCTTGAAATTTTTCATTCCGGTCAGGAAAAGACTAGTTACTAACGGGTTAAGTGATCGGCTCGTAACTCGTGATAAGTGGTGACATTCCTAGGTGGAGTTATCTGGCTCTGCTCTTGATGGATCCCTCCGTTTACAGCCTTGTTGACACAGAAAGACTTTGTAGGGTGCCTTGAAGAAAGCTGAGCTGTCAGGTTAGTGCCCTCCCGAGCATCTTCCATCGCTCATGGAATTCTCCGATGCTCTCAGTCCCCGTCTCAGAGAGACTGACTTTCTTTAGTCACTCAGAGGAGGTTGTCAGGTTACGTATGCCAAGTCCCCAGTGGTCCTTGGCACACAGGTAGTGCTCCCTGAATACTCAAAACCTCTTTACTGATTTATCAACTGACTTTAATGTTTAGCTAGGTGTAGTGGTGGATTTCGTCATGACTGATTGAACAACCGTGCCACACCAGAGTGGTAGGCTTGTGGGGCACAGCCAGGTGTTGTCATATCTTTGCTGACTTATTTGAAAGGCTGAACAGATGCACTCCTAGATGAGAGATATCTGAACCAGCTCTGAATCTGCGCAGGCGCCCAGAAGCCCAAGGCAGTGTGACTATCACCAGCCAGCAGTGAGCAAATGTGACAGCCAGAAACCCAGGGAGCCAGGCAGACATCCATCCTGTTCTAAGTGCACGCAGCACGCTTTTCTGAAAGGTGCTGTGGGATGGCGACCCCACGAAGTGGTTATTGATTGAGTGACATAAAGTATTAATTGAGTCACATGTTAAAAATATTTTAAGCTCTTATAATTCATAAGCAATGACCAGACCCAACTGGAAAATGATAGCTTTTAGAATTTCATGGAGGTATTTAAACAAAAAATAAAACAAAACACACGCAAAAAAACAAGCATTCTTCAAATGAAAAAGTGAAGTGAAGAAAATTCATAACACATTTGTCTTCTATGTTTACCATTGAGAACTGGAAGACCCTGTGGATGCCCGGTTACTAATTTCCACTGGTCGATGCCTACCTTATAAAAATGGTTTCTACTTATTTCTACACTAGATGCCTAAATAGCTTATGTTCTTCTATATACATAATCATATAGTAGACTGTAAGCAGCTTCTATTCTCCATAAAGCTAACATCCCCACTTTATAAAGTTGTCTTTTGAATTTCCCTATGTCTAATGTAGTCAGACTTGTGGGGTTGGAGCTGAGATAATTTTGTTGTCTGACAAGTTAGAAAAGGAGATGAAAGGGTCAAAAAGGAACCCGGCCGAAGAGGAATCCTCATTTTTGTCCCTAAGTTATATATCGTTTGCCGATGTTTTCACTGTTTCTAACGCTTTTCCGGTTACCACCCCTGTGCCCCGTTCACTCAGCCCCATGGTCATGGTCATAAACAAATTCGGGTCAAAGAATGTTAGAACTAAAAGGAACAGCAGAAGTTATTTGGCTCAGTTTTAAACTTATTTTTTTTTCAGTTGTCAAATATATTTGTCTCATGAAATCTTCTTTATTAGAAACTTTATAAGAAAGAGAGAGAGAGAGAGAGAGATAGGAAAGAGGGAAGAAGGAAGAAAGGGAGTAAAGAAGGATGAACAAAAAAGGAAGTGAGGGGGTGTTTGGGGCTCAAGAACTCCTTTGGGGAGCAGGTCACAGTGCCGAGAGCTAAACTGGACAGAATTTCCAGAGGTATTGGTGCGGAGATGATTAGTTTTCTAGTTCCTAGCAAATTAGTTCTCTCTTCTAGAAATTCCCTCCCTCCCTCTCTCTGTCTCTCCTGATAATTTCTATCTTCTGATTGATATTCTATTCTATGACTACACATGTCTATAAAATGGACAATATGTGACTATTTTTTTTAATTTTTTTATTTTATTTTTATTTTTTATTTATTCATTTTAGAGAGGAGAGGGAGAGACAGAGAGGGAGGAGAGACAGAGAGAGAGAAGGGGGGAGGAGCAGGAAGCATCAACTCCCATATGTGCCTTGACCAGGCAAGCCCAGGGTTTCAAACCAGCGACCTCAGCATTTCCAGGTCGATGCTTTATCCACTGCGCCACCACAGGTCAGGCATATGTGACTATTTTAGTCAATAAATTAAATAGTAATCCTTACCCACACCCCAAGTCTGCTGCAGAAAAAACCTTACTACTTCAAATAGCCTTAGAGCTCATTTTATAAGTTCTATACAGTAAGTCAAAAAAAATTTCAGAATAAAATAGAAACTCAAGTATAAGAGAATAATGGGCATATGAAGTAAATCAATTCTCTGCTTCCCTCTTTATCTAGTGTGGGGATTTGGGTTGAAAGGTATGGCTCAGTATTAGTATGAGGCTCCGTAAAAAGGTCCAATTAGAAAGAGGAGAGAAAATATAAATATAGTAAGTTAAATATTTAATTTAGTTGAAAGCATAGAGCATGAATATTTGTTTAAAAATATTCACCCATGCCTTTTCTTTTTTTCTGTTTTCCCTTTCATCAGTCAATAATAATTTGATCCTGGCTTCCAAAATGGCAGTTGGAGAAGTGCCGTGGTGGGAGGGGTGGCTCTCATATATTTCCATTCCTGACAGGGTGTGGATTGAAACTTACCCGGCCAGCTGTTAGCTGCAGCTCTGAAGGCAAGAAGGTAAATGCGAGCACTGCCTAATGTCATTTTTAACAACAAACACTGCACTGGAAACTTATTTTAAATAATAGAAACCCAAAGTAGATTCTGTTGAAACCAAAAGGTATGCTGTTTTTATTTAATTGAATGTCTTTTGAAAATGAGTAATTTGTTTTATGATGTTTTGAATTTTTTGTAAACGTGATCACACCTGTTAAGAAATGTTAGCAGTATCTGTTACCTCCCTCCGTCCCTCAGCACCCGGTCAGATGGTGGATGTATCGGACTTATTTCTTAAAATTGTGGATGTTTGAATAGTTTTTAAAAATCTTTACATACTTGATAGATTGTATATTATGTTTTACTAACTTCTGAAATAGAAAATGGCATAATATTTAGGCTATTTTAGACAATATGTGTTTTCATTTCTCTTTGGCAACGTAAGATGGAAATGCTTTGGTTGCATCTTTCACAAGTATTTCTTTGTTTTTAGATATTGCTTATCAGTTAGTGTTATAACCAGGTGTGAAAATTGACTCCAGCCAGGTAGCATCTACCTGTGTGATGTTGAAATTTATTTGTAGCTCGTTAAAAGCTTTGTAAAAATTATGGAGATTAGAAGACACAAAATATTTGGGGGGTATAAAATTTCCCCTGCTATACAGAAAAGAAATTACACTTAGAATAGTTTGAGTTGCTAGAAAATCTAGCCTAAACTTTTACATTGCCATTATAAAGAAAATAAAAGGAAATAATATTTTAGTAACTAAATTATTTCTAAGAGAGTAGAAAATTAATCCAAAGTTGATTCTACTGTGTAACTTTTCTATTGACTATGGCTGCCTGCAGAATGTATAAGGTTAATACAAAAAATCAATTATCATCTACTGTTTCAAATATTAGAATTATTCACAATGAAAAGAAAGGGGTAGGTAATAGTAAATAAACCCATAAATATTTAAATGCTCTTATGCACCATTGTTTATATTCTTTACTAATGGGATACAGAGATGAATAAAAACATGGAACCTACTATCAAAAGAATTATGTTTTGGAAGGAAAGATAGAAATATCAAAAACAATCACATTATAGATAGAGTGATAAGAGAAATAGAAATAGGAACATCTGTCTTTCATGTGTAGATGAATGAACATGTGTATGAATATATATGCTATGATGGCAACATGAGAAAGCACATGGCAAATACAGGTGACTGACTTGTGAGAGCAAAATTTAAATTCACTTATACAGGCGGCAGACCTTATTACCGATATTCTGCCGTCTGTACCACCAACTTTGAGATTTGAAAATCTTCTTTTACTTTATGACAGGTCAACTAATTAATCCCTTGGGAAGTATTACAGGCAAAAATGTAACATTTACAATATATTGATATCAAATTCAGTTTCTTTTTTTTCCGAATTAAAATTGTTCCTTAGCATCCCCCTATGGAGCTGCGGTTGGTAGGGTCTGGTCCTGGGGACTGTGAATGTGAAATTATGCAGGGGCATGGCGTCTTAAGGCACAAGTGTCATCTGCCCCAGATGGCAGTGTGCTGAAGGGAGAGACAGGGGAATTCGAAATCAGACTGAGTTGACTGATTCGCACACCAGCTGTGCCACTTCATGGTTGGATGTAAAATGAAGATACTTTCTGACTTAGTATAGAATTGTTCGAGGATTAAGACGGCATTTGTGAAATGCCAGGTACAGTGTAGGCTCAAATGAAATGGCAACTGTTATTAAAAAGTCATTTAATTAGGTTTGTTGAACCCTTGAGCAGAACAGATTTCTGAAGAACCTTACTATTTTAAAAGGTTATTTCAAGTCTATTTGAAAAGAATGGTGACTGAAAGCCCATTGTGTACAAGTTTTCCAAGTTGTAGCTCATTGAGAGACAGCCTACATCAGCAATCAGACTTTAGATCAGGGGTTGGGAACCTACGGCTCGCAAGCCAGATGTAGCTCTTTTGATGGCTGCATCTGGCTCGGAGATAAATCTTTAATAAAAAAAATAATAACATTAAAAATATAAAACATTCTCATGTATTACAATCCATTCATTTCCTACTGCTCCTGTTCATGGTTGCGGGTGGCTGGAGCCAATCACAGCTGTCCTCCGGGATAACACCAAATTTTTATTGGATAATGCGTAACATACACCGGTCATTGTATGGCTCTCATGGAATTACATTTTAAAATATGTGATGTTCATGGTTCTCTCAGCCAAAAAGATTCTTGACCCCTGCTTTAACTCAGCCAAACACTGACTTCTTACCTAATATTATCTTTATGAATTAGGTTTGATAGACTAAAAAGAACACAACCTGTTAAAGTGGGAAAAGGTTGAAGCCGATGTACACCATTCAATTCAAAGCAATAACTATTTCTTAACACTTGCTATGTGTCATATGTCTCATGATAAAAACACAGAGGGTGTTTACATTTCTATCTTAAAAATACACAATATCCATAGGCAAAAAAAAGACAAAAGAAAAGACATTTTATTTGAGAGAGATAAGACCAAAGTGAGATCCACATAAGAGTGTTGTGATACTTCGGGACTAGATTATTGGGTGGGGCTAACTTTGGTTTCATAGCACCTGTAGTTCTACATTGTCAAGGGACGGTGTTAAAACTAATGACTTCTAATCCCCCAGCATCTTTCAAGATCTGTTAACTCTTGGACAATATCAAGGACTGACTAAAGAGCCTCAAGTTCTATAGGTTTTATGCGGGATAAATCCAAAAGAGGATATAACCTTTACAAAAGACGTGACCCGTGACAATTTGCTGGGCATGTAGTCTGCCATAGAATGTTCAGAGAGTACAGACAAATTCTTAAGTACAACCAGGAGCAAAAGGAGATGGACTGACGTGGTTGCTAACTTGACCATGAAGACATGGTGGCTTGTGACTTTATTTTACTTGAATAAAAGAAGTTCCACCACAAAGTGGGTGGTAATTTCATGGTAATATGTTATGGCAGCCCTAGCAAATTAATTCACACCACTGAATGAAACAGATCTCTACCTGTCATATTATCAATATTGACATCAATATCTATATTCCAGGACGATGGTAACAATACTCACCATACTTTCCAGTTTTTAATGACATAACTGCATATGATTCTATCTTGGGTATTTAAAATGAGAACTAATTCCCTATTTCCCTCTGATCATCATTCTTTCTCTCTTTTGTTTTTGTTTGTTTTAGATTGTCATCAGTTTCCTGATGGATTCTCTCATTGCAGCAAACTCCAAATTTTGCTTCGATCTTTTTCAAGAGATTAGCAGAAGCAATGGTGCTAAAAACATCTTCTTCTGTCCTCTGAGCCTCTCAGCTGCCCTCGGCATGGTCCGTCTGGGGGCCCGAAGTGACAGCGCCCGGCAGATCGACCAGGTGCGGTGCGGTGGCTCTGGGTCCACTCTCACAGCCAGACTGGAATCAGACCCTGATCCCGAGTTGGCAGGCCTCCGGGCTTCCTTGGGAAAACCACGCCCGCTGCTGCCATGGGGTCCACTGCATTTCCTTTGCCCGGTGGCTCTTCTCCTGGATAACTGATCTCTATAGAGCTTACTTTCTCCTTCAGGACTTTGAGCAGAATTCACTTACCTTGACTTCTTAACCTAATGCTGCATTCTGGTCCCAATCCCTAAAGACACCCTCTTATCCTAGCCACGCTCCCGCCATGTGACATTTTCTGTCTTCTAGCATGCTGCATACAGTAGCTGATTACTGTGTGTATTGCTTTCCGTGTGCCTTCCCCACTGGACTCGAATCTCCTAGGAGGCAGGAATCTCTGCCCTCGATCCATGCCTGATTTATAGCAGCCACCCATCACCAACGTGAAGACTGAGTGAATGAAAGCTCAAGGACAACTCCCCAGATAAGCCACAGGCTCCTGAGGCTGGCCTTAGACCTCCCTAGGTCGGGCACTGCACGCAAGGGTTATGTTTGAACACGGCTGCTGTCTCTAATACGGAGGAGTGAATTCCTGGATCAAGGCAGAGCGCCTTCAGAGTCATTCTGCTTTATTCATTTACTTTAATTTGGCATGTTATTCCTTTAGCAAAACTTAGCTTTAGCATATGCTTGGCGTTCTCCAGGTCAGGTTTCAGACATTTTTTTTTCTCTAGGCACATGGGGCCACCTGCCGGCAGACCGACCCCGAGGAGTGCAGGATGCACGGTTGGCTTCCTTCCTGTCTGCGATGCCCTGGAAAGCTTGTCTTCCCCGTTCTCACTCGCTTGATTGATTAGAGGCGCTAGATCAGCTCTGTCTAACTCTAACACATACAGAATTTGAGCCACACATGTAATTTAAAAGTCTGTAGTAGCCATACTAAGAAAGTAAAAAAAAAAAAAAAAAAAAAGTGAGACTATTTCAATTAATTTTTTGAGACTAATTTTAATAATATATTTTATTTAACTCAATACATCCCACATATGATATATCAACATGTAATCAATTAAAAATTTAAATGAGATATTTTATGTTCTTTTTTTTTTAATAATAAGTCTTCAAAAACCAATGTGTATTTTCAAACTTAATTCAGACTGGCTCAGTGGCCACAGGTGGCCGATAGTCCTTGAAATTGGTCCCATTCACTCTGACATGTCCCAAGGGGGTGGAGTAGCATGCAGTTGACTTCCCCTCCACTCTGCTTCACAGCCCAGGTCAACAGGAATATCCACTTTCCTTTACACTGTGGCAGATTGTTTTGTGTGACTGTGACATTGCCATGCTGTAAAAATGTCCCCGAAGCCCTCCAGACATGGTTCTGTTCACACTGTCTGAAAGACCCCCGTCTCCTGTACCACCCCCATGCAGGCGCTCCACTTCAACGAATTTTCCCAGAAGGACAGCAAGGCGCCGGACCCCTGTCTGAGATACAAGGAGCCGGCGGTGCTGGCTGAGAGCTCTCTGGAAGGGCAGAAGGGAACCAGGGAGCCTCTGAGTCCGCAGGTGAGCCGCTGCCACCACCTGTTCTCCCCCCCCCCACACACACACTGCTTGTGCCTCCTTTCACATTGGTGCTGACAGCTGCGAATCCCTGCACATTCTGTCCCCGCTGTCATCTGCAGCCCAACAACAGCCACAACCCCACGCGACCCACCATTCCTCTCGGTGTATACCTCTTACATATTCTGGGCTGTAAGCTACTTTCCTGAAGAGTCTGATCTCGTATCTTCTGTTCATGTTTCTAAGAGACTTAGCCCAAAGCCCCGTTACGCACCCACCGGCTTGTGCAGGCCACGGGGGACCAGGGCAGAGCTGGGGCAGGATGCAGGGTGGTGAGGGAAGGGGACAGCTGCGAGGGTCCGACTCTGTCCCTTCCACTCCTGCCTGTGTTCCTTCCTGCTTGGATCTGGACTGACACACAACTGCTCCACGTTCTAAGTCCTTCCACCTTCAAAAATGTGAGAGGAAGGTGGAGAGATGGGCTCGTCCTCCTCTCTTGTGACTACAGAGAAAAACGAGGGATGCTGATCTGGAACATAGTAACAGACTCAGTGTAGAGTCCCCTGCTGTCTTTTTCCTGGGTGGTCTCCCACTGGGACCCCTCTGCTCTCTTCTATCCTCTCTGTCTCATCTTGCATCCCCACCTGGTGACAAAGCCAAATGACAACTTGCTTTTAACTGATTAAGATCACACTTTGTTTCTTTTTTTGTTAGGCGGAGCCTTCCAAGGATGAGAATGTACTTCTCAGTTGCTACTTTGGGCAGCTTCTGTCCAAATTAGATAGGATCAAAGCTGATTACACTCTGAGTATTGCTAACCGGCTTTACGGAGAACAGGAATTTCCAATCCGTCCGGTGAGTTAGCCAAGCATGGTGCTGAGAGCCGTCATGGAGCATGCTGTTTAAAGATCACCTGCCATCTAGAACACCAAGCTCTTTGACGTGCGCTGTGGGCTGGTGGGACGTCTGGGACTCCCCACCTCTCCCACACCTTCTGTGATCCTCCTCCCTGTTTTCAACTTGAGCAGTGTATGAGGCTTCTTGTGAGTGGACTAGAGTGAGTGGGAAGAGGGTCAGTGACTAATAGTGACAGAGCAGGTGTGGGTTTGGTAACGCTGTTCTCTCTTAGGATCTCTTTCCCAGTCAAGATGCCAGGGACATGCCCTTGGTCGCTCCTCTTCCTGTTGTCCCATCCTCATCCCCACCTTCCAAGGTGCTTCCCCTTTGGTGCCACCCTTAGGTACCCCCATCCCCCACCCAGAGAAGTTGCACTCACTTAAGAAGTGGAGTAGTGTGGCAGCAGGAGACTGAATTGGGAGCCAAAGGCAGTCTAGAGCAAACTTCATCTGAAGCTGGGCTTCAGTTCCCTCTGTCACCACTAGAAGGAGCCACATACCTGGTACTAAATAGCAGGGTGTGAACAATGGCAAAAGTGTCATACAGCTGGTGAGGGCTGGCCTAGTAAGGGAGAGGCAGCCTTCTTTGACCAAAGTAGGATATAAATTCTCATATCCTACAATTCATCTAA
Organism: Saccopteryx bilineata; assembly: GCF_036850765.1. Classification (NCBI taxonomy): domain Eukaryota; kingdom Metazoa; phylum Chordata; class Mammalia; order Chiroptera; family Emballonuridae; genus Saccopteryx; species Saccopteryx bilineata. The sequence goes on along the minus strand of NC_089500.1, from coordinate 9,831,934 downwards.
TAAAAATGTACAAACTAATGGTTTTGTACATTTTTTGAAAAAAAATTGTGCAATATCTATAACATAAAAATTTCCACTTAAAAAAAATATACAGTTCAGTGGTATTAATTACACCATGTAATCATCCCCTTATTTCTTTTTTCTTCCTTATTTTTATTAAGTGAGAGGCAGGGAGTCAGGGAAGCAGAGAGACAGACTCCTGCATGCGCCTCCACCGGGATCCACCTGGCAAGCCCCCTACTGGGCGATGCTCTGTCCATCTGGGGCTGCTGCTCCATTGCTTGGCAACTGAGCTATTTCAGTGCCTTAGGTGAATCCATGGAGCCATTCTCAGTGCCCGGGGACAACTTGCTTGAACCATTTGAGCCATGGCTGTGGGAGGGGAAGACAGAGAGAGAGAGAGAGAGAGAAGCAAGAAAGGGTGGAGAAGCAGATGGTTGCTTCTCCTGTGTGCCCTGACTGGGAATTGAACCCAGGACTCCTACATGCAGAGCCTATGCTCTATCACTGAGCCAACTGGTCAAGACCATCATCACCCCATTTCTAAAACCTTTTCATCCCTCAAACAAAAACTCTGTAACCATTAAGCAATTTTTATTTTTAACAATAGAGGCATTTTACTTACAGCTAAACTGCTTGAGTTACTTGATATTTATTTTGTGATGTCTCCACAAATGGAATGTCCCAATATAAGGGTATCTGGCAGGAGAACCTTGATCCATAAATAAGCATCCTGTATGCTAGACCGTCACTACAACAGCTGAAATGTTTATGGACATTTAAGACTGGGGCTAGATAGAGCCTGCCATGCAGCCAGTTTGAATGACATGACTGCTTCACTCCCAACTGTTAGTGTAATTATAGGATTTTGTCCCTTTGCTTTCGTTTGTTCTCATTTAACAGGAGTACTTAGATGGCGTGATTCAGTTTTACCACACGACGATTGAAAGCGTTGACTTCCGAAAAGACACTGAAGAGTCCAGACAGCAGATTAACTTCTGGGTTGAGTCTCAATCCCAAGGTAAGAAGGACCAAACACACCTTAGCTGGTATTCTTTTGCATTTAAAAGCAAACAGGTCAGCCCAGCTTTTCAGAATGCTTGTCTGTCAGAGACCAGCTGCTCACACGTGTGGACGGACCGGACCGAGTCCACAGCTTCTTCTGCACGTGTCAGTTACAGTCTCAGGGACGACAGGCACTTACTGTTGCCTCTCTGCTCTATCACAAAGGTGACGTGCCTTTCAGTCAAGCACAATGCCGGCAGGACATTAACTATTTCCATTTCTTTTAAAAGGTGAAGAAAAAAAAGATTGTGAAGGGAATCTAGTTAGTCAGAGGGACATGGAAATAATAAACTCCTTATTCTTGTCTTTTCATTAGAAATACCAGTGTTCTGGATAAAATAGGATATATGGATAGTGATCAGTGGGGAAGAAATTTGTGTTCAACATCAATGGAATTATTATTTTTTTATTATTTATTTATTTATTGTTTTGTATTTTTCTGAAGTGAGAAGCAGGGAGGCAGAGAGACAGACTCCCACATGCACCCAACTGGGATCCACCCGGCATGCCCACCAGGGGGCGATGCTCTTCCCATCTGGGGCATTGCTCCATTGCAACTGGAGCCTTTCTAGTGCCTGAGGTGGAGGCCATGGAGCCATCCTCAGTGCCCGGGCCAACTTTGCTCCAATGGAGCTATGGCTGTGGGAGGAGAAGAGAGAGATAGAGAAGAAGAAGAGGGGGAAGGGTGGAGAAGCAGATGGGAGCTTCTCTTGTGTGCCCTGGCCGGGAGTCGAACCCAGGACTTCCACACACCGGGCTGATGCTCTACCACTGAGCAAACTGGCCAGGGATCAGAATTATTTTTTTTAAATATGAAATTCCCCTTCCAGCGTCATCCAGTTCCCAGCAAAATGGAAGTCTCCAAATGGACTGTATGAACAAGAAACTCCCTAATTACCCCCTTCCCCATCTCACTGTAATAGAATTGACCTCCCTGCCTTGCTTGCCAGCAGCCCAGCTCATTAAACACCTACTAGCTGGGCCACCAGAGCCTCAACCATGACCCCTCTGAGCATTAAACTTCACCTGCCCTCTGATCTTATTGCCTTCTTTCTAATGTTTTCTTCAATAGAGCTCACTTATGTGGCTGTTTCATATTAGTTGAGTTCCTTTGGAATAGTGTCAGTCTTTGTACTGCCTATCTCCTGACCCTCTGCTTACCTGGGTGGAGTATGGGGTTCTTCATCACTGTGATGTTTGCATTGAAAACAAAACAGAAAATGCACGAAACTGGAGCTGACTGCAGCTAAATTGGTCGAATGATCTTGGTGTTAATACTTTTCTGGTTCTCAGTAGGCACACCTGTAAAATAATGGAGAAGGTGGCAACAGGTGTCTTACTTCCATAAAATTCCAAAATTTGCATTCACTTTAGTAAACAGATCTCACAGTTTCATGTTCTGAATAGTTTTGTTTCACCGGTCCTGTTTCTTGTTTTTATGTTTCTAATGCTGGGAATGTTTTCATTACAGTTTAGTGTTTCCTTCTGATAGTATCGATCACTCTCATTTTTTAAACTACCCCCATGTTTTCAGCACTAAATGTTCATCTGCCCACAGAATCAAAACTCATCTTCCCTCTAAAGTATCCACTGATATTGGAGTTTGTTATATTAAAAATATTAGGGACCCCGTTTCTTAGACAACAAAAATAATTTAGCACATTTAAAAACTATTCTTTAATTGAGCTGTAGCTATTTTAGTGTCCTGTATTTACTTGTAATTAATATGTAGTCACATTGCCTTAATAAGAACCCACCCAAGTATAAAGTTTTCAAATGATTTACATGATGAATGAAGAACAAAAGGAAGCTAGAGAACATTTAGGCAGGGAGTAAGTCTTTAAAAGATGTCTCTGGCCCTGGCCGGTTGGCTCAGCGGTAGAGTATTGGCCTGGTGTGTGGAAGTCCCACGTTTGATTCCTGGCCAGGGCACATAGGAGAAGTGCCCATATGCTTCTCCACCCTTCCCCTTCTCCTTTCTTTCTATCTCTTTCTTCCCCTCCTGCAGTTGAGGATCCATTGGAGCAAAGTTGGCCCAGGTGCTGAGGATGGCTCCATGGTCTCTGGCTCAGGCACCAAAATGACTCTGGTTGCAATGGAGCAACACCCTATATGGGCTGAGCATCGCCCCCTAGTGGGCATGCTGGGTGGATCTAGTTCGGGCACATGCGGGAATCTGTCTCTCTGCCTCCCTGCTTCTCACTTCAGAAAAAGACAAACAAACAAACAAAAAACAAACAAACAAAAAATGACGTCTCTGACTGTAGACTGGGGACAGATTGGAAGTGGACAGGAGTGGACGGTGTAGGTGCCCGTGTGAGAAACTGAGAGGCAGGCTGGCGGCTCGGACTGAGTGGGGACTGTTTAGATGGTGAGGAGGGGGTGGATCTGAGAGGTGTTAAGAGGTAGGTCAGGAGAATTTTACCAAATATTAGGAAAGATGATGGACTGTTTAATGAGAGTCACCAGGAATGATCCCTAACACTTTAACATGAAACTTTAATTCTTCAAAATGAAAAGCCAATTTGATGAGCCCAAGTAACAATCACCTTTCTGTCATGCCATTCATGTCTCCTTGTAACAGATGTCAAATATTCTGAAGTGCTTCTTTTCCAAGCAAAGGTTTTCCTGCATGGGAATATGCCCTCTCCCCCCCGTGTCTCCTGTCACATTGGTATTTTCCCCTGGCTTTTCCTTGGGGGAAATACCCAACTTCCAAAATTATTTCTCCTCACTTCTTCCATGTTCCACAACCCCCACCCTCTAGTCCAGACCTTCAGGGTTCCACTCAGTTGCTAAGACAAAAATGGTTCACTAAAATCTATACAGAAAGGCATGAAAATCTAGTTTTTCCTTAGTTTACTCTCCCAGATTATTGTAAGTGTAGATGATGACAACATAGTCTGTGATTATGAGATTTAAGTGGAAATTCCCTTGAGGAGGAAGAGCCTTCTCATCTTCAGGCCTAGACATGCACTTGGTTGAGGGTGATTTGGTATTTTGAGGTAGAAAAGGAGGAGTATTGGCAAGGGGCTGGTGCCCGATGGCACGACTTCTCTGGCCCCCAGGGGCTGTGCTGGTGCGGAAGGAACCCAGACCCAAGCCACCAGCAGGGAGGTCCTGGGACTGATCTCTGTCGGCTCCCCTGCCTTTCAGCCGTGTGGCCTCACCTCTCATGGGCTGAAGTTTATTCTCCTTTAGAGAAAAGATAATATCTACGTCTCATGGTTGTGGTAGGATGAGATGAGAGAGGGCATGTGAAAGTCCCTATATCATTGCCTCATCCATGTATACACATTTTTGTTTATATGTAAGTGTGTGCATGCCTCTGGGATGAGTGCTTGAGATGGAGTAGACACAATTGCCCTTTCTCTCGAGCGTTATACTATAACCAGGCAGCGGGGTCTCTACTTTGAAGGGTAAATCAGGGCATCAGATGCCTGATGCCAAGTCCCAAGCACAGGAAGGTAGAGAACCGAAGGAAATTCCCTTGGTTACAGGCTCTGAACTGGGCTCTCCCCCCCCCCCCCCCCCGCCAAGCCCCCAACCTTACCTCCACTTCTATCTCACCCAGGACTCTGAGTGGTTTAATTTTCTTGGGGTAGTTCTTTTTATAAAAAATTTGTTTATTGATTTTAGAGAGAGAGAAAAGGAAAGCTAGGAAGAGACAGGAACATCCATCTGTTCCTGTAGGTGCCCTGACCGGGGATTGAACCGGCAACCTCTGCGCATCAGGACAATGCTCTAATCCACTGAGCTATCCAACCAGGGATCTTGGCTAGTTCTTGAATGAGACACTCTCTAGCCCTGGGGATGTTAAGCTGCATTTAAAAAAGAAATCTGTCGGCCCTGGCCGGTTGGCTCAGTGGTAGAGCGTCGGCCTGGCATGCAGAAGTCCCGGGTTCGATTCCCAGCCAGGACACACAAGAGAAGCGCCCCTTTGCTTCTCCACCCCCTCCTTCCTCTCTGTCTCTCTCTTCCCCTCCCGCAGCCAAGGCTCCATTGGAGCAAAGATGGCCCGGGCGCTGGGGATGGCTCCTTGGCCTCTGCCCCAGGCGCTAGAGTGGCTCTGGTCACGACAGAGCGACGCCCCGGAGGGCAGAGCATCGTCCCCTGGTGGGCAGAGCGTCGCCCCCTGGTGGGCGTGCCGGGTGGATCCCGGTCAGGCGCATGCGGGAGTCTGTCTGACTGTCTATCCCCGTTTACAGCTTCAGAAAAATACAGAAAAAAAAAAAAAAAAAAGAAATCTGTCTACATGAATACATTTGATACAATTCACATTTAAGACATTCTCTGTAACTTTTTTTTTTTTTTTTAGGTAAAATCAAAGAGCTCTTCAGCAAGGACACTATTAACAATGCGACCGTGTTGGTGCTGGTGAACGCTGTCTACTTCAAGGCCAAGTGGGAAAAATACTTCGAATGTGAAAGCACGGTTGACGCCCCTTTCTCTCTGAATGAGGTACTAGATCGGAGCACAGGGCTTTCCAGGGCGTCCACTCCCAGTCTCCACCAAGGATGGTTTGCAGTATGTGTACCCAAACCTAAAACCTCTGGGTTACAGCTTGTGTTTATAACAAGAGCACTTTTGCTCCTAACTAAAATCAATACCTGCAGCTGACTGAGCATTCTCTGTGCCAGGCACTGCACTGAGCATTTCCCACTGTTATTTCATTTGCTCCCTAAAATCACGTCATGAGAAGGGGTGTTGTTATTATGATTCCCACTTAGGAAGTGGGGTGGGGGGTGGGGAATGCAAAGGTTAAGTGAGTAGCCAAAACCATGCGTTAGTGTTCTAAGCTGCTAGGCTGGAGAGTAGGAGGACACGGAAGAGTGAGACCCAGCCCAGCACTGGTTGGCTATGTCACTCTCAAGGGCTGCATGTCCTCATCTGTAGATTGATGGCCCCTCCACATACAGTGAGGTTATTATGAGGGTTAAGGTGTCTGGGGCCACACCCTGCCCTTTGATGGAAATCTGTGAAACAGGCGTTGTTATTTACTAAGTAGGTAATTATCATTTAACCAAGGCTCCCACTAGCCCTGCCACAGGGTCATTCAGTCCAGTGGGGAGGGGGTCATGTGAGTTCACCAGGCTGGGGCACCTGAGGAGTAAAAGATGGAGGAAGTTGCAGGACTTGTTTCTGCCAGAGAGGCTGTGGGCAGGTGCCTGGATCTACAACCTACCGACACATGGTCTTCGGAGCTGAGGAACCCACTGAAACCACAGGAGGAGAAAGTGTGGGCAAAGTAAGGGCCAGCTAATGATGAGTGGGAGGACGTCTGTTAGATTGGGTCACTGGTGTGTCTCAAAACCACGAGTGGAGACCCTGCTCATCTCATGGACCCCTTCATATTCTGGGAAGCTGGGGACCCAACACAGCTCATCCTGGCAGTCCTGTGACTTTCTCCCTTGTTCATGACAGAATGAGAAGAAGACTGTGAAGATGATGAATCAACAGGGTGTATTCAGGTTGGGCTTCATAGAGGAGGTGAAGGCTCAGATCCTTGAAATGCGGTACACCAAGGGGAAGCTCAGCATGTTTGTCCTGCTGCCGTCTCCCTCTGCAGACAACAGGAAGGGCCTGGAGGAGGTCAGCCTTCCTTTTCCTGTCTCTACAGACGATGTTTCATGATAGATCTCGGGAGAGCAGCCCAACTACCATCCACCCTCCCAAGGCAGGGTGGTACCCGAGGCTGTCAGAGATCAGCAGAGACTATATAGGAGTCTGAATCAGTCGAGCTATTCACTCCTCATTTATTTAGAAACGAGCAACATGGAGAAGATGCAGGCCAAGGCTTTCCTCTCTAATCTCGTTGCTCTCTGTAATCATATTCTTCCAGATCACGGAATCTGGACAGGGAGTAACTGAGAATGGTTGCAAATAAAACAGCATTTCCTTTTCCCTGCATATACTGACTGTTGGCCTCCTAGACCATTTTGCTACTGCTCAGTTAAATAAAGACTCTTCAGCTGGGTCCTGCTTTGGGTTGCCTTTGCCCCCCAAAAGCAGTGGCGATGCAGGTAGTGGAATAGATTGTTTGTGCTGCGGGAATAGAGGCTGGGGAAGCTTAGCCACATGTCCTGGGGGGTAAGAAGATAGAAGGAGGGAGGGAGGGAGAGAAGGAGAGAAGGAGGTAGGGAGGGAAGGAGGGAGGGAGGAACACTGGCTGGTAATCACAAGGATAACTGTTACTCAAAATTTATTACGTTCCTGCACTGTGTTAAGCAATTTAAATACATTATTTTGTTTACTCTTTGGAGAGCCTAATGGCATTATCTCTCTTTTATAGAAGAGATTGAATTTCCAATGTTAAGGCTGGGTCATGCTCACCCAACTTAATCTACTGAATTCTGCTGGGCTTTGAACACAAATCTGTCAGACCTCAAAGAACACGGGAACTCAAAATGTCCTGAAGCTTCTAAAGAGAAAAGAGAACTGCTCGCAGGAGTGTTAGATGGAATCAGAGTGTTCCGAGGAGTAGGAAAGGAGGTTGAGGACTGTCACCTGCTATGCAAGTCGACTCGGGCCCTGAGAAGGATCTGGGTTGTCCTTTGTGGGCTCGTAATCTGAACCTAAGTGTTATTTTCTTCCTCTTACAGCTTGAAAGGCACATCACCTATGAAAAAATAGTGGCCTGGAGCAGTTTGGAAAATATGTCAGAACAGAAAGTTGCCGTCTCCTTCCCCCAGTTCACCCTGGAAGACAGCTACGACCTCAACGCTATCCTCCAGGACATGGGCATCACGGATGTCTTCGATGAAAGGAAGGCTGATCTGACCGGCATCTCTCCCAACCCTAGTTTGTACCTGTCCAAAGTGGTCCACAAAACCTTTGTGGAGGTGGATGAAAACGGCACCCAGGCTGTCGGGGCCACGGGGGCCTCCGCCGGCGTCATGTCTGCACCATCCTGGGAGACCTTCAATGCCAACCACCCTTTTCTCTTTTTCATCAGACACAACAAGACCCAGACTATTCTCTTCTATGGCAGGGTCTGCGCTCCTTGAAAGAGGAATGCCGTCTTGTGCCTGGGAGCTGGGAGGAAATGGCAGTGCCATCAACCCCCTGCAGGACGTGGCATCTGTGTCTAATATCTAACCCGAGCGAGTCCACCCAGAGCCACGCCCCCTCCCTCCGGCCGTTGGCCTGGGCTTGCCCTGCTCTTTTTCTCCCCCTGTAGCTGATTTTTGTCTAAGTCCGTTAGTACCTAAGGGCCCCTGCTTCCCCCCATCACCTGTCCACCCTGAGCTTTCAAGCTTGTAAAAGAAATTGCCCTCTGTGACCCGAAGGTCGACATCATTGAGAATGACACTGATTGTAAGGCACCTACCTCCCTATGAGGGAACCCTGAAAGTTCAAGTCACTAGACCCCTTCTAGGAGATGGTGAGCTGAGAAACCACTTTAACAGGGGTGACGAGGGCAAATGTTGAAATGGAATGTGTTTTGGAAACTCGGCTGTTCCTATGGTAGTTAAAGTTGTGGTACGTCACTGGGCGGCCCCACCATCCTCTGTTGCCCGGTGCCATCCTGTCCCGTGTGAGGCTTCCCACTCGGGAGGAAGCGAGGCTCGGGGGTGTGGTGGGGGGTGGGCTTCAGCGAGAGCTCAGAGATGTAAAACCAGACCACCCACCAGTCATTTTGCACAAAGAACTGATCTTATGAATTTGCAACGACCCGGGAGAGTGACGAGTGAATTTAAGAGAGATTAGTCTCAGTTTTCCTCATGGAGCCTCCTAGGCCATCATCATGAAGCCCTTCCTGCTGTCTCTCCTGCACCCTTGCCTGTCCCTTACTCAGAGAACTTCCATCTCTGCACCCAGCATGGCGAGGCCCGCAAGGGCGGCCCTGCTCTCCCTGTGGAAAGCTGGGCTCCCCACTCCCTCTCTGTACCTGCTCATGCAAGCCTATCTGTCCCCACAGTGGCCCCCAGCCTGGGCCTGGGCATGGTGTGTGTGGAAACCCTCATCAGGAAGGCCACTGGCTTCACATCCGTCCCCAATCTGCCCCAAACCCGAGGCCTGTGTGCTCAGGACCCCAGAACCCGGGCCCTTGTTCTCTGATATGCCCCAGTTCCTGACCTCTCCGCCTTAGCTGGACACTCTAGAACGACCAGTGACATGTTTCATTCGAGGGACCGGTCAGTCTTTCTTCCGCGGAGGTGAACTCCTTGTCTCGGTGTGGCCCTGCTTCCTTGCCCTGCCTTAAGTCCCTCTTCCTCCCGGTGCTGTTCGGTGTGGTTGTTAGCAGTTTCTGCAGGTGAAGATAGGTTAGGTCACCTGCTCTCATGCTGCCCCCTCACCTCGCCCCCATTTTCTTCCACACCGGAGAGTTCTGTGTGTGGTGAGGGACAAGTGCCGTGCTCTTCGCACAGGCTGCAGGTCAGCGAAGCTTGTTTATGGTGCTGAGAAATGCCTCATGGGTAATGTGACGCAGTTTGGGAAGCTCTTACAAGTTTTTTGCACACCCCCTGGGCCAATTTATCTCAGATAATCAAGTGGTTGGTGTCTTCTATGTTTCCTTTGGGGCTGATGATCTTGAGGACTGATTACACCCTGGCCTGCATGGCCACCGGCCACCGAGCCGGATCATCATGACCTGTGCCCAGGCGTGGCATTGCCTGGTGTTGCTTATGTCTCTGTTATTTTCCTTACTGAATAAATCTCCTGATTTGTACTGGGATTTCTAAAACTTTAATCATGGGGGCGGGGGTGGTGCAGAATGCCTCTATTTACAGAAAATGAGAAAGAGTGAGATTCTTAAATCTTCCTGTAAATCTGTGAACATATGCTTTACTAATCTTTGATTGGTTAAAATGTTTCTTCTTAATGAATAAAGCACTTTTGTCATTAAAATACGTACGATGTGTTGTTGCCAACCAACTTTTTAGCGATAGCAATTTTACTTAAAATATTTGTATACAAAAATATCAAAATACATAGTCGGTAAAACTAACAATTCATCTCAGTTATGTAGGAAAGATATATCTTGCACCGCAGAAGTTCTCCCAACTTTACACCATAATTTTCACAGAGGCATAAAAAGAAGATTAAAATTTACAACACTTCTAACACCTACAAGATAGCCAACGAATTATTAAAATGTGGAAGAAACTGCTGCTGAAGACAAGTTAGTGGGGCTGGATGGAGAAGTCTAGTTGAGGGGGTGGCTGTCGGGAGGGCAGCTGTGTCGTGTCTCCAGTGGGGCAATCTGCCTTGTTTCCCCCACGGCTGCCTTCCCGGGTTCAGAAACACGAGATCTCTGCCAGGCTACACAATGGACATCATCTCTCTGCTGTGCACTTTCTACTGTTTTCTTAGCCTCTGTCCTTCTTACCAGCTTGTTTTCTTTCTGTGGCCATGTGAAGACTGGAGGAAACTCCCCACAGTGTGACTCAGAGGAAGGTGAGGACAAGTATCGGTAGTTTCCACCCTACGGAGGTTAGTCATCACAAGTCAAGTGTTTTTTTGTGGGAGGACAGAGAGAATGCTGGTGGCAACATGTAGGTTTGTGTATTTTATCCCCTGTGTCTTTGTTTGGAGTGCCAGTTGGTCCATACGCAGAGAAAGGCATTCTAGCAGTCCCGTGGAGCTCCAGTAGATGGAAGCCGATGGGACTATGGGAATTATGCTCAGAAGTAGGGACTCTTGACTCTTCAATCTTTTCACACCAGCGAGAACTGACCCTCCGTCAGGCAGGCAGAGAGGTAGGAGAGCGTATACATGAGTAAGCTGCCATATTTGTTAGAGAGGCATGAAACTCTGGAGAGCAAACTCCTGCATGTTCAGTTCAGTTCTCTCCATCGAGCGATGCTGCAGGACGAGCGAGGCAACGTGGATTTCAAAACCATCGATTCTCTTGTGCCGACAGGTTCTCTGGCACTCTGTAATTCACAGGCTCTGGGGATTATGTTTTATTTCAACCCAAGTCTTCCTGATGATTTCATACCTTATCTAATGAACATCTCCCCTTCAAAGTCCTCCTCAATTTCTCCTGGAGGTGGGACAGGCCACAACACGTGCTGCCACATTCCGATGCTGTTTACTTCTTTTGCATGTGTACTATTTTATTTTTATTACAATGTCATTATCCTGTAACTGGGAAGACGGGATGAGGAAGATGTGCAGTTGTATCAGTAGATTCCTTTGTTCCACTGTTGAATGCCGACCTCGGTCATGTTCTCCATCCACGTTACTCATGTTGTATTCTTTTTTTTTTTTTTTTTTTTTTTTCATTTTTCTGAAGCTGGAAACAGGGAGAGACAGTCAGACAGACTCCCGCATGCGCCCGACCGGGATCCACCCGGCACGCCCACCAGGGGCGGTGCTCTGCCCCCCAGGGGGCGATGCTCTGCCCATCCTGGGCGTCACCATATTGCGACCAGAGCCACTCTAGCGCCTGAGGCAGAGGCCACAGAGCCATGCCCAGCGCCGGGGCCATCTTTGCTCCAATGGAGCCTTGGCTGCGGGAGGGGAAGAGAGAGACAGAGAGGAAAGCGTGGCGGAGGGGTGGAGAAGCAAACGGGCGCTTCTCCTATGTGCCCTGGCCAGGAATCGAACCCTGGTCCTCCGCACACTAGGCCGACGCTCTACCGCTGAGCCAACCGGCCAGGGCTCATGTTGTATTCTTGTTTTCCCCAACCCACCGTCTACTTTCTCTTTTACTCAATACAAATATTACAGCACTCAGCCCATATATGCACACCTTTCAACAATGTATTCTCTATGCTGAATATTTAAATATGCTTGTATCTTAATATGCCATTTCTCTTCTAAATAATGTTCTCTATAACATGTATCAAACAATGTTTTAGCTATAGATGGGTGAGAAGGATTTAAGATGCAATCGAATAAATGCACAATGGTGGGGCTGGTAGAAATCGTATACTCTCTGTTGACACACATGGGTTCTGAGTACATTAACCTATATCCAAGATTAAATAAATGGGTACAAACTATAGGGTTATGAAAGAAATTAGTGTCAAATAAGCAGGGGATACACATGACCTAGATTAAAAAATGAGACCAGAAAAAGATTTATGGCAAGAATTAGAAAATCAGTAGTATCTGAAAAGGAAAAAAAGAGGGCAGGAAATCTATGGGATTGGAAGGGAAATCAGGAAGATAAACTGTAATAAAATGTGAGAGAATGGAATGAAATAGAAGCAGCTAGGAACTAAAAATGCAACAGCAGACCTTAAATAGATTTTAGAGGCAGCAAAGAAGCAAAACTGAGGCACTGGGAAATTTAGTTAGTGATGAACAAGGTGTCTTTGAGTGTCTCTCCTTGAATATATAGGGATTACTAGGAGAGAAATGGATAGATACAGAGGGAACAGAAAGTAAAACCCAAGAATTATGGTGTTTCTGAGAAAGGAAGCAGATCAATTGGCATGAAATCAATAATTAAAGATATAATTTTCAAGACTTTCTTAACTTGGATAGTCTCCTGACAACACTGATTTCCAAGAAGAATAAGGAAAAACAGACACCCTAAAACTATTTAAACATAAAAGGTTGAGAAAATCATTCTATTAGCATTTGGGAAAAAAAGAAAATTTACTTATAAAGGGTAAACTCTCAGACTGGCTCCAGACATTTGTGTTAAATTTCTGAAGAAAATAGCGTGTCAAGTTGTAAACACAACAGAAAATACTCTTCCAAGATATTTTTCCACACGTGAGTATAATCTGTTTAATCCCCAGTATGTTGTTGTAAACATCATAGAAACTGAAACTGAAATTAATTCTTGTTGCTTTGATCAGACTCCAACGTAGTTAAATATTCCAAAGAGTTAGTAAAGAAATCCCTTCAGTGGAAATACGATTTCAATTGATAATCAAAGGCAGGAGAGGAATCCTTATTTTTAAACTCTAATGATGTTTCAAAATTGTTGGCAGCTGTGACTCTTCTCTTTAGTACTGATTTTTTTTCCTTTTACATTGGGGCCAAGTATGGAGTGAATGTTGATATCTGGAATAAGATTGCAGCCTTGCGGTCTCTGAATTGGAACAATAATAATACCTAACATTTATTGAACATTTATTGTGAACTGGTATTGATAAAAGACCTTGATATATGTCAACCCATTGACTCCTTGCAGTCGTCCTGAGAGGCAGGGTATTATTATTAGCCACGTTTAACAGATGACAGATCTAAGGCACAGAGAGGTGAGGTCACTCAGGTATCAAATGGTTGAACAAGGATTTGAACCAGGCTGACCAGCTGGGTGTTGTGTAGTGGATTTCTAACCACAGCTCTATTTATCTTCCAAGCAGAAATAAAGAAATACAAGTGGTCATTTGTATCCATTTCTTTATTTTGTCTATGTGAACTTTGAGGGTCAAGGGTTACTCAAGATAAATTTTAGGTGGCCAATAGAGTTGAGAATGCTGGTGTTCCTTGTTTGGAGGTAGAAAATTCAGGAAGCAAGAGGAATTACGCGGCAGGCAACAACCGTGGGGACAGGTGCGAGTGGAACTTCAGTAGACGCAGCCAGGCAGGTGTGTGTCTTCTTTCTTCCTTATGCCAGGTGGTGAGCCACAGAGGTCTTTGCCCCCAGGCTGGAGAAGCAGGTGTGTCTGCTTGAGTCACAGAAGTATAGCAGTGCCCCAAGTAACCGCCATTATCAAAGAGAAGGGAGAGTTTCCACTTAATGGTTGTAGGTTACTGTCCCCTTGCCTGGAAGCACTGCAGCCCCTCCCACTACTAAACTGCCAAGCCAGGCTGTGGTAACCGCAGAACACCATTCATAGACATTCTAATGAGGACTCTCATATACAGAGATAAGCGTACAACTAGATTACCAAATGTCTGAAGGAAACAACACTTGGCAGAGGAAATCAACCTCAACGGCATTAACAGGTCAAACAAGACGTTAAAAATATACTAAGGACAGGAAATGTTTATATATTTACTTAGAGTTCTTGTAAATAAACTTAGTTATTCCTAAAAGGTTTGTTATTTGACTGAGTAGCAGAAGGGATGAAAAGTCAGTTCAAAGTGTGAACTGTGCAATTCTACAAGGCACGGAAGGAAAGAGATAAAATACTTAGGTAGTTTAAGAAGATCCAGCATTTATCAAGGAAAATTTCAGGAAGAGAGTTCTGGGAGGTGGGAAGGAAGTACTCACAGATATACAAAAAAATCTCCCACAGAATTGAAAAAAAAAAAAAGTCATGCAGATTGAAAGAGCCCATTAAAGAACCTATGCTTCCACGCTGTGGCAAAATTAGAAAAGATCAAGGGAAAAAGGAAGTGTTCTAAAAGCTTTGGGATGAAAAGAAATAGATTTCATGGAATGGAATGAGAACCAGATCTTGTTTAAGCATCTCCTTGATCCTACAAGAAGACACAAAGCAGTGTTTGCAGTTCTGAGAGAAAAGAATTATGAAACGAGAAAGTGTATCCACACAAATTATTACTCGTGTGACAGCAATACGTTGGAGCCAGGATGCTAAGTGCACTACCTGCACATTTTGACCTGAGAGGATGCCCAGAAGTTCCACTCTAGAGGGTTTAAAAGATGAATTGGAGAAGGAAATGTGGGATATGTGTAGCTGTGGTGCCCCCCCCAGCTAAAAAAGATGAAAACATGATTTAAGCTTAAATTAGAATAAATAATTTAAAAATTAAGATTTCAATGATCTCAACACGAGAGGTGGGAGACGGTGGGGCTGAGGAGAGAAGAGGGTATTAGATAGAAATAAAACTTCAAGGAAAATTACGTCTGATATTTGTGCTAACCTAAGGGTAAACAGTTGAAGAACTTAGAGAAAATGCATTAAAACATTAGGGGGAAAGAATGAAAAACTTGCTCATTCAACGAAATGTAAAACAAAGAAGAAAAAAATCCCAAGAAAGCATGAACAAAATTTAGAACAAGATGGTAAATAAGTCAAAATATGACTAGTCCCACGAAGTATGGATGAGTTACCTTGAACAATTAAAAGATAGACTGAATTAAAAAGACAAAGATTTATTAATAGGAGGCAATAATAACAAGATTAAAATAATGATACCTTAAGATACTAAGAAAATATTAATAGGAGGGAAATGAGAATCACAATACTATCAGATAAAAAAAACTGAATCAAGGTCCAAAATAGTAATAGGAACAAAGATAAATATTTCATTTTGATAGAAGATGTCATCTAAAAAAAGAAAATAAATTAGTTAATAGCATAATTTCTAAAGACAAGGAGGTATACAAAAAAGAAAAATTTAAAATCTATTTTAATATACCTTTTCTAATAATTTAAGTAAACAAAAAAGGCATTTTTCTTAAACATTGGTCTGTCTACTCATGTGCCAATATCAGTGTTTTAATTATAGAGGCTTTATTGCTTTAACTTTACAATGTCTCTTATTTATTCTTTATATCTTTTTTTTTTTTTTGTATTTTTTCTGAAGCTGGAAACGGGAGAGACAGCCAGACAGACTCCCGCATGCGCCCAACCGGGATCCACCCGGCACGCCCACCAGGGGCGACGCTCTGCCGCGACCAGAGCCACTCTGGCGCCCGGGGCAGAGGCCAGGAGCCATCCCCAGCGCCCGGGCCATCTTTGCTCCAATGGAGCCTTGGCTGCGGGAGGGGAAGAGAGAGACAGAGAGGAAGGAGGGAGGGGCGGTGGAGAAGCAAATGGGTGTCTTTCCTATGTGCCCTGGCCGGGAATCGAACCCGGGTCCCCCGCACGCCAGGCCAACGCTCTACTGCTAAGCCAACCGGCCAGGGCCTCTTATTTATTCTTGTTTGTTTATCTTTATATATGAACTTGAGAATCATTTTGTCTTGTTTTACTGTTTTAAAATGTTTCTTCTTTTTAATTTTTCCTTGTGATATTCAGGAAAGTCTGTATTTTCTTGTTGTTGTTCGAGATATTGCTTTTATACCGTAGCCTTTTTTTCTTACTTAGGTTTTTATCATATAAAAAATATCTTTTGACTCTCATCTATGATGTAGGTAATAGTCAATGGACTTATCCTACCTTCTCATTTCTTTCTAGTATGTTCTCCCACTTTTCAGTGTTATTTCTGCTTTGGCACTACATCTGTGCAACGACCACCAGGTAGAAGAACATAACGTCATCCTCACCCCGACCCCTCTTTGTGCCTTCTCTCAATCATTACTCTCTTCATCCTCTTAAAATACGACCAGTGTATGTGGACAGGCAGCACTATCTTTAGTTTTGCCTATTTTTTAAACTTTATATTCACAGAATCGTTGAGTGCGTATTTTTCTGCATTTGGCTTTTCTTGTTTAATACAGTGAAATTCATCCCTTTTCCTGGCTGGGGTTTTAGCTCATGGCTGCCGTTGCTGCTCCGCCCGCGCGTGTCTCTCGGGGCCCACAAGCACACATTTCTGTTGGGTGTATAACTGGGGGGAAATTACTGGCCACAGGGTATATGTACAACTTTAATAATTTTTTTTTGATTAATGAAAACTTTTAATATTCTGTAGCCAGGAATAGTAATTAATAGTAATCTCTACTATTAATGTTAACACTTAGCCTGTTTCATTGAACGTTGCAATTCATTTAGAGTTGATATGCTGTGTACGGTGCGAGGCACAGGAGTCACAATTGATTTTGCCTGCGTGGGGACCCCGCTGACTCAGCACAGGGGACTGAAAACACCAGCCACTCCTCCTGCACTGCCCTGAGCAGCCCTTCTCAGAACAGCCCCGCGTGGTGCATGCCTACGTGGAATCCCGAGTGGTGCACGGGTACACAGATGTGGGTCCAGATACTCGTTGGGCCCCTTGTTCTGGCCCCTCCTCTGCCCAAACCAAACTTAGTTATTGAATGATAACTCCTCCTGTCTGACAGACGCTTTCTCTATCTTCAAGAGTGTTTTGGCTATTCCATCACTTCTGCTATTTGATATATTTGGAATTTATATAAAAAATGGTTAGTTTTTTGAAAAAAAAAAAAAGAAAATAAAAAGAAGCCTCCTGAGATTTTATTGAGATTGTAGCGATCAATTTTGAGAGAACTGACATCTTTACGATATTAGTCTTCCAAATGGCAAATAACGTCTCTCTCACCATTTGCTTAGGCCAGGGGTCCCAAACTATGGCCCACGGGCCTCATGTGGCCCCCTGAGGCCATTTATCTGGACCCCGCCGCACTTCTGGAAGGGGCACCTCTTTCATTGGTGGTCAGTGAGAGGAGCATAGTTCCCATTGAAATACTGGTCAGTTTGTGGATTTAAATTTACTTGTTCTTTATTTTAAATATTGTATTTGTTCCCATTTTGTTTTTTTACTTTAAAATAAGATATGTGCAGTGTGCATAGGGATTTGTTCATAGTTTTTTTTTATAGTCTGGCCCTCCAACGGTCTGAGGGACAGTGAACTGGCCCCCTGTGTAAAAAGGTTGGGGACCCCTGGCTTAGGCCTTCTTAATTTCTCTGTGTTATAGTTGATCTTTTTCTAGGTAGAGGCTGGCCCAGCATTCATTTCTAATAGATATTTGAGGCTCTTTGATCCTTTAAAAAATCATATATTTTTAAAACTTCCACTTTCAAACTATATGTTGCTAGTATATTAAAAAAGTATTTGATTTTTTTTAATGTTGACCTGTAGTCATCAATCTTGGTAAATTCACTTTTTAATTCTTATAATATGTGTCAGTTTTCCTGTGAATGATAATTTTATCTTCTTTCTATTTTGAGTCTTGGAACTTTTAGTGAATGAATGATTGAATAAATGAATAGATGAATGAATGAACCAAGTGCCTCATTGCGCCTGCTGGGCTCTGTGGTTCAATTTGAATGGAGGCAGTGATGGTGGGCATGTTTGTTCTGTTTTCCAGCATGAAGAGAAGCCTCTCTCTCTATTTCTTTCTATCTGTAAGTACTGTTGACGGACTTGTAGGATGAGCAAAGTTCTTGGCTTGATATGTGAAGATGCCAATCTTCCTCCCATTAATGTATCAGTTCCTAAAGGTCCCAATTGAAGTCCCCAGATGATGTTTCATAGGCCTGAAGAAACGGGTTGGAAAATTGATCTGAAAGAGAATGACTATATGCAAGAATTGCCAAGGAATTTTTGGAGAGCAAAAACAGAGGATTTGGGCTAGATATTAAAACACATTTGTCTCAGGTCAGCTCCCCAAGAAGCCGAGCTGAAGACTGGGATCCCTGTTTAGGATGGGGTAAGGGGAACATGTTAATCAGTCACGTGACCTCAGCTAGGGATAGGAGTCAGTCTGATCCTGTGGGGAAGTTTTGGATGACAAGTTGCACTTGCAAAATGAGTCCTATTTTGATGCAAGGAGACTGTCCTTATGCTGGTGAGTCACTCCTGAGGTGTGCCCTGACGGGGGTGGGGTGCTGTGTACGTCCCTGGTAGGTGGTTCCCATCTAGCTGAGAGTCATTCAACAGACAGACGGGCAGCTGTGACTTGTCAACCAAACCGGTAACTGGGGAATTGAAACACCGGCTGGTGTGAGGAAAGGTGCACGGGACCCCAGTAGCACTTACTGCAACATTATAGGTTTGGAGGTGAAAGCTGTCACCTGTCAGTGTCAGTCACAGACGTGCAGAGGTTGTGTCAAACCTGGGAATAAGGTGGGGAGCTCATTAGTACTCTGATTCAGGGCTTAATTATTTTCTGTCCTCACTCAAGCACAGAAACCATTTTTATAGTTTCTAATCATTGATATGGATTGACATGCTGCCCCGAAGTGATGACCAGCCTCCACACCCCTGGTCCAGGCTATACTGCTTCTTTAATGACCTTGTAGAGCCTGTAGGATTGACCCTGGATTGTCAGGAGAAACTGGAAGTTGGAAGTGGAATTTCCTGTTGAGATTTTTATTCTTTCTTTTTTTTGTCAAGTGTCATTTTCCTGAAATCAATAGCTGGTTGGATGTTTATGAATTATTATTATCTCTTAGCCCAATATCTGGTACATAGCAGACTCAATTAAGTTTTTTTTGAATGAATTAAACTGATAGATTTCATAATTGAAGAACAGAATACTTGAGAACAAGAGATGGTGGGGTGTGTGTGTGTGTGTGTGTGTGCATGTGTAGCTGACAGCCCAAACTTTTCTCATGACCTTTTCTCACTACTTTACTAGAAAGATAGTTTTCTCTTATTTTCTTTCTCGCATCTGGCATCGCCCACCTGATGTAACTACAAAGTTAACCTAATTACAGAGTCTGAGCCAGTCAGGCCAGTAAATGAACCATGCGCTAATTCAGAGCTTCCTGTAGCTCTGAACCAGTGGTTCCCAACCTTGGCTGTGCATTAAGTCACCTCGAGTGATAAAAATTTTTATGTCTGGTTCCCACCCCAGAGATGCTGACTGTTGCGTGGGATGTGGCTTGAGCATAGGCGTTTTTATTATTATTATTTTTTTAAATTTCAGTTCCCCAGGAAATTTTAATGTGCACCAAAGGTGGAGAATGAATTCTTCTCAGACGACCTCTCACATCATCATTAGGGTGGAAGACCCTCTCCAGGTCTCCCCTCACCTTGGGTCGTAATCCGTTTAACTTGGCCATTTTAAAGTTGCCGTTGGTCCTGGAGGGAGCTCTTGCTTTTTGTCTCATTTTGTTTCTTGGTTAATTTAGATCTCTTTACACTTAGACCCTCCCCCCCCAAAGAATTTCTAAGGGAATTTGGAGAAGTTAGAAATTGCAGCTCTCTTCCGCTGTGCCTAATATGTATACTATATGAACTACGATAGTTAATTCACTGTACACTTGCTGAAAATTCAAGTGCACAACGTTGTGAACACGCATGAGTGAAGTAGGAAATTCAATCCTCAATTTTGTCTTAAACCTTGCACGCTAAGTTTATGAGGGAAATCATCATTGAGAAACCAAAGGTTGTTTCACTGGAAATGCAAAAACGATAATGACTAGGGAGAGGCAGAGAGACAGATATAAATTGAAGATCTCAATTACTCATTTTACACACGCTTCCCAGCTCCATGCTCAGTCACCACCATCTCTTTAAAAGCCGGGTGAGTTCTTCCCTCAGCTGCAGCTGAAGACTTTTTGTTGTTTCGAGAATGGTTGTTACTTTAAGAGAAGAACTTTAATTGTGCATACCTTTCCTTGGGGTGGTTTTATTTAATTCTGTGCCTGCACGGCCACGATGCTGCCTCTTCTTCATATTGGGTGACAGTAAGTTAATTCATTGTATTTCTGGGTTAACCTGCAAAGCAATCCCTGCAACGCAATGCCTGCATAGAAACCCGGGGTGAAATGGAAATTTTAACAGCAGACATCAGATGCCTTGGTAGGAATAAGCCCTTGATTGCAAAGACCCCTCCCTCAAAGTATGTAGACTGTTAAAAAAAATTATTCTGCCTGATTCTCATTCTTGATTTAGGATTTTTTCCTTAAAGCCTTTATTGACTAATTATAACATAGCTGGAGACCAAGAAAATAGAAAATGTATTTTATTTATATTTGGTAAATATTAATTGCTCTTGTTTTTTTTTTGTGTGTGTGTGTGTGAGATAATGAAAGTAGTATGAACCCACTGTACAAACTTGAAACGATATAGAAAATTATAAACAGGGAAACCCTTTTAGTACCACTCGATAATCTATGGCTAGAGATATGTCATTGCTGTTGAGGAAAAATTGAGTCAAGTTTCTATGCAGTTAGGGGCTGGGGTTTAAGAGAATTAATTTATCCTACCATTCTTGGCCCTGGATTTTGAATCAATTGAGAAAGAAAGCAGTGATGGAAGGAGACTTGACTTGGGGTGGTGAACACACAATACTGTATACAGATGGTGTATTATAGAATTATATACCTGAAATTTGTATCATTTTATTAATCAATGTCACCCCAATAAATTCAGTAAAAAATATTATTTGATTAAAAAAAATAAAGAAAGAAAATACCAGAGAAGTATGGATACACTCTTGGCTTTATTTTACGAAGGCGGAGACAGGAGGACACTCCTTGGACCTAAGGCTCATGGGCTTCCTCTGCCTTCCCTATGCCTGGTCGTGGGGCTAGGCTCTGGACAAGCCGGACATGGAGGGCAAGGAGGGGCCTCCCTGGGGGAGCTTGGCTCAGGAGGAGGCGGCGGGCGGGCAGATGCAGGCAGGTCCAGACAGAGAGCGAGAGTCACAACACGTAAGGCAGCCACCTCGCTCCCCGGGGGAAATGAGAACTGAGGAGCCCTGGACGGTGCCAGCTGACTCATGTCTTCTGTCACCGGAAGGCCAGAGAAGGGCGAGAAGCAGGCTGCAGGGACCTTTCACTCAGCAGGCAAAAAGATCCCTCAATTTTTTTTTTTAAGAAAACACTTTTATAAAGTATAATTGACATGCACAAAGCTCATATGTTTCACGTTTACAACTTCATGAGTTTGGAGATAACTACATACCCTTTAACTAATCACCATGATCAAAGCTATGGACAAGTCCATCACCTCCTAAAGCAGGGGTTGGAAAACTTTTTGGCTGAGAGAGCCATGAATGCCACATATTTTAAAATGTAATTCTGCGAGAGCCATACAACGACCCGTGTACACTACACATTATCCAATAGAAATTTGGTGTTGTCCCGGAGGACAGCTGTGATTGGCTCCAGCTACCCACAACCATGAACATGAGCGGTAGGAAATGAATAGATTTTAATACATGAGAATGTTTTATATTTTTAACGTTACTATTTTTTTTTATTAAAGATTTGTCTGTGAGCCAGATGCAGCCATCAAAAGAGCCACTTCTGGCTCGCGAGCCATAGGTTCGCAACCCCTGTCCTAAAGGGTCAGTGGCCCTATCGTTGGAGGAGGTGCTGTCTGAAATACTCTCTTAGAAGTCTGCAGCTCAAATCCAAGCCTATCTCAATATCTGAATTTAATTTGTTCATTGACATATTTCAAAACTTCTCTATTCTGGATGAATGCAGGAAGGGTCCCCACGACCTAAAGCAATTCAAACAAGTGAAATGTGCTCGTTTGGTATTACCTCTTTTTTAAATGTTATTTTCCTTAAAAACCTTTTTTTAAAATTATTAATTGGTTTGAGAGAGAGAAAGAAAGAGAATGAGAAACACTGATTTGTTGTTTGAGTTATTTATGCATTTGTTGGTTGCTTTTTGGATGTGTCCTGACCGGGCATTGAACCTGCAAACTTGCTGTATCGGGACGACACTCTAACCAACTGAGCTACCTGGCCAGGGCTAAATTTAATTTTTTAATTCCAGCTCACATTCAGTATTCTTTTGTCTTGGATTTGACTCTTGTTGCTGTTCTAGATCTCACTAGCATCACCATGGAGCGGCTTGGCACAGTGACCGCTCAGTTTGGGTTTGATCTTTTCAAAGAGCTGAGCAAAGCACACAGTGGCAACATCTTATTTTCCCCTGTGAGCATCTCAACAGCCATCGGCATGCTCCTCCTGGGGGCCCGCGGCGCCACGGCCACCCAGCTGCAGCAGGTAGGTGCGGTGGGCTCCCACGGCTTCTCAGGCACTAGCTCTTTTCTGGGATGAGCCATCTGCTCCCCGATGGTTGAAATTCCTTTGGGTGAGGGCTGGGTGAGTGGCCCTGTCCAAAGCCTTCAACCTCATAACTACAGACAGAACTGAAGAAGCATATTTCCTGGGAGAATTTGCATAATCCCTGCTAGGGTGTAAATGACACATCCCAGGTAAACACATGCATGGGTGAACCAGCCTGGGCTCCTCTGAAGACACCCAGACTTTTCCATGGTTTTGCAAAAAGATAAATGCTACCCATGTGCCACTGAGGTGCCTTTAGCAAACGTCCCTTTCCCCTGACTGGTTCTGAGAGGTTTTCTCTGCTCTGACCCCCGCTGTGATATTTTCTCTCCCTTCCAGGTATTTTCCTCCAAAAAAGACACAGGAAGCTCAAGAGTCAACGCTGAAGGAGAAGAGGTGGGCAACATGTCTTACGTTTGCTAAGTAAGGTGGCTTTGTAGACGTGGGCACACTGGGGGATGTGTGGAAGAGGTAATGCTTCATCCTTAGTTTTGAGCAGTTATTTCAGTAATAATCACAGCAGTGAGATACTGTGACTAGGGTTACACTATTATAGTAAACCCTTAGAGTTAAGGAGGAATCTTAACTTGAATGCATACTAACCACTATGATAGATACTGGTAACGCCTGTAGCAGAATGGATGGGTTTGGAGTTTAACAGATTTGGGTGCAAGTCCTGGCCTAGTCAGTTAATAGCTGTGCTACTTTGGGCAAGTTACTCATCTTCTTTGGGCCTTTGTAAAGTGTCCAGGAGAGTAGAACATGCTGGTGACCTACCCAGTGGTAGTCACGGTAGTAGTTGGTGATATTGTTACTACATGGTGTTTTTATTTTTAAGTCTCCCCATTCTTTGCTCTGAGGTTTTATTTTAAAATAACATTAGCACAGGACTAATGACATTGTAATGTTTTTTGTGCAGAGGGGAGAGTGTGGGAGCGAGGTTAAGTCTGTAGGTTGCGGTTGGTGTTGGGAGATGGTTAGAGCTCTTAGGAAGGGCACATCTGCGTGGACAGTAGTCACAGCTCTGTCCCAGACCCTGATTCCCCTCATAAAATCAGGTCAAGTCACCCAGCAATGTGGGCTGCTCGTCTGAAACAGCAGGCTGTCTGGGCTCCTCAGGGCCTATGAGAGATCCAGACTTCCTTCCTGGTCCCGTATGACAGAGTTGGGTGAGGTAGCTGCTCAGCTGTCCACTCGATCAGTGAGCACAGTTGTTCGAGAGCTCTTTTCTTCCAAAATAAAATCTTCGTGGGAGTCAGAATAAAAAGAACACAGACATTAGATATTTTAGGATAGTGTGTGTGGCTTCTACTTCTGGCTCACATTTTATTTCTATGAGATGGTGCTGGTCTATAGTGTATGCCTGGGAGAGGAGTTGTGTGTGTTCCACTTGATCACATACTGTTTCCTGGTTTTCGAGAGGGTGACCCCTGCCATCTGTTCCTCTCATGCCCACTTTGTATCGTTGTAAAGAGATAGTGAGACCTGAGGTCATCCTCAGCCAACCATTTTCATCCATCCACCCTTCCATACACATGTACATGTGGATATTTTTTCTGTGTCTGTTGGTAATCAATGATTTTTTCCTCTGTAACAGAGTGAACTACATTGGTAGAATTTCTCATGATAAATCATGTTTTGCATGTGTGGGGTAATCAAGTTGGTCATGATTTAAAAATAATGATATATTATCAAATTGGATTTGGTTATATTTTGTTAAGTGTTTCAAATTTTTTTATATTATAAACACGATCAATCTGTAATATTCTGCTTTGTCCTGTCCTTTTCTAGTTTCAATATCAAAGTTTACCGACCCATGAGGTAGGGAATGTTTCCTGGTTGTTTTTTTTTATTCTCTGGGAGAGTTTGTAAAAATTCGGAAACACACCTAATACTCTGTTCAGAATTTAGATTTAAAATTGCCTGGGTCTGGTGATTGATTGATTGATTGACTGGTAATTTCTGTTTCTATGAGTGTGACTACTTTAGATACTTCTTCATATGAGTGGAAGCATATAGTATCGCTGTGTGTGTGTGTGTGTGTGTGTGTGTGACTGACTTATTTTATTTATTATAATGTCTTTGAGATTTATCCATGTTAACACATGTAACAGCATTTCCTCCTTTTGGAAGGCTGTGTAATACTCCTTTGTATGGATACACCACTTGTTCTTTATCCATTTATCTGTTGATGGACATTTGGGTTGATTCCACTGCTTGGCTATTGTGAATAATACTGCCATTAACATGATTGTGCAAATATCTCTTTGAGATCTTGCTTTGTATTCTTTTGCATATATTCCCAGGGGTGAGGTTGTTGGTTCCTATGTTAATTATATTTTAAATTTTGAGAAACCTCCGTACTGTTTTCCATAATAGCTGCACTCTTTTAAATTAGCACTAACAAGGCACAAGGCATCTAACTTCTCTACAGCCTTACTTGTTATTTCCCATTCTTTTGATAGCGGCAAAATTCATACTTTCCCTCAATTCTGGAAAATTCTCAGCCACTTAATGTTTTGAGAAATGCACAAGCTCTGTTCTTTCTTGCCTTTTGGAAGGATACTAGAGTTCTTATTTGATCTGGATTTCTCCCTCTGTCATACATATTGTAATCACTTTTTGTCTTTGTGCTGCATGCTGAGAACATTATTCAGGTTTATCTAGCTTACTAATTTAGCAGTGCCTACTTGGCTGTTTAACCCACCTATTGAACTTTTAAATGTCAGTGCTCTTTGAACATATAGAAATTCTGGTTGATTATAAAACCAGTCTGAAACTTGATAGCAGTCTCTTGTTTTTCAACCATGTTTTTAACCTCTTCCCTCAATATACTGTTTTTTAAGTGTGATATCTGATAATTTCAACATCTAAAGTCCTTGAGAGTCTAATAATGGCTGTTTGCTATTTTTTTTCATCTGATTCTTCAAGTGGGACTTATTTTCTCATGATGTGTAGTTTTGGAATATGAGCTAATATTTGGTCTATAATTTATGGTAGTCTGGTGAAACCTGAGAGGTAGTTACCCTTCTAATACAGGAAATATTTTCTGAAATAAGATCCTGGGATATTATCGACCCAGGGTCACTTTAAGTGAGTTCCTTGGTTTGGGGTTTCCCAGTCCACAACGGTGCTATAATTTCAGACTCCAAACGTGTTTGATAGGCAGCTTTTATTCCCTTTCTCCATTTTCAGGTCAACTTAGTCACAACTGGCCTGACAGAGAAATTCTCCCACTGCATCCTTCTCTTTGAAGCTCACATCACAGAGCAGTCCACATGAGCAGTCATGGAATGGCCGTTAGACATCTAAAGTCTCATAGTAACAAGGAGGGAGCCACGGTTTGAATTCAGCCTCAGATAGGTTGTGAGAGCAGCATACTTTTACATTTTCCATTTGAATGTCTTCAACTGTTTAAGTTATTCACAAAAATTAACTGAGTGCCCTTAATCTTCCAGATACTACTCTGGGCATTGAGAAACTGCAGTGAAATAAAAAGGTGAAACAAACGAACAAACAAGCAGCCATGGGTATTGGGGAAGAAAGCCTTTCTGTTGGTGGTGCTGTCAGGGATAAGCTTTCTCTGCCTTGTGTCCCACTGCATGGAAGTAGCCAGACACCACCTGGCGGGGGTGGGGGGCAGTGTTTCTTTCTGCTTTAGGGCTGTGAGCGGTGTCTGCTGGCCCTGCTGTGGAGCCTCACTCCTCAGCCCTCAATCAGAAAACACGTCTGGAAAAGTTTTATTCCCTCCTTACCTCCCCAGAGGTAAAGGGGGAAAATCTCGCTTCAGCCCAGTGTAGAGCTCTGACCAATGAATGGCTACTTAGACCCTCGGGAGTCACTTTTCGTACCCACTGTCCGGACCAAATACTGCCACCTTAAAATGGATCAGAATCACCTGAGGAATCATCTATTTTCTCATGTGCTCAGTCCTGGGGGCGCTAAGAACAAGCCTCTGAGACATTGAGTGGGCAATCTGAGATGACAGAATGCCACCTGGGCCAGAAGAGCAAGATCTGCTGCAGTGTTGGGCTGAGGAGCGGGCTTCTTTGTGGAGCTGAGATCCGCTGTGACTTAGGTCATCATATAATTTGTGTAAGAGCCACCTGGCATGCAGGGGCCTCACCAGTCTCACGGGCCACCCTCAAGGCCGCCAAGCCGAGGACAAGTCCCTGCAACTGTGTCCTCTTGGGGTAGCACTGAGGCTTGCTTTTGCTAAGGTAACTCACGAAGTTTTTTTTTTTTTTTTTTTTTAGCTAGAGAGCGCAGAAGAGATACACCACCAACTGCAGATGGTTTTGACTGAAATAAGCAAACTCACTGTTAATTATGAACTGAAACTAGCCAATAGGCTATTTGGAGAAAAGACGTACCTTTTCCTTCAAGTAAGTTTTGCCATGTCCACAGTCTCTGTGAGTTGTGGTTGTGAATGGTCAACGGCCTGGTGGGGATGGTGGGTCCTGGAGGCATGCTGCCTACGTTGACTGCCTGGCTCGGCCCAGATCACTTGGTGTCCCCCTCCCCCCCTAAGTATTTTTCAGACATCTGGGTTCTTTGAGAGCTCCATTTAAATCTTAGCACTTTAAATCTGATTTTTGCTCTAACCTTACTGAACCTGCAAAGAAATGTGCACGGAAGTTCTCAGAGTGACGTGCCAGGTCCTCAGAATCCCTGCTTACAATGTTATTGATCCTGATGTACAGCTAAACTCATTTAGAGGTGTTGGCAGATTGAATTCCAACCTCTTTCTATTCCTTCCCTGTTTCTCCTAAAGAAATACATAGATTATGTTGAAAAATATTACCATGCTTCCCTGGAGCCCGTTGATTTCATAAATGCAGCAGATGAAAGTCAAAAGAAGATTAATTCCTGGGTTGAAAGCCAAACACATGGTAGAGTATGGAAGGGTCGTTCATCATAAAAATGCTTCTTGAGTGCCCGCTGTGAGTGAAGCCCCGTGACTGGCACTGCATGGGGTGCCAGGGTGGGAAGGCTTCGGGAAGGGACTCGGTGTGGGTTTTGCAGGGTTGGAAAGGCAGGCTAGGGCATGAAGGCCGGGGAAGGCACTGCAAATGGTGGACAGGGCTCAGCAAGTGTGGAGAGAGGCAAGGAGAACCAGGGAGCAGACTTGAGAAGCCAACTTTATGGAAACACTTAGTGAAGAATTATTTACACCTGGTTGTAAATCACAGTTTCTTTAAGTGGAAATGTCATAGAGAGGTTTCCTTTTTCTTTATCAAGCAAGAAACATTCAGCTTTCCCTTCAAGACCTGCACTGGTTAGCCCCAGCTGGGCCTGCCTGAGCCCCATCTCCATTTGAGTATCATGTGGTGTGATGACACATTTCAGCCCCTCCACAGCAGAGAACTCAGCAAAGCCCTCACTTCACCCCCCTCCCCTCCCCTCCCCTTCCCTCCCCATTCCCTACAGAGTATGAGCCAAACACACAGGAAATGCACGAGAGGAAAATTAATATGCAAATACACTTTGGGGATGGGTTATAGCTGATACTTTAGTGTTCGAGTTTTAGAGTACATTTTTTTTTTAATTCCAGTTATAAGGGAGACATCTGTTATTTCAGAATGCATTTTTTTTTCTTCATAGTTAGTCCAAAGGAAATAAAATAAAAAAATAGAAAAAAAAAGGCAGGAATAAAAAGTGTCTATCAAAAAGGTTGAAGGTTCAGTTGAAGGCAGTGTGCTTTAGAATGTAGTGTGAAATGGGCTGACCCCAGAGACAAAAACGTCACCTCTTTTTCCAATTAAATACGAAGCCTCTAAATCTCGGGTGGTCACGATATCAAATGCGTAAATATAATAATAGCTAACATTTACTGAGTGCTTAGCGCAGTGAGCGGATAGTAATCTAAGTGCTGTCCACATAGGAAATCATTTACTACTTCCAACAACCCCATGAGGCAGGTTTTATTCCTGCTTTACAGATGTGGAAACTGAGGCACAGAGAGCTAAAATACCTTGTGCCAGAGTCCTTAGCTGTAAGGAGGCAAAACTGGGTGCTCACAGAGGCAATATGATCCCAGAACTTGAACTCTGAACCCTTACACCTCAGTCCAATCAATGGGATAAACAGGCGCTGGGCAGTGAGACCCCTCCTTATGGGCTGGAGGGGCTGACCTGGCTGGGGTTCTCACGACCAGTCAAGTCCACCCGTGTCGAGCCTTCCATGCATAGTCCCTTATAATAACCGAGATGGGACGAACACTTTTGTCGTTGTTTGTTTGCAGAGAAAATCAGGGACCTGTTTCCAGATGCCACTCTAAGCAGCTCCACAAAGCTGGTGCTGGTGAGCCTCGTGCATTTTAAAGGGCAGTGGGACATGGAGTTTGAGAGAGAACGCACAAAGGAGGAGGCATTCTGGCTGGACAAGGTCAGGTCCTGTATCCATGTGACGTGCTTCCCCCTGGGATGAATGTAAATTCTGAGGCCATGTCCCAATGGGTGCGTCAGGTGGACGGCGAATGCCAATGCCCAGGCTCTGCGCGTTCCAGGTTCAGGTTGAGCTCCCGGTTTCAGCGAGCTCGCCTGGTTGTCTTCTGCCTCTTCTGATGTTGGGTGCTCTGTCCCTTTGCTGCAGGACACAAGTAAACCCGTGCTGATGATGATACAGCGCCAGTCTTTCAGCTTCACCCCCCTGAAGGACCTGCCGGCCAGAATTCTGGGCATTCCATATAAAAACAAAGACCTAGGCATGTTCTTGTTGCTGCCCGACGACATTGATGGTCTGGAGAAGGTAAAAAACCTTGCCTCTCCCAGTTCTTGCTTTCACATCTGGAGGCTTCGTGTCCCAGAGCTTGGCTGTTGAAAGAGGAGCTTAACTAAGTGACATCAGGCTTTTGGAGAACAACCAACACTGAAATGTGTGGGAATGAGCCCACATGAGCTCCCAGGGATTGCGGATAGTGGCCCGTGTTCCAAGGAACCGTTGATGATCTAAGCACCCTCTTTCCCGGAAAACTAGCACATGTGCGCACATCCAGCGAATTCTGCATGATATTCAAACTTTCTGAATTTTTTTTAGACCTTCAGTTTTTTAAAAAGTTTTAAGTTTACAACAAAACCGAGAGGAAAGTATAGAGGTTTCCCATTCATGCATAGCCTCCAACATGATCAACATCATTTATCAGAAAAAATGGTACTTTTTTTTAAACCAAGGATGAACCTACATCAACATATACTAATCACTTAGGGTCCACAGTCCCCTTGATCTTCAACCTCTTGATTTAGTCCTATCCACTTTACTGTTGAAATATTGACATGGGCGGTATTCTGTCTATTTGAAATCAAGTAGGCTTCTCTTCAAATTCCTATTCCTCTGTTTAGTAGCATTATGTCCTCTGAAGCTATTTAACTTCCTGAATCTCAATATTTTCCCATCTTTAAGATGGGCTTCATGGTGTTTAATGTGTAGTGTGGTTGTAATGATCAGAGACCATATTCTATCACTGCCTCTGCCTCTATCTTTAGCCCTGACACACATAGACCAGCATCAGGATTATAACAATATAGCACGTATCACATATATTATAATATCAGGTGGATGCTGATTTGTTGCTTTGAAACATAGTTAATAGCCTTCCTTATACATCAGAAAATACTGTGGAACAGTAAAATGGTACTATGTATAAAAGCTTTTAAGAGTATTCCTACCCTGACTCACAAACGCAGTTGTGGAAATTATCCTAGGGAAATAATCTAGAAGGAAAGATTGCCTTTCTGAGTCTAATTAGTCATTTCTGCATTAAATACACTAGGGTTCTTAGATTGAAATTCATCATCATAATTTTATTTTTGTATATTTACAGAATCTATCCTCTACCATAATGTATGATACATATTAGATACTTGTGAAGTGAATGGGTTGAGTAAAATTTATCAATTTAATGAAAATGCCTATCGGTTTGAGTATATTTAGGAGTGATATGCAGTAGTGTAAATACATTTACATTATAACAAGTAAAAGGGACATTTATTGCAATTGCAGATATGTATATTTATATTTAAATATATTAATAAGTATATTATAATGAATATTATATTAAATATTATATTATTTATAATAATATAATATATTGATTATATTTATTATATAACATATAAACATTTTATTTTCTATAAAAATTATATATAATATATATGCAAACAAAGACATTAGGGGAATAGTAAAATATGAAATAATATGTGGTAGATTGATAGAACAAGAAATTACATTTCTCATCTTTAAAAGTTCAGTAAATGCTATCTTGACTTTTCACATATGCGCAGATAATTTAAATAGAGAAGTATAAGACGGGTGCCTGCTTTCTAAAAACAACTGTCTAGAGAAATGGAATTTCTACTTTTGTTACTAAAATGAATGATTTCTGACTGATACAAATCAGTGTTCCACTGGTCCAAACTCTTATTGATAATGGTACCGTTCTCTCCTCCCCTTTTTTGTAATAGATTATAGATCAAGTGACGCCCGAGGATTTAGTAGAGTGGACTGGCCCAGGGAAGATGGAGGCAAGGACGTTGACTTTGCACTTGCCCAGGTTTGAAGTGGAAGGTAGCTATGACCTGGAGGCGGGGCTGGCAGCCATGGGGATGGCGGACGCCTTCAGGGAGCGCAGAGCGGACTACTCGGGAATGTCGTCACG
This sequence comes from Saccopteryx bilineata, assembly GCF_036850765.1. Lineage (NCBI taxonomy): Eukaryota > Metazoa > Chordata > Mammalia > Chiroptera > Emballonuridae > Saccopteryx > Saccopteryx bilineata. Next base: position 9,800,732 of record NC_089500.1, on the reverse strand, counting down.
GCCGGGGCTGTATGCCCAGAACTTCCTGCACAGGTCCTTTCTGGTGGTGACGGAGGAAGGTACCGAGGCTGCGGCTGCCACTGGGGTGGGCTATATGGTCACATCAGCGCCAGGGCATGACACTTTTCACTGTAATCATCCTTTCCTGTTCTTCATCAGACACAATGAGTCGGACAGCGTCCTGTTCTTTGGCAGATTTTCCTCTCCTTAGGTCCGTTGTGGGTTCAGCAGAGAACCGGTGTAGGAGTATCCATACGGCCATGGAAATAGCCCATTCTCTAAAGAAATCAGTTTTTCTTGCTTGCCTTCCAATTTTACCATCAAAATTGCTGATTTAGTGACTGCACCGGGTGTGTTGTATTGATCATTTTTCTTAAAAGTGAAATATGCTTTTGTTTGTGCCACATGTGAAGTGAGTTAAATCAAGGCTCATTAAAGCTATGCTGTTGATTTCTTCTGATAGTAAATTAATAACTTGTAGTACTATTAATTAAAAAAAGTCTCATCAGTAAAGACTATGAAGTAGTGATTTTGGGAGTTCCTCCAGTTCTAATATATTTATATTTTGCAGATTATAAAACAAGTAAAATATAGCAATATATAATACAGGCAAAATAAAACAATAATTTACTCAGTTCATGTGTTACTTTTTTTCCTTCTCAGCAGATAATCTGGCGAACTGCACATAGGGAAGATAATTTATAATTCAGAAACACATGGGCAAAATATTAATTGAAACTCAAAAGGCAAAACAAAGTGAAACAATATACCAAGCAGAGAGGAAGCCCATATTTTCACTCTCTATTCTAACAAAGCATATCATTCACTGTCAATTACACAAGCATCTTGATATTGTGAAATCCACGTGGTCATAAAATAAGATGCGCTCATTTTAGTCCTAGAAGTTGGAGAGTTATGATCCTTGTAGACACCTGTGCAAACACCACCGTACCCAGCATACAGAACATTTTCGTCATTCCCCACCGTTCCCTTGTTCTGTCTTCCTATCAATCGTTCCATATAGCCCCAGCTCAGGCAACTGCTGACTTGCCTTCAATCCCTACAGGGTAGATGTGTCATTTTCAGGGTTTCATTCAAATGGATTTAACAAACTATAGAAATGATCCCTGAAAGTATAGTCTTTCAAATGGATTTAGGTCGTATGTTCTTTTTGTCTTTCTAGTTTTTTGTGTGTTTTTTTGCTGAGCACTGAGATGAGTAGTTCGTTACTTCCTATCGACAAACAGTACTCTGCTGTATGAATAAACCACATTTTGTTTACTTGTTTACACAATGGGCATTTATGTTGCTTCCAGTGTTTGGCTACTATGCGTATTGCTATGATGCACATTTGTGTGCATAAGTCCTCGTGTGGACATATGTGTTCATTTCTCTTGGGTAGATACCTATGAGTGAAATGGCTGGATCATATGGCATGTACAGTATCTGTTAAATTGATAAGAAAGTGCTAGAATGTTCTCCAAAGTGGTTGTACCATTTCCCACTCTTATGAGCAATGTAAGAGCATTCCAGTTTCTCTGCATCCTCACCAGCGATTGGTGTGGCCAGTGTTCTTCATTATACTCATTCAAGTGGGTGTGAAGGTAACATCTCCCTATGGTTTTAATTTATGCATTTCTCTTATGACTGTGATGTTGAGAATCTTTGATGTGCGTATGGCCATCTGTATATCTTTCTTTGTGAAGTGTCTATTCAATATTTTTTCCCATTTTTATTAAAGTGTTTGTTTCCTTGTTATTGACTTGTAATTGTTTTTAATATTTTCTGAATAAAAGTTCTGTGTCAGCTATATGAAGTTAATTTTGGAGTCATTGATCAGCTCTAAATTTTAATGGAGTCTAATTTGTTCATTCCCCCCCCCCCTTTATGCTTTCTGTTGTTTTCTGTTTTATTTAAGAACTTTTTGCATATCTCAAGTTTGCTAAGACTTTCTTCTGTGTTCTCTTCTAGAACTTTTATGACATTAGCATTTACATTGAGGTTTATTTTCAATGAGTTACTGTGGAAATAAGGTTTGGGCTTCATTGTTTTCCATGTGGTCATTCAGTTGTTTCAGCCTCATTGGTTAAAAAGACTATCCTTACCTTGATGAATTAACCACCCTGGAAACTTTGTGACATATGCATGTGTGATATGTTTCCCCATCCTTTGTTTCTCTACTGATCTATATATGTGTCTATCACATGTCAACATCTCCGCACTCCTGAATATAGTCCTTCCTGAGATTTGATTTGTTTAAGAATATAACTGCTCAGGCTTTCATATGACTCGTGTTGACATGTATGTCTTTTTTCTCTATCTTTTCATTTTAACTTAGATCTGTCCTTATACTTAAAGAGAACTTTTATTTTTTTACTCTTTAAATTAAATTTATTGGGGTAACATTGGTTAATAAGATTATATAAATTTCAAGGGTACAATTTTATGACATATCATCTGTATATTGCATTAAGAATAGACATCATAGAGTGGGACATTGGGACCATCCCACAGAGACAGAATGGACTCCCCGCACCTCCACACAAAGAACTGATTGGACACTAAGACTGATGATACCACATTGGACACTAAGACTGAAGGCAGGAAGAGATGGATTGCTGACATAATGAGGCTTTCCGGGGAAGCAGGACAGGGTCCCTGGCTTCAGAGATCCGGGTGGCCTTTGCTGTGGGATTTGGGCTCCAGTGCAGGGCTCCTGCACTTCCTCAGGACTTGCTTGGTTGGTTTGCACTTCCTGCAGGTGCCAGGGGAGGGAGCTTTGGGGCTTTCTCATGAGCTAGCCCAAAGTGGCTCTCTGGCACACCAAGAACCTCTGTGGTGAAGACTGGGTGTAAACCTCCCCGGTGTCTGAGGCTTGCGGGGGTCCTAGACCCTGGTTCTCCTCACACTGGGCTTTCAGCACTTGTCTTAGGCCCCAGGCGAGTCAGTGCTGGCCTTCTGTCTGGTCTTGGAGACACCTGTGTTTCCTCAGTTTTCAGGCTTTCTGATGGCCTTAAGAATTTGTGTATTATCCAGAAACTTCCTTTTTTTTTTCCCTGTTGGGGTGGAGTAGCACTTGTGGCAGCTTTCCCCATCACAGCAGAAGCTGGAAGGCTGTGCTTCTGGGGCAGGTGACGCCTGTGGTCTGGGCTCCTGAGCCTTGAAGGGCCTGGAAGACTCCCTGCTGCTGACCGGAGTGCCGGCCTGTGCCTCTTACCTCCTGGAGCAGTTATGCTCTCTCCTGTATTCAGGAAGAGGCTCTCCCCTGTGTGGATGCAGCCAGCTGACCTGGGGGCTCCACGGGCCATCTCCAGAGGATCAGAAGAGCAGATGATTAATAAATAGGAAAGTGCCCTGTCCTGCAGAGACGTTGGAAGAAGTCACCCGATAATCTCCCATCATGAGCAGGGCCCTGACTCGGATATTTCCAGGCTGTCAAGGGAGGGCAGACGTTGCTCCTGAGCCTGCAGTGCAAGTTGCTTTAGCTCATAACAGTCCCACATACTGCAGAGACACATCTTGGGGTGACTAGCTCTGAACCCCCACACAGCCTTATATGAACTATGAGACCTTGAGTTATGCCTGCCTCCTAACTTTACAGAGCTATTTTTTTTCTTTTTCTCCTCCCCCGCCCCTCTTCTCTACCTTTGCCTGCCCCCTTCTTCTTCTTGCTTATTAGGATTTGAGGTCTATAGAGCAGAGGAAAGAGACTGGTGCACAGGGCCTTTCTCATGCTGGGAATATCACTTTAATTTTTTCTTTTCCTTCATTGACCAAGCCGGTTTCTCACGTACAACTTGATCTGTGAACTCAGCAACGGGAAGGAGTTCCCAGGGATAAGATAGACAGAATTTATGGTACGATTCCTGTTATGAATCAGTACACTGACATCCAGAATTTGAAAAATGCAAATCAGATATTTCTGAGTTTGAGACATTTTCTGCCCCTCCCAAACTATCCCACCAAATGCAGTCCTCCCAGAGCGCTTGGGGGAGACGATGCTTTCTCTCTCCACGACTCACTGTAGTCACCTTTGCACCCTCAGCATCTGGACCCATCTCTGAAAATGCAAGTGCCAAAAAGTCTGACTAGTTTAAGGTTCTTGCACACATCTTGGAGACAACATTCTATCCACCAACTTATTGGGGGAACAAAGAAATAGCATCTAGTGACTAATTTTCAATGAAGAATATGACAGTGAAAACTTGAATGCCCACAAAATCTGTTAGGCATGAATTTCAGTGCAGTCAGTACTGAGCCCGTTGATGGCCAAGGACAAGCATATCTGGGAGTGGGCACCCCCAGGCAGCCAGTGTTTTTTGGGGGTAACAGATCAATGTCTGAGTGGCAATGGGACATGTAACATTAAGTTTACCAACCCATGCAGGGAAGGAAGCAAAGTGCAGCCCGACAGGTCTGGGGTCAGGAAAAGCTGGAGTGTTTACCTTGACTCTGCCCTGACCTCTGACCTCACTGGGATCTCCAGGATGGCCGTGAGTTTCTTTGGAATTTCGTTTTTATATTGCTTAAATGAAGAGAATTGTATAAATGATCTCTAATATCATTTCTAAAATGTTATACTGGTAACTACTCCTTAGGAAATGGTCCACTATCTAATTATAATGGAGAATAATTAATCCAGGCTTACAGAGGGCATTAAGGTCAGCCACTTTAGCAACCAAAACACATTTCGTTCATGTCCACTTCCAAAGCCTCCTTCTGTGTGCCAATTCTAGAGTCAGAATAACTGGACACAGTGTGGGCTTTGGAAGTAGATACATGGCCTTGGGCAGTCAAGTTCACTTTTCTGAGCTTCAGTTTCTTTGTCTTAAAAATTGGTTTTTTAAGAGTTTCTACTTTATTGAGCTCTTGTGCAGATAAATAGAATACATGCTTATTAAAGAAACTGGAATGTGGTATGCATCCAATTAATGTTGGCTGCCATTTTCTTTACCATTATCTTTCTACCCTTACTATCGCTGCCACCACCACTACCACCACCACCATCATCATTACCAACAGTGACAGTAACATCCCCTAACTTTGCATGGAAACCAAATCATGACCATCCTGTTCTTAGCCACCACACTGGACTCTAAGCTGTTACTTCATCAGTTCTAAAATGTTAGTGGTTTCCAGGGTAGAGAGGTATTTTTCTCACTGTTTGAAATTTCCACATCAGTATTTGGAAGCAAGTTTTCCAGGAAGCTATAAGCCAATGTGTCTCTTAAGCCCATCAAAGGTGCTTAAAAGTTCTGACTCACTAAGCTTATTTCAACTAATTCTTGGGTTTTGAAAATATTTACTTCTGATCCTCTATTTCTTAAGCATTCTGCAGCTCCAAGCAAATTTTACCTGTCGCCACACCCAAAATCTTTCACTGTGGGGCTGTGTGGGCAGAATAACTGATCCTAAAATTAGCATCCTTTCCACGCTTGCCTCTGAGGGGCAGCAGAAGGTCCCAGGACCTCCGAACACTGTGACTGCTACATCTGTGCAGCTGTGTATTTGGAGGGCGAGGTCTTGGGGTGGAAAGGATGACCTTCCCAGCACTACCCCTTGTGCAATCCAGGGTGTGCTCTGAGCAGCAGGAGACAGTGTTGTGAGGAGCTTCATCACAGAGCACCAGGGTCCGCTGCAGTCCCTGCCTTGACATTGCCTTCAAGGTCATTGGTGTGCAACCCCCGGAATAAATATAAATGCAGAATGTGCTCTATTTCTCAGGTGCAATTAACTAGAGGTGAACTTCACTTTAGTCTGATCATTACCAAAAAAAAAAAAAAAAAAAAAAAAAAAATTCAAGCTTTGCTTCTTAAAAAATTGTTAGAAGTAAAATATAGGTTTTAAAAAAAAGTCCTTTTTAGGAAGAAAGCAAGTACATTCTTAGTTTCAAACGAAACGTGAATCATCTTAGCTAGTATTTTGGAGAATGAGTGTTTCTGGTTTCCACCCATTAGGGCAGATAGTTATCAGGAACAGAAACAATACAGCCTTAGAGGTTAAGGTTCTAGAAGGCAAGGGTGTGGCCCTGGGTTTCTGTACCCTGAGACGGCTCTGCTCTCTGGGGAATAGCATGCATAACCACAGTGAGGCGGGTAGTACATTCTTGGATTTTTGTAATGTCTTTTATAATAGAAATATAAATGAGCTCTTGTAGAAGAAATGATAGGCTCTGAGTGACTTAAAGAGAATGACTCAATCATTCATTCATTTGTCACACAGCAGCTGGCTGACCCTCTGTGTGTGCTCTAGGTTATTTATATAAAATATAAATAACTCTGACAGAGCCCCGTTCTGATGGGGCCAACAAGATTATACATTGAGGGTTTTCTCCAGAAGAGAACAATATGGCTTCATAAGGGACGAAGGGACGTATCCTTTTGTTTACACAACATAGCTAGTTTGTGAGGCTTGGTTTTCATCTTTGACTAAGGAAAAGCAGCAAACAATATGAATAAGGCACCATTTTATTGACAAAGTAGTTCATAAAATAAAAAAAATTTAGACATGTAAGGGTCCCAGGTATCGCCTACTTTTAAATAAATGTAGGTGTGAGGTTAATAAATTTGAATAGCAGATAGAAATTTTGAAAAAGCAGATGCGATACTTCAAGTTTAGAAGATACAGTGATGAAATACCCTTTTACCTTATCTTGAACACTTTGTCCCAATGGTGGAATCATCACAGGGAAACAAAGTACATTTACGAGTGTTTGTAGAAAGAGAGAGATAGACAAACATGCTGTTGCAACCGTTACACTCTCAGGGCCGACTATGGGATTGGAAAAGAAAACTAAAGAAAACCTATTTCCCTCAATCACTGTACTGGAACAAGGCTGGGAATGTTCCCCTGAAGCAGGGGCATGCTAATGGCCTCTAAGGGGAGGAGATTCTGCCAGGGAAGAGGATGCTGTTGGTCTTGTGCTTGATGAAGAACAGGAACGGGTGATTGCAATTGAACATTTCATAGCGGGGTGCCGACAGTACAGTCATTCCCACGCCGGCCGGTAGCAGCTGCAGCCTCTGTGCCCTCCTCTCCTCAACAAAGGACACGTTTAGGACTTGAGACAGGAAGAGACCTCGGCTGCCTGTCATGCCCGAGAAGTCAGCATCCTGTGGACTGAAGGCATCCACCATCCCCAGGTCTGTCATCGTGGACCTCTTTCACTTTGAACCGAGGTAGGTACAAATGCACGTGTCTTGTGCATATTCTGTGAGCTCGACCACGCTATTAACTTCTCAGCGGTGAGTTTATCTTCCAGCTGTAGCAATGGAAAAAAATAACAAATGATGTGATTCTCAGCGGACACTGAACTCAATTTAACATTGGATTGAAATATTACAGCAAATGTGAATACTGGAGATGCAGTTTTATATATACATATATATACATATATATACATGTATATATATATATATGGTCTACCGGAAAGTTCTGTCCGTTTTTGGAATAAAACAAAACACAAATTTTTCTTACAGTCAATAAACTTTATTAAATAATATAATCGCCATTATTATTAATGATTTCTTGCCAGCGTGAGGGCAATTTGTATATCCCATTTTTGAAAAATGTTTTATCTTTTGATGCGAAAAATTGAACCAGTGCTTGTTTGATATCTTCTTCATTTTTGAATTTTTTGCCCTTCAAAAAATTTTGTAAGGACAAAAACAAGTGATAGTCAGTATTATTCCTTCACCAAACACTTTCAATAAATTTCTACATGCTTCTGTAGCATTTCTTCCTTGTTGAAATTCATAAAAATTACAGTGGCATAAATGAACTTTATCACTACTTAGTGTACCCAAGTAGTCTTGGGTACACTATTGCTTCACACATAAGACTAACGTGAATCAACTTTGTTTTAGTTAATTTGCTATGTCAGTATGTATACATAAGTGATAAAAATAGAGAGGCACACATGTGCCAAATAAACATGTGCTTACGTGTCAAAACTTGTTGTGATAGAAACAGACAGAATTTTTCCAGTAGACCTTATATATATATGTATAAAAAACTAATCTTCTGTATTATATATAAAACAACAGGATCATTAAATAAAATTATTTTGTAAAAGATAAACTATGTATATCCTTTTCTTTCTTTTCTTTTCTTTTTTAGCAAAGAAGAGAGAGAGAGAGAGATGGAAAGAGAGACAAGAAAGGAGAGAGATGAGAAGCATCAATTTGTAGTTGTGGCATTTTAGTTGTTCATTGATTGCGTTCTCATATGTGCCTTGACCAAGGGGCTCCAGCTGAGCCAGTGACCCCTTACTCAAGCCAGCAACTTTGGGCTTCAAGCCAGTAACCTTTGGGCTCAAGCCAGAGACCTTTGGACTCAAGCCAGTCACCATGCTGTCATGTCTATGGTCCCATGCTCAAGCCGGTGACCCTCATGCTCAAGCTAGTGAACCTGCACTCAACCCGGTGACCTTGGGTTTCGAACCTGGGTCCCCAGCATCCCAGGCAGATGCTCTATCCACTGCGCCACTACCTGGTCAGGCTACATCTCCATTTCTTAACTGCCTGTCCACTGCATGTTTCAATTTTAAACTCTTTACTAGTTAGTGTCCTTTTGTACATAATTATTTTTACAATTTATAACATACAACTTGTTTTTATTTATTTTTTGTTGCTTGACCTATTTGTAAACATTTCCCATATAGCTGTATATTTCTTTAATCACATTTAAATTGTTACATAATACTACCCATTAACTTGATAGTCAATGTCTATATCTTTACGTAATTAACCTTTTCTGAGCATTTCCTGTATGCCAGTCCCTAAGCTAAACTATCAGCAACATAAAGCTGCACCATTGTTCCCTGTTTTGCATTTTTCATTATTTTTAGCCACTTTGGTCTAAAAGCTTTCTCCTTGTTTAGACTTACTAGCGTAAGGTAAATCCCCGGATGGGGTTCCTGATGTCGTTGATAAGGAGGACTGCTGAGTGGGGGGCCGCAGATCACAATGGCCGTTCACATAAACTCACCACACCTTCCCAGAGGCAGCACAGTGCATATGCCGAGTGTGGCAAGCTCACTACAACTTCGGCAGCCTCAGTGGCCATTGCAGTAGTTGCAGATGGCCATTTTTGGAATGTCCTCAACATGCCAGATAGTATTATTGATATTTTTACACTCTATCTTTTAATCATTACAATAATGTTAAGAAGAAAAATCATTGTTTTCTTTTTACTTTTTTTTCTCACAGGAATGAGATGTCAAATGACTTTGAGCTCCTAGGGATAGGCTATTTCTAAAATGAAAAGTGACCATCATGATACATCTCTGTCTACGACCCACAACCCCACTGGGATTCCGTATGCAAAATGGCGCCCATGGGTGCTTTCATTTGCTTGCTTTTGTTTCTAGGTGACCTCGCATATATTTTCCATGTGTCACCTCCATCAAAGTCTTAGTTTCTCATCTTCAAATGAATAAACTGAAGCGTATCAGAAATTCTTGCGGTTGTCAAATATTCTACGTGTGTGCCAATGTATATATACATTCTGCTGACCAGACATTCATGGTTTCATCAGCATATAAATGGGACCTGTGATGTTAAAATGTATACTACATATCCTTCCACATCCCAATGTGATACATACTTAAAATATTTATTTATCCATTTACTGGAACATGACAGAATGCCAGGTTCTCTTTAGGCTGCACGTAGAGAAGAGGCAGTGAGATCTATCCTTGAGCCCCGCCAGACGTCACCTACGGGCATGAGTACCGCTTCCACGAACGGCCCACACAAGTGTTGTACTGCTATGAGGAAGCATGTGCAACAGTGGGAAGGACAGGGAGCACACGCTGTTACCGTCTCTCTCATTTGGCAGCAGCAGCACCATGTTCAGGTTTCTGCCTTTGTATGGGATTTCCAGGATCTGGGCTTGCACATCCCCCAATGAGGTGAAATTAAACGGACGGCTCTGTTGCATCATCTGCACGGGCTTGCTTTGATCCTATGGGAAATTAGTGTGGCCGACCGATGCCAAGGGAGGCAGACATTAAAAAACAAACAAACAACAAAAGATCGATAATACTGCTGAGATACCAAACATCCTCCATCTATCTAAGCGATAAACTGGGACACCTGGGATGGAGAGAGAAGAGAGCAAGAACAGCGTTGTTAAGTGCTGTTTCCCGCCCGCGGCTGCAGCGTGAGCCAAAGGTGTGTTGAGAGGCAACATTCGCGCTGGGCCACGCTGCGTTATGTAAATAAATAAAGAGCGGGCAGTACCCTGTTCAGCCAAAATCCAGTCTGCTCAGTCTTTTTGGGGTCAAATCGCTCGTCCCACTGCCCTTTGAAATAGATGGTGTTCACCAGAAGTAGAACGGTGGTGCTGTCAAGAGAGTTTGGGGGACAGAGATTCTTGATTTTTTCTGCAAAAGAGAGGAAAACAAAGGTCTGTTGTGGATGGTCCAAGTGGTTTGCCGGGGAAATTGCAAAAGAAAGTTGAAGTGATCATTAGTTGGCCACACAAGTCACCACTTTAGGGGTTCTGTGACCAACGTGGTCTCACAGCACCCGCTTGATGGATGGTGTTTCCTGGATGGAGAAGACGCCCCTTGTAACTAGGAGTGTGACCAGCTGCCCTGTGCGCGCTGACTTCAGCGAATCTTTCAACAAATGCATTTCCTCTCTCCGCACCTCCTCCCTTCCCTCCTGGCATTTTTTACCTCCTTCCTTTCCTCTTTTCGTTTCTCCATATTCCCATTCTATTCTGCTTTTCCTCCTCCTTCCCTCCCTTTCTTTCTAGTTTTCCAAAGGTAGGCTCACTACTCAGAGGAAATAGGGCCCGAGAGTCCATTAGGACCAAGCACAGGAGCCGCGCAATCGGAAGCCGCCCTGCGCAGTCAGCCGCGTTCCCTGGGGTGTCCTCCTCCGCTCTGCAGTGCCCGCTTTGGCTGTGGGTGTAGCCGAGAGGGCAGGGGGGAGAGAGGGTATGCATCATAGGATAGAGGCTTTGTGGTCGGGGGCGTGGCTGTGGGATGGCAAAGTGGGCACGTGGGGGCAGGAAGGGGGGGGTTACAGCAGAGCTGTCTATTTCCGGTTAACAAAGGCCTAGGAATCCCTTTCTACTATTTTGTCTCAGCGATCGTAATCTAGATGTTAAGCCTCTGCTGTCAAGTAAAAGATATGACCCCTAGATGGGGTCTGAGCAGAGATGTGGGGTCCACACGGATGCTGTCAATCTCCAGCTGTGTGTCCATGTGGCTGGCCCAGCGGTCCCTCTTGGGTTCCCCTCGTTTCTCTCCTCACGTGCTTGGACCCTGCACCATCTGCAGCGCCCTCTGCCAACCTCTCTGCAATCGCACCTCACCCCGGTGTCCCGGTGGCCCCCGCAAAGTCAGGCACGGGTTCTTGCACAGCGGGGACTCAGAGTGGTTTCTCAGGGGCGATCCTCTCCCACTGTACCATGCGTTTGGCTTTCCACCCAGGAACTAATCCTCTTTCGGCTCTCTTCTGCAGCATGGGCAAAATCGGCAGATTCCACACTGGCGAGGTAAAATTTCCTAACGTTTCCAAGTATTCCTGTGATGTGGGAAAAGACTGAAGAGTGATTGATCAGGAACGATGTATTCCCAAATTAAATGATGTTTAATCATGACCAAACATACTATATAAAGTCACCCCTAAACCCACACTTGAATGGTGGGTTGTCAGGCTTGTAGGCACTCCAGCAGACAGAGGCTAGGAGACACCTCTGGGTAAATGATCTCCCGGTGGGTCAGCCGGGCTCATGTGATTCCTTTTCCCCATTTTGGTCACTGAAGACAGAGGACCCAAGATGCTGAGGAAAGGCATAGCAGACCCGTGAAATGTACTGGGAGAGACGGAAACTTCCTCTCTCCGTAGAGCCTGTTGGCGAGGTGCAGCTCATAGGTGTTGGTGGGTTTGAGTTCAGTCAGAAGCTTTTGAAACTGCTGGGGCACCTTTCTGGACTTTTCAACCTTCAAACATCAAAAAGGGAGCTTGCTGAACTCTCCGTCGACGTAAGTACTAAACCCATGTGCTTGTGTCTGTTAGACCCATCCCTAATGTTTGGTGGCCCCATGGAGGACTTTTGTTGTAGGTCTCTGGTATTTGATATACTTCACCTCAACTATCCTTCATGATCCTTCCATTTAATTGTCCAGAACTCTTTTTCTTCCTGCTCTAACCTACCCCAGTCTTTTCTCCTGTGGACTCGTGGCAGCAGCATTGCTAATTGGCTTGTGGTTTGATTGGGTCAGTGGTGAAGCTCAACCTTCCATCTGAATGCAGACTCCTTAAGGACTAGACCGCCTGTCATTTCTAACAGCTGTCAGTGGTATGAGAATGTTGGACTTAGTTATTTTAATATACTATGACATGGAGCCCTATGTCCTTGGCAGTATTATCTCCTCAGACCCAGTGACTTGTTACTCAGATGGCCATTCCCCAAGAGGAGGATCAATGTGTGCTGGTTTATTACTGAAGGGCTCTATGTTGGCATCTCTAAGTCCCTAGTCTAATTTAGATGAAAACAAGAAGCTCAGAGAGTTAAGTAGCTTCTCCAAGGCGACAATGTCACTGAGCCCATTTTTGAAACTAGGCCTGTCTAAATCCAGAACCTTCTCCTTGCTAACTCAGGGTTTCGGACTATTAAGGCTATAAGCCGTGTATCGCATACAGTCCTTTCCCAAAACTTGGATGTATGCTTATGTTTCTTAATCCTACTTACGAGATAATGAAAGTTATATGCTTTTTAGCAATGTTATTGTGATTACTAGAATTTTTGTTATTCTATCATAGCGATAACACGTTATTTTTTTTTTTAAATCAAGGTTTCCAGTGATCCAGGCATTGCTGCAACGTGTTGCATGTATTTTTGTGAATAGAGGCAGATCTTTCATTGCTCCTAGTTTATCAGAATAAGGTACTATGGCTCAGAACAGTTGTATCTTGCTCACGGTCACCGTGTACGAACAGTAGAGCAGAAATTTGAGGCGCTTCTTTTGAACCACTTTGAACCAATTCTTATTGGTTCCAGAGCCCATGCTCTTCATCACAATGCTGATCTCCCCTCAGGAAAACAAAATGTGAAAATGTATAAGTCTGTGATATGAAATAAAAAAACAACTCTGTTTGTTCAATCTATTTTGCCCAAGATTTCCCCTAAAAAATCTCACAGTTGATGTGAAAGTCCCAGTTTACACTATGACCTCTTGGGTAGTTGATGTTCCTTCTAGACCCAAGTGCTGTGCAACTCACATGAACTGTGGCGGCCACTCCTGCTGTGTTCTCTGTGACTCCATTAAAGTGAAGAGCCTGGAAGCGACAGGAAATGGAACAAGAAAACTTTACTTAGAATATGTGTCTACATCAGAGGACATTAAGAGAAACAAATAAAAAGAATGGAAGAAGCCCTGGCCGGTTGGCTCAGCGGTAGAGCGTCGGCCTGGCGTGCGGGGGACCCGGGTTCGATTCCCGGCCAGGGCACATAGGAGAAGCACCCATTTGCTTCTCCACCCTCCCTCCTTCCTCTCTGTCTCTCTCTTCCCCTCCCGCAGCGAGGCTCCATTGGAGCAAAGATGGCCCGGGCGCTGGGGATGGCTCCTTGGCCTTTGCCCCAGGCGCTAGAGTGGCTCTGGTTGCGGCAGAGCGACGCCCCAGAGGGGCAGAGCATTGCACCCTGGTGGGCAGAGCATCGCCCCTGGTGGGTGTGCCAGGTGGATCTCGGTCGGGCGCATGCAGGAGTCTGTCTGACTGTCTCTCCTCGTTTCCAGTTTCAGAAAAAAAAAATAATAAAAAGAATGGAAGAAAAAAAATAAACCTAAACCCCAAACAAACAAACAAAACAAAACAAACTCCCAAAACCAAAGCAAAGAATAAAGAATAAAGAAAACGTTAGTGTCAGTGTTTGCTCCTTAAGAAAACAGACAAGATGGGTTATGACCAATCATTTCAAAGAATCTAACTCATGTTCATTCATTGCCGAGGACACACGTGATAATGGTTCCCATGGATTTAGGTCAATCTACCCCTTCTACCAACAATTCCCCATTTAAGCCTCATGTCTGGTTGTTGGGCAATGGTAGGGGTTCATCTTAGCTCCCACAGGAAGTATAGGCACGGGGAAGCTGTTAGATCAGTCATGGGAATACTTGTTCCCACTGTACTATCCATGGGAACAGCCAGATCTATGACCATCTGCACACAGGCCAATAGAGGGACCAGCCTGAACTGGCCAACATAAACAAAGCTGACACTTACCTTTGGAATTTCAGATGCAGTGTGTCCTTTGGACCCTAAGGAAGTCATGGCCAAGGCTGATGTGATGCTGAGCAGGGAATAGAAGATATTTTCCTTTTCTGATTTCCTGAATTGTTGCAACAGGTCATATGCAAAGCGAGTATTTGCCTCACTGAGTGAGCCCATGGTGCTGTTGGTGTGGTCAGCAACTCCTGAAAAAGCAACCAATTCCTTCTGTAGTTACTTTACCAAACAGAAGGTGACTGTGTAATGAATTTGTCTGAAAGAAATGACTGATATTTTTGGGTTTTAGGATTCCGACAACTCAAGCTTCTCTTCCTTTTTTACTTTTCAAATCTTCTATAAGGTACATGTATTAATTTTATAATTAGAAGACTGGTACAATTATTGAGAGTTAAATTATTAAATTATTTAAGAGTGAGAAAGTAAGAGAACATCTTAATCTTTTCTTCGTACCTGGCTGTACTAGATCTGCATAGAAGAGGCTTTATTAACAGAGGCCAAGACCATGGTTCATATGGATAATAACATGCAGCTGTGAGTATAATCTCATGTGAAATGAAATACATGCATGATAGAGAACACGTGATAGCTATGATTTTCCCCATAATAATTATACTGTTAAGCGGGAGCAGCGGAAGTGCTTACCTGTGTTCTTGGGAGGAAGCAGGTGGGCAGGGAGCCTGTGGGTCTGTGTGTGGTGAGTGGTGGGTGAGGTCCCGAATATATATACCTCTCCTGCCCCGCCTTCCTACAGGTGCTCTTTCAAGCAATGCAGCATTTGATTTCTCAACCAGACCAACCCTTTCCTGCCTAAGCATGGACTCTTTATGAGTAAAGACACGATCATTGTCCAATTGTTTCACTTCCTTTCCATGGGTCTGGGTCATGCCATCCTTGGATCACGGGACATGGCATGCAGATGTTTTTCTACTAGCAACAAGAATGAACCTATAATTCCAGCTTCCTTATATTCCCCTAGCTACGCCCAACCAGAACTAACCCTTAAAAAACAACAACAGCCTGACCAGGCGGTGGCGCAGTGGATAGAGCGTCAGACTGGGGTGCGGACGACCCAGGTTCGAGACCCCAAGGTCACCAGCTTGAGTGCGGGCTCATCTGGTTTGAGCAAAGGTCGCTGGCTCGAGCAATGGGTTAATCGGTCTGCTGCAGCCCCATGGTCAAGGCACATATGAGAAAGCAATCAATGAACAACTAAGGTGTCGCAACAAAAAACTAATGATTGATGCTTCTCATCTCACTCTGTTCCTGTCTCTCTGTCCCTATCTATCCCTCTCTCTGACTCTCTCTCTGTTACTGTAAAAAAACAAAAAACAAAACAAAAAAACAAAAAAACACCTTTCACCTTTCACCTCTCACCTCTTGGTGGTGAATTGTCTCCCAGGTCCATCTCAAACACCAAGCAACCAGAACCTTACATTTGCAAATGTAGGTTGTGAAAGGGTTTGCGCAGCCTGTCACTTCCTGAGTGGTTGTTCTGCATGACCAGGAAAGTAGCTCAAATTTTGACAAGGTGTTGAGCAATATGTGAAGGACAGGAATTGTTGGCCTTTCCCCCAAAGCTGTAGCTTCCTGTTACTCCTGCAGCCAACTCCAGATTTCCCCTCTTTTCCAAGGTCAGTGGGAAGCTCGTTGACCTCACTAGGTTAACGTGCTCCCAGTGAGAACAACACTCAACACAAATGGCTATTGTGCCTGGCAGCATTCTATTTCTGATATAACTGTGAAATGAAACAAATTGAGATAGCAGAATAATGACACTTCTCTGTCACCCTGTCCTTGAGTCTGCCAGCTTCATGCCTGGGCTGGAGAATGGAGTCGAAGGCCTGTTAGATAAACTGAGAAGATGTTCATCGCGTGCCATGGTTGTGTTCTCACCAGGGCCTTACTCTCTTTGTGTGCTTGAGTAATACTAAAAATTGTTGATGCTTATGAGCTGGGATATGTATTCACCCACTTACACCTTTGATAACCCATCGAGGCACATCTCTGTTATATCCATTTCACAGATGATAGAACAGAGGCATGGAGCAGTGGAACAAAAACCCAAGTTTTTACGGGGGGTGAACTGCAAAGGTGAAGTGTCCAGGCAGGTGACCTAGCTCAGGAACTGCATGTGCATCCACTACCCACACTACACTAGCCACACTCTGGGTGTAGAAAGAACTATAAAAGAAAGAGATTTGATACATATATATACTGCAAAGTGACTACCACAATAAATTTAGTTAATACCCATCACTGAGGCAGGATAGCTAGAAGCAAGGGAAATTCCTTGAGAAGTGGAACAAGGGAAACTGAGACAGTCATTACACAGGGCCAGAAAATAACCCTGACCCCTCTATATGCACACTGTGATGAATCAACAAATTGAATGACACATCTGGAAACCTAATGCATGTTCTGTTGAGACCCTCCCTGAGAACTCCCCTAGGATTTCTCCTGGCTGAAGAAAGAGAAAAGCCTCAAGACAAAAGGACCAGAACCTACTCTTTCTAGAGCATGCCAATGCCTTTCTCCCTCCCTTGCGTGTCTCTGCTTCCTGTCTCCTAGACTCTAAGGGTCCCCACGAGACTTGCAACCAGAGGAGTAGCGGGCAGCGGCAGCTCCTCCCAGGCTGACCCCCTGAACCTGTCCCTAAGGCCCCTTTTATGCTCAGACTTCCCAGTGAGCCCAACCAGCCTGCCTGGGCTCTCTCCTGTTACTTCTTCCATCCTAAACTCGTTCTTGTTTCACTCTCCCCAATTGTATTGAATAAATGTACTCTTAACATCACCTGGACTTGTGTTGTAAAATCTCTTCTGCACGAAGTCAAGAACACATACACCACAAGCCTGCCTGACACAGACCCACTCTGGGCCAGGTCCCTACCCGGTAACATCAACACACAGAATTACAATTCGTTTCTTGCGGTGAGAAATTCTAACATGTACTCTCTAAGCAACTTTCAAATATACCGTATAGTATCCTTGTCTAGACTCATCATGCTAGTCATTAAAGCCCAGATCTTTTCCTTTTTCTTTTTTGAGACAGAACAACTGTTTAATGAAATGTCGAGAAGAGAGTTGGGGATAATTCTCACATCAAACTCCTGAGTTTAGCAGAGTTAAACACATTTTTTTTTCCTGTAGGGCTTTTCAGAGCCCTTCTGGGTTGATGGTCATTACCTTTCCAAGGAGGCAATAAAACATGTAGAATTTTCCAAATGTTTCATACTTTTAACAAATATTAGTTTTTTATTAGGCTAGCAGTCCTGGGACACATTCAAGAAACACTAAAACTAACACAACCTTATTTTTCTTATCACTGGAAGTTTATACCTTTGGCCATCTTCGCCCATTTCTCCCTCCCCTGGACCCCACCTCGGGAAACTTTCAAGTTGTTCTTGGTATATGTGAATTCAGTTTTAAAAATATTTATTTATCTAAAATATCATTGTTATTATTATTGTTACTAGATTCCATCTGTGTGATCATATTGCAAGACTGTCTTATCACTAGCATCTGATGGGAACGTGTGTGAGAATGCTGAGTTCCCTACATCCTCCAGCATTTGTTGTCACTGCTCTGGGTTCTTTTAACCACAGCCACGAACAGCGTCTAATTTAGTCCCAGCCCATTGAGAATCTTACCATTTGCGACAGAAAGGATCTTCTAGACGGTACTATGCTAAGTGAAATAAGTCAGTCAGAGAAAGACAAGTATCATATGATCTCACTTAAATGTGGATCCTAAAGACAATATAAATAAACAAACAAAACAAAAACAGACTTAATTGATAGAGAGAACAGACCAATGGTTGCTAGGGGGGAGGGGGTTAGGGACTTGGGTGAAAAGGGTAAAGGGATTAAGAAGTACCAATTGGCAGTCATGAAATAGTCACGGGGATGTAAAGCATCATAGGGAACACAGCCAGTAATATTGTGATAACTATGCATGGTGCCAGGTGGCTGCTGGGAATATCAGGGGAAATCCTTTATAAAGTATATTGGTTGTCTAACCACTGTGCTGCACACCTGAAACCAATACAAAATACTATTGAATGTAAACTGTAATTGAAAATAAAATTTTCATTAAAAGACTGTTTGAAAAAAAAAAGAATTCGTAGGAAGAGTCACCTACAAAGGTCCCAGAAGCAGAGAAGACAGCCGTAGGAGGTGGGGGAGAAAGGGGTCTTTGTGAAAGGAAACGCTTTTCTTAGCTTGATGTCTTCCAACTCCAGGTGTCCTCCATTCTCATCTGTAGAGTGAGCCCCAAATGGCACTGTCCTATAAATGACCCTGAGTTGAGACTGGGTGGGGTGGCGGTGGAGGGTTGCAGACAAATGGAGTTTTGATTCACTAAGGGGTAAGTCCAAAGATAGAAGCCAATGATAAGAAATAAGACCCAGGATGAAAACAATTACAAACGTGGAGAATACAAGTTCCCAGTCAAGGCTGTATCACAAGTCATTGACACCAGATAGACGGGGAGTTTCTGCAGCAGGAGAAGGAGGGGTTTCTTTGGGTCCCAAAAGAAAGGGACCTGACTTCCACAGGACAAAAACTCAGCCTGGACATGGAAGAAGAAACAGTGTGACAGGTGGGATAAATGGGCCTTCATGGGAACATCTAACTAATTCTTCTGAGACTAAGCTACCGAGGTTTCCACATAGAGGCTGGATTTGAGGAAAAGGAATGAATTGCTAAGGGTCAAGAGTTCGCTTAAATTTAAGTTTGGGTTAGCTCAAAGAAGCAACCATTCCATGGTTTTGTTTTGTTTTTTTTCTGTTTCTGAAAAGTGCTCCTGTCATGCAACAGACAGGATTATGACATCCGATTTAGTGTCACAGACGACTCAGCCATTCTCAGAAGTTTTTGTAGATGAATACTTGCCAATTTACATCTGGGTATTTTCTAAATGTACACTGACATCACTGGTTTCAGGCCAGGAACCCAGTAAAACCCCAGAGGAAATGACCTTTTCAAGATCCATCCTGCTATTACTAATAATATCTTCATCGGTCAGGTAAGAAATATTTCCTGAGTTTTTCCTGAACCTCACTTCTCTGTGAAGGATGTGAAGATTTAACAGCATTGCTAAGTTGTTATGTTACAGGGGACATTTTATTTCTTTCCTTTTCACCAAAAGAAATTCATCAGTTAACTATGCATTAGCAAATTAAATTATTTTCCATCATGAACAAAAACAGTACAGGATTCCAGATCCTAAATAAATCTTGTATGGTGGCCAAGGTTATAGGTAGATTGACCCTTGTAGTTCATATTAAGATTGAATGATGGACTTCAGAAAACTTTGAGAAGTGTCAACAAAAAACCAAACAAACTTCCAAACTTCTAAGAATTTGTTATGAGTTTATTTGAGCCAAACTGTCGACAATTGCCGGAAAGGAAAGTCTCAACAAATTGAGAAAATGCTCCGAAAAATGGTGAAATGGTGGTTTCACCACTTATTTTATACATTAGAATCAAAGGGAAAGACATAAGGGGGTTACATGATATTGATCAGTGACAGATTAGGGAGGTGGGAGAAAGCAAAGGGGGGATCTCTGGGACTGGGTAAAAGTGAAAATGTACACTAAAACCTCTCTTACATAGAGGTGCACAAGGCTGGTTAAGTTAACTAACACGATAATAATAACAAAAGGGTTTGTTGGTTCCTGCTCTGGTAGGATGCCTGTCCTGAGGGGGCAGAAAAAGATTACCCTCACCCCTCAAAGGCATGTTATCAAGTACATTATTGCAGATGCAAAAGGCAAGAGACAAGCTTCAAAACAAACATTGACCTTCCTTCAGATAGAGAATAACTCCCTAGGACAGGACTACCCACCATAAATCGCTTTTAGTAAAAAAGGTTCAATCTCAGACGGCCCTATGTGCTTACTTGAGGTCCCAGCATCTGTAAGGACACCAGGCAGGCTTTCCCTGAGCTTGTCAGGTTCAGCATGTGGCCCCTTTTTTGTCCACAGAAACAAGATTTCTCCTTCTTCTTCTTCTTCTTCTTCTTCTTCTTCTTCTTCTTCTTCTTCTTCTTCTTCTTCTTCTTCTTCTTCTTCTTCTTCTTCTTCTCCTTCTCCTTCTCCTTCTCCTTCTCCTTCTCCTTCTCCTTCTTCTTCTTCTTTCTTCTTCTTCTTTTGTATTATTCTGAAGTAAGAAGTGAGGAGGCAGAGAGACAGACTCCCGCATGCCCCTGACTGGGATCCACCTGGCAGCCCACCAAGGGGCGATGCTTTGCTCATCTTGGCCCCTGCTGTTACAACGGGAGCCATTCTAGCGCCTGAGGCAGAGACCATGGAGCCATCCTCAGTGCCTGGGCCAACGTTGCTCCAATGGAGCCTTGGCTGCGGGACGGGAAGAGAGAGACAGAGAGGAAGGAGAGAGGGAAGGGTGGAGAAGCAGATCAGCACTTCTCCTGTGTGCTCTGACTAGGAATCAAACCCAGGACTTCCACATGCCAGGCCAATGCTCTACAGTTGAGCCAACCAGCAGGCCCCCCCCTTTTTTTTAACCCTTTGGGTAGTGAGTTTTTTATTAACCCTTTGAGTGAGGACATACATGAACATTCATATTACTCAAAGGGTTAAGACTTTTTATTTATTAATTTCACAGAGAGGAGGATCAGCTCATAGATGCTTCACTTTAGTTGTTCATTGCTTGCCTGTTGCTTGTCATGAGTAACTTGATCGAGCAAGCAAAAGGCTTTCAACCAGCAGCCTCAGCATTCCGGGTTGATGCTCTACCCACTGCACCACCACAGGTAAGGCAAGGAAGAAGAATTTTCACTCAAAAGGCCCAAAGTTTACCTGGCATGCCTGAGGGGTGCCCAGCAGGGTTACAGGGAGAGAGAGTACGCAGACTGCAGGGCAAGGGTCTGGATGCCCCGTGGTATGTCCGGTTTGTCCCCTGTGTTTCCCATAGTTTCAAATGAGAAACTTGCTGTCATTGAAGTGAGGATTTGCCTACAGGTAACACTAATGAACCATATATGAGTTGTATGCTTCCTCTGTGCCAGTTTTGTCTTAGGTTCTTGTAAAGCCGGTAGCCACGGCCACCATCACAGCTGCCTGGCCAGTGCAGGTTCACATTTGATTTGAACAGATGGTAATGAAACAACAGAGCCAAGAACTGGTGGGACATTAGCTTTAATCCTAGCTTGTACCCGGCAGGCAAGAAACATACACAGTAGGAGAACACTTCCCATTCCATTCAGGGCTCCAAAAGCCACTGACTTATCTGAGTTTCCTAGAATCAAAGCTTTCTACCTCACCAGCTTTATTCACCTCTGTTCCCCATCTCCTTCTCTCTTCACAAACTCTGCACAAACTGGCTTCTCCTTCAGCACTCTGCCATCTTGGCTACTTCTCCTCTCCTCCACGTGGCCTTTCTCTGCTCTCCTCCAACATGGGCTCCTCTGCCTCATTTTATAGTGTAGAAATCAAAACCTTTAATCCAATATACAAACAGGGAAGCCTCAGTATACAAAATCAATTAGGGTGGGAAAGGCTTAGTCTTAAAACTAAGCCTTAGGCTATAACGACCCTGCCTGCTTACAGCCTGTCCCCCACAACCCAATGCAAACTATAAACGAGCAAACATATATATCATATGTACAAACTTATTTGACCAACAGTTCTATAAAAGATGAGAAGTCAAATGAGACAGTCGACCTTCCTGTTGCTCCGTGTAAAGCCAATGGCCGCGGCCACCATCACAGCCGCCTGGCCCATGCAGATTTGCATTTGATTCGGACAGATAGTAATGAAACAACGAAGCCAAGAACTGGGGCCATTACCTTTAATCCTAGCTTGCACCCGTGGGCAAGTAAAAACATACACTGGGCTCTAAAACCCACTCATTCAGTGCTCACAAAGCTACTGACTTATCTGAGTTTCCTAGAATCAAAGGTTTCTAGCTCATTAGCCTTATTCACCTCTGTTCCCCATCGCCTTCTCTCTGCACAAACTCTGCACAAACTGGCTTCTCCTTCAGCATTCTGCCATCTTGGCTGCTTCTCCTCTCCTCCACATGGCCTTTATCTGCTCCCTTACAGCATGGGCTCTTCCTAGAAAGTAATCACTCTTCCCCCAGAACAATGTGATCTCTCTTCCTTTTAAAACCTTTTGGCACGAAAGCCCTGCCCCAACACATATTAACATAATCATGCCCATCCCAAGCAATCACCTGGGCGACGGGCTTCCACGTGGGCAGCGCCATCTTTAATGAAGTGAGCATAATACATTTTATCTGCCCAACACTCCGCCACTGTTGGCCATACCTGCCAATCATCGTGCATTCAATACTGTGAATGGGTAACTCGAGGGGCCAAGACGTAAAATGTGGTGAAACTGTGAGCAAGACCTCAACCCTGAACCTCCGGGCAGCTGCCTAGGATACCAGGGACCGGTGTTCAAACACACTACACCGGAAAGCCTGAGCTCTCCTTGCACTGTCTGCTCTCCAGGGGCCAGTTCCAGGGACTCTGTAAGCTCCTGTGCTTTAACCAGTTGAGCAAACAGGAACCGAAGGGGCTGTGTAAACCCAGTGGCCGCAGCCACCATCACAGCCGCCTGGTCCATGCAGGTTCACATTGGATTTGGACAGTCGGTAAAGAAATAACGAAGCCAAAAACTGGTGGGCCATTACCTTTAATCCTAGCTTGCAACCGGCGGGCAAGTAAAAACACACACTGGGCTCCAAAACCCACTCATTCTGTGCTCACAAAGCTACTGACTTATCCGAGTTTCCTAAAATCAAAGGTTTCTAGCTCACCAGACTTATTCACCTCTGTTCCTCATCTCCTTCCTTCTCCCTGCACAAACTCTGCACAAACTGGCTTCTCACTCAGCACTCCACCATCTTGGCTGCTTCTCCTGGTCTCCTCCACATGGCCCTTCTCTGCTCTCCTCTCTAATGCTAATCCCAGGAACCAAGAGAACAAGCTCCTGTTCTGCCCCACTTTATAGTGCAGAAATCAAATCCTTTAATCCAATATACAAAATAGGGAAGTCTCTAATACAAAATCACTTATCTGAGGCATGATGGGATTGTACCACCCCACATCAAAAAAGGTGGGAAAAGCTTAGTCCTAAAACCAAGCCCCAGGCTACAAGAATCCTGCCTGCCCACAGCCCACCCTCAACACACATTAATATCACCTGGGCGATGGCCTCCACGTGGGCAGTGCCATCTTTAGCAAGTGAGCATAATATATTTTATCTGCCCAACAGGCTGCTACCTTGTGCTTATTCACTGTACTGTGTAATTGTAAAGTATAGTTCTAGTTTGCCTCTTCTCTGTGAAGCAACCAGTTAGGCAACAAAACAGAGTTCTGAGATTCTTACTGGCGATGGTTAGGGAATCTCAGAAGCCAGCACTCTGTGGGCTCTCTTCCCTGGTCACAGCACAAGATCCCGGTTCCTGCAGGCTGTGGGCTGGGACTGTCCCTTCCCAGAAGCAGATAACCAAATTGCCTCTGGCTCCAGGATCATGACTGGGGACTAAAAAGGACTTAGAAACAAAATCATCAGCAAGCATAAGTTAAATTACAAAATGTAATTAAAGGGTGAAAAATACACAAGCAAATCAAACATTTAGCCAAACAAACAGCAACATGAGTTCTTTGGTAGGTGTCTGAGCTGTGGTCCATGCATGGTAGCCAGCTTCAGGCCTCAGGGACGGGGTAAGAAATCAGGATGGAGAAGGGATTCCAGAAAATCATTTGCTCCAATTGTCTGATTTGCAACTGCAAAAATGGGGCCCAAAGGATTTTTCTCAATGTTGTCAAGGAAAGAGGACTTGTAATTTCACCTCACCTGGAAGTACCTAAGGAACAGGGTCCCTCCCTCCTAGAGCCCCTCTGGACCTTGTGGGGTACCCATTGTTGCCCTTGTCTCCTTCCTTCTCCCCCCCCCCATTTAATTTCTCCACTTAGATCCTTCCACAATGAATTTAACTCCACCCTTTTCTTCTCTGGAATGCTATAGACATTTTTAGTAGCCTTACACTTACTCCATCAAGTATTCTGTTTTAAATCTATTTTTACTGTACAAGTGGATATGTCACATATTTTATATTTACCTCTCTAAAAAACACGACATTAGTTAAACTTCGTAGCAACCCTGCATTTACTCTCTGATTTGAATGCCTCGTCCCCCCCAAAAGAACCTCCTGGCTCCAGCAACTCCCTCTTGGACCCTAGCCCTGGAGAAGTCTCCTTTCTCTTTAACTTCCCATAGAAGAATCACTAACTGACACTGTTGGTCAAATAAGTTTGTAAGTATGATATATAGGTTTGCTCACTTGTAGTTTACACTGGGTGTGGGGGACAGGCTATAAGCAGGCAGGATTGTTATACCCTAAGGCTTAGTTTTAAGATTAAGGCTTTATCACGGTAAATAACTTTGTATCAGAGACTTCCTTGTTTGTATATTGGATTAAAGGTTTTGATTTCTGTAAAGCCAGAATCCACGGCTATCATCACAGCCGCCTGGCCAGTGCAGGTTCGCATTTGATTCGAACAGACAGTATTGAAACAACAGAGCCAAGAACTGGTGGGCCATTAGCTTTAATTCTAGCTTGCACCCAGCGGGCAAGAAATACACACAGTGGGAAAACACTTCCCTTTCCATTCAGGGCTCCAAAAGCCACTGACTTATCCGAGTTTCCTAGAATCAAAGCTTTCTACCTCACCAGCCCTTTCACTTCTGTTCCCCATCTCCTTCTCTCTGCACAAACTCTGCACAAACAGGCTTCTCCTTCAGCACTCTGCCATCTCCCTTGGCTGCTTCTCCTCCTCCACGTGGCCTTTCTCTGCTCTCCCCTCTAATGCTAATCTCAGGAACCGAGAGTGAGAGCAAGCTCCTGGTCTGCCCATTTTACAGTGTAGAAATCAAAACCTTTAATTCAATATACAAACAGGAAAGTCTCTGATACAAAGTCACTTAGGGTGGGAAAGACTTAGTCTTAAAACTAAGCCTTAGGGTATAACTACCCTGCCTGCTTATAGCCTGTCCCCCACACCCAATGCAAACTATAAGCGAGCAAACCTATATATCATATTTACAAACTTATTTGACCAACAATTTGTACACTATAAAATGTGGCAAACCGGGAGCTTGCTCTCTCTCTCGGTTCCTGAGATTAGCATTAGAGGAGAAAGCAGAGAAAGGAGAGCGGAGAAAGTTCACGTGGAGGAGAGGAGAAGCAGCCAAGATGGTGGAGTGCTGAAGGGAAAGCCAGTTTGTGCAGTTTGTGCAGAGAGGAGATGGGGAACAGAGGTGAATAAGGCTGGTGAGGTAGAAACCTTTGATTCTAGGAAACTCGGATAAGTCAGTGGCTTTTGGAGCCCTTAATGGAAAGGGAAGTATTTTCCCACTGTGTGTATTTCTGGCTTGCTGGGTGCAAACTAGGATAAAGATGATGGCCCACCAGTCCTTGGCTTCGTTGTGTCATTATGGTCTGTCCGAATCAGATGTGAACCTGCACTGGCCAGGTGGCTGTGATGGTGGCCGTGGCTATTGGCCATACGGACACAAACCTCAGATAACAGCAGCACATAATATTTTACTATTTCTTGCTCTCAGCTTTACTTAGCACATAGGTCAGAAGTCTAAAAACAACAAGACACATGCACAGTAACTCCTGACCGTCAACCTGAGTGTTCTCGGGGTAAGTCTTCTCTTAAAGGAGCAGCAGAACTTGGCCTCCCTACCCCACCAAGACAAACACTGTGGAGTGCGGTCTCCGAGGAACTTGGAGATGGAGAGGGTGGTGCCAGGTGAGGATGGAGGGCTGGGGATATTTGAGAGATCGAGCAACCCAGAAAGCAAAAAGATACAATTATCTCAAAACACAAAGTTCAATTTAAAATAAAACACTATTATTGATGTAGAATTTACCTACAGCAAAATGCTTATGTTGGTCTGTTTAAGCAGTTTTGGCCTATGAATGTGCTCATGTAACCTATAACCTTATTAAAAACGAAACACTTTTATCCCTCCAGAAAGTTTCTTCCTCCTAAAGAAAAAACCACTGCTTTGATTTTTCTTTTGTTACCACATGTACTTGCCTATGTAGCTACTGGCTTTTTAAAATTTATCTAATTTTTTTTTGGTATGGCTCCATGGACTCAGTATAATGCTTTTCAGATCAACTCAGTGTTGTCAAGTGAATTAGTCCTTCATTCCTTTTTTAATGCTGTGTAGTATTCCAGTGGAGTACATTGTTTACACTTTCTCCTCTGATGAACATCAAGTGGTTAGCTCCTATATTTAAACTACGATCAAAACTCTTGTATAAGGCTTACTGTGGACATATGTTTTACTTCTCTTGGGTAAATACTTTGGAGAGAACTTGTTAGATCATGGGACAGATGCATGCTTAACTTTTTAAGAGTCTGACACTTTTCCCAAAAAGTGGTTGTAACATTTTGTGTTCCCACCAGCAGCATAAGAGGGTCCTGGTTGCTCCTCATCTTGGTCAACACGTGGTGTAGTCAGTCTTTCTTATTGACTCATTCTAGTGGGTGTGAAGTGGTATGTCTTTGTGTTTTAATTTGCATTTCTCTGATGACTAAGGTTGCTGAGCACTTTGTTATGTGCTTGTTAGCTGATTATAACCTCACCTTCCGTGAAGTGCCTGTTCAAATATTTTATTTACCTCTAGCTTTTGGGGTATTGTTCTCTGTGTAGTCTACATATGAACACTTTTTCAGATATATACAGTGTGAATATTTCCCCCAAACTATGCTTACCTAGGTTTTTAATAGTGGCTTTGGATAAGATTTATAAGATTTTAAAAAATACCAGCTCTCTTTTGGTTAATGTTTCAGGTAGTGAATTCTTCTTGACTTACCGGAACAAATATTCCAAGTGTACAGACTAAGGTATGAATGCTTTTTTCTATCCAAGGCTGGAAGTGTCCATCTTTCTAGTCTTTTGAGTTGCTTATTACAGTTGAAAGTCTTCTTCTAGGCTTCCTGGGAAATACAACAGGAATATAGTTGATTATTTTTCTTGGGTCTGTGCTTCACATTCCATTTTGTCACAGCTGGGTCTTTGTTAAGAGCTAACTAAATAAAAAGTTCCGCAAGTATTGTTTTCAGAACTCTTGATTTTCACAGGGCATGACTTCTTTCAAAAGAACTGCCTTCTGTATTGGAAAACAGGAGTTACAGGGATCCACTGGAAAAGTCCTGCCTTTTTAGTAACACCCTGTCAGAAAATGGAAACCTTTGCACGTTGGTTGTGGGATTCTATTCTTAGGATATGGGAAGCCTGGGAGGTATGAATCCCAGCAAAATGTACTTGTTAGAATCTAACTCTCAATTTGTATTACTGATCACGTGTGGCCCCTCCTCCCCTGGTGGCCAGTGGGGGAGCCTTCGGTGTATTCTTGATCAGGCTCTCTCCAGTTTTCCAAACTGGCAATTCCAAACCTTATCTTAACCTGGAGTGCATCCATTTCCCTCCACTCAGCAAAACAGTGGTCAGTTAGCTTAACTTATGGTTATTGAGAACTTACTAAGTGTCAGGAATTGAGCAAAAAAACACAGCCCCCATGCAAGAGGAATTAACAACCCAGACGAAACTTTTAACCATTATATGTGCCAATGTGTTTAAAAATGTATCCACCTTCCTCTGCTCTTGTGTTTGAGGAGCGCCATCTGTCATTTGCATAAAGTTGATACTTCCTCCTGCATTGTGTGTTACTCCTCTTATATCTCTTGGAGTCGCCTTTCCCGTCAACTGTTCTTTCTCTTCTCTAAAAAACAGCCACTTGGTGTCCATTTTATTTTTTCCTTCAGTACAAAAACTTTGTACCCAGCTGCACATTAGGCGGCCTGGTGGAACTTTCTTAATTCTGTATCTAGTTCAAACAAATATCCATATTTACTACAGTCTCCCAAGAAAAAGCCAAATAGGTGGGGCTTCCAGATAAAGCAGAGAACACCCAGTTACATTTCAACTTCCGATAAACAAGGAATACTATTTTTAGTGTAACTCTCTCCTAGACATACTATGAATACATCCCTTTCAATATCTGGGATCTACTTATGCAGTCACATTATGCATTGTTTATCACATGTCCCAATTTCTCTGGGTATCCCGTAGTGTCACTTGCTAAGTCTAGGCACCCTGCAGAGGGGGACGACACTCACGGGGAAACGAAAACTCCAGGATTCCAGCATTCTCTGTGGCTCACTCCCATTCAGAGCTCCCAGGAACAGCTAACTCAGTCTAAGCAGGCTCTCCTTTGTCCGGTTCTATTCCTTTTCGTTCTGATCAGAGGCCCTCAGTTCCACAGAGACTCTTCTGGTCTCCATTGTGTAACCACCCCAAGCCCATTATCCCAGCTGAAACCACAGAGGTGGTCCTGGCTCAGCCATCCCAGGGCACTTCCTTCCTCTGGGAAAGCAGGGAGGGAGGAAGTGATAAATATGTCACTCATTGTTTTTCCTTTCAGACCAGGCTAAGTCGCTGATAAAGTAACTCTTCAACTTTGCTTGCTTCAGTATTGGCTCATGGCAATAAGGGTATGTTGTCCATTACACATTATAATGTTGCGTAGCCTAGAGGCTTAGAAAGCCATTCACACAACATCTGCTAAAGTCACTTCAGCCCTCCTTGTTCTCCAGTTCCCTCCGGGTCCTTTTTCCTCCCTTAACTTCTGATGAGGAACAGCAAGTACCCCTGGTGCGTGGAGTCCTGGCCGGGCTGGGTGGGGGACTGGCTGGAGGCAGAAGTCTGGCAGACACGCCACTCCCCAGCCCACTCACTGTCCTAAGAGAGAGGTCCCGCACATCCACCTCACTCGCATCCAGACGAATTCTGCAAGTTGATGAATTCAGGCAGATGGAGAACACAATCTTTATGACAGAAAAAGAGAGGATGAAAGACAGGATTAGGTGTGAGTCAACAGTGGGTTTGCTAATTCTGGTTCTTGGAGTGCCATAGACAGACGACCCAGTCACAGGGATTACTGAGCTTTCAGTGCGTGGAGGGTGCTGTTTAGCAAAACCCAGGGCAGAAGGAATCAACTGGAAGGCGTGCTTCCTTTGGGCAGCTCGCACCCACCTCTGGAAACTGGAGGAGAGCTTCTCTCCCAGACACGCCAGCATGATATGGCATCGATGAGATGTGGTGGCCCCCTCTTCTGAGCCACTTCAAATCCTGTTACCCCACCTCCTAATCTAGCTGCTAACAAGCTACCAGTTCTGAACAAGCTCTAAATAATGTTGTGCATTGTAACTGGACAGCACCTCCCCTCACGTCGTGCTTCTAGCTCCAGAGTTTTTCCATGCCCTGGTGTGGGTTGTGCACGCTTGCTGACGTGCATACAAGTGCAACCTAAGTTGATACCCGTGGGGTCATCCTTGACCAATGGGATGAAAGCCAATGTAAAGGCTTCCCCTGTTTTTCCTCTGCGAAGACAGTTCTGAGATACGTTTTATAAGGTTCTTCTGAAGGTGTAGGGGATCAGGTACCAGTGGTGAATTTATAGCAATCAATGCATAGCTTTCCCTGTTTCCTTGTTCCAGTCCTTTTTTTCTTCTACTTCTATTTCCTGAGACAATTTCCTGAATAAAGTACATGCATACAAGACTTTGTCTAAGGCTCAACCACTAGCGGGGAAGGAGTGATGAGAGAGTAGAGAGAGGCAAACAGGGTTATATAATGGATGTCCTTCCACCGGGAAAGAAACCTCAAAGGAGCCGAAGAACTGCCCTCTGATAGGAACACTACCAGGGTACCACCCGGACAGTCTGAAAGAGACTTCATCTTCGATCAACCCGATTCTTAACCAGCAAGAAAGCTAAGAAAAACCAGTCCTTTTCTTGCCGGATCTCGAGGGAGAGGGAAACAGAGTGGAGAGAAAGAGGATTGGCCATTGTCTGTGGCTTCTGAGCCATGGAAACCCTCAGCTGGAACTGGCTCACGTCGGAAGGCACTTGGTCTGAGCAGAGAAGCACCGGACAGACGCGGGACTCTTGAGTTCTGTGTGGTTGGTTCTGTACAATTATTTTCATGAGAACTTTACTGGCACAGTGGATATCTGGCCCTATTTTAAGCCTAACTTTTCTAGTTCTTGGTGTGTCTTGTAGGATGGGTTCTCAATGCACACTGAAAATGAAGAGAGTGACCACTGACCATAGAGGATGTTCTCATATCCTAAGTGCAGTGAGCACAGCCACCACAGCTGAGGTGTGGGCAGTGGAGTCAACCGGAAGCTGGGCTGTGGGGATGTGGACAAGGATGGTCTTTGGGGAACGAGGCTTGTCACTGAGTGCTGGTGCTGGCCACTGCACACCCCAGACACATATTTGTCTCTAACTTCCAACTTTCATCACTACCCATAATCTATAACCTTTAATACACAGCACTGACTCATGCCTCTGAACTCACTTTA
This sequence comes from Saccopteryx bilineata, assembly GCF_036850765.1. NCBI lineage: Eukaryota > Metazoa > Chordata > Mammalia > Chiroptera > Emballonuridae > Saccopteryx > Saccopteryx bilineata. The sequence continues at coordinate 9,770,063 of NC_089500.1, read as the reverse complement.
GGGTAGGGGTGGCTTGTTGCTTCTACCAAGCTTTTAAATGGAAACCACAGAATAACTCCTGCTGGAGTTTATTCTTCTGTTCTTTTTATGGGGTAGGAATTACCTGTCAGCAGAATGCTGAAGCTCTACATAAAACATCTGCTCCGTGCAGGAGAGCTCAGATCTTGAAGCGAATGTGCCTCAGGCCAGGAAGCGTCCACTGTGGCCTGAATTCATCCTGTTGAGAATCTTTGAGCCATGCACTCTGACACAGGCAATTCCCAGAATTTTGAATGTGGCTTTGCCAACTTCAATGTGTCCAGGTTACCCTTTTTAGAAAGATAGCTTATTTTCTTGAATAGAGGTTAGACTCGTCAATATTTCTCCTTTAGCAGAGAAAAAAAAAAAAAAGAAAAAATTTAAGGAGTGCTTTTCCAGAAAGCACTGACCATCCTGAGAGTCTCAGGCATTCAAAGCAGCTCTGGGGACATTTAGGGAGACTTCCTGTGAGGGCTGGACTCACCACCCAGCAGGTGTAGAGCTGAATCACTAAGGAAACAAATGGAAAGGGAGGAGCAAAAGTAAAGGCTTTATATTTCCTCTTCAGGGACCCGGCCACAGTCTCACCCAGCAAACTGTCCATTCACCAGCAGGAAGCAGCTAAGGTAAAGAGAGCCCTGTGGTTGCAGCTGGGCCTGTTGTCAAAGGGGAGCGGACCAGACAGTAAGATCTGGCAGTCGGGAAGGGGTGCAGGGAGTCAACTGAGGGGCAGCTTATTCTCTAGCCTAGTGTGGCTTTTCCTGATACCCGCTTATCCTAGTACTGATTGGATTGAAATTTCTTCCTCCCACACATGTTCAGTGAGTGGCTAGCTAGGGCTGGTCTAGATGCTGAAATAAAGCATTAAAAAACAAAGTCCTTGCTTAAATGGAGATTGTACTCTAGAGGGGGGGTGGATCATAAAATAAATACATGTATATCACATATACTATGATATATACAGTTTATTTATATTTATCTAAATCCATGTTTATATAATATATGGCAAAGAAATAAGTGAAATATGTGTATATAATATATAGAGCAAATAAAAACATGTATGTATATGTATGTATGTATGTATATATATATAATATGTATAAAATAGGGTAATAGAAGGAAGGATAACTGGAAGGATGTGGTCAGTGAAAGCCTTGTTGGTGGAATGGTGTCTGAGCAGAGAGGTAAATAAACTGCTGGAGTGAGGCATTTGTTTATCTTTGGGAAAAGCATCTCAGAAGAGGGATAGAATGTGCAAAGGCCCTGAGGTGAAATCTGCTTGGCATGCTGAAGGAATGCAGGGAAGTGGCATGGCCAGACCAGAGGGAGCTGATGGGAGGCTGGTAGGCAATGAGACTGAGAGGTAGCAGGGGCCAGGGCGTGAAGGACCTTGGTCACAGAAAGGAGTCTGGCTTCTGCTCTGAGAGAAAGGGAAGCCACAAGAGTTTTTGAGCAGAAACCATAAGCAGTTCGGCAGTTAGTGTATAACTAACTAACTGATATTGAAAATTTGGTGGAGGAGGATTAGAGTAGGAAAGGAGTTAGAAGACTATTTCTATAGACCACAGAGAGGTGATAATAGCTTTGACCAGGATGGTAACTGATGAGAGAAAAATGGGTAGATGGTGAGGATTTCTGAAGACAGAGAAAACAGGGTTGTTTGGTGGATGGAACATGATGTGAATGAGAAAGTGTTTAAGGATGATCCCACAATTTTTGGTTCTGGCAAATGAAGGCCTAGGACCGCTGTGGTTTACAGAGATCAAGACAGCTGCTGGTGGGGGGCAGGGGCAGCCTGGGGGGTGGGGGGTGCTGGGTCAGGGATGAGGGGTGGGGCAGGCTGGGGGGCGGGGGCAGGCTGGAGAGAGCTTCAAGAAGTCAGGAGTCTGTTTTCGCACATGTTAACTTTGAGCTACACGTTAGACACTCAAGTAGAGATGCTGAGCAGGCAGTTAGACAGAGGAATCTGGAATTCAGGGACAATATAAATTTGGGAGCTGACAGCAAATCAGTGAGAGTTAAAGCTTGAAGTTGCATGAGATCACCAGCCAGAGTGTAAACAGAGTAGAGGCCCAAGATTTCAGATGCGGCCAATGAGACTGGGAAGGAAGGAGGGGCCCACGGAGGCAGGTGGGGAACCCAGAGAAAAGGATGAGGGAGGAGTTAAAGGAAGGGAGTGCACAACGGAGCGAGGCTCCTGGAGATGACACATCCCATGGGCGAGCTCTGCGCTCAATGAGTTCTGTGTCCACAGCCCTCTATAGTTTGGGGAGCTCAGTAAGTGTTTGCGGGCTGAATCAAGCAAGCTCTTCCTTCCCGACACGCCGCTGTCCTCAGATAAGGCACCTTGCAGCATCGCGTGCTTCTCTCCCAGAATTTCTTCTTCCAGTCCTTCGTCTTCACTGACATCCTGGCTGTGGCTCGGGGCTGAGGGCTTTGGGCGCCTGCTCACGGCTGCCCCATGTGCTAGTATCGCCTTCCTGCCACCGGGGTACGGGCAATGAGCAGAGACGGCGGCCCAGGTCTGCTTTGCTGATCCCACCTTGTCTGTGCATGAATGATTGGAGGGGGTGCACTCTCCTCTCTCCTTGGGGAGGTGGATGGTGACGGAAAGTATCTCATCTGGTGAGCCTGTGTAGCTCAGGAAGCTTACTGTCCAAATTCCAGGGTGAGGAGTGTGGTGAAACGTGGAATTTCAGAGCACAGAGACCTAATTTCTTCTTCCCTTTGGCTCCAGAACAAGCTCAGATGGCTTTTAAATGTATACAAATGATAGCATTGACGTATTGGTTGAAGAAATAGTAACTCTTCTCTTCACAAGACTCCAAAGCTACTGTGAAGCCCCCTTTCTAGCATTTACTAATTTCTTAAAAATAGTGATGAGTATGTCAGTTTTCACGAAGCAGTGTGCTCAGGCTCTTTAATCCATGAAGGTGGTAACTGGACTCCACATATTATCTGTACCTCCACATGATATTATGAGCTGTTTTCTCCTCCGTTTTCAGGTAGTGCTGGGCATAAAATGGATTCCCTTAGCAGAGCAAATGCTGAATTTTGTCTGGATATGTTCAAAGAGCTGAACAATAACAACGTGGGAGATAACATTTTCTTTTCCCCGCTAAGTTTGCTCTATGCTCTGAGTATGATCCTCATCGGTGCCAGGGGAAACAGTGCGGAGCAGATGGAAAAGGTACAGAATGCACCCAAGATGTCCCTGGAGCCTGGGAGTCTTACCTGCACTCCTACGGGCCAGCCAATTATATCTTTACACAGGGAAAACCGCCATCTTGAGAAAGAACACTCTTGACCAAATCATATTTCTTCAATGTGGATAGTGGCTTAAATAATGTAATACATTACAATGAAAAAAACAAACAAAAGAACACCATGTACATGGGATACACAATCTCTCCTTTACCATTGGTAGATTTACACATTCATTCCCACGATTGCTTCTAGAGTTCAGTCTTCAATGATTTACACATGACAGAGAGCATGTGCATGGTACTATTCTTGTCCTCTAGAAGTGTGATTTAAAATAAAATTTAATGACATTTTAAGGATTATCAAGTTAAAAAAAATTATTCATTAGTCCATTTGAACATCATAACAACCCTGTGTGGCAAGTAACTATTGTTATCCCTATTTCATAGTTGGGGAAACTGAGCTTTTCAGGTTACATAGGTGATATACAGTGATTTTTCTATATAAGTCCATTTATTGATGTGGAAAGCCTAGAAGAGTGTCACTTAACTCCCTGGATATTTGAATATCCTATTACTTTTGTCCTTTATTTCTTTATTCCATACTTTGATGCACTTTCATAAAATTTTGCATTTAAAATAAGTATTGTGCTAGGGACCCAGGTAATGTTTCCTGTGGCCCTGCATGGGCCAGTGAATGACCCGAGAGGGGTGGGAGGGGTAAAGAGTCCAGTGCGTGACAACTCAATCCCTGGACTTTCACAGACAGTGGTCCAAGGCACATTGCTTAATCTCTCTTTAGGTCAATCACCTTAATAGGAAATGAAGAAATAGTATTTACTCATGAAGTTCTTGGGAGTTTAAGTAAGATATATGAAGCCTTAGTTCAGGACTTAGAATATAACATCATTAAATATTAGCTATCTCATTGGTCTTTATCTGAAATGGAAAAACAGGCACTTGTAACTGTTAGCCTTTGTAGGTTGTGTGTTGCTTTTGATGCCAGTTGAGTCTTCTTTCTTCTTCTAGGTGCTTCACTTTGACCGTATTGCAGAAGCATTAAAGCCAGAATTTAAGGACTCAGCTAAGGTATGCTAATGTTACTGCCTTGCTGTCAAACACTCTTTAACATTAGAGCACCAAGAGAGAATGGTGCAAGGTTGAGTAGCAGCACTCCTTCTTGTCTTTTAAAGGGGCTTGCAATGTCCACCGTGGTCTATTTCAACCTTCCTGATAAGTGCTATGGCCTATAGAGTTCACATAATGATAATGGTAACAATAATAAAGTCTCCAGATTCTATTATATGATTTGTTGTCATCCTTACTTGAACTTCTCTGTTCTTTTATAAACTATGTGCCATGCTGGGACTGCCAGCCTCATCTCTGCCATGCTACATTCTTCAGAACAGTGAGGGGACTGAGGAGGGACCCTGAGGCTTTGCCACACAATTATATGGCAGGAAAACAGGGCTTAATACTGCCCAGCCCACCTGTTGCTAGTTCCTTCTGGAAGGAGGATTCTTTTGAACGTGAAATTTATACAGAACTCCCACATGACAATAGTTGTGATGGTGACTGACTGAGGAAATACATAAATGTGTATAGATTCACAGGATACTTACTTCACAGCACCCAATTTATTGTTAGGAGATTAAAGCTGATAGTTTGGGGATCTTTGCTTTAGGGAATGTAGGCACAACCCTTCCAATGTCCATGAATCAGATGCATCAAAGCTGTACACTTAAAACCAGATTGCTCCTCAGAGAGACAGATGGGTGTGGAAGGCCAGTCCAGGGAAGAGCTGAAAAAATTGACTAAATAGTCACAGAGAACAGAGATATTGAAAGGAGTGTGATAGAGAAGAGAAATGATTCTCTAAGTACTAAAGCAGGGAAGGGAAAAAAACAACCAAAACCAAAACAAAGGAACAAAGCTTGGATTAGTGCCCTGAATACCTGGTTAGGATCTCTTTATTTATAACGACTTCTGCTTTTGAACTAATTCACTGGACTGACAAGTGCATGTGTGTTTCACAATAGTGTACAGTTCTGCAGACAATCCGTAATGAGAGTCAGAGTGCTGAGGTTATTGTGCTGGAGGAAATTCGAGAAGGAAAATGCTTTCAAGTCCCAAGCTCCATGTTGTTAGTACTGTATGCAGCACCCTTTCATTTGGAGGCAAACACTCACTCTCTACTTATTGTTTCCCCCTTATTTAGAACTCTTCAATGGCGAGAAATTAAGCAACTTAATACTCCATTCTTTGTTTACTGTGCTTCAGTGCAGCCAAACTGGAAGGATTCCCTCAGGGTTTGGAGGCCTAGTCTCTCAAATCAACCAGCCAGACTCTAACTACACCCTCAGCATTGCCAACAGACTCTATGGGACGCAGACGGTGGCATTCTATCAAGTAAGTCCATCTGGAATAGTGGTCAACAGCTTTCTTGGCATCCTCTGAATTTCACACCATCAGCTCAATCAAGGGTGAGAAGAGTCACATGGCATCTATCCTGAAGAGATTAAATGTGAGCCCAGTTAGAGTTTCAATGAAATGGTTTCACTGGAACCCCATCACATAAACACACCCGCCCAAATCACCAAAGTTGTCCAAGAACCAAAGTCAGGGATGAAGCACAAAGCAAAGCAGGTAAGACCAATCCCTTATAAACCAGAAGAAAAACAAAGTCTTTTCCTTATCTCTTCTTCAAAGGTCCTAAGCATCAGAGTCTCAAGAATTAGCAGAAAGTACACTGGACTGGGAGCCAGCAGACCTGAGTTCTGTTCTCAGATGTATGACTTTGGGCAAGTCAGTTACTTCTATCTGTAAAATGAGAGAATAAGACTAAGTTTTTATTTGACTACAAAATTTTAACACTATTTATGCCCTTTCCCAACAGCATTGGAATATATATTTCTATAGAGTGTTTACTATGTGTCAATCACTCTACTGTGTACATTATAGACATGGTCTTATATAACCCTTTCATAGTATTAAGATATAGGTACAAAATTGTCACTAATTCCACAATTGTGAAGCATATCCTGAAAAGTCAAGTTGACAAAGGTCACATAGATAATTAAGTGGCAAAGCCAGAATTTGATCCTTGTCCAAATCCGTTTTCCGGTTTTTCATTGCTACCTCATCCTGCTGAGATTGAGGTGAGCTGCTAGCTTTTGTCACACAGCTTTAGTGGGAAGAGTGTTATTCAATGCCAGCTGGGTGATGCAGGGTGCAGCCTTGAACTTCTAATGTTCTTCTTTAACCTAGAGGTGTCTTACACGTGACAAGTTTGAGATGGTCAGAATGTTTGTAACTTCTGGTAGCCCACCCTGCCACTACAGATATTTCAGAGGTTTCCTTTTACTGTCCTAGAATGGCATGGGGGGGGGGTGCTGGAAGTGTGGGAATTAGCAATTGTGGTCCTTGGAGTTGGGACACTCTCTCTCATTCCTTTGTGTTCCCCAAACAGTGATCTGGACAGAATAGCAGGTAACTGTTGATTTGGGATAATGACAGTTGCATCTGTTTCTGGAGTGAAAAGCTCCTTGTTAGTAATACGAAGATTGTCACAATCTATGTCATAAGATATTATCCCAGGATTCTGTCCTGGGCTATGAGCAGTCACATCAGCACGTTCTAGCCACAGTGAGACCCAACTCAGGACAAGAATCATGTTGAGGCCCAGGTTTGTTCTTAGTGAATCCCCTGTGGTTCTTCTCTGGACTCAGGCACAAGGGAACCCAGCTAAGCAAAGGACAATCAAAGGCCAGGCAGCCACTTCCATAGCTGCCATACTCCTAAGCCTTTATCTCACCCTAGATGTTCTGGGTGGGACACTGGGTCCTGCTGGACTACAGAGGTCTCAAGAATGGAATTTCAGTTTCATTTGAATCCACGTAGATTGAATGCTAGGAATTAGGGGGGATGTGTGGTCATCAGTGGTGGCTCCGGAATGCTACCCAGGGGCTGGTTTGAGAGTGGGAAGTTGGTTAAAGAGAGGGCTAGCTTCTTTATATTGAATTTGTACATTAGTTTTTACTTGGATAATAGATGTGAAAAGACTAGTGAGTCCTTAATGTACTTTGGCATACATTTTACATAAAGTTGAAAAAAAAAATCAATGTCTACATCGGCCCTGGCTGGTTGGCTCAGTGGTAGAGCGTCGGCCTGGCGTGCAGAAGTCCCAGGTTCGATTCCCGGCCAGGGCACACAGGAGAAGCGCCCATCTGCTTCTCCACCCCTCCCCCTCTCCTTCCTCTCTGTCTCTCTCTTCCCCTCCCGCAGCCAAGGCTCCACTGGAGCAAAGATGGCCCGGGCGCTGGGGATGGCTCCTCGGCCTCTGCCCCAGGCGCTAGAGTAGCTCTGGTCGCAACAGAGCGACGCCCCGGAGGGGCAGAGCATCGCCCCCTGGTGGGCAGAGCATCGCCCCTGGTGGGCGTGCCGGGTGGATCCCGGTTGGGTGCATGTGGGAGTCTGTCTGACTGTCTCTCCCCGTTTCCGGCTTCAGAAAAATACAGAAAAAAAAAATCAATGTCTACATCAGAGGAATGTATCATTATTTTTTAATGTATGGTGGTTTGTGAGGAGGTTGGGATGGGCCAGGTGGAGACCAAACCTTCTGTTAGACCGCAAACAAGCAAACCGGTCAATCGCTCTGGTCCTCGCTTTTCCCATGGGGAACGTTAGTGCTGTCCCCCCATCCGTTTGTGTCCTTTGAAGAGGGAAGGGGAGAAATCAAGTGAAAAGGTAGGCAGTCTACTGCAATTTGTGACTTTTGCTTTGAATGTTTTAAATGAAGAATGCCCACGATATGATGGAAGTAGCAACCAAAAACTTCTGGACATTTCTTTTGGAAAGTTTTTGATTTGTTTGAATACCTTTGTATGGATTCTTCTTCCTTTCAGATGTTTAGACATGCGCTGTTTTTTTTCTGTTGTGATTTTAGAGTACAGTGAGTTGGAGGTGCTTGTTTTCCTTAAGTTATATTTCTCTGTTGTTATGCAATTTGTCTCTCTTTTTTTTTTTTTCAGCAATATTTAAGCTGCTCTGAGAAACTGTATCAAGCCAGGCTGCAAGCTGTTGATTTTAAACACTCTACGGAAGAAACGAGGCAAACTATTAACGCTTGGGTTGAAAGTAAAACTAATGGTAAGGATAAGTCACATGTGTGTCTCCTAACTTGATTGGTGCTGACTCCCTGAGTCAGTGCTAAAGAGGGCTGAAAGCTGACTCAGCAGGTTAACAATGGAGGAAGTGGAAAAATATTTTGGAATATCCCTTATAGCCATTTGTCCTAAGTGACCTAGCCAAGTGACTCTGCACATGAGGAGAACACCATGTCTACGTTATAGAGGTGTTGTCATAGAATCTACCTTAGATCTACCTTTCCCAGTATTAAAGAAAACTCTATATATTGTTAAGTATTTCATTTTTGAATGGAACATTAGTCACATCACAGATGTGTCCATTTCTTTTCAAAAACCCTAATTAGGGAAAAATGTAAAGATAAAAGAGAATAATAAAATGAATCCTATTTACCCATCACTCAACTGAAATATTTACTACATATGGCCTATATTAATATGCCCAGTGCCTAGAACAGTGCCAGGCATATAGAAGTCTCTTAAAATAGTTTTAGCATAAATGGTTTGATTAGTGTTGTCTGCTGTGGGTATACTTTAGGGATCCACACACTGTGTGTTTATTTAATAATTACTTTTATTTAATAATTCTTTTATACAATTACCAACATATATATATATATATATAGAGAGAGAGAGAGAGAGAGAGAAAGCATTTAATGTTAGTTATTGTGACTATTTAACTGTCTCTCGTCAATAAGTTCAAATCCAAATATATTATCTATTTTTTTTTCTTACAAGGAAAAATTACAAACCTCTTTGGAAAGGGCACAATTGACCCTTCTTCTGTAATGGTCCTGGTAAATGCTATTTATTTCAAGGGACAATGGCAGAATAAATTTCAGGAAAAAGAGACCATTACAACCCCTTTTCATCTAGGTGAGGTACGTATTACATCTTCAGATAGATGATAAATTTTGGAGACTGAAACAATTGTTTAAGGACAAGTTAGAAAGATTTAATGAGAATACTGGTCTAGGTTTCTGTAGGTTCCTTTAACTGTGTCTTCTATGAATTTTATTTTTATTTTTCCTTATGAAGTTTTGGTAACCTTTGTCACAGGGCAACTGGAAGAGACAAGAGCCAACCCTTTCCTGACTATTCTCCTGTCTGTCTGTCTGTCCTTTCCATATATCATATATATGCTGTGGGTTTGCTCTAGAGGCTCAACACAACTATCTATTATTTTTCTTGTTGAAAGTCTCTAATTGAAAAAGGAAATGATCCCATAATACCATTTTCCCCCACATAACTCATTTTATGGGGAAACCCTGGCTTTGTTTTTGGGAAACGTGATTTTATTGTTCTTGTTACTATATACATTATTTGAACTATTCAGGCTCTAACAAGGACTTACTTTGAAATAAAAAATATCATAGCCCTTGTGAAGGAAAGTAATAAGGTATGTTTTGTAGTTTATGTTTTACTCGTGCCCTTCGAGTGTTAGAGCCGATACTTACGTTATGCAAGGAAATCAGTATACATGCCTGTGCACGCACATGTGTAACCACCACCTAATTGCAATCTTCTTACAAAGCAGGGTAAGAGCGTCACGGTGGAGATGATGTGTCAGACTGGGATGTTTAAACTGGCCGTCCTGAAGGACCCGCCGATGCAGGTGCTCGAGCTGCCCTACGCCAACAGCCAGCTGAGCATGGTCATCCTGCTCCCAGCGGGCACAGCTACTCTGGACCAGGTAACCCAACTGGGGTGCCAGCAGCAGAGAAAGCATGTGTGCACTCTGTGTGTGTGTGTCCCGCGATGTCAGCGCAGCCAGTAACTAACTCGTGGTGGGGGTTTAGTGGCACTGCCCCAGGGACTGTGAGGGAAGGGGAACTCCTAGTCCCTGCCTTCAAGATTTTGTATCTAGGGAAAACAATCTGTTTTTATATTTAAAAATGTGCCTGGAGGCAAAAGTGCCATGTTGTACACACACACACACACACACACACACACACACACACACGTCATTTGACACTTATTCCCTGGAAATCGGAAGAAACCATCCTTCTCTCAGGAGCGGTATGTCTGCTCTGAGTGTAACATGATTTTGTGGGCTAAGCACCATTTCTAGTGTCCTGGTTTTGTGGGGGAGTGAGAGCCAGAGCCGCTGAGAAGAGGCCACAGTGGCGGTGGGGGTTGGGGTCTAACCCTCTCCCAGGCTGCCGCCCCAGCTGCCGAGCACAGAGCGGGCAAGCTGCTGATGTGCACTGGCTGCTACTCCTCCCCAGCGCCGGGACCTCTCTGGGCTCTGCTAGCATGACAGCATCTTAGGAGACCAGCTGAGCCTCTGCCTCTTGCTGAGGCTGACATGCATGCGGAGGCTGTTCTAACCAGAGCACAGAGCACGTGCAAAGGCCTTGGAAGTATGAGGCAGCGAGATGGCTCTGTGTCACGAAGTTGTGGTAGCTTGGGCCAGGGCAGAAGACAAAAGGAAAAGACAGGAAGAGAAACCACTGCTCTTATATTGCCAAGATGGCCAGAAGGTGACAAAAAGTCTACAGCCCTTGTAGTAGAGAGATGATGGCCTTGCCCTGCTGGCGTGGACCTGCGGGGAGGGCTGCAGGCAGTCTCTAATGCCCGAGGATGTAAGTTGGAAGAGTCTACAGAAACTTCTGGAACTGAGTGGAGAATGGGGTCCCAGAGTTGTGAGGCTGCTTTGGGAGGTCTGAGCAGGGACGAGGGAGCTGACATGCTAGGCAGAGCAGAATGGGGGTCCTGGAAGCCACATGATGCATGAGCTCTGACAGAGGTTGCTATGAAATGTTTCAGGCATGAGAACCAAGAAGAAATGGGTGAGTGCATCCGGGAAATGGGAAAGCAACTGCAGAAGCATTATAAAGAGGTTAGGTCAAGTCCACGCGCTCTGAAGAAATGAATTAGGCAAAAACTCTAGGCTGCACATTGGACAAGTTCAATTATGAAATATCAACGAGAAGTAGACAATAGGAAAGGGAAGACATGGATGAATGCAAGATTCTTTTTTTTTTTTTTTTGTCCCCAGATAAAAGTTAAGCACAGTTTAAAGGTAGAGGAGAAATCAGTGAGATTGAATCCTTTGCAGTGAGAATTACCAAATACACAGCAGTTAATGCCAAGGTGCGTGCCTGGCTCGTGTGGGCCCATCTGTGTTTTGTCTCCTAGATAGAGAAGCAGCTGAATGTGAGGACATTTGACAGGTGGACGAGCGCTTCCAGCATGATGGAGAGGGATGTGGAAGTCCATCTGCCCAGATTCAGACTGCAGATCAAGTATGAGCTGAATTCTCTGCTGAAGTCCCTCGGGATGACAGATGTCTTCAGCCAGATCAAAGCCAACCTGTCTGGAATATCACCAGAAAAGGGCCTGTATTTATCAAAGGTCATCCACAAGTCATATGTGGATGTCAATGAAGAGGGCACCGAGGCAGCAGCGGCCACTGGGGACAACCTCATTGTAAAAAGACTCCCCATCCGAGCTCAGTTCGTGGCGGACCACCCTTTCCTGTTCTTCATACGGCATACTGACACCAGCACCATTCTCTTTTGTGGCAAGCTGGCCTCTCCCTGAGCAGATGGGGTTGAGCAAGGCTCAAAGTCACAGAGGAGGTGCAAGGACAAAGTTGTGACTCAGTGTGGTTCCTGCCTCTCACACTGTGTGCCTCAATTTGCTTGTCTGCGAAATGGGTCTAAGATCTCTCTCAACTTTGTGAGTTGGCAAACCCTAAGATTATGGTAACCATGGAAAAAGGTATATTTACAAAAAAAAAAAAGGTTTTCTGATTCTCTTATCTTTGGGGGCTCATTTAAATGCTGCCTGGGTGGCATAATCAAGTCATCAAAGAAAATTTTAAAGAATTACGTTTTTTGTTTTTTTAAAAGTTGTATATGTCAATGAGCTTTTGAATAAGTGACTTATTTCCTTTGAAAACCAGTCGAAGGGCTTTTGCTTTGTTTGAATTTTTAAATATTATATAACTTTCCTTGCCTGTGTAAATACGATGTCATGAATTTTAGTTCAAAACTCTGCATTGGATGTAATAAATATAAGAAATGCCTTATGTTCTTTTGAAGACAATTCAATGGAATTTTTGGCCAAATGTTGCCAGACTCCAACTTGAATAACAGACGCCCCTTTTATCTCTTTCCACGATAGGCACGTGTCTCTTCTTTGTGTCAGCAGAGAGCAGGGCTCACTGGGGCACCTAGCTTCACGTCACCACCGGGCCTGAAAGGGCACATCCACCTCCGGCCAGACACCAGGCTTGCTGCTGTCCCAGAGTGACTGACTTTAAGACTCTGGTCATTGTTCATTGATATCCTGGTTCATTTCTTGCACAGATACTTCTTGAGCACCTACTAAGTTCTAACAGCTCATTAAGCCACGGATCTATGCAGTGAATAACAAAGAGCCCCCGCCTTAGATTTCCTCAGCTTATTTGTCGGCAGGGAACTCAGACTTTGGAGCAGTAATGGCAATGGCTGATGACTGCTGTGAGAAGTCTGAGTGACCTGCCTCTGTGTGTGTGCTGTGTGCTGTGGGGCGGTCATTTCACTTGTGAGCCCTGTAAGCTGTTTCAGGGATGGAGGTCTCTCTTCTGAGGACAGTGACTTGATCAGATTTGCATTCTAGAAACATCACGTGGGCTTCCAAATGGCTGTCTTCACAATGGGAAAGATATATGATAAATGACATGAAATAAAGAGCATTTTCCATACCAATAGTCATGTCAGTAGACTGGGGCAGCTCCGCAGTGGGGATAAACCGCCTGCTCAGGGTTTATTTTGGTTACGTGTAGATAGCATCTTCGACAATTTAGGTGTGACAGTGAAGGGCACCATTAGGATGCTTAATTGGGTGATGGAATCGTCCAGTAATGTGGACATGAGTCAGAGTCACCCACAGCAGTCCTGATGCTTCTCTGCCAGGAACTCCCCAGTCTGCTCCCAAGCACCTCTGACTGTCAGCGATGAAAGGACCCTTTGTTAAGATGCAATAAGGCTGGTGTCTGACATTTACCAGACTGGGATTTGGCAGGGTTTCCAAATTCTATATGCAATCTACAGATTTATTTTTTTAAATACTGCTTTCTGTTAATTAAATCTCTGTGTGGCTTTGTATAGCCTGCATCTCCCAGTCTGTATGGCCCTAACAGTCTGCATAGATCTCACTGGTTACTGTGGGTCCTTCAGAATCCATGCCTTCCTTCCCTAGTTCCCCCAGTCCTGTCTGGGGTTGCCCCCTCTTCCCCAACTCATGGTTGGCTCCGTGTGGAATACGTTCCCCTCTCTCGTGCCCCAGAGCGGTGGGAAAGCCTGTGGCTCTGGCAACAGGCACAGGGAGGTGCCACCCTCTGTCGGTGCTGCACCCAGAGCTGCATTGGACCAAGAGTCCCTGAGTTCCTGGAGCTGCTGTTCCTGCCCAGAGGGCTCAAGGATTTGGTGTGGGGAAGCATCTCAGTGCTCAGAGGGGAAGCCGCGATGGGAAAACTCTCCCCACCTGTCGGCTGCATCCCATCCCCTTGTTCTCAAGGTCATCTCCAGTCTGGGTCAAAAGTGATGCAGAGGCTATTGGAACTGGCCCATGTGAGGCTTTTCTCTCTGCAACTCGGGCCCGAGCACACAGGCGCGCTGCTAGCACAGCTGCCCTCTGTCTCCAATCCTGAACCACCGCCTTGGGTCGTGGACACCCTGAGTCTTACCAGAGCACAAGCTCTTGCCAGGAGGCCCCTTGGTCCCTCGCGCACTAGGTTGCAGTGAGCTTCCTTACTCCCTCCTCCCGCACGACACACCACCTGGATTTCTGCGTGGCTCTTTTCTGTTTGAATTTTCTCACTAGTACCTATTGCTCTCATACATCTTATTTCTATTTTGCTATGGAGAATCTCTTCCCATTAGCATGTGAATTTGGTGAATTCAGGGTTTAAAAGAAAATTGTTTTTGGTTGTTGTTGTTCCAGTGCCGACAATTTCTCATGCATAGTAGATACTCAGTAAGTTTAAGTTAATGAATGAAATAATTTATTCCTTTAGTACTTCAATGTTTTGAGTGCCTACTATGTGGTTTGAGCAAAAAAAGCTCACCAGCTTGGACCCAAGGTCTCTAGCTAGAGCAAGGGGTTACTCAGTCTGCTGAAGGCCCACGGTCAAGACACATATGAAAAAGCAATCAATGAACAACTAAGGTGTCGCAACAAAAAACTAATGATTGATGCTTCTCATCTCTCTCTCTGTTCCTGTCTCTCTATCTATCCCTCTCTCTGACTCTCTGTCTCTGTAAAAAAAAAAAAATGTAACCAGTTTGGCCACTTATTCAGCTACATTTTTTTAAAATTTAAAAAAAATTTTTTTTTACACAGACAGAGAGTGAGTCAGAGAGAGGGATAGATAGGGACAGACACAGGAACGGAGAGAGATGAGAAGCATCAATCATCAGTTTTTCGTTGCAACACCTTAGTTGTTCATTGATTGCTTTCTCCTATGTGCCTTGACCGTGGGCCTTCAGCAGATCGAGTAGCTCCTTGCTTGAGCCAGAGACCTCGGGTCCAAGCTGGTGAGCTTTTTGCTCAAACCAGATGAGCTTACACTCAAACTGGCAACCTCGGGGTCTTGAACCTGGGTCCTGGGCATCCCAGTCCAACGCTCTATCCACTGCGCTACCGCCTGGTCAGGCTCAGCTACATTTTTATTCAGCTTTTACACTGAAGTTACAGCCTCTGAGTCAAGAAGTGTGTCTTGAGCTCCTCCTAGTGGGTGAGACAACAACATATGATGCGTATGGGATGTTATCTGTGCTGTGGGAGTCTATGACGACAGCAGTGAGAACTGCCATTTATTGAGGTATTACTACACACCAGAAACCATTTTAAATATTTTACCATTTTGGTCCCCACCACTATATGTGATGCCACTTGGTCACTCAGACTGAAACTTACAGTGTGTCAGTAACTTGCCTAAGGTCACATTGTTAGCTGTAGAGCCAAGATTTAAGCCCAAGAAGCTTGGCTTAAGAGTCTATGTTTCATCTTCGGCACTATTGCTATAATTCTACTCAGTACATTTGTGAACTTTAAAGGAGAGTTTAGAATTTAGAGACCTGTGTTCCAACTCTGTTTCTGACACAACTCCTCTTAAAATCCTGTAATCCTTAAACATTTTGAGCAGACTCTCACTAATTTAGAGGCTGTAGGTACAGTGCTGCAGTCCCCCATCCTATCACTAGATGGCAGGCTTGTTGGCAGGGGGAGTGGAGGGTGTGGTAGTTGGTATGTAATTTGGAAATTTCATCTGGAATCCTACTGGTAAAATATTTCATGGGCTGTTTCAATCAGGCATTATAAATATTTAATTAAATTCCTTTCACCTTATATTTAATAGCTTCATTTTTCCTCTTTATTTGTGCAATGTATACAATATTTGCAAAAGAAGTATAAATCAGATAGCTGGGAATTCGCTTCAATCATGACTATGTCCAGGACAGGATCTAGCCTAAAATAGGAGCTCAAAGATTTTTGGTAATTGCTTCTCTTTCTTTCATCTTCTAAGCACTGAATTGTGAAAGCTCCTTTTATTTTGAACAAATTGTGGTCTTACAGAAAAGTTGCAAACACAGGAAAAATTTGCTTTATATCTCTCACTCCATTTCTAGTAATGTTAATGTCTTACATAACAATATTATAGATATTAAGAATAAAAATTAACATTGGTGTAGTCTTATTAATTAAACTACAAACTTGGTTTTTCTTAGAATTTGACTAATTTTCCACCCCTCATTTATGCCTTTTTTTTTTTTATTCTGGGATCAGATCCAGGGGTTCATGTTGCATTTAGTTATTATTTCTACTTAGTCAGTAAACAGTCCCTGGTCTTTCCCAGTGTTTTGTGACCTTGACAGTTTTAAAGAGCACCAATCCGTTATTCTGTAGAATGTCCATTGGTCTGGATTTGTGTGATAAAGTCCAGTTGGAGGGAGATGGTGCACTTTGGGCAAAAAGCCAGGAGGATAATGTGCATCTTTCTCTGTTCACTACGTCAGTGACGTTTACCTTGATTACATGGAAAATTTAATAATTGCTGGTTCCTCCACTGTCAGGTTACTTGTTTACATCCCTTTGTAGTTAATAAATACTTTTTAGGAGATTTTTTTTAAAGATTATGCAAGTTCTATATTTCCTCAAACCTTTTTTTTTTTTTTTTTTTTGTATTTTTCTGGTGAGAAGCGGGGAGGCAGAGAGACAGACTCCCACATGCACCGGACCAGGATCCACCCAGCATGCCCACTAGGGGGAGATGCTCTGCCCATCTGGGGTGTTGCTCCACTGCAACCAGAGAACCAGAGCCATTCTAGCGCCTGAGGCAGAGGCCCTGGAGCTGTCTTCAGCGCCCAAGCCAATTTTGTTCCAATGGAGCCTTGACTGCGGGAAGGGAAGAGAGAGACAGAGAGGAGGGAGAGGGGGAAGGGTGGAGAAGCAGATGGGTGCTTCTCCTGTGTGCTCTGGCCGGGAATCGAACCCGGGACCTCCACATGCCGGGTTGATGCTCTACTGCTGAGCCAACCAGCCAGGGCTCTCCTCAAACTTTTGTCCATAAACTTTTTAGCATATATTGTATGTCTACTGCCTGTTGACTATTTTCATATTTTAAAAGTGAGAAGCTTGTTCTAAAAAAATATTGGAAGCAAATATCAACAATAATTAATTGAATAGGAGCTACCCTCTTAAGTCCATTGAAAATATAAAGAGATTTGGTATTTACAAAAATTTACCCAGTGGTATAATCATTAGAAATTACAGGTATTCATAAAGAAAAAACTCCTAATACTTTCTTTAACTGTAACCTTGCTAAAATTATGCAGAAACTTTCTATGTATATATTTACATATATTTAAGTTTCTATTTTAAGAAAGATCATAGTACACATACCCTGTAAAACTTGATTATTGCATTTAATATATTTTGAACATTTTTTTTTGTCTATAAACATTCCCTATAAGATCATTCCTAAGAACAGCACAGCATTTATTTATAGGATGCAGCAGGATTTATATGAATTATTTCTTATTATATATTTTCCAGTTAGTTTACTTTTAAAATTTTGAATGTATCTGATGACAATTTTAGATGATAGTTGAGGGGTTACTTTCCCCTTTGATTTCAGACTTTCTACGTAGCTGCCTTCATGAGAAAAGACTATATATATGTGGCACCAAAATGTTGTTAGGATTTCTCAATGGATTCTATAGCCTTGAAAGTCAAACTTTTCCTCCCGTATACCTGAATTTGAAAGCAACGAGGCTCTGAATTTACAAGATGTGGCGCAGAATATGCAGGGTGCAAATTGTGAGAGGAGCAGAACCTGTGATTGACTTGATACCCGTTTCTGTGGAGTACGTGCTTAGAGAACTGAAACAGCTCCGGCAAAGTACTCAAGGTCAGCTTTAGTGGACACTGCCAAAGAGTGTTATTCCAAAGTGTGTTTTCCAAGGTACACTTTCACAGCAGTGCATGTTCCTGGCCAAGTCTTTTGCACATTTTCCTACTGGGTGGTCTTTCCTTTTATTACTGATTTGTAGAACTACTCTATATATTCAGGATGGCAGATCTTTGCCGCAATCTTTATTGCAAATATCTTCTGCCTGTCTGTGGCTTGTCTTATCAGGTTCTTGAAGGTGTTTCTTTGATGACCAGAAATTCTTCATTTTAATGCAGTAAATCTATTAATCTTTCTCTTAAAAAAATTTTCCCCATTCATTTGAGAGGGAAAGAGAGGGGAGAGGAAGAGAGAGAGAGAGAGGGAGAGGAAGAGAGAAAGAAAGAAAGAGAAAGAAGCATCAGTTTGTTGTTTCACTTAGTTGCTCAGTCTAGCTGTGTGTTCATTGATTGCTTTTCCTGGGTGCCTTGACTAGGGTGTCAAACCCCTGACCTCTGGAGCACCTAGTTGACACTTCATTCACTGAGTTTGCTTTGCCAAGACCTTGATTTTTTCTTTATGATCCATACTTTTTGTGATCTGTTCAAGATGTTTTTGTCTATAATAAGTTGACAAAGATATTCTCTGTTGTTCTCATCTAGAAGTTTTAGGGTTTGTTTTCCATAAGGCTTTCATTCCATCTGGAATTCGCTTTTGTAAATGCTGTGAGGTATGGTTTAAACTTCATTTTTAAAGAAAAGTGTGGATGGCCAGTTGGTCCAGAGTCATTTATTGAAAATACACTTTTCTTCCTCTTCCCTCATTAAATGGTGCCTTTGTTTTAAGTCAAGATCAAATTGGTTGATCTGTTCCTGTCTTCTCTTTTCTGTTCTATTGACCTATTTATCTATTCTTGCACTCTTATCATTCTCTTAATTACTGTAGCTTTACAGTCTGGCATCTGCTGAGGTGAGGCTGCAACTTGACTTTTATACTTCAAGATTATCCTCTGTATTTTTCTATAAACTTTAAAATCAGCCTGTCAATTTACAAATACATACACATTAAAACTTGCTGGATTTTGTCTGGAATTATAAGAAAAAATCTTTGAAAAAAGTTTTTGGGAATTAACATATTTGCAATATTTAGTTGCTCCATGCACAGATATGCTATACCCTGCCATTTAAGTTTTCTTTTATTCCTCTCAACTATATTTTTCAATCTTCTATGAGGAAGTCTTGCATAGACTCTCATTTTTAGATCCTTTTAAATATACCGTCAATATTTATATTTGCTGAGTTTGCAGTGCAAGTGTCAGGAAAGAAGCGAGCTTCCAGAGTCACGGACGGGTCTGAGGGAGAGCTCGCTTCTGTGCGGTCACGTCTCTGCTTTGATTTGTTCGGTTTGCTTTTGTCTTGCGGTGTTGGCTGTCTTCCCAAACCCGGAGGTTGGTTGAGGATGCTCTGTGGACAGGCATCCAATCCATTTTTGACTAGAATAATCTTGTTTTATTCACCAATATATAACAAAGCCACTTAGGGATTTCACTCTTCTAAAACTTTGCCAATGATGTATATTTCGGTATAATTTCTAGTACCTTTGGTTTTCAAGACCATTTTTTGTCAGGCAATAGCTGAATCCAAAGAGATGTCTTGTCATCTCAAGAAATCCCCCTTTCAGGGCTCTCTGCTCTTATAGCCAAATGGATTTCTAGGGTCCACTTTTCAAGAAAGAGCATCACAGAAAGCTACTTTGGTTGGTATTGCTGCCACTTCAACTGTTTCATGTCGAGGCGTGTAGAGGGCAGGGTCTCTATCACTTACTCCCTCAAGGTCTCTGCTGATGTGATTGAGGGATATTTGAAAGTGAACTGTTAGTAGTTAAGTTTTTGGGGAGTCAAAAGTTACATGTGGATTTCTCACTACATGGGGTCAGTGCCCCTAATCCCTTCAATGTCCAAGGATCCACTGTATATACTAGGTACTTTACACATGTTACCTATGTTACTCTCAACCACAAATTCACTAAAATTCTGTCCCTTTTTCAAATGAGAAGCGCAAGGCATAAAGAGGCTGACAGCCTGCCGAAGGTCACCCGTGTTCAAGGTGAGAAGCTCGGGTTTTCCCACTACACCCACCCTGTACTCTGTGCTTTGCGAGCAGAAGCGTACTTCCTGGAAGTCACCCCCTGATGTTTGCTGCAGAATCGATGGTCCCTGCTGCATGTGTGGGCTGTCAGCCTCTCTCCAGAGCTGCACATTGCCATGTGTTACTGACAAAACTATCCATGTGTTGCAAGCTCATCATGAGATCTGGGACTTGAGTCACTTCATTTTCAGGGACACCACTTGAACCCTAGATAATGACTGCCCTGAGAATGAATAAAACCCAGAGTGGACCTCCGTCCTGGATGGAAGACAGAATTGGCCAGGTTTCCCACCTGCTGCTTGGCCCCCCTTGGCTCTGGCACACCCTCATGTTCGCCTCTTCCTGGTGCTTCTGCTGGCCCTGACTCCCGATGCTCCACCTGTCGTTTGTCCTCTCTCTGTCCAGGTGCGTGCAGTGGGGGCAGGTACCAGAAAGGGAGTCCTGTGAGTGTTCTGCTTCTGTGGTTTATTGGGTTTGCTTCTTTACAAATGAGTATTGGGGCGAATAACAGGCACCAGGGCATTGTTCTCGGGTTCCCGCCGAGCAGGGAGCTGCCATAAGCCTTCCTGAGCCAGACGAGGATGCCTGTCTGCTGTCTCTTCCTGATTTTGCTCTGAGTGGAGTCAGGGAGAAGGGAGGGACCTAGCACACATTGCTGTCACTGCTGCAGCAGCTGCTGCTGTTGCCAACCTCTCCCTTGGGGTTGAGCCAATGGGGTGTCTGGGACATTTCCCCTGAACCTTGGCAGAGGTGAGATGGGAGGGGTGAGGAGTCTTAGGAGGCCAGAGGCAGGAGGACCTGGAGCCCGCAGAGAAGGCCTCAGAAGTGCAGTAGGAGGAGGTAAGTGGCATTTTTATGCATGTGGGGTGATTTTTATATATTCTAGGCTTCTGAGTGTTCTCAGGCTCCCTAAAATGAGTGGACAGCCCCTGGGACTGTCTGTGGGAGCATTCCTCTGCCTTTAGTAACAGCTTTCCCCCTAAGTGCATCACTACAACCCCCCACTTCACCACCAGCCTCTGCACCTCGCTCTCCTCAGGGCTCCTGGGTCGGGTGTCTGGCTCTGACAGACACCCACTTGCTTAGTAAAACCATAGCCTCCCACAGTTCCTTGAAGGCATCCTAAGCTCCCCTATCCACGGTTGTTGTAGAGTGATCTTCGAGCTTAAACGACAGTGTATGACAGCATCTATCACGTTGGCCAACACGTTGGATATAGAAAAACCAGCATTGTTCTTTACCTTATGTGAACTATGCCTACCCACTGTTGGACAAATCCTGACGCTTATAAAAGATCACTTGCACATTGAATATATTTAACACCTGTGTCTGGAATTTCTATTCCTGGGGTTCACAGCAATATTGAATAAGCATGTGTGAATGAATGAAATGAGCAGATATTTACAAGCTAGTCTTTTCTTATTTTTATAGCAAATGATCTAAAACCTCAGTGACAAGTTACATGCCAACTCTCAGGTCATTAAATAAAAGCCAGAGACCACCATGTAATGATGACAACAGCCTCCCCAAAAGTCTGCTAACTGGGGGACACTTCTTGTTGGTTATGTTTTTATTATTATTCACAATGACGTTTGGCAACATTAGTAGCAATAGGGAGAGGCCTGAGCTTGTTGATGTTGTTTTTAGTAATATTAGGCACGTTTGAGTACTTGGTAAACTTATTCAGAATCAAAGGTTCTCAAAAAAAATGCAAAAGCACTGGGTACAGCTGAGCTTTGGAATATCTCTGTGCTGAGACTGTCTTCATCTGCAATAATTTATAGCCTGTGCATCTCTGCTTGTGTTTCTGTACCCAGTAACAATGAGTTGGGGAGTGGGCTCCTCATGGGATCCTCTAGAGGCAGGCGTGACCCAGGGGAGAGGGAGGAGGACTGTTTGCATTTGTGAGGTCCCAACATCCCTGGTGGTTAGAACGGCAACAATGAGAAACCTTGCGTTTGATGGCAGCCCAATCTGGGAGGTTTTGAGCCGAGGTCTGTAGCAGGCTTCTTCATGCCCTCACACGAGCAGAGAAGGTTCTGTTTCTACCGAGGAAGAAAATCAAGTGACTACTTCTGCACAGATTAAGTAACGTTATCCTGGAAGATCTCCTTATAAAAGGGGTAAAGTCTTCGGCATGTCTGAAGAGTGCTTTAGAGATGTACGCAAGGGGGTGGATGAAACACGGAGTCTCCTCTTACCCCTAGGACTTGTGCTGTGTCATTCAGGTTTAATGAGTGAAGACTGGTTTGGGTTTGCTACACAGCAAACACGGTTTCCTCTTTTACTCTCCGAGAAGGAATCCGATTGTGTTTCCTTGTGTGAACCCGGCTGTGTGACCACAGGTCATGCTGAGTAGAGAACCAGGGAAGAGGTAAAAGCTCCATGGCCACACTGTGCAGGCGCGGGCCCTCTCTGTGCTGCTCCTCCGAGCCAGGAAGACGGTGGGCAGGGTCGCTGCCGGTCACCGGGTGGGTGGTTCACAGCAGGGAGAATGGCAACAACGTGAATCTCTGCTCCTGAGCTCCCCCTCTAGCTCAGCCCACCTCCCTGCATTGTGTCCTCTTCTCTGCTGCGGGAGTTGGAGCATCACCTCCACTGGAGAGCCTTCTGCAACCCTCCCGCCTCCCGAAAGCACACGCTCGTTATCTCTAGATATCACAGTCATCACAGTGCAGTCCACTTTTCTAGTTTGCTTTCAGGGGGTGGGCCTCTGTGGTAGCAGGAGGAGGAAGCATGTCTGAATAATTTCCAGGGAGCCCACGGTGTGTAAGCCAAGGTGTGAACTGAAGATGATGTTTCAGGTCACAGTTAGAGACCTTCAATTTGCATCCCTACTTCATCTGAAATGATGCAAAACACTCTGTCTTTCTTTATTTCTTCCCATTTCCCACTTGTTTCTCATTTTTCTCTTCCTGTGAGAAGTCATGAGGGATTTGCAGATTGGCAGAGGCATGACTAGGGATGAGAATTAGGGACACAATGAGAAGGATCTTAGATTCTTCCTACGAGTCCCTTTGGTATATAATTAGCCTGGCTGAATGCCAGGCACCGGAGTTTGTGGGTTCGCTGAGCAAAACTCAATTGCAATAACATCATTTTGAGAGTTGACTTAGAGAGGCACATGCTGCTCAATAGAGCTGCAGTTTGAAGAACTTTAGAAGTTATTAGTTGACCATCCAGAAGAATCACATCACTTCCTAGATAAAAACGTATCAAGTTCTCTCTGTAAGGTCAATATAATTGCTTACCAAAATGTTATTACCTATCACCCAAGGTGTAAACAAATAGCAACAGTATTCAGTGAGATGAGTGTTAGGGATTTACATAGGACCCTTTGAAAAGTAGAGGGATGCTTTTTAAAACATCAGTGCACAGGGAGGTTGTGTAATATGAGTGTGCCACAAGGGATGTGAAGTACAGACCAGAGATATTTTCTCACACATGTTGTTACCTGCTTCAGTCTCAAATATGAACTACACTGTGTACCAGGTACCATACAGCATTACACTGCGTGAGTGTGTGCGATGCTTCAGCGAGCTGGTTAGGAAGGAATGCATGTGTGTGTGTGTGTGTGTGTGTGTGTGTGTGTGTTTGAAAAAAAAGAGAAACTTACAAGCATCCTAATCTCTTTGTAGCTGACATTTTAGTGGATTAAAAGCCTTTTTCCCCCTCAAATTCTCTACCTCTGCCCACATTAATCACCACCGCCATTTTAAAAGTTTCTGTTCAATGTTAAACGTTAGTAACACTGAGGGCCCACCTACCTAGGAAATTCAGTTAGCCAGCCACAACATGGAAATCTAGGTTCTAGATTTTCTGATTCTTATAAAATCAAATGATTGTGAATAAATTTTAGCTCATCCATTAGACTGTGTGTACCTTCGCAAAAACAATTGGATAGTTTGAAATCTTAATTTTCATCTGCAAAATAGCAATAACTATAATAGAATAAATAGTAATAATATATCGATCCTTGTGAGGATCAAGAGATAAGTCAACTTGCTGTTGTCTTTTTTTCTAGATTTTGTTGGCATAATAGTTTAAGGTATAGAGACAGATATAGACATGTCAAGAATCGACTGTGTCGTTTCCCAAAGCCTTAACTCCACGTTTGACTTCCAAGTGCCATGTAGGGTAGAGGTTGGCAAACGTGAGCTCGTGGTCTAAACCTGGCTCGCCACTTGATTTTGTAAAGAAAGTTTTATTGGAACACAGATGTGTCCATCAGTTTACATTTTGCTATGTCTGTGTCTGTTTTCATGGCACAGCTGCAAAACTGAGTTGTGACAGCAGCCACATAGCCCACAACCCACAACTGTCTGCTATCTGGCTCCTTATAGAAAGCATTTGCCAGCCTCTGCCCTCGAGAGTTCTTGATGGAGCACATTGTAACCTGCAGTGCGCTGCTTTATCTTTCATATAATTGTCAGCACCAGGAGAGATAGTAGTCAAGTTCCCTTTGACGTTCACAGTCTAGTTCTTCTTCCTGATGGGATTGAGTGTCTGAGGGATTCTGGCCTGTGTGCTTGTCCATCCCTAACCTGCTCTCAACGACAAGCAGCTCTACCAGGAGGGTGTGTTGGCCTCATATTCTAATAATCATGTCTTCATAGCTGGGGCCGCTGTCACATTGCCACATTTTCACAGCATTCACTTGCTCTCTCTCTCTCTCTCTCTCTCTCTGTTTCTTCTACACACACACACACACACACACACACCACACACACACACACACACACTCTTTGTACACCCAGGCATTATCAACTTCAGCCTATATAGCAGAAGACAGAGGCATGGTCTACGTGACCTGACCACGTTCACAAATATAAAAGCCCAGACATTTTTAATGGTATTATGACCATGACTTATCCCAGTGGACTAGCCCCACCCGTAGCTGGACACCACCCACAATGATTAGCTCTTTTTCCTCACCTATTTGTACACTTTCTGGCTGGTGAAATGCAGCACATGGGACTTCAATTTCATTGTGAACAATGTTTTACTGTCTAGAACAAACCAGTTAATATGAAGTGAAGCAAAAAGCCATGAATTCCTTTCTTAAAGATGCTCCCTGGTTCACCGTAACACTCAGAAATCTAACCTTTGTCTAGAAACTGGTTGTAAAAGACAGTGGCTTTCCACCCAGTCTCACCTCTTCTGTGTCCGACTGTGGGAGAGGTAACAGGGGACTGTGGAAAAATGCATTCGGGACAATTCTCTAGGGCCTGGTCCCTCCATGGCCAGATCCTCATTGTTTGTGTGGCTGGTATACATAACATAAAGTGTAAAAGAAAACACTCATGAGGATCTTGGGGCCCGAGTGTGACGGGCCCATGCCTTTCCAGCACCCACCATCTCACCAGGAAGGAGAACACTCTGAGGCTTCCCCTTCTTGCTTGGGTAGAAAGCCCACCGCTTCAAACGCATCCTCCCAGGGTCCAAGTGTGCTTAGCACAAGGGGCAGGAATTTTGTCTGTAGCCAGGATCCAGGAGGACTTTGTGTGAAGCCTTAAATATTTAAGGAAGACTTCAAAGGGATGTCAACACTAGAGTGGAATCATTGTGGAATGTGGAATTCTTGGTTAGTGGATCTCAAGTAACTTTGATCTCGACCCCCCAGTAGTGTTGTAATTGATTGATCACATGCCTGTGCACGTGAGAAATAATACTCACCCTACTGTGAGCAGAGCCTGTGTTCTGGTGTATCTTATGCATCCACTTGGATGTGTTCTGTTCTATCCTGTATTATCCTATTTTACTGTATTTCACTTCAAAGATGCTTGCATCTGGCCACTAAATTTATTTCATTTCCCCCCCATGGAATGTAACCTGAAGTTTGAAAAATAATGTTCTTGATAGTATGAACATTAATGGAGCTTGCCTACTGAAGTCGACAGCGGGGGAAACAATATATATTTTCCTTCACATAGAAACATGACATAGGGACATAAGTGAGAGCTCTCTAGGAATACTTGTCTTTTTTTTCTTTCACAGTCAATTATTGTCTAATTCTGATTTCCTTATCATTTCATTGTTTAGCTTTTCTTTTTGCTGAATTCTCTCTCATTCCGACTTTTTAACTTTTGTTTTTCCTGCCTTTGACCACTAGCTCCGCTGGTCACTGGGAGAGCTTCCACGTTCCCCGCGGCCCCTGAAATCTCAGACATGCGTCTCTGCTGCCTTCCTGCCCCCAGGTCTGAGCAGCTCCAGCGTGTCTGACGGGAGTGGGTTTCTCTGCTCCCTCCAGTACTCAGTGGACTCGACTTCTTGGTTGTTCAGACATGGCCCTCTGTGGCACTTTTTAATGCTGCCTTGTAATTTGTCTCCTAGTCCCAAGTAGGAGCCTAACGAAGGAAGAGACTGTTTCCCTTACTGTGTGTCCCCACAGTGCGGCACAGGGCCCAACACCTCATCCACCCCCAATGAAAGTCTGTTGCATCAATGAGTGGGTGAATGTTGAATCAACGAGTGATGAAAAGGTGAGAGATCTGAATGGGCAACTTTATTCAAATAAGCTCTACTATAGTTCACAGTCTTCTGTGGCTTTGTGTACAATGCCAAAATGTCCATGGGATGTCCCTCTGAAGTGGGATTGTGATGTTTTCTCTTCTTTCTGGTGATACAGTGTTTGTATCCCGACTCAGACCTCACCTGCCCAAGTATCTGGTTTTGTGCCTCAATATGTGTATGAGCTCGAGGAGACATGGTGGCACCCTGACATGTTTATGGCCTGAAAGGAAATGGGGAGAGATCATATATATTAAGGATCTGGGCTTCAGATGAATTCATGTGTCAAGGATCTGTGCGTGGTTTCCCTTGGCATGGTGCTGAACTGTGCATTGTGGCCGTCGCAGCCAGTTCACGTGGCAGTAGGTGCATGCAAGCAAATACCCGCCTTGTACCCCAGGGGATGAATATCAGAGGAGGCATTTTCCCTGCTAATGGCATTTTAATTTCAAATGTCATATTGATTTAGTTGGATTCATCCTATACCTATGGAATATAATTTACTGTGTCAACATTTTGTAAACGTTACTTGAACCCAGTTGATAGAATTCAGCTAACTCAACATGGGCCATGCAGCTTCTGAGCATTCTCTCTCTCTCTCTCTCTCTCTCTCTCTCTCTCTCTCTCTATATATATATATATATATATATATATATATATATATATATATATATATATATATGAGATACGATTCAACCTCTGTCCGGAGTTTGGAAGGAAGATGCTTGATGGACAGTCCTGAGGTGTGTTTTGGAGGACTTGGCAGCATTGGCCACGGATTGCATGAGGGTGGGGGAGATGGAGAAGTCACAGGTCATTCTCAGATCCCATACTCGAACACTTGGGCCATGGAAGCTCTGTTTGCTGAGATGGGGACGTCTGCAGAGGAGGAGCAGGTTTGGGGAGGGGGCACAAGAGCAGACGTGAAGGTGAGAAGTTTGAGATGTCTGTGAAATGTCACGTAGGCATTGGAATATAGGGATTAAAGGAGAAGTGAGATATACATTTGGGTGTCTGCAGTAGTGGATGGTCTTGGAAGTGATGGGGTGGGTGAGATCGCTTGGAGCAAGAGTGGGAAGAGAAAAGGGACCAACAATTAGAACATAAAGGGAGCAGGAGGAGCCAGCAAAGACTAAGAGGATGTGATCTGACTCGCATCCACCTTAGAAGGAAACATCCATGGCATTGGCAAGTGCAGGAGACCCGGTGTCAGAGAGGTCTGAGTTTTACTGATACACTTGAGTGCTATGAACATTGAAGCTTTTTAAATGTGTGCCAAATATGGACTTTAGTAATCTTTGCCCCTTCCTGTACAAATATTTAGGAAGAAAAGAGTTATTTAATGTGATAACATTTTTCAAATTCTAGATTAATCTTTATTTCTCAGTTCTCAGGTATTTGGTTAAAGGAAAGAGTTGTATAACTATAAGAAGATATTTTAAACTAAACATTGAATTACACTTATGCCCATAATATAAGCAGATAATTATAAATTAAGAGGTTGATGAGATTTGTTGGGGGTCAGGTCGTTTCTTGAATTTTAGATTACATCAGAAAAACAATGGGGAGTTGTGGATCTAGTCTCGTGTTAAAATTATGCTATCACTTTGAGGTTTGGGTCGTAGTTAGTCAAAGACTCTCTTGGTAATTGTTTGTGGAAGGGAATGAAAGGAGGGATGAAAGTCCTGTTCTAGAAAGAAACTGAGCAGCCTCACTAATAGCACACAAATCTCTACCTTTTATCATCAAAATGTAGATGTAAATTTTTTCTGAGATCTTCCAGAGAGTTGTTGAAAGTTTGATCACCTTCACATAGCTATGCACTCCAAACTTTCCTGCTTCTAGTTCATTTTTGAGCAAGTATAACTGGTATGCTAACAAGAAGAAGCAAAGACATCTCTTAGAAAGAACTTTGGTCACTAGAATAAATTGACCTATATGGTTTCTCCTGTTATTACCTAAATATTTTAAAGTTTTCAGCAAAAACGATCTTATGTTTGAGCTGGTCTAATTTTTAATATTTTAAAAAATTAGAAAATGATCTAAATTTTGGAGTCTAAGTAGGTTTTTATTATTTTTAAATAATCCTGATGAAGTCACAGTCAGAAGCTAAGTTCAAATTCATCAGATGCTTGGCCAAAAGGATAATCAGTAGTCTAAAATTTAAGTAGTTGATGTTAAAGTGTTATAGGAATATAAAGCATTTATGAAGAGTACTTTCTTTCTTTTTTTTTTTTTTTTGTATTTTTCTGAAGCTGGAAATGGGGAGAGACAGTCAGACAGACTCCCATATGTGCCCAACCGGGATCCACCCGGCTCGCCCACCAGGGGGCGATGCTCTGCCCCTCCGGGGCGTCGCTCTGCCGTGACCAGAGCCACTCTAGCGCCTGGGGCAGAAGCCAAGGAACCATCCCCAGCGCCCGGGCCATCTTTGCTCCAATGGAGCCTTGGCTGCAGGAGGGGAAGAGAGAGACAGAGAGAAAGGAGGGGGGGTGGAGAAGCAAATGGGCGCTTCTCCTATGTGCTCTGGCTGGGAATCGAACCCAGGTCCCCTGCACACCAGGCCAACGCTCTACCGCTGAGCCAACCGGCCAGGGCTGAAGAGTACTTTCAATAAAAAAAAAGTCAGAAAAGAAGGTTAAGGGCTTAAGAGACATCACATAGGTAAGTTGCAGCTTTCAGTGATAACTGATTTCAGTCGAGTGGGGCAGAAATCACTACTAGGCAACAACTACTGTAGCTACTTTCCTTTGTTAAAAATTATGTCCTTGAGCACACACTCACTAAATTACTAAAGGAAGGACTAATTCTGATGACTTAAATCTAACATCTCCCCACGCCATGCTTTCAGAATTCCAGACTTGGGACCATATTCCAGGGCAGGGAAGCCAGAAAAGAACAAGTTGGACCTGTGTCTCTAAATGGGTCACTATAAAGAATTGCATTACAATACAATTACAATTGGGTAGCATTTCCCAGGTTATGAAAACAGAAACTCTGCATGCCACTGATATGGTACCGACTAAATAGAAGGCAGGTCTGAGAGCGAAACTTACCCGACCTGCAGCATAAAAGAAGAGGATTCTCCCAAGACTGGGACTCTAGGAGTCTGGACCGATTGGATAGGCTTAGATGAGTTATCTCAATTACTTACAGCCTTCGTTACCTAACCGAAGAAGCTAACACACTTTTTTTGTGTGTTTGGGATTTCAAAGCCAAATTTATCTTCTTTCTAATTCGTATTCAGGTAACCACTGAGTGGCTGAATGGAGGGGACCCTTTGTTGACAGAAGTAAGGTCTGCACTAGTTTGAGTGCTAGCTGTCCCCATCCGTTTCTACATCCCCTGCACGCAGTCCGGCTCCGCCCAGGCTGCTGTTTGAGGTGACTTGAGGAACCTTATGCAGTCCTCTAAGAGGCTGTTCCAGAGCTCTGAGGCTCAGTATGTTTTTAAAATCACAGAAATGAATGCACTGTACTCTCTACTGCCATGATTTTCTCAAGAAGTAAGCCTAAAATTCCTGTGGAAAAAATAAATAAGTAAAAATAGCTGAGAATGTTTTAAAAACAAGAAGCAGTTTTGAATCTGAAATATATATTTTTATTAAACAGTTTTAATCAATAGAAGATAAAGGGAGAGGTTACTGGAATAGAAAACAGCTCAGAGAATTTACTTACCTAGTTAAATTTTAGCTTCAATGAAGAAGGATCATATTTGGGGAAAGAGTTTAAAGAAATAATAGTAGAATAAGTGATTATTAGTATAATGACATACGTAGATTTTTGACTTCATAGCCCCCTCCCCCCTAAATTTATAGAAAAAATAAAAAATAAAACAAACCAAAGCAGCAGAAGACCTGGGTAATTAGGAACTGGGTCTCAGAGAAGAGAAGGAGTTTCTAAACATAAGAGCAGTTAAAGAAATCATATATTTTTAACTACATACAAATTTAAAATAGGAGTGGGGAGGAGGGAGGGCTGAAGAGGTGGAACACAGAGGACTTTTAGGGCAGTGGAAGCCTTCGTATGATACTACATTGGTGGCTACATGTCGTGTGCTTGTCCAGACCTGTAGGATGCACAGCACCAAGAGTGAGCCCTAATGCAAGTTACTGGATGGACTCGGGTGATAGTGTGTGTCAATGTAGGCTCATTAGTTGTGACAAATGTCCCACTCTGGTGGGGGGTGTTTATAATGCGGAACCTAATTAATGCAAGTATGCGGGCAAGGAGTATCTCGGAAATCTCCTTACAATCCATTCACTTTTGCTACAGACCTAAAATTGCTCTTAAAAATAAAGTTTATTAGGCCCTGGCCGGTTGGCTCAGCGGTAGAGCATCGGCCTGGTGTGCGGGGGACCCGGGTTCGATTCCCGGCCAGAGCACATAAGAGAAGCACCCATTTGCTTCTCCACCCCCCCCCCCCTCCTCTCTGTCTCTCTCTCCCCCTCCCACAGCCAAGGCTCCATTGGAGCAAAGATGGCCCGGGTGCTGGGGATGGCTCCTTGGCCTCTGCCCCAGGCGCTAGAGTGGCTCTGGTCAAGGCAGAGCGAGGCCTGGAAGGGGCAGAGCATCGCCCCTGGTGGGCGTGCCGGGTGGATCCCGGTCAGGCGTATGCGGGAGTCTGTCTGTCTCTCCCCGTTTCCAGCTTCAGAAAACTACAAAAAAAAAAAAATAAAATAAAGTTTATTAAAAGCTAAACATTTCCTTTTGTGTGCATGTGTGAACTGCCTGTTCATGACTTTTCTACATTTTTTTTCTATCAAGTTTTTGGTATTTTGTGCTCCTCATGTTTAAGAGTGTTTTTTTTTCTTTTTATACATATTAGAGATATAAGCCTTTGTGATGGTGTGTTTTGTGAATATTTTCTTCAATTTGGCTGGGTTTTGGTGTTTTCTGATATACACTTTTTTTGTTATTTATTATTCTTTTTTTTTCCAAATACATATACATTCAGTATTATCTTGTGTTAGTATCAGGTGTACAGCATAGTGTTTAGACAATCACATATTTTCCAAAGTGTTTGGCCCTGATATTTCCAGTACGCATTGGCACCATACATAGTTATTATAGTATTATTGACGATGTTCCCTGTTCTGTAGTTTGCATCCCTGTGACTATTTTGTAACTGCCAATTTGTATATAATCCCTTCATGTTTTTCATTCCCTCTTACAAATCCCCTCCCCTCTGGCAACCATCAGTCTGTTCTCTGTATCAGTGAGTCTTGTTTCTGTTTTGTTTGTTAGTTAATGTTCCTTATATATCACATATAAGTGAAATCATATCATATTTGTCTGATGTACACAATTTCAGTTGTAATTTTATAGTCAAATTTATCAATATTTTCTTTCTCTGGATTTTGAGTTATAGTTAGGAAGCTTTTTCTTTCACAGAAGTTAAAAAGAAATTGACATATATATATATTTTCTAGACATTCATGGTTTTATTTGTTATATTAGATTCCTAATCCATTTGGAGTTTATTCTCAGGTATGGAGTGAGATCTGGATATAGTTCTATCTTTTTCTAAATGGTTACTCAGTTTTCCCAGAGTTGTTTATTTAAATATCCATCTTTATCCCATTGGTTTGAGATGTTGCCTTCATCATATTCTAACTTTTCTTGGGCATTTGGGTGTAACTCTGGACTTTCTATTGACTTTTGTAAATTAATTTTATACCTGTTGCTTCACTGAATTCTTTTATTGTTTCATTTGCTTTTATCATTAATTACCCATGGTTTTCCAGGTATATTCTTACATCATTCACAAATACACATTATTTTACATAATTTTCAACCTACTCATTCATTCTGATTACTTGTTAATACAGTCAGTACAATGCTCAGGAGTAGCAAAGATAATAGGCATTTTTTTCTTTTAAGTATTTTTAAAATTTTCTTATTATAAATGGGTATTAAATTGTGTCCATGGCTTTTCTATCAGATGTTGAGCTTATCATATAAAGCAGTTCTAACCACATCTTCTTTGAAAAAAACACAAACTTTCTGAGTCCTAGTTTTTTCATATTGCAAAATGGCAGATTTAGACTTAAATGATCTCTAAACTTGCCTTTACCTATTAATAAAAAATAGAATTAGATTTATGTTTCCCTCCTAGGCCATTGAATTTATAGAATTAATTTAAATTTATGTGGAGACTTTAAAATAACATTGCAAGTAGAAGAACACAGCTAAATTATAGTTTTAAAGTAGCCATGAAGAATGGAACAATGATTTTAAAGGATAAAAAAATAAAAGCTTACAGAAAAAAATATATTATTTACATTTAACTTGGCCACTGCAATTGTTAAAGAGTGAAGCTTAATGAATCTGGAGATTTAAAATATTTCTTTTTCATGACAGATAATGATATTCAAGACAAGGTGAAAAATATAGTTCAGGAAATCAAATGAGGCCAATTATTGCATTTATTTGGGAAGTAGAAATTCTGTGGTGGAAAGGGAATTCTAATTTGCTTCTTAAGAAATTAGAATTATATTTTGGGGGGAAGAAATCTCTTGTCTAGGTGTATTCATTAATATCATGGAACTGAAAAAGTTTAAATAAAAAAGGTCGTAAATAGGCAATAGTGATGACTAAGTCCTTTGGGAATTTACCATTCGCTGTTCTGTTGCGATCATGACAACATGATATGATATGGCACAAATAAGTGGAAACCATTCAGGCCTCCAGTATTTGGAATTCTGATTGGAAGAGATACTAGGAAGTTCCAGGGATTGCATTCATTTAAGTGTCTAAAGAGAATACTACATCACAGTATTGATTGCCAAGGGAAAGCTATGTTTATTCAATTCAAAAGAAAAAGAGAAGAAGAAGAAGAAAGTGGAGAAGGTAGAGAGAGAAGAAAGGGAGGGTAAATATTTACATGTAAATACAAATGCAGACTAATTGAATTCTTTTTGCCCTGCTCATAGTGAAACAAGGACTACGGTCAAGAAGTAAAAATAGACCTAACATGCAAAGCATTTAGAATAAATTAACCATGACACAACATGCAATTAAGTCCTGGAACTTGCTACTACAAGATTTTATTCTAATAGATAACTTAGATTAGAAGGATTAGATATGGT